>NC_091783.1:13062372-14312372 GCF_029378745.1 Bos indicus
ATTGAGGTCAGGAGAAGAAGGGGACGACAGAGGATGAGATGGCTGGATGGCATCACCTACTCGATGGACATGAGTTTGGGTAAACTCCGGGAGTTGGTGATGGACAAGGAGGCCTGGCGTGCTGCGATTCATGGGGTAGCAAAGAGTCAGACATGACTGAGCGACTGAAATGAACTGAACTGAATGAGCTTTTCAATCATGAGCTATCAGAGACCAGTTTAAGTTGGCACATAGTAAGTGCTGAAGAGTTTGAAGAAAAACACATATAGAAATGATTTATTTGAAGGAATTTCTGCAATACTAATTGGGAAAGCATTTGTCTTGTAGGATGCTTAACTTGGGTGTGCTTGGAATACAAACCTATCCCGTTAACATTAGAGCTAGTATTCTTAAGAGAATGATGTGAAACATTAAAATAATTATCCATTATCAATTACTTCATTTTACTCTACCTGCAGACCAGTAAAATGCCTTTGTATTATTAATCTGAGTACTATGAAAAATTACTGAATGCTGACAATCATTGAAACATTTTCACAACCTTTTGAAATTTTCTTTTGCTTAGCAGGAATTTCTAAACACATCTACCAATAATATTTTTAAGGAAAGGAATGGAAAAATATAGACTTATTTATATAATTAATAAACCATACAAAGTTTATAAATTAATCTAAAATAAAAAAGTAGATAAAGTGAACTAAAAATCTTATAATCATTTAATTATTTATCTTTAAAATCAACTAGATTTCTTAAAACCAAATTGAATTCAAATGTTTTATTCACTGCTTATCAAAGTATATATACATGCATGCTAAATTGCTTTAGTCATGTCCAATTTTTTTTTGACCCTATGAACTGTAGCCTGCCAGGCTCCTCTGTCCATGAGATTTTCCAGGCAAGAACACTGGAGTGGGTTGCTATTTCCTTCTCCAGAGCATCTTCCTGACCCAGGGACCAAACCTGTGTCTCTTATGTCTCCTGCATTGGCAGGCAGATTCTTTACCACTAGAGCCACCTGGGAAGCCCCATATATACATATCCGTATACATATTCATAATCAGAAATAAGATAGGGTAAACACTGAAGCACTTTATCAGTCAAAGAATCACTCTGAAGTAAACAATGCCACTTGTACAGATAGGTTTGCCTTACTCAGGGCAGCGACTTACTTGAGACTGTGTGTTTTGGGTAGCAATTAGGTGGTTACCTAGCAACAGCCCCTCCTTTCAAATCAATGCTGCAAGAATGGTATTGTTTATGTCAGAGAATTGATTACTTGTTTGCTGGATCTAAAGAGAACAATGTAATATGGTGGTAGGGTGTGAATCTTAATCATAAGAAACTTACAGGGTTTCCTCTAAATTGGTTCAGCTTCCACTCCTCATCTGATGCTACTGGAAATTTGTTTGAAGAGATTAGATAATGGTTAATATGCTGCTTATCAAATGAAAATGAAGAAAACATCTGATATTTAGTTAACAACATTGATTTTCAGTTTGCTTTTAAAGCAAACAATGAAAGAGTTACTACATTCACAATAGCATTAGCTCTGGGCAAGATGTAATTTTATCACATTGTGTCCTCAGAAATGAGACAACCCAGGGTAGGGTGGGGTTCTGTTTAAAGAGAGTTCTGGGGTCATTTAAGGAGAGTTTGAACAATCTAGACAGGTTTTAGATGGTAGCATTTTACCACCAGAAGGTAAAATTACAGAGATATTAACTTGCGGCGAACATATACATAAAGTACTCATGTTTACAAGTGAGTATAACCATTTGGTATTAATAACTTAGATAGAAAACATATTTTAATAAACCTCATACCATAAATGTATCACAAATAAATGCCACTCTTTCATCTATCTAATGGATATTTATTCATAGGGACAATCTCACCAGTTGCATGCAAAGTCAAGGAAGCAAGTAATCTAAATGAAATGGAACAATAAGGCCAGAAAACGCAGACTTTGATAATGGAAAAATTGAATACAGTAAATTAGCTTGTATGTTTTCATAGGAAGAAGATATAAAGTAAAGAAAAAAATCTGTTAGGAGAATGTTAAAATGCCAAGTATGTGGGCGTGAGTAGAAAAGGAAAGAAGAGGGACTTAGGTTTATAAAATTTTCCATGATGCAAAAGTACTGAGCCAATTTCTCCCCAGACAGTCCTGACGTTCAGAGCCAGCTGCTTGCCAGTACGCAGCAACCTGTCATTTTACAGTAGCTTTCTGAGACTCACCCGATACTCATTCCTCCCCCATCCCACAGCACACTGAATGTCATTTTCTCACTGAGTCCCAGAGCAGAGGAATTCCTTGTGGAGCAATAATTGACAGTTGAAGTTACAGCCTGAGTTCTCTTCTTTGGAAAATTGTTAACATTTGCTTTAAAAAGGTACACTCTTCAGATTAAAATTAATCAGAATCTAACAACATATTTTCCCACTTCCTCAACTCTGGGGATATCAGAGAAAAGTAATATGTTTTCCTTTGAAAATAACTGATAATTATTGTTGTCATTTTAGATTGTGATGTTATTCTTGTAGCTATTTTGAATAAACCTGTTAGAAGTCAGGGATTTTAACCAGAAATATCCTTTCCAAAACAATCTCAATACATGCAAAAGTCATAACAGAGTGAGTCTGAATACAGAAGAGATTATTCCCATATGTTCCTAAGTAATTTAGCTGGTCAAAAGTCAAATATTAAAGGAAGAGAGCTGAGAGAAAGATTGAGCAACAGAATCATCAAAATGTTTAGACTAATAATTTATTAGAAAATAAGTGATAATGATAGGAAAATTTATTCCAAATGAATCAATATGCAGTAAATTTTCTAATATAGGTGTAATATATCAAAGAAAAATTTAAATAGCAAGAAAGTATAGATTTTCATTTTATAAGGGATCATTTATGTAGAAATTTATCTTCTTACTCTTCCCTCAAATCGCTTCTGTAAATTATATTATTCTGATAACACAGACATATTTTTTCACTGATCTAGATGATCAGGAGATTTTTACGTTAGGAATTGACATTGATGAGTTTCAGGACTCATCTCTATGTGTCTCTGAGCCCCCACAGAACAGCAAACTAATCTCCAGTAGTCCAACAGTTAAAATAATTGATGAAGTGTGTGTTGAAATCCCGAGAGAGAAGGGAGGAAGAAAGAATGAAGGGGCAGAGGAGTGGCTTGGAGAGGGGAGGGGAGGTGCTGATTTCACCCTGTAGCGTCAGGATTGCGTCAATTCGTGTTTCAGCCACGTCTAGAGTCTCGGAGACAAGCTTCTCTAACGAGCCAAAACAGGAACAGGGCTGGAAAATCACTGTGTGAGGGCGAGTGGACCTCTCTCGCTGCCTCTTCCCCACTCCCGGCTTAGGTCCCCTGAGCTTTGCACTGTTGTTTCCAGCGCTAGGAAAAGCCCCCTTCCCTTCAGATCGAGGCAAGTGAACCAAGCCAGAGGGTTTCCGTTCAGCACCTCGGACAGAATACGCAACAAAAAATGGCTCCGATCTCTACCAGCCGGGAAGAATTTGGTAAGCAAGTTACTCAACTTACAACTGCGATTGTTCCTTAAATACGCTGGTGTGTGTGTGTGTGTGTGTGTGTGTGTGTGTGTTTCCGTGGGATGTTGATAATAGATTCCCCAGGTAAACTGAAAGCAACATGAGAACTGTAAAACGGCAATAGTGGCTTACCTCTGTGGTTTCTCTCTTGATTATTTTTCTCCTTAAAATTGCTTTATGCTAGCGCGATTTTACATCCAAGAAGTTCCTAGTTATCCAGGTATCCCTGTAAATTGCAGCACGTGCTAAGTAAAGAGAAGAGATCTGTTTGCTTGCTGGTTTCATTAATTCTGTAGGTGATTTTTATTTGCATGAAAACCTGTATTTAACTAATTAGGGGAAGCCAAATGGTTC
Source organism: Bos indicus (assembly GCF_029378745.1). NCBI lineage: Eukaryota > Metazoa > Chordata > Mammalia > Artiodactyla > Bovidae > Bos > Bos indicus. The sequence goes on from NC_091783.1 coordinate 13,066,291, forward strand.
TGTGATTACAAAGGGTTTGATCTCAATATAAAATAACTTGACTAATAGGGCATTTAGAATGTATGTTTTATTGCAGAATGTACCATAAGGTATTTTTTCTCTGCTGTTTTTCTTGTATACTTGAAATATGCTGCTAGTGAAAGACAGAATCCTACGATGCTAGGGTTAAATAGAGTATTCAAAATTAATTAGCTGAGCCCATTCTATTTCACAGGTAACCAGAGGCCAGAGAAATAAGGGAAAATTTGCAGGTCTGTTAGCTAAAAACTACTGGGAACTATACTTAAGACTTACATTTTCCCGTTCAGTTTCCCTTTTCCTATATCTGTGCTTAACACCCTTACTCTCCTTCTCTGTTTTAGTGAAACAAGAAGAAGAGAAAATATCAGAGATATTTCTTCAAATAGAAAAGTGTTATTTTAGGTTTCATTATATTCCAAAGGCAATACTTTGCTTTACATATATTCAGAAATATCAGGAAATTTATAGAAGTTTGTTATGAGACTGAGTGAAATGACAGATCTTTGCTTTCAAAAGTTTAGGGTCTTATTATTAGAGAGTACATGGGGAGTAGATGAATCTTTGTATATTAAATATTTTGCCTTTTGACATTAATATTAAATGAGACAATATGTGATATATTCAGGAAGGAATTTCTTTCACAGCTATCCATTTGACTGATTGAGTTTATATTGTTGTAATATGAGATGTATTCCCAGTTTCTGATTGAAAATTAGAAATATTTGAATACTGAGGAATTTTCAGATGCTGTGCTAGTTAAAAATATGTTCTGGTATGGGCCATAAGTCTATTTAGAAAAAAAAAATTACTATTCCTTTTTAAAAAATTTTTCTTTCTTCATTGTTTAAAGAATAAAGAATAGTTTGCTTTTGCTCCTTAGACTTGGATGATTAGAAAGTCCAGAAGTGTTTTGTTTGTATGTTTGTTTTTTCTCCCCACAAAGACTTAAACAGAAGGTAAAACTGAAAAGCTGATAGTAAGTTTAGCTAATGATCTTTAGGTCTCACCTCATTTTCTTTCTGTAGCATCCACTGGTTTTTCTATCTCGTGAATTCAAAGTATATTTTTCATCTCTACACAATTCAGTTTATTGATATAATTAAACTACAGAGTATTTTTCATTAATGTGTTTCCTGTTTTATCTTCTTTGGTATCTTTGCTGTTGTCATTTCCTAATTATATATTATTTGAGTTCAGTTTTGTGATTATGAAATAGAAGTTTGAGGGATTGAGGAGCAGAAAAACAAAAGACTATTCTTTCAGGGATTAGTTAAGCAAGCCTTAGCCTTTTCCTTACTGGGACTTTTAACTTTATTATTCACTACTTGGGATGAAAAAATAGAATGCAATGGAGCCAAAAGCAGATATTATTACATTAGTTATATTAATTTTGATCATATTAAACATTGACTCAATTCACTGTATCCGTATATAGTAACACCGCTTTTACTTACACAGTGATATTAATCATTTGTTGGAGAATACGCTTACATATGGAACATGATAGGCTTCATGAATAATCAATGTTACATAATGTCAGTAATTAATGTGCCCTCATTCAAGGAATGAATGCCAATTTCAATTTGATCACCATTTGCCATGTGGAAATGTGCTAGGAAAAAAATCAGTTATGGATAAAATTGAACTCTAAATTATCTCTACCCACTCTTTTCATTACATTTTAAGGGATGATGATTCATCTATAACCATTCTTTGAGTTTTATCCTATCTAGATAATCAATTTGTAATTTGGATAATTCAGTATTTATTTGAAGAATTTGGGGTAAGTATACGAGTTTGTAGTCTTACAAGTTGTATAATATTAATATTCTGTTGTTCACCTTTTTGTTCTTTTCCCCCTAATATGTGTACATTTCTTTCACTGTAATTTGGATAGAAATTATTAATGTTTGTGATAATTGCAGATAATGTTCCATCATTTTTCTCAGCATTTGAAGAATGTGGCTTAGAATTACATAGTAAGAACTGATGCTTCTGGAAAGCCTCAAAATATCAATGAAAATATTATGAGTACTGATTCATGTATTTGACTCTATTTGTCTCATGTTAAGTGTGAAAACAAAGGTAGGTCATGATCATTTAGTATTCCCCCATCCTTAGCCTCAACCAAGTTTCATCCTTTCATTTTATTTATGAAAATTACTACAAGGAAGGATTTTCTGTTTATTCTCTATGTGGCACATCTGAGTTTTTTCCTGAAAGTTATATGAAATAGGCACATAATTCACCCAGAACAGTTGGAAAGCAATTCAATCTGTGCAACATACAGCAATTGCCAGCTTTAGGATGCTTTTCAAATAGGGTGTTTCCAACTCTGCTCCTTTAATGCATGTTATTGGTCATTTGATTTTTCAGATGAAATTCCCACAGTGGTGGGGATCTTCAGTGCGTTTGGCCTGGTCTTCACGGTCTCTCTGTTTGCGTGGATATGCTGTCAGAGAAAGTCATCCAAGCCTAGCAAGACTCCTCCGTATAAGTTTGTGCATGTGCTAAAGGGAGTTGACATTTACCCTGAAAGCCTGGACAGCAAAAAGAAGTTTGGAGCCGATGAGAAAAATGAAGTAAAGAATAAATCAGCAGTGCCAAAGAATTCATTGCATCTTGATCTTGAGAAGAGAGATCTAAATGGCAATTTTCCCAAAACAAATTTCAAAGCTGGCAGTTCTTCTGACCTGGAGAGCGTGACCCCAAAACTCTCTTCAGAAGGGGGAAAAGAGGCAGTTTCCCCCGATAGCTTAAAGTCCAGCACTTCTCTTACTTCAGATGAGAAACAGGAGAAACTGGGAACCCTCTTCTTCTCCTTAGAGTACAACTTTGAGAAGAAAGCATTTGTGGTAAATATTAAGGAAGCCCGTGGCTTGCCAGCCATGGACGACCAGTCAATGACCTCTGACCCATACATCAAAATGATGATTCTTCCAGAGAAGAAGCATAAAGTAAAAACCAGAGTTCTGAGAAAGACCTTGGACCCGGCTTTCGATGAGACCTTCACATTCTATGGGATACCCTACACCCAGATCCAGGAGCTGGCCTTGCACTTCACAGTCTTGAGTTTTGACAGGTTTTCAAGAGATGATGTCATTGGAGAAGTCCTGATTCCTCTGGCAGGAATTGAATTAACTAATGGAGAAATGTTAATGAACAGAGAGATTACCAAGAGAAATGTTAGGGTAATTAATTTTTAGTCTTTAAACATATTTATAAATAATCTTTTCTGTATCAAAAGGATTTTTATTAAAATGATGTCTTGTACATATCATCTTTGCCATGTTTAACTAGTATTGATCATAATCAACTGGGAGGAGGGAGACAGATAGATGAAAGCAAATTTAACCCACTACTGAAATGCTTAAAATATATCAATGATATAAAATAAATAGGGACACTTTATAGATTTATTTAATATTTATATAACTTTAATGAATTTCTATCACAAGTATTTTGACTAAGACTGCCACTAAAATGCAGACAAATATTTCTTACTCATTGCAAGTTAAAAAATATGTATCAATGTTAGCATAATTGAAATTGAAAATTAAATCAATTTATCCTGAGTATTTGAAGTTGTATTGACTTTTCATAGAATTGCTTCTTGAGGAAGAGGTACATCATTATATTGAATTATATTCACCCTTGTGTTGTATAACAGGAGTTACTCTGCTTTTGTAGTTACACTACTTTTGTAGTTCTAGAATTATTAGAAAATGATAAGACATCAATTAATCAAATTTAGTTGTATTTTTCCCTTAAATATGGAACTGACTCGATTCCAGCTGTGGTATTCTATAGAATACCATAAAGTTTGTTTTGACCACATCCTCACCTTTGTCTGTTCAAGTTAATGACAGTCAATATATAGAATTATTAAGTAGTTTGATACACCAGGCTGCTTAGTAGCACAATGGGAATAAAGATTTGTTTCCTATTCTTTTTCTTGGAGTGCTCATTCACACAGTTACCCCATAGTAGCTTTTTTTTAAAATAAATATGTATTGCAGTTTTAGGAGCTCTAGTCAGCCATCATTCTTAGCTATAATCAAACCCCAAGTTACTTTTTGTTACTTTCAGTTAGAAATTGTACTTTGAGTTCTTGGTCATCTTATCTAATGTTAAAGTAAAAACAAGATCTAAATCTTATGTAAAAAATAAATTCTATGATACTATTCAAAGACAAAGCATGAAAAATTCCGAGTCAATTCTCTCCAATATTTAGCTCATTCCTTGGATTAAAGAAGGATTTGGGGTAGGGTTGGGGAAGAGAGTTCTAACTCCATTAGCCCTCTGGGCCAAGAGAACTGTGGGTGTCAGATTAAATTTCAGGTTTTCTGAATTCAAATTTTAATAATGTCTGTTCTAAAGGATTTGAAATAAAATCAAACTGAACAGGAATCAATTGCCCATATACAGATATATTAAAAATAATTAGATAATATTCATTACCATTAACAACTTAATTAAAGTGGAGAGTTAATTAAAAAGCAAAAAATTAAAAATACCTCTCTGTAAGCTATATTCTAAATATCCCCCTTAAAAACGTTTCTAGTGATGAGTGTGGCCAACTCATGAATTTTGACATTCTGCAGTACCCAAAAAGTCCACAAGATGGCAGATAGTTGTTCTTAGGAGGTGATGGCACTGCGTACATACTTTTAGTTACTCTGATTCTTTAGCACATTAAAGTAAACTAAGGAATTGTACATTTAAATAACAGTGCTATTATACCACTTCAAATGTTGACAAAAGTATATATTTCAAAACTAAAGAATACTAAAAACATTTTTATATCTTACCTCTTTTTGTTTAGAAATCTTCAGGACGGGGTGAGTTATTGATCTCTCTCTGCTACCAGTCCACCACAAATACTCTTACTGTGGTTGTTTTAAAAGCTCGGCACCTGCCTAAATCTGATGTGTCTGGACTTTCAGGTAAGAATACTTTGAAAAACATAGGCTCAATGAAAAATGAGCTATGTATTGGGGAAAACAGTTAACAACACTGGCCTATGATTTTTATTTACCCTTTATTCACAATTACAAATGATGTGATCGTTCTTCTGTTTCTCATTTTATGGAATAAAAGTGTGAGTCAATGCCATTAACAAAAAGAAGAAAACTAAGTAGTTCTAAAATACAAGACTCAGTTTGTATGTGATAGATGTCTGATTGAATAAAATTGAAGCATAAGGCAAAAAAAATGAGCTATTAAGGAAAAGTTCTTAATTTTAATATTTTAAATGAGCCTGCTTAACCTTACACTTCTATTACTTTTATCTTTCCTTCAATTCATTATGTATCTATTGTCTGTTTTAAGAATTAGCTTTTAGTTTTGCGACTAGCTTTCACACACAAAAAAAACTTTGCTATATGAGAAAGAACATGTGACCTATGGGTTAAAATGATCTGAGTTCAAACCCTAACTCTTCTGTTTCTTAGCACAGTAATCTTGGTTATGTTTCTTAAACTCTATACAAACTGGACATAATAGTACTTATGTTGAAGGGGATTGTAAAGACTGGATATATACATATATGTGTATATATGTATATATATTTTATTCATATATATATATTAATTCATATATATATTAATTCATATATATGTATTTATTCATATATATAATGAAATATATATATTTCATTCAATATCACCTAGAGCTATTATTAGTTATAATTTTATAATTAAGTAATGGAAGCTGAAAACATGATCTTAAAGATATAGGTTAGGAAGCTAAAATGAACTCATGCAACCAGAATAGGGCAAAATAATGTAATTAAATATTTGACAAAGTAGCATTATCTTAAAATCCACAGGACACATGTGACGCAAGGAATATAAATACAGGGTAACAGGAAACAAACACAGCAGGTGATTAAAGGACCACAGAAAAATTAAAACTGAAAAGGCATTGCCATTGTGAACTATAAACGCCCATTGCCCCATCCAAAGGAGAAAGCAGAGAGGTAGAGAGACTTACCCAAAGTCAGACAACTGAGTAAGGTTCAGTTCAGCTCAGTTCAGTCGCTCAGTCGTGTCCGATTCTTTACAACCACATGAATCGCAGCATGCCAGGCCTCCTTGTCCATTATCAGTAAGGTTAGATGCTGTGTAATGTTTTTTCTTTCTATTCTGTTCTTGCAAATGAGTTATTAGTAATCAGAATGTGTTAGAACATTCTCTTTCCTTCCCCTTTATGTCATCTCTTCATCCGGCCATTACAGTTCTTTCCTATCCTCTGTTATCTCTCATGTTTTGCATTCTTATTTTCAACTTGTTGACAAAAAAGAAGCCAAGCTTCATCCATATTTTCACTTCATTCTGACTCATTTTCATTATAATCACATTTTGCCGGTATGCAGTAATATCTAAGGGCACCGTTATCTTGAGATCAGAGTTCCTGCCACGTTCTGCCAGTACATTGTCTATTGTGTATCATTGCAGATCCCTATGTCAAAGTGAACCTGTACCATGCCAAAAAGAGAATCTCTAAAAAGAAGACACATGTGAAGAAATGCACGCCCAATGCAGTGTTCAATGAACTCTTTGTCTTTGACATTCCTTGTGAGGGTCTAGAAGAGATAAGTGTTGAATTTCTGGTTTTGGATTCTGAAAGGGGATCCCGAAATGAGGTGATTGGGCGGTTGGTCCTGGGAGCAGCAGCAGAAGGAGCTGGTGGAGAGCACTGGAAGGAGATCTGTGACTATCCCAGGAGGCAAATCGCCAAGTGGCACGCACTCTGTGATGGTTAGCACCCTAGCCGTGATGAATTGGAACTTAACGATTTTTACTAGGCAAGGAGAAATTTTCCTTTTTTTCCCCTGACATGTGAGTGCAAACTTTTTGTTGTTGTTGTTAGAAATGGATTGAATTAGCAGAAAGTAACTGTAAATGTGTATCATGATCATTTCCTCTTTATTAGAGAATCTGGATAAATTTTCATAAGATATTCAATTTCCCCTGCAGGTTAGCAGAGATATAAATAAACAAGTACTTGAGCATTTTAGGAATACTGCTCTGTAGTCTCAAATTATGGATGTGGTGATGATCTCATTGAACCACATCACTAAAAGTCAATGTGATTATCAGGATTTAGAAATGAAAAGCATGCCTTCTCTTATGAAAATTCACCCATTGTTTATCAAGTGGAGAAATAAATTTTTCTTTAAACCCAAAGATATTAAAGAAATGTTCTAGATTGCTTTATTAATTATTGATATGTAATTTACAAATAGCTTTCCTGATTATAAAAGTATATGATTATTGTTCTTTGGTCTGTAATAATTTGACACAACTTTATCATAAGAGAGGTAACTTGGGTTTGTTGGGGGGAAAAAAAAAAAAGCAGTGAACAAAATGAGAAATCATTTTATTAAAGGGCTGAGTTGAGGACCCTGTAGCCAAAATAGGATTTCCTCCCTCTGTGATTACATGTGAGTCAGATGTAAAATATAATCTCACATAAGACTCATGGCCTTGCATTATTCTCTTCTTGTGACAAGACTCAATGTGGCCTAAGAAAGCCCTATATATTTTTGTGAAGTTGTTGAGTTGGCTAATGAGTAAAGAAATACACTTCAGCTACAAATCCAGTTAGAAATGCAGTTTTCTTAGAGGAAATACGTATAGTTTCTAAGGGTACATTCAAGTGTATCCCTTGAACACAGAGAGGTCATGGGTGACCAAGTCTTCATTTGCTTGCTCTCTCCCAGAGAGGACTAAGTTACTATTTCAAAAGAAATGAAGACAAAAAGTCAAAAAGTTTCAGTCATTGCTAGTTAGAAAATTTTACTTTAACCAACAAATTATAGAAAAGAGTCATACGGCAAGCCTAATATACTTAACACATGTTCATACATAACAAATGTATGCTGCCAAATTAACACAGCAAAGTACGTTTCACTATCTTTTCTAGGCTAATTTGTCTTCAGCTCTTGTCTGTGGACCAGTTTATAAACTTGTGTCTTGTACTGCTTTCCAGTACCAGGGCTCTGTGATTACTTGGAAAGAATGTACTTGAGGTAATGTCACTGTATTTGAGTGTTTAGACAAGTAAGAGTGAAACTCAGGTACAGTTGAATTTTAAATATGCAAGTTAGAAATGAAGTCTACTGAAAAATTTACATTTTGAGTCAGGTTTTGTGTCAGTGCTCTAGCAGTTTTTGAGAATGTGTTTGATATCGCAGTGTTTGTGAAATCTATGACAGTACATTTTCCAAACAACATATACATACCTTTAATGATTATGCTGAAAGTAGGAAATGTTTTACACTCTGTATACAAAAATTGAAATCAACCCCTCTTTTGTGCTTTAAGATGATTTTGGAATTAAACGAGATTATTCTCCAATCATTGTTTTCATGCCATCACAAAGTCATGTCACAGCATCTTGGTCCACTCAGCATTTCTGTGAAATGAATTGTAGTCAGTATATGGTTTGAGTAAATCCTATGGCCTTTTTATGTTTGTATATTTGGTATCATGGGCCAAGAAATATAATATATTTTGAAGCCCTGAAACTTTAAAAAATGTAAATCCTAAGTATCCTTCACAGTTGCCAGAGGTTAATGGTGGTACCAAGCAAAGTATGGTCATTGGAGGAGGGACAATAAAGCCAATGGAAAATAATTACAAAATGACAATAACTAACTTGTAAATAGTTTTTAGTTTTTTGTTTTTTTTTTAATATAAAGTGTTTTTCACTGTGAAAAGTCAAGTAAAACTATTTGCAGTTACTGTTAAGTAAAGAGAAGAAAAACTAGAATAGAATTGAAGCAGGCAGAGGCACAGTGATCGCGTTATCTTCTGAAAATTCTGTTTTATATGGTATTACAATATCAGTGTGATCTTGAATTCTGTTACAAATTCTGCACTGTATTAAACATATAAATTAATTGTTTGTCTTATTAGCCAATCTAACCACTCTAGTGGGGAGATGTCCATGTTTGAAGAACTGTGTAACTTAGTAACTGATTCGTTCTGATGCTGTAACTTAATCGAAGTGGTTTGGAAGGAAGCATGGTGTATGAGATGGTGTCTGTGCTTTTGTGCCAGCTCTGTATGATGTTTGTAAGATCATGTTTATAAAACATGAATAAATGGCTGCTTTTGCCCAACACATTTCAACTCAAACTTTTCTGTCAGTGGATTCTCTTCTTTCTTTCTAAGTTCTCAAGTTTCCCTAACAGGTCATCTGGCACAGATTAAGGAACATAATGACTTGGCACCAGGATCTCCACATATCTTGCTGTATTTTGGTTAATCTTCATAAAACTCATTCAGAACACATACCATTATCTATCTACAGGAGAAAACCTTGAAGCTAAAGGAGCTTTGGCAGTTGACTCAAGTTCAAATGGATGGTATGTGAAAAGATTTCCTCATATCCTTCACTCTTCTCGCTATGGCAGGCCAATCTCCTCCAGGAATCCTCATAAACTGGCTCTGTTATATCCTTAAAATGGTTCATGCCCACATTCTTTAACTATTTCTTTATGTATTTTGTTCCCTTCATCATTTTCTATCACAATTTTTAAATTTAATCTTCCTTTTACTGTCTTTTATGATTTTATTTCTCACTTTAGTCTCTTTCATTACCTGTTTTGTTTTGGGGCTTCCCAAGTGGTACTCTTTACCACTTCCCAGGTGGTAAAGAATCTGCTTGCTAATGCAGGAGACATAAGTGACTTGGATTTGATCCCTGGGTCTGGAAGTTCCCCTGCAAGAGGGCATAGCAACCCACTCCAGTATTCTTGCCTGGAAAGTCCCTGGGTGGCTATAGTCCATATGGTTGCATAGAGTAGGACATGACCGAAGTGACTTAGCACACATTTTATATTACTATCTTTTACTTGCTTTTTAATTTTTCCTACATCTTTTCATTGGATAGATTTATTTAGTAAAATGGTATTGAAATGGAAGTCTTTATCTCTTCCAAAGAAAGGTAAGAAAAAACCTGAGGACATATGCAGCACTTCCTTTAGACACCAGCTAAAGTAAATGGAGCTATGGGATTAATCACAAGGAGGATCAGCCTTTTTTTTTTTTTTTAAACAGCACTAGTCTATATGGAGGTGTTCTGTATTATCATACTTGGATAAACAGCTTTGTAAATGTAATACAACCAAAATATGCTTCCATTATATTTTTGTTCTAAAGCACATTAATTGTATTGAGTGCGCCCATATATGTCAAAAGACTTAGTTGATAATTACATTTAAGTGCTCAAATATATTTTAGGCCCACTTAGCAAAAGCAACCAGGGACACTGAGGAGATTTTCTGTGAAATTAGTCATTAGAAAAATGCTGATTAAAACCACAATGAGATATCAACCACACCTTACTAGAGTGTCTAAAATCAAAGAGTTTGAACATGCCGAGTGTTGGTGAGAATTTTTTTGAAATTATAGCAGGTTTTTAATAGAAATTGATAATCTGATTCTAAAATTGATACAAATATACAAGTACCTAGAATACATGAAACAACTTTGAAATAAAGAACAAATGGTACAGGGCGATGGTGGCCTCATAGAACAAGTTGGGGAGCTTTCCTTCCTCTGCTACTTTCTGAAAGAGTTTGAACAGGATAGGTGTTAGCTCTTCTCTAAACTTTAGGTAGAATTTGCCTGTGAAGCCATCTGGCCCTGGGCTTTTGTTTGTTGGAAGATATTTTATTGTACTTAAGATTTTTGTGCTTGTGATTTATCTGTTCATATTTTCTCTTTTTTCATGGTTTACTTTTGGAAGGTTACACTTTTCTAAGGATTTGTCCATTAATTCCAAGTTGTCAATGTTATTGGCATATAGTTGCTCATAGTAGTCTCTTATGATTCTTTGTATTTCTGTGTTGTCCATTGTATCTTCTCCTTTTTCATTGCTAATTTTATTGATTTGAGTCTCTTCCTTTTATTTCTTGATGAGTCTGGCTAATGGTTTGTCAGTGTTATCTATTCAGAGAAACAGCTTTTAATTTTATTGATCTTTGTTATCAGTTCAGTTCAGTCACTCAGTTGTGTCTGACACTTTGTAACCCCATGGACTGCAGCACACCAAGCTTCCCTGTCTATCATCAACTCCCAGAGCTTGCTCAAACTCCTGTCCATTGAGTCAGTGATACCATCCAACCATCTCATCCTCTGTCATCCCTTTCTCCTCCTGTCTTCAAATTTTCCAAGATCAGGGTCTTTTCCAATGAGTCAGTACTTCGCAGCAGGTGACCAAAGTATTTGAGCTTCAGCTTCAGCATCAGTCCTTCCAATGAATATTCAGGACTGATTTCCTTTAGGATGGACTGGTTGGATCTCCTCGCTGTCCAAGGGACTCTCAAGAATCTTCTCCAACAACACATTTCAAAAGAATCAATTCTTCAGCGCTCACTCTCACATCCATACATGACTACTGGAAAATCTATAGCTTTGACTAGATGAACCATTGTTGGCAAAGGAATATCTCTGCTTTTTAATATGCTATCTAGGTTTGTCTTAACTTTTCTTCCAGGGATCAAGTGTCTTTTAATTTCATGGCTGCAGTCACCATCCACTGTAATTTTGGAGCCCAAGAAATTAAAGTCTGTCACTGTTTCCCTTATTTCCCCACCTGTTTTCCCATGAAGTGATGGGACCGGATGCCATAATCTTAGTTATTTGAATGTTGAGTTTTAAGCCAGTCTTTTCACTCTTCTTTTTCACTTTTATCAAGAGGCTCTTTAGTTCCTCTTCACTTTCTGCCTTAAGGATGGTGTCATTTGCTTATCTGAGGTTATTGATATTTCTCCCAGCAATCTTGATTCTAGCTTGTGCTTCATTCAGCCTGGCATTTCACATGATGTATTCTGCATAGAAATTTAATAAGCAGGGTGACAATATACACCTTGATGTACTCATTTCCCAGTTTGGAACCAGTATGTTTTGCCACATCCAGCTCCAACTGTTGCTTCTTGACCTACATACAGATTTCTCTGGAGGCAGGTAAGGTGCTCTGGTATTCCCATTTCTTTCAGAGTTTTCCAGAGTTTGTTGTGATCCACACAGTCAAATGTTTTGGTATAGTCAATAAAGCAGAAGTACATGTTTGTCTGAAATTCTCTTGCTTTTTTCTATGACCTTCGCTATAGTCTACTTCATTTATTTTCATATTTTTGCTCTGATCTTTATTATTATTATTATTTTTTTTACTTTTACTAACTTTGAGGGTTTTTTTTTTATTGTTTGTCTTCTTTTTTTCTAGCTGCTTTAGGTGTAAATTTTATTTGATGTTTCTCTTGCATCTTGTAGTAGGTGTGTATTGCTATTAACTTCCCTCTTAACACTGCTTTTACTGCATTCTATAGGTTTTGAATTGTCATATTTTCATTATCAATTTTTCTAGGTATATTTTGCTTTCTTTTTTGATTTTTTCAGTGGTCTGTTCATTATTCAGAAGTATGTTTTTAGGCTTCATGTTTTTGTGTTTTTTATAGTTTTTTTCCCATGTAGTTGATATATAATCTAATAACATTGTGATCAGAAAAGATGGTTGAAATGATATCAATTTTTAAAAATTTACCAAGGCTTGATTAATGGCCCAAGATGGGGTCTATCCTGGAGAATGTTCCATGTGCATTTGAAAAAAAAAAGTAAAATCTATTATTTTTGGATGAAATACCATGAAGATATCTGTTAGGTCCAACTGGTCCAATGTACTGTTTTAAGCTTGTATTTCCTTGTTAATTTTCTGTCTGCATGATCTGTCCATTGGTGTGATTAGGGTATTAAAATCCCTAAGTATTATTATGTTATTATTGATTTCCCTTTATTAGTTGTTAGCATTTGTCTTATGTATTGATGTGCTCCTATATTGGATATATATATTTATAATTGTCATGTCTTCTTCTTGGATTGATCCCTTGATCATTATGTAGTGCCCTTTGTCTTTTATAATGGTCTTTATTTTGAAGTCTATTTTTTCTGATATAAATATTGCTACTCCTGCTTTCTTTGGTCTCTGTTTGCATGGAACATCTTTTTCCAGTCCCTCTGTGTGTGTGTCTTATGTTTGAAGTGAATCTCTTGTTCACAGCATTATAGCAGTCCTATTTTGCATCCATTCAGCCAATATATGTCTGACAAAGTAGAAAGATGTGTGTTTATCTTCTCCTACAAGAACCCCAAAATTACAACTAGCTGGTGCACAATCATTGACAGGAGAATGTTGGAACCCACCAAAAGAAGATAAGCTTCTTAGTCTCATCCATCAGAGGGCAGACAGAATGAAAAGCACAATCACAGAAAACTAATCAAAATGATCACATGGATCACAGCTTTGTGTAACAATGTAACAATGAGCCATACATGTAGAGCCACCCAGGATGGACAGATCATGGTGGAGAGTTAGGACAAAATTCTGTCCATGGGAGAAGGAATGGCAAACCACTTCAGCATTCTTGCCTTAAGAACCCCATGAACAGCATGAAAAGGCAAAATGATATAAAATTGAAAGATGAACCCCCCAGGTCTGTAGGTGGCCAATACGCCACCACAGAAGACAAGAGAAATAGCTCTAGCAGGAATGAAGAGGCCAAGCCAAAATGGAAATGATGTCCAACTGTGGATGTGTCTGGTGGTGAAAGTAAAACCCAATGCTGTAAAGAACAATACTGCATAGGAACCAGGAATATTAGGCTCATGAATCAAGGTAAATTAGACATGGCCAAATAGGAGATGGCAACAGTGAACATCAATATTTTAGGAATCAGTGAACTAAAATGGATGGGAAAGGATGAATTTAATTCAGATGATCATTATATCTACAACTGTCAGAAAAAATCCCTTAGAAGAAATGGAGTAGGCCTTGCAATACAATACAAAATGCAGTACTTGGGTGCAATCTCAAAAATGACAGAATGATCTTGATATGTTTCCAAGGCAAACCACTCAGTGTGACAGTAATTCAAGTCTATGCCCCAACACTGAGGCTGAAGAAGTTGAAGTTGAATCATTCTATGAAGCACTATAAGACCTGCTAGAACTAACACCAAAAAAAAAAAAAAAAAAAAAGAAAAGAAAAAAATGTCCATTGCACCATATGGGACTGGAAGGCAAAAGTAGGAAGTAAAGAGAGACCTGGAGTAACAGTCAAGTTTGGCCTTGGAGTACAAAGGCTAACAGAGGGGCAAAGTCTAACGGAGTTTTACCAAGAGAACAAACTGGTCATAGCAGACATTTTCTTCCAATAACATAAGAGATGACTCTACACATGGATATCACCAAATGGTCAATATTGAAATTAGTTTGATTATATTCTTTGCAGACAAAAATCAAGATGCTGTATACAGGCAGCAAAAACAACATGTGGAGCTGACTGTGGCTCAGATCATGAGCTCTTTGTTGGAAAATTCAGACTTATATTTAGAAAGTAGGGAAAACCACTAGGCCATTCAGGTATGACCTAAATCAAATCCCTTATGATTACACAGTGGAAGTAACAAATAGATTCAAGGGATTAGATCTGATAGACAGATGCCTGAAGAACTATGGACAGAGGTTCATAACTTTGTATAGCAGGGGGTGATAAAAACCATCTCCCTAAAAAATAAATGCACAAATGCAAAATGGTTGTCTGAAGAAGGCTTACAAATAACAGAGAAAAGAAGAGAAGAGAAAGACAAAGGACAAAAGGAAAGATATATTTATCTGAATGCAGAGTTGCAAAGAATACCAAGGAGAGATGAGAAAGCCTTCTTAAGTAAACAGTGAAAATGAGAGAGAGAGAAACAATAGAATGGGAAAGACTAGTGATCTCTTCAAGAAAATTAGAGATACCAATGGAACATTCCATGCAAAGATGGGCACAATAAAGGACAGAAACAGTATGAATCTAACAGAAGCAGAAGATAGTAAGAAGTGGGAAGGATATACAGAAAAACTGTACAAAAAAAAGGTCTTAATGACCCAGATAACTGTGATGGTGTGATCACTTACCTAGAGCACTCATCAGGAAGTGTGAAGTCAAGTGGGCCTTACGAAGCATTACTATAAACAAACCTAGTGAAGGAGATGGAATTCCAGCTGAGATACTTCAAATACTAAACGATGATGCTATTAAAGTGTTGCACTCAATATGCCAGGAAATTTGGAAAACTCAACAGAGTCTACAGGACTGGAAAATATCAGTTATCAATCCAATCCCAAAGAAGAGCAATGCCAAAGAATATTCAAACTCCTACACAATTACCCTCTTTTCACATGCTAGCACAGAAATGCTCAAAATTGTTCAAGCTAGGCTTCAACAATACATGCATTGAGAATTTCCAGATGTACAGGTTGGATTTAGAAAAGACGGAGGATCCAGAGATAAAGATGCCAACATATGTTGGGTCATAGAAAAAGCAAGGGAATTCCAGAAAAAAACAACTTCTGTTTCATCGACTACACTAAAGCCTTTGACTGTGCAGATAAAAGCAAAGTGTGGAAAATTCTGAAAGAGATGGTGATACAAGGCCACCTTCCTTGCCTCCTGAGAAAACTATATGCAGGTCAAGAAGCAACAGTTACAACCAGACACGGAAGAATGAACTGGTTTAAAATTGAGAAAGGAGTACATCAAAACTGTATATTGTCTCCCTGCTTATTTAATTTATCATATAAAATGCTGGGCTAGATGAAGCTCAATCTGGAATCAAAATTGCCAAGAGAAATATCAATAACTTCAGACATGCAGATGACACCACCTTAATGGCAGAAAGCAGAGAGGAACTGATGAGCCTCTTGGTGAAGATGAAAGAAGAGAGTGAAAAAGCTGACCAGAAACTCAATATTCAAAAAGCTAAGGTCATGACATCCAGTCCCATCACTTCATGGCAAACAGATGGGCGAAAAAATGGAAACAGCAACAGACTATTTCCTTCAGCTCCAAAATCACTGTGGATGATGACTTCAGCCATGAAATTAAAAGACACCTGCTCTTCGGAAGAAAAACTGTGACAAACCTAGACAGTGTATTAAAAAGCGGAGATATCACTTGCCGACAAAAGTCTGTCTACTCAAAGCTATGGTTTTTCCAGTAGTCATGTATGGATGTGAGAGCTGGACCATAAAGAAGACTGAGCACCAAAGAATTGATGCTTTTGAACTGTAATATTGGAAAATACTCTTGAAAGTCCCTGGACAGCAAACATATCAAACCAGTCAATCCTAAAGGAAATCAAGCATGAATATTCATTAGAAAGACTGATGCTAGAGCTGAAGTTTCTATACTTTGGCCACCTGAAGCAAAGAGCAGACCCATTGGAAAAGACCTTGATGTTTGGAAAGATTGAAGGCAGGAGAAGGGGACGACAGAGGATGAGATGGCTGGATGGCATCATTGACTCAATGCATATGAGTTTGAGCAAACTCTGGGAAATAATGGACAGTGAAGCCTGGCATGCTGCAGTTCATGCAGTCCCAAATAGTTGGACATGGCTGAGTGACAAAACAACAAATGTCTTTCATTGGAGCATTTAGCCTATTTATGTTTACAGTAATTTTTATATGATCCCATTACCATTTACTTTATTGTTCTGGGTTTGTTTTTATAGGCCTTTGCTGTGTTTCCTGTGTAGAGAAACTTCTTTAGCATTTGTTCAAGAGCTGATTTGGCTGTGGTGAATTCTCTTAATTTTTGCTTGTCAGTAACACTTTTGATTTCTCCTCAAATCTGAAAATGGTCCTATGTGGATAGAGTATTCTTAGTTATAGGTTTTTCCTTTTCCTCACTTTATAAATATTCCTGACATTTCCTTTTGGTTGAAATGTTTCTGTTGAAATATCAGGTGTTAGCCTTATGGGCATCCGTTGCACATGTTGCTTTTCCTCTGCTGCTTTTATCATTTGTTCCTTGTATTTAATTTTTTTTTAGTTTGATTAATATGTGTCTTGATGAGTTTCTCTTTGTATTTATCCTGTATTAGACTCTCGGCTTCCTGGACTTTGGTGGCTATTTCCTTCCCCATTTTAGGGAAGTTTTTGGTTATCTCCTCAAATGCCTTTTCTTGCCCTTTCCTTTTGTCTTCTTCTGGGACTCCTATAATTTGAATGTTGGGGTGTTTTATGTTGTTCTAGAGGTCTCTGAGACTGTCCTCATTTTTTACCCTTTTTCCTTTATTCTTCTCTGCTTCAGTTACTTCCAGCATTCTATCTCTCAGCTCATTTATCCATTCTTCTGCCTCAGTTACTCTACTGTTGGTTTCCTCTAGAACATTTTTATTCTCAGTTATTACGCTGTTCATTATTGACCATTTATTCTTTAATTCTTCCAAGTCCTTGTCAAATTTTTCCTGTACACCTCTATTCATGCCTCCAGTTTATTTATCCATGACTTTATTTTGTTTGCAAGATTTTGGAGCATCTTTACTATCATTGGCATCACAAAGAGTTGCATACAACTGAGTGACTAACACTTTCACACTTCCTACTGTCATTATTCTGAATTATTTTTCAGGTAGACTCCTTATCTCTTCTTCATTTGTCTGGTCTGGTGGGTTTTACCATGTTCCTTCACCTGCTGCATATTTCTATATCTTTTCATTTTGTTTATTTTATTGTGCTTGGATCTCCCTTCTGCAGGCTGGATGGTTGTAGTTTCTCTTAGTTGTGGAGTCTGCCCTCCATGGGTTGGGTTTGACCAGGGCCTTGTGAAAATTTCTTGGTTGGTGGGCTGTGTTCCTGTGTCCTGGTGGATGGAGCTGGATCTCATCTCTCTGAAGGGCAGTGCTGTGTCCAATAGTATGTCTTGGGGGTGTCTATGGGTTTGGTATGGCTTTATGCTGCCTGTCTGCTGCTGTGCAGAGTTGTGTTCCTGTTTTGCTGAAGGACTGGTGTGAGGGATATTGTACTGGGGCTTCCTGACTCTTTCATGAGCTTGGTCTAAGTGTAGAAATGGAGGCCTTTGTGCAGGCTCCCCTCTATTAATGTTCCATTGAGTTTGGAGTTATCTGATGGTCCAGAGTCCTGGAGTTGAGTCTCCTGCCTCTGGAGTTCAGTCCTTACCTCTTACAGTAGCATTAAGATTTCTCAGGCCACACAGCACATAAGACCAAACCACTAGATTAATAGTGAAACAATTCTCACCATCCAGGAAAACCCAAAGATATTCACAGAATTATATGAGAACAGAAGAGGAAGAAAGGAGAAATAGGAAAAAAAGGAGAATTGAAAGAGAAGAAAGTAATCAAGTCAACTGTCAAATCCCTAAGTGAATATGGGTACTAAAATTAGACTCTCAAAGATACAAAATTAATAACAAAATATCAGAAAGCAAAAATTAAAAACCAAGAATAAAAATTAAACTCTTAAAAGTACAATGTCAAAACAAAATATTGAACACAAAAATACGGAATTTATTTAAAAATAAGGTGTCTTTTTTTAAAAAGACAAAAGTAGGTGATAAAACATAAAAATGAAAGGAGTAATAATGGACCATATTAGGGCAATATGAAAAAAAGGGAAGGGGAGGTTAAAAAATAAAATTAAAAAATAACAAAAATTAAAATAGGGGGCAGGAACTATTTATAGGTGGGTAGTGAGAGGAATGTCCATATGGTTCCTCTACTTTCCTGTTTCAGTCAATTTGCCTACTTAGAAGGTCCTCCAATATATCTCAGAACGTCTCTGGACATGTTGTGGGCAGTGTGGGGTCAGTTCAAACTCAAATCTTTTCTTGCTCCAGCTTGTACTTACTCTCAAAATCTACAGTATCCCCTAAAGAACATAGTGTCATATTAATTACAGGATTTTGATCTACCACAGCTGTCATTTTTGGGGTGATTCTCCCTTCTTTCCTTTGCTTAAGATTCCACTTGGATTTTTGACCCAACTCTGCTTAGATTTTTGACCAGTCTGCTTAGACTGGTGGCTCAGATGGTAAAGAATCTGCCAGCAAAGTGGGAGACCTGGGTTTGATCCCTGGGTTTGGAAGATGCCCTGGGGGAGGGCATGGCAACCCAGTCCAATATTCTTGCCTGGAGAATCCCATGGACAGAGGAGCCTGGTGGGCTACAGTCTGTGAGGTCACAAAGAGTTGGACACAACTGAGCAACTAACACTTTCACTTTCTGGTTTTAAGTCTCTCTCCAGTGTTTGATCACCTCCATGACATGAGAGGGTGAGAGTGGCTGCTTATTAGGGCTCATTTGCTCAGTTATGCTGTGGAGAGGGAGGGAATGCTACAAATGCCACTGGCATGTGTGGGAAGCACTCTCCGTTTGGACCATACAGCGTGGTCACCACAGCCCAAACAGGGCCATGCGCCTCCCAAGGGAGTTGGTTCCAGTTTGTGGGGCCCTTGGCAGAGACAAGCCTCTTGGGCTCCAAGCTGCAACATGTGGGGGGTGCCAGTCTTAGGCAGGTTGTGCACTTCCCTAGTGGAGCTGTCTTGGGCTGTGACACACTTATCAGATTTGAGTTGCTCAGAATCCCAGGAAGATGTGGGTGCTAACACACAGCCCCTCATGGCTTCATGGTAGATGCATCCTTGCCTTCCACCTCCACCAGGCGCATGCCTGCTTCTCTGCCTCTTGGGCCATAGACCAGAGCCAGCTTGCCCCATTTCATTATTCACCAGGGCATGGTCCTTTGTTCTGTGAATTCACCAGAAGTGAGCATTAGAGCCTTGTCATGGGAGTGATCCTTTGTTTCTCTGGTTGTTCCAGGATTTTCCCTGTTCTACCTGTGTGGTGTCACATTAGCCCTGTATCTTCACAGTATTCAACACTCATCCTTTCCCTGAGGACTGACACCTGCAACTCAAGTCTCCTCACTGAACCCCCACTCACTGTGGGCTGATGTGAGCATGTGAGTTGCTTCTCGGCTGAAAATTGCCATTATGCACAATGTCTCTGGTGAATTTCCCCCATTTTGTCTCATTTTACTTCCTTCTGATGTTCCTAAGCTTCCCCCGACCCTACCTGTGAAGGGGTTTCCTATTGTGCAGAAGCTTCTCCTACTTCAGGGACCCCTCCCCAGGACAGGGCTCCACATTTTGAAATCCTTTGTCTCTGTTTTTGTCTATATCTTTTGTCCTATCTTATTCCAGGGAGTTTGATTTACCTTTCTGGACATCTGGGTTCCTCTGCCAGCCTGCAAAAGTTGTTCTGTGGGAATTGTTCCACATGCAGATGATCTTTTGATGTATTTGTAGGGGAGAAGGTGGTCTCCCTCTCCTATTCCTCCGCCATCTTGAAGCCACCACCGTTGGTGAGAATTTGAAGGAATTAGTTGGTTCCTACACTGCTCATTGAAATATAAAATGCATATTTTCTTTGAGAAGCAGTTTCTTAAGTCATCAGTTTCTTAAAAAGTTAAAAATACAACTGCCAAATGACCCAGTCATTCCACTTCCAGGTATTTACCTAAGAGAGAAGAAATCATGTGTTTGCACAGAGACTCACATATTAATTTTTGTAGAAGCTTTTTCTGTAATAGCCCCAAATTGGATGCAATCTAATTGTTCAGCAACAAGTGAATGAATAAATAGTGTTGTATCCACACAATAGAATGTTACTGCACAATGAAAATGAATGAACAATTGATACATGCAATACCATATATGAATCTTAAGAAACTAGTTATTTCCCCATGGAGTCCTCAACAAGGTAGAGTGTATAATGTATGATTTAATTAATAGGAAATATTTGAAAATACAAACTTATTTGTAGTGATAAAAGGCAGATAAGTGTTTGCTTGGGATTTTAAGAGGTAATCTGGACTTGTGAGAATGAAAGAGATTAAAAGAGAATAGGAAGACATTTGAGGGATGATGAATGTGTTCATTTTCTTCATTGTGATAATGTTTCCATGAGTATATACATATATAAAAATTTTACAGTTTACTATATGTCTCAATTATACTTCAATAAAGCTGCTAAAATGTGTAAGATAGAACCCATTAATAACTTTAAGAAAAATAAATAGCAATATTATTGTTATTACCAGCAATAGGTTTCTGAAAATTCGTATTTAACATGTTTTGAGATAATTTTTTTTCCATAATGTGCATTTCCCCAGAAATATGTAATTAGAGAACTGCTTTTTAAGTCTTTTGTGATGTTTTCTGTCTAGTCATACTGCCTATTCAGTAATTTAAACAGATTTTAAAATTTTCTTCTACTTTTAGGAAATTTATTTTTGAGTTTAATTTTGCTTATAGTTATATAAAATATTATATTTTATGAAGATATATTTACAAATAAAACAATTAACAAAAACCTATCTATTCCTACAATCCCTTCTCTCCCATACATAATGAATTTTAAACTTTGGGTTAATTCTTCCAGTTTTTAATATATACAAATATGTACATGCATTCACATTTTTCTGTTTATCAGATGAACAAAAGCATGCTAACAATCAGTAGCCAGACTAAAAAAAAAAAATAAAAAAATAAGAGATAATTACAATTGAAAGCTATAATGAGAACATGATTAATTTAACAATATAAAATTATCACATATAATTGGGGGGGGGGTGGTCAAGCAGAGTGATGTGGTAAGTGGAAGTGCATACAAGCACATATTTTCATCCACCCAGCCAAGAAACATCTTTTACTATTGTGATTATGTAACTATTACTCACATAAATACGTTGTATCATGATTGTTCAACAGAAAAATAGTAGAACTCTATATCATCAAATCTAGGATTTAATGGAAAAACCTGTAATCACTTTTTAAAATCCAGATGCCTATCAGAATTATCTTGAAAATTCTTGAAAAATATAAATGCCCAATTTAAAACATAAATTGCCTATTTCTGAAATTTTCCATTTAATATTTTTGAACTGTGCTTGACAGAGGGTAATTGAAATCTAAGAAAGTGAAATGGAAGGTAAAGGGATCCACTGTAATCCATTAGAAGCTATATGCATATAGTAGACATCCCAAACATTTTCAAATTAATTTTGTGGTGAATTGTGTTTTACCATTTGTTTCTTAGCATTGGATTTACACTCCCAACTTCTAGTATTAAGCTAGTACTAAAGTGATTCTATATTCCTTTATAAGACATTATCTGAGGTCAAGGAACATAATTTAAAAAAGCGTCTGCCTGCAATGCAGGAGACCTGGGTTCGATCCCTGGGTCAGGAAGATCCCCCGGAGAAGGAAATAGCAACCCACTCCAGTACTCTTGCGTGGAAAATCCCATAGACAGAGAAGCCTAGTAGACTACAGTCCATGGGATCGCAAAGAGTTGGACACCGCTGAGTGACTTCACAAGAGAAATGTATAGTTAAGTCTTCCACTCATTTTTTGATTGGGTTGTTTGTTTTGATGATATTAAGTTGCATGAGCTGTTTGTAAATTTTGGAAAATAATCCTTTGTTTTTCATTCTTTGAGAACATTTTCTCCCACTCTGTGGGTTGACTTTCATTTTGTTTATGGTTTCCTCTGATATGCAAAAACTTTTAAAAGTAAGTAGATCTCATTCATTTATTTTTCTTTTTTATTTCCATTACTCTGGGAGATGAAACAGATCATGCTGTGATTTATGTCAGAGAGTATTCTGCCTATGCTTTCCTCTAGGAATTTTATAATATCTGGTCTTACATTTAGGTGTTTAATCCATTTTGAGTTTATTTTTGAAGCCGGTTTTAAAAATGTTCTAATTTAATTTTTTGCTTGTAGCTGTCCTGTTTTCCAAGCACTGCATTTTGAAGAGACTGTCTTTCCACCATTTTGTAATTCTACCTGCTTTGTTGTATATTACTGACATAGTCCCCCTCTCCCAGGTTTTCTAACATGTTCCATTGATTCACATGTCTGTTTTTGTGCAAGTACCATACTGTTTTGGTGAATATAGCTTTGTAGTATAGTCTTTAGTCAGGGAGCCTTATTGCTCCAGCTCTGTTTTTCTTTCTCAGGATTGCTTTGCCTATTCAGGTTCCTTTGGGTCTTCATGAAAATTTTAAGATTTTTTTGTTTTAGTTCTGTGAAAAATGCCATTAGCAATTTGATAGGAATTGTATTTAATCTGTAGATTGCCTTGAACAGTATAGTCATTTTGACAATACTGATTCTTCCAATTCAAGAACATGGCATATCATTCCATCTGTTTGTGTCATCTTCAATTTCTTTCATTAGTATCTTATACTTTTTGAAGTACAGGTGTTTTGTCTCTTTAGGTAGGTTTATTCCTAGGTAGGAGAAGGCAATGGCACCCCACTCCAGTACTCTTGCCTGGAAAATCCCATGGGCGGAGGAGCCTGGGAGGCTGCAGTCCATGGGGTCGCTGAGGGTTGGACACGACTGAGCAACTTCACTTTCACTTTTCACTTTCATGCATTGGAGAAGGAAATGGCAACCCACTCCAGTGATCTTGCCTGGAGAATCCCAGGGATGGGGGAGCCTGGTGGGCTGCCATCTATGGGGTCGCACAGAGTCGGACACAACTGAAGTGACTTAGCAGCAGCAGCAGCTGCAGCAGCATTCCTAAGTAGTTTATTCTGTTTGATGCAATAGCAAATGGAATTGTTTCCTGAATTTCTCTTTCTGATCTTTTGTTGTTGATATATAGAAATGCAACAGATTTCTGTTTATTGATAAAGAGAAATATTGTATGATATCACCTATATGTAAAATCTAGACACAAATGACACAAATGTATTATTTACAAAACAAAAACAGACTCACAGAATTGGAGAACAAACTATGTTTACTGGGGGCAAGAGTAGGGAGAAGGGATAGTTATGGAGCTTGGGATTGATATGTATATCATAGCAATGTGTATATGTATATCATATCAAAACTGCTATATTTAAAATGGATAACTGAAAGCGACCTACTACATAGCAAAAGGAACTCTGCTCTATATTCTGTAACAACCTGAATAGGAAAATAATTTGAAAAAGAATAGATACATGGGTATGTGAAACCGAATCACTTTGCTGTACACCTGAAACTAATACAACATTGTTAATCAACTGTACTGCAATAAAAAATAAAAAGTTAAAAGGATAAAAATAAAAGCAACTAAGACATGAATTTGGCTTGAAAATTTACTGTGGATGGTTTGAAATTCTAATATTGAGATCATACAGCACACATGAAATATGACCCACTGAAGTGCTAAGGTTCATCTAAGCAAAACATTTTAAGAGCATGGAATTACCAAAGTACCTACTTAGGTGGCCTGTACAAAGTCATTTAGAGAGCGACTCAGAAATCAAAGCAAGCAAGTAGATCCCCAGGCCTCAAATGTCAGCATGGCTCAGGCAAAGGCCAAAGAACACTTAAAGTATTGCTTCAGTCTCTGCTACATTCGTAGGT
Source organism: Bos indicus (assembly GCF_029378745.1). Taxonomy (NCBI): domain Eukaryota; kingdom Metazoa; phylum Chordata; class Mammalia; order Artiodactyla; family Bovidae; genus Bos; species Bos indicus. Next base: position 13,090,604 of record NC_091783.1, read on the forward strand.
CACTTATAATTCAACAGAACATCCATGAAAGCTAATGATTTTTATGAAGTACGTTTAGTTCTCAACCCAAAATTGCTCCCCTGATCTAGGTTGCAGATAATACTGACAATGTGAGTGATGCTACTGTTCTATTACCTCTAGTACTAAAAAGTAGCACCTTGGAATTACTTGTCTAAAGTTTATATTCCCTCTTCATGGGGAGTCTTTCTGTAATAGGCATTGCTGTATAATATTGAAAGGTTGATGCTGAATCATGCAAAGACACCGGGATCCTTCACCTCCGGAGGAGAAGAATTCAATCCGGGGCCAGAGATGATGCCTGATTGCTCAGAGCTTTTGTGTAATAAAGTTTTATTAAAGTATAAAGGAGATAGAGAAAGCTTCTGACATAGAAATCAGAAGGGGGTAGAAAGAGTATCCGCTAGCTAGTGTTAGCAATGGAATTATATTCTCTCCAATGAATCCAAAGCATGTCTGGAGGTTGTAAAGATCTCACCAGACCTACTCCCATAATTTACATTTTAAGATAACATGATTAGCCAGGTTTAATCCAGAGACTGTCCTCAGGCAGGATACATAATCCTAAGGAATGTAGAGGGAAAAAAATTGTCTTTTCTTCCTCCTTAAGAATTCCAGACCCCTCTCTTCTTGGGGACCCCTAGACTTCTTATCAACCTGCCTAGGAAATGACTCTCTCAATATCTGTGCATGGCAGAAGGTAACTCATACATTTATTAGGTTGAAATTGAAAATTTAATAATATAATGTGTTTTCTAGCTTACCGTATCTCACTTAATGTGCAGCACAACCCAAAATGCGTGTAATATTCCTCTAGTTCAGTTGATGATAAAGATAAATTTCAGATTTTGATCTCATTTAAAAGCATACAGTTGAAATGGGATGGAATTTAGCACCTCTTAAATACAAAGTCCCTACTGTGTGTATAGCATCACGTTGACCTTTTTTTAAACTGGCACAGAATCATATATTTTTTTCTTTCACTCAGTCTTTATGATAATGTCAGACCTATGGCAAATACTGAAAATACTAGGAAATATGGACTAACCCCTCAAGTTTGTTCTTTTTTTTTTTTCCAATACAGATCATAAAACAAGTAAATAGTAACAAAAGTTTCTTCCTTGACCAAACTTTAGTCAGGCTTCTATGAACCCTCTTTTTCTAGGCCTCAACTTTAGCCTTCCAAGGCTAAATTGACTTATCAAGAATCTTCCCTCACTCTTGATATCTGATTAAGTTTCTTATCCCCCAACCCGCCCCTAATATCTAACTTCTTGGTCTGCTTTTAGTAAAAATCCATTAAGCCAGTTAATCAAGAATCTCTCTACCCGTGATATCTAATGAATTTCCTCTTGAAAATATTTGATCCACTGACCCCCTCACTCATCTGATTGGTTATAAATCCCCAGTTATCTTTGCCATATTCTGAGTTGTGTTCTCTATGTCTCTCCCCTATTGCAAAACGTTTTAATAAAATCTTTCTTGCTATATTTAATGTGTCAGAATAATTTTTATTTAATAGTGGTAGCACTTGGAACTGAATATGTATAAATTTTCCACTAAAAGTTTTTAAGAACTACAGCTTACTTCTCTGAACATTCAGGTTTAAAAGAGTTTGGTACAGAAATGACAATTTGATGTCATCTTGAATACCAATCCAATGGTACTAACTATGTGGAAAATCATGCTGAAGTGGGTTATGAAGCCAAATTATGGCTTAACAGGAAACTGAAGAATTTGATTAATCTATGTACTGGGGAGTGATTTCCCTAGCTTAAAGGAAATGTTTCCATTTAGTCTCTGATAAGTAAAATCTCATAGTTCTTAATTTTGGGTTGCTAAAATGTGAACTGATTAAATTACCTTATGTCAACTTCTTTCTTACATAAAATGATATTTTCATTGTCCCTCTGTCTTACTGAGCTTCCCTGGTGGCTCATATAGGAAAGAATCCACCTGCAATGTGGGAGACCTGGGTTTGATCCCTGGGTTGGGAGGATCCCCTGGTGAAAGGATTGGCTACCCACTCCAGTGTTCTGGCCTGGAGAATTTCATGGAATTCCATGGCAGGCTACAATCCATGGGTCACAAAGAGTCAGGCATGACAAAGCAACTTTCACTTTTCTGTCTTACTGGATTAAAAAAATGAAATATGAGTTTTATTTTATTATTTCTTATTATTACATTATTTTTATTTTTTGAAAAAGAAAGTTTGCTTTATTCTGGATGTCAGCAACAAGGTTGGGGGAGGGCAGATGCCTGTCCAAAGGCTGACTCACACTGCCACCCTTGACAGTCAGAGACAAAGGAGGGGGCTACCTGCAGAACAACACAGTCATCTCTGACATTCATCTTCAGATTGGTCATCCGTGGTCTGATCAACATCATCTTGATTATTTTAAGTACAGCTAATCTTTATTTCCAGGGTCGGTTTTTATTTAGTCACCCTGGTTTGAATTTTTACTTCATCTCTTGTTAGCCTTGTGAGGATTTTTTGTTATTAAATATTTGTCTCAATTTCTTCCCCTAAAGAAATCATGGATAACAATTCCTCCATTAAAAAAAAAAAAAAAAAAGTCAAGATTGCATGGAAGGGTAGTGGGAAGAGTGAATAATTTTGTATGGTGATGTTTTATCAGAAAATGTGCCTTGTAAGATTTTCAAAATAGATATTAGTATTTTAACTGCTTCTAGAAATCTAGTTATATTTTACAGTGTGTTGCTATATTTATTTTAAAATTTAATCCTTACAACAAATTCATGACAATGATAAGAAAAATATAACTTTTTTTTTCCATTGTGAATTTGGCAGTTTATTAGGGGTGAAATTTTGTATATTACCAATAGAAGCAATTAGGAATGGAAAAAGAAATAACAGGACGAAAGAAAGACAACATTTCAGACAGAGTTTGTGTTTAAGACAGGGCAGAGCCAAAACACAGAGAAAACAGTAAAAATGTATTTTGAGTTAGGAAAATTCCAAATGATTCATGATGGGAATGTACTATGAATGATGAAAAGATTAGATGGAACACAGGGACAAGTAGACAATGTCAGATGTATGAAAAATGCTTTGTTAAAAAATAATATTAGAAAAATGTTTTCTTTAGGAGTAATTGAAACCACATTTGGGGAGGGGTTAACTTCTTTATTGCTTTCTGCAATAAGAGTGGTGTCATCCGCGTATCTGAGGTTATTGATATTTCTCCCAGCAGTCTTGATTCTAGCTTGCACTTCATCCAGCCCCGCATTTAGCATAATGTACTCTGCATATAAGCTAAATAAGCAGAGTCACAATATATATACTTGACATACTCCTTTCCCACTTCAGAACCCGTCCATTGCTCCATGTCCAGTTCTAAGTGCTGCTTCTTGACTTTCATACAGATTTCTCAGGAGGCAGGTAAGGTAGTCTGGCATTCCTATCTTTTGAAGAATTTTCCACAGTTTGCTGTGATCCACACAGTCAAAGGCTTTTGCATAAATAAATAAATAAAACAGAATAAAATAAATAAATAAAGTAAGCAGAAGTAGATGTTTTTCTGGAACTCTTTCACTTTTTCAATGATCCGATGGCTGTTGGCAATTTGATCTCTGGTTCCTCTGCCTTTTCTAAAACCAGCTTGAAGATCTGAAAGTTCTCAGTTCACGTACTGTTGAAGCCTCACTTGGAGAATTTTGAACATTACTTCGCTAGTGCATGAGATGAGTGCAATTGTGCAGTAGTTTGAACATTCTTTGGCATTGCCTTTCTTTGGTATTGGAATGAAAACTGACCTTTTCCAGTCCTGTGGCCACTGCTGCATTTTCCAAGTTTGTTGGCATATCAATATTGTTGGCATATCATTTAGAGCATATAATTTCATTTTAACAATTATGATGAAAGCAACAATGCAACTTAAAAGTTATTCAGTGACAAAATATAATTTTCATTCAGAAATATTTTTAAAAAGATGGATGTTATAGAATATTACTTTTCTAAGGCTGCTGTAATAAATGCCACAACTTGAATGTCTTAATTGTTATTATTATTTTTTTTTTGTCTCATAACTTTGAAGGCTTGCTGTTGTTATTGCTATTCAGTCACACAGTCATTTCTGACTCTTTGAGACCCCATGGACTGCAGGATGCCAGGCTTCCCTGCCTTTCATCATCTCCAAGAGCTTGCTCAAACTCATGTCCATTGAATCAGTGATGTCATCCAAACATATTGTCCTCTGTTGCCCCCTTCTCCTCCTGACTTCTGTCTTTCCTAGCATCGGGATCTTTTCCAATGAGTCGACTTTTTACAGTAGGTGGTCAAAGTGTTGGAGCTTCAGTTTTGGCATCAATTCTTCCAATGAGTATTCAGAGTTGATTTCCTTTAGTACTCCATTGATATCCATTTGATTTCCTTGCTTTTTATCTCCTTGCTGTCCAAGGTTTGATCTCCTTGCTGTGCAAGGGACTCTCAAATTTAATTATGTCCCATTTGTTTATTTTTGTTTTTACTTCCATTACAGTAGGAGGTGGGTCATAGGGGATCTTGCTTTGATTCCTGTCATTGCAAGTCATTTTTCTCATTCTAGTTCTGTGAAAAATGTCACTGGTAATTTGATAGGGATAGCAATGAATCTGTAAACTTCATTTGGTGTGTGTGTATTAGTCACTGAGTTGCGTGAGATTTTTTGTGACTCCATGGACTATAGCCCACCAGGCTCCTCTGTCCATGGAATTCTCCAGGCAAAAATATTGAAGTGGGTTGCCATTCCCTTCTCCAGGGGTTTTTACCCATCCAGGAATTGAACTGAGGTCTCCTGTATTGCAGGCAGATTCTTTACCATCTGAGCCACAAGGGAAGACATTCGGTAGTATAGTAATTTTGGTAATATTGATTCTTCCAACCAGGAACATGGAATATCTCCCCATTTTTTTTTTATTGTAGTCTTTAATTTCTTTCATCAGTGTCTTATACTTTTCTGTATACAGTTTTTTTTTATGTCTCATTAGGTAGGTTTATCCCTAGATATTTTATTCTTGTTGTTGTAGTGGTGAATGGGATTTATTTCTTAATTTGTCTTTCTGATTTTTCATTGTTAGTATATAAGAGTGAAAGTGATTTCTGTGTATTGATTTTGTATCATGTGACTTTGCTAAATTCACTGATTAGCTCCAGTAATTTTCAGATGGTATCTGTAGGGTTTTCTACCTATAGTGTGTCATCTGCAAATAATGAGAGTTTATACTTCTTTTCCAATATGGATTCCTTTTATTTAGTTTTCTTATTTAATTGCTGTAGCTAAAACTTCCAAAACTATGCTGAATAAAGTGGTGAAAGTGGACACCCTTGTCTTGTTCCTGTTCTTAGAGGGAATGTTTTCCATTTTTTCACCATTGAGAATAATGTTTGCTGAAGGCTTGTCATATATGGCCTTTATTATGTTGAGGTAGGTTCCTTCTATGCCCATTTTCTGGGGTGTTTTTTTTTTTTTTTTATCATAAATGGGTGCTGAATCAAAGACTTTTTCTGCATCTATTGAGATTATTATATGGCTTTTATCTATCAATTTGTTAATGTGATGTATCACATTGATTGATTTGTGTATATTGAATACTTGTATCCCTGGAGTAAACCCAACTTGACCATGGTGTATGTGATTTTAAATGTGTTTTTAATTCTGTTTGCAAGAATTTTGCTGAAGATTTTGCATTTATGTTCATGAGTGATATTGACCTGCAATTTTCTGTGTGTGTGTGTGTGTGTGTGTGTGTGTGTGTGTGTGTGTTGTCTTTGCCTGGTTTTGGCATCAGGGTGATGGTGATCTCATAGAATGAGTTTGGAAATGTTCCTTGCTCTGAAATTTTTTGAAAAAGTTTTATTAATCTTAACTATTGCTTCTTTGATTCTTTTTCATTTTTTTCTGCTCTAGTTTTCATGATTTCTTTCCTTCTTATGACTTTGAGGGGGCTTTGTACTCCTTTTCCCAGCTGTTTTAGGTTTAAAGACAAGTTGTCTATTCGATGTTGTTCTTGTTTCTTGGGACAATAGACCAGTTCCAAAATGGGAAAGGAGTACATCAAGGCTGCATATTGTCACCCTGTTTGTTTAACTTGTATGTAGAGTGCATCATGCAAAATGCCAGGCTGGATGAAGCACAAATTGGAATCAAGATTGCCAGGAGAAATATCAATAACCTTAATATTCAGATGACACCAACCTTACGGCAGAAAGCAAAGAAGAACTAAAGAGCCTCTTGATGAAAGTGAAAGAGGAGAGTGAAAAAGTTGGCTTAAAACTCAACATTCAGAAAACTAAGATTGTGGCATGTGGTCCCACCACTTCATGTCAAATAGATAGGGAAACGATGGAAACAGTGAGAACTTTAATTTTGGGGGCTCCCAAATTACTGCAGATGGTGACTGCAGCCATGAAATTAAAAGATGCTTGCTCCTTGGAAGAAAAGCTATGACCAATGTAGACAGCATATTAAAAAGCAGAAACATTACTTTGCCAACAAAGGTCCATCTAGTCAAAGCTATGGTTTTTTCCAGTAGTCATGTATGGATGTGAGATTTGGACTATAAAGAAAGCTGACTGCCAAAGAATTAATGCTTTTGAACTGTGTGGTATTGGATAAGACTTTTGAGAGTTCCTTAGACTACAAGGAGATACAGTCAATCCTGAAGGAAATCAGTCCTGAATATTCATTGAAAAGACTGATGCTGAAGCTGAAACTCCAATACTTTGGCCACCTTTTGTGAAGAACTGAGTCATTTGAAAAGACCCTGATGCTGGGAAAGATTGAAGGCAGGAGGATAAGTGGGCAACAGAGGATAAGATGATTGGATGGCATCACTGATTCAATGGACATGTGTTTGAGCAGTCTCCAGGAATTGGTGATGGACAGGGAAGCCTGATGTGCTGAAGTCCATGGGCTCCCAAAGAGTTGTGCATGACTGAAGGACTGAACTGAACTGAACTTGTATCTTGAGGTAGGATTGGATTGCTATAAACTTTGCTCTTGGAACTGATTTTGTTGCATCCCATTGGTTTTGAGTTGTTTTGTTTTCATTGACATCTCTTTCTGGTAATCTTTTTATTTCATTTTGATTTATTCAGTAACCTGTTCTTTATTTAAAAACATATTGTTTAATCTCCACGTGTGTGTGTGTGTTTTACAGATTTTTTCCCCTTGTAATTGATATCTAGTCTCATAGCATTATAGTCAGAAAAGATGCTTATATGATTTCAATTTTCCTAAATTTACCAAGATTTGATTTGTGACCCAAAGTTTGGTCTATTTAAAAGAAGGTTCCATGTGCACTTGAGAAGAAAGTGTATTCTTCTGCATTTGGATAGAAAGTCCTGAGTATATCAATGAGATCCATCTGTTCTAATATGTCATTTAAGTCTTGTGTTTCCTTATTAATTTTCTATTTTGATGATCTGTCCATTGCTGTAAGTGGGGTGTTAAAGTCTACTATTACTGTGTTATTGTCAGTTTCTCCTTTTATGTCTGCTAGTGTTTGCCTTATGTACTGAGGTGCTCCTATGGTCAAGGCTGTATATTGTCACCCTGTTTATTTAACTTATATGCAGAATACATCATGAGAAATGCTGGACTGGAAGAAACACAAACTGGAATCAAGATTGCTAGGAGAAATATCAATAACCTAGATATACAGATGACACCACCCTTATGGTGGTGAAGAGGAACTCAAAAGCCTCTTGATGAAAGTGAAAGTGGAGAGTGGAAAAGTTGGCTTAAGGCTCAACATTCAGAAAACGAAGATCATGGCATCCGGTCCCACCACTTCATGGGAAATAGATGGGGATACAGTGGAAACAGTGTCAGACTTTATTTTTCTGGGCTCCAAAATCACTACAGATGGTGACTGCAGCCATGAAATTAAAAGACGCTTACTCCTTGGAAGGAAAGTTATGACCAACCTAGATAGCATGTTCAAAAGCAGAGACATTACTTTGCCAACAAAGGTCCGTCTAGTCAAGGCTCTGGTTTTTCCTGTGGTCATGCATGGATGTGACAGTTGGACTGTGAAGAAGGCTGAGTGCCAAAGAATTGATGCTTTTGAACTGTGGTGTTGGAGAAGACTCTTGAGAGTCCCTTGGACTGCAAGGAGATCCAACCAGTCCATTCTGAAGGAGATCAGCCCTGGGATTTCTTTGGAAGGAATGATGCTAAAGCTGAAACTCCAGTACTTTGGCCACCTCATGCAAAGAATTGACTCATTGGAAAAGACTCTGATGCTGGGAGGGATTGGGGGCAGGAGGAGAAGGGGACGACAGAGGATGAGATGGCTGGATGGCATCACTGACTCGATGGACGTGAGTCTCAGTGAACTCTGGGAGTTTGTGATGGACAGGGAGGCCTGGCGTGCTGCGATTCATGGGGTTGCAAAGAGTCCGACACGACTGAGCCACTGGTCTGATCTGATCTGATGTTGGATACCTAGATATCTACAGTGGTCATATCTTCCTCTTGGATTGATGCCTTTATCATTATGCAGTGTCCTTTCTTATCTCTTGTAATATTCTTTGAGATCTATTTTGTCTGATATGAGGATTGATACCCCAGCTTTCTTGTGATTTTCATTTGCATGGAATACATTTTTTCATCCTCTCACTTTCTGTGTATATGTGTCTTTAAGTCTGAAGTGGGTTTCTTGTAGACAGCATGTATATGGGTTTTGTTTTTGTATCCATTCAGTCAGTCTGTGTCTTTTGTTTGGAGCATTTAATCCATTTACATGAACTAATTATTGATATACATGTTCCTATTGCCATTTTCTTAATTGTTTGGGGTTTGTTTCTGTAGATCTTTTTCTTCTCTTGTATTTTCTGACTTATAAGTCCCTTTAACATTTGTTGTAAAGCTGGTTTGGTGGTACTGAATTCTCATAACTTTTGCTTCTCTGTAAATTTTTTGATTTGTCCATCAATTTTTTAAAATTTTTATTTATTTTTAAAATTTATTTATTTTAATTAGAGGCTAATCACTTTACAATATTGTATTGGTTTTGCCATATATCAACATGAATCCACCACGGGTGTACACGTGTTCCCAATCCTGAACCCCCCTCCCACCTTCCTCCCCATACCATCCCTCTGGGTTATCCCAGTGCACCAGCCCCAAGCATCCTGTATCCTGCATCGAACCTGGGCTGGTGATTCATTTCTTATATATTATATATGTTTCAATGCCATTCTACCAAATCATCCCCCCCTCCCTCTCCCACAGAGTCCAAAAGACTGTTCTATACATCTGTGTCTCTTTTGCTGTCTTGCATACAGGGCTATCATTACCATCTTTCTAAATTCCATATATATGTGTTAGTATACTGTATTGGTGTTTTTATTTCTGGCTTACTTCACTCTGTATAATAGGCTCCAGTTTCATCCACCTCATTAGAACTGATTCAAATGTATTCTTTTTAATGGCTGTGTCCATCAATTTTGAATGAGATCTTTCCTGGGTGGAATAATCTTGGTTGTAGATCTTTCTCTTTCAGTACTTTAAATATATTCTGTCATTCCCTTCTGGTCTGCAAAGTTTCTGCTGAAAGATGAGCTATTAAGTGTATGGAGTTTCCCTTGTATGTTACTTGTTGCTTTTCCCTTGTTGTTTTTAATATTCTTTCTTTGTGTTTTTAATCTTTTTTAGTTTGATTAGTATGTGTCTTGGCATGTTTCTCCTTGGGTTTATCCTGTATGGGACTCTGCTTCTTGGACTTGATTGACTATTTCCTTTCCCTTGTTGGGGAAAATTTCAACTATTATCTCTCTTCCAAAATGTTTCTTATACCTTTTCTTTTTCTCTTCTTCTTGGACCCCTATATTTGAGTGTTGGTGCATTTGATGTTGTCCCAGAGGTCTCTGAGACTGTCTGCAGTTATTTTCATTCTTTTTACTTTATTCTGCTCTTCAGCAGTTATTTATACCATTCTATCTTCCAGCTTACCTATCCATTCTTCTCCCTCAGATATCTGTCTATTGATTCCTTCTGGAATACTTTTAATTTCAGTAATTGTGCTTTTTGTCTCTAATATGTTTATTCTTTATTTCTTGTAGGTTTTTGTTAGTTGATTCCTGCATTTTCTCAGTTCTATTTTAGAGGTTTTTGATCATTTTTGCTATCATTTTTCTGAATTCTTTTTCAGATAGTTTGCCTATTCCCTCTTCATTTATTTGGACTTGTGTGTTTCTAGGTTGTTCCTTCATTTGCACAGTATTTCTCTGTCTTTTCATAATTTTTTTTTTTTTTTAATTTACTGTGTTTGGGGTCTCATTTTCTCGGGCTTCAAGGTTGAATTCTTTCTTCCTTTTGGTTGGTCCAGTGGTTTGTGTAAACTTCATATAGGGTGTGACTTGTGTTTGTGTCCTGATAGGAGGAGATGAGTTGTGAGGTGGTAGGTGGTAATCTTATCTGCTGATAATTGGGCTTATATTTTGGTCTCCTTTGTTATTTGAATGAGAAATCCTACACAGGATGCTACTTGCAGTTTGGTCATGCTGGGTCTTGTATACAGTGCTTGCCTTTGTGGGAGTTCTATTTGATATTTGATAGTCTCTAGGATTAGCAGTTCTCCTGTAGTCTAGGCTTTTGATCTCTGGCTGGGGAATGGAGATTGCACCATTGGTTTTTTTATGGCATTAAGTGGGATTAAAACAAATATAGCAAAATGAGAAAAGATGCATCCCAGACAAATTACAATTACAAAGTCAGGCAATTAATAAATAAAATAATGGAATATACACAAATATATGTACATCCATAAACAAAACCAAAACACACCTCCCCCCAAATAAAAGTACAATAGATTGACCTGACGAACAAGGGAAACCAAAAATGATATCTACCAGTTAAGACAAAACTAACTAAAGCACAAACTGGAATTCGAAACTAAAGCAAGGTGCCAACTGGGGAATAAAGCAACAAAAACAAAAGAAACTAACAAATATTATTAGAAAAAGAAAGAATAGAAATGCATAGTAAATAGAGGTAGATAAAGAAGATTTATAAATATTTAAGACTAATTGCAACAGGAAAAAACAGTAGGAAAATCAAACAAAAGAATAAATGTAGAAAAAATTATAATAAATTGGAAAACATTTTTAATTAAAATTGAAAAAAGAAAGGAAAAAAAACGAAAACAAAAACAAGAAAACCCCACAGACTGCAAAATGCCAACTTAGATGCAGAAGGAAATAGCAAATAAAAAGTGTGATTAAAAACAAATTCTTAAAAGTTTAAATAAATTTAATAGTACTAATAAAATTGACACCTACAACAGAAGAAAAAAAAGGGGGGGGAGGGGAAGGGAAGGCAAAGAAATAAAAAAGAATCCAGAAGCATCTATAGAGCAAGTCAAAATATAGGAATAAGAAATGTTTTTCTTGAGTCTCTGCTATCAGTGTACTTTCCCTTGCTGGGAGTCACAGTCCTCCTTGCCTCCCTAGGATGCCCTCCAACACTGTGCTGGTCTCTGGACCTTCTGTAGGGGCAGCTCAGACTCTAACCTGGTCCTACTCCTGTGTTTTCTTGTTTCCAGTGTCCATAGCTGTCAGAATTAGTTCATTTTCTGTTGTGGGAGCTTTCAATGTCCTTTTATATATTCTATAGACACAGAGTCTGCCTAGTAGATCATGTGAATTTACTCTGCAGCTTGTATAGCTGGTGGGAAGATTTTAGGTCCTGTTCATTAGCCACCCTGCCCCTGTGTTTCAATTGTGTCTTTATCTTCACAATTTACCTCTACATGTGAGTCATCCACAGGGGTTTGCCCTGAGACTGCCCTGGAGGACTTGGGCCTGCCCCAGTGAGAGCCTGTTATATAAGCTGCAGTGTAAATCCACATGAGGATATTGAGTGCAGCACTTAAACAGTATCATCTTTTAGGACTTGAAATAGCTCAACTGGAATTCCATCACCTCCACTACCTTTGTTCATAGTGATGCTGCCTAAGACCTGCTTGACTTTGCATTCCAGGATGTCTGGCTCTAGGTGAGTGATCACACCATTGTGGTTATCCAGGTCATTAATACCTTTTTTGTACAGTTCTTCTGTGTTTTCTTTCCACCTCTTCTTAATCTCTTCTGCTACTTTTAGTTCCTTACCACTTCTGTCCTTTATTGCAGCCATCTTTGCATGAAATGCTCCCTTAGTATTTATAATTTTCTTCAAGAGATCCTTAGTCTTCCCCATTCTATTGTTTTCCTTTTTTTCCCCCATCATTGTTCATGTAAGAAGGCTTTCCTATCTCTCCTTGCTATTCTCTGGAACTCTGCATTCAGATGCCACATTCACATCAAAGGCTTTTCTTATTCTATGTATTCCTCCCTTTGAAGTATGTGGACAACACAATTTATTTAATTATTCCCAATAGCCAGCCACAGGGACAGTCATGTTTGTTTAGAGAGAGATAGTTGTAAACATTATAATTCTGAAGATATATTTTGTGGGAAATACTAGTAAAAAGCATTTCACTATTATTAGTATAAATAATAAAACTTTTAGTAAAACAAAAATTCAAATATCATGTTAGTTGGCCTTTTCACTACTGAAATAAAAAAAAAAACTAGTCATTCCAAGAAATGTAGACCAGATTTTTGCTTGAAAGTGATAGTGAATTTGCTATAAAATATGGAAAAATCATGTTCATAATTTTATCACATTAATTATCATAAAATATGTGTACTGAAAAAATTATAGACAGGCAGTGTGAAAACTGTGCTGCATGAGGTAGGACTGGCAGCATATCAAGATTCCAACCTAGCTTTACTCTTATCATAGGTAATCAATTTTTTAATAATATCTTTAAGTTTATATAATTCTGTACAACCCAAGATATCTTACTTCTATTGCAATATCATTCAGTCATTTAACAACTCTGGTCATTTTCATTTATCCACATATCTCAGAAAAGGCAGTTTGCATTAAAAAAAAAAAAAAACAAGAGAAATTTCAAGCAATAATGTTAAAATCAAGACATAATTTGGTCAATATGGATCTTTTTTTCTCTTTCAGTACTTGTTCTTCCCCAGGTGCTTAATTCATTACCCTCATGCATAACAGATGAGAAGTAGAAAAATCAGTTGACTTATTCAGAGACTAACTTGGGACTTCTGCTACTATTATCTTCCCTCAGTAGTTTCTTGTAGACTGGTTGAGATCTATTTTCCCAACAGGCAGAAGAGACATTTTCTAAACACATTGGCGTAACAAGTTCCAGAGAAATAGTGCCTTTCATTAAATAGACATTCAGCTATAAATGTTTATGCTTGTACTATTCATTCTTTAAGCTTCAATATTACCTCTTTGAAATGTCCACTTTGGAATATGCTGACATATTACTCAACATTATTTAAGGTATTTAAGAGGCATACTACATTAATATACTACAAACTGAGGTGAATGAGTGCAAATACAATGAAATTTGCGCAGCTCTGGCTCCTATGTGAGTGTAAATGTAATTAAAAAGGAAGGATGCTCAAGAGGATAGTAAATTCTAAAGATAAGCTTGATATTTTTCAAAATTACCCTGTAGATTTGGTGTTAGAGTTGCTATTGTTGTTGTTCAGTTGTTAAGTTGTATCTGACTCTTTGAGACCCCATTGCCTGTAGCCTGCCAGGCTCCTTTGTCCTCCAATATCTCCCAAAGTTTGCTCAGATTCATGTCCATTGACTCAGTGATGCTATCTAGCTGTCTCGTCCTCTGTTGCCCCTTTCTCCTTTTGCCTTCAGTCTTTCCCAGCCTTAGGGTCTTTCCCAATGAGTCAGTTCTTTGCATCAGGTGGCCAAAGTATTGGAGCTTCATCTTCAGCAAAAGTCCTTCCAGTGTATATTCAGGGTTGATTTCCTTTAGAATTGACTGGTTTGATCTCTTTGCTGTCCAAGGGACTCTCAAGAATCCTCTCCAGTACAATTCAAAAGCATCAGTTCTTTGGCGCTCAGCCTTCTATATAGTCCAGCTCTTACATGTATGCGTGACTACTGGAAAAATCAGAGCTTTGACTATACCTACCATTGTCAGCCAAGTGATGTCTCTATTTTTTAATATGCTGTCTAAGCTTGTTATACATCTCCTTTCAAGGAGAAAGCTCTTTTACTTTCATGGCTACAGTCACAGTCCACAGTGTTTTTGAGCCCAAGAAAGCCAAATATGTCACTGCTTCCACTTTTTATCTTCTATTTGCCTTGAATTGATGGGACCAGATGCCATGATCTTTTTTTTTTTTTTTTTAATGTTGAGTTTCAAGCTATCTTTTTCACTCTCCTCTTTCACCCTCATCAAGGAGTTCTTTAGTTTCTCCTAATTTTCTGCATTATAGTGGTATCATCTGCATATTTGAGATTGTTCCTATTTCTCTCATCAATCTTGATTCCAGTTTGTGATTCATCCAGACCAGCATTTCACATGACATGCTTTGCATAAAAGTTAAATAAGCAGAATTGTTATAAAGTTGTGTTATTTCATTGTTTTGCACAAGTCTTAGCCTATGCATAACAAATGTGGTTGGACTAGTTCTGGGGTATTAATGGATACAGTCTACTATGTATAAAATAGACAAGCAATGAGAATATGTTATATAGCACAGAGAATTATAGCCTATATCATGTAATGACTTTTAATGAAACACAATCTGTAAAAATACAGAATTACCATTCTATATATCTGAAACTAATGTTATAATGTAAATCAACCATGTTCAATTAATATTCAAACAACAAAAGAGTGGATGTTTAAAGTTCAGGAAGAGAAAAAACAAGTTGCCCAAATGGTCAGTTATCATGAATGGAGGGTGTAGTTGTGGGCAGCCTAACTCTTTATCAAGGCTTATGCTACACTAATAGAACTACCAATTAGAAACCTTTAACTAAATAGTTTTATGTGTCAAATTCTATTTGATACTGTCTTGAATCCATGGAACTGTTTGCATAAGGGAATATAATTTTTAAAATAAACAATACTTATTTGATAGAGCTGGAGCAAAGAGTCTTAAGATAGAACATCTCAAAGTGGAAAGCTGGAGAACTTGAGTTTTTAGAAAGATTAACAAGCCCTACTCTTGAAATTTCTGTCTCAGTAGCGTTCTGATAGGACCATACTATGTTTTAAGAACAAACAACAACAAACCAAAACCAAAATGAAACTTCAGCAGGCAGTTCTTACTATCAGAATCTTTTTTAGCAGCACTGATTTAGAGTTTATAAAGTAGTTTGATATACTTTAAATTCATCAAATATTCAAAAACCCAAGTGAATTATTTAAGATTTTTTAGTCCATTTTATGGAGAAGGCAATGGCACCCCACTCCAGTGCTCTTGCCTGGAAAATCACATGAACCGAGGAGCCTGGTAGGCTGCAGTCCATGGGGTCCAGAAGAGTCGGACATGACTGAGTGACTTCACTTTCACTTTTCACTGTCATGCATTGGAGAAGGAAATGGCAACCCACTCCAGTGTTCTTGCCTGGAGAATCCCAGGGACGGGGGAGCCTGCTGGGCTGCCGTCTATGGGGTCGCACAGAGTCGGACATGACCGAAACGACTTAGCAGCAGCAGCAGCAGCAGCAGCAACAGTCCATTTTATGGATGAGGGCACTGAGACATTAAATAATTTGTCCAAAGAGTGGAGCCTAAATCTTTTATATTTAAATATCATTTTCATTCCTCAGTAGCATGCTATAGTGCAGAAGGCAATGACAACCCACTCCAGTACTCTTGCCTGGAAAATCCCATGGGCGGAGGAGCCTGGTAGGCTGCAGTCCATGGGGTCGCGAAGAGTCAGATACGACTAAAGCGACTTAGTAGCAGCAGCAGCAGCATGCTACAGAAAATATATTTTAAGGTATATTCTTTTCAGATGTGAAGAATAACCTCATTTTCCAAAGAATCAAGGTCTTTTTCACTTGGCATTTCTTTCTGAATGTGTTGTAAAGAAATTCCACTTTTGTGTTTAACATCTTGCATGTTTAATTTAGCACACTCAAAAAACAGTAGCCACAGTGAATCAGCTCCTTGTCAGCTGAAAACCTCCTACCAAAGTCTTCCACCTCCTACTATAAGTACACTCCAGTCTTCTATCTGTTTACTCCCAAAATCTTGTGGTCTTCTAAATGTCTTTCAATCTCTCACACACAAACGTCCATTCCCAGGTCCTTGCACAATGTCATACATTCTGAGTATTCAATCAGCATGTGTTAAATAGCAGAAATCAGGTCCTCTAATGTTAAAAGCAAACTTTCTGAAATTGTGCTCAATATTTATGAGTTCTGCCTCTTTTAATCAAAATTCCTTAATTTCTATGGAAGTTCTGGATTTTATGAAGTGAAGGAAAATAGACCTAGAGTGTAGGATTTTATTACATCATCTATCTATCTATCTGTGTATTCTCCCATGCTAAGTCACTTCAGTCGTGTCCGACTCTGTGCGACCCCATAGATGGCAGCCCATCAGGCTCCCCCGTCCCTGGGATTCTCCAGGCAAGAACACTGGAGTGGGTTGCCATTTCCTTCTCCAATGCATGACAGTGAAAAGTGAAAGTGAAGTCGCTCAGTCGTGTCTTACTCTTTGAGACCCCATGGACTTTGCAGCCTACTAGGCTCCTCCCATGGGATTTTCCAGGCGAGAGTACTGGAGTGGGGTGCTATCGCCTTCTCCCATAGTAGATGACAGAAGCTAGTCATATCATTGTTTCCTCAATATGCTAGCTTATTTCCAACCTCCTTCTGGAATGTCTTTTGTAATATATTTAACAATGTAATTTTGGGGCATTTACAGAGCCTAAGTCCTTAACATCATCAGGAAGATTGATTGGTAAAGGAATGTGTAAAAGTAGATGAAAATTTTTGGACTGATTTTCCCTTTTATCTATTTTTTAAAAAATCCAGGAATCCCCAACTGGAAAGGGAAAAAAAGCACCAGCTAGGGAAAAGAAGAAAAGAAAGAAAGAAACAAAAACTTTCTTTCCTGAATCTTAAGCGTAACATACTCTCAGAAATTGTGGCAGATCTTTGGAACATGACTGCCATCTACTCTAAATCGACAATTTCCCCTTTGCGATGAAAGTGAAAAGGTGACATCTGACCGGGGTACACTAGCAGCAAAGTGGATAACAAAGAAATGCTATGCAGGAAACAGAAGAAAATTCCTTTTTTTGTTGTGTGATTTGAAATAATTTTGAAGAAATAAAAATGTTATCAAGAGCATGGAATGTTCCATATAGATTTACAAATCAACAGAGAAAGTTTAGGTCTGTGAGCTTGATGGTGGCTAATGCAGAGATCTCCCCTTTACTGTGAAGAATGGCCACTTCCTACTGTGGTATCCTGCAGTCCTGAAAGTCGCAAGAGTAGCACAAACCTGCAAGGCTATTTAACATAATCTCAGGCTTTAAACAACATATGAATGATAAAGCTTTAAGACTTTGCAGATATCATATAAATTTAGTTAATGTAATATCCTCACTTAACAGATAATAAGACTGATGAGGTGTCTGGCAAATAACTGTCAGCAGTGCAACCTACAGACAAATCAGAATAGTGTATACTACTTCACAGAGGTGGTTTTAGCGCACAGGCAATGCACAGAAAACAAGTAGTTTTCTAGTACTTTGTGTTCAGACTGTCTGAAAAAAAACTTATATATTGCCATTTGCATTTCACAAGAAAAAACTATCACAAAGAAAGAAATTGGCTTTGTGGATAGTTTAGTTTAAGGTAGAGTCAGAGGCTTAGAAAAGGATGCATTTTTAAGAATCTGAATTCAGATTTCCTGGCCAGTTGAAGATCAGATGAGTTTTTGACACTTTATGAAAGTGAGTATTGAAGAGTTCTAGAAAATAATGCAGAAAAACTAGGAAAGAAAGTATCATATTTCGTTGGCTAGTTTTGTAAAATTTCATTTTGCTTCACCTCATCTCTAATGGGCTATTATCTTTCTGGCCACACAAATTAAGGATGACAACTGTTATTACTCTAGGTCATAATTGGTAATCATTGCCCTCAAATGCTTCTGGTTCCAGCATTTTCAGTTCTCCCATATCTCCATTTCCAACCAAGAGGTTCCAAAGAACATTACTCACATGCGCACAAGTGCACTGTTTTCAACACTGGCAATTTCTCCCACTCAGTAGACAACTTTGCTTCTTGTGGTGATGCTCTGGACTCCAGTAATGCTTCAGTAAAGTTACAAGAGCTTCCTGCTGCAACTTCCCTAGCACTGCAGACAATACTCACATTGCAACCAATAAATTTTCTTTCTGTCTGAAGCTGCTACCCTGGTCCAGACCACCAGCATTTCCACTTAGCATTGTGCTGTTCTCCAGGGCCTGAAGGTCACCCTGAAAACCTCTCTTCCATAGAATTTGGGAGATTTCCCCATTAATTAAATTTGTGTCAAATTATTAGAGTCCTAGAGATTTTCCCTCTCATGCTGCCAAATAGAGATAATTATTTTCAGAATCCTTCCACTTTTTACTGTGCTATTTGGCTTTGGCAATGGATTACATGTGACATAATTCAGGGATAAGCTCAAAGCTACTGCAGTGGAAAGTAAATTGAATAAATTCTGCTCTGTGGTACTAACAATCTTCCATATACCTGACACATTACCCTTGGATTAACCTAATAACATAGATTTATCTCTTTTTGGGTGAATGGTCTCCTGTATGATTCTATGGTATTATGTAGAAAGGACACTAGCAGGACCCTTGTAAGACACCTATCTGAATCCATGCATCCCTAAATCCCAGGGTAAGTAGCCCCAGTTTGGGGCTAGGTAGTTTCCTGTTGGCTGTAATATTGGGAGAGTGGGTCAGATGACCTCCATGGCTCTCCCATCATTAAAGCACTGGCTACAAATTAAATATTTGCCATAAGTAGCATGGTGACATCATGAGCCATCAAAATGCCTATCTCTGAGAAACTAAAGTAGCACTCTGTGATTCTGAAATTGCTCAGATATATAGATCAACATAATCTGGTCATAAAGAGATCCAGGATATTTTGAAAGTAGCAAATATAACTGTGTACTGGTAAAATGCTTTGGAGGCTAGTGGTGTGCCGAAAAAGAAATGAAAATTTATTTCAAATAAAACAAATTATTAGAAAGAGATTATATAATGTAACTGATAGGATAGAGATAAAACATGTTTATAGCCCTCCAAAAAAAAAAAAAAAGAAAGAAAAAAAGTCATATGTAAAAGACCTAAGATGCAGGGTAGAATGTTGCATGTTATAAAATTGATATAATGTAAGATGGGACAATAGAAAATGGGGAGAGAAATTATAATTTAAAAAAGCATGAATTTAGGACATCTGAAAAGTGCAAGATAGCATTGAAAAGAAAACCTGGGAATAATGAGTTGAAAGTACAACTGGCGACAGACGTCAGGTAGTTTTATTTTTATTTTCAGATCAGATGGCATGCTATTCAAATTATGCATATTTATTGAAATTTATTCCATAAAATTAAAAATATGCATAATACTCTAAGAATACTAAAGAACTTTGAAAAAAATGAATTAGCCAACATTTAATTACTGTGGGGGAAGAAATTCATGTTGCATTTTTTGAAGTATCTGTGAACATATTTCTGTTATATTTATTGAAAAGATGCTGTTTCTAGGTATTTTAAAGCAAAAATTTCATATTATTAATACTGTCACATTTCATCATCAGAATTATAGCTTTCTGAAACTTTTGTTCTCTATTATTATTATCTTTGAGCAGGTAATCTTGCTGTATTGGTGACACCGTTATTACATATAAGCATCTTTCCTGTTGTAGAAGTTTTTCATTCCATTACCCGCAGTTCTCGTCAACTTCAGAAAATCACCTCTAATCACTTAGATAGGATTCTTAATGACTTAGAGGCAGCTTGGAATAGCTGGAAAATGTGTAGATTTTGCCAGCTGACAGCTCATGTTTGGAACTTTCTTTCTCAATTATTGAGCAAGTTGTTCTGAAACTTGCTTTCCTCCTCTATAAAATAGTGTGATAAATAGCTACTGTGCCAGTCTTCATGAGAAAATCATGAAAAATCTTAGATACTCATTAATTGGAAGAAATTAAGGTTTTAGCTCAAGATTTGAGTCTGCCTTCTCCTATACTGTAATCATCAGGCCTGTCAGATACTAGCTGCCACTGGAGAATTTTCACAGCTGTCAGTTGCCCTTTCATTTTTCTCATAGAACATGTATGCTTAAAACCAAGATCAAGAATAGATAGCACATAACTAAGGCCATTTGCCTTGCTTTGGTTCATGCTTTTATTTGGGCCTATACATATGAATGGGTCTTCCTGGTAGCTCAGATAGTAAAGAATCTGCCTGCAATATGGGAGATCTGGGTTTGATCCCTGGGTCAGGAAGATGCCCTGGAGAAGGGAATGGCAACCCACTCCAGTATTCTGGCCTGGAAAACCCCATAGACAGAGGAGCCTGTTTATTTACAGTCCATGAGATCACAAAGAGTCGGCCACGACTGAGTGACTTAAACACATACACACACACACACACACACACACACACATACCCATACATGAAAATAACCTGGGACCATCAGTACTGTAACTAGTCTCCCTATCTGTCTTATCTCCTTTGACTATAGTATATTTTTCCTTTTCATATTTCAGATAAAAACGTCTAAAATTCATAGATTATGTCCTTAGCATATCTTTATTATGTTTCATTTTTCTTGACTCAACATCAGCACACTTGCTCATATCCTGTATTTTATGGTTTCTTCTACTATGGCCCTTCTCAGATACTAATGTAGGATGTCTAGAGTCTTATAAGTTAAATCACAAACTTGTACATTTAGAATCTGTCTAGACCATTCAACATAATTTAGTCCTATTTCCATCTGGGAATGGATCTAATGGAGATGCAGAATACTGCAAGCTGAGCATTCCTACCACCTTTTCCATCTGAGAACAGCCTAAAAAACCCAAGAAATATTCACAGAGGTTGATTTGTGTCTCACTCAGCAGCCTCAGGATTGCAGATCATTTGAATAAGAAATTTTTCCAAGATTGAGATCCTGATCCTAGGGGGCTCATCAATATCCATAATGTCAAAATGAAACTACGACTGTGATATGTCTACCATACAGACATTGGATCTAGTTTTTACTGAGACCTCAATGAAAATAACTCTGACTTTATGTTGACTCTTTGCAGTATGGATTGTAGCTTGACAGGCTCTTCTGTCCATGGGGATTCTCCAGGCAAGAATGTTGGAGTGGGCTGCCATCCCTCCTCCAGGATATCTTCCCTACTCAGGGATTAAACCTGTGTCTCTTATGTTTCCTGTATTGGCAGGTGGGTTTTCACCACTAGCACTACCTGGGAAGCCCTTGATGCCATATAATTGCTCATAAGAGCTTCTATGACCTTCTGTGTTACTGTAGTACCAATTGTAGATTCTCCTCTTTATTACTAACTTTATTTGGGCTATCTCTGTCTCTCACTTTTTTTTTTTTTTCCTATTTCTTTAGCTTTTTGATTGTTTTATTTCTGTTTTCATCTTTATCCAGGCAGTTTTTGATCATCTCTTTGATTTTTTATGTGATCCTTTATTAACATGACTCCATATGTTTGTGTTTTTTGCATTTTTTTTTCTTTTAGTCGATTGCTAGTCTCATACTATTGTGGTCAGAAAAGATGCTTGATATTATTTCAATCTTAAACTTACTGAGACTAGTTTTCTGAACAGCCATGTGATCTATTCTAGAGAATATTTCATGGTCTCTTGAATAGAATGTGTTCTCTGATGCTGTTAGATTGAATATTCTATAGGTATATATTAATTTTGTCTATGATAATACATCGATTAAGACCATTGTTTCCTTATTGATTTCCTGCGTGGATGATTTGTCCATTGAGGTAGTGGGGATTTACAGTCCCCTGTGCTATTCTGTTACTGTCATCTCCCCCATTTTTTTTTTTTTTTCTAGCATTCGCTTTTTGAATTTAGATATTCCTACATTGGTTGCATATATACTTAAAAATGTTACATCTTCTTGTTGAATGATCTATTTATCAATATGGAATGATCTTTGTCTCTTGGTGCATTTTCTCTTTTAAAGTTTGTTTTGTCTGATTTAAGTATTGCTACCTCAGCCTTCTTTTTGTTTTTATTTGCATGAAGTCTCTTTTTATCAGCTGCACACTTTCAAACTCTGTTTCCTTAGATGTAAAATGAGTTTCTTTTTTTTTTAATTTTATTTTATTTTTAAACTTTACAATATTGTATTAGTTTTGCCAAATATCGAAATGAATAGGATGCATATATATGTCTTTAAAAAAAATATGTTCAGGTACTCTATGTGTTTCAATTGGAGCATTTGTTCATTAATATTTAAAGTAATTAGTGATAGGTATGTACTTACTTACATTTTGTTCATTAATTTTTTCTTTGCAGTTCTTTTTTGTTCCTTTCTTCTCCTTTGCTCTATTTTAGTTCTATGTTTGGATTCCTTTTCCTTTCTTTATCTGGATCTATAATAGGTTTTTGCTTTGTGGCTTACTATGAAGATATTAAGAAGAGATGGCAAGAATACACAGAAGAACTGTACAAAAAAGATCTTCACGACCCAGATAATCACAATGGTTTGATCACTGACCTAGAGCCAGACATCCTGGAATGTGAAGTCAAGTGGGCCTTAGAAAGCATCACTACAAACAAAGCTAGTGGAGGTAATGGAATTCCAGTTGAACTATTCCAAATCCTGAAAGATGATGCTGTGAAAGTGCTGCACTCAATATGCCAGCAAATTTGGAAAACTCAGCAGTGGCCACAGGACTGGAAAAGGTCAGTTTTCATTCCAATCCCAAAGAAAGGCAATTCCAAAGAATGCTCAAACTGCCGCACAATTGCACTCATCTCCCACGCTAGTAAAGTAATGCTCAAAATTCTCCAAGCCAGGCTTCAGCAATATGTGAACCGTGAACTTCCTGATGTTCAAGCTGGTTTTAGAAAAGGCGGAAGAACCAGAGATCAAATTGCCAACATCCGCTGGATCATAGAAAAAGCAAGAGAGTTCCAGAAAAACATCTATTTCTGCTTTATTGACTATGCCAAAGCCTTTGACTGTGTGGATCACAAGAAACTATGGAAAATTCTGAAAGAGATGGGAATACCAGACCACCTGATCTGCCTCTTGAGAAATTTGTATGCAGGTCAGGAAGCAACAGTTAGAAGTGGACATGGAACAACAGACTGGTTCCAAATAGGAAAAGGAGTCCGTCAAGGCTGTATATTGTCATCCTGTTTATTTAACTTCTATGCAGAGTACATCATGAGAAACACTGGACTGGAAGAAACACAAGCTGGAATCAAGATTGCCGGGAGAAATATCAATAACCTCAGATATGCAGATGACACCACCCTTATGGCAGAAAGTGAAGAGGAACTCAAAAGCCTCTTGATGAAAGTGAAAGTGGAGAGTGAAAAAGTTGGCTTAAAGCTCAACATTCAGAAAACGAAGATCATGGCATCTGGTCCCATCACTTCATGGGAAATAGATAGGGAAACAGTGGAAACAGCGTCAGACTTTATTTTTCTGGGCTCCAAAATCACTGCAGATGGAGACCGCAGCCATGAAATTAAAAGACGCTTACTCCATGGAAGGAAAGTTATGTCCAACCTAGATAGCATATTCAAAAGCAGAGATGTTACTTTGCCAACAAAGGTCCATCTAGTCAAGGCTATGGTTTTTCCTGTGGTCATGTATGGATGTGAGAGTTGGACTGTGAAGAAGGCTGAGGGCCAAATAATTGATGCTTTTGAACTGTGGTGTTGGAGAAGACTCTTGAGAGTCCCTTGGACTGCAAGGAGGTCCAACCAGTCCATTTTGAAGGAGATCAGCCCTAGGATTTCTTTGGAAGGAATGATGCTAAAGCTGAAACTCCAGTACTTTGGCCACCTCATGCGAAGAGTTGACTCATTGGAAAAGACTCTGATGCTGGGAGGGATTGGGGGCAGGAGGAGAAGGGGACGACAGAGGATGAGATGGCTGGATTGCATCACTGACTCAATGGATGTGAGTCTCAGTGAACTCCGGGAGTTGGTGATGGACAGGGAGGCCTGGCGTGCTGCGATTCATGGGCTCGCAAAGAGTTAGACATATCAGTGACTGATCTGATCTGATGATGATACATATAGTTTTAGCTCGAAGAATCCTCAAGTTCAAACAAAGTTTAACTACCATACATATTTACTCCCCCTACTGACTTTCAGTGTTTTTGATTACATGTTTGAAATTTTTTTTTTTTTTATATCCCTTAACCACTTATTTTGGATACAGGGAATTTTACTTTTATACTTTAACTTTCTTACATGCTTTATAACAGATTAAATTATTACCTTTACTGGATGTTTACCCTTACCAGTGATATTTTTCCCTTTACATTTTCCAGATTTCTAATTGTGGCTTTTTCTTTTCTGCTTATGAGAGTGTCTAAAACATTTCTTTTAAAGCTGGTTTAGTGGTGGTCAGAATCTGCCTGCAGTGCAGGAGACCCTGGTTCGAGACCCCGGATTGGAAACATCCCCTGGAGAAGCAAATGGCAAACAAACCACTCCAGTATCTGTGCATGGAAAATCCCATGGACAGAGGAGCCTGGTGGGCTGCAGACCTTGGGATTGCAGAGTTGGGCACAACTGAGAGACTAACATTTTAGTGGTGGTGAACTATTTAGCTTCTGCTGGTTGGTAAACAACTCTTTCTATTCTTCAGTCCTAAATGATAACTTTACCAGGTAGAATACTCTTGACTGTGTGTTTTTTTTTTTTTTTTTTTCCTTTCAGTATTTTGAATGTATCATACCACTTCCTTCTGGCCAGAAAACTTTCTGCTGAAACATCAGCTGATGGTGTTATGAGAATTTCTTAGTATACAAAGTTGCTTTTCTCTTGCTGCTTTTAAAATTTTATTATTTTTAATTGGAGGATAATAGCAATATTGTGTTGCTTTCTGCCATACATCATCATGAATCAGACATATGTCCTCTACCCCTTGAACTATCCCCCCAACTCCAACCACATTTAACCCCTCTAGGTTGTCGCAGAGGACCAGATTTGAGCTACCTGCATCATACAGCAAATTCCCACTGGCTATCTATTTTATATATGGTAATGTATATGTTGCAATACTACTCTCTCAATTCATCCCACCTACTCCTTTCCCCACTGTATCCATAAGCTTATTCCTTGTGTTTATTGTCCTGCGAATAGGTTAATCAATATCATCATTCTAGCTTCCATATATATGTGTTAATATGTATTTGTTTTTCTCTTTCTGACTTACTTCACTTTGTGTAATAGGCTTTAGATTTATTCACCTCATTAAAGTGGACTGAAGTGCATTCCTTTTTATAGCTGAGTAATATTCCATTGTATATGTGTATTACATCTTTTTTATCCATTAATCTATTGATGAATCTCTAGATTGCCTTCATGTCCTAGCCATTGGAAAGAGTGCAGAGAAGAACTTTGGGGTACCTGTCTTTTTCAACTCTGATTTTCTCAGGATATATGCTCAGTAGTGGAATTGTTGTATCATATGGTAGCTCTATTTCCAGTTTTTTTAAGGAACCTCCATACTGTTCTCCATAATGACTGTACCAATTTACAGTCACACCAACAGTGCAAGAGGGTTCCCGTTTCTCCACACCCTCTTCAGCATTTATTGTTTGTAGATTTGTTGATACTGGCCATTCTGACTGCCATGAAATGATATCTCATTGTATATTTGATTTTCATTTCTCTAATAATGAGCCATACTGACATTTTTTCATGTGTCTATAAGCCATCTGTATGTCTTCTTTACAGAAATGTCTGTTTAGGTCTTCGGCCCACTTTTTGACTGGATTGCTTGTGTTTCTGGTATTGAGCTGCATGAGCTGACTCTATATTTTGGAGATTAATCTTTGTCAGTTCATTCATTTGCTATTAGTTTCTTCCATTCTGAGGGTTGTCTTTTCACCTTGCTTATAGTTTCCTTCACTGTGCAAAAGCTTTCCAGTTTAATTAAGTCTATTTGTTTATTTTTGTTTTTATTTCCATTACTCTAGGAGGTGAATCAAAGAGGATCTTGCTGTGATTTATGTCAGAGAGGATTCTCAATATGTTTTCCTCTTAGAGTTTTATAGTTTTTGGTCCTACATTAAGTTCCTTAATCCATTTTTAGTTTATTTTTGTGTATGTTGTGAGGAAGTGTTCTAATTTCAGCCTTTTACATGTAGCTATTCAGTATTTCCAGCAACACTGGGAATTGAAGAGAGTGTCTTTTCTCCATTGCACATTCTTGCCTTCTTTGTCAAAGATAAGTTGCCCATAGATGCATGGATTTATCTACAGGCTTTCTATCCTGTTCCATTGGTCTATATTTCTGTTTTTGTACCAGTACCATGCTGTCTTTATGACTGTCACTTTGTAGTATATCCTGAAGTCAGGAAGATTGATTCCTCCAGTTCCATTCTTCTTTCTCAGGATTGCTTTGGATGTTAGTGGTCTTTTGTGTTTCCATGCAAACTTTGAAATTATTTGTTCTAGTTCTATGAAAAATGCCATTGGTAGTTTGCTAGTGATTGAAGTGAATTTGTAGATTGCTCTGGTGAGTATATTAAACCTAGACAACATATTAAGAAGCAGAGATATTTGTTTGCCAACAAAGGTCCATCTAGTCAAAGCTATGTTTTTTCCAGTAATCAGGTATGGGTGTGAGAGTTGGAACATAAAGAAAGCTGAGCACCAAAGAATCGATGCTTTTGAACTGTGGTGTTGGAGAAGACTCTTGAGAGTCTCTTGGACAGCAAGGAGATCAAACCAGTCATTCTTGAGGGAAATCAGTCCTGAATATTCATTGGAAGGACTGATGCTGAAGCTGAAGCTCTAATACTTTGGCCACCTGATGAGAAAAACCGACTCATAGAAAAAGACCCTGATACTGGGAAAGATTGAAGCCAGGAGGAGGAGATGACAGGGAATGAGACAGTTGGATGGCATCACTGACTTGAAGGACATGAGTTTGAGCAAGCTCCCATGAGTTGGTGATGGACAGGGAAGCCTGGCATGCTGCAGTCCATGGGGTCCCAAAGAATCAGAGATGACTGAGCAACTGAACTTTGATAGTATAATTCTTTCTACAATATTGATTATTTCATTCCAAGAACATGGTATATCTTTCCATCTATGTCATCTTTGATTACTCTCATTAGTGCTTTATAGTCTTCTGCATACAGATCTTTTGTCTCTTTAGGTAAATTTATTCCACAGTATTTTATTCCTTTTGTTGTCATGGTGAATGGAATTGTTTCCTTAATTTCTCTTTCTGATTTTTCATTGTTAGTGCCTAGAAATGTTAGGGATTTCTGGGTACTAATTATATATCCTGTGACTTTACTATATTCATTGATTCGCTCTAATAATTTTCTGGTGGCATCCTTAGGATTTTTTATGTATAGTATCATGTCCTTTGCAAGCACTGAGAGTTTTACTTCTTTTCCAATCTGGATTCCTTTTATTTCTTTATCTTCTCTGATTGCTGTGTCTAGGACTCCTAAACTATGTTGATATATAATAGTGGTGAGAGTGGGCACCCTTGTCTTTTTCCTGATTATAGAGAAAATGCTTGCAGGTTTTCACCATTGTTTGCTGTGTGTTTGTTATATATGGACTTTATTATGTTGAAGTATGTTCATTCTATGCCTACTTTGTGGCCTACTCAGTTGCGTCTGACTCTGTGCAACTCCATGGACTGTAGTTCATGGAGTTCTCCAGGCCAGCATACTGGAGTGGATAGCTTTTCCCTTCTCCAGGGGATCTTCCCAATCCAGGGATTGAACCCAGGTCTTCTGCATTGCAGGCGGATTCTTTACCAGCTGGGCCTCAAGGGAAGCCCACTTTCTGGAGACTTTTAATCAAAATTGAGTCCTGAATTTTGTCAAAAGCTTTCCCTGCATCTATTGAGATGATCATATGGTTTTTTATCTTTCAGTTTGTTAATATGGTATATCACATTGATTGATTTGTGTATATTGAAGAATCTTTGCATCCCTGGGATAAAGCCCACTTGATCATGATGTATGAACTTTTCAGTGTGCTGTTGGATTCTGTTTGCTGGAATTTTGTTGAGGATTTTTGCATCTCCATTCAACAGCGATATTGGCCTGTAATTTTTTTTTTTTTTTTTTTTTTGGTAGCATCTTTGTCTGGTTTTTGTATCCGTGTGATGGTGGCGTCATAGAATGAATTTGAGTTCTCCTTCCTCAGCTTTTTTTTTGGAGGAGTTTGAGCAGGACAGATGTTAGCTCTTCTCTAAACTTTTGGTAGAATTTGCCTGTGAAGCCATCTGGCCCTGGAATTTTGTTTGTTGGAAGATTTTTGATTATAGTTCTGATTTCTGTTCTTGTGATTCACATTGTCCATTCACATTTTCTACGTCTTCCTGGTTCAGTTTTGGAAGGTTATACTTTTTTAAGAATTTGTCCGTTTCTTCCAAGTTGTCCATTTTATTGGCATATAGTTTCTTATAGTAGTCTCTTATGACCCTTTGCATTTCTGTGTTGTCTGTTGTAATGTCTCCTTTTTCATTTATAATTTTATTGGTTTGAGTCTTTTCCCCTTTTTTCTTGAGTCTGGTTAACAGTTTCTCAAACAGTTTATTTATCTTCTCAAAGAACCGGCTTTTATATTTACTGATCTTTGCTATTGCCTCCTTTATATTTTTTTCATTTATTATTATTATTATTATTTTGCACAGATCTTTATGATTTCATTCCTTCTACTAAAGTTGAGTTTTTTTTTTTTCTCTCTTTTTCTTGTAGCTTTAGGTGTAAGACGAGGTTGTGTATTTGTTATTTCTCTTGCTTTTGAGGTAGGCTTGTATTGCAATAAACTTCCCTCTTAGCATCACTTTTATTGCATCTCATAGGTTTTGAATTGTATTGTTTTCATTGTCATTTGTTTATAGATGTATTTTTATTTTCTTTTTTATTTCTTCAGTGATCTGTTTGGTATTCAGAAGTGTATTGTTTAGGCTTATGTGTTTGTTTTTATTTTTTATTTTTCTTTGTAGTTGCTATCTAATCTTTCAGTGTTATTGTCAGAAAAGATGCTTGAAATGATTTCAAATTTTTTAAAACTTAGCAAGGTTTGATTTATGGCCCAAGCTGTGATCTATCCTGGAGAATGTTACATGTGCACTTGAGAAAGAAAGAAAAAAAAAAAAGAAATCTACTGTTTTTGGATGAAATGTCTTGTTAGATCTACCTGGTCCAAGATATCATTTAAAGCTTGTGTTTCCTTATTCATTTTCTATCTGAATGATCTGTCCGTCACTGTGAGTGGTGTATTAAAGTCCCCCATTATTGTGTTACTTTCAATTTTGTCTTATGTATTGAGGTGATCCTATGTTGGGTGCATGTATATTTATAATGACTATATCTTCTTCTCGGGTTTATCCCTTGATCATTATAGTGTCCATTGTCTCTTGTAATGGTCTTTATTTTAAATTTATTTAAATTTAAATTTATTTATTTTAATTGGAGGCTAATTACTTTACAATACTGTATTGGTTTTGCAATACATCAACATGAATCTGCTACAGGTGTATACATGTTCCCCATCTGAACCCCACAACCACCTCCCTCCCCATACCATCCCTCTGGGTCATCCCAGTGCACCAGCCCCAAGCATCCTGTATCCTGCATTGAACCTGGACTGGTGATTCATTTCTTATATGATATTATACATGTTTCAATGCCATTCTCCCAAATCATCCCACCCTTGCCCTCTCCCACAGAGTCCAAAAGACTGTTCTATACATATGTTTCTCTTTTGCTATCTCACATACAGGGTTATCATTACCATCTTTCTAAATTCCATATATATGCGTTAGTATACTGTATTGGTGTTTTTCTTTCTGGCTTACTTCACTGTGTATAATAGGCTCCAGTTTCATCCACCTCATTAGAACTGATTCAAATGTATTCTTTTTAATGTCTGAGTAATACTCCATTGTGTATATGTACCACAGCTTTCTTATCCATTCATCTGCTGATGGACATCTAGGTTATTTCCATGTCCTGGGCTATTATAAACAGTGCTGCGATGAACAATGGGGTACACGTGTCTCTTTCAATTCTGGTTTCCTCAGTGTGTATGCCCAGCAGTGGGATTGCTGGGTCATAAGGCAGTTCTATTTCCAGTTTTTTAAGGAATCTCCACACTGTTCTCCATAGTGGCTGTACTAGTTTTCATTCCCACCAACAGTGTAAGAGGGTTCCCTTTTCTCCACACCCTCTCCAGCATTTATTACTTGTAGACTTTTGGATCGCAGCCATTCTGACTGGCATGAAATGGTACCTCATTGTGGTTTTGATTTGCATTTCTCTGATAATGAGTGATGTTGAGCATCTTTTCATGTGTTTGTTAGCCATCTGTATGTCTTCTTTGGAGAAATGTCTGTTTAGATATTTGGCCCATTTTTTGATTGGGTCATTTATTTTTCTGGAATTGAGCTGCAGGAGTTGCTTGTATATTTTTGAGATTAGTTGTTTGTCAGTTGCTTCATTTGCTATTATTTTCTCCCATTCTGAAGGCTGTCTTTTCACCTTGCTTATAGTTTCCTTTGTTGTGCAGAAGCTTTTAAGTTTAATTAGGTCCCATTTGTTTATTTTTGCTTTGATTTCCAATATTCTGGGAGGTGGGTCATAGAGGATCCTGCTGTGATGTATGTCTGAGAGTGTTTTGCCTAGGTTCTCCTCCAGGAGTTTTATAGTTTCTGGTCTTACATTTAGATCTTTAATCCATTTTGAGTTTATTTTTGTGTATGGTGTTAGAAAGTGTTCTAGTTTCATTCTTTTACAAGTGGTTGACCAGTTTTCCCAGCACCACTTGTTAAAGAGATTGACTTTAATCCATTGTATATTCTTGCCTTCTTTGTCAAAGGTAAGGTGTCCATATGTGCGTGGATTTATCTCTGGGCTTTCTATTTTGTTCCATTGATCTATATTTCTGTCTTTGTGTCAGTACCATACTGTCTTGATGACTGTGGCTTTGTAGTAGAGCCTGAAGTCAGGCAGGTTGATTCTTCCAGTTCCATTCTTTTTTCTCAAGATTGCTTTGGCTATTTGAGGATTTTTGTATTTCCATACAAATTGTGAAATTATTTGTCATAGCTCTGTGAAAGATACCATTGGTAGCTTGATAGGGATTGCATTGAGTCTATAGATTGCTTTGGGTAGTATCCTCATTTTCACTATACTGATTCTTCCGATCCATGAACATGGTATATTTCTCCATTTATTAGTGTCCTCTTTTATTTCTTTCACCAGTGTTTTATAGTTTTCTATATATAGGTCTTTAGTTTCTTTAGGTAGATATATTCCTAAGTATTTTATTATTTTCATTGCAATGGTGAATGGAATGTGATATGAGTATTTCTAATTCCACTTTCTTGTGATTTCTATTTGCATGGAATATATTTTTCCAACCCCTCACTTTGAGTCTGTATGTGTTCCTAGGTCTGAGGTGGGTATGTATGTGTGTGTGTGTGTGTGTGTGTGTGTGTGTGTGTGTGTGTATATATATACATATATATATATATATATATATAGTCTTTTAAATTTATCCAGTCAGCCAATCTGTGGCCTTTGGTTAGAACATATATTACACTTACATTTAAAGTAATTATTGATATATATGATCCTATTACAATTTATTTTATTATTTTGGGGTTGTTTTATAAGGCCTTTTCTTTCTCTAGTGTTTCCTCTCTAGACAAATTCCTTTAGTATTTGTTATAGAGCTGGTTGAGTAGTGGGGAATTCTCTTAACTTTTGCTTATGTAAAAAGCTTTTGATTTCTCCTTCCAATCTGAATGTGATCCTTTCTGAGAGAGAAATCTTGGTTGTGGCTTTTGTTTTTTTCCTTCCTTTCATCATTTTAAATATATTCTGCCATTCCTTTCTCTCCTCCAGGGTTTCTGTTGAAAGATGAGCTGTTAGCCTTATGGGGTTCTCCTTATATGTTATTTGTTCCTTTTCACTTGCTACTTTACTTATTTGTGTTTAATATTCGTTCATTTGATTAATATGTCATGGCATGTTTCTCCTTGGGTTTATCCTATATGGGAATCTCTGGCCTTCTTGGGCTTGAGTACTATTTACTTTCCGACTTTAGAGAATTTTTCAATTACTTCTGCCACTTTTCAGTCACTCAGCATGTCTGACTCTTTGCTACCCTACAGACTACAGCACACCAGGTTTCCCTGTCCTTCTCTACCTTTTGGAGTTTGCACAAACTCATGTCTATTGAATTGGTGATGCCGTCCAACCATCTTATCCTCTGTCACACCCTTCTCCTCTTGCCTTCAATCTTTCCCAGATCAGGGTCTTTTCCAGTGGTTGGCTTTTCACATCAAGTGGCCAAAGTATTGGAGCTTCAGCTTCAGCATCAGTCCTTCCAATGAATATTCAGGGTTGACTTTCTTTAGGATTGACTAGTTTGATCTTGCAGTCCAAGGGACTCTCAAGAGTCTTCTGCAACACCATAATTCAAAAGCATCAATTCTTTAGGGCTCAGATTCCTCTATGGTCCAATTCTCACATCTGTACATGACTATTGGAAAAACCATAGCTTTGGCTATACTGACCTTTGTTGACAAAGTGATGTCTCTACATTTTATAATCTTTTCAAATATATCCTCATAGCTTGTCTTTTTTTCTTGTTCTTCTGGAATCCCTATGTTTCAAATATTAATGCACTTAATGTTGTGCCAGAAGTCTCTGAGACTATCCTCTTTTCTTTTTATTCTATGTTCTTTATTATGTTTTGTTTCAGTTATTTCTACCATTCTTTCTTCCAGCTCACTTATCCATTGTTCTGCTTCAATTATTCTGTTATTATTCCCTCTAATATATTTTTAATCTTAGTTATTGTGTTGTTCATTGTTGATTGTCTCTTCTTTAATTCTCCTAGTTTCTTGTTAAACATTTATTTTATTTTCTCAATCTGTGCCTCTAGTCTATTTATCTGTGCTTCCATCTTATTTCATCAACTTTACCATCATTACTTTGAATTATTTTTCAAGTGACTGCTTATTTCCTCTTCATTTGTTTGGTCTTGTGTATTTTCACCTTGTTCCTTCATCTGCTGCATGTTTCTATGCCTCTTCTTTTTTTAAAATTTACTGTGTTTGGAGTCTCCTGTCTGCAGGCTGGAAAGTCATAGTTCCTCTTAATTGTGGTGTCTGCTCCCCATGGGTGGGTTTGGGCCAGTGCCTTGTGAAACTTTCCTGGTTGGGGGTGCCTGTGTTCTGGTGGATGGAGCTGGATCTTGTCTCCCTGAAGGGAAATGCCAGTCTCAGTAGTTTGTTTTGGGTGTCTTGGTTTGGTATGTCTTTGGGAACTCTTTCTGCCAATGGGCAGGTTAAAGTCTTGACATGAAGCATCTTCCACTGGACCTTACTGGCCTTTGGATGGGACTTGGTGTTAGTGTTGAGATGGAGGCCTTTGAGAATGCTTTCACCTATTAATGTTCCATAGGGTCGGGGAATTCTCTGGTGGTCCAAAGTCCTGTTCTCAGGTCTCCCATTTTGGAGGTTTAGGCCCAACCCTTTACTGTAACACCAAGTCTCCACAAGTCACATGGCAAAGAAGATAAAACTCCAAAACGAATGGTGAAACTCAACACTTAGCACTCAACAGCTCAGAACACTCAAAAATACTTGCATAATTACAATGAGAAAAGAATACAGAAAAAAGGATGAAAATAGGAGTCAAAAAGAGAGCAATCAAAGCAAGAGTCAAACCTCTAAGTGAAAATGAATATTATTAACTCACAAAAATTTAAATTAAAAAACATGGCAAAAATGCATTTTAACTAAGAAATACTGTAAAATTATGAAAAAATAAAATGAATTAAAAAATTAGATGTTTAAAAAGGAAAAAAGTAGATTATAAAAGTAAAAAGTAAAGGAATAATAAAGAACATTAGAAAAATATGAAAAAGAAAAATGTGGGGGTAGATATATAGACAGTGGTACTGAGAAGAATGTTGATGTAATTCCTCTGTTTTCCTGCTCCAGTTGATTTGCCTACTCAGAAAGTACTCCAATATCTGTAGGAAGGTCTCTGGACAAATTTTGGGCAGCGTGGGGTCAGCTCAGACACAGATCTTGCTTTATTCCAGCTTATACTTGCTCTCAAAGTCTACAAAGTGAAAGAAAAGTGAAGTCGCTCAGTCGTGTCTGACTCTTTGCGACCCCATGGACTGTAGCCTACCAGGCTTCTCCATCCATGTGATTTTCCAGGCAAGAATACTGGAGTGGGTTGCCATTTCCTTCTCTAGGAGATCTTCCTGACCCAGGGATTGAACCCAGGTCTCCCGCATTGTAGGCAGACGCTTTACCATCTGAGCCACCAGGGAAGTCCACAGTTGCCCATAAAGTCCACAGTCTCAGGCTAATTGTGGAGATTTAATCCACTGCACCTGCAGCTGCAAGGGTGAGTGCTCCTCCTTTTCTTGACTCTCACAGCCCCTGGTGTTCCCTTTTGGTTTGGGGCCTGCTTCAGCTTGTAGGTCACTCTTTGGTATCTATTCTCTGCCCGGACACAAGGGGATAAGAGTAGCACTTAATAGGGTTCACTAGCTCAGTTGGGTTTAGGAGAATGGGGGTTATGCAGACACAGTTGACATGTCTGGGGAGTGCCCACTGTGGTTGGGACCTGCAAGAGGTCACCATAGTCTGAGGCGGCTCATGCACTTCCCCAGGGGAGTTGGCCCTGCATTGTGGGACCCTTGTGGAGCCAAGCTGCTCAGGCTTCCAGGAAGATGTGGCAGTGATCCACCCCAGTTCACAGCTTGACAGTAGCTGCAAACCCTTGGGCTGGGACTACAGTGGCCCCCTGCCTTCCACCTCTGGCATTTATACTGGTTTCTCTATCCCTGGAGCTACAGATTGCAGCTATTTAACCCCCCTTCAACATTCACTAAGGTGGGGTCCTGTGTCTGTGAGCATGTGGATTCAGAGACTACCCCTGGGAATGATCTTTTGCCTCTCTGGTGGGCCCATGCTTTTCCCTTGACTCCCTCAGTATCTTCATGGAAGTCAACCCAGTCCTTTCTCTGAGGTTTGAGTCCTGAAGCCTGAGCTCGGGTACCCAGCCCCCACTTAATGCAGGCATGTGAGCTGCTTCTCAGTTGGGAAGTGCTGTTCCACAACAATCTCTCTGGTGAGTGTCCTCAGCTTTGCCTTCAGAGCACCTGTCTCTGAACTCATTATTGCAGTTTCCTCTGAGGTTCTGAAGCTCCCCCATGACCCTGCCTGTGAGGGAGTTTCCTAGTGTGTGGAAACTTTTCCTCCTTCATGACTGCCTCCCCAGACTCAGGTCACCATTCTGAAATCTTTTGCCTCCCTTTTTATCTTTATCTTTCGCCCTACTTCATTCTGAAGAAACTGACTTGCCTTTTTGGAAGTCTACAGTCCTCTGCCAGTGTTCAGAATGTGTTCTGTAGGTGCTGTTCTGCATGCAGATGAGTTTTTGATGTATTTGTAAAGGGTAAGTTCTCCCTGTTTTATTCCTATACCATCTTGAAAGTCCTCTCTTGCTGCTTTTAAGATTCTGTTTTCCTTAATTTTTGCCATTTTCATTATAAGACACATTGGTTCAGACTTCTATGAGTTCATCTTGTTTGGGATTCTCTGTGGATGTGAATGTCTGTTTTTCTTTCTCAGGTTAGGGAAATTTTCAGCTATTATTGCTTCAGATAATTTCTCTACCCTTTTTCTCCTACTTTTCTCTTTCTGGGATCTCGATAATGTGAATATTAGTGTGTTTGATGTTACCCAAGATTTCTCTTAAAATAGCCATATTAAAAATCCCCATTCAGCTTGAGGGATTTCCACTAGTCATCTAATCTACTGTTGATTCTTTCTAGAGTATTTTTATGTCAGTTGTATTCCTCAGTTTCCTGTTTATATTTTCTAACTATGTGGAAATTTTCACTCTGTTCATCCATTCTTATGAATTCTGTGAGCACCTTCATGGTCATTACCTTGAACTTGTATCAGATAGATTGCTTGTGTGTATGTGTGTGCTCAGTCACTTCAGTCATGTCTGACTCTGTGCAACTCTGTAGACTATAGCCCACCAGGATCCTCTGTCCATGGGATTCTCCAGGCAAGAATACCAGAGTGGGTTGCCATGCCCTCCTCCAGGGGATTATCCTAAACCAGAGATTAAGCCCATGTCTCCTGAATCTCTGGTGCTGCAGATACATTCTTTACCCCCTGAGCCAACTGGGAAGTGCAGATAGATTGCTTAGGCCTACTTTGTTTAGTTCTTTTTCTGAGGTTGTGTCTTATTCTTTTGTTTTGAACATATCATTCTGTCTCTTCATTTTGTGTAATTTTCTATGTTTAATTTTATGTAGTAATTAGGTCAGTTACTTTTCTCAATCTTAGAGAAAAGGCTTTATATAGGTGCTGTTCTGTAGGGCTCAACAGCATGCTCCCCTCTGATCAATAGCACATGTTCTGTAGTCCTCCTATGTGGGCTACATAAGCTCTTCTTTTGTGGTGGAACTGACTACTGTGGGCTTGCTGGTAGGTGGAGCTTCTCCCAGTACATTTAATCACAAGGTGTCTATACTGGAGGGAAGTATAGGCATCTTGCATTGTTGCTGGTATAGTCTGAGAAGATATCAGCCCACTGAAGGATGGAGTTACATCCCCACATGACTTTCCACCTAGCTGAGGAAGACTTGGCAATGGTGTGAGTCTAATAAAGGGCCTGTCAGGTCTATTGTGGCTGTTGGTATAGCACTGGGGCCTAACATTGGTACTGGCCTGCTGCAAGGTGAGGCTGTGGCTCCATAGAGCTGTGTGCATGATCCAGGGGCTGGGTTATGATGCTGATGCACTGATAGGTAGCACTGGATTCCCATATGACTGTCTACCTAGCCTGAGAGTCTTGGGACTGCTGAAGGCCTGATAGAGGGGTAGGAAGCAGTTGCATCCCTAGGGAAAATAAGCTAGAAGGAGAGTTACATAATGGTTCTGGTGTTATCATAGTAAAATGAGTTTTCCAAAATGGCTGCTGCCAGCATCTCCATCTTTAGAGAGAGTTCTAGTTATTTCCTGCTTATCTAGGAAATTCTCCAAGGAGTTTATCCTGGCTCCTTTCAAATTACTGCCTCTGTGCTAGGATTTGGAGATTGTGAGGTTTTGTGTGAGTCTTCTAAAAATGCAGTCTCTTTTTTGCTATAGCTCTCTAGTGCTCCCAAACATAAGCACAACTGATTTTTAAAGCCAGTTGTTCTAAGGTCTTACCTTACTGATGCAAAACCCCAAGCTGGGGAGCCCAACACAGGGTTCAGATACTTTACTCCTTGTGTGTGGGGGGAGTATTATAATATTACCCCTGTTTGTGAGTCACCAACTTGAGGGTATGAATCTGATCCTGTCTCTTATCTTGTAGTTCCTTCTTTATTACTTTAGTTGTGAAAAGGGCTTTTCTGATAGCTTTCAGGCTATTCTCATTGATAGTTTTTTACGAAAGTGGTTGTAATTTTGGAATGTCCTTGGGAAGACAGAAGTTCAGAGTCTTCCTAACTCTGCCATCTTGGCCCCACTCTGTAATATACTTGATTTGATTTAGTTCAGTTCCTAACCATATGCTGAGCAATAAACTACATGTTTAGTCCTGGAACATTTATAATGTATTGGTTCTCACCTGTACTAGAAGGGAAGCTAAGATGTACAGAATTAGCTAAAATGTAGTGTACATATTTTAAAGACTAGAAGAATGCAATAAATAAACTTAGATACATTGAAGAATGTGAGCTGTTACTTCCATCTGGGATTATCCAAGAATACAACAGAAAAGATTAAACTAAAATAAGTTTTATGTTACTGGAGAAAATTTGAAAAGTAGAAGTGACATTAGATTAGATTGAATGCCAGGACACTTCTAGAGACAGTGAGAGATATTCTGGGAAAGGTAGATTAGAGTTAGAGCACTGAAGAGTTGGAACACAAGGACAAGTACTCTGGACATCATTGTGTAGACGATGGAAACATTTGAGTTTGAGCATGGAGCTGACAGAATGTAAGCAGTACTAAGATGAACAAACTCACATTAGTTTATTGCAAAGACAGATTATGTGCAAAATAAAAATGGGTGGCTAGTGTTTTCTCCTCTCATTATTATAGTTATTAGTTAAGACAATGCAATGTTTACAATGTGAGAAAGAGGCTTCAGGTAGATGACTTTGTGGTATGTCTGTAATAATATATTAATTCTCATATTATTACTTAATAACATCTATCATTTAACTGTGATATAAGATTTTTATTTTGTGTGTGTGTGTGTTTGTATCCTTTCAGTAGTCTCTGTTTCTTTCTTT
Organism: Bos indicus; assembly: GCF_029378745.1. Taxonomy (NCBI): domain Eukaryota; kingdom Metazoa; phylum Chordata; class Mammalia; order Artiodactyla; family Bovidae; genus Bos; species Bos indicus. The sequence continues at coordinate 13,129,037 of NC_091783.1, forward strand.
CTAAATTCAATCCATCCCTTTAATGTCAGATCAGGATTCACCTGATTTTGGATTCCTATGAATCCCAAACTGGCTTTTTTAGCTCTTGTTATTTTCCACTGACTTGAATCCATTTTTCATTTCTGATCTAAAGCATGTAGATAAATAATATACTTATGTTCATATATTACTTGGTTAACATTTTTTTAATTCATCTTGAATCTCTAGTCATATCCCATATCTTTGTATGTGTTGTTCTATAATTTACCTCCTTTTTGTTTTGAGCATATGGCAGATACTGAGGAAATATGTACAGTAAATTATGGTAGTCCCTTTAGAATAATATGTATTTTCATTCTCCAACATTTGGAATTCAATTAATCTGCACAGGTGGAACCTGAACAGGAGTCAAAGTGGATCCAGGGATGATTACATGCTCATAACTATAAAAAAAGAAGGCTTTGTGTTGTTCCGTCCTCATATTTAAGTTATTGGAATGCATATGTTTTAATCTGTAAGAACTACAATAAGTCACAGAATAATTTACTTAGAAGCAAATAGACATCTCTCTCCCAACATTTAATGAACCCTGCCCCATAGAGTTTGAATAAGTATCATTTCCTTGGTTCTCAGTTGAATATTTTCCCTGTATTATAAATAGTTTAAAGATAGAGCTTCCACATATTCAGTCAGTTCTTTCCATTGTTTAGAAAAAGCGAGTCTATGTTTCTGATGTCCCAATTAATTCATTTTGATCACAGGTCCCATTTATACCAGAGTAGCGAAGTGTGTTATAAAGTGAGAATGTGATAAAATTTTGGAGATTTGATTTGGATTATAAGGGTATTATTGAGTAAAACACGGATGGCAGGGTAGAAGAAGTGGGCCCCAGAGAGAGAGAACACGAGTGACTCAAGACTCACAGAACTTGTCAGTTGGAAAAGCTCTTTCTGATTTTATTATATTGGCCCACTCCAAAGTTTTTGCAATGAGAAATGATATAAATATATGTCACAGAGGCCCTTTAGGATCGAAATCGTTTCCTCTTTCATAAATGTGTTCTTCACAGATCAGTAGAAACATGCTTTGATTCATATTAGAATTTGTGGTTCAACTGCATTTTAATTATCTAACTTTAATTATCTAATTTGGAATTCAACTCTATCTTGCATTGTATCAGTTAATTTTCCACCAGAAAGTTACTTTGAACTCCTCAAAGATAATATTAACTAAGAATAGGATATTTTCACAGGTACCAATAAGTACTAATAAGTAACTCCAATCATGATGGTTTTCATTTTCTTCAGTGATGCTTGATGTCAGCATTTCTTCAATGATCTAAAACCAGAAGTTCCACTCAGGGATGTAGAAGACAGAAGAGAATTTTTTTCATGTCATATCTAGATTGAAATATTCTTGAAATAAATGACTGTTTCTCATGTACTTATAATTCTTTAATGCTTAGTATTAATGTGTTTTTGTATGCTTTAATGCTTAGTAATAATGTGTGTATGTGCATCTGCTCAGTCGTGTCTGATTCTTTGCGATTCCATGTACTGTGGCCCACAAAGCTCCTCTGACCATGAAATTTTCCAGACAAGAATACTGGAATGGGTTGCCATTTCCTACTCCAGGGGATCTTCCCAACCCTGGGGTTGAACCTGCATATCTTGCATCTCCTACATTGGCAGGCAGATACTTTACCACTGCAATACCTGAGAAGCTCTGATGCTTAGTATTAATAATTGTTATTTATTGAATTTTCACTCTGTGTTCAGGACTTTAACAACATATTAATCCCCATATCAATCTTGTGCTGTGCTCGGTCCCTTCATTTGTGTCAGGGCAATGATACTGGAGTGGGTTGCACTGTCCTCCTCTGTGGAATCTTCCCAACCCAGAGATAGAACCTGTGTCTGCTCTGTCTCCTGTGTTGCAGGCAGATTCTTCACCACTGAGCCACTTACAAAGATAAATCTTTCCCACTTTGGTTACCGATGAATACTCTAATGAATAAGATAGTTGAGCAATTTGTTCAAAAACTCAAAGCTAGTATGTGGTACAGTGGAATAAAAATTATCAGAGACTGTAAGGGTCTAAATCTTCCAACCTTTTCCTTTATATCACATACACAGAGTATCTCATTCCACAGAGAACAACTTAAATATTTATGTGGTAATCAGTATACTATATTAAGCTGAGGATCATGGGTAACAAAGGGACTCTAAAAGGAAACAGAAGGTATGATCAATTTCATAAATAATTTTGTGATAATTCTATATTTCATTTTTCAATATTCTCCAATGCATTCTTTAGATTCACATTAATTTCTTTTTTAAATTAATACTTTATATTAATAAATGTTATTATCTACACTTTACACCAAATGTTGCTGAGCCATAGAAAAAAATAACATGGAATTCATGACTTTTGGCCTTGGGGAAAAAAAAAAAAGACTTAAAGGGATTTTCAGATACAAATACATCATTTAACAATTAATAATAATGGGTAACATTTCTTAACTGTTTACATTGTGTCCACTACTGTGTTGAGCATAATAAAGTTGTATTACATCTGCTGACTTGAAATAAATAGACCTCCATATATTTCTCTAACAAAAACAAGTTTGCTCAGGATCAGCAAGAAATTGCATTTCAGGGTTTCCAACCATGGTGAGCCATGTGAAACTCCTGGTATTGATTGTAAGGGAAGGTAGACTCTTTAAAAAGGGAAGTTGGGAAAACTGTAGTAAGCACAGTTCAGGGCTTTGCATTGGCTGAGTCCTTTCCAGGGAAGAAGAGGAGTCTTTTTTCTATCCATTGAGCTTTGCTGTAATAGCAGGGCACAAAAGACCTCCCAACACTATTTAATTGAGACTTTTGTTGATTTATTAATTTGTTTTTACATTTACCCCCTTTTAGTCAACATCTTTCTCTGGTAAAATGGTGGTGGGGGGTTGTTACAGATGTTAATACAAGAGATAATGGGACCTTAAGCACTGTAATCCTCTACTATGGGTGTTATTCCCATAAACTAATAAGGCATTAATTAACTTCTGAAAGAGGTCTTGAGGGATCTTTTAAAGTCTTTATGGGAGGTATGCCATGAATTTTGCCAACAGTTGAAGATTTTGCCCATAAAAAAGGTAGCAGCTGATTTAACAAGGGCAAATGATGAGTGTCTTCAGAATCAGCTCTAGTACAGTCATGGATGAAGCAAATAAAAGATGTCAAAGAGTCATTTAGTACACCTGGTTGGTTACTTTGATGACTAATATTAAATTCTAAAATTTGTTCCCCTTTTGAGAGAAAGAAATGGATAGGGTGGATAAACTAAAGAGAAAAGAGTGTGTACATTTCAAAGGACCTAACAAAAGGAAATAGGTTCAGAAATAAGAACCCACTGAAGTTAATTAGAGATCTCCACTATTTGAAATGTTCTAGTACTTTGAGGTGGGGGTTATTTTATACTAGTGGGGTTGAGCATTGAGAGTATGGCACTGTTTTCAGTTATGACTGGAAGAAATTCATCCTCCATCTGGAGAGACATTTCTCCAAGCCAATTAAGAGGAAGAACTGGGAAGAACCCTTGTATTCCTAAGCCCTATCACTGAGATTTGGAAGGATGTTGGAAAAGCTGCTTAGAGGGCTGATGATGCCTGTAGTTATAAAATTTGTAACAATTTATTTTATAATTTCCTACATTTTTTCAATAGTAGCAGAAATTAGGAGGGTTTTTATTTCATTTAGGCATCTTCATTTTCTACAGTTGAAGATTAAGAATTTTGATGGTATTTTTTTTAAATAATTCATCTAGAGTACAAGAGAGTTGGTTTGGCAACTAGATCAAGATCAACTAGATCTTGAGTAAACAGAGTTTCCCATTACATCCTGTTACTATTTTACCAGAAGGTAAAGGTCCCAGTTTAACCTATTAATAAATATAGAATTAAAAGCTATACAGGTGCAGTAAACATCCAAAGAAAAATGAGAATTTTCTCAGAAAAATGAGGTGTAGTCAATTGGAATTGTCATGAACAGATTCATCAGATTTTTGTTTAGAAGCTTGAATTTTGTTCAATTAATAGACTTTTTTTGAAAAAGCCCTAAGAATTGCTCAAAGGAATAACTTCTCAATTTTTTGAGCCTGGTTATACAATAAGGTAAAAGGCTTTTCTCCTGGTTGTAATTCTAGAGGTCTTTCATGGTTTTCTGTTAGTGGTTTTCATCCAATACTGGTCCTGGCCTTCATTGACAAAAGAATGATTTAGTTGATATAAGTCAGAGAAACCAGGTCACTAAGTTTGAGTAACGTACATTAAATTTCTCAGCATATATATAAGGACCTTTAGACACTTTGGGAAAATCTTTGACTATGCTCACATTTCAGTTCAGGGAATATAAGAAATTTAGGTTTTAGCCTCTAACTTCTTAGAATAATCAAGTCTAAGACAGATTCTGGCAACTCCAGAAGAACAGGACTGGGGAGAGTTTCATTGAAAAGGGAAAGTTTAATAAAATAAATACTCTAATAGAATTGAGCATAAAGATGAAATGTAGGAAGATGGTGACAGAGGATGAGTCTGGTCATTAGGAGTTGGGAGAGAAAGAAATAATGTGTCAGAAGTGGAGCTTAAGACATATAAGCCAAGAGAGAGGCACCTGAGGCTTCAGGACCTGTTTTAGCTTTCTTTAATCATTTGTTTGCCTTAATTAATCTTAAAATTTTAATTTTTCAGAGACAATTTTAGGTTCTTGATAAAGCTTGTAATCCTCAAAATGGCAATCAAAATAAGCATTCCACTCACTCCTGGAGATTTTTTAGCTGTTGTAGTCCAATTTCTTTTTAAGGAAACTAAGTTGGGGAATTTTGAATTTCCCCAATATGGCCATTGATATTCTAAATTGTCTTTGATTGGGTGGGTCCATTTTAGTTAGAAATGTGCATGAAGAAAGACTGAAGTGTCCAAACATAAAATCAGCTCAACCGCAAGATAGAAACAAAACAAAATCTGATTTTTAAAATGGGTAGAAATACTGAATAGACATTTTTCCAAAGAGGAAATGAGGATGGCCAGCTAGCACATGAAGATATGCTTAACATCACTTAATCGCCAAGGTAATGCAAATCAAAACCACAATGTGATATCACCTCACACCTCTCAAAATGACTATCATTAAAAAATGTCCATTCTGGAGGCGATCAGCCTGGGATTTCTTTAAAAGGAATGATGCTAAAGCTGAAACTTCAGTACTTTGGCCACCTCATGCGAAGAGTTGGCTCATTGGAAAAGACTCTGATGCTGGGAGGGATTGGGGACAGGAGGAAAAGGGGACGAGAGGATGAGATGGCTGGATGGCATCACTGACTCGATGGACGTGAGTCTGGGTGAACTCCGGGAGTTGGTGATGGACATGGAGGCCTGGCGTGCTGCGATTCATGGGGTCACAAAGAGTCAGACACGACTGACTGAACTGACTGAATGAAAAAATGTACAAAAAACAATTGTGGGTGAGAATGTGGAGAAAATGGAACCCTCAAACATTGTTGGTAAGAATTTAAACTGGTGTGACCACTGTGGAAAACAAGCCAAAAATTGAACTATCATATTATCCAGGCTTTCCATTCCTCGGTATATATCTGAAGGAAATAAGAACACTAATTCAAAAAGCTACATGAACCTCAATGTTCATAGTGGCATTATTTACAGTCAGTAAAATAAGGAAGTAACCTAAATGTCCATCAACAGATAAATGCATAAAGAAGAGGGGAGTGGACCAATGGCTGATCAAGCATAGTTATTGGAGCAGCCCCTGTTCCTGTAGGAATGGCTCCATGGCTTCTCAGTCACCCTTGCTTTAAACAGTCTGATCGCAAAATTAGACCTATATACCAAATGGTTACTCACATACAGAAAAGGTCTTAACAGTAAAGATGAAACCTTAAAATAGATCTTTAATAAAATGGAAATCTTCAAATGCAAAGAGGACATGAATTCAGATTCAGGACAAAGATACACCTTCAAACTCTAGGATGGGCAAGAAAAGCAGTGAGTGACAACGGGACATTCAGTTGTGGACACCATACCTATTTGCTGATGTATTATTTCTCATCCAGCTGACTACACCAATTGTGTTGCTGATCTTGCTCACGACGCCAATTGTATTGCTCTTCACACTGTTCACTGAACACAGAGTAGGCAAGGTATGAGCTAAGAGGCTGGAAGGAGACTCAAGGAGTTGTAGGAATTGCAGACACATTTATTCTCTCCTGGCTGGCACAACAATCATAACACAGCTTCTCTCCTGGATGATGCAGTAGCCGTAACAGTACTCTCTCCTAGGTGATGGAGCAGCCATAGCAGTAGATACACTATATAGTCTCCTCTCATGGCTGACCCAAAGGACACAGCCACAATTCAAAAGAAATCCAGACACTTTTTAGGTAGAGCCCATATATGCTTACCGCACAAAATATCCCGTGACCAAGCAGGTACCTCGTGATATGTGTGCACAGTGCTGTAAGAGAGCTCAGCAGTTACATGGTCATTATTTATGAAATGTGGGGCAAGAGAGCCTGAACATGCCATCTTGGTTATTTTGCTGTCTTTCCACAGCTGACCAGCACTGGAACCTTCAGCGATCTTCTCTGGTCGATGAACAGACCACCAAAATGTAGACCTAAAAAAAGTAGACTGCTAGATATTTCTCCAGCCAAGATCAGTTTATTCAGGATTGGCAGAGAATTGCAATTTGGGGTCTGCAACAATGAGGAGACCTTTCTCACAAGGTGTCAACATGGACATTCTCACATGGAAAGGGAAGGATGACTCTTTTACAGAGGCAAAAAGGAAATTGGGAAGGTTCTAGTAAACAAAGAATCCATGGTTTTTCATTGGCTGATTTCTTTCCAGGAAATAAGAGGAGACTTCCTTCTTCCCATTGGGCTCTGTTTTCATCCAGAGTAAGAGCTACCCCTTCTAGTCTCTCGCTCCTCTTGATTGGGATTTCTCTTAAATTTTTGCACATCTAATTCTAACCTTATCCCTGTGAGATTGGGAATACATGAGATTAGAGGGGTTAAGGCATTAATCCAAGTTTCCTGATGAGTCAGAAACAGAAGTGTGAGGATTTTCCCTGAATACTGGATTCAAACCTCCTATATCTTGTTCCTTTCCTGGATACTTAATTACCATCCCCAAATATTGACACTATCCTCATTATAATGGTCTTGTCCCAAGGGCAGGCCCTATGTTTTAGAATGTTAAAGAAATAAACAAAAAGCTTATCTATAATCAGTGTTGCCTATGCACAGCCTTTATGTCCCATGTAAAACTTTATTCTAGGAAACAAGCAGCCACAGAATGATCTCAAATTACACTTGTAACCATTTTGGATATCCTGATAATGTCCTTGTGGAATTAAGGAGCTTTACTGTCTTCTTCAAGATTGCAGCAGTGGAAATATGGTTTATGATAAATATTCCCATAGTATCTTCCATCCTACCTATTATGTAAACACATGCAGATGTTTCTGTGTTTTTTCTTCTTTGTTGGGAACTTATCCATTCCTCTGTCTCAATTCATATGATTGGAGCCTGACTGACTTTGTGCCTAGCATCATTTGATCCATGAGTGCTCAACCAGCATGTATCACATTTATGGCCACAATAAATGTTTATGGATAAATATATAGCCAAAGCTTGACTAATAATATTTATTGGAGAGAATGGAAAGAGGTTAATTTCTCTGCTGAGAATGCAAAGAAGAAGTAAGATAACATTTGCTGATAATTGTCTTTCCAAGTACATATGAATGGTTTAAGGTGGTTGAGAAGAAAAAAAAAAAATTATTAAAGCTAGCCTGAGAAACAGTGAAAGGGAGAAGTCTTTGGAATTTTTAGTAATTTGAGTTAATACATCCCCTTTTATCATTTTGATTAGCTTGAATTGGGTTTCTAACATTTTAATCTATAAGACTTTCCTCTAACCTACATGGACTTTAAAAACCCTGCTTGGTCTTTATGTTGCCTACTTGTCAACCTTACCTAGATAATTCTGCTTGCTTACTATGTTCTTCTACAACAAGCTTTCATTTTCTACAGCATGCCAAGATCTTTCCTGACTTTGCAAATGTAGCCCATCTGCCTGGAATTCCCTTTCTCTGATAGCTTACACAGATGACCACTCTCAATATTTAGGTCTCAGCTCAAATTTTAACTACTCAGACAGACTTTCCCTGGCCACTGTTTCTAAATAGACCCCTCCAACATACTGTCAGTTATAGATTTTTTTCAGTCACTTTGGTGTACTTTCCTAATTTTGCATGCATGCTATGGTTATATATAATCTGTGTATCTAATTTTGCCTTGCTTTCCCATATCTAAAAGCCTATATACTCTATGATAGAGGAAACCACATGTGACTTATTCCCTACTTTGTGCATAGGAGCCATTCATTTTTGAATGAATGGATTTTACTTTATCATAATATATTTTATTTCAAACTTATCATTATTAATATATCAAGTATTTATACTAAGACTGGATATAGGTATGAATACCATGTATGGATTCTAGCTTCCTGGAACTTAATGGACCCTCTCTTCACTAACTATAGGACCACTGTGATAGCTGATATCTTTCCCATCTTTCTTTATAAATCTCTCTAACTTAGCCAGAAAATTTCAGTTACCTCTTTCACTCACAGTTTAAAAAAGAAACTAGCTCTCAACTTCACTACTTTACTCTTTTCACATCTTTCCTCAAACTTTCTGCTCTCCTCTCTAACTGAATCTTTTATCATTTTTAAGAACCACTTCTCACAGGGCATTTCAACTACTAATACACCCTTTATTTTTTCTTCCTCAGAACTATTGCATGTAAGAATCTTTTCCAATAATTTTAACATATAAGTTGTCCTTGCTCTTAATTGGTTTTCTACTCTCAGAGACATCCTAAAAGTGGGAGAATGATTTTTCTTTTTGTGGTAGTTTCCACAATGTTGAGTATATATACCTTATCAACTATTTTTTGTGTGTGCATCAACTGATGTATTTGCCTCACAATAAACCTAGTCATGCCAACTGAGTTTAAATAGCTTATGATGAATATCAGGGATAAGTCCATGTTAGGCTATTCAGTTTTATATTTCAAAAGAAATGTCAATAAGCTCATCAAATCACATTTCACCTTTATTGTAATGACATGATTAGAAATGAGAAAAAGAGGTAGACAGAATCCTTCCCTGAAGACTTCAAGCCCACTAGGATGCCTAGATTAAATTATATAGAAAGCACTAGTCAACTGTGATTGTTTGCAATGCTACGGTTTTATATTGTATGCCACCATCGTGTTTCAAATCCAGTGGCTGCTCTTTCAATATGAGACATAATTTCTAATGTGCATATTTTAGAGACACAGACTAAAAAATGCAACACAACACAACCACAAAAAACTCATTAATGTTGACTAAAAGGAAGTTGTCAGTAACCACAATGATAAAAGTCATCCTTCAATCAGTAAAAATATTTCATTGAGGGATCTATTATTCAATAGTTGTCATTTGGAATACAAGTTTTATTGAGGCAGGAGGAAAAATTTTAATCAATAAAGATTTTAAGAAATAATTTAGCACATCTGATTAGTACCACTTATCTCTGTTCGTTTCCAAGTCAAACCATTCAATATCACAGTAATCCAAGTCTATGCCCCAACCACTAATGCCAAAGAAGCTGAAGTTGAATGGTTCTATTAAGACCTACAAGACCTTCTAAAACTATCACCAAAAAAGATGTCCCTTTCATCATAGGGGACTGGAATGCAAAAGTAGGAAGTCAAGAGATACCTAGAGCAACAGGCAAGTTTGGCCTTGGAGTACAGAATGAAGCAGGGGAAAGGCTAACAGAGTTTCACCAAGAGAATGCACTGGACATACCAAACACCCTGTTCCAAAAACACAAGAGATGACTCTACAAATGGAAATCACCAGTTATTCAATACTGAAATCAAGTTGACTGAATTATTTGCAGCCAAAGATGGAGAAACTCTATACAGTCAGCAAAAACAAGACGGAGCTGGCTGTGGCTCAGATCATGAACTCCTCATTGCCAGATTCAGACTTAAATTTAAGAAAGTAGGGAAAACCACTAGATCATCCAGGTATGACCTAAATCAAATCCCTAACGATTATACAGAGGAAGTGACAAATAGATATATTCAAGGGATTATCTGATAGACAGAGTGCCTGAAAAACTATGGACAGAGGTTCATGACACTGTACAGGAGGTAAGGATCAATATCATCCCAAGAAGAAAGAATGCAAAAAGGCAAAATGGTTGTCTGAGGAAGCCACACAAATAGTTGAGAAAAGAAGAGATGCTAAGGGAGAGGAAAAAAGGGAAAATATAACCATTTGAATGCAGAGTTCCAAAGAAGAACAAGGAAAAATGAGAAAGCCTTCCTCAGTGATCAATGCAAAGAAATAGAGGAAAACAACAGAATGGGAAAGACAAGAGATCTCTTGAAGAAAATTAGAGATACCAAGGGAACATTTCATGTAAAAATGGACAAAATAAAAGACAGAAATGGCATGAACCTAAGAGAAGCAGAAGATATTAAGAAGAGGTAGCAAGAATACACAGAAGAGTTATACAAAAAAGATTTTATGACCCAGATAACCATGACTGTCTGATCACTCACCTAGAGCCAGACATCCTGGAGTCCAAAGTCAAGTGGGCCTTAAGAAACATCAACCACGAATAACACTCATGGAGGTGATAGAATTCCAGTTGAGCTACTGCAAAGCCTAAAAGATGATGCTGTGAAAGTGCTGCATTCAATATGCCAGCAAATTTGAAAAACTCAGCAGTAGCCAGAAGACTGAAAAAGGTCAGTATTCGTTCCAATTGCAAAGAAAAACAATGCCAAAGAATGTTCAAACTACTGCACTATTGTACTCATCTCAAATGCTAACAATGTAATGCTCAAAATTCTCCAAGCTAGCTGCAGCAGTATGTGGACCATGAACTTCCAAATATTCAAGCTGAATTTAGAATAGGAAGAGTAATCAAAGATCAAAATGTCAACATCTGTTGGGTCATAGAAAAAGAAAGAGAATTCCAGGAAATATCTACTTCTGCTTCTACTATGCTAAAGGCTTTGACTGTGTGCATCACAACAAACTGTGGAAAATTCTTCATGAGACTGGAATACCAGACCACCTTACCTGCCTCTTGAGAAATATGTATGCAAGTCAAGAAGCAACAGTTAGAACTGGACATGGAACAATTGACTGGTTCCAAATAGGAAAGGCGGACATCAAGGCTCTTTATTGCCACCTTACTTTTTAACTTGTATGCAGAATACATCATGCAAAATCCTGGGCTGGATGAAGTACAAGCTGAAATAAAGATCGCAGGTAGAAATGTCAATAATAGCAGATATGCAGATGACACCACCCTTATGGCAGAAAGTGAAGAGGAACTAAAGAGCTTCTTGATGAAAGTGAAAGAGGTGAGTGAAAAAAGTTGGCTTAAAACTCAACATCAGAAAACTAAAACCATAGCATCCGGTCCCATCAATTCATGGCAAATAGATGGGGAAACAATGGAAACAGTGGAGACTATTTTCTTGGGCTCCAAAATCACTGCAGATTGTGACTGCAGCCATGATATTAAAAGACACTTACTCCTTGGAAGAAAAACTATGACCAATCTGCTGCTGCTGCTGCTGTTGCTTCAGTCGTGTCTGACTCTGTGCAACCCCATAGACGGCAGCCCACCAGGCTCCCCTGTCCCTGGGATTCTCCAAGCAAGGACACTGGAGTGGGTTGCCATTTCCCTCTACAATGCATGACAGTGAAAAGTGAAAGTAAAGTCGCTCAGTCTTGTCTGACTCTTAGCAACCCCATGGACTGCAGCCCACCAGGCTCTTCCATCCATGGGATTTTCAGCAAGAGTACTGGAGTGGGGTGCCATTGCCTTCTCCATGACCAACCTAGATAACATTTAAAAAGCAGAGACATTACTTTGCTGACAAAATCTATCTTGTCAAATCTTTGATTTTTCCAGTAGTCATGTATGGATGTGAGACTTTGACCGTAAAGAAAGCTGAATGCTGAGGAATCGATGCTTTTGAACAGTGGTGTTGGAGAAGACTCTTGAGAGTCCCTTGGACTGCAAGGAGATCAAACCAATCAACCCTAAAGGAAATCAGTCCTGAATATTCACTGGAAGTATTGATGCTGAAACTGAAACTCCAATACTTTGGCCACCTGATGAGAATAACTGACTCATTGGAAAATACTGTGATGCTGGGAAAGGTTAAAGGCAGGAGGAGAAGGGGATGACAGATAATGAGATGGTTGGATGGCATCATCGACTTGATAGACATGAGCTTATAGAGGCCCCAGGAGTTGGTGATGGACAGGGAAGCCTTGTGTGCTGCAGTCCATGGGTTCGCAGAGTTGGACACTACGGAGTGACTGAACTGTGAACTATATACAGTCAGTTGTTAATGTTGTCATTACTTCTTCTTGGAAATAAAATAATAAAAGCCAAGTAGAAAACATTTCTACAGGAAATCTGAAACAGTATTTTATGTTTGACAGAAGAGTAATCGCACACATCCATGAGGTTTACTTTAATAAAAGCAAACTTAGCACTTGGCAAAACAATTGTAAACCAAGTATTTTATACATTTTCAATCATAGAAACTTTAGGTAGTAGATGTTTTTATTCCCGTATCAAGAAGAGATAGCTTGGCCCCCAGAGACTAAATGACTCTTCAAGGATCACATAGCTGCTAATCAGAACTTCAGCCTGGATTCAAAACCCATCTGCCATACTAATCCAGAGCCCATATCTTTGCCCCAACCCACTTTTTCTCTGTTATGTTTCATTAGTAACTGTTTGCATCCCAGATTGCCTTTGTTGGTAGTTATGTATTTTATTATCTAGGAGGCACAGATTAGCTGAGATATTAAATCATTTTGATTTTGCCTGGATGCATGTGTTTTAAGCTTTTGATGAGATGATGAAAATAATAAAATTTATCTAATTTTTGCAGTGAAGTGACCAGAACATGTTATTATTGCCTGTCTTGTCTATTCATGGATGAGCTGCTGACATGAAAACCATATTTTCTGCATGTGTTCTGCTCTTTTTGAATGTTGTTCCCACTACAGAGCTCCAAATAAAGAAGTAAAGGGATAGGGTGAGGGATTTAGGGGAACTCCTGTGTAATTTTTAGTATAACTACTTATCTAGGCAACTCAAAACAAATCTTAAAAAATACAAATCTTTTCTCCTTTCTGTACTTTATGAAAGAAAGGCATATTGGGAAAAAGTGTTTAGAGGCTGGGCAGCAGCAAGACAACAAGTAAAGAGATACTATAATGAATGTTAGAAAACAGGATATACTAGCTATTATGATTTTGCAAATTATTTAAACTTACTGAACTTCAGGAGCATATCTGTAGTAAAAAAAGAAAAATGGTTTGTGGTGTGGCAGTGGTTAAAAATCTGTCTTGCAATGTAAGGGACATTGGTTTCATCCCTGGTATGGGAAGGTCCCACATACCATGGGGCAACAAAGCCCGTGTGCCACAATTACTGAGCCTGCACTCTGGAGTCCATGAGCCACAACTACTGAGTCCAAGCTCTGCAACTACTGAAACCCATATGCCTGGAGGCTGTGCTATGCAACAAGAAAACCCACTGCAATGAGAAGCCTGTGTACTGCGATGAGGAGTAGCCCCTGTTTGCTGCAACTAGAGAAAGTCCACGTGCAGCAATGAAGACCCACCACAGCCAAAATATAAAATAAATAAATCTTTTAAAACGTTTCTTTTATCTATAAATGACTTAATCAACCTAAATTCAGGAAAAAATAGCAATAAACAGTATTTCTCTGGCTTTACATTGTTATATATTGCATGAGTTTCTCCTTGCCACATATCCACCAATCTCTTCACCATTTGAGAGAGGGTATTCTATAGGTGCATCATATGTGTATCCATAAGTTTCTTCTCTTTCCCTATCTACCACTTTTCTCATGACGACATGAAAAATGATAACAACTGGTGTATTCTGTTACAAATGTTCACATCCATGAAAAAGATTTTGGTCATATATTTATTAGCCCAGTACAAATATTTTCCCACAGACTGAACTACACTAATGTCAGATTTTACTAAATTCAATGAGTTTTTCTTGTGTTTGTGTAAGAACATATTTGGAAGCTTGGAAACATAAAATAGTCTGTACTCTTTTTATCTATAATATATTTTTGAAAACAGACCAGCACATAATAATTTACAAACAAGATCCTTACAGAAAAATGTAAGATGGAAGTGAATACTTGGAGTTAAAACTTTGCTTAAGGTAAGTCAAGACCTAGCTGCTGACAGGAGTTGAGACATTAACTCCGAGGAGTCAAGGAACAGCAAGAGATAATTTTATATATAGATTAGGGTTAGAAATATAGAAACCAGTGGTTGGATACTGAATAAAATCTTAATTTACTTCATAATTTGACCTTAAGAAGCTTCTCCCTAAATTTAAAGCTTTTATTATTGTCAACTTACAAAAATATTCACAACCTAAAAGGTGAGAGTTATATTTAACTCTTGGTGGGAATTTTTAGGATTTTAAGCCTGGGAAACAGCATGGCGAGTGACCCTGACAGAACTTCTCTGAGGAGTGAGGTGGAGGATGCAGGTTACAAAGAAGTTTTATAAGAAAAGTTCAGGTAGTCTGAATGTCAAAAGATTATTGTTTTGTAAAAGAGAAAAGATAGATATCCCAAGATAAGGAATTTAGTGCTTTCCTATGTATGGGAAGATGCAAGAGTCTGGGTTGACTGAAATCATTCTTTTCATATGCATCTCAGCTATCAGGGCTAGTATTCTGTTTTCCACATCCTGAGCTCCCTTGGGGCTCACCTTAGGGCTGGTTACAATCTGACTGCTGCTAGATTACAGGTATTCTTCCTTCTGAGTATCCTTAGGGCTCACCAGCTGATATTCGAGGGCTGCAATTGCTGATGACTATGTAGGAAGTCAAGAAACACCTGGAGTAACAGGCAAATTTGGCCTTGGAATACGGAATGAAGCAGGGCAAAGACTAATAGAGTTTTGCCAAGAAAATGCACTGGTCATAGCAAACACCCTCTTCCAATAACACAAGAGAAGACTCTACACATGGACATCACCAGATAGTCAACACCGAAATCAGATTGATTATGTTCTTTGCAGCCAAAGATGGAGAAGCTCTATACAGTCAGCAAAAACAAGACCAGGAGCTGACTGTGGCTCAGATCATGAACTCCTTATTACCAAATTCAGACTTAAATTGAAGAAAGTAGGGAAAACCACTAGACCATTCAGGTATGACCTAAATCAAATCCCTTATGATTATACAGTGGAAGTGAGAAATAGATTTAAGGGACTAGATCTGATAGATAGAGTGCCTGATGAACTATGGATGGAGGTTCGTGACATTGTACAGGAGACAGGGATCAAGACCATCCCCATGGAAAAGAAATGCAAAAAAGCAAAATGCCTGTCTGAGGAGGCCCTACAAATAGCTGTGAAAAGAAGAGAAGCAAAAAGAAAAGGAGAAAAGGAAAGATATAAGCATCTGAATGCAGAGTTCCAAAGAATAGCAAGAAGAGATGAGAAAGCCTTCTTCAGCGATCAATGCAAAGAAATAGAGGAAAACAACAGAATGGGAAAGACTAGAGATCTCTTCAAGAAAATTAGAGATACCAAGGGAACATTTCATGCAAAGATGGACTCGATAAAGGACAGAAATGGTATGGACCTAACAGAAGCAGAAGATATTAAGAAGAGATGGCAAGAATACACAGAAGAACTGTACAAAAAAGATTTTCATGACCCAGATAATCACGATGGTGTGATCACTGACCTAGAGCCAGTCATCCTGGAATGTGAAGTCAAGTGGGCCATAGAAAGCATCACTATGAACAAAGGTAGTGGAGGTGATGGAATTCCAGTTGAGCTATTTCAAATCCTGAAAGATGATGCTGTGAAAGTGCTGCACTCAATATGCCAGCAAATTTGGAAAACTCAGCAGTGGCCACAGGACTAGAAAAGGTCAATTTTCATCCCAATCCAAAGAAAGGGAATGCCAAAGAATGCTCAAACTACTGCACAATTGCATTCATCTCACACGCTAGTAAGGTAATGCTCAAAATTCTCCAAGCCAGGCTTCAGCAATACGTTAACCATGAACTTCCTGATGTTCAAGCTGGTTTTAGAAAAGGCAGAGGAACCAGAGATCAAATTGCCAACATCCGCTGGATCGTGGAAAAAGCAAGAGAGTTCCAGAAAAACATCTATTTCTGCTTTATTGACTATGCCAAAGCCTTTGATTGTGTGGATCACAATAAACTGTGGAAAATTCTGAAAGAGATGGGAATACCAGACCACCTGACCTGCCTCTTGAGAAACCTATATGCAGGTCAGGAAGCAACAGTTAGAACTGGACATGGAACAACAGACTGGTTCCAAATAGGAAAAGGAGTTTGTCAAGGCTATATACTGTCACCCTGTTTATTTAACTTATATGCAGAGTACATCATGAGAAACGCTGGGCTGGAAGAAGCACAAGCTGGAATCAAGATTGCCGGGAGAAGTATCAATAACTTCAGATATGCAGATAACACCACCCTTATGGCAGAAAGTGAAGAGGAACTCAAAAGCCTCTTGATGAAAGTGAAAGTGGAGAGTGAAAAAGTTGGCTTAAAGCTCAACATTTGGAAAATGAAGATCATGGCATCTGGTCCCACCACTTCATGGGAAATAGATGGGGATACAGTGGAAACAGTGTCAGACTTTATTTTCCTGGGCTCCAAAATCACTGCAGATGGTGACTGCAGCCATGGAATTAAAAGGCGCTTACTCCGTGGAAGGAAAGTTATGTCCAACCTAGATAGCATATTCAAAAGCAGAGACATTACTTTGCCAACAAAGGTTCGTCTAGTCAAGGCTATGGTTTTCCCAGTGGTCATGTATGGATGTGAGAGTTGGACTGTGAAGAAGGCTGAGCACCGAAGAATTGATGCTTTTGAACTGTGGTGCTGGAGAAGACTCTTGTGAGTCCCTTGGACTGCAAGCAGATCCAACCAGTCCATTCCTAAGGAGATCAGCCCTGGGGTTTCTTTGGAGGGAATAATGCTGAAGCTGAAACTCCAGTACTTTGGCCACCTCATGTGAAGAGTTGACTCATTGGAAAAGACTCTGATGCTGGGAGGGATTGGGGGCAGGAGGAGAAGGGGACAACAGAGGATGAGATGGCTGGATGGCATCACTGACTCGATGGGCGTGAGTTGAGTGAACTCTGGGATTTGGTGATTGACAGGGAGGCCTGGCGTGCTCCGATGCATGGGGTTGCAAAGAGTCAGACAAGACTGAGCGAATGAACTGAACTGATGAACTGAATAAACTTCTATTATTTAATTAACACAATTCAAGAACATAAGTCACCAAATATCTGGGAAGATCATTTTAAGTAGATTTACTGAAAATAAATTATTTAAAAATTTTAACCCAAAGCTCTTATCTCATTTACAATTATTTTAAAGTTTCATCATATAAAGTTGCTTTCCTTGTAACAGATATAATAAGGTCTTATTTGTTAAACTTAGGCACAATAAAGTAATGAATTTAATTTTGATGACTTAACAACATGTATAAATTAATTAAATCAACCAACTAAAGCATTAATATCAGATATCAGCTTTTGTTGAATATTTCCCAATTCATGTGAACCTGAAAGACATTTGGTCAGTTTCTTCAAATGTAGTGTTTTTTATTAAAATTAAATAGAGCTCTTTATAAATTCAAGTTTGATATTTCTTTTAAGAAGTAGTGATATCTCATGTATAATATGTACACAGAGATAACATAAACAGGAAGATGAGAGATCTCATGGTTTCACTTAAAAGCTTAGTTATGAATCAAGAATTACAATATTACTAGTTGACAAACAGTTCAGTTCAATTGCTTAGTCATGTCTGACTCTGTGACCCCATGGGCTGCAGCAAGTCAGGCTTCCCTGTCCATCACTAACTCCTGGAGCTTGCTCAAACTCATGTCCATAGAGTCAGTGATGCTATCCAACTATCTCATCCTCTGTATTCCCCTTCTTCTCCTGCCTTCAATCTTTCCCAGAATCAGGATCTTTTCCAGTGAGTTAATTCTTCACATTAGGTGAGTGAAGTATTGGAGCTTCAGCTTGACTATCAGTCCTTACAATGAATATTCAGGACTGATTTCCTTTAGGACTGACTGGTTTGATCTCCTTGCAGTCCAAGGGACTCTCAAGAGTCATCTCCAGTACCACAGGTCAAAACATCAATTATTTGGCGTTCAGTCTTCCTTATGGTTCAACCCTCACATCCATACATGACTTGCGGAAAAACCATAGCTTTGACTATAAGGACATTTGTCAGCAAATTGATGACTCTGCTTTTTAATACACTGTCTAGGTTTGCATAGCTTTCACTCCAAGGAGCAAGTGTCTTTTAATTTCATGGGTGCAGTCACCATCTGCACTGATTTTGGAGACCAAGAAAATAAAAATCTGTCACTGCTTCACTCTTTTTCTTTTATTTGCCATGAAGTGATGGGACCGGATGCCATGGTCTTAAGTTTTATTTATTTATTTATTTTTAAAATGTTAACCTTAAAGCCAACTTTTTCAATCTCCTCTTTCACCTTCATCACTGTGTTCTTTAGTTCCTCTTCATTTTCTGTCATTGGAGTGGTATCATCTGCATGTCTGAGGTTGTTGATATTTCTCCTGGCAATCTTGATTCCAGTTTGTGATTCATCCAGCCTGGGATTTTGTCGGATGCACACTGCATGTAAGTTACATTAGCAGGGTGACAATATACAGCCTTGTGATGCTCCTTTCCAAATTTTGAACCAGTCAGTTGTTTCATGTCCACTTGAAACTGTTCTTTCTTGACCTGCATACAGGTTTCTCAGGAGACAGTTAACGTGTTCTCATAAGGTAATCTCCCGTCTCTTTAAGGATTTTCCACATTTTTCTTTTTTTTGTATTCACACTATCAAAGGCTTTAGCATAGTCAATGAAGCAGAAGAGGATGTTTGGAATTTCTCTGCTTTCTCTATGATCCAACAAATCTTGGCAATTTGATCTCTGATTCTTTTGTCTTTTCTAAACCTAGCTTGTACATTTGAAAGTTCTTGGCTTAAATACAGTTGAAGCCTAGCTAACCTTGATAGCATGTGAAATGAAAGCAATTTACGATAGTTTGAGCATTCTTGGGCATTGCCCTTCTTTGGGATTGGAATGAAAATGGACTCTTTTCAGTTGTGTGGCCACTGCTGAGTTTTCCGTATTTGCTAATATATTGTGTGCAGCACTTGATTGTCATCATTTTTTAGGAGTTTAAACAGCTTAGCTAGAATTCTGTCACCTCCAATAGCTTTGTTCCTAGGAAAGCTTCCTAAGGCTAATTTGACCTCACACTCCAGGGTGTCTGGTTTTAGTGAGTGACCAAACCAGCATGGTTCTATGGGTCATCAAGACCTTTGTTGTATAGTTCTATGTATTCTCACCACCTCTTCTGCTTCTGTTACATCCTTACTGTTTCTGTCCTTTATCATGCCAATCCTTGCATGTAATGTTCCCTTGATACCTCGAATTTTCTTGAAGAGATCTCTAGTCTTTTCTATTCTATTGTTTTGCTCTATTTCTTTGCATTGTTAATTTAAGAAGGCATTTTTATCTCTTCTTGCCTTTCTGTGGAATTCTGCGTTCAACTTGGTACATCTTTCCCTTTCTCCCTTACCTTTTGCTTCTCTTCTTTCCTCAGTTATTTGCAAAATGTCCTCAGACTCCAACTTTGCCTTCTTGCATTTCTTTTTCTTTGGGATGATTTTAGTCACTGCTTCTTGTACTATGATATGAACCTTTGTTTATAGTTCTTCAGGCACTCTGTCTACCAGATCTAATTCCTTGAGTTTATTAGTCACCTCCACTGTATAATCATAAAAGAGATCATTTTGATCATGCCTGAATGGCTAGTGGTTTTCCCTTCTTTCTTCAATTTAAGTCTGACCTTTGCAATAAGGAACTCAGGTTCTGAGCCAGTCAGCCACAGGTGTTATACACTTTGTGTATTGTGCTTATCCATCTTTGGCTGAAAAGAACATAATTGGTCTGATTTCGATTTGGCCATCTGGTTATGCCCATGTGTAGAGTTGTTTCTTGTGTAGTTGGAAAACAGCTTACTATGACCAATGTGTTCTCTTGACAAAATTTTAGCCTTTGCCTTGCTTTATTTTGAACTCCAAGGCCAAATTTGCCTGTTATTCTGCATATCTCTTGACTTCATTCTTTCTGGAGCTATTAGTAATTGCCCTCCATTCTTCCCCAGTATCATATTGGACACCTTCCAACTTGGGACTCATTTTCTGCTGTTATATCTTTTGTTCCTTTATACTGCCCATGGGCTTCTCTACGTACAAATACTAGAGTGGGTTGCCATTTCCTTCTCCATATTTTATCAGAGCTCTTCACTATGACCCGCCTGTCTTGGGCAGCCCTGTATGGCATGGCTCATAGTTTCATTGAGTTACACAAGTTATGCAAGCTGCTTTGCCACAAGAAAATGATGATCTATGGTCCCTTATGGCTCATTAAACCTTAGGTATGGTAGTAATATCAAATCTTGTTTTAATCACATAAATATCTATTTTATTAATCTCATTTTCAATAACCATCTAAAGACCTCTTTATTCATTTGAGATAATTCCTTTTAAAATTTCCAATCTGTTGTAAGTACAAATTTTTCTTGTTAACATTAATTAATCTAAACCTCTTTTTATTATTTGTAAGACCCATTATGAAAAGGCAAAATGATAGGATACTGAAAGAGAAACTCCCCAGGTCAGTAGGTGCCCAATATGCTACTGGAGATCAGTGTAGAAATAACTCCAGAAAGAATGAAGGGATGGAGCCAAAGCAAAAACAATACCCAGCTGTGGATGTGACTGGTGATAGAAGCAAGGTCCAATGCTGTAAAGAGCAGTATTGCATAGGAACCTGGAGTGTCAGGTCCATGAATCAAGGCAAATTGGAAGCAGTCGAACAAGAGATGGCAAGAGTGAATGTTGACATTCTAGGAATCAGTGAACAGAAATGGACTGGAAGGGTGAATTTAACTCAGCTGACCATTATATCTACTACTGCAGGCAGGAATCCCTCAGAAGAAATGGAGTGGCCATCATGGTCAACAAAAGAGTCCGAAATGCAGTACTTGGATGCAATCTCAAAAATGACAGAATGTTCTCTGTTCGTTTCCAAGGCAAATCATTCAGTATCACAGTAATCCAAGTCTATGCCCCAACTAGTAACGCTGAAGAAGCTGAAGTTGAATGGTTCTATGAACACCTACAAGACCTTTTAGAACTAACACCTAAAAAAGATGTCCTTTTCATTATATGGGACTGGAATGCAAAAGTAGGAAGACAAGAAACACCTGGAGTAACAGGCAAATTTGGCCTTGGAATACGGAACGAAGCAGGGAAAAGACTGATAGAGTTTTGCCTAGAAAATGCACTGGTCATAACAAACACCCTCTTCCAACAACACAAGAGAAGATTCTATACATGGACATCACCAGATGGTCAACACCGAAATCAGACTGATTATATTCTTTGCAGCCAAAGATGGAGAAACTCTATACAGTCAGCAAAAACAAGATGAGGAGTTGACTGTGGCTCAGACCATGAACTCCTTATTGCCAAATTCAGACTTAAATTGAAGAAAGTAGGGAAAAACACTAGACCATTCAGGTATGACCTAAATCAAATCCCTTATGATTATACAGTGGAAGTGAGAAATAGATTTAAGGGCCTAGATCTGATAGATAGAGTGCCTGATGAACTATGGAATGAGGTTTGTGACATTGTACAGGAGACAGGGATCAATACCATTCCCATAGGAAAGACATGCAAAAAAGCAAAATGGCTGTCTGGGGAGGCCTTACAAATAGCTGTGAAAAGAAGAGAAGCAAAAAGAAAAGGAGAAAAGGAAAGATATAAACATCTGAATGCAGACTTCCAAGGAATAGCAAGAAGAGATAAGAAAGCCTTCTTCAGCGATCAATGCAAAGAAATAGAGGAAAACAACAGAATGGGAAAGACTAGAGATCTCGTCAAGAAAATCAGAGATACCAAAGGAACATTTCATGCAAAGATGGGCTCAATAAAGGACAGAAATGGTATGGACCTAACAGAAGCAGAAGATATTAAGAAGAGATGGCAAGAATACACAGAAGAACTGTACAAAAAAGATCTTCATGACCCAGATAATCATGATGGTGTGATCACTGACCTAGAGCCAGACATCCTGGAATGTGAAGTCAAGTGGGCCTTAGAAAACATCACTACAAACAAAGCTAGTGGAGGTAATGGAATTCCAGTTGAGCTATTCCAAATCCTGAAAGATGATGCTGTGAAAGTGCTGCACTCAATATGCCAACAAATTGGGAAAACTCAGCAGTGGCCACAGTACTAGAAAAGGTTAATTTTCATCCCAATCCCAAAGAAAGGCAATGCCAAAGAAGGCTCAAACTACCGCACAATTGCACTCATCTCACATGCTAGTAAAGTAATGCTCAAAATTCTCCAAGCCAGGCTTCAGCAATATGTGAACCATGAACTTCCTGATGTTCAAGCTGGTTTTAGAAAAGGCAGAGGAACCAGAGACCAAATTGCCAACATCCGCTGGATCATGGAAAAAGCAAGAGAATTCCAGAAAAGCATCTATTTCTGCTTTACTGACTATGCCAAAGCCTTTGATTGTGTGGATCACAATAAACTGTGGAAAATTCTGAAAGAGATGGGAATATCAGACCACCTGATCTGCCTCTTGAGAAATTTGTATGCAGGTCAGGAAGCAACAGTTAGAAGTGGACATGGAACAACAGACTGGTTCCAAATAGGAAAAGGAGTACATCAAGGCTGTATATTGTCACCCTGTTTATTTAACTTATATGCAAAGTACATTATGAGAAACGCTGGGCTGGAAGAAGCACAAGCTGGAATCAAGATTGCCAGGAGAAATATCAATAACCTCAGATATGCAGATGACACCACCCTTATGGCAGAAAGTGAAGAGGAACTAAAAAGCCTCTTGATGAAAGTGAAAGTAGAGAGTGAAAAAGTTGGCTTAAAAGCTCAACATTAAGAAAACGAAGATCATGGCATCCGGTCCCACCACTTCATGGGAAATAGATGGGGATACAGTGGAAACAGTGTCAGACTTTATTTTCCTGGGCTCCAAAATCACTGCAGATGGTGAGTGCAGCCATGAAATTAAAAGACGCTTACTCCGTGGAAGGAAAGTTATGACCAACCTAGATAGCATATTCAAAAACAGAGACATTACTTTGCCAACAAAGGTTCATCTAGTCAAGGCTATGGTTTTTCCTGTGGTCATGTATGGATGTGAAAGTTGGACTATGAAGAAGGCTGAGCACCGAAGAATTGATGCTTTTGAACTGTGGTGTTGGAGAAGACTCTTAGGAGTCCCTTGGACTGCAAGGAGATCCAACCAGTCCATTCTGAAGGAGATTAGCCCTGGGTGTTCTTTGGAAGGAATGATGCTAAGGCTGAAACTCCAATACTTTGGCCACCTCATGCAAAGAGTTGACTCATTGGAAAAGACTCTGATGCTGGGAGGGATTGGGGGCAGGAGGAGAAGGGAACGACAGAGGATGAGATGGCTGGATGGCATCACTGACTCGATGGACATGAGTCTGAGTGAACTCCCGGAGTTGGTGATGGACAGGGAGGCCTGGCGTGCTGGGATTCATGGGGTCTCAAAGAGTGGGACAGGACTGAGCAACTGATCTAATCTAATCTAATCTAAGATTTATTAAAGGGTAGTGAAGACCACAAATGAAACTTCTTAAACCAGTCTCTCTTACTTCTTTTAAACAACATAAGTTCTTATGTTCATTATCAGATAAAATTCTTCATCAATTTTGATCACTTTCCACCACTCCTGTTTCTCAGTTGTCTGAGAAAGCCATTGCCAGCCAATAAGAGAGAGTCCCTACTTTGGGCTCATTATTAGATTATTAAATTTACTTTTACTTTGATTTTTGTTTCATTGTCAGTTAGTTTGATCCCTAGGTCAGGAAGATTCCCCTGGAGAAGGAAATGGCAGAGGACCCTGGCAGGCTAAAGTCCAGGGGATTGCAAGAGTCAGACACAACTGAAAGACTAAGACTTTCACTTTCCACCACTCCTATTTCTCAGTTGTCTGAGAAAGTCATTGTCAGCCAATAAAAGAGAGTCCCTACTTTGGAACTTATTATTAGGTTCATTATTACATTTATCTTTATTTTGATTTTTTGTTTTATTGTTAGCAATAAAAGAGCTGTTTATAATGAGAGCACTCTAGATTTCACCAATTTGTTAGCTTCTCCAATTTTTAGAGGAACCATCATTTGGCCATCAGTAAACTATTTATCAATAGTGATTCAATCCTTTAAGACATGAGGCTTCCCATAAGAGTGAGAATGTAACATATCCAGTGAGTATCCAGTGAGTTTACTTTCAAAATATAATATGGCAAAAGTAAAGTTTCCAAAACACATGTATACATATATATATATATATATGTATATATATATATATACACACACACACACACGCACACACATACACAGCCATAGGAAGCTCAGTTAGAACATTTACATTTAAAAGACAGACAGAAATGCAAGTTTCCCGCTAGAAGCCCTTTGTTTAGAGTCAGCATTACTAAAAGGTATTTTTTTATCATGCTGCCCCGCTTTTTCTTTTCTCCTTAATTTAATTTAACTGCATATGCAATAAAAGAGACTCTTCAATTTTTAGGGTGAGATTTCCTTTAATTTTCAATTAAGCAAATACTTGTAAGTTTTGTATGTACATTTACTCAGCTAGGGTATTGACAAACTGTCATTCCTTTTTCTTTTATTTTAAAACTTTTCCCCCCCGATTTTGAAGTCAGTTTTTTGAGATAAAATTGCTAGCCACAATGTTTTGGTGGGCCAATGTACACTGCTTGGAAGCTTAACTTCTCTGGTGTTGCTTCAGAGCTACTGCAGCACCCTGTTACATGTCTCAGGTAATCCTAGCAGAGTAAAATGCTTCCACAGGTGCTTACATCACAGAATGGTAAATTTTGGTGAGTGTCCCTGATTGTGCAATTTGTTAATTTCTTGAGTGGGTTTCCCAATGGGGACAACTTTGAGGTCTGAGGTCTTGCCTCCACCACTTCCTTGTTGGCTCAGATGATAAAGAATATGCCTGCAATGCAGGATACCCAAGTTTGATCCCTGGATCAGGAAGATCCCCTGGGGAAGGAAATGGTAACCCACTCCAGTATTCTTGGACTTGGAGAATTCTATGGACTGAAGACCCTGTCAACCTACAGTCCATAGGGTCGCAAAGAGTCAGACACAACTGAGAGAGTGACACTTTCACTTTCTACCACTCCTGTTTCTCAGTTGTCTGAGAAAGACATTGCCAGTTATTAACAAAGAGTCACTACTTTGGAACTCAGAAACTCTCATAAGATTTCAGTTTTATTTTCACAAGGTAGCCAATTATTGGAAATAATTTAGAAATAATTATTGGCTACTATTAAGGTAGCCAATTTAAGGAAAAATAATGGGACAGTCTTCCCTTATAATAACTCAGTCCCACCTCGCTGAGCAAAGTCTTCCCAGTCTCTAAACTGAGGACAACCAGCCAGTCGGTATGCAGACTAAGTCTTCCCAGTGCCTTTTACCCTGGTGCCTTTTACATACTCAAGCAATATCTTTCTAGTGCCTTTTACACTCAAGACAACCCACTCAGCAACTATACTAAGTAAACTCTTCCCAGTCCTTTGACTAAATATAACACTCTCAGTGTCTAAACTGAGTAACCCATATACCTCTTCTTGAAACCAAGTTTCAAGGATAAACTCTTTCCTCACTGAATAAAATGTAGGATTATCAGCCAATAACAGGAGATCCTAGAACTAGGGGAGACTCACTCAAATTTCTCTGGACTCACTCCCCAAGGAGGTGGATGAATATTAGGGTCTCTGCTGGTACCACAGCTCCATATCCTTGTAGAGTTCAAATGCAAGAGATTTCTACTCTGGGTCACTTCACCATGGTCCCCATAACTGATGTTTTAAAAAAAATTATTTGCAAAGGTATGTCTTATTTGGTGGCAAATTTTAGGACTTCAAGCCCAGGAGCGGTTATCTCAAGGTGACTTGAGATGCTGCTTCCCAGGCTTGAAGTCCTGAAAATATTCCAGCTGAATAAAACATAATTCAACTTTAAGGTTGTGGATATTTTTTAACACTATAGTAGAAACTGAATTGGATGTGAAGAAATTTGAAAGATTTTGAAGATTCAATGTGATGAAAGGACAATTCCAGTATATATATGTATCATCTGATATTAAAATTTTAGAGAGCTCCAGCTCAGAAAGTGGGCAAGTTGGAAATAGACTGAACAGAGAAAGAATATATGTAGGCTGAAAGAAGAAGAAAACAGAAAATACCTGAAATAAGTGAGTCACACAAATAATGAAGGATATTTAGGGGGGGGGGGAAGAATTGTGAACAGTCCCACATATTCATAAGACCACAAAGAAAGCAAATCTTCTAAGAAGGAACTACATCTACACTTAGCATATCATATGCTTCAGAGTGGGAAAATAGGAATGTTTAGAAGAAAGAATTAACAAAACCACAGTCAACTGAAGAAATAACTGTTATCCAAGTCTACTGAAGAAATCTCACTGAACCCCAAATTAATAAAAGGTCTCTTAGAGAGGGTTAACAAAACATGAGGTAAATTTGTGCAGTAGGCAATCCACACCAAGAAAAAAAAAAAAAATTCCTGGTAACTCTATGCATTTGTGAATGGCTCAGAGATCAAATGGTCAACATCTGCTGGATCATAGAAAAAGCAAGAGAGTTCCAGAAAAACATCTATTTCTGCTTTATTGACTATGACAAAGCCTTTGGCTATGTGGATCACAACAAACTGTGGAAAATGCTGAAAGAGATGGGAATACCAGACCACCTGACCTGCCTCTTGAGAAACCTATATCCAGGTCAGGAAGCACCAGTTAGAACTGCACATGGAACAACAGACTGGTTCCAAATAGGAAAAGGAGTACGCCAAGGCTGCATATTATCACCCTGCTTATTTAACTTCTATGAAGAGTACATCATGAGAAACGCTGGGCTGGAATCAAGATTGCTGGGGGAAATATCAGTAACCTCAGATATGCAGATGACACCACCCTAATGGCAGAAAGTGAAGAGGAACTAAAAAGCCTCTTGATGAAAGTGAAAGAGGAGAGTGAAAAAGTTGGCTTAAAGCTCAACATTTGGAAAACGAAGATCATGGCATCTGGTCCCATCACTTCATGGGAAATAGATGGGGAAACAATGCAAACAGTGGCTGACTTTATTTTTGGGGGGTCCAAAATCACTGCAGATGGTGATTGCAGCCATGAAATTAAAAGAAGCTTACCCCTTGGAAGGAAAGTTATGACCAACCTAGAAAGCATATTCAAAAGAAGAGACATTACTTTGCCAACAAACGTCTGTCTAGTCAAGGCTATGGTTTTTTCTGTGGTCATGTATGGATGTGAGAGTTGGACTGTGAAGAAAGCTGAGCACCAAAGAATTGATGCTTTTGAACTGTGGTGTTGGAGAAGACTCTTGAGAGTCCCTTGGATTGCAAGGATATCCAACCAGTCCATCCTAAAGGAAATCAGTCCTGGGTGTTCCTTGGAAGAAATGATGCTAAGGCTGAAACTCCAATACTTTGACCACCTCATGCGAAGAGTTGACTCATTGGAAAAGACTCTGATGCTGGGAGGGATTGGGGGCAGGAGGAGAAAGGGACGACCGAGGATGAGATGGCTGGATGGCATCCCCGACTCGAAGGACATGAGTTTGAGTAAACTCCGGGAGTTGGTGATGGACAGGGAGGCCTGGCGTCCCTGTCGCAAAGAGTTGGACATGACTGAGCGAATGAACTGAACTGAACTGAATGACATCTTTGAAACATCAGCAAAATAGTAATAGTGTAGTGAGATAATTGAGATAATACAGGTAAAAGCAATTTAAGACTTTAAACATTGTTATAAATATAAACATAGTGTGATATAGATGAATGGAAATTAAAAAAATAGAAACAAGTTTTTGTATAAAGCCAGGTAGGTAATTATTATAAAAATAAATAAAATATTTTATTAAGAAAAATGATAAAGATAGGTGGTCATGGCAGACAAAATGCTGTTTTTGAACCAGACAGTATCACTGACTTCCTGAGCTACAGAAAAAATTCACTTTCCCTTCTAGTATTTAGTCTGGGACATATATCTCATGTGTCCAATAGACTGTAAGTAGAATTAATACAAGTCATTTCTAGATTTAGCTATACAATTGATTTTCTCATAGGTACTTTGCTTTTTGTATGCACCTGCATGCATGGTCAGTTGCTAAGTCATGTATAGCTCTTTGCAACTCCATGGACTGCAGTCCATCTGGCTTCTATGTTCATGGAATTTTCCAGGCAAGAATACTGAAGTGTTTGCTATTTCCTCCTCTAAGGACTGCAGCATGCCATGCCTCCCTGTCCATCACCAACTCCTGGGGTATAATCAAACTCATGTCCACTGAGTCAGTGATGCCATCCAATAATCTCATCCTCTGTCATCCCCTTCTCCCACCTTCAATCTTTCCCAGCATCAGGGTCTTTTCAAATCAGTCAGTTCTTCACATCAGGTAGCCAAAGTATTGGAGTTTCAGCTTCAGCATCAGTCCTTCCAATGAATATTCAGGACTGATGTCCTTTAGGATGGACTGGTTGGATCTCCTTGCAGTTTAAGGGACTCTCAAGAGTCTTCTCCAACACCAAAGTTCAAAAGCATCAATTCTTCAGCACTCAGCTTTCTTTATAGTCCAACTCTCGTATTCATATTGGAAAAGCCATAGCCTTGATTAGAGGGACATTTGTTGGCAAAGTAATGTCTTTGCTTTTTAATATGTTGTCTAGGTTGGTCATAACTTTTCTTCCAAGGAGCAAGCATCTTTTAATTTCATGACTGCAATAACCATTTGCAGTGATTTTGGAGCCCCCCAAAATAAAGTCAGCCACTGTTTCCCCATCTATTTCCCATGAAGTGATGGGACCAGATGCCATGATCTTAGTTTTCTGAATGTTGAGCTTTAAGCCATCTTTTTCACTCTCCTCTTTTACTTTCATCAGGAGGCTGGTTAGTTCTTCTTCGCTTTCTGCCATAAGGATGGTGTCATCTGCATATCTGAAGTTATTGATATTTCTCCTGGCAATCTTGATTCCAGCCTGTGCTTCCTCCAGCCCAGCATTTCTCATGATGTACTCTGCATATAAGTTAAATAAGCAAGGTGACAATATTCAGCCTTGACATACTCCTTTCTCTATTTGGAACCAGTCTGTTGTTCCATGTTCAGTTCTAACTGTTGCTTCCTGATCTGCATACAGATTTCTCAAGAGGCACGTCAGGTGGTCTGGTTTTCCCATCTCTTTCAGAATTTTCCATAGTTTGTTGTGATCCACATAGTCAAAGGCTTTGGCATAGCCAATAAAGCATAACTATGTGTTTTTCTGGATCTCTCTTGCTTTTTTGATGATCCAATGGATGTTGGCAATTTCATCTCTGATTCTGCTGCCTTTTCTAAAAACAGCTTGAACATCTGTAAGTTCACAGTTCATGTACTGTTGAAGCCTGGCTTGGAGAATTTTGAGCATTACTTTACTAGCAAGTGAGATGAGTGCAATTGTGCAGTAGTCTGAGCATTCTTTGGCATTGCTTTCCTTTGGGATTGAAATAAAAATGAATCTTTTCCAGTCCTGTGGCCACTGTTGAGTTTTCCAAATTTGCTGGCATATTGAGTGCAGCAATTTATCAGCATCATCTTCTAGGATTTGAAATAGCTCAGCTGGAATTCCATTACCTCAATTAGCTTTGTTCTTAGGGATGCTTCCTAAATCTCCCTTGACTTCACGTTCCAGGATGTCTGGATCTATGTGAATGACCACACCATTGTGGTTATCTGAGTCATGAAAATCTTTTTCATATAGTTCCTCTGTGTGTTCTTGCCACCTCTTAATATCTTCTGCTTCTGTTAGGTCCATACCATTTCTGTCCTTTATCGAGCCCATATTTGCATGAAATGTTCCTTTGGTATCTCTAATTTTTTTTTTTTTTTTGAAGAGATCTCTAGTCTTTCCCATTCTGTTGTTTTCCTCTATTTCTTTGCATTGATCGCTGAGGAAGGCTTTCTTATCTCTTCTTGCTATTCTTTGGAAGTCTGCATTCAGATGTTTATATCTTTCCTTTTCTCCTTTGCTTTTCACTTCTCTTCTTTTCACAGCTATTTTTAAGGCCTCCTCAGACAGGCATTTTGCTTTTTTGCATTTCTTTTCCATGGGGATGGTCTTGATCCCTGTCTCCTGTACAATGTCACGAACCTCTGTCCACAGTTCATCAGGCACTCTATCTATCAGATCTAGTCCCTTCAATCTATTTCTGACTACCACTGTATAATCATAAGGGATTTGATTTAGGTCATACCTGAATCGTCTAGTAGTTTTCCCCACTTTCTTCAATTTAAGTCTGAATTTGGCAATAAGGAGTTCATGATCTGAGCCACAGTCAGCTCCCAGTCTTATTTTTGCTGACTGTATAGAGCTTCTCCATGTTTGGCTGCAGAGAATATAATCAATCTGATTTCGGTGTTGACCATCTGGTGATGTCCATGTATAGAGTCTTTTCCTGTGTTGTTGGAAGAGGGTTTGCTATGACCACTGCATTTTCTTGGCAAAACTCTATTAGCCTTGGCCCTGCTTCCTTCCATGTTCCAAGGCCAAATTTGCCTGTTACTCCAAGTGTTTCTTGACATCCTACTTTTGCATTCCAGTCCCCTGTAATGAAAAGGACATCTTTCTGGGGTGTTAGCTCTAAAAGGTCTCTTAGGTCTTCATGCTGCTGCTGCTGCTGCTAGGTTGATTCAGTCGTGTCCTACTCTGTGCGACCCCAAAGACAGCAGCCAAACCAGGCTTCCCTGTCCCTGGGATTCTCAAGGCAAGAACACTGGAGTGGGTTGCCATTTCCTTCTCCAATGCATGAAAGCGAAGAGTGAAAGTGAAGTTGCTCAGTCATGTCCAACTCTTAGCAACCCCATGGACTGTAGTCCACCAGGCTCCTCCGTCCATGAGATTTTCCAGGCAAGAGTACTGGAGTAGGGTGCCATGGCCTTCTCCGTGTAGGTCTTCATAGAACCATTCAACTTCAGCTTCTTCATCATTACTGGTTGTAGCATAGAATTGGGTTACTGTGATATTGAATGGTTTGCCTTGGAAACAAACAGAGATCATTCTGTTGTTTTTGAGATTGCATCCAAGTACTGCATTTCAGACTCTTTTGTTAACCATGATGGCTACTCCATTTCTTCTAAGGGATTCCTGCCCACAGTAGTAAATATAATGGTCAGCTGAGTTAAATTTACCCATTCCAGCTCATTTTAGTTCGCTGATTCCTAGAATGTCGACATTCACTCTTGCCATCTCCTGTTTGACCACTTCCAATTTGCCTTGATTCATAGATCTAACATTTCAGGTCCCTATGCAATATTGCTCTTTACAGCATCGGACCTTGCTTCTATCACCAGTCACATCCATAGCTGGGTATTGTTTTTGCTTTGGCTCCATCCCTTCATTCTTTCTGGAGTTATTTCTCCACTGATCTCCAGTAGCATATTGGGCACCTACCAACCCAGGGAGTTCCTATTTCAGTATTCTATCATTTTCCCTTTTCATACTGTTCACAGGGTTCTCAAGGCAAGAATACTGAAGTGGTTTGCCATTCCCTTCTCCAGTGGACCACATTCTGTCAGAACCTTCGGTTACCTCAGGCCAAATAACTAACAGGGAGGGAGTCCAACCCTACCTATCAGTGGAAAATTGGATTAAAGTTTTAATGCATACTGTCCACCAAGGCAAGACCGAGTTTTTCACACCACTAGTCCAATGTGAGAGTTGGACTGTGAAGAAAGCTGAGCGCTGAAGAATTGATGCTTTGAACTGTGGTGTTGGAGAAGACTCTTGAGAGTCCCTTGGACTGCATTGAGATCCAACCAGTCCATTCTAAAGGAGATCAGTCCTGGGTGTTCTTTGGAAGGAATGATGCTAAAGCTGAAACTCCAGTACTTTGGCCACCTCTTGCGAAGAGTTGACTCATTGGAAAAGACTCTGATGCTGGGAGGGATTGGGGGCAGGAGGAGAAGGGGATGACAGAGGATGAGATGGCTGGATGGCATCATTGACTCGATAGACATGAGTTTGAGTGAACTCAGGGAGATGGTGATGGACAGGGAGGCCTGGCGTGCTGTGATTCATGGGGTCATAAAGAGTCAGACACGACTGAGTGACTGAACTGAACTGAGCCCTTTCCATAAGGAAGGTTATACAAGCCTCTTAATCTCATTTACCAGAGAGCAGACAGACGAAGCAAGAAGAAGCACAATTCCACAGTAGTTTAACCAAACTCATACCGCAGAAAGTTAATGATGATGAAAAAACAGAGTGTTTTGTCCCAGATGAAGGGACAAGAAAAAACCCCCCAAAACAACTAAATAAAGTGGAGATATGCAACCTTCCAGAAAGAGAATTCAGATAGTGAAGATGATCCAGGAACTTGGAAAAAAAAAAAAAAATGGAGGTAAAGATGGAGAAGATGCAAGAAACGTTTAACACACACCTAGAAGAACTAAAGAACAAACAAACAGAGAAAAACAGTACACTGGAGGGAATCAACAGCAGAATAACTAAGGCAGAAAAAATGGATACATGACCTGGAGGACAGAATGGTGGAAATATCTGCTGCAGAACAGAATATAGAAAAAAGAATGAAAAAAAAAAAAGAAAGAAAGAAAGAAAGAAAAGAAAAGACAGCCTAAGAGACCTTAGGAACAACATGGAATGCACCAGCATTAGCATTATAGGGGTTCCTGAAGGAACAATAGCTGAAACTTCCCTAATGTTGGGAAGGAAATAGTCAACCAAGTCCAGGAAGTGCAGAGAATCTCAGGCAGGATAAATCCAAGGAGGAAACTGAGACATAGTAATTGAACTGACAAAAATTAAAGACAGAGATAAAATATTAAAAGCAACAGGGAAAAACAACAAATAACATACAAGTGAACTACCATAATGGTATTAACTGATTTCTTAACAGAAATTAGACAAACAGAAGGGAATGACAGGATATATTTAAAGTGATGAAAGGGAAGAACCTACAACCAAGAATACTCTACCCAGCAAGACTTTCATTCGGATTTGATGGAGAAATCAATAGCTTTCCAAACAAAAGTTAAGAGAATTTAGCACCACCAAATCAGCTTTACAATAAATACTAAGGAACTTCTCTAGCAAGAAACACAAAATAAGGAAAAGACCTACACAAAATAAACCCAAAACAATTAAGAAAATGGTAATAAGATCATACATATCAATAATTACCTTAACTGTAAATGGATTAAATGAACTAACAAAAGGACATAGATAGTGGTAATGTGTATGCGTATACTTCCAGTTACTACTCTGCTTCACCCCCTAAATTACATGTAATTATTTCATATTGACTGCAGTTGTAATAATTGCAGTTATTATTACAATAGCTGCTGCTGCTACTGCTGCTAAGTTGCTTCAGTTGTGTCCGACTCTGTTTGACCCCATAGATGGAAGTCCACTAGGCTCCCCCATCCCTGGGATTCTCCAGGCAAGAACACTGGAGTGGGTTGCCATTTCCTTCTCCAGTGCATGAAAGTGAAAATTGAAAGTGAAGTCGCTCAGTCGTGTCCGACTCTTAGTGACCCCATGGACTGCGGCCCATCAGGCTCCTCCGTCCATGGGATTTTCCAGGCAAGAGTGCTGGAGTGGGGTGCCATTGCCTTCTCCATATTACAATAGCAGTTGTAATAATCTTTTATTTTTTGGTCTGGCTGTTGATTGTGGAAATTGATAAACATCTGTTACTATTGTAATTGTTATTGTTAAGCCAGAAATCTCATCTTCTGTCCCCCTCTTGTCCTCTTGCCCTCAATGTTTCCCAGCATCAGGGTCTTTTCCAAAAGGCTGGCTCTTCCCATCAAGTGGCCAAAGTACTGGAGATTCAGCATCAGTCCTTCCAATGAATATTCAGAGCAGATTTCCCTTAGGATTGACTGGTTTGAGTCCAAGGGACTCTCGAGAGTCTTCTCCAGCACCACAATTCAAAAACATCAATTCTTCAGTGCTCAGCTTTCTTCATGGTTCAGCTGTCACATCTGTACATGACTACTGGGAAAACCATAGCTTTGACTATATGGGCATTTGACGGGAAAGTGATGTCTCTGTTTTTCAATACACTGTCTCAAGTTTGTCATAGCTTTTCTTCCAAAGAGCAAACATCTTCGAATTTTGTGGCTGCAGTCACCGTCCACAATGATTTTGGAGCTCAAGAAAATAAAATCTGTCACTGTTTCATTCCGCCCCCCCCACCCCCGCCCCAGCTCCTTGCCATGAAGTGATGGGCCAAGATGCCATGATCTTAGTTTTTAAACTGTTGAGTTTTAAGCCAGCTTTTTCACTGTCCTCTTTCACCTTCATCAAGAAGTTCTTTAGTTCCTCTTCACTTTCTAGGGTGGTGTCATCTGCATATCTAAGGTTATTGACATTTCTCCTGGCAGTCTTGATTTCAACTGGGAGTCATCCAGCCTGGAAATTCTCATGTTGTACTCTGCATATAAGTTAAATAAGCAGGGTGACAATATACAGCCTTGATGTACTTCTTTCCCAATTTTGAACCAATCCATTTTTCCATGCCTGTTTCTAACTGTTACTTCTTGTCTTGCAAACAAATTTCTCAGAAGACAGGTAAAGGGGTGTGATATTCCCATCTCTTTAAGAATTTTCCACAGTTTGTTGTGATCCACATGGTCAAAGGTTTTAGTATAGTCAATGAAGCAAAAGGAGGTTTTTTTTTTTTTTTAAGTTCCCTTGCTTTTTCTATGCTCCAATGGATGTTGGTAATTTGATCTCTGTTTCCTCTGTGTTTTCTAAATCCAGATTCTACGTCTGGAATTTCTTGGTTCATGTAATTCTGAAGCCTGTCTTGAATTAATACTATTGTAATTATGTAGCTATTATTCACTTAATACCACTATAACATGATTGGTCAACAGAAAATAATAGAATTTTACATCACTAAAATTTCTATTTAATAGAAAAACTTGTAAAATATAGAAACATAGTAGAATTTTCTTAGATTTTTTTGAAAAATACAAATGCCCAGGTGTTGTTATTTTTCTCTAAAGCTCCAGATGTCTTTCTAATGATCAGCCATGTTTAAAAACAATTGGACTTTATGATGATCTAGCTCATTTCACTTTTTCTACTTCATATTCAGCACTCCCATTTCATTTAGTTTATGTTTTCCAATTATCTGTCTCTTGTTTTTGCTACTGTTTCTCAAGCACAGTATAAAAGCTTTTGTATACATAATACATATATATATATATTAGAAAGTTTATGAATTTTTGCCTAGTTCAAAAAATTATGACATTTTAATTCCACTTGTTTGACATAATATGAATATAATGCTAGATTTCTAATTTATATTTAGTCAAATCTAAGATTTATTTTCATATGTTTTGCCATCTAGTATCACTGCTAAAAGTCTATAAAATTTACTTTTAGTTATTTGAGAATAATTTTGAATGAGGCTTGAAACTTCTAATTCAACTCTGAGAATATAAAGAAATACTGTGTTGTAAAAAAAACAAACAGGAAATTGACAAATGATACAGTTCTATCAACTGAAGTACAGCTTTTGTTCCAATTTCACAAAATTTTTTGCTAGTGTCCATTTTTTATTTTTCTTACCTTACATTTTGTTTGATTGCATTGAGCAGCTTTAGCTGCATACAGCAATTTCTGGTAAATTATTTTTCATTTTTATTATATTACAAATATTTTCTGATTTTCCTTGCTATGACTTCTTAGATATAGCCATCACTATCAAAAGATATTTGAAAACACCCACATTTTTTCAACTGCAGGGGGTTATTGCAGAGAAGAATGCATTTAAATGAGAAATTGCTGTCTAAATGAGAAATTAATTTTAAAGATACTTTAAACAAATCCCATATATTTAAAAGTGGACATTTACTTCCAAATATGTGGGATTTGTTTAAAGTATCTTTAAAATTAATTTCTCATTTAGACAGCAATTTCTCATTTAAATGCATTCTTCTCTGCAATAAATCCCTGAATTTGAAAAACTGTGGGTGTTTTCAAATATCTTTTGATATTGATTTCTAACATAATTGCACAGTGATAAGAGAACAGACTCTGTATGATTTCAATACCTTTAGACCATGACAAATTTTTATCCTGTATTATGTCATTGGATATTTTCCAATTTCTCCTAGTTTATAGTCTATGGGAACTTGAATAGAATTTGTATTCTACTCTTGTGTGAAAATCGTATAAATCTTATTATGCTGAATTGGTTCATAATACTTTTCAGGTCTACTGCATCCTTTCACTTCTCTATATATTTATTCTATTAATTTTTGAGAGTTTTATACTGAAACTCCAACTAAAACAATTATCTACTCAAAAAAGATCGTAATATATTTTTACATATATTATATATTTTACACATAGTGGAACTATATGTAAGCTTGTTCTATATTTTCCAAGTCTCCTGTAATTGTGTTATCATACTTTCATAACTTAAAAATGTTAAAATTTAAAAAAAAAGAAAACTTGTAATCACTTTTTAAAATCCAGATGCACATTAGAATTATCTTGGAGTTTTTGAAAAATATAAATGCTCAAGGTACTGTTTTTTTGCCTCAGAGTTCCAGATGTGATTCTACTGAGCAACTATGTTGAAAAACAACTGGACTATATTTTATCTAGCTTTTCACTTTTTCTACTTCATATTCAGTGCTCTCAATTCATTTATTTTATGTTTTCCAGTTTCATTTCTTTTTTTGTTGTTCTTTTTCAAGGCTTTATCAAGTGTAGTTGAAAAGTTTTTTAATACATACATACATACATATATATATATATAGTAATACAATAAAACATATATTTTAGAAAGCTTATGAAATTTTGCTTAGCTAGAAATTATAACATTTTTGTTCTACTTGTTTGACTAAGTATGTATAGAATCATAGATTTCTAATTTATATTCAATCAAAACTTTGATATTCTTCTATTTATTCTGGCATCTAGTATTATTGCTGAAAGCTAAAAAGCTTATTATTTTACTAATAAAAAATGGGATGAGGCTTGAAACTTCTAATCCAACTATAAAAATGTAAACAAACACTATGTTGTAAAAACAAAACAGCCCCCAAACAAGAAAATAACTTGATACAGTATCATTAACTAAAATACAGATTTTGTTCAAATTTCACAAAATTATATGCTAGTGTCCATTATTTGTTTTCATACCTTATTGAAGATTCCACTTTGTATTTAGTTGCATTGAGCAGCTTCAGCTGCATGCAACAAATTCTGACAAATTCTTTCCTTTTTATTTTGTTACAGATATTTTCTTTTTTTTAAATATAAATCTATTTATTTTAATTGAATATGGTTTCTTAGATACATCTGTCATTTAAAAGTGGACATTTAATTTCCAAATACATGGGATTTTGAAAATGCCCTTGATATTATTTTCTCATTTAAATCTTTTCTTCTCTGCAATAATTCTGTGTTTTTCAGTCTTTTAACCTTCTTGAGGTGTTCAATGGCTAAGTCAAAGATCTATCTGGGTAAATATCACATTGAACTTGAAAATATGTGGATTATTTTCAAATATCTTTTGATATTGATTTCTAATGTAATTCCACAGTGATCAGAGAATAGACTCTGTATGATTTCAGTACCTTTAGACCATGAATTTTTTTCCCCTTGTTATATGTCCCTGGATATGATCCATGCCATACAAAGTTATCCAAGATGGATGGATCGTGGTGGACAGTTCTAACAAAACTTGGTTTATAGGAGAAGGGAATGGTAAACCACTTCAAAATTCTTGCCCTGAGAAGTCCATTAACAATATGAAAAGGAAAAAAAAAGTCGACACTGAAAGATAAGTTCCCCAGGTTGGTAGGTGTCCAATAGGCTACTAGGAAACAGTGGAGAAATAGCTCCAGAAAGAGTAAAGAGGCTGAGCCAAACCAGAAATAACGCCCAGTTTTGGATGAATCTGGTGGTGAAGGTAAAGCCTGATGCTGTAAAGAACAATATTGCATAGGAACCTGGAATGTTAGATCCATGAATCATGATAAATTGGACAAATAAGAGATGGCCAAACAGGAAATGGCAAGCATGAACTTTTTAAGAATCAGTGAACTAAAA
This sequence comes from Bos indicus, assembly GCF_029378745.1. Lineage (NCBI taxonomy): Eukaryota > Metazoa > Chordata > Mammalia > Artiodactyla > Bovidae > Bos > Bos indicus. The sequence goes on from NC_091783.1 coordinate 13,167,547, forward strand.
TGGATGAAAATGGATGAATTTAATTTAGATGGGAAAGGCTAGAGATCTCTTTAAGAAAATTAGAGAAACCAAGGGAGCATTTGATGCAAATATGGGCACCATAAAGGACAGAAATGGCAAGTACATAACAGAAGCAAAAGAAATTAAGAAGAGGTGGAAAGAATACACAGAAGAACTATACAGAAAAGGTCTTAATGACCCAGATCACCCAGATGCTATGGTCACTCACCTAAAGGCAGACATCCTGGAGTGTGCAATCAAGTGGGCCTTAGGAAGCATTACTCCAAACAAAGCCAGTGGCAGTGATGGAATTCCAGTTGAGCTGTTTCAGATACTAAAAGATGATTCTGTTAAAGTGCTATAGTCAGTCTGCCAGTACATTTGAAAAACACAGCAGTGGCTCCAGGGCTGTATAAGGTCATTATTCTTTCCAATACCAAGGGGCAATGCCAAAGAATGTTCAAACTACCACAAAATTGCACTCATTTTATGTGCTACCAATATAATGCTCAAAATCCTTCAAGCTAGGCTTAAATAGCATGTCAACCAAGAACTTTCAGATGTACAACCTGGATTTAGAAAAGGCAGAGTAACCAGATACCAAATTGCCAACAACTGCTGGATCATAAAAAAATCAAGAGAATTACAGAAAAATATCTACTTCTGCTTAATTGACTATCAGATCAGATCAGATCAGATCAGTCACTCAGTCATGTCCGACTCTTTGTGACCCCATGAATCGCAGCACGCCAGGCCTCCCTGTCCATCACCAACTCCCGGAGTTCACTCAAACTCATGTCCATCGAGTCAGTGATGCCATCCAGCCATCTCATCCTCTGTCGTCCCCTTCTCCTCCTGCCCCCAATCCCTCCCAGCATCAGAGTCTTTTCCAATGAGTCAACTCTTCGCATGAGGTGACCAAAGTACTGGAGTTTCAGCTTTAGCATCATTCCTTCCAAAGAAATCCCAGGGCTGATCTCCTTAAGAATGAACTGGTTGGATCTCCTTGCAGTCCAAGGGACTCTCAAGAGTCTTCTCCAACACCACAGTTGAGTATGTGGATCAGAACAAGCTGTGGATAATTCTTAGAGATGGGAATACCAGACCTCCTTACCTGTCTCCTGAGAAATCTGTAGATAGATCAAGATGCAGCAGTTAGAATTGGACATGGAAAAATAGACCGATTCAAAATTCTGAAAGGAGTACATCAAGACTGTATATTGTCACCTTGCTGTTTATCTTATATGTAGGGCACATAATGTGAATTGCCATGCTGGATTGCCCACAAGCTGGAATGAAGGTTTCTAGAAGAAATATCAATAACCTCAAATGTCAGGAAGGAAAGAGTAACTAGTCTTTTGAGGAAAGTGAAAGAGGAGAGTGTAAAAGCTGGCTTACAACTCAACATTCAAAAAGACCCTAAAATCATGGCATCCAGTCCCATATCTTCATGGCAAGTGGGGAAAAAATGGAAAGAGTGACAGACTTGGTTTTCTTGGGCTCCAAAATCCCTGTGGACAGTGACTGCAGCCACAAAATTCAAAGATGCTTGTTACTTTGAAGAAAAGCTATGACAGACTTAGACAGCATATTTAAAAGCAGAGATATCACTTTGTTGACAAAGGTCTGTCTAGTCAAAGCTTTGGTTTTTCCAGTAGTCATGTATGGATGTGAGAGTTGCACCATAAAGAAAGCTGAGCACCAAAGAATTGGTGCTTTTGAACTGTGGTGTTGAAGAAGACTCTTGAAAGTCTCTTGGACTTCAAGGAGATCAAACCAGTCAATCCTAAAGAAAATCAGTCCTGAATATTCATGAGAAGGACTGATGCTGAAGCTGCAGCTCCAATACTTTGGCCACCTGATGCTCACTCCTGACTCACTCACTCTTTTTGAGAAGGTTTATGGGCTATATGGCTGGTGAGACACAATCCCCTACTAAGAAAATGTAGGTGCTCAGACAGGTAACCTCTGCTGCCAGTGTTTTTATTTGTTTGTTTTTTTGTTTGTTTGTTTAATTTCTTTTAAAAATTGTTTTTGTTGTACTAGGATTTTTTTTAATGTAATATACTGCAAGATTTATAACCAGGTACTGCTTTTTTTCTTTCTTTTTTTTTTTTTTCTTATAAAATAAAACAAAACAAAATTTCATTTAAGATACATTTAGGAGCCTTTGAAGCTTGGATTTAGGAATGTTTCAGTAGTGCACAGAATCTCCGAGTTGGAAGATTCTGTTGAAATCTCCGAGTCTTCCAGGTTTAATATGAAATGTTTTTAGTTTTGTTTTGCTTTTTTGTGTGGCATTTTATTTCCTTTATACCAGTTGCCCTTTTGCCGTGCTGTTTTGGGGTGGCTGCCTAACTCCAGTGACAATTCTTTCTACATTAATGAAAATGTGGTGTTTTAAATTCCATAATGTTTTGCATTTTTAAAATGGTTTTTAAAGAAATATTCTAACTGTTTGCACTATTACTGTTCTTTGCCAGCATTTTCAGGAGCCAAAAAAACCAAAAACAAACAAACAAAAAAATACCCAGAGGAAAAAACTGTTCTTCTTCCCCCTTCCTGATGATGAGTGAGAAGTATTGAGAACTTTCAGGGTCAGTGCACTTCTAAAGTCCCCTTCCCCCAATAATGCAGCTGTAGAGTGAATGGTAAATGCAGCGGTTTGGATTCAGGCACAACCTTAATCTGCTGGCAGCAGAGAAATAAACTGGTAGGTGGCAGCAGAAGAAAGAATTCTTCAGATTGATGGCTACTAGCAGTCCGCATAGGAGAAGAGAGAGAACGTGGCATACCATGTCCAGCAACAGGGCAGAAATGCAAACAGGAAATGCAATTGCTGATCTTGACTATAAAGTGTTTCTTTTGGTCTCACAGACTGGATGAAGGTTGATCTTGACGGGATATTTTTTCAAATGGAGGATAGAAGTAACACAAAATAAGGAAGCAGTAGCTCTCCAGTGTTTAGTTCAATGTGTTTTCTTTCCAAAATAGAAATACCAGAACTGGGGGCGGGGGGGGGGGTGGGGGGGAAGCCGAGACTCTCCCTACCACAGTGTAAATGTGTTCATTGTTTTTTATTGCCATTTGCTCACTCATAGAGCACCTCTCAGTGCAAAACATGGTTTCCAGTCTTATAGGTATTGCAATCTATTCAAAGAAATAGGATGGGCCATGTTAAAAGTTAAATGCCATGACAATGCAATATATGATTCTCAAATGATTGGTATAAAAATATAAAAACTAAAAAGATAAGGGATTACTATGAACTAAGGGGTAAGGAATATAGGAAATAAGGAGTCTATAAAGTATGAAATGGGATGAGGCCTGGGGAGAAGCACAGCATGAGATGATAAAGTACATTATATTAGGTAAATATTTGGGTACAAACTTGGGATTTAAGCTTTTTATGACTTATTTGAAATGATTATAATGAGAAAATTTAATTTTACAGTCTCATTAAAATCCCTGATAGCTTATATAGAATTTATATTTCCATGTGTATATAATTTGTTAGCCAAAATTTAGCATTTGCTGTTTAAGTCAGATTTATGTAAGAGGGAAATAACTGGGAAATATATAAGAGTTTTGCTCTGCTTTAATAAAAAAAATAAATAAGTAAAAACGGAGCCATTGATTTTTGTTTCAAGCTAAGCAACTACAGTCCCTGATAAAAATAAAGAATTTCCTTTTCAGCTGATAAGGCACAGAATATTTATCTTCGGTTGATCATAGAAAGAAGTTGGCCTAGGGTATCTGTCTTAATGACGCTTTGTTAATACAAAAGAGACAATAAGGCTGAAAACAGCTTTTGTCTTACTGAATCCTTATCATATCTGGGGCATCTTCATGAAGGAAAATAGAAGTTAGGTGACACTTATTAGATAAACATCTAAAATAAAAACAAATGTGGGACATGATAGTTTTCTCTCATCATTCTCAGGAGCTATACAAAAATTAATGTTGCTTGTGGTTTCAAAGAATAAAGTTTACTTTCTCTCCCTAGCCTTGATGGAATGTGCTTAGCACAGCATGTGAAAAAGGAAAAAAAAGAAAAACATAGGCATTAATCTCACACCATTACATTTTAGAAGCCTCCTTGATAATTATCTCAGTGTCTACTATCTCTGTAGCCAAAATCTGAGATATAGCTACTGCATAATGAAGCCAAACACACCATAGGAAGAGAATAGTGTTTTTGCTCTGATACTGCAAGTTAGCTGTATATTGTGTGCAGACATCAACGAACATCTTTAAGCATATTAAAAATTGAGAATACCTCAAAAGCATTGACTATTTTAATGATAACTTTTTTTATTTTGGAAGTGAAGCCCAGTTTCTTAGCCCTTTATTGTTGCATCTATATCTCAAAATGAGGAGCGACAACCTCAATGTCCTCCTTATGGGCAGAATTAGAATCCCTTGAAAAGATTATTAAGTGTTTCTTCAATACTTGCTTGAATAGCACCCTAAGTGGGGGGTCCTACACCTGAAGTCATCTGGTCCCATTGTGTATAGCTCAATTTGTCAGGTTATCTCTCTCTTTGGCTGAATCTTCTCTAAGTATTGGAGAAGGACATGGCAATCCACTCCAGTACTATTGCCTGGAAAATCCCATGGACAGAGGAGGCTGGTAGGCTACAGTCCATGGGGTCGCAAAGAGTTGGACACGACTGAATGACTTCACTTTCATTTTCTCTTAGTATACACTGATTAGCATTGTTTTTACAACATAAACAGTGCTCTGTCCAGACATTAGTGCTTCAAACTTTAAAAAAAACTCCTCTTTATCTTATTTTTCTTAATTTTCTCTTTTATTGATAATTATCATTTGTTATAATTCTTAATCATGTAACTTGTTTCTAGTTTTTTATCATCCTGGACATCCTGCTTCAGATTTGCCTTAATGTATCAATAATCCTTTTACATATTTCATTCAGAACTGAAGACTGTATTCCAGGTGTGAGCTGATAGGTATATAACACAGCAAAGTGTGATAGAGATGGTATTTTTGTTAGTGTAAACTAATGCTGATTTTTATAGCAATCATATTTTAGAACTTGTCAACTAAACTCTTGAGATTTGTTTTCAGTCCCATTTCCTAAAAAATAATTTTAGATAGATACTTAATTTTTTTTTTTTTTAGGTTGAAGAGTTAACATTATTTCTGTTAAATTTCAACTTCTCTTTAGGGCTTGAATTTGCTACTCACAGGTGTATATTTATAACCCTAAGATTCCAAGGTCTTTACCTCAAATGGTAATTGCAAATATCGTAGGCAATTGTCATGGACTGCATTTTCAAATAAAATGAATTCCTTCTGTATGTCATTGTCAATACTCATAGCACAATGCTTCTTTCTCACAAACTTCTTCTAACCTTCCCTAAAGAATTTAGGCCTTTCAGTCATGTTTCAGTTCAAGTCAGGTACAGACTAAAGGGATGTTTTAAGAATTAAGACCTGTACTTTTCTCCTAAATGTGGAGCTTTTGCCCCAAATTTTAATTTTTCCCTAAGAAAGTAAGATGAAGGAAAGGAGAATATTAAAAAAGATGCAGTACATTCAGAAATGGGATTTTTTTTTCTAATTTTATTTTATTTTTAAACTTTACATAATTGTATTAGTTTTGCCAAATATCAAAATGAATCCACCACAGGTATACATGTGTTCCCCATCCTGAACCCTCCTCCCTCCTCCCTCCCCACACCCAGATTTTTACACCTACAAAATAAGCAGGTCTATTCAAAGAATCCTCATCAAAATAATCAATTAACAAGTAACATTCGAGTCATTTGTGGTATAGAAGAGGGCTAGAAATGATTCACACTCTAAAGGAGCAAATATTCTAGCCAGGATATTTAGTGAAAACAGATGAACAAGTACATTAAACATTTTACATAGATTATTCAGCTAACAACATATCAGAAGCTACAGATAAGTGGATGAATAATTGTGAAATGAGTGTCATAGATGATGAATAACAGGGTTGCATGTCAGCATGGGCCAAGGAAATTCTGTCAGGATGGATGGCATGAATGGGGCTTTTAAGGGTGAGATTTTGGGTACAGTGTTCTAAATGAAAGAGCAACATGAATTGTGTTCCTTGACACCTGTTGTTTTAGTGCTCAATCATGTCCAACTCTTTAGTGACCCCATGGACTATAGCCCACAAGACTCCCCTGTCTGTGGGATTTTCCAGGTAAGAATACTGGAATGGGTTACCATTTCCTTTTCCAGAGGATTTTCCTGGCCCAGAAACTGAACCTGTGTTTCCTGCATTGGTAGGCAGATTCATTACCACTGAGCCATTGGAGAAGCCCTCCTTGACATCTACTTAATTTGTATTCTTACATATTTTACCATTCTGTTCATATGATTAAGATCATTTTTATTTTTAAAAATAAATTTAATTCACTACAACTCTTGAGACAAATAATTATTAGTGGTTCAAAGTAATACAACTAAATTTTAAACACTGGAATTGTGTATCTTAATGAAAGATATTTCCCCTTTGTTACCAATAAGGACCATGGGAAGCTATACATTACTCCTGGAGTTTTGAGAGGGAAATCAGAAGAGCAGTGGGCCACATCAGGACCAGCATGCTGAAAAACACAGGCTATGTAAAACTCAAAGAGGCCAGGTCTGGGAAGGGTCATGAGTCTCAGTAAATAGAAATAGAGATACACAGATTTTTCTAGAGAGCTTTGAACCACAAAGTCCAGGGATAAAACTAAATTCAGGAATGTTCCCACTTTGTCAGGAGATAAAGAATGGAAAACTTGGTATAAATAAGTTTTAGAATTTTTTCAGAGCTCCTCCCTCTGAACAGTTTTTTTTGTTTGTTTTAAATCAATCTCCTTTGCCTTAGATGCTCTTAAAGGTACCAATGGGACTATTAATCTATAAACTAAGACTAAAAATTTTGCTTTGCTATAAACAATCATATATTCTCGTTGGGAATGTCCATAAAGCCTGAAGTACATTGTTTGGAATATGGTCATTGAATAGTGTAACTAACAGTGTGAAACAGTAAATTCATGAGACTTATGTTTTTCACATTTTATGAACTGGATCTGAAGATAAGCCAAACTTTTATTTCTTTTATTCTTTGTCTTAATATATATATATATATATATTTTATTGAATTATGGCTAACATAGTTTTTCTCGTGTATAGCAGGGTGATTCATTATACATATAAACATATATTATTTTTCAAATTATTTTTCATTATAGGTTATTAGAAGATATTGATTATAGTACCCTGTACCATACAGCAAAACCTTGTTGCTTGTTGTGTATTTAATTATTTATTTTTGTTAGAAATCTAACATTCTATTCATACTAAGTAAAACAAGTGGAATTTAAATGTCACAAATTTTTTGGCTAGGAAAAAGCTCATAAATTTTCCAAAATTTATATATTATAATACATTTATATATGTGTATGTATACAAAGGCTTCTATACCATGCTTGATAAAGGCTTGAGAAAGAACATTTTAAAAAAAGACAAGATGGAGAAATTAGAAAACATAAACTAAATGAAATGAAAGCACTGAATATGAAATAGAAAAAGCCAAACAAATTAGATAAAAGTGAAAGCTCATCATGTAGTCTAGTTGTTTTTAAACACTGTAATTCATTAGAAACACATCTGGAGGTCTGGAGAAAAATCGTAATACTGAGGCATTTATATTTTTAAAAGAATTCCAAGGTAATTCTGATTTGCATCTGGATTTAAAAAAAGTGATTACAGTTTTTTTTCTATTAAATAGTAGTTTTAGTGATATAGAATTCTATTATTTTCTGTTGACAATCATGATACAGTGGTATCAAGTGAAAAATAGTTGTGTGTGTGTGTGCTTAGTCACTCAGCTGTGTCCGACTCTTTGCAACCCCAGGGACTGTAGCCGGCCAGACTCTTCTGTCCCAGGGATTTTGCAGACAAGAATACTGGAGTGTGTCACAACATCAGAATAATCACTACATAATCACAGTATTAAAATATGTTGCTTCCCTGGTGGTTTAACTGGTAAAGAATCTGCCTGCAATGCAGGAGGCCCTGGTTTGATTCCTGGGTCAGGAAGATACACAGGAGATGGGATTGCCAGTGGAATACCGCCCCCAGTATTCCTGGTCTTCCCTGGTGGCTCAGATGGTAAAGAATCCACCTGTTATGAGGGAGACCTAGATTTGATTTCTGTGTTGGGAAGATCCCCTGGAGAAGGGAAAGTCTACCCACTTCAGTACTCTGGCCTGGAGAATCCCCATGGACAGAGGAGCCTGGTGGGCTACAGTCACGAAGAACAGACACGACTGAGTCATGAAGCACAGCACAGCACAGCACATCAATTTTCACAATCAACAAAACACATAATTAAATAAATAAATAAAAGATAATTAAAATTGCGAGACATAGTGGAAATATGATAAAACTTACATACAATTTGGGCAGTTAAGTAGAGTGATTTGGTAAGTTAAAGTACATGGACATGTTTTCATCTGCACAGCCAGTCTACATCTTTTGATTGGTGCATTTAATCCATTTACAATTAAGATAATTATAAATACGTATGATTCTATTACTATTTTCATAATTGTTTGGATTTATTTTGTATAGATATTTTCCTTTTGTGTTTTGTACCTAGAGACATTCCTTTAGCATTTGTTGTAAAGTTGGTTTGGTGGTGATAGATTCTCTTAACTTTTGTTTGTCTGGAAAACGATTGCTTTCTCCATCAAATCTGATGGAGGGTCTTGCTGGGTGGAGGGTTCTTGGTTGTAAGGTCTTCCCTTTCATCACTTTAAATATATCATGTCATTCCCTTTTGGCTTGTAGAGTTTCTATTGAGAAATCAGCTGATAATCTTGTGGGAGTTCCCTTGTAGGTTATTTGTCATTTTCCCTTTGTTATTTTTTTTTAATATTTTTATATTTATGTTTAATTTTTGTCAGTTTGATTACTATGTGTCTTGGTGTATTCCTCCTTGGGTTTATTCTGCCTGGGACTCGTTGTGCTTCCTGGACTTGGTTGACTATTTCCTTTCTCATGTTAAAGAAGCTTTCAGCTATTATTTCTTCAAATATCTTCTGTGGTCTTTTTTTCTTTCTCTTCTTCTGGGACCCTTATAATGCAAATGTTGGTACATTTAATCTTATCCCAGAGGTTTCCTAGGTTGTCTTCATTTTTTTTTTTCATTCTTTTTTCTATATTCTGTTCTATAGCAGTGATTTCTACCATTGTGTCTTCCAGATCACTTATCTGTTCTTTTGCATCAATTATTCTGCTATTGATTCCTTCTAGGATTCTGTTCATCTTTGTTTGTTTATTCTTTGGCTATTTTTTATGTCTTTGGTAAACATTTCTTGCATCTTCACCATTCTATTTCTGAGACCCTGGATCATCTTCACTATCATTATTCTGAATTCTCTTTCTTGAAGGTTGCCTATCTCCATTTATTTGGTCATTTTTCTGGGATTTTATTTTGTTCCTTCATCTGGAACATAACATTGCTTTTTCATCCTGATTAATTTTCTGCAATGTGATTTTTGTTCTAACTGCAATGGGATCATGGTTATTCTTGCTTTTTCTGTCTACCTTCTGGTGGATGAGACTAAGAAGCTTGTGTAAGCTTCCTGATGGGAAGGACTGGTGAGAAAAAGTGGATCTTGCTCTGGTGGGCAAGGCCTTGCTCAGTAAAGCTTTAATCTAAATACCTGCTGATTGTTGGGGTTGTGCTCCCTCCATTTTAATCATTTGGACTGAGGAACCACACCATGGGCACCATGGACTCTCTGGTAGGGTTACTGATGACCTCCAAGAGGGCTTACACCAAAAGGTATCTTCCAGGACTGCTGCTGTCAGTGCTCCCATTCTTGTGATGAGCCCCTGCTGACACTTGCCTCCACAGGATACCCTCCAACACTACTAGCAGGTATGTCTGGTTCAGGCCTCTGTGGTGTAACTGCTCCTTTCCCCTGGATCTTGGTGCACACAAGATTTTGTTTGTGTTTTCCAAGAGTGGAATCTCTGCTTTCCCCAGTCCTGTGGAAGTCCCATAATTAAATTCTGCTGGCCTTCAGTGTAAGATTCCCTGAGAATTCCCAGTCCCTTTATTGAATCCCTAGGGAAGCATGACATAGGGATCCAAACCATCACAGTAGTGGGAGAAATTCTTTGATACTATTGTTCTCCAGTGTGTGGGTCACTCACCCGATTGGTATGGGATTTGATTTTATCATGATTGTACCCCTCCTACCATCGCACTGTGGCTTCTTTCTCGTTGGACATACGGTATCTTTTTTGGTGAATTCCAGCATCCTCCTGTCAATAGTTGTTCAACAGCTACTTGTGGTTTTGGTGTTTTTGCAGATGAGCACACTATCTTCTACTCTGCCATTTTGAACTGGAAGACTTTTTTTAAATTGGAGTATAGTTGATTTAATATTGTGTTAGTTTCAGGAGTACAGTAAAGTGAATTAGTTATTCATATACAAATATTCACTCTTTTTTGGTTCTTTTCCCAGAGTATTGAGTATAATTCCCTGTGCTATACAGTGGATTGGTTATCTACTCTATATGCAATAATTTGTATATGTCAATCCCAGCCTCCTAATTTATCCCTCCCTCTTACACCTAGATAACCATAAGTTTGCTTTCTATATCTGAAACTATTTATGTTTTGTAGATAAGCTTATTTGTACCTCATTTTTTAGATTTCATATATTCATATGTAAATAATATCACATGATATTTGTCTTTCTCTGTCTGACTTACTTCACTCAGTGCGACAATCTCTATGTCCGTCCATGTTGCCAAAAATGACATTATTTTGTCCCTTTTATGTCTAAGTAATATTTCATTGCATATATGTATATACACATCTTCTTTATCCATTCCTCTGTTAATGGACACTTGGGTTGCTTCCATGCCTTGACTATTGTAAATAGTGCTGTGATGAACATTAGAGTGTTTGTATCTTTTCACATTATGGTTTTCTCCAAATATATGGCCAGGAATTGGGATTGTTGGATCATATGGTATCTCTATTTTTAGTTTTATAAAGAATTTCCATACTGTTCTCCATAGTAAGTGTACCAATTTATATTCCCAACAACGATGTAGAAGTGTTCCCTTTTCACCACACCCTCTCCAACTTTTATTGCTTGTGGACTTTTTGATGATGGCCTTTGAGCCTAGTTTAGATGATATCTCATTATAGTTTTGATTTGCATTTCTCTAATGACTAGTGATGTTGAGTATATTCTCATGTGAATTTTGGTGATCTGTATAAGACATTCAGAGAATGGAGAAATGTCTATTACCCATTTTTTGTTGTTTTTTATTTTGAACTGCATGAACTATTTTTGCATTTTAGGGATTAATCCCTGTCAGTTGTTTCATTTACTAATATTTTCTCTAATTCTGAGGGTTGCTTCTTTGTTTTATTTATGGCTCCCCTTGCTGTGAAAAAGCATTTATGTTTAATGAGCTCCTATTTAGTTTTATTTATTTTTTTATATTCATTACTCTAGGTGGTAGGTTAAAAAGGATGTTGCTGTGATTTATGTCAAAGAGTGTTCTGCTCATGTTTTCCTCTCAGAATTTTATAGTATCTAGACTTACACTTAGGTCTTTAATCCATTTTGAGTTTCCTTTTGTGTTAGGGAGTGTTGTAATTCATGCATTTGCATGTAGCTATCCAGTTTTCCCAATACCACTTATTGAAGAGACTGTCTTTTCTCCCTTGTATATTCTTGCCTTCCTTGTTACTGATTAGGTAGCCCTCATTGCACAGAAATATAGATCAGTGGAACAGGATAGAACAGGTCATTAACCCGTACAACTATGGTTACATAATCTACAAAAAAGGAAGCCAAATTTTATATATTAGGTCTCTGGAAAACTCTCTCAATGTTCTATACTAAATAATGATGCCATATGCTGGAAGGGGGAGCAAAGGATGGAGAATTCATGAGGGACCAAATGGAATTGGCACCCTTCATCCTGGTCTACAAGCATTTTATAAATTCATTATCATTTTATCAACATTTTATCATTATCATTCTATCAACAAGGTAAAAAATAATGCAATATGGCAGAATGGAATATAATTTGACCATCCTGAGTCTCCATGTACTTGGTGATTGTGTGGAAATTCTTCTTTTGCACTGTTTCTCAATCTTAATGCTGACATCTTTGACCAACTAAAACTTGAAAGCAATTATCTGGAATTTCTAAAATTTAAAATCCTAGTGAACTTCAGATTATATCCAGCACTTCTTTTCCTTACTATACTGACATGATGTATAAATCTTAAATTTATATGCATCTTAATTAGGAGCAAAGTGAGAGATGGTATGAAAAATAAGCTGTCTGTAACAGAATAACAAGTGTACTGAAGAGCTCAAAAATACATTTCCTTTGGTTGCAAAAGTGGGAGTCCCTCTCAGCTACAAAAATCGTGCCAGACACATGAGAAAGTCTTATGTCCTAATGAGGAAAGAGATTCTACAAGAACAATGGTGTTGCTTTCTTCTCCAAGTTCTGAGCAAGGTTCCTGAAGGGATGCTGCTGCTGCTGCTGCTGCTGTTAACTTGCTTCAGTCGTGTCTGATTCTGTGCGACCCCATAGATGGCAGCCCTCCAGGCTCCTCTGTCTATGGGATTCTCCAGGCAAGAACACTGGAGTGGGTTGCCATTTCCTTCTCCAATGTATGCATGCATGCAAAGTCGCTTCAGTCGTGCCCAACTCTGTGCGACCCTATGGACAGCAGCCTACCAGGCTTCTCTATCCACGGGATTCTCCAGGCAAGAATACTGGAGTGGGTTGCCATCTCCTTCTCCTCCTGCAAGAATATACCCCTATAATGCCATAGCACAAAGCAGAGAACTTCAGAAAATGTTCAATCTTCATTTGCTTTTTATAATATGTGAATGAAAGTCACTCAGTCATGTCTGACTATGCAATCCCATGGACTGAAGCCTGCCATGTTTCTCTGTCTATGACATTCTCATTATGAAAAAATGAATGAGGAGTCCCAAGACATAACTGAAAGACTAGAGATGAGGTTTTCAATCTTGTTCCTGTCATGGTGATACTGGGTGCATTACTACATATCTAAAGGCCTCAGCTTCCTCATTGACAAATGGCAATATTAATCTTTACCTCATGTACACTTAAGTGAAGATTAAATGAAAGAGTAAATGCAGCATCTGGCTAAGATCCAAGTGAGCATAATATTATCTCTATTTTCAAGTTCTATGTCTGGACTAACTGCCCTTTAGTTTCTTTCAATGTTCATGTACCCAACATTTTTTGTTTCCCCAAAGTCTAAGAGATTCTCACTTGGAAGACTATTCAATACTCTCCTCACAGTATTGTTAAGTTTCACTTTCCTTTGAGTTTCATATTTGCTTGGCTATCTTTGGGTTGCTAACTTCTTGACAACAGGCAATACATATGTTATACATGTAACTTAGTTCTTCTTCCCCCTAATATCACCTACAGCCAGCCCACATTTAATTTTTCATCTAGCCAAGGTTCCTTATTGATGAAATGACAAAGCTGGAGAAATGCACAATAACTAAGGGAAAAGGGAGCCCCTGCCCAATTTTTTGGGCTTCCCTATTTATTTAAATCTCCTCTGCTCTTTTTCTATTTCCCAACTTAGCTCCTCAGTCTTTCTTGCTTCTTTTGACTTGCACCTTTTGGAAAAATTCGGTGCATTTGTCAGCCAGGTTATCATTCTGCCACTAATAATCAACTTCTGACCCATCAAAAATGAGCTGGTTCGTATTCTCATTAATATTGGTCAGACTTGTAATACTTCATATTAAATATCAAACAAGGCTAAGTTATAATGCACTTTATAAAATTAGATTGTAAGGAGGGGTGATTCATTATTTAAAAAAGAGGACAGTGTAAGCATTTACACACCTGATAAGAAGCCTCTAGGGCCTGCCTGTGACATCTCCCTCCAGACTATACTTCAGCATGCAGGAAACTCATTTCCACTCCAGAAGTGGCTTGTGAACGGATGTGGCTTCTGTACCTTGGCTTCATGTTCTTTATAGCATGTCTTTTTCTAAAGACCGAAGAGTCTGGAATGGGAGAGTGATGATCAAAGTTGAAAGAAAATCCATAGTCTTAATAAAGCTGCAATAGTTTGATTTTATATTTTCTCATTAGCTGCAGTTGTTCTACAATAATGTGTTTAGATAGTTAAATTCAATTGATCTAGGTCTCTTTTCACCTCCTCCATCTTTATGAACTAGGCCGTCTTTCAGTTTCCAAACCATCCCTGGCCCCAGGGAACAAAATCAAACTTACATTTAGGGATATTTTAAGGTAAGATTATCTCACTAGTCTCAAATTCTTTGTAATGTTGAACATATACTATGTGAGCAACTTAAACAAGATTCCCATGTGATGGGATTCCCACGTAATCTCAGCTAATAGACAGTCCTAAGTAACATATGCAGACTTATTATATGGTAGATCAATGACCAAAAAGATTTATATCTAAAGCAATGGAATGCAAAAACCATGCTGTACACAAAGTGCTTGAGAAGTGTCTTTGAAAGATGGTTTCAAAATATAATCAGAAAAAGTACCTGAATTACGTTTTATCTGCAAATTAATGAAAATTTGGCATACTTTGTATATCTCAGTAAATTTTTTATATTAATATCAACTCGTGTTTTAGAAATGGCAATGAAGCATCTTGGGCTTCCCAGGTGGCTCAGTGATAAAGAATCTTTCTGCCAATGCAGAAGACACTGGAGATGCTGTATCATTCCTGGGGTGGGAAGATCCCCTGAAGGAGCAAACAGCAACCCACTCCAATATTTTTGCCTGCAAAAGAGGTCCATGGGGTTGCAAAAATCAGACAAAACTGAGACACTAAGCACAGCACACAATGAAGCATTTAAACTTAAATAAGATTGGAAAAGACTCTGATGCTGGGAAACATTGAAGGCAAAAAGAGAAGAGGATGGCAGAAGATGAGATGATTGGATGGCATCACCAATTCAACAAACATGAATTTGGGTGAACTCCGGCAGATGGTGAGGGACAGGGAAGCCTGGCAAGCTGCAATCCATGGGGTCACAAAGAGTTGGACATGACTTAGCAACTGAGAAACAAGATCTTTTGCCTGTAGCATATGCTGATATAAAGTATGAAGTGGACATTTCCCAAAATGATTATCAGTTTACTTTGGCCATATCTACTGTTGTTGATTACCAGTTTCTCTTTGAAATTTGTTTCTATTTAAGTTTTAATTTTTATTCTGGCTTTTCTGGGCTTATTAGAAACTATAAAGTGTGCACAAGTATAATTCTCATTACTTTCATTCTTATTATATAGTGACCTAATATTTTTATTTAGAAAGAAAAATGGCAGTGAAGGAGAACTCTATTAGGCCTGTTTGCATGTAGAACCAATTTCTTCCCATTTTTAAAGTTCAGAAACTGAGAGAACACCCTGTAGATTTGGGTCATTTTGCAAAAGTCAAAGGCTCTCAACTGAAAATGTAAACATTTTTAGGGCTAAATCTTCCTTTACAGCAGTGTGTCACCTGCTGCCCATGACAAGCTGTATTTTTATACAAACAGCTTGGAATGAAGACTTCTTGCTCTAATAGGCCCTGTATCCAGATTAGATTAAAGCATTCATAATTTCATAGTTCTGCCCAGTTGAACTCCCTGAGGTGGGGGAAGTTATTAATCTCAAAAACACAATCAAAGCAACCTGAATTGAATCAGTTTGACCACAATCAATTCAACCTGTTGGCTTCCCTGATAGGTCAGTTGGTAAAGAATCCACCTGCCATGCAGGAGATCTCGGTTCAATTCCTGGGTTGGGAAGATCCCCTGGAGAAGAAATAGGCTACCCACTCCAGTATTCTTGGGCTTTCCTTGTGGCTCAGCTGGTAAAGAATCTGCCTGCAATGCAGGAGACCTGGGTTTGATTCCTGGGTTGGGAAGATGCCCTGGAGAAGGGAAAGGCTACCCACTTCAGTATTCTGGCCTGGAGAATTCCATGGACTGTATGGTCCATGGGGTCGCAAAGAGTCAGGCACAACTGAGTGATTTTCACTTTCATTTTCTTTTATCTCAGAAAGCTATACCTTCTGTCAGCTGTAACAGCAATCTGAGGTACCACAGAAGAAGAAATCCTAAGTGCTTTTCTTACCACTGCAGATGCAAACAAACAGCTGGGGTTTTTTTCTTGGATATTTTATAGCTGACCTAATCACACCTTCTTCTGTGGAATCCCATCTCTATGGAATCCCATCCCTTTTATGTGACAAAAAGACATTCAACTGTCTCCCTGATCTAATAAAAATGTCAGAATTTCTGCTATCAGAGCATTAAACAGCTTTCTAAATAGCTTTAAAAGATGGAAAATGCTCATAATTTGGAGCATTAAGATGCTGAGAGGAAAATAAAAGGAAAGAGAAAATATGAGAAGGAAGGCTTTAAGTCATATAATGTATTCACAGAGGATAAAACAAAAGAAACTGCTTTTTGTGGACACAGAAGAGCAGGCTAAGAACCCAAGACACAGTTCACTGTAGGTTTTGAGGAACAGCCCTGTTCAGTGGGGAAGATGCAGGGGCCTGGGAAGCCCCACCCAATGTAATCAGTGCCTCCTTCAGAGCCCTATGAGGACACAACCTTTGCAAGTTAAACCTTAGCTTGCTTCTAACTTAGATCCTCATTGCCAGATGTGCAATGTTTTTCTGATTGATCTTCAATTAGGAATGACTCCATGCCTTTTAGCTTTAAGTTTCACTTGTCTTCATTTCCCAAGGCCTTTAAATCAAATGATTGGAAAAGATTAAATGTACTGGGAGACTGGGATCCTATTAAGGGTCCCTTTGCAAAGTGGATTTGCTAAAGGCAACAATACATTGATCGAGGTGTACCCATTTCTTAAAGAAAGACCAGCCTTTTCTAAGCCTTCACAAAATGCAATGTAAATGCATTGAGGGAATTACATATGGACTCTGAATATTCACAGTGAAGGCTTTCTTTAAACATAGGTTAACTGCATTGGAGACAGGTGGTTTTGCCAGTCCCCTCTCCTCTTTATTTTCTTTCCTGTAATTCAACTGTTCTTATTTATGCAAAAATAATATTCAAATACTTCTAGGAGGATGCTGTGAATTAGCTAGTATGTAGTCTGTTGAAGTTTCAAGTACAGTTTAATTTGAATGAATATATGGACTCAGCACTAGGCCAGGTACCTTTAAGGTTTCAAAGAAACAATCTCCAACTTTAAGATTTTGACCATCAATTTACTGAAGTAAATAACTGTCAAAAAATAAATGATAAGAACATTCCTAAAAGGAAGAACAGATTAAGAAGAGGTGGTAAGAAAAACCATTTTGGTCTCATCACTCACCTGGAGCAGACATCCTGGAGTGTGAACTAAAGTGGGCCTTAGGAAGAATTACTATGATCAAAGCTGGTCGAGGTGATAGAATTCTAGATGAGCTATTTAAAATCCTAAAATGTGATGCTGTTAAAGTACTTTACTCCATAGGTCAACAGTGGCCACAGGATTGGAAAAGGTCTGCTTTCATTCCCATACCAAAGAAGGACAATGTCAAAGAGTATTCAAACTACCATACAATTGTGCTCATTGCACATACTAGTCAGGTTATCATCAAAATCCTGCTGAAGTTAGGTTTCAGCAGTACAGGAATCAAGAACTTACAGATGTACAAGCCGGGTTTTGAAGAGGCAGAGGAACCAGAGATCAAATTGCCAACATTCACTGGATCATGGAGACAGCAAGGGAATTCCAGAAAAACAACTGCTTCTGCTTCAGTAACTATGGTAAAGCTTTGATTATGTGGAATACAACAGACTGTGGAAAATTCTTAGAGATGGGAGTAACAGACCACCTTACCAGTCTCCTAAGAAGCTTGTACGAAGGTCAAGAAGCAATGGTTAGAACCAGACGTGGTACTGCCATGGTACAAAGTTGAGAAAGGAGTAAGACAAAGCTGTATATTTTCACCGGCTTATTTCACTTATATCCAGAATACATGCAAAATGCCAGGTGGGTGAATCACAAGCTATAATCAAAAACCTCAGATATGCAGATGATACCACTCTAATCACAGACAATGGAGAGGAACTAAAAGCCTCCTGTTGTGGGTGAAAGAAAAAAGTAAAAAAAAAAAAAAAAAACCGGCTTTAAGGCTTGAAACTGAACATTCAAAAAACTAAGGTCGTAGCTTCTTGTCCCATCACTTGATGACAAATAAAAGGAAAAAAAATGGAAGCAGTGACAGACTGTATTTTTGGGGCTCCAAAACTTCTGTGGACAGTGGATGCAGCCATGAAATTAAAAGATACTTGCTCCTTGGAATGAAAGCTATGACAAACCTAGACAGCATATTAAAAAAGCAGAGACATTGCTTTGCCCACAAAGTTCAGTCTAGTCAAAGCTATGGTTTTTCCAGTAGTCACGTATGGACATAAGAGTTGGATCATAAAGAAGGTTGAGCACAAAAAGTTGATGCTTTCAAGTTGTGGTGCTGGAGAAGATTCTTGAGAGTCCGTTGGACAGCAAGGAGATAAAATCAGTCAATGCTAAAGGAAATCAACTCTGAATATTCATTGGAAGGATTGTTGCTGAAGCTGAAGTTTCAATATTTTGGTCACCTGATGTGATGTGCTGACTCATTGGAAAAGACCCTGATGCTGGGAAAGATTGAAGGCCAAATGAGAAGGGATGGCAGAGGATGTGATGGTTAGATAGCATCATCCACTCAATGGACATGAATTTGTGCAAAATCCAGGAGACAGTGGAGAAAAGAGAAGCCTGGAGTGCTGCAATCCATGGGGTCACAAACAGTAGGACCTGACTTAGCAACTGAACAAGAACAACACAAAATAATTAGTGACAGAAGGATTTGAATGAACATGCATTTATAAAAGTTATTTTAACAAGTACACAGTTAGTTAAGTTATAGATACCTATATAAAATCATAGAATCGGGGTTCTGAGTCATCTCACTGTACCAAGAAGTGTTCAGTGATACTGGAAGTATTATGCTAATTTTTAGCCCACCATTATAAGAGCAACAGTGAGAAAATGGATAAGATATGCGTAGAGGAAGTTAAGTGGTATAATAGAAAGTGTGCTTCTCAAGAGAAACCCTGGCAGTAACTTAAGGTACTTGCCTCCAAAAGACAAATAATGACTCCAAAATATGTGAACATTTATTTTTCAAAAGGATTTGTTTGTTCCCTGCTGTTGTACACAGTAAAACCAAAGCAAATGGGAAGAAATTACAAGGAAACCAATTTTACTTCAGTATTTTATTGTCTTCAAAATGAAAAACAAATAATGAAAAACTATATACCATATATTTGTTGTATATTTTATATTATACAAAATCCAGCTATATTTTTATAGTCCATGGTGCATGCTTTATATATATACATGAAAACTTTAAAGCTTAGTGCTTTGTGCTTGTAATAAATGTCAGTGCTAAGAACTGCATCAAGTCTTTTGGTTCTATGTCTCTAACTGAGCTATCACCAGGACCTTAGACTCATGCTGAAGACTGAATTTATTGCCTGTCATTGAAGGGATTCAAGCAAACAGCAACACCGCCTATGGAGGTCTCTAATTAAGTTGCAAATTTTGTTGGAACAAATACTCAACACTCCCGCAGCTCTAAAACTTTTTTTATTAGTTGTAGAATCATTATAAGACAGTTTTGGTTAAACCTGTTCATGGCTAAGAATGACTTAGATGTGTTATTTTCAACAGGACTTTTTCTTGTTTGAAAATCTAAGTTTCCTAGTACTCCTATCTGGTTTTAAAAAAAAAAAAGGCCCAGATGGATTTTAGGTTGGAAGACTCTTACTCTCTATTTTAAGCATATAACAGATTTATACTGATATTTCTGCTTCAGTTCTTAGCCAACCTCATTCCTATCTGAGACTGCAGGGAACTGAAGGCTTGATGAATATATTAATCCTTTTGCTTATGTATCCTGATTTTTCTTCCGCAAACTCAGTAATACCTCATTAATACTTTTTATGCTTTAAGAGGCTTAAAGTGTGTACTTTGAGTCAAAATACATCAATACCTACCAATCTCAAAAGAGACTTTGTCTTACTTATTAATTTGTTTAAAATTTAGCTCCTTACCTTACCTGCCTACTGAGAAATCTCTATCCAGGTCAAGAAGTAACATTTAGAACTGGACAGGGAACAGCAGACTGGTTCCAAATTGGGAAAGGAGTACATCAAGGCTGTATATTGCCACCCTGCTTATTTAAGCTATACGAAGAATACATCATGAGAAATTGTGGGCTGGATGAACACAAGATGGAATCAAGATTGCCAGGAGAAATATCAATAACCACAGATATGCAAAGGACCCCACCCTTATGGCAGAAAGCAAAGCGGAACTGAAGAGCATTTTGATGAAGCAAAAAAGGAGAGTGAAAAAGCTGGCTTAAAGCTTAATATTCATAAAACTAAGATCATGGCATCCAGTCCCATCACTTCATGGCAAATAGATGGGGAAACAGTGACACACTTTACTTTTGGGGGCTCCAAAATCACTGCAAATGGTGACTGCAACCATGAAATTAAAATATGCTTGCTCCTTGGAAGAAAAGTTAGACAGCATATTAAAAAGCAGAGACATTACTTTGCCAACAAAGGTCCTTCTAGTCAAGGCTATGGTTTTTCCAGTAGTCATCTATGGATGTGAGAGTTGGACTATAAAGAAAGCTGAGCACTGAAGAATTGATGCTTTTGAACTGCGGTGTTGGAGAAGACTCTTGAGAGGCCCTTGGACTGCAAGGAGATCCAACCAGTCCATCCTAAAGGAAATCAGTCCTGAACATTCATTGGAAGGACTGATGCTGAAGCTGAAAATCCAATACTTTGGCTACCTGATGAGAAGACCTGACTCATTTGAAAAGATCCTGATGCTGGGAAAGATTGAGGGGGTAGATGAAGGGGGTGACAGAGGATGGGATGGTTGAATGGCAACACCGACTCAATGGATATGAGTTGAGTAAACTCCGGGAGTTGGTGATGGACAGGGAGGCCTGGCATGCTGCAGTCCATGGGGTCACAAAGAGTTGGACACGACTGAGCGAATGAACTGAACTGAACTAAAATGGATGAGAATGGGCAAATTTAATTCAGATGACAATTATATCTACTACTGTGGGCAAAAACCTCTTGGAAGAAATCTATGGATGGAGGTTTGTAACACTGTGCAGGAGTCCTCCTAGAAAAAGAAATGCAAAAAGGCAAGATGGTTGTCTGACAAGGCCTAGATAATAGCTGAGAAAAGAAGAGAAGCGGAAGGCAAAGGAGAAAAGGAAAGGTATACTCATATGAATGCAGGGTTCCAAAGAATAGCAAGGAGAGATAAGAAAGCCTTCTTAAGTGAACAATGCAAAGAAGTAGAGGGAAACAATACAATGAGAAATACTAGAGATCTCTTCAAGAAAATTAGAGATACCAAGGGAACATTTCATGCAAAGATGGACAAAATGAAGAACAGAAATAGTATGGAAATAAAAGAAGCAGAAGATATTAAGAAGAGGTGGCAAGAAAACACAGTAGAGGTCTTAGTCACCCGGACAAGAGTGATTTGATTGGTCATTCACCTAGAGCCAGATATGCTGGAGTGTAAAGTCAAGGGGACCTTAGGAAGCATTGCTACAAACAGAACTAGAGGTGATGGAACTCCAGCTGAGCTATTTCAAATCCCAAAGATGATGCTGTTAAAATGCTGCACTCAATATGCCAGCAAATTTGGAAAATTCAACAGTGGCCACAGGACTGGAAAAGCTTTTTTCATTTCAATCCCAAAGAAGGGAAATGCCAAAGAATGTTCAAACTACTGCTTAATTGCACTCACTTCACATGCTAGCAAGGTAATGTCCAAAATCCTTCATGCTAGACTTCAGCAATATATGAACTGAGAACTTCCAGATGTAGAAGATGAATTTAGAAAAGGCAGAAGAACCAGAGATCAAATTGCCAACATCCACTGGATCATAGAAAAATCAAGGGAATTCCAGGAAAAAACATCTATTTCTGTTTCATTAACTATGCTAAGGCTTGTGACAGTGTGGATCACAACAAACTATGGAATATTCTTCAAGAGATGGAAATACCAAACTACTTTAGGTGTCTCCTGAGAAACCTGCAGGCCAAGAAGAAACAATTAGAACTTTACATGGAACAATACAGGTCAGTAGCATTAAGCACATCCACATTGCTGTGTGACCATCATGCATGCTTATGTGTTTAATTGTGTCCAACTCTTTGAGACCCCATATACTGTAGCCCACCAGGCTCTTCTGTCCATAGGATTCTCCAGGCAAGAATACTGAAGCAGATTGCCATTTTCTTCTCCAGAGGATCTTTCCAATTCAGGGATTGAACCTGTGTCTCGTGCTTCTCCTGCTTTGCAGGGAGATTCTTTTACCACTGTGCCACCTGGGAAGCCCATGGAACAATGGACCAGTTCAAAATTGGCAAAGCAGTATGTCAAGGCTGTATATTGTCACCCTGCTAATTTAATTTACATGCAGAGTGCATCACGCAAAATGCTGGGCTGGATGAAGCTCAAGCTGGAATCAAGATTTCTGGGAGAAATATCAATAACCTCAGATATGGAGATAAGACCACACTAGTGGCAGAAAGTGAAGAAGAACTAAAGAATCTCTTAATGAAAGTGAAAGAGGAGAGTGAAAAAGCTGGCTTAAAACTCAAAATTAAAAAAACTAATATATTTTCATGGGTTTATTAGTCATCTGTATGTCTTCTTTGGCACCCCACTCCAGTACTCTTGCCTGGAAAATCCCATGGACGGAGAAGCCTGGTGGGCTGCCGTTTATGGGGTTGCACAGAGTCGGACACGACTGAAGCGACTTACAGCAGCAGTATGTCTTCTTTGGAGAAATGACTGTTTAGTTTAGATGACTAGTTCTAGTTTGATGCATGATGCAGGGCACCTAAAGTCAGTGCTCTGGGACAACCTGGAGGGATACAGTGGGGAGGTAAGTTAAAGGGGCCTTCAGGATAAGGGGACATATGTATACCCGAAGCTGATTCATGTTGATGTATGGTAAAAGCCATTACAATATTGTAAAGTAACTATCCTCCAATTAAAGTAAATAAAATAATTTTTTTTAAAAAGAAACTAACACCATGGCATCCAAGCCCATCAGTTTATGATAAACAGATGGGGAAACAATGGAAACAGTGACAGGCTTTATTTTCTTGGGCTCCAAAATCACTGCACATGGTAACTGCAACTATGAAATTAAAAGATACTTGCTCCTTAGAAAAGAAGTTATGACAAACCTAGACAGCATATTAAAAACACAAACATTACTTTGCAAACAAATGTCCACATAGTCAAAGCTATGATTTTTCCAGTAGTCATATACAAATGTGAGAATTGAACTATAAAGAAGGCTGAGCACCAAATATTTGATGTTTCAAACTATGATGCTAGAGAAGACACTTGAGATCCCTTAGACAGCAAGGAAATGAAACCTCCTATACTTTGGCCACATGATGTGAAGGGTCAACTCATTGGAAAAGACTCTGGTAAGAGGGAAAGATTGAGGGCAGAGGTAGAAGTGGGTGACAAAGGATGAGATGGTTGGATGGCGTCATCAAGTCAGACATCATCATTGAGCTAACTCCTGGAGAGAGTGAAGGACTAGGAAGCCTGGCATATTGCAGTCCATATGTTTGCAAAGAGTTGGACATGCCTGTGCAACTGAACAACAACAATTTTGAGATTAAGTATCTGCTTTTAAATGATGGGTGTATCTAAGAAACCATAGCAAGGAAATTCATAAAACATTTGTTACAGAATAAAAATGAAAAGATAATTTATCAGAATTCATCACACGCAGCAGAAGCTGTTCAATGAAAATATTTACAATGTGGAATTTTGATAAGGTATGAAAAAAAAAAAAACATTGACACTGGTATAAAGTTTTGTGAAATTTGAACAAATTCTGTACTTTAGTTAAGAACAATATATCACATATCAATTTCCTACTTTTATACAATGTAGTATCTATATTCTCAAAATTGGACTGGATTTTTCAAGCTTCATTCAAATTTTCTTTTGAATCACTAAGGTAATAAGCAGGCTTCCAGGTGGCTAGTGGTAACGAACTCACTTAATGTAGGAGACTTAAGAGACGCGGGTTCCATCTCTGTGTCAAGAAGTTCCCCTAGAGGAGGGCATGGCAGCCCACTCCAGTATTACTGGCTGGAGAAGCCCATGGACTGAGGAGCCTGGAAGGCTACAGAGTTGCAAAAAGCTGGACACAACTGAAGCAACTTAGCATACACCTCCACAGGTAATAAACTCTCTAGACTTTTAGAAATAATACTGCTGCTAAGTCACTTCAGTCGTGTCCGACTCTGTGCGACCCCATAGACGGCAGATCACCAGGCTCCCCCATCCCTGGGATTCTCCAGGCAAGAACACTGGAGTAGGTTGCCATTTCCTTCTCCAATGCAGGAAAGTAAAAAGTGAAAGTGAAGTCGCTCAGTCATGTCCGACTTTTAGCGACCCCATGGACTGCAGCCCACCAGGCTCCTCCGTCCATGGGATTTTCCAGGCAAGAGTACTGGAGTGGGGTGCCATTGCCTTCTCCGTTAGAAATAATACTAGATACTAGATTAAATGGAACTATATCAAAATTTTCAGTGGATATAAATTAGAAATACAGCATTGTATTCATACTTAGTCAAACAAATATAACCAAAACATCATTTTAGATAAGCAAAAATTCATGTTTTCTAAAATATATTATACATAATGTATATATATATATACACAAAAGTTTTTCTACTACACATGATAAAAGCTTGAGAAAAAGCATAAAAATAAAAAGAGAGATGGAGAAATTAGAAAACAAACTAAGTGAAATGGGACCACAGAATATAAAGTAGAAAAAGTGAAATAAGTCAAAGAAAAGTAAAAGATCATCATATAGTCCAGTTGTTTTTCCACATGGCTGCCCATTACAATCACATCTGGTGTTCTGGAGGGGAAAAAAAAAAAAAAAAACCTGGGTATTTGTAGTTTTCAAAAACAATTCCAACATCACTGTAATCTGCATCTGGAGTACAATAAAAGTGATTACAGATTTTTATATTAAATGATGGTTTAAGTGATATAGAATACTTTTAAGTTCTGTTGACCAATTATGATATAATGGTATAGAAATGAATAATAGTTATATAATCACAATAGTAAAAGATGTTTATTAATTTTCACAATCAGTAGCCAGACAAAAACTAAAAGACAATTAAAATTGCAAAAACATGACTAACCTAACAATATAAAATAATTACATGCATTTTCTGGGGTTGAAGTAGAGTAATGTAGTAAGCAGAAGTGCATATACATGGACAAATTTTCATCCATCCATCCAGTCTCTGTCTTTTCACTGGTGCATTTAATCCATTTACGTTAAAAGTAATTATCAATATTATGATCCTATTATCATTTTCTTAAATACTCAGGGTTTGTTTTTTGTAGATCTTTTCCTTCTTTTGTGTTTCCTACCTAGAGAAATTCCTTTGGTATTTGTTGTAAGATGGTATGGTGGTGCTGAATTTTCTTAACTTCTGTTTTTCTTTAAACCTTTTGATTTCTCCTTCAAATCTGAAGAACAGTCTTGCTTGGTAAAGAGAACTCTTGGTTATAGATACTGCCCTTTCATCACTTTAAATATACCATGTCATTCCCTTCTCACTTACAGAGTTTTTTTTGAGAAATCAGCTGACAAATTTATGGGAATTCATTTTTTGTTATTTGTCTTTTTTTCCTGTTGCTATTGATTACTATGTGTCTCAATGTGTTCCTCCTCGAGTTTATCCTTCCTGGGACTCTCCATGCTTCCTGAACTTGATTGGCCATTTTACTTCTGATGTTAGGAAAGTTTTCAGCTATTATCTCTTCAAATATTTTCTTTGGTTCTTTCTCTCTGTCCTTCTGGCACCCCTATAATGTGTATGTTGGTGCATTTAATGTTGTCCCAGAAGTCTCTTAGGCTGTCTTCATTTTGTTTTTCATCATTTTTTCTATATGCTGTTCTGGGGCATTGATTTCCACCTTTCTGTCCTCCAAGTCACATATCTGTTCTTCTGCCTAAATTATTCTGGTATTGATTCCTTCTGGTGTATTGTTTATATCTTTGTTCTTTAGTTCTTCTAGGTGTTTGGTAAACATTTCTTTCATCTTCTCCAACTTTTTATTCCCCCGAGACCCTGGATCATCTTCATTATCATTATCCTGAATTCTTTTTCTCAAAGGCTGCCTATCTTATTTTTGTTTAGCTTTTTTCCTGGGGTTTTATCTTTCTCTTTATTTGGGACATAATCCTCTGCCTTTCCATTTTGATTAACTTTTCATGATGTGGTTTTCATTCAAGTGGCTGCATGATGGTAGCTTTCCTTGTTTCTTCTGTCTGACTTCTGATGGATGAGGCAAAGAAGCTTGTGTAGGCTTCCTGATGGGACAGACTGGTGGTTTGAAAAACTGGGTCTTGGTCTGGTGGGCAGGGCTGCATTCAGTAAAACTTTAATCTGATTATCTGTTGATGGGTGTGGCTGTGCTCCCTCCCTGTTAGTTGCTTGGCTTGAAATGACCTAGTCCTTGACTCTACAGGCTGTATGGTAGGGTTACTGGCAATTCCAAGAAGACTCATGTCAAGGGGCACCTCCCAGGTCTGCTGCTGCCAGTGCCCCTGTCCCTGCTGACCCACAGCTCTGCAGGAGGCCCTCCAACACTAGCAGGTAGGTCTGGTTCAGTCTTCTGTGAGGTCACTTCTTTACTTTGGGTCCTGCTGCACACACGATTTTCTTTGTGCCCTCCAAGAGTAGAGTTTCTGTTTCCTTCAACCCTGTGTAAGTCCTGTAATCAAATCCCATTGACTTTCAAAATCATATTCCCTGGGCATTCCTAGTTCCTTTGCCAGATTCCCAGGCTGAGAAGCCTGACATGGTGTTCTTCACCATGTGGGAGAATTTCTTTGGTACTATTTGATTTGAATCAATCTCAAATCCAGGGAAAATATTTTTAAAGACAGTGTGAAGGAAAGAGTCACAGAATGCCTCATCAGTTCATGCACAATTCTCTAATTTGTTGATGGTGAGATAATAGGATGATGTTTCAGAAATCTCAATCAACGGTCTGGTTCTGACTATTCTGGGGTCTATGTGCTGGTAGCCAGCATGCTGTTAACTTCCTCCACTTTGTGGAGGTTTTAGTACCTGAAAAAGAACTCAAGGGTATGGATCAGGATATTATCTATCTGAGGAGTCTCTGAGGAGGATCTAAGGGTCCTTGACTTAGTTTTATCCATAAACACATTTTTTTTTTCTTGTTTATTTCTGTGTTTTATCGCTTCTCAGATTAAATTTGCTCTTCAGAACTTAAAGAGGACTTGGAAGCTAATGTTTTTCAACAAAAAGGAGGTGGGGGCATGGGAGGGTCTGTTCCCAGCAATTTCCTGGAGGATCATGCTTGGTGTCAAGTTCCCCTCATTACAAACAGAGACTCCCAACCTGACATATAAGGTACACGAACTGAGGCCATGGAAATTCTTTCTCCAATGACTCCCATTTCACTCTTCAGGTTTCATTCATCTCTATTTAAATCATATAAATAAAAACATCTTAATGAACTATGGAAGTGTTAGTTGCTCAGTTGTGCCCAATCCTTTGTGACCCCATGGACTGTAGCCCAACAGGCTCCTCAGTCCATGGGATTCTCTAGGCAAGAATAATGGAGTGGATTACTATTCCCTTCTCCAGGGGAACTTCCCAACCTTGAATCTGGGTCTCCTGAATTACAGACAGAATCTTTACCATCTGAGCCACCATGGAAGCCCTAATGAACTATGCTTAGTAGCAAGCTAAGACCTCTAATGTAGGCTCAAAACATAACTAATATATATGTAACTTATTTAAATTAATAGAAATAGCATATTTTCTGGGAATCAGATCCTCTCTAGGCAAGATTAGCTCCTGGAAGAACTCTTTCCCATTTAACATGTGAAGGCATATACTTAAGCATGAATTTGTCAGTTCAGGAAGTTTCTCCTGGCTAGATCTCCCAATGTCTGATTTGGGTCCCCCCCCCCCCCTTTTTTTTCCCCCAGATATTTCTTTATTTCCACACTATTGGTGTGGTGTTAAACCCTCCTCAGACTAAGCACTTCTGGCTTCTGACTCAATTTCTTTCCAGTATACCATCCCATATATATATATATATATTTTTTTTTTTTTTTTTCCTCCAAGGTACACACTTAACAGATTGAGTGGAGAAAAAAATACCTGCCCTACATCTGTTCCAGAAACAACTGGCTTCTGACCTGTCATTGAACCCATATATTGCATCAAATCCAGCACTACACACAATGTGCTTATCCTCCATTTGTCTAAGAAAAATAGCAAGAAAAATGATTTGGGTGGAAGTCTTATGACCTCCATCTACCGTTCCATTCATCAGTGTTCAGTTCAGTCATTCAGTTGTGTCTGACTCTTTGTGACCGCATGGATGGCAGACCAGGCTTTCCTATCCATCACCAACACCAAGAGCTTGCTCAAACTGATGTCCATTGAGTCGGTGATGCCATCCAACCATCTCATCCTCTGTCATTCCCTTCTCTTCCTGCTTTGAATCTTTCCCAGCACCAGGGTCTTTTCCAATGAGTTGATTCTTTGCATCAGGTGGCCAAAGTATTAGAGCTTCAGCTTCAACATCAGTTCTTTCAAATAATAGTCAGGACTGATTTTCTTTAGGATTCATCGGTTTGGTCTCCTTGCTCTCCAAAGGACTCTCAAGAGTCTTCCCCAGCACCACAGTTCAAAAACATCAATTCTTTCACCACTCAACTTTCTTTATGGTCCAACTCTCAGATCCATACATGACTACTGGAAAAACTATAGCATTTTATCATTGTTATCAACTTCCTTTTCCTCTGAATCCTGGAAAAGTTCTTCACTTTTTCCTTCCATGACAATGACTTAAGTTTTAATAATATCAAACCTGATGTTACCATCTTAAGTTTGTATTTAAAATCCGTTATTGAAACATAAATTTCTTTGCATTTTTAAATATTACCTCTTATTGTTTTTTATCAATCTGTTGTTATTGCATATAAAATTGGTATTTAATGAGAACCTACTATATACTAGTTCTGGTGTCTATAATTAAAGTAACTTGCATTACTTTATGTTTGTTATATTGCACCTCTTACCACCATACTGGAATCTGGGATCCATTTCCTTATATAACATGTATACTACTTTTATATAGAGATTTTTCTGTTTTTATAGCTTTCTATTTTTCTATAGAGGATGTAGTCTGGTACACTCTTAAGAATTTCTGAATATTCTTTTGGAGCAAAAATCACAGAATTTTAAGATTTTTATAGACCTGATTTTTCTCTTTGTTATTGTGATAATATGCCTTTTATTTATGCTAAGATATTTTCCAGAAACTCCCTTTTTGTTTACTCATCCACAAATGTGTACATCTAGCTGACTCCATTTGATCAGATGTCTTAGGCGTCACTCTTAGTTTTCTGAACAGGAGTTAATTATATAATCCACAGTATCTAGCATGTCTTCTTTCTAAGGCTATTAAATTTTCTGATTTTATTGAAAGGAACTTTCCATGGTACAGTACTTAACTGTTTATGTCCCTTTCATGTACCTGACACACTGTCATATTCTGTGAGTCGCAACTGTGCACAGATTTTATTAAGGGTGATGCAAAAGTGATGGGAAAGTGGACTTTTTAAAAATTAAATTTATTTATTTTAATTAGAGGCTAATTACTTTACAATATTGTATTGGTTTTGCCATACATCAGCATGAATCCACCACGGGTGTACAGGAAAACAGCAGTAGGAAAGTGGAATAATCCATTTACAATTTCATGTTTGGTTCAAACCATTATCTCTAAGTCAAGGGGATATTGCTGGAAGTTTCATAATTCTTCCTATTGATTTTTAAGATAGCAGATTAGTTGATTTCATCAAGTTAAGTCCAAAAATGTCAGTGTTTTTTTTTTTCCCTCTAGTTAGCTTGATTGATCCTTGGATTTGTCTGTTTTGTAATTGCTTCTCTGTTTCCTGCATTGTTGATAAGTATTTCAATTAGAATTTTGGAAAAGTGATCTCTTGGCTTTGCCATATAGAATTTTAAACCTTTAGCTTTCTGCCATAATTTTTATCTCCAAATACTGACAAGCTGTAGAGAGGAGTTGAGAATTGTTCAGTCACTCAGTTGTGTCCACCTCTTTGTGACCCCATGGACTGCAGCAAGCCAGACTTCGCTGTCCTTCACCATCCTCCAGAGTTTGCTCAAACTCACATTGACTGATTCAGTGATGCCATTTAATCATCTCATCCTCTGTCATTCCTTCTCCTCCTACCTTCAATCTTTACCAGCATCAGGGTCTTTTTTCAACTAGTTGAGAATGCTAAGTGTCAGATTAGTGACTTCAAAATAATAAATATTTCACTTAGTTTCAAATCAATGGAATTTGAGAAAGTCACAAAAATTTAATAGAAGTAAATTAGCTTCAGTTAGAGATAATTCTATTCTAATCAGAAGCTTATATTATTCACTGTTCCACTTCAAATTGGACACTGTGCTTTGCCAATGGTTAGATAGATGAGAAAAGAAATCCACACTGTATGTAATGATTTAAAGTTCTCTGCAATTCAACTATAATCCAACTTTTAGACTATGCTTTGATTTTTTAAAAATCATCTGTTTTTGAATTTGAATTATTACTTTAAATCTAGTCTGTTACTGTCCTTTCCTGGCATCTCACCTTGTTTTCCTGTTTGGAATCAGTCTCTCATCCCCCCATGCTCCTATCACACTATGCTCATTCATTTTTTCAATTACTGACACCTCTGGCTTACTCTAGATATTGGTCTGCAGATGTCTTTCTTGCATATGAGGATATAATCACTTTGAATTCTTGGAATATGTTCCATATTCCTTTGACTTTCTTAAAAATTATAGCATATTTGAATAATGATTCTGTAAATGAGCAAATCCATATCTAATGAATGAATCCATGTTAAATGAATAAATAAGTAATTGTGGCTTATTTAGATCACATATTAGATTCCTCTTTTCAAATATGTCAACCTCAATTAGTCTTTAGGAAAAAACTTAATCCTTCCATAACTAGAGGCATTAACACCTACTATGAGGTTAACTGAATATACTTACAAGGAATCAATGTGATAGAGATGTCTGTACTGGGCAGATGGAGCTCTGCCTCCCACTTACAAAGTTAGCTGTCTTCTGTTTATCATTTGGTTTTGATGTTTCCAGTTTACTTTCTGTCATAAGCCATTGTGTTATCTTGTTTATAAAGGTCTTAAATTTCAGGCTGAATATGAACATGCCAAATATTAATTTACTCAGAGGTTATCAACTAAAATTACAGTTTCTTTCCTCCCTGATTTATCTTTTCATTAGGGTATAAATAGTAAATGATACAGTTTCAAAGGTTAATTTCCTCAATAATGACTATAGACACTCAGTGCAATTTATTCCCCATTTAACAAAAATATTTTCATTATCTAGCACTTGCCACATAGTGTGCTAAATTATAAGAGATAATGATGAATAAGGTAGGATCATCAATTTTTAGTGAGGTGAACTACAATGTAAATAAATCACAG
The DNA here is from genome assembly GCF_029378745.1 of Bos indicus. NCBI lineage: Eukaryota > Metazoa > Chordata > Mammalia > Artiodactyla > Bovidae > Bos > Bos indicus. The sequence goes on from NC_091783.1 coordinate 13,199,316, forward strand.
TAATAAACATCATAAAAGCTCTAATAAAGACAAGAGTGGTTTTGTAGACATGGGTGTGATGAACTCTGTCTATCAGTGACTAAAAAAGTGAGAAGAAAAAGCTCTGGATGTGCCAAAGTTCCCCCTACAATGAAACAGGGTGTCTGTTATGGTGACTGGATGTTTTAGCAGCTCCTAAAGGAATTTAGAAAAGTGTTAGTCATGACTCTTTGTGACAGCATAGACTGTAGCTCTCCAGGTTCCTCTGCTCATGGATTTCTCCAGGCAAGAATGGTGGAGTGAGTAGTCATTCATTTCTCCAGTTATTCTTTCCAACCCAGGGATTAGATCTGTTTATTCTGCATTACAGGTGGATTCTTTACCACCTGAGCCACCAGGGAAGCCCATATATTAGAAGAAGTAAAGTCAAATTTCAATCATTTAATAATTAAACAAGATTAAGATACCTTTAGCTAAACATATCAAGGGTGGGGGGGAAGGGGAGAGGATTAAAATCAATAAAATTAGAAATGAAAAAGAAGTTACAACAGACATTACAGAAATACAAAGATCACTAGAGACTATTACAACAACTATACACCCGAAAAATGGAAAACATAGAAGGAAGAAATAAATTTCTGGATAGAAACAACTTTCCAAGACCGAACCAAGAAGGAATAGAAAATATGAACAGATCAATTAAAAGCACTGAAAGTTAAACTAAGGTTTAAAACATTCAACAAACAGAAGTCCTCAGGGTCTACTGCATTGCCGGTGGTTTCTTTATCATCTGAGGCACCAGGGAAGCCCTAGAATTATGGAGTGGGCAGCCTATCCCTTCTCCTGGGGATCTTTCCGACCCAGGAATTCAACAGGGGTCTCCTGCATTGCAGGTGGATTCTTTACCAGCTGAGCTACCAGGGAAAGCCAATGAGGCTATCTATGTCATATTTACAGGTAGCATAATACTCAATGGTGAAAAACTGAAAGAAAAAAAAATCCTATATCAAAAATAACACAAATATATTCACTCTCATCACTTTTATTCAATATAGTTTTCAAAGTCCTAGCCATGGCAATTGAAGAAAAGAAAAAAAAAGCATTTAAATTGGAAAAGAAGAAGAAAAACTGTGATTGTTTGCAGATGGCATGGTGCTGTACATAGCAAATCCTAAGGAGACTACCAGAAAATTGCTAGAAATCATCATTGAAGTTGGTATCATTGTAAGATACAAAATTAATACACAAAAATCTCTTGCATTGCATCTTTGTACACTAAAAACAAAAGATTAGAAAGAGAAATTAAAGACACAATCCCATTTACCATTGTACCAAAAAGAATAAAATGTCTAGGAATAAACCTACCTAAGAAGAAAAGAAACCTTTACTCTGAAAACTGAAAACTGTAAGGCATTAAAGAAAGAAATGAAACATGACAGAAACAGATGGAAAAGTACAATATGTTCTTGTACTGGAAGAATCAATATTGTCAAAATGATAATGCCACCGAAGGCAAACAACAGATTAACAGATGCAATGCTGTCAAAAATTACAATTTATATGGAAACACAAAAGAACCCAAATATCTAAGCAATCTTGAAACAGAAAAATGGAGCCAGAGAAATCAGAGTCCCTTACTTCAGACTATACTACAAAGCTACAGTCATCAAAACTATATGGTACTGGCACAAAAACAGACATATAGATCAGTGAAATAGGATAGACAGTCCAGAAATAAACTCATGCCTATGGTCAATTAATCAATGACAAGTGAGGCAAGACTATACAATAAAGGAAATACAGTCTCTTCAGTAAATTGTGCTGGGAAAACTGGAAGCTACATGTGAAAAATTAAATAAGAATACTCTTTAACACCATGCAGAAAAACCAACTCATAATGGATTAAAGACCTGAAAGTAAAGCCAGATACTACAAAATTCAAAGAAGAAAACAGGCAGAACACTCTTTGACATAAATCAAAGCAACTCTGTCCAAACTATCTCCTAGAGTAGTGGCAATAAAAACAAGGCTAAACAAATAGTGTCTAATTAAATTAAAGTTTTTGCAAAGCAAAGAAAACCATAAACAAAACTAAGTAAACAAACACAGAAACAAAACCCAATACAATAGAATGGGAGAAAAAAATGACACAACTAACAAGATATCCATCTCCAAAATTTACAAACAGCTCATGTTGCTCAATATTAAAAATAAATAAACAACACAATAAAAAACGGGGGGAAGACCTAAACAGACATTTCTCCAAAGAATACATATGGCTGGATAAGAAGCACTTGAAAAGATGTTCAATATCACTAATTACTGGAGAAATGAAAATCAAAACTGCAATGAATGACCACCTCATACTAGTCTGAACTGCCATCATCAGTCTATCTACAGACAATAAATTCTGGGTAAGATGTGGAAGAAAGCCCTTCTACACTGCTGGTGGGAATGTAAACTGGTCCAGCCCTTATGGGGAACAGTATAGAGTCTTCTTAAGAAACTAAAAAAAAGCTATCTTATGATCCAGCAATTTCACTCCTGGGTTGCATCCAGAGAAAAACATAGTTTGAAAGGATACATGCAGTCCAATCTTCATTACAATGATGTTTACAATAGCTAAGGTATGGAAGCAACCTAAATGTCTATCAACACATTAATGGATAGAGGACATGGTAGATATATTCAATGGAATATTATTCAGCCCTTAAAAAGAATGACATAATGCCATTTGCAGCAACATGAATGGACTTGGAGATTATCATATTAAGTGAAGTAATTCAGACAGAAAAATACGACTATCATATGATGTTTCTTATATAAGGAACCCCCCCCCCCCAAAAAAAAATATATAAACGTATTTATTTACAGAACAGCAACAGACTCTAGGACTTAGAGACCAAGCTTTTGTTTACCAGGGAGGACAAATAGGGTGAGGGATAGATTGGGAGATTGGAATTGACGTGTACCTTCTAATATATTAAAATAGATAACTAACAAGGAACTACTGCATAGCATGTGGAATCCTGCTCAATATTCTGTAAAAACCTAAATGGAAAAAAAAAAAAAAGGAGAAGAATAGATACATGCATATCCATAACCAAATCACTTTGCTGTACACCTAAAACTAACACGACATTGTTAATCAACTATACTCCAATATATATTAAAATTTAAAAATAAAGAAATAGAAATATAGTAAGATTTAAGGCAAGCAGCTGAGAAGAGATACGCCACGTCCAAGTAAGTGAAACCCCAGTAAGATGGTAAGTGCTGAGAGAGGGCATCAGAGGGCAGACTGAAACCACAATCACAAAAAACTAACCAATCTAATCACCTGGACCACAGCCTTGTCTAACTCAATGAAACTAAGCCATGCCGTGTAGGGCCACCCAAGATGAAAGGGTCATGGTGGAGAGTTCTGACAAAATGTGGTCCACTGGAGAAGGGAATGGCAAACCATTTCAGTATTCTTGCCTTGAGAACCCTATGAACAGTACGAAAAGGCAAAAAGATAGGACACTGAAAGATGAACTCCCCAGGTAGGTACGTGCCTAATATGCTACTGGAGATCAGTGGAGAAGTAACTCCAGAAAGAATGAAGGGACAGAACGGAAGCAAAAAGAACACCCAGTTGTGAATGTGACTGGTGATAGAAGCAAGGTCTGATGTTGTAAAGAGCAATATTGCATAGGAACGTGGAATGTTAGGTCCATGAATCAAGGCAAATTGGAAGTGGTCAAACAAGAGCTGGCAAGAGTGAACATTGACAACCTAGGAATCAGTGAACTAAGATGGACTGGAATAGGTGAATTTAACTCAGATGACAATTACATCTACTATTGTGGGCAGGAATCCCTTAGAAGAGATGGAGTAGCCATCATAGTCAACAAAAGAGTTTGAAATGCAGCACTTCCATACAATCTCAAAAAAGTCAGAATGATCTGTTTGTTTCCAAGGCAAACCATTCAGTATCACGGTAATCCAAGTCTATGTCCAACCATTAATGCCTAAGAAGCTGAAGTAGAACAGTTCTATGAAGTCCTACAAGACCTTTTAGAACTAACACCAAAAACAGATGTCCTTTCCATTATAGGGGACTGGAATGAAAAAGTAGGAAGTCGAAAAACACCTGGAGTAACAGGCAAATTTGGCCTTGGAGTACAGAATGAAGCAGGGCAAAGGCTAATAGAGTTTTGCCAAGAGAACGCACTGGTCATAGCAAACACCCTCTTCCAACAACACAAGAGAGGACCCTACACATGGACATCACCAAATGGCCAACACCGAAATCAGATTGATTATATTCTTTGCAGCCAAAGATAAAGCTCTATACAGTCAGCAAAAACAAGACCAGGAGCTGACTGTGGCTCAGATCATGAACTCCTTATTGCCAAATTCAGACTTAATTTGAAGACAGTGGGGAAAACCACTAGACCATTCAGGTATGACCTAAATCAAATCCCTTATGATTATACAGTGGAAGTGAGAAATAGATTTAAGGGACTAGATATGATAGAGTGCCTGATGAACTATGGACAGAGGTTAGTGACATTGTACAGATGACAGGGAGCAAGACCATCCCCAAGGAAAAGAATCAGCCATAGGTATGCATATATCTGCTCTGTTCAATAAATGGTGCTGGGAAAACTGGACAGCTACATGTAAAAGAATGAAATTAGAACACTTCCTAACACCACACAAAGATAAAGTGGATTAAAGAACTAAATGTAAGACCAGAAGCTATAAAACTCTTAGAGGAAAACATAAACAGAACACTAGATGACATAAATCAAAGCAAGATTCTCTATGACCCACCTCCTAGAGTAATGGAAACAAAAACTAAAGTAAACAAGTGGGACCTAATTAAATTTAAAAGCTTTAGCACAGCAAAGGAAACTATAAGCAATGTGAAAAGACAGCCCTGAGAATGAGCAAATGAAACAAATGACAAAGGATTAATTTTCAAACTATACAAACAGCTCATACAACTCAATAACAGAAAAACAACAGCCTAATCAAAAAGTGGGAAAAAGACCTAAACAGACATTTCTCCAAAGAAGACATACAGATGGCTAACAAAAACGTGAAAAAATGCTCAACATCACTTATTGTTAGAGAAATGCAAATCAAAACAAAAATGAGATATCACCTCACACTGGTCAGAATGGCCCTCATCAAAAAGTCTACAAACAACAAATACTGGAAAGGGTGTGGAGAAAAGGGAACACTCTTGCACTGTTGGTGGCAATGTAAACTGAAAAAAAATGTAGGTATGACAAGACAGACCTTTGTTGACAAAGTAATGTTTCTGCTTTTTAATAGGTGGTCTAGGTTGGTCACAGCTTTTCTTCCAAAGAGCAAACACCTTTTCATTTCAAGGCTGCAGTCACCATCTGCAGTGATTTTGGAGCCCCCAAATAAAAGTCTCTCACTGTTTCCCCATCTATTTGCTATGAATGATCTGACAGATGCCATGATCTTAGTTTTCTGAAAGTTGAGTTTTAAGCCAACTTTTTCACTCTGCTCTTTCATTTTCATTAACAGGTTCTTTAGTTCTTCGCTTTCTGCATAAGTATGGTGTCATCTGTGTATCTGAGGTTATTGATATTTCTCCCGGCAATTTCGATTCCAGCTTGTGCTTCATCCAGTCCACCATTTCTCATGATGTACTCTCCATATAAGTTAAATATGTGCATGCAAAACAAGAGTTCAAGTAAATAGATCTGCTTCTTAAAGAAAATGATTTCATTTATAGTGCCCATTTTTATAGGGTAAAAATAAATCTTGTTTGTTAAAATCCACTAAAAATTTTAGAAATAAAAAAGACCAAGGTTGCATTTAACAAACATTCTTTACTAAATATTAATAAATACAAATATTCTTTGTTTTCATACCTAATTACATTTATTTAGACTATAATGGATGACTCAACTACTCTGACCTTTAAAAGTCTTCTGTACTTGTGTGCACTCTGAACTTTTATGTATTCATAAAGACAGTGAAAGACAAACTGATATAAGAGAAGCAGTTATCCACATGGAGTATGACAAATCTATTATACCTATTTCCTTTTTAGAAAAATTTTTATTTTGTATTGGGGTATAGCCAAGTGTTGACTAGCCTTTTGACTTTATTGACTATGTCAAAGCTTTTGACTGAGTGGGTCACAACAAACTATGGAAAATTCTTAAAGAGATGGGAATACCAGACCACCTTACCTGCCTCCCGAGAAATCTGTATGCAGGTCAAGAAGCAAGTTAGAACTGTATATGGCACAACAGACTGGTTCCAAATCAGGAAAGGAGTATATTAAGGATGTATATTGTCACCCTATTTATTTAACTTATATGCAATATACATCATGTGAAATGCCAAGCTGGATGGAACACAAGCTGGAATCAAGGAGAAATATCAATAACCTCAGATATGCAGATGACACCACCCTTATGGCAGAAAGTGAAGAACTAAAGAACCTATTGAGGAAAGTGAAAGAGGAAAGTGAAAAAGTTGGCTTAAAACTCACCAGGCATAAAAAAAGTTTATGGCATCCGGTCTCATCACTTCATGGCAAATAGATGGGGAAATAATGGAAACAATGAGAGACTTAATTTTGGGGAGCTCCAAAATCACTGCAGATGGTGATTGCAGACTTGAAATTAAAATATGTTTGCTCCTTGGAAGAAAAGCTATGACCAACCTAGACAGAATATAAAAAAGCAGAGACATTATTTTGCTAACAAAAGTCCATCTAGTCAAAGCTATGGTTTTTCCACTAGTCATCTATGGATGTGAGAGTTGGACCATAAAGAAAGCTGAGTGCCAAAGAATTGATGCTTTTGAACTGTGGTGTTGGAGAAGACTCTCGAGAGTCCTTTGGACTGCAAGGAGATCCAAGCAGTCCATCCTAAATGAAATCAGCCCTGAATATTAATTGGAAGGACTGACGCAAAGAACTGACTCATTGATAAAGACCCTGATGGTGGGAAAGATTGAAGGCACAAGAAGGGGACGAGAGAGGATGAGATGGTTGGATGGCATCACTGACTTGATGGACATAAGTTTGAGCAAGCTCTGGAAGTTTGTGATGGACAGGGAAGTCTGGCATGCTGCAGTCCATGGGGCTGCAAAGAGTCAGGCATGACTGAGCGACTGAACTGAACTGAACTGATAGCCAAGTAAGAATGTTGTGATAGTTTCAGGGGAACAGTGAAAGGACTCAGCCATGCATATACATGCATCCCTTTTCCCCCAAACTCCCCTCCCATCCAGGCTGCCATATAACATTAAGCAGAGTTCCATGTCCTATATAATAGGTACTCTTTGGTTATTAATTTTAAATATAGCAGTGTGAACACGAGCACCCCAATCTCCCTAACTATCACTTCTCCCAAGCCACCATTAGTTTTTTTTCCAAGATGAGTCTCTTTCTGCTTTATAAGTAGGTTTGTTTGTCCCATCACTATTCATATCTGACCTTTTTTTACAGTGGTCACAGAGTTGACATAAAAAAAAATTTACTCGTCATTTTAGATATACTTTTAGCTAAAGAACTAATTTTCAAATCTGTAGATTTCCACCATGTAGATAGCTGCAATGTCCAAAAATTGAATTCAATTTCTTATAAAAATCCCTTGAGGTGTTCAGTAAAGTTTAAAAGATACTTTATTTAGGAAAATGTATAAGTGTCCTTCATGGGTGTTAATAAGCAAAGAGTAATAGTAAGACAAGAAAGAATTCAACATCAATAGAAATAGACAAGCTAGTAGGTAATTTAAGCAAATAAAAATAGAGACAGAAAACATAAAATAATTATAATGAAGAAACAATTTTAGATATAATAGAAATTTAAAACTTTATAAAATTAAGCATGTTTATAACTCTTTCAGAATAATACAGAAACCTAGGTCGATAAGTTCAAGGTACAGTTTCCTAAAATTGTTCGTAGTAGAGTTAGAAAACCTAGGCAAATATACACAAAATAAGTAAAGTTTTCAAAGAACTACTTCAGTTAAAAAGGCAACAGGTCTAGCTTGTTTCACAAAATATTATACCAGCTATTTAAGGACCATATAGTCCCAATTCTGAATAAGTTGTTTCAGAGCATACAAAATAAATAAAAATATCCGATTTCACAATCAAAGGACATTTGTGTCTAGTTCTGATAAAGATAATCCAGAAAGGAAAGCTGTAGGTAATTATTTATAAATATTAATTTGAAAATCTTAAATACTTTAGGATATTTCAATAAATTAAAAAAATAGAACATTATAACCAAATAATTTTAATCTGAGAAAGAAAGTTTGATTTATTTATGGAGACATAATAAGTAATAATTAATTAATTTAAAAATTTATTATTGAGCATCACCATAATAATGGTTCTCAGAATAAAAAAAAATCTGTTATACTGAAAAAGTCTTTGAAATAGTACAAAGACTTTTCAGTTTTTTATTAAAAGTTACAAGAAAGCAGAACTGAATGACTACATCATAGCATAAGGAAATAGGTAAATATATTACACTGCTAACACCAGTATCTTACTGTGAAAAATAAATGTTATTCCTATTAAGGTTAAGAAAAAAATCAAATATGAGCACTATCAACATAGCTATTTAATATTGTCCTGAAGATTGTCTTCAAGAATACACACAAAAGTAATTAGTTATTAAAAATAATTGATATCTTTCAATTTGTAGATGGATGTTAAACATTCCTAAAATATCATGAGAAAATAAATAATAAAATGCTATTTTATTTATTATTTATTCTATCTAAAGATAGGATTCAAAATTAATATATAAAAGGATGAAAGAAGGTAGTCCATGCAAATGGAAATCAAAAGAAAGCTGGAGTAGCGATACTCACATCAGACAGAAGAGATTAAAAAAGAAGAGTCTGTAAAACAAGACAAAAAAAGAGATTGCATAACGATCAATAAAAAGATATAAAGATTGTAAATATATATGCACCCACATAGGAGCACCTCAGTATACAAGGCAATTACTAATAGCCATAAAGGGAGAAATCAATAGTAACACAAAAAGAGTGGGGGATTTTAACACCTCACTTCCATCATTGGAGACATCATTCAGACATAAAATTAAAAAGGAAAAATTGGCCTTAAATACAAAAAACCTCGAATAGCCAAAGCGATCTTGAGAAAGAAGAATGGAACTAGAGGAATCAACCTACCTGACTTCAGGCTCTACTACAAAGCCACAGTTATCAAGACAGTATGGTACTGGCACAAAGACAGAAATATAGATCAATGGAACAAAATAGAAAGCCCAGAGATAAATCCACGCACATATGGACACCTTATCTTTGACAAAGGAGGCAAGAATATACAATGGATTAAAGATAATCTCTTTAACAAGTGGTGCTGGGAAAACTGGTCAACCACTTATAAAAGAATGAAACTAGAACACTTTCAAACATCATATACAAAAATAAACTCAAAATGGATTAAAGATCTAAACATAAGACCAGAAACTATAAAACTCCTAGAGGAGAACATAGGCAAAACACTCTCTGACATACATCACAGCAGGATCCTCTATGACCCACCTCCCAGAATATCGGAAATAAAAGCAAAAATAAACAAATGGGACCTAATTAACCTTAAAAGCTTTTGCACATCAAAGGAAACTATCAGCAAGGTGAAAAGACAGCCTTCAGAATGGGAGAAAATAATAGCAAATGAAGCAACTGACAAACAACTAATCTCAAAAATATACAAGCAACTCCTCCAGCTCAACTCCAGAAAAATAAATGACTCAATCAAAAAATGGGCCAAAGAACTAAATAGACATTTCTCCAAAGAAGACATACAGATGGCTAACAAACACATGAAAAGATGCTCAACATCACTCATTATCAGAGAAATGCAAATCAAGACCACTATGAGGTACCCTTTCACACCAGTCAGAATGGCTGCGATCCAAAAGTCTACAAATAATAAATGTTGGAGAGGGTGTGGAGGAAAGGGAACCCTCTTACACTGTTGGTGGGAATGCAAACTAGTACAGCCACTATGGAGAACAGTGTGGAGCTTCCTTAAAAAACTGGAAATAGAACTGCCTTATGATCCAGCAATCCCACTGCTGGGCATACACACTGAGGAAACCAGAAGGGAAAGAGACACGTGTACCCCAATGTTCATCGCAGCACTGTTTATAATAGCCAGGACATGGAAACAACCTAGATGTCCATCAGCAGATGAATGGATAAGAAAGCTGTGGTACATATACACAATGGAGTATTACTCAGCCATTAAAAAGAATACATTTGAATCAGTTCTAATGAGGTGGATGAAACTGGAGCCTATTATACAGAGTGAAGTAAGCCAGAAGGAAAAACACCAATACAGTATACTAATGCATATATATGGAATTTAGAAAGATGATAACAATAACCCTGTGTACGAGACAGCAAAAGAGACACTGATGTATGGAACAGTCTTATGGACTCTGTGGGAGAGGGAGAGGGTGGGAAGATTTGGGAGAATGGCATTGAAACATGTAAAATATCATGTATGAAACAAGATGCCAGTCCAGGTTCAATGCACGATACTGGATGCTTGGGGCTAGTGCACTGGGACGACCCAGAGGGATGGTATGGGGAGGGAGGAGGGAGGAGGGTTCAGGATGGGGAGCACATGTATACCTGTGATGGATTCATTTTGATATTTGGCAAAACTAATACAATTATGTGAAGTTTAAAAATAAAATAAAATTTAAAAAAAATACAAAAAAAAAAAGAAAAAAAAATGGTACATTAGTTCAAGTAGCCTTAATAGATATTTATAGAGCATTCTGTTCAAAGGCAGCAGAATACATATTCTTCACAAGTGCATTCAAAACATTCTCCAGGACTGACCACAAGCTGGATCACAAGGTGAGCCTTGGTGAACTTAAGAAAATGGAACTCATATGAAGCATCTTTTCTAATCACAATGCTGTCAGATTAGAAATAAGCTACAGGAAAAAATCTACAAAAACCACAAATGCATATATATGCTAAGCAATATATTACTAAACAACCAATAATAACTGAAGAATTCAACGAGGAAATTAAAAACAAAAACTAAAGACAAATGAAAATGAAAGCATGTTGATTCGAAACCTATGTGATGAAAGAAAAGTAGTTTTAAGAGGAAAGTCCAGAGCAATAAAATCTTACCTCAGGAAGCAAGAAAAATCTTGAATAAACAACTTAACCTTACCCCTAAAGCAATTAGAGAAAGAAGAACAAACAAAACCTAAAGTTCAGTTCAGTTCAGTCACTCAGTTGTGTCCGACTCTTTGCGACCCCATGAATCGCAGCACGCCAGGCCTCCCTGTCCATCACCAACTCCCGGAGTTCACCCAGACTCATGTCCATTGAGTCAGTGATGCCATCCAGCCATCTCATCCTCTGTTGTCCCCTTCTCCTCCTGCCCCCAATCCCTCCCAGCATCAGAGTCTTTTCCAATGAGTCAACTCTTCGCATGAGGTGGCCAAAGTACTGGAGTTTCAGCTTTAGCATCATTCCTTCCAAAGAAATCCCATCATTCCTTCCAAAGAAGGGCTGATCTCCCTCAGAATGGACTGGTTGGATCTCCTTGCAGTCCAAGGGACTCTCAAGAGTCTTCTCCAACACCACAGTTCAAAAGCATCAATTCTTCGGTGCTCAGCCTTCTTCACAGTCCAAGTCTCACATTCATATGTGACCACAGGAAAAACCATAGCCTTGACTAGACAAACCTTTGTTGGCAAAGTATTGTCTCTGCTTTTGAATATGTTGTCTAAGCTGGTCATAACTTTCCTTCCAAGGAGTAAGCGTCTTCTAATTTCATGGGTGCAATCACCATCTGCAGTGATTTTGGAGCCTCGAAAAATAAAGTCTGACACTGTTTCCACTGTTTCCCCATCTATTTCCCATGAAGTGATGGGACCAGATGCCATGATCTTCATTTTCTGAATGTTGAGCTTTAAGCCAACTTTTTCACTCTCCTCTTTCTCCTTCATCAAGAGGCTTTTGAGTTCCTCTTCACTTTGTGCCTTAAGGGTGGTGTCATCTGCATATCTGAGGTTATTGATATTTCTCCCGGCAATCTTGATTCCAGTTTGTGTTTCTTCCAGTCCTGTGTTTCTCATGATGTACTCTGCATAGAAGTTAAATAAGCAGGGTGACAATATACAGCCTTGACGTACTCCTTTTCCAATTTGGAATCAGTCTGTTGTTCTATGTCCAGTTCTAACTGTTGCTTCCTGACCTGCATATAGATTTCTCAAGAGGCAGATCAGGTGGTCTGGTATTCCCATCTCTTTCAGAATTTTCCACAGTTTATTGTGATCCATACAGTAGAAGGAAAATCCTAAAGAAAAGAGGAGAAATAAATGAAACAGAGGAAAAAACAAATAAACAAAAAAACCCTGAAGATCATTGAAACTAAAAGTTCTTTGAAAAGACAAACAAAATTGGTAAACCTTTAGTGAAACTCATCAGAAAAAAAAAAGGGAGAGAACACAAATTGATAAAATTAGAAATGAAAAACTAGAAGTTACAATAGACATCACAGAAATACAAAGAGTCATAAGTGACTACTACAAGCAACTGCATGCCAATAACATGGACAACTTGAGGGAAAAAGGACAAATTCTTAGAAAGGAGCAATCTCACCAGCTGAACCAGGAAGAAATAGAAAACATGATCACAAGTACTGAAATTGAAATTGTGATTTGAAAACTCCCAGTGAGCAAAAGTCCAGGACCTGATGGCTTCACAGGTGTATTTTATCAAACATTTAGAGAAGAGCTAACATCTATCCTTCTGAAACTCCTCCAAAAAATTTCAGTGGAAAGAAAACCCCCAAACTCAGTCTATGAGGCCACCATCATTCTGATAACAAAACCAAACTAAGATACCACAAGAAAGAAAATTACAGGTCAATATCACTGATGAAGATAGGTGTAGATTCCTCAATAAAATGCTATCAATCTGAATTCAACAATACACTAAAAGCATTACATACCATGGTCAAAAGGGATTTATCCCAGGCATATGAGGATTTTTCAAGATCTGTAAATCAATCATGTGATAGATCACATTAAAAAAAAACAAAAAACAAAACTGAAGAATAAAAGTCATGTGATCATCTAAATAGATGCAGAAGACACTTTTGACAAAATTCAGCACTCATTTGCAGTAAAAACATTTCCAGAAAGTGAATATAGAGGGAGAATACCTGAACATAATAAAGGCCATATATGACAAAACTATAGCTAACATCATACTCAGTAGTGAAAAGCTAAAAGCATTTCCTCTAAGATCAGAAATAAGACAAAGATGTCTACTATTGCCATTGTTATTCAACATAGTTTATTGAATAACTATGTTATTCAACATAGTTTTTGAAACCCTAGCTATCAGAGAAAAAAAAGAAATAAAATTAATCCAAGCTGGGAAAAAACTTAAACTGTCATTGTATGCAGATGACACTATACTATGCATAGAGGACTAAAAGTTACTACCAGAAAACTACTAGAGTTCATCAATGAATTTGGTAAAGTTGGAGGTTGAAAAATTAATATGCTGACATCCATTTCTATACACTAGAAATAAAAGATTAGTAGGAGAAATTCAAGAAACAATTTCATTTAACATTGCATCAAAAAGAGCAAAATACCTAGGAATATACCTACAAAAGACCTGTACCTTGAAATCTAAAAGATGCTGGTGAAAGAAATTGAAGGATGACACACCCTGATGGAAAGATAAACCATGTTCATTCATTGGAAGAATCAATATTGTCAAAAATGACTGTTTTACCCAAGGCAATCTACAGATTCAATGAAATCCCTATCAAATTACCAGTTTCACAGAAATAGAACAAAAAATTATTGAAATTTATATGGAGACAAAAAAGAATGTGAATAGCCAAAACAATATTGAGAGAGAAAAATGGAGCTGGAATAACCAGGCTCCCTGACTTCAGACTATATACAAAGCTACTGTTATAAAAACGGGGAGGTACTGGCAAACAGAACAAAACACAAAAAAACCACCAGACACATAGATCAATGTAACAGGATAGAAAACCCAGAAATAAACTCACACACCTATGGTCACTTAGTCTACAACAAAGAAGATAACATTGCACCATGTTGAAAACAGTCCTTTCCACAAATGGAGCTGGCAAAACTAGAGAGCTACACATAAGATAAATAAATACATAAGTTTAGATCATTCTTTAACATCATACACAAAAATAAACTCAAAATAGGTTAAAGATCTAAATGTGAGATTGGCTACCATAAAATTCTTAGAGGAAAACTTAGGCAGAACACGCTCTGAAATACATTGCAGCAGTATAGTTTCCGATTCACCTCCCAAAATAATGGAAACTGAAACAAAAATAAATACATGATACCTAATCAATCTCAAAAACTTTTGCATAGCAATAGAAATAAAATAAAATGAAAAGAAAACCCACAGACAAGGAATTAGTCTCCAAAATTTACAAACAGCTCATGAGGCTTAATATCATCTGAAAAAACAACCCAATAAAAAATGGGCAGAAGACTTAAATAGATGTCTCTACATCCTGGTGGCCAAGAGGTATGTTGCTAATTATTCAGTTCAGTTCAATCACTCAGTCGTGTCTGACTGTTTGCAACCTCATGGACTGCAGCATGCCAGGCCTCCCTGTCCATCACCAACTCCCAGAGCTTACTCAAACTCATGTCCGTTGAGTCGGTGATGCCATCCAACCATCCCATCCTCTGTCATCCGCTTCTCCTCCTGCCTTCAATCTTTCCCAGCATCAGAGTCTTTTCAAATAAGTCAGCTCTTCACATCAGGTGGCCAAAGTATTGGAGTTTCAGCTTCAAAATCATTCCTTCCAATGAACATTCAGGACTGATTGCCTTTAGGATGGACTGGTTGGATCTCCTTGCAGTCCAAGGGACTCTCAAGAGTCTTCTCCAACACCACAATTCAAAAACATCAACTCTTCAGTGCTCAGCTTTCTTTAAAGTCCAACTCTCACATCCATAGATGACTACTGGAAAAACCATAGCCTTGTCTAGACAGACTTTGTTGGCAATTTTATTGCTAATTATTAGAGAAATGTAGATCAAAACTACAATGAGATATCACCTCACACCAGTCAAAATGGCTAGCTTCAAAATAATCTGCAAGCAAGTAATGCTGAAGAAGATGTGGAGAGAATGGAACACTCCTACATTGTTGGTGGAAATGAAAATTGGTCAAGCCACTATTGAGAACACTATGCAAGTTCTTTAAAAAATTAAATGCAGAGCTACCATGTGACCCTGAAATCATACTCTTGGCATATATCCAGAGAAAAACAACATCCAAAGGATGCATACACCCCAATGTTCATTGAAGTGCAGTTTACAATAGCCAAGAAATGGAAGCAACCTGAATGTCCATTGACAGAGAGATGAATAAAGAAGTTGTGGTGCATATGTACAGTGGAACTTTGTTCAGTTGCTCAGTCATGTCTGATTCTCTGAGATCCCATTGGGTGGCAGCATGCCAGGTTTTCCTGTCCTTACCATGTCCTGGAGCTTGTTCAAACTCACGTCATTGAGTTAGTGATGCCATCCAACCATTTCATCTGCTTTCATCTCCTTCACTTCCTGCCTTCAAACTATCCCAACATCAGGGTCTTTTCTAATGAGTTGAATCGTCACATCAGGTGGCCAAAGTATTGGAGCTTCAGCGTCAGCATCAGTCCTTCCAAAGAATATTCAGTGTTTTTTTTCCTTTAGGATTGACGGTTTGATCTTCTCGCAGTCCAAGAAACTCTCAGGAGTCTTCTACATAACATTTCAAAAGCTTAAAGTCTTTGGTGCTCAATCTTTTTATGGTGTATCACATCCGTATGTGGACTAATGGAAAAACCATAGCTTTGACTATATAGAACTTTGTTGGCAAAGTAATATCTTTGATTTTTAATATGCTGTCTAGGTTTGTCATAGCTTTTCTTCCAAGGAGCAAGTGTCTTTTAATTTCATATCTGCAGTCACCAGAAATGATTTTGAAGCCCCCCAAAACAAAGTCTTTCACTGTTTCCATTGTTTCCCCATCTATTTGCCATGAAATGATGGGACTGGGTACCATGATCTGAGTCATTTGAATATTGGCTTTTAAGTCACCTATCACTCTTCTCTTTCACCTTCATCAAGATGCTCTTTAGTTCCTCTTTGTTTTCTGCCATAACAGTGGTATCATCTGCATATTTGAGGTTATTGATATTTCTCCCTGCAATCTTGATTCCAGCTTGTACTTCATCCAGTCTGGCATTTCACGTGATGTACTATGCATATAAGTTAAATAACCAGGGTGACAATATATAGCCTTGCTGTACTCCTTTTCCAATTTGGAACCAGTCAGTTATTCCATATCTGGTTCTATATGTTGCTCCTTGACCTATATACAGATTTTTCAGGAGGAAGGTAAGCTTGTCTGGTATTCCCATCTCTTGAAGAATTTTCTACTATTTTCTGTGATCCACATAGTCAAAGGTTTTAGCATAGTCAATGAAGTAGAAATAGATGTTTTTATGGAATTCTCTTGGTTTTTTTCTATGATATAACAGATATTGGCAATTTAATCTCTGGTTCCTCTGTCTTTTCTAAGTCCAGTTTAAACATCTGGAAATTCTTGGCTCACATACTGATGAAGCCTGGCTTGGAGAATTTTGAGCATATTTTGCTAACATGTGAAATGACTGCAATTGTGCAGTAGTTTGAATGCTCTTTGGTGCTGCATTTCTTTGCAACTGGAGTGAAAGCTGATCTTTTCCAGTCCTGTGGCCCCTGCTGAGTCTTCCAAATTTGCTGGTATATTGACTGCAACACTTTCCCAGCATCATATTTTAGGATTTGAAATAGCTTATCTTGAATTTCATCACCCCCACTAGCTTTGTTTATAGATATACTTCCTAAGGCCCACTTGACTTCACACTCCAGCATGTCTGGCTGTAGGTGAATGATCACACCATCGTGGCTTTCTGGGTCATTAAGATCATTTTTGTAGAATTCTTTTGTGTATCCTTGCCACCTCCTCTTAAAATCTCCTGCTTCTGTTAGGTCCATAGCATTTCTATCTTTTTTTGTGCCCATCTTGCATGAAATGTTCCCTTGGTGTCTCTAATTTTCTTGAAGAGATATCTAGTCTTTCCCATTCTATTGTTTTCCTCTATTTTTTTGCACTGATCACTTAGGAAGGGTTTCTTACTCTCCTTGATATTCTTTGGAACTCTGCATTCAGATGGGCATATCATTCATTGTCTCCTTTGCCTTTCACTTTTCTTTTGTCAGCTATTTGTAAGGCTTTCTCAGACATCCATTTTGCCTTTGCATTTTGTTCTCCTTGGAAATGTATTTGATCACTGCCTCCTGTACAATTCTATTAGCATTTGTCCATAGTTCTTCAAGCACTGTCCTCAGATCTAATCCCTTGAATCTATTTGTCACTTCCACTGTGTAGCTGTAAAGGATTTGATTTATGTCATATCTGAATGATTTAGTGGATTTCCCTACTTTCTTCAATTTAATTCTGAATTTTGAAATAAGGACTTCATGATCAAAGCCACAGTCAGCTCCCGGTCTTGTTTTTGCTGACTGTATCCTATCCTCAGCTTCCCTATCTTCAGCTGCAAAGAAGGTAATCAATCTGATTTTGATATTGACCCTTTGGTGATGTCCATGTGTAGAGTCATTTCTTATGTTCCTGGTGGAAGGTGTTGAAAGGTTGTTGCTGAGCCATGAAAGATGCTGGGATTCTTGGCCTCTGGAGGAGAGGAATTCAATCTATGGCCAGTGATGAGGCTTGATCGCTCAGAGCTTTTGTGTGTTAAGGTTTTATTAAAGTATAAAAGAGACAAAACTTCTGACATAGACATCAGAAGGGGGAAAAAAGAGTGCCCCCCACCGTTAGGCTTTAGAATTATGTTATATACCTATCAGCAAGCTATTAATTACAGAAATGAAATGTCACAAATCTCAGAGTGACACCAGGCCCCTCATCCACAATATGCATTTTGAGATAAGATTGGCACAAGGTGAGTCATCCCAGGCCATAACACGATTGACATGAATCTTGAAGAAAGATAGGTTTCCAAGTAAATATATAGTTTCCTTAACATAAATTAGGAGAACAATGTCTGAGTAAAACATATTGGTTTGTTGAATCCTTATTGGTTAAGACTCTGCACTTCCATTGCAGTATGCATGGGTTTGATCTTTGCTCAGGGAACTAAGACTCTTCTGTCATACAAGAAGACACAGCCAAAAAAAAAAAGAAAAAGAAAAAAGAAAACAAAAACCCACACACAAAGAAGCAAAAAACACCAAAAACAAAACCACAAGGGAATATATATATATATATATATATATATATATATATATATATGTATGTGTGTGTGTGTGTGTGTGTGTGTGTATGAAACAAATAAGTTTGATATTAGGGATTTCTGGGAGGCAGTTTTGGGGTGGAGGCTTTCACATACTCTTAAGTCACATTATTCATGGATATTCTCTTACTAAGCAAAAATCTGATTTCCATGGGTATTTGCTAGGGTAAATCTTTTTACTTGAGAACTATTGATTTTTCACTTATTTCTCAATATTATATACTTATGTGCATAAAAATATTTATTTTCTGGGACTTCCCTGATGGTTCAATGGTTAAGAATCTACCTTCCAATGTAGAGAATGCAGGGTCAATTCCTGGTTTGGAAGCTAGGATTTCACATGCTGTGGGGTGAACTAAGTTCAAGTGCCAGAACTACTCTGGAGTCTGTGTAAAACAGATAGTGAGAAGCCCACACACCACAACTGTAAAGCCTGTGAGCCATAATAAAGATCCTACATGACAAAACTAAGACCTGAAGCAGTCAAATAGATAATTAAACATATTTTTAAAAACTTAAATTTGGAAAGGAGACATAGAGCTTCATTTTCATTAGATTATTGAAACCAATGGCTTGATATTATAAAGTCAATACAATTGTGTGTGTGTGTGAGTGTGTGTGTGTGTGTGTGTGTGTGTGTGTTAGTCACTCAGTCATGTCCAACTCTTTGTGACCCCATGGACTATAACCCACCAGGTTCCTTTGTCCATGAGATTCTCCAGGCAAGAACACTGGAATGGATTGCCATTTCCTTCTCCAATACAACTGAAATCTATGAAAAGAGAGGAGAAGCTGTTTATTGTGTTTCTCACAGAATGGTTCTTCAATAAAATAAATAGACTCTCAAAAGTATAAGAAAGTAAAGTTGGACATCATAAAATATATGAAATCTAAACTTTTGTAAAAATTAATAGGAATTTAGCAGACTTCTTATCTCTATTAGTTTAATGAGTATTCAGGGGAGATTTTTTAAAAATTGTTTATCATGTTATCTTTGCAAAGGAAAATGGCTCCTCAATGTCCCATCAGATATCCACTTGGTAAAATGCAAAATATGTGAGTGAAAGTCGCTCAGTCATGTCCGACTTTTTGTGATCCCATGGACTATACAGTTTATGGTATTCTCCAGACCAGAATATTGAAGTGGGTAGCCTTTTCCATCTCCAGGGGATCTTACCAACCCAGGGGTAAAATCCAGTTCTCCCTCATTGCAGGTGAATTATTTACCAGCTGAGCCACAAGGGAAGCCTATGAATACTGGAGTAGGTAGCCTGTCCCTTTTCCAGTGGCTCTTCCCAATCCAGGAATCAGACCTGGGTCTCCTGCAATTGCAGGTGGATTCTTCACCAACTAAGCTACTAGGGAAAATGCAAAATAAATGTTCACAAAACAGTCTTTCTAATTATTTTTTAAGTTCTGGACAAAAGCTGAGCTGTCTCTTTCTTCTTTGGTCCCGTCTCAGTGGTATGTCAGAGGGTTTGAGAATTGGAGGGCTTTTTATCATTTATGCAATAAGCAACAGGTTTTCAATAAAGCACAAATTCCATCATCTAAATATATACTAGCTTTTTAAAAATATATAAATAAGTGCAATAGGTAAATCTTTGATCAATTCACTTCTGACACTGGTCCTGTGATTCTCAAGTCTAGAATCAAGGATAATATATCAGTTCTTAAAATAATTATGTATCTTTCCTTAAGTTTTACTATATATCTTTCCTCAGTCTTCAAAATTCTCTCCAAAATTTACAGTAATTAGCTTAACCCATAAGCATATACATTATTTTCACATGTGCTTAGTCAGTCAGTTATGTCCATCTCTTTGTAACACCATGCACTGTATGTAACCCACCAGGCTCCTCTGTCCATAGGGATTCTCCAGGCAAGAATACTGGAGTGGGTTGATTCCCTCCTCCAGGGAATCTTCCCAACCCAGGGATGTAACCCAGGTTTCCCATACAACAGGCAGATTCTTTACCATCTGAGCCACCAGAGAAGGCTTCCCCCCCACCCCCCTCCCCTACATACTGGCACCTAGTAGATGAAGAGTTTAAATATTTTGATTGAAAATTATAACATTGACTCCATTGTGTACTAGTTAGCATTCTGGAGTCAAGTGGAAACATGGATCATTATCAACATTGCTAAAGAGGAGAGCTGGACAGTAATTAAAGCAGTAAAATAGATTATATTCAGGAACTAGTATAATAGGAGAGAGAGAATTCAGCATAGTATTGGGCTCAGTTTCAAATACAGAAAGGACAATTAGGAATGTACAGTAAAGGAGCAAAGTCAGATGGAAAAACTGCTAAGAGGCTAGGGAGAATTCTGGTTAAAAAACTCAATAGCATTCTTGTTGAAAGCAGTCTAAGTTAATTAGATATCACCTGAAGGATGATGGTGGTGAATGATGAATTTGATCAGATATCAAGGGTGGTCAGATAATAATTGTGGGGAATTCTCTCTAAACTGACTTTGCAAAATTTTTGCTAAACCTGGGCAATGTACAGAAAAACATGGTACCCTAAAAGTCAAGGCCTAGTTTAGAGGAGGGTTCAGAGGAGCCTGACTAAAAATTGGCCAAGGAAATCTTTGTTGGTATGATATTAAAATGAAGGAAAAGGTGAAGGCCATACAGCATGGCATAAAGGCATGCTCATAAATGGAAAATAATTTAGTAAGTCTGACAAGACAGAGTAGCTGTTTGGACAGTTGTATAAATTGGGGCTGAAAATGTACGATGTGGAATATGAAAGACTACATATGCTATTATACTGTGTTAACAACTATATTTTTTATTGTAATAGTTGAGGACTTATGCATGATATTTTTCAAATGATAATTGTATCATTGTGGATGTTCTAATGCAAGGGCAAGACAATAGCTACAAAGAAATAAGTTTTGAATATATTGTAAGAGATTTTCAAGACAAACATAAGATTCTGAACTAGAGTAATATGAGAAATAATCTAGACATATTTGACTGATATTTTGAAGGTAAAAACAAAAAAATTATGGTGACTGGATGGAACATATGAAAGATAAAATGTCAAAAGACATTGTCAAGATTTTAGCCTAAATACTTAACTCTAATGGATGTTCAGACTGTCACATAGGTGCATATCTCTTTGCTTTCAGTGAGGTGGAGTGGGTCTGTTCATTTTGTTTTAATTTTTCCTGAGTCTGAACTACCTTTCAGTGTAGTTTGATTGACTAAGTCAGTCATTCATTATGAGGCCAGGTCTTTGACTGCTGTGTTCTACTTGAAAGTAAACTGGTCAAAGGCTAAGAGATAGAGGATAGTGCTATTTTAAAATTCATGAAAAACACCAATACAGTATACTAACGCATATATATGGAATTTAGAAAGATGGTAACAATAACCCTGTATACGAGACAGCAAAAGAGACACTGATGTATAGAACAGTCTTTTGGACTCTGTGGGAGAGGGAGACGGTGGGATGATTTGGGAGAATGGCATTGAAATATGTATATCATATATGAAACAAATCGCCAGTCCAGGTTCAATGCATGATACTGGATGCTTGGGGCTGGTGCACTGGGACAACCCAGAGGGATGGTATTGGGAGGGAGGAGGGAGGAGGGTTCAGGATGGGGAACACATGTATACCTGTGGCAGATTCATTTTGATATATGGCAAAACCAATACAATATTGTAAAGTTAAATAAAATAAAATAAAATAAAATAAAATTCATAAAAAACATTTTCCAAAGTCTCAACATCCACTTAATAAACATTGTTTTCAGTTTGCTTATCTGAAATATTCTAACTCCTAAAGCTGTCTATAAGGAATGTTGATTTGCATTTCAACAATTTGCCCTAAACTGTCAAATTAAGTAATCAGCTCAGTTCAGTTCAGTCGCTCAGTCGTGTCCCACTCTTTGTGACCCCGTGAATCGCAGCACACCAGGCCTCCCTGTACATCACCAACTCCCGGAGTTCACCCAGACTCATGTCCATAGAGTCAGTGATGCCATCCAGCCATCTCATCCTCTGTCGTCTCCTTCTCCTCCTGCCCCCAATCCCTCCCAGCATCAGAGTCTTTTCCAATGAGTCAACTCTTCGCATGAGGTGGCCAAAGTACTGGAGTTTCAGCTTTAGCATCATTCCTTCCAAAGAAATCCCAGGGCTGATCTCCTTCAGAATGGACTGGTTGGATCTCCTGGCAGTCCAAGGGACTCTCAAGAGTCTTCTCCAACACCACAGTTCAAAAGCATCAATTCTTCGGTGCTCAGCCTTCTTCACGGTCCAACTCTCACATCCATACATGACCACAGGAAAAACCATAGCCTTGACTAGACGGACCTTTGTTGGCAAAGTAATGTCTCTGCTTTTCAATATGCTATCTAGGTTGGTCATAATTTTTCTTCCAAGGAGTAAGTGTCTTTTAATTTCATGGCTGCAGTCACCATCTGCAGTGATTTTGGAGCCCCCCCCCCCCCAAAATAAGTCTGACACTGTTTCCACTGTTTCCCCATCTATTTCCCATGAAGTGATGGGACCAGATTCCATGATCTTTGTTTTCTTAATGTTGAGTTTTAAGCCAACTTTTTCACTCTCCTCTTTCACCTTCATCAAGAGGCTTTTGAGTTCCTCTTCACTTTCTGCCATAAGGGTGGTGTCATCTGCATATCTAAGGTTATTGATATTTCTCCTGGCAATCTTGGTTCCAGCTTGTGCTTCTTCCAGCCAAGCGTTTCTCATGATGTACTCTGCATATAAGTTAAATAAGCAGGGTGACAATATACAGCCTTGATGTACTCCTTTTCCTATTTGGAACCAGTCTGTTGTTCCATGTCCAGTTCTAACTGTTGCTTCCTGACCTTAAATTACTTAATTTATTACTTAAATTAAGTAATACTTTCAGGAAAAAAAAAAAAAGTAATGCTTTTTTTTTTTTTTTCTCCCCTTTTTTCCTTTGTTAGTGGAGAGGAGGTAAACATTATCAACGTGTAAACAGATTTTTTTTTACTGTGTTGGATTCTATTTCTTATTGTTTTTTTTTTATTCTATTTCTTTGCATTTTTCAGCTAATGCCTTTTACAGATTTGTTGAATCTGACTGAGCCTTCCTGCTCTGAACATTTTCTAAAGTATGTACACTGTTAAAAGGACCCAGAGCCAGAATGTAAAATGGCAAAAACATATTTTACTCAGGAACTAGGGATAAAGAGATCTCATTATAGAGCTGGACTTAATTCTAAATAAAAGAAAAAATGGGATTTTAGTGGAAGGGATGTTCAGTGGGAGGGAACATGGGTAAACCTATGGCTGATTCATGTTGATGTTTGGTAGAAACCAATACAATACTGTAAAGCAATTATCCTTCAATTAAAAATAAAGAGACTTAAAACAAAAATAAAAATGAAATTTTATAGGCATGAGAGGGGAAAATGGGAGGAAGCATTGGTGGATTAAAAAAAAATGATTAAGAAGAGACATTAATGGTAGGAGAATTCTTGCTAAACAGATTTAAAGGATTCTTACTGAAGACAGGTCAGGGTGACAGATATCAAGGGTAGGAGAATTTATCTACAATGATTTAGCAGGATTCTTGATATAACTGGGCTGTAAGCCTAGCAAGTACTGGGTCCAAGGTCAAGGCCTAGCTGAAAAAAGGAGTTAGAAAAACATGACTACAGTTGGTCAAAGACAGAGTCTTCATAAACACACATAAACATAGGAAGGAAGATAAGACCTATTTTGTACCAATTTTTCCCCAAGTGTTTTGTTTGATTGGGAGACTTCATTGTCTGCTAATAAGGGAAATTTATATGAAGACAGAAACACTAGAAATGTTTTAAACTTATAGATTTGAAAATAATGTAGAAAATTCAAAGGAGCAACCAAGAAAAAAGAGTAATACAAATTAATAGGGTTTTAAATAATATGAGTTAGAGCAAGCATCAGTGACAAATAATTTTAGCTGTGAGAAATTGAGGATAAAAACTCATGTAAATAAATTTATATTTAAAAAAAATTCATGTAATCATGTAATTTAATAACTAATAGAAACTTTAGAGATTATTTATTTATTTTAAAGATAAGAAAGTCACAGAAATTATAAAGGACCTTTAGTAAATGATTTTTCCTACCAATACCAAATGTTTAACCAGAGCAGGCCAAGAATGATTCTTTAGCTCCTTTACATTCTTATTGTCAAGAGCCTCCTTATTTTCACTTCAATGCAATTTTTATTGAAGTACACCTAAATTTGGGCAAATATATTCCAGAGAAATATACAAATGTATCTTTTCCATTTAGATTATAATTTGTGGTTCATGTTGTATAATTAAATTAGCCACTGAGAAATAAATTGCTTACTGCTGTTGTTGTTCAGTCACTAAGACATGTCTAATTCTTTGTGACCCCGTGGAATACAGTGCACCAGACTCACCTGTTCTCCACTATCTCTCAGAGGTTGCTCAAATTCATGCCCATTGAGTCGGTGATGCTATCTAAAAATCTCATCTTCATTTTCTTCTTTTGCTTTCAATCTTTCCCAGCATCAGGGTCTTTTCCAATGAATTGGTTCTTCCCCTCAGGTGGCCAAATTATTGGAGATTCAGCTTCAGCATCAGTCCTTCCAATGGATATTCAGGATTGATTTCCTTTAGGAGTTGACTGATTTGATATCCATGCAGTCCAAGGAACTCTCAAGAGTCTTCTCTAACACCACAATTCTAAAAAAAAAATAAATTCTTTTGTGTTCAGCCTTCTTTAGCGTCCAGCTCTCACATCCATACATGACCACTGGAAAAACCATAGCTTTGACTAGATGGACTGTTGTCGGCAAATTGATGTCTTTGCTTTTTAATGTGTTTCTTCCCAGGTGGTGCAATGGTGAGCAATCTGCCTGCTAATGCAGGAAATGCAAGAGACACAGGTTGGATCCTTAGATAGGGAAGATCCTCTGGAGGAAGAAATGGCAACCTACTCCAGTATTCTTGCCTGAAAAGTCTAATGGACAGAGGAGTCTGGTGGGCTACAGTCCATGGGGTCACAAACATTTGCACATGACTGATCATGCATGCACTAAGTTTGTCGTAACTTTGCTTCCAAGGAGCAAGTATCTTTTAATTTCATGACTGCAGTCGCCATCTGCACTGATTTTGGAGCCCAGGAAAATAAAATCTGTCACTGCTTCCACATTTTCCCTTTCTATTTGCTATGAAGTGATTGGACTGGATGCCATGATCTTAGTTCTTTTAGTGATGAATTTCTAACCAGCATTTTTGCTCTCCTCTCTTACCCTCATCAAGAGGCTCTTTAGTTCCTATTCACTTTCTGTCATTAGAGAGATATCATCTGCTTATCTGAAGTTGATATTTCTTCTAGTAATCTTGATTCGAGCTTGTGATTCATCCAGCGCATCCTTTCTCATGATGTACTGTGCATAGAAGTTAAATAAGCAGAGTGAAAACATACAGGCTTGCATGCTCCTTTCCCCATTTTGAGCCTTTCCATTATTCCATATCCAGTTCTAACTGTGGTTTCTTGACCCGCATACAAATTTCTCAGGAGACTAGCAAAGTGTTCTGGTACCCCGTCTCTTTAAGAATTTTCCACAGTTGGTTGTGAGTCACACAGTCAAAACTTTAATGTGTCTATGAAGCAGAAAGAGGTGTTTTTTTCTGGAATTCCCTTGTTTTCTGCACGATCCAATGAATGTTGTCTTTTTGATCACTGGTTCTTCTGCCTGTTCAAATTCCAGCTTGTACATCTGGAATTATTTACTAGAACCTCTTAGAATAGTAAAACGTTACTTTGGTTAATAATTTATTTTTGTAACTCACCAATATTATTGATACCTATGGGGAATGTGAAATATATTTTACTCTATACACAGTACACATATACCTGTATGATGTGTAGGCTACAAAAAGTTTCAAGAAACAATATTTGTTCTTACTTCTTGCCATGCACTCTTGTATTATCCATTATATTATGTTTCTTTCTGACAAATGATGATGGAATACATTAAGTTGATTTCAGGACCCACTAATGGCTATCTACCTTTATATGAAAAACTGTGTTCTGGAAAATATAATTGATACATTGCATATTTATTTGGTCATTTGCTTACTTCACAGTCTCTAAACTTTTTATTGCAGAATTATTTTAAAATGTTATGGATGGTTTTGTAAAGGATGTCAGGTACATCAATTTGTTGTTATTTAGCCATTAAGTTGTGTCTGACTCTTTTCCAGGCTACCCCGTGGACTGTAGCCTATCAGACTCTTCTGTCCATGAGATTTCCCAGGCAAGACTACTAGAATAAGTTGTCATTTCCTTCTACAGGGGATCTTCCTAACCCAGGGATTGAAACCACGTCTCCTGCACTGGCACAAAGATTCTTTACCACAGTGACACCAAGGAAGCCCAGCTATAACAATAAGTATAGATATAATTTTGTTCACCATCTTCATCTTGAAGATGAGGAAATTAAGATGCAAAGGATCAAAATATTGCCAGAGCCAAACCTCTAGACATGTGTAATTCTTCCCACCAAATTTTCTTTCTATCATAATATACTGCAGGAAAATTTCACTTGAGAGCAAATTTTCTTCCTCAATTGAATCAGAAAAGATGTCTCAAAAGCTGCTTTACTCAAAGAACCACTTCAAATGATCAGTTGAAGAATTCCAAGTAGATTTTGCCAGAGCATTTTCTGTCTAGAAACACATTGGCATTGAAACCACATGAAGAATTATTTTTGGTAGAGGAAAACATGGCGTTTGAACCCCTCATGGCTGGCTGCTTGCCTAGACTGTGAGCTCTTTTGATTATACCTCATCAGTTAACGTTCTGCTCCCTCAGTCTAAATACCTCCTGTTCTCAGACTCATTAAGTAAGATCCTCTTACTTATTTTACTCATCATGCAATTTTAATTCAAAATCCTACTGTATATATAAGCTGTTATCCTACACATAATTCGCTTGTATACGTTGCTGCAAATACATCAGGATATTTGCTTAAATTAGTATGTAACTTAATAGTTTGCTAAAATGAATAAAATGCACTCATTTAAAAATATTGCAAAATTCAACAAGATATCTTTATTAATTGAAATGAATTAGCAGGCTTTAAGTACAGGCAGTCTGTATGTTGTTAAGCAGTGTTTCCTCAAAAAGCTGTTTTTGAAGAGAAAATAACACTTTGTAAACATATAAAACAGTTTGGTACAACCTTTTCTTGGCCTTCTGTTAACAAATTAATTTTCTAAATATCTTGATCATGGAATTTTCTTCTTTTTTTTAATATTTACTTATTTGGCTGTGTTCTGTCTTAGTTGTGGCACGTGGGACCTCATGCAGGGTCAGTAGTTGTGGCACGGGAGTTTAGTTGTTCCGCGACATGTGGGATCTTCGTTCAGCAATGAGGGATCAAACCTGCATACCTTTCATTACAAGGATTCTTTTACCACTAGACCGCCAGGGAAGTCCCTGTAATGTTGACAACTTTGCATAATCCCATTATAAGTTACAGAGGGAAGAAATCTCTAGGCAAAAGTTCTGAATCCTTTATTTTGTTGGAAAATTCAACAATATGTCATCTAGAAAATCATAAATTCATTATACTGTGTATTATTTTCACCATTTTTTAAGCTTTATAAGATCTGGCATTTCAAACACCTAACTTTACTGTCTAGCTTCTGGTGTCTAGTGGCTTGAATAAGTCAATATGTGTGAATAAATTATAAATGGTTCCTTTAGAAGGAAGAAATGAGAATGTGATGATGACTCCATGAGGAACATCCATCATCTGAGGTTAAGCTAACTGGACATTCTGTACTAACAGATAGATGAAATCTTACATTTTTATGGTTATAAATAAAATAGATTTAGAGGAAAAAGTTTTAAAGCACAGAGAATTGACTACTTTCAATTCAATTTTTTTATGATTTAATTTCCTGACTTCTCCAATGGAGATATTGGTTAATGACTTTTCACTGGTATTCTACTAGAGGAAGGTGAAAGTCCCAAATAATTTCCTTTTCATCTGCTCAAGTCACATAATTATAAGTCAGTCTGGCCCATTCAAGAGAAGTTCATATTAAGGTAAAAATTGTTAGGCAGTTAGTAAATGAACTCTGAGACCTTGGCCTATTTCAATAAACATCCCACTCCATTAACCTGAAACTATACCCTTTGTCCCAAACCCCTGGCTCTCAGAGGAATGTGCCCTTGGTCTGATAAATTATCACCACTCAGATCCAGGAAAGCATAGCAATTAATTTCTGTTCCATATGCCTGTGGGAAAAACAACTGGTGATCATTAATCTTTAGCCTATACATCTAGTCCATTATAAAGTGGCTGGGATCATGAGAAAAGGTCCTGGTAAGGTGACTTGTGAGAGAAGTTGCTCAGTTGCGTCCCACTCTTTGCAACCCCATGAACTGTATGTAGCCTACAAGGCTCCTCAATCCATGGGATTTTCCAGGCAAGAGTACTGGAGCGGATTGCCATTTTCTTCTCCAGAGGATCTTCCCCACCCAGGGATGGAACCCAGGATCTCCCATATTTCAGCCAGATGCTTTACTGTCTGAGCCACTAGGCATGGCGACTTGATGTCTAAGAAAACTAAGAATCCCAGGAACAAAAGAAGCCATAAAGATGTCAAGTTAAACATTGTGACCCTTAAGCTGATTGGTTAGAAATGACATATGCTAAAAGTAAGAACCAGTGAAAAGTGTACAAATACTAGTAAGGATAAAAACTGCTGTATGTCCCACCTTTTGGGGCACTTCACCCATCTCAACACCTATGCTGAGAACCTTGTATTTTCTCCCTCTCTCAAATAAATTCTGTTTGCTTATGACCATGAGTGTCTGCATGTTTGCAAAGCTTGTTCTTTGGCTTCATGGACAAGAATTCAGATTCCCATTTCCATATCAGTGCATTTAGAAAATCACACAACTAGAGGAGAATACACTTATCAACTCTAGCAATTTATATAGCAAATAGGTATTTTTCAGTCCCTGTTCAAATT
This sequence comes from Bos indicus, assembly GCF_029378745.1. NCBI lineage: Eukaryota > Metazoa > Chordata > Mammalia > Artiodactyla > Bovidae > Bos > Bos indicus. The sequence goes on from NC_091783.1 coordinate 13,228,742, forward strand.
TATTTGTCCTCCTACTAATGGAAGGTTTGGAATAGTTCAAAATATTTAGAGAATTTGTTCAGTTTTATTTTCTCCCTTATATTCAGTTTAGAATTATTTTTCTTTCAAGTCTACAACAATTATGAAATTTCAGGTTTCTTTTATCATTGATAAGTTTAGGGATATTATCTGCTACCAATGTTCTTCCCAAAGAAGTAATTGTTCTCCTTATTAATTGGCAAAATTATCAAAGTCAATAACCAATGGGTCTATGGCAGGGAGAAGTCAATTCTGACTCCATGTTGGAAACTGTTTCTTTGATTTGTTTTTGTTACTTTTGTTATAATTATACTTAATATCTTGCCTCAGACGACCCTGCCTGACTGTAAACTAAGTGCTTTTGTTCAGGTCATAAAGAGATAATCTGACCCTGGTCACCAGTGAATAGAAGTGATTCACACACCCCTTCCAAAGGCTGGTGGCTTAGATGGTAAAGCATCTGTCTACAGTGCAGGAGACCCGGGTTCGATCCCTGGGATGGGAAGATCCCCTGGAGAAGGAAATGACAATCCACTCCAGTACTATTGCCTGGAAAATCCCATGGACAGAGGAGCCTGGTAGGCTACAGTCCATGGGGTTGCAAAGAGTCGGACACAACTGAGCGACTTCACTCACTTCACTTCCAAAGGCTGGACTTGCCTTGGAGATGTTTTGTAAGACTGAAGACCTTTTCACTGTACATCCCCATTGCCTCTCCCTCTCTGTTATGACTTTTGACTTTAGTTCCTCATTGCTTTTTTCTCTCTGACTCTGCAACAGAAGCTGGCATCTAGACCCTGACATGATTGTTATTCTGAGGTGCTAGACTGCCATATTTTCAGTCAGCTGACTCCCTAAATAAGGTACATTCCTTGTCTTAATGCCTCATCTTTGGATTTATTAGCCTACCATGTGGCAAGCAGAGTGAAGTTGGATTCGGTAACAGGTTTTGTGTGCACAAATCCACAGAAGATACTTATGAAAAAGATATTGAGAGTATTGATTCTACTCTTCCATGTGAAAAGACCACTCCCCAAATTTTTTAATAAATTGAACTTCCTATAAAGGTGTCTAATGTGGACTCATTGGAAAAGACTCTGATGCTGGGAGGGATTGAGGGCAGGAGGGGAAGGGGACGACAGAGGATGAGATGGCTGGATAGCATTACTGACTCGATGGACATGAGTTTGAGTGAACTCCGGGAGTTGGTGATGGACAGGGAGGCCTGGCATGCTGCGATTCATGGGGTTGCAGAGTCGGACATGACTGAGTGACTGAACTGAACTGAATGTGGATAAATTCATTTTAATTTAATTTTTAAAATAGAGTATCTCTAAGTATTAGACACTGTGTTAAGTACAGTTTGATTTTTCCACAGTAAAATAATTATGTGAATAATAAGAAACATTTTGACCAAAGGCCTACCGTTCAACACTTTATTGCCAAAATCACATGTATGGCATTTTAAAATAAGAATTAATCATTAGAGATAACCATTGTACACAATCCAATTGGCAAACACACACATGCACACACACACATACACACATATAACAAATAAAGCAAAAAAAAAACCAAAAAACAAAAAACAAAAATAAAAACAAAAAAAAACACCAAACATTTAAATGCTATTTGCAAAACATTATTTTTGTCCTCTCAAAAATAAATTAAAAAATTAAGATATCTGTTCAAGACTTCAATGAATTTCAATTCAATAAGAGGAATTAAGACAAGTGCAAAAACATTTATAATATCTTTGAAGTCAATTATTATTATAAGGAAGAAGCAAAATGTAAGGAATTTTGAGAGGCAATTAAATGAATCCCCCTTAAGCTGTATTCACTGTGATATAAGATCACAACTTCTTCTGTTTAAAATACCAAATATCCTACTATTCATGGAATTCAAGATTCTCTGAGGATGTTTTTCAGAGAAGTCTGCATTTCTCAAACACTTTTGTGAAAATAACCTAAGATAATTCATTTCACTTTTCTTTTTAATTTCATTATAGTTGCTTAAAATTTTAAATCTTATTGTATATAATTCTAATTTTATATTGAAACCACATAGAACCCTGTTGGGCTCTTGAGCCCAAAAGAGTTTCTGTGCTCCAATCTCTTGTTTGTAGAAAATAAGCTTCATTCAGCATTCATGACCTCCTCTGAGTTCCAAAGGGTAAGTTCAAACAGTTACGAATCAGAGAAGAGATATAGAGACAAGGGAGGAGCAGTGAGAAACAGTACTGCAGGCTTAGACATGGTCCTAGTTCCTTTTCAAAGGTCATACATAACAATATCTTTGAGTTCTTCTTCAGAACTAAAACTCCCACCAAATGGAAGATATTAACAACCTAATGAAACAGTCTTCATTCCAGAGAGAAGGCCACACAGTTCACCCATCATGAGATACTCCTGACACTAGATGGATTCTAGATTGAAGGAACGGAGACCCTGTAGGTGCCCTGATACTGATCAGCAAGCCCTTCCCTTGACCATAAGGCTCCTCACAAATCACCCCAGGTTGGGACACACAGTTTTGAGGACATTAGCCTCTTGTGGACCCTTTTACTTAGCAGAGCTATCCTCTTCTACTTCACCCAAAACTATAGCTGCAAGATTTGATTCAGCACTTCTCACCAACAGAGAGGCTGGACTTTTGGTAAAATAACCAACAATATGAATATCCAGTTCTCATTTTTAGACTGTATATTTAATTCAAATTATTGTTTATTAAAACCTTCATATTGTTGCCAGAATGTTGGCTTTCTGCACACCAGTGCCAAACAGAAATACAGAGACAGAGTTACACAGGAGAAGGAGATAGTGGCTTTATTACTTTGCCAGGCAAAGGGGGAACACAGTAGGGAACACAGTTCATACTTATTATGAACAGAAGGCAAATGAAAGCAAACGTGTGAGCATAGAAAACTACGTCACTTCATTTGGCAAATGAATACAGATAGAAACAAGATATAATCTCAAATAGCTTGCTCTGAATAAGATTTGATACTAGATAGAAAATTCCAAACCCTGAAGGCTTTGTGTTCCTTTTTAAATTACAAAGTGAGGAGGCAGGGGTTGGGGGGTGGTCCTAAGATGGCGGAGGAATAGGACAGGGAGACCACTTTCTTCCCCACAAATTCATCAAAAGAACAGCTGAACGCTGAGTAAATTCCATAAACAACTTCTGAATGCTGGCAGAGGTCATCAGGCACCCAGAAAAGCAGCCCATTGTATTTGAAAGGAGGTAGGAAAAAATAAAAAAGATAAAAAGAGAGACAAAAGAAGTAGGGACAGAGATCCATCCCAGGAAGGGAGTCTTAAAAAAGAGAGGTTTCCAAACACCAGGAAACACTCTCACTGCCGTGTCTGTGGTGAGCTTTGGAACCACAGAGGGAAACATAACCGGGAGGAAAAATAAATAAATAATTACAACCCACAGATTATGTGCCCAACGGTAACTCCCCCAGCAGAGAAGTAGTGCAGACGCCTGCATCTGCCACTAGCAAGCGGGGGCTGGGCAGGGAGGTGCGGGCTGCATTGATTAGAGTAAGGACCAGGCCTGAATGCACCAAGGGCAATCTGAGGGAACTAACTTGGGATAGCAAACCAGACTGTGGGATAGCTACCATGCGAAAAGCCCTAACCTAAGATGCCGACAGGCCTGCTCACAGAACAAAGGACTGAGCAGAGCTAGCCGGCTGCAGACCGGCCCATTCCCCCCGCCCCCAACTCCCCATGACAGGCAGGTGAAGGCAGCCAGAGCTGGAAGGGGGCAATCGCAGCCCCAGAGAGGCATTATCTACCAAACTGCAAGCAGGCTTCATTGCTAACCAAGACTTCTTGAAATACTTGATGGTCAACATCTGCCTGAGAAGGTGTGCTGGTTGTACACCCAGAAAACTGAGCGGCAGGGACAAGGGAGGTGATAAGTCATAGCGACCGCGCTTGCCAAATACCTGATCACCTGAGCTGCTCAGACCTGGGAAGGGCACAAAACGCAGGCCCAACCAAGTCTCTGCCTCTGAGAAGTACCTGAGTACCTGAACCTGAGCGGCTTAGAGCTGGGGGGTGCATGCAGCCCAGGGCCGGCCTCAGACAGTTCCCGGCAGAGCAACCTAGAGCCTAATCAGTTTAGACAGGGAAAGCACACACACAGTGAGCGGGGGCAAACCCAGTGTGGCCAGGACCATGCCAGTGTTATTTGTTTGCAGCATCCCTCCCTCCCCACAGCATGACTGAACAAGTGAGCCTAAAAAAGTGTCCACCACCGCCCCCTTGTGTCAGGGCGGAAATTAGACACTGAAGAGACCAGCAAACAGAAGACGCTAAACCAGAGGGAACCTCCTTGGAAGTGACAGGGGCAATAGATTAAAATCCTGTAGTTAGTACCAAATACATAGGAAGGGGCCTATAGATCTTGAGAAATATAAGCCAGATCAAGGAACTCTCCAAAAATGAACTGACCCCACACTGCCCACAACAACACCAGAGAAAGTCCTAGATAGATTTTTACTATCATTCTTTAATTTAATTTTTTTTCTATTTTAAAATCCTCTATTACTCCTTTAATTTTCATTTTTATAACCTACTATTACTTTGCAAAAGAAAAAGACAGACCCTATTTTTTAAAGCAAACTTAAAAGCAAACTATATATATATATATATATATTCTATAATTTTTGTGCCTTTTTTTCCTTTAATATTGTATTTTTAAAAATCCAACCTCTATTCTAGATTTTTAATCTTTGCTTTTTGGTATTTGTTATCAATTTTGTACCTTTAAGAACCCAATCTTCAGTACCCATTTTTACTTGGGAGCGAGATTAGTGGCTTGAGTGCTCTTTCCCCCTTTGGACTCTTCTTTTTCTCCACCAGGTCACCTCTATCTCCTCCCTCCCCCTTCTCTCCTCTACCCAACACTGTGAATCTCTTTGTGTGTTCTGGACGGTGGAGAACAGTTAGGAAACTGATTACTGGCTGATCTGTCTCTCTCCTTTTGATTCCCCCCTTTTATCCTCCTGGCCACCTCTGTCTCCTACCTCCCTCTTCTCTTCTCTGTATAACTCCATGAACATCTCTGAGCGGTCCAGACTGTGGAGCGCACATAAGGAAATGATTACTGGCTAGCATGCTCTCGCCTCTTTTGATTCCCCCTCTTCTCATCCTGGTCACCTCTATCTCCCTCCTCCCTCGTCTCTTCTTCATGTAACTCTGTGAACCTCTCTGGGTGTCCCTCACTGTGGAGATACTTTTCATCTTTAACCTAGATGTTTTATCAATGGTGCTGTATAGAAGGAGAAGTCTTGAGGCTACTGTAAAAGTAAGACTGAAAACCAGAAGCAGGAGGCTTAAGTCCAAATCCTGAGAACACCAGAGAACTCCTGACTCCAAGGAACATTAATTAAAAGGAGCTCATCAAACCCCTCCATAGCTACACTGAAACCAAGCACCACCCAAGGGCCAACAAGTTCCAGAGCAAGACATACCATGCAAATTCTCCAGCAACACAGGAACATAGCCCTGAGCTTCAATATACAGGCTGCTCAAAGTCACTCCAAATCCATTGACATCTCACAACTCATTACTGGACACTTCATTGAACTCCAAAGAGAAGAAATCCAATCCCACCAACCAGAACACCGACACAAGTTTCCCTAACCAGGAACCTTGACAAGTCACCCGTACAACCCCACCCACAGTGAGGAAACTCCACAATAAACAGAACTCCACAAACTGTCAGAATACAGAAAGGCCACCCCAAACACAGCAATATAAACAAGATGAAGAGACAGAGGAATGCCCAGCAGGTAAAGGAACAGGATAAATGCCCACCAAACCAAACAAAAGAGGAAGAGATACGGAATCTACCTGATAAAGAATTCCGAATACTGATAGTGAAAATGATCCAAAATTTTGAAAACAAAATGGAATCACAGATAAATAGCCTGGAGACAAGGATTGAGAAGATGCAAGAAAGGTTTAACAAGGACCTAAAAGAAATTTAAAAAAGAGCCAATATATAATGAATAATGCAATAAATGATATAAAAAACACTCTGGAGGGAACAAATAGTAGAATAATGGAGGCAGAAGATAGGATTAGTGAGGTAGAAGATAGAATGGTAGAAGTAAAGGAATCAGAGAGGAAAAAAGAAATACTAATTAAAATAAAGGAGGACAATCTCAGAGACCTCCAGGACAATATTAAACGCTACAACATTCGAATCATAGAGGTCCCAGGAGAAGAAGACAAAAAGAAAGACCACAAGAAAATACTTGAGGAGCTAATAGTTGAGAACTTCCCTAAAATGGGGAAGGAAATAATCACCTAAGTCCAAGAAACCCAGAGTCCCAAACAGGATACACCCAAGACGAAACACCCCAAGACACATATTAATCAAATTAACAAAGATCAAACACAAAGAACAAATATTAAAAGCAGCAAGGGAAAAACAACCAATAACACACAAGGGGATTCCCATAAGGATAACAGCTGATCTTTCAATAGAAACTCTTCAGGCCAGGAGGGAATGGCAGGACATACTTAAAGTGATGAAAGAAAATAACCTACAGCCCAGATTACTGTACCCAGAAATTATCTCATTCAAATATTAAAGAAAAATCAAAAGCTTGTCTGCTTTACAGACAAGCAAAAGTGAAAGAATTCTGCACCACCAAACCAGCTCTCCAACAAATGCTAAAGGATCTTCCCTAGACAGGAAACACAAAAAAGGTGTATAAACTCGAACCCAAAACAATTAAGTAAATGGCAATGGGATCATATTTATCAATAATTACCTTAAATGTAAATGGGTTGAATGCCCCAACCAAAAAACAAAGACTGGCTGAATGGATACAAACACAAGACCCATATATATGTTGTCTACAAGAGACCCACCTCAAAACAAGGGACACATACAGACTGAAAGTGAAGGGTTGGAAAAAGATATTCCACACAAATACAGATGAAAAGAAAGCCGGAGTAGCAATACTCATATCAGATAATATAGATTTTAAAACAAAGCCTGTGAAAAGAGACAAAGAAGAGCACTACATAATGATCAAAGGATCAATCCAAGAAGATATAACAATTATAAATATATATGCACCCAACATAGGAGCACCACTATATGTAAGACAAATGCTAACAAGTATGAAAGGGGAAATTAACAATAACACAATAATAGTGGGAGACTTTAATACCTCACTCACACCTATGGATAGATCAACTAAACAGAAAATTAACAAGGAAATACAAACTTTAAATGATGCAGTAGACCAGTTAGACCTAATTGATACCTATAGGACATTTCACCCCCAAAACAATGAATTTCACCTTTTTCTCAAGCATACACGGAACCTTCTCCAAGATAGATCACATCCTGGGCCATAAATCTAGCCTTGGTAAATTCAAAACAATTGAAATCATTCCAAGCATCTCTTCTGACCACAATGCAATTAGAATGGATCTCAATTACAGGAGAAAAACCATTAAAAATTCCAACATATGGAGGCTGAATAACATGCTGGTGAATAACCAACAAATCACAGAAGAAATCAAAAAAGAAATCAAATATGCATAGAAACGATGAAAATTAAACCACAACAACCCAAAACCTGTGGGACACCGTAAAAGCAGTGCTAAGGGGAAGGTTCATAGCAATACAGGCATACCTCAAGAAACAAGAAAAAAGTCAAATGAATAACCTAATTCTCCACTAGCAACTAGGAAAGGAAGAAATGAAGAACCCCAGGGTTAGTAGAAGGAAAGAAATCTTAAAAATTAGGGCAGAAATAAATGCTAAAGAAATAAAAGAGACCATAGCAAAAATCAACAAAGCTAAATCTGGTTCTTTGAAAGGATAAATAAAATCGACAAACCATTAGCCAGACTCATCAAGAAACAAAGGGAGAAAAATCAAATTAATAAAATTAGAAATGAAAATGGAGAGATCACAACAAACACACAAATACAAAGGATCATAAGAGACTACTATCAGCAATTATATGCCAATAAAATGGACAACTTGGAAGTAATGGACAAATTCCTAGAAAAGTACAACTTTGCAAATCTGAACCAGGAAGACATAGAAAATCTTAACAGACCCACTGCAAGCATGTAAATTGAAACTGTAATAAGCAATCTTCCAGCAAACAAAAGCCCAGGACCAGACAGCTTCACAGTTGAATTCTATGAAAAATTTAGAGAAGAGCTAACATCTATCCTACTCAAACTTTTCCAGAAAATCTCAGAGGAAGGTAAACTTCCAAACTAATTCTATGAGCCCACCATCACCCTAATACCAAAACCTGACAAAGATTCCACAAAAAAGGAACTCTACAGGCCAATATCACTGATGAACATAGATGCAAAATTCCTTAACAAAATTCTAGCAATCAGAATCCAACAACACATTAAAAAGATCATACATCATGACCAAGTGGGCTTTATCCCAGGAATCCAAGGATTCTTCAATATCCGCAAATCAATCAATGTAATACACCACATTAGCAAATTAAAAATAAAAGCCATATGATTATCTCAATAGATGCAGAGAAAGCCTTTGACAAAATTCAACATCCATTTATGATAAAAACTTTCCAGAAAGAAGGAATAGAAGGAACATACTTCAACATAATAAAAGCTATATATGACAAACCCACAGCAAACATTATCCTCAATGATTAAAAATTGAAAACATTTCCCCTAAAGCCAGGAACAAGACAAGGGTGCCCACTTTCACCACTACTATTCAATATAGTTTTGGAGGTTTTGGCCACAGCAATCAGAACAGAAAAAGAAATAAAAGGAATCCAGATTGGAAAAGAAGAAGTAAAACTCTCACTGTTTGCAGATGACATGATCATCTACATAGAAAACCCTAAAGACTTCACCAGAAAATTACTAGAGCTAATCAATGAATATAGTAAAGTTGCAGAATATAAAATCAACACACAGAAATCCCTTGCATTACTATACTATATTTTCTCATTATTAGTGAGAAAATAGAAAGAGAAATTAAGGAAACAATTCCATACACTATTGCAACGAAAATAATAAAATACTTAGGAATATATCTACCTAAAGAAACAAATGACCTATATATAGAAAACTATAAAATACTGGTGAAAGAAATCAAAGAAGACACTAATAGATGGAGAAATATACCGAGTTCATGGATTGGAAGAATCAATATAGTGAAAATGAGTATACTACCTAAAGCAATCTATAGATTCAATGCAATCCCTCTCAAGCTACCGATGGTATTTTTCACAGAGTTAGAACAAATAATTTCACAATTTGTATGGAAGTACAAAAAACCTCGAATAGTCAAAGCAATCTTGAGAAAGAAGAGTGGAACTGGAGGAATCAACCTGCCTGACTTCAGGATCTACTACAAAGCCACAGTCATAAAGACAGTATGGTATTGGCACAAAGACAGAAATATAGACCAATGGAACAAAATAAAAAGCCCAGAGATAAACCCATGCACCTATGGACACCTTATCTTTGACAAAGGAGGCAAGAATATACAATGGAGAAAAGACAATCTCTTTAACAATTGGTGCTGGGAAAACTGGTCAACCACTTGTAAAAGAATGAAACTAGAACACTTTCAAACATCATACACAAAAATAAACTCAAAATGGATTAAAGATCTAAACGTAAGACCAGAAACTATTAAACTCTTACAGGAGAACATAAGCAAAACACTCTCTGACATACATCACAGCAGGATCCTCTATGACCCACCTCCCAGAATATTGGAAATAAAAGCAAAAATAAACAAATGGGACCTAATTAAAATTAAAAGCTTCTTCATAACAAAGGAAACTATAAGCAAGGTGAAAAGACAGCCTTCAGAATGGGAGAAAATAATAGCAAATGAAGCAACTGACAAAGAATCAATCTCAAAAATATACAAGCAACTCCTGCAGCTCAATTCCAGAAAAATAAAAGACCCAATCAAAAAACAGGCCAAAGAACTAAACAGACATTTTCAAAAGAAGACATATAGATGTCTAACAAACACATGAAAAGATGCTCAACATCACTCATTATCCGAGAAATGCAAATCAAAACCACAGTGAGGTACCATTTCACGCCAGTCAGAATGGCTGTGATCCAAAAGTCTACAGGAAATAAATGCTGGAGAGGGTGTGGAGAAAAAGGAATCCTCTTACACTGTTGGTGGGAATGCAAACTAGTACAGCCACTATGGAGAACAGTATGGAGATTCCTTAAAAAACTGGAAATAGAACTGCCATATGACCCAGCAATCCCACTGCTGGGCATACACACTGAGGAAACCAGAATTGAAAGAGACTCGTGTACCCCAATGTTCATCGCAGCACTGTTTATAATAGCCAGGACATGGAAACAACCTCGATATCCATCAGCAGACGAATGGATAAGAAAGCAGTGGTACATATACACAATGGAGTATTACTCAGCCATTAAAAAGAATACATTTGAATCAGTTCTAATGAAGTGGATGAAACTGGAGCCTGCTATACACAGCGAACTAAGCCAGAAAGAAAAACACCAATACAGTATACTTATGCATATATGTGGAATTTAGAAAGAGGGTAATGATAACCCTGTATATGAGACAGCAAAAGAGACACTGATGTATAGAACAGTCTTTTGGACTCTGTGGGAGAGGGTGAGGGTGGGATGATTTGGGAGAATGGCATTAAAACATGTATAATATCATATGTGAAACGAATTGCCAGTCCAGGTTCGATGCAGGATACAGGATGCTTGGGGCTGGTGCACCGGGATGACCCAGAGGGATAGTATGGGGAGGGAAGTGCAAGGGGGTTTCAGGATGAGGAACACGTGCACACCCATGGCAGATTCATGTTGATGTATAGCAAGACCAATACAATATTGTAAAGTAATTAAACTCCAATTAAAATAAAAAATTTATATTTAAAAAAAATTACAAAGTGAGACAGGAAGGGGACAGGGCTCAATCTTTAAAAGAATGACATAGCAGAGCAAACTTGATTTCCAAGTATACAAGAAACCTCATTATTACACTCATGGTAATACATTGGCAGGCTAAATTACACACCCACAGGCTCCATGACATTTTCAAGGAGCCATAAAAGCCAAAATGTGGGCAGTGACTCAATTCCTGGAAATCTGTACTCCTTCCCCAAAATATTAGAATAATATTCCCACTCAGTCATCTAGGAAATGACCCAGCTAATAAAAACTAATCACTCCATATTTCAGGATCTCTCACCTAGTGAGATGGCCTATACTCTCTGTATTTACCTGAATAAATCTTCCTTCAGTTTACTGTAGTTCACTCTTGATTTCTTTCCTGCAAGAAGCCAAGAACTCACACTTGGCAGCCTGTCCCAGGGTCTTGCCTGGGGCATGGAACAAGACTATCCTCTCACACTTCACCATCTTTTTCTCTTACTACATCTTATTGTGCCAAAGTGAGGTCTCAAAGGGCATGGATAATCTTGATCCATCTTTTGTGCTATAGCTCTGGTGGCTGAGACTCCTCCAGACCTATGTAGATATAGGTGGTCCATTGAAAAAACTGTTAGTCACTCACTCGTGTCCAAGTCTTTGCAACACCATGGGCCTGCTAGGCTCTTCTTTCAGTGCAATTCTCCAGGAAAGAATAATGGAGGGGGTTGCCATTCCCCTCTCCAAGGGATCTTCTCAACACAGGGATCAACTGTGGTCTCCTGCATTGCAGGTAGATTCATTATCATCTGAGCAACTAGTAGTACCTTAGATGGTGGTGCACCAGGGCCTGGGAGAAAGGAGCAGTGACCCCACAAGTGTTCAGGGGTCCCCAGCAGAGGCATTCATGGACAGTTGCTTGCTGTGTGGCCAGGGGCACTGAATACCACAGCCCTGGAAGCTGCAGCATGCTGGCATAAGTCCTTTTGAAGGAAGTCACCTTTACTGCCATTACCCGTACCATAGTTTGTCCTAAGGACAAATAATAGGAAGGGAACACAGCCCCAACAGAAAATTGGATTAAAGATTTACTAAGCATTGCCCCATCCATCAGAGGAAGACACAGATGCCCCCACAGCCAGTCCCTACCATCAGGAAGATTCACAAGCCTCTGATCCTTATCCACCAGAGGGCACAAAGAATGAAAACCACAATCACAGAAAACTAAGCAAACTGATCACATGGAATACAGCCTTGTCTAACTCAGTGAAACTATGAGCCATGCTGTGTAGGTCCACCCAAGATGGGTGGGTAATGGAAGAGACTTCTGACAAAATGTCATCCACTGGACAAGGTAATGGCAAACCATTTCAATATTCTTGCCTTGAGAATCCCATAAAAAGAATGAAAAGGGAAAAAGCAATGACACTGAAAGATGAACTCCCCAGGTCGGCAGGTACCCAATAAGCTACTGGAGAAAAGTGGAGAAATAGCTCGAGAAAGCATAAAGAGCCTGAGCCAAAGAGAAAACAATGCCCAGTTTTGGAAGGGACTGGTAATGGAAGTAAAGTCCGATGCTGTAAGGAGCAATATCGCACAGGGATGTTAGGTTCATGTATCAAGATAAATTGCAAGTGGTCGAACAGGCAATGGCAAAAGTGAACACTGGCATTTTAGGAATCAGTGAACTAAAATGGACATAAATGGACAAAGTTAATTCATATGATCCTTATGTCTACTACTTGGGGCAAGTATCCCATAGAAGAAATGGAATAGCCCTCATAGTCAACTAAAGAGTCTAAAATGAAGTACTTTAGGTGCAATCTCAAAAGTGACAGAAGGATCTCTGTTCATTTTCAAGTAAAGCATTCAATATCACAGTAATCCAAGTCTCTGCCCCAACCAATAATGCCAAAGAAGCTGAAGCCGAATGTATCTATGATGACCTACAAGATCTTCGAACACCAGAAAAGGTTGCTCTTTTCATCATAGAGGCTTCCCTGGTGGCTCAGATGGTAAAGTGTCTTCCTGCAAGACCCGGGTTCAATCTCTGAGTCAGGAAGATCTCCGGAGAAGGAAATGGCAACCGACTCCAGTACTCTTGCCTGTAAAATCCCATGGACAGAGGAGCCCAGTAGGTTACAGTCCACAGGGTCACAAAGAATCGGACAAGACTGAGTGACTTCACATGGTTTCATCATAGGGGACTGGAATGCAAAAGTAGGAAGTCAACAGATACCTGGAATAACAGGCAAGTTTGGCCTGGAGTACAAAATGAAGTATGGCAAAGGCTAACAGAGTTTTGCCAAGAGAATGCACTGGCCGTAGCAAACATCCCCTTCCAACAACACAAGAGACAATTCTACATATGAATATCAGCAGATCATTAACACTTAAACCAGATTGATTATATTCAATGCAGCTGAAGATGGAGAAGATATATAAAGTCAGCAAAAACAAGACCAGGGGCTGACTGTGGCTCAGACCATGAACTCCTTATTGGCAAAATCAGATTTAACTGGAAGAAAGTAGGGAAAACCACTAGCACACTTGGAAATGACCTACATCATATCACTTATGATTATACAGTTAAATTCAGTTGCTCAGTCATGTCTGACTCTTTGCGACCCCATGGACTGCAGCACGCCAGGCCTCCTTGTCCGTCACCAACTCCTGGAGCTTACTCAAACTCATGTCCAATGAGTCGGTGATGCCATCCAACTATCTCATCCTCTGTCATCCCCTTATGCCTCTGCCTTCATTCTTTCCCATAATCAGGGTCTTTTCAAATGAATCAGTTCTTCACATCAGGTGGCCAAAGTATTGGAGTTTCAGCTTCAACATCAGTCCTTCCAATGAACACCCAGGACTGATCTCCTTTAGGATGGACTGGTTGGATCTCCTTGCAGTCCAAGGGACTCTCAAGAGTCTTCTCCAACACCACAGTTCAAAAGCATCAATTCTTCAGCACTCAGCTTTCTTTATAGTCAAACTCTCACATCCATGCATGACTACTGGAAAAAACCATAGCTTTGACTAGATGGATCTTTGTTGGCAAAATAATGTCTCTGCTTTTTAATATACTGTCTAGGTTAGTCATAGCTTTTCTTCAAAGGAGTAATCATCTTTTAATTTAATGGCTGCAGTGATTTTGGAGCCCAAAACAATAAATTCTGTCACTGTTTCCATTGTTTCCCCATTGATTTGCCATGAACTGATGGGGCCTGATGCCGTGAACTTAGTTTTCTGAATGTTGAATTTTAAGTCAACTGTTCCACTCTCCTCTTTCACATTTGCTTAGTTCTTCGCTTTAGTTCTTCTTCACTTTCTGCCATAACTGTTGTGTCATCTGCATATCTGCAGTTATTGATATTTCTCCTGGAAATCTTGATTCCAGCTTGTGCTTCATCCAGTCCAACATTTCTCATGATGTACTCTGCATAGAAGTTAAATAAGCAGGGTGACAATATACAGCCTTGACATTCTCCTTTCACGATTTAGAACCAGTCTGTTGTTCCATGTCTAGTTCTAACTGTTGCTTCTTGACCTGAAAACAGGTTTCTCAAGAGGCAGGTCATGTGGTTTGGTATCCCCATCTCTTTAAGAATTTTCCCACAGTTTGTTGTGATCCACACAGTCAAAGGCTTTGGAATAGTCAATAAAGCAGAAGTAGATGTTTTTCTGGAACTCTCTGGCTTTTTCAATGATCCAACGAATTCTGGCAATTTGATCTCTGGTTCCTCTGCCTTTTCTAAATCCAGCTTGAACATCTGGAATCTCACAGTTCACATACTGTTGAAGCCTGGCTTGAAGAATTATGAGCATTACTTTGCTAGCATGTGAGATGAGTGCAACTGTGCGGTAGTTTGAACATTATTTGGCATTGCCTTTTTTTGGATTGGAAACTGATCTTTGCTGGTCCTGTGTCCATTGCTTAGTTTTCCAAATATGCTTTCATAATGAGTGCAGCACTTTCATAGCATCATCTTTTAGGATTTGAAATAGCTCAGCTAGAATTCCATCACCTCTACTAGCTTTGTTCGTAGTGATGCTTCCTAAGGCCCACTTGACTTGCATTCCAGGATGTCTGGCTCTAGGTGAGTGATCACACCATCATGGTTATCTGGGTCATGAAGATCTTTTTTGTATAGTTCTTCAGTGCATTCTTGCCACCTCTTCTTAATATGTTCTCCCTCTGTTAGGTCCCTACTATTTCTGTCCTTTATTGTGCCTATATTTGCATGAAATATTCCCTTGGTATCTCTAATTTTCTTGAAGAGATCTCTAGTCCTTCTCATTCTGTTGTTTTCCTCTAGTTCTTTGCATTGATCATTGAGGAAGGCTTTCTTCTCCCTCCTTGCTATCCTTTGGAACTCTGCTTCAAATAGCTGTATCTTTTCTTTTCTCCTTTGCCTTTTCCTTCTCTTCTTTTCTCAGCTATTTGTAAGGCCTCCTCAGGCAACCATTTTGCCTTTTTGTGTTTCTTTTTCTTGGGGATGATCTTGATCACTGTTTCCTGTACAGTGTCATGAACCTCCATCCATAGTTCTTCAGGCACTCTATCAGGTCTAATCTCTTGAATCTATTTGTCACTTCCATTGCATAGTCATAAGGGATTTAATTTAGGTCATACCTGAATGGTTTAGTTGTTTTCCCTACTTTCTTCAGTTTAAGTCTGATGCCTTCTCTTGGCAAAACTCTATTAGCTTTTGCCCTGCTTCATTCTGTACTCCAAGGCCAAATTTTCCTGTTACTCCAGGTATTTCTTGACTTTCAACTTTTTGCATTCCAGTCCCCTGTAATGAAGAGGACATCTTTTTTGGGTGCTAGTTCTAAAAGGTCTTGTAGGTCTTCATAGAACCGTTCAACATCAGCTTCTTCAGCATTACTGGTTGGGGCATAGATTTGGATTACTGTGATATTGAATGGTTTGCCCTGGAAATGAACAGAGATCATTCTGCCATTTTTGAGATAGCATCAAAGTACTGCATTTAGGACTCTTCTGTTGACTATGATTATACAGTAGAAGTGACAAATAGATTCAATGTACTAGACCTCATAGAGTGCCTGAAGAACTATGGATGGAGGTTCATAACATCGTACAGGATATGGTGATCAAATCCATTCAGAAGGAAAATAAATACAGAAAGGTAAAAAGGTTGTCTGATGAGGGTTTATAAATAGCTTAGAAAAGAAGAGAAGTCAAAGGAAAAGGAGAAAAGGAAAGATATATACATCTGAATGCAGAGTTCCAAAGAAGAGCAAGGAGACATAAGAAAGCCTTTTTCAGTGATTAGTGCAAATAAATAGAGGGAAATAATAGAATAGGAAAGACTAGAGATCTTTTTAAAAAAATGGATATACCAAGTGAATGTTTTATGCATAGATCAGCAAAATTAAGGACAGAAACAGTATGGTCTTAACAGAAGCATAAGATATTAAGAAGAGGGGGAAAGAATATACAAAAAAACTGTACATAAAAGGATTTGAAATAGCTCAACTGGAATTCCATCACCTCCACTAGCTTTGCTTGTAGTGATGCTGCCTAAGGCCCACTTGACTTATCTGGGGCATTAAGATCTTTTTTGTATGCCAGCAAATTTGGAAAACTCAGCAGTGGCCACAGGACTGTAAAACATAAATTTTCATTCTAATCCCCAAAAAAGAGAATGCAAAAATGTTCAAACTACCGCATAATTGTACTCATCTCACACACTAGCAAAGTAACGCTCAAAATTCTCCAAGTGATGCTTCAACAGTAGATGAATGGAGAACAAGCTGGATTTAGAAAAGTCAGAGGAACCAGAGGCCAAATTGCCAACATCCTTTGAATCATAGAAAAAGCAAGGGAGTTCCAGAAAAACATCTGCTTCTGCTTCATTGACTACACCAAAAGCTTTGACTGTGTGGATTCATAATAAACTGAGGAAAATTCTTAAGAAGATGGGAATACCAGACCTCCCTATCTGTCTCCTGAGAAATCTGTATGCAGGTGAAGAAGCAACAGTTATAACTGGACATGGAAGAAAAATTTGGTTCCAAATTGGGAAAGGAGTATGTCAAGGCTGTATAGTTTCACCCTCCTTATTTAACTATATGCAGAGTACATCACGCAAAATGCCAGGCTGGTTGAAACCCAAGCTTGAATCAAAATTGCCAGAGAAATACCAATAAGGTCAAATATTCAGATTACACCATCCTTATGGCAGAAAGCTAAGAGGAACTAAAGAGTGTCTTGATGAAAGTGAAAGAGGAAAGTGGAAAAACTGGCTTAAAACTCAACATTCAAAAAGCTAAGATCATGGCATCTGGTCCCATCACTTCATGGCATATAGATAAGGAAATAATGGAAACAGTGACAGACTTTATTTTCTTGGGCTCCAAAATCACTTCAGATTGTGACTATAGCTATGAAATTATGACACTTGCTCCTTAGAGGAAAAGCCATTACCACCCTAGACAGCATATTAAAAAGCAGAGACATTACTTTGCTGACAGGTCCATCTAGTCAAAGCTTTTTGAATGCAAAAAAAAATTGATGCTTTTGAACTGTGGTGTTGGAGAAGACTCTTGAGAGTCCCTTGGACTGCAAGAAGATCAAACTAGTCAATCCTAAAGGAAATCAGTCCTGAATATTCATTGAAAGGACTGATGCAGAAGCTGAAGATACAATACTTTAACCACCCGATGGAAAGAAGTGACTCTTTGGAAAAGATCCTGATGCTGGGGAATATTGCATGCAAGAAGAGAAGGGGACAACAGAGGACGAGATGGTTGTATGGCATCACCGACTCAATGGGCATGAGTTTGAGCAAGCTCTGAGTGTTGGTGATGGACAGGAAAGCCTGGCATGCTTCAGTCCAGGGGGTTGCAGAGTCACAGATGACTGAGAGACTGAACTGAAGTGAACTGAACAGCCCTTGCAAGATCTAATAGAGACCAATTGTCTGGCTATGAAGAAGACTCTCGAGGCCAAGTATTTTCTGCCATGAATCTTTCTTATTCTCCTATTTCTTGATCTCTTTGGACTCAAGAAGATACACCAAGACAATCTCTGGACATCCAAATTACCCCCTGGGGCAAGTAATTGCCAATTTGATCAGGTGGGTTTCCCCTCTGTGGCTCCTTGAGCCCAACTCCCACTACTTACTTGTTCTTAATCCTTGTCTGGTTTTGGGGTGTGGGGACTGCATTAGGGGCCCACATTGGGGGACTTTGAACCCTTTTCTAGATTTTCAGCCTGGTCTTGTCTGAGTGCACTTGGGACCTATGATATCTTGTATCCTTCAATGGATGTTGTGGATGAAAACTTCCTTCAAGAGAGTCACAGTCTTTTCCAACCTCAGGAAGTGTCACAGCTGTGAACCGTCCTAATCCCACTCAGTCATCCTCCATATTTTAACCCCCTTGTCAACTGTGAAACTTAGCCAGGAGTCATGCTCTCTGTTAAGGGTCACATCTTGTGAGGATCCCAGACACTCGTGAGTGGACGTTCTGAGCCAGTACTTCCCTTGTAGGGGTGGCCAGTGAACTTGATCACCCTCTGAATGGAGGTAGTGTTTAAGCACTCTTCTCAGTGGGCTTATAAATCTCTGGTCCAGGAATTGTCATGATTGTACATCTCTCTTCCTGTCCTGGATTTCTCTTGTAGAGTCCTTCTCTCCTAACTTCTTGGACAATCTATTGACCCTTGAGTCTTTATCCCAGCTTTGCCAGCAGGTTGGATATTGCCTCTTTTACTTCTGCAGAGAGGCGGTTGTGGTGGTTTAGTCACTAAGTCGTGTCCAACTCTTGTGACCCCATGGACTGTAGCCCATCAAGCTCTTCTGTCCATGGGATTTCTGAGGCAAGGATAGAGGAGTGAGTTGCCATTGCCTTCTCCAAGGAGACGGTCCTCCTCAATATCACAAGGACCATATCCTGAGGGAAGTTTTTAGCTTGTATTGGTATCACTGTCTTGTGGTGCTGCAGCTCTACCTTTTGGATCTGTTTGTTTCTCTTTTGTGTCAGTGATAAAGCTATTCCACTTAATTTGCTCAAGGTATATGTTCCTCCCTGCCCTTTCTGAAGAATTTAGGCCCTAGGATTCTGGTTTTTATTTATTTTTTTCTCCCATTGGCTCTTGTTTCTTCCCTTGACTAACCGAAGGGACTCAGGCTCTCTGACCAGGCAAATTTTGGGTGCTCATTGTTGATAGTGAGAAATACCAGGACAAATAACTAACATTTGCCCAGTATCCATCAGACCCCAATCTTGTTAATACATCTTAATTAAACAAATGGAGGTGACTACAATCATCATGAAGGACTCCACACTAAGATGCATATAAACTAATTGGGAAAAATTTAGACCCAATGGTTTAAGGAAAAAAAGGAAATTAATTTTCTTTTGCAATTCTGCATGGCACCAATACAGTTTTGCCAGGTGGCGCTAGTGGTTAAGAACTTCCTGTCAATGCAAGAGACCTGGGTTTAATCCCCTGGAGGAGGGCATGGAAACCCACTCCAATATTCTTGCCTGGAGAATCCCATTAACAGATGGTCCTGGTGGGCTACCATCCATGGATCATAGAGTCTGACACAACTGAAGTGACTTAGCACATACACACGCATGGCCCCAAAACAAACTAGGGAACCAAGAGATCTGGCCAGAAAATGGGTCTTGATTTACAATACCATCTTGCAGCTGGGCTTATTTTGTAAAAGGAAAGGTAAATGAGGGGAAGTCCTATACATCTGAATGTTCATAACTCGATTCCAAAATCCAGGTCTAAAGAACTCCTGATGGGAGCACCTGACTCACATCCTTTTAAGTGCCTTCATCCCTTACAGGAGCCTGATGATTTTGATGATTCCCTTATGAGCCCATCTCCCTGAGGTCCACAACTGAGAACTCCTACCTCTCCCAGTTATGAGTGGGGAGGGGCAGATTTCTGGATCATTTCCCCTTGATGTTCCATCTGGGCAGATGGAGAATCCAGACCTCCATAAATCAACTCATGAACTTGGCCTTTGGATTATTAACAATCGAGATAAGATTGAAGAGGCAAAAAGAATTCAGAGATAATAGCAAAAGCACAGTTACTGGTGGCATCCCTAACCTCTGTACCACCTCAGGTTTACCTTCCCTTGTGAAGACCCATGGTGGGGACAGGATCCAGGAAGCCTGAATCAGAGTCACTGTGTTGCCAAGAAATAATCTATTTTAAGTGTGGCCAAGAGGGCTGCTGGAAAGATGAATGGTCCTTGTATGGAAAAAGTCCACGGGACCTGTCAGTACACAAACAAGAAGGTCACTGGAAGCGGGACTGCTCCCAGTCTTAAAGTTGATACAGGGCTCCCAAACCAATGATGGCTAAGAGGACTGGAGACTGACAGGG
This sequence comes from Bos indicus, assembly GCF_029378745.1. Classification (NCBI taxonomy): domain Eukaryota; kingdom Metazoa; phylum Chordata; class Mammalia; order Artiodactyla; family Bovidae; genus Bos; species Bos indicus. The sequence goes on from NC_091783.1 coordinate 13,249,073, forward strand.
CCTGGGACCCTCCCTGGCTTCCAAAGACACCTAGTCATTTCTTTTAAGGAGCCATTGGTAATTTTGATGTGTCAAGGGAAGGTATTTTCTTATTATATATGTGGACTGCCTAGTCTGTGGTGACTGATTTTCCTGGACCCTGGACCCTTGTCCTCATCATCCTGTGTAATAACAGGGACTGATGGAAAGCCCCATACCAAAATACCCACCCACCCCTCTCTTCAATATCTTGCTAGGAAATGTTTACCTTTACACATCAGTTTCTGTTCATGCTAGAGTGCCCCATTCTCTTGTTGGGAAGGGAACTGCTTACTAAATTCCAGACAATAGTGCATGCTGGAGACCCTCATGGAAAAGACACTCCCCAAGAAAAATAATTTCTCTTGGCTGGAAGAGTCTACCTCAGTCCCAGGCAAGAGGAGGTCTCCATTCCACCCCATTGGTGTTTCTAAACCATGGGCTGTTAAACTGGTTCACAGTGCTAGAACTAAAGCTTTCTTTCTTCTGTTCAAATACAAATGCTCAGGGGAGAGGTAAAGCCCAGAGTCATTAGGAGTCCTCTGTACACTAGCATGGGCTTCCCTGGTGGCTCAGACAGTAATGAATCTGCCTGCAATGCAGGAGACCCAGGTTCAATACCTGGGTTGGGAAGATCCCTGGAGAAGGGAATGGCTACCCATTCCAGTATTCTTGCCTGGAGAATTCCATGCACAGAGGATCCTGGTGGGCTACAGTCACAGAGTCAGACATGACTGAGTGACTAACTTTCACTTTTTTATTTTCACATACATTAGCATATATTAATATATTCAATTATTTTAGTGAACAAATCATGAAACAAAGGTCTGCAGAGTAGCTATGAAGAGATAATATGAGATTTGGAGAAGTGAGGGCATTACTACCAGATATAATCAGTACTATAGTATAATTCCTGAAGAAAGGCAAAGCTTTATAAACTAAAATTGAAGAATTAATTCTTTAGCAACTCTGGAATGCCAAATATGGTAGAATAGAAAGGAAATTCATAAAAAATAAAATCAGAAATCAAACTCCGCTTTCATGCTGTCATCGGATTTTCTTTCCTGACTCATGCCATATCACCCTTTTTTTTTCCTGTGCTTCAGACACAGCAGTCTTCCTTCAATATGACTGAAAAAGCTCCTATTTGACTTTCAACTTTTGCCAATCTGCTATTGTCTTCCTTGGAGAAGGCAATGGCAACCCACTCCAGTACTCTTGCCTGGAAAATCCCATGGGCAGAGGAACTTGGTAGGCTGCAGTCCATGGGGTCACTAAGAGTCGGACACGACTGAGCAACTTCACTTTCACTTTTCCCTTTCATGAATTGGAGAAGGAAATGGCAACCCACTCCAGTGTTCTTGCTTGGAGAATCCCAGGGACGTGGGAGCCTGGTGGGCTGTGGTCTATGGGATCGGACAGAGTCGGACACGACTGAAATGACTTACCAGTCTCAGCAGCATTGTCTTCCTTAAGTACCTCCCTTCCAGTTTTCACAGTTCCTTTTCATCCATTAGATCTCAGTTTGCTTGCACATCACCTTCTCAGGGAGGTCTTCTTTTACCACATTATGTAAATTAACTGCTCAAAACGTAAATGCAAACACAAGCATGAGTAGCATACAGATAAATTATCAACATCAATGTGTGGCTTGTTCTCTTAATAATGTTTATCAAATTCAGCCCTGAAAATTGTGTTATTTTTTTGTCTGATGCTGAAGCTCCAATACTTTGGCCACCTGATGCAAACAGCTAACTCTTTGCAAGGACCCTGCTGCTGTGAAACATTGAAGGCAGAAGGAGTAGAGGGTGACAGAGGATCAGATGGTTGGATGACATCACCAATTCAATGGACATGAACTTGGGCAATCTGCAGGAGATGTTAAGGGACAGGGAAATCTAGCATGCTGCAGTCCATAAGGTTGCAAAGGGTAGGACATGACTTTGCAACTGAACAACAACATTTTTAATCTATATCCCAACGTGGGAGAAAAAGGCTCTGGGATGGCAGAAACCATGTCTGCCTTAACCACTGTGCTTCACACAGAACCGGGCATATTGCTTGTTTTACAACAAATGTTCAAAATATTTGTTTATTAGAAGAGTGCATGAATGACTTTGGGATCCTCTTCTTCACTCTTACTTAAATTATATTCCATTATCACATAACTTCAGATTCCTTAGACCTCTCTTGTTTGAGGTAATAAGCTAAGCACTCACCCAGATTAAGTCCAAAATTTTGTTCCGAAGCTGCTTGGGGACAGCTGAACAACCATGGTGACTGGTCTCACTTTAATGTATTACCATGAATCTCAAATGTGCTTTGAATGATGCCTGGCAAGCTCATTTAGGACAGAGATTACTCACTCTCTCCTCTAAAACCAGCAACTTCTACTATCTTCACAGTCTCCCTAATTACCTTTTTTTTTTTTGCTACTTTACTTAGTAAAACTGAAAGTGAAAGTTTCTCAGTCATGAACTCTTTGTGACTCCATTGACTATACAGTCCATGGAATTCTCCAGACCAGACTACTATAGTGGGTAGCCTTTCCCTTCTTCAGAGCATCTTCCCAACCCAGGGATCAAACACAGGTCTCCTGCATTACAGGAGGATTCTTTACCAGCTGAGCCACAACGGAAGCCCAATAATACTGGAGTAAGAAGTCTATCCCTTCTCCAGGAGATCTTCCCAACCCAGGAATCAAACGGGGTCTCCTGCATTGCAGGCAAATTCTGAGCTATGAAAGCTGATATTAAATTTCCAAAGACTTTCGTTCAGAAGATAATTCCAAAGCTACCTACCATTCTGCACTCATACTAACTTTATTACTTTTATGAACTTTCTATGCTCCTATATAAAACCAGTACTGTACTTTCTGTTCAGTAGAATAGAAAGTAATATATATGTAATGTAGATTACATCTCCATATTTTGGTTAAGGATCTTGCATGAACATATTTTCTCTTTTACAAAGAATTTCCTATCATAAAAGCATGCTGTTATTTCTTGCATAATAAAAGAAAGTATTTTATTGCATAACTAAAATAAATACAAAGAAAAATGGTTTTTGATTCTACTTCCTCCACCAGTTCCTGCCCTATTTTATCACTGTCTTTGCTGTAAACTACTCAAAATGTTGTTTGTGCCACTACTTCTGCTTCCTTTTTTGCTACTTTCTTCAATCAAGTCTAATCAGGTTTTCAATTCCATCACTCCATTGAAATTGCTTTTGTCAAGGTTATTTTAACTCTCTAGTCAATTTTAATTGTATCCATTTTATCTACTAGCAGTATTTGTTATGTCTCCTACTCTCAAAGTTTCACTTGGCACTCAGGATGCTATACTCTTGTGTTTTTCTCTAATCTCTATAACAATTTCTCTGACTCTTGGCCTGGCTCTTCCTCTTCTCCTGGATATCTAAGTGCCACTAAGACTCAGTACTTAGTCTTCTTATTGTCTCTGTCCACATTTCCTGCTTTAGTACTTTCCTTCAGAGTCCTGGCCTTCAGTGTTATTTATATGATACTGTTCTAGATTTATATGATACTGATCTCAAACTTCTTTCATCTCAAACTTCTTTCTTGAATTCCAGACTTGTATATTTAACTTTCTACTCAACTTTTCCATTTGAATGTCTATTAGACATCCTCAATTCCCCTGACCAAACTGATATCTGATTCTTTCCACAATTTTTTTTTTTCTTCTATAGACTTTGTCAGTTCTATGGCAATCCCATTTTTCAGGTGCTCATGCCTAAAATTCTGAATCTCCTCTTAAGACAACCTGTCCCTCAGGAAATCCTGTTGGCTTTACTCATTAAGTATATCCAAAAATACTGATTTCTCACTGCTTCTACTACAACCATTTGATATTAGCCATCAGAATCACCAAGCTAGATTACTACTCTGATTTCCAAGAGGTATCCCTGATTCCGCTCTTACCCTACTTTCCAGTCTATCTTCAGCACAGCATACAGAGTGATCTTTTTAAAAATAGTCTAGATTATGTCACTCTGTTCAAAACCCTCCAGTAACTCTCTATTTTACTCAAAGTAAAAGCTAATATATTGACACAGGCCTATAATGGACTTAAGAATAACACTTCTTGCCCTTCTGACTTCATCTCTTTCCATTTCTTACCGTTCTCCCTGATTCTTCTAATTTCAACCCTACGAAGCTCTTTGCTGTTTCTGGAGCAAATCCATCTTGGCTTGTTTGTATTTGATTTGCCCTTTTTTGAAATACTCTCCTCCTGGGTACTGAGAGAGTTAAACTCATTACCTTCTTCAAGGCTTTACTTTGGATTCAGATGCCTCTTCTCAATCAGGCTTATTGTGAGCACACACAAAAAATCCTGATTATATTCACTCTCTTCTATTTTTCTCATAACATATATTATGTTCTTATTTATTATACAGTTATATCTATCTCCCTTTGCTAGAACATAGACCGTGCTTTGCTCACTGAAGTCTCCCAAGAAACTGCTGCTGCTGCTGCTAAGTCACTTCAGTTGTGCCCGACTCTGTGCGACCCCATAGATGGCAGCCCACCAGGCTCCCCCGTCCCTGGGATTCTCCAGGCAAGAATACTGGAGTGGGTTGCCATTTCCTCCTCCAAGGCATCAAAGTGAAAAGTGAAAGTGAAGTCATTCAGTCGTGTCCGACTCGTAGCGATCCCATGGTCTGCAGCCCACCAGGCTCCTCCGTTCATGGGATTTTCCAGGCAAGAGTACTGGAGTGGGATGCCATTGCCTTCTCCTCCCAAGAAACTAGATTATGCCTAATCCATAGAAGATTATCAATATTTGGATAAGTGAATGTCCAAAGTACTTACTGGCCATTGGAATGAATGGATTATCATAAATTGCTAACATTTTCTCATCTATAAAAATGAGGTGTTAACATTTTTTCTCATAATTGTTCTGTGAGCTAATGCAGATATGACTGGCTCACATTCTGCTCATGAGAAAATGAATACTTATCATTTCATTAGTAGAAGTAGGTTGAACTGAAAGATAAAAATGATAACAAAGGTAGCTCTCAGGAAAAGACTATGTAGAGTTTGTGCTCTCTTTTTGAAGGCATAGGAAATCCATCCAGAGAAAATGGCAAAATCATCAGAATGACAGTTTATTAGTTTATAATGATGTTACTATTCCTGTAACTGGAATTACTCAAATCATTTATGACTATGATAATTTTTTTTTCTTGTAACTAAACTGTTTAATTATAAATCCCTCATTCGATTTACTGTGTGAAGTCTTTATCGAAAAAACTGAGTATGAACAGCATATCATCTTCATAATGGCTGTGTTACTTTTGGGGCATTGAATGAGTCCAAGGGAGTTAATAGAACTGAAAATTTAATGATATCAAGCTAAGGATGTGGGGCATATCTATCAGGACTGCATTGGTATTGCATAAAATTCTACAATACCTTATTTTTAGCTCCAAAATAGACTATGAATTAGATCATTCCTGGAAATAATTGAAATAAGCTTGCTGTTTTCTCAACATTCATGACAAACCAACCTCCTCCTGAATGAGACATTCATTGTTGATATATGCTAACATAATCTATTTTGTTGAGTTCTGTGGGTCCAGGGTAACTCTGACTTTTTTCAAGTTGCTTTGACTACCAGTTATCTGGCTTATGTCCATTCATTGTTTAATAATTAAAAATCACTAAATCTGTGCTGGATACTCTTGTGTTTTTGTTTTCTTAAAATTTTCATTTTATATATGAGTATAGCCAATTAACAATGTTGTGACAGTTTTGGATGGAATACAAAGGGACTCAGCCATGCATACACATGCATCCATTCTCCCCTAAACTCCCTTTCCATTCAAGCTGCCACATAATATAAGAAGTCAGAGTGAAAGGAGACAGTGGTCTGAACAAAAATGTTACATTGAAAACTTTTATAGAACTATTTGACCTTGAACTCATTTTGTTAGAGAATCTTCGGTCAGCTTAACAAAAATAGTCACAGCCTAAAAACCGAGAGTTATGTTTTATTTGGTAGGAATTTTTAGGACTTAAGCTCTGGAGATAGCATCTCAAGTAACCCTTAATGAATTGTTCTGAGAAGTGGGGGAAAGGAGTCAGGTTATATAGAAGGTGCAGGTAGTCTGAATATCAAAAGATTATTATTAATTAAGGAAAACTAGATATCTCATTTTGGAGAAGGCAATGGCAACCCACTCCAGTGGTCTTGCCTGGAGAATCCCAGGGACAGGGGAGCCTGGTGGGCTGCCATCTACGGGGTCGCACAGAGTGGGACACGACTGAAGCAACTTAGCAGCAGATATCTCAAGTTCAGGAATTTAGCTCTTTTCTATCTATGGGAAGATGCAAGAGTTTGGGCTTATTGAAATGATTCCTTTCATATGCTTCTCAGCTAACTGGAGCTAGCATCCTAATTTGATTTTTTCACATCCTTAGTTCCTTGCTCACCATAGGGAGCAGTGGGAGCCTGATAGGTGCAAGATCACTAGTATTGTTTTTCCTGAAAACACTCCAGGCTCAACAATTCACTTTTGGAGGGCCAGAATCACTGATAGCTGTGATATCCTTGTTTATTGATATGGCAGGAGATACCCCATTTCTTAGTCCCTCCCAGTTGTAAGAAATTTGACCAATATTTGGAAGACATTTCATGACCAATTTTTGTCACAGAGAGCTGGGAGGTTCCTCCCAGATAAGGCAAATTTTCATTGATACGTCACTCTGGGTGTTAATTTCCAGATTAGGACCATTGATTGATGATAAAAGATTCCCTGGATTGTGTGTCTTCTAACCTATTAGGATTCAGGAGATATATCTCATATTGTTTTTCCCCATACCTAAAATCACACTATTGCAATTATTGATGGCATACGGAACTACATTTTTGATCAATTGCTTCAAGTTGCCTAGCCACCATTACATTTTTTGGTGACACTGTAAGAGACAGTGATTTAAAAAAAAATAGATATAATAACATAGTAGTAACACTGATGAAATCATAGTATAGCAGAGAGACAAGGGCATCAGGTAGAATGAGGTAGAGAGAAAGTGATAAATGTTTCATCTTTGTTTATAAATGCATACTTTGTTAAATCGTGGTAGGCCATAGCATAAGAGAAAAAGGTTTAGTGGAAAACAGATTAAAATGAGTATATTTTTCAAAGTCAAGATTATAAATCATATTTTTCATTTCATTCAGTCCCGTGTAATTGATTACTGTTGATTCACATCAAATAATCAGACTTTCCATTAGAGTTTGTCATTTGTTACCCAGTTTCAGTAGTATTACTTATAGGTTATCAGAAACACATTTGTTTAAAAGTTCTTTTTATTGGTCTTGAAAATCTTCATTTTGTAAAAGCAGGATAAAATTATAATACTCTAAAAAGGACAAAACTCAAAATAGCATGGCTAAAGATTTGAGTACAATGTAATTAGGAAGAAACATGGATATTTCTGCAATATATTATATTTTAGGATAATCACTAAAACTATAACTGATAACATTATATCAGGACATATCAGATATTAAGGATTCCATATAAAATTTGGGGCTATCTATATCAATTACATTTATCCATTCTTTACAACCTAAACTTACCTTCAGTCATTTGACAGTGTTTTTGAATTAAAAATATCAAAGAAATTTTGTTTAACATTCCTTTCTGAGATGTCTCAGAGATGTTTCTTTGAAGAATCCCAGAGTCAGCTGGAGACTAAAAGAGCTTTAATTACATTTTGATATTTGTGAAGTTTGTTAGAAATATCAAAAAGGTTTTAAAACACAGCAGGATCATAGGTCACTAAAATAATACTTATTCATTTAACCAAAGTCAAAAAACAATGAAAAGAAAACAAATATAGATCATTTAAGGGCACAGAAACTCATGGAATTTGTTACCAAAAAGAAACACTTCTAACAGAAAGAGAAATTAAATTTTAGTCTTGCATTAACTTATTTAGCAAAACCCATTTGTTTAACTTAAGTCTAAATTTAGTTAATCCTGTCTGTGTATTAATATAAAACTTTTTCCTCCTGTTTCCTTTCTACAATCTCTTATCATTTTCTGTATCCAGCCTTTCTTTCATTTCCATCCAAATAAAACCAACCAGTTCTTTTATTTTCTTTTTCATAAATAAAATGTAATCCTATTTCTCATAACTTCTTTACTGAAAACACACATTCTATTTTTTACTGTATCCTAAAATGTTAATGGATTATTCTTAATAGCTTTAACTACATGCTTAAATTAGAATCCTCAATTCTTAAAACCTTAATTTTTTTGCAAAGCTATGAGGTAAGCAATTGTGAACTGTCTTTTATACTGGAATTCTATAGATTGATATGCATAGACACCAGAAATAATTACTAGAAACACTTGTATTTTCATAGGGGACATCCCAGGGTGACATCAAATGTGTTCATTAATAGTCTTAACTATCTTTAATTTCTCATTTTAGTAACTGATATCACTATCTTTTTAGGTATTTGATAAACTTTCATCATTTAAATTAACACATACAACTAAAGTTACCAAATAGCTGGAAAGATAGTTTTAAGTGGACATTTCTAAAATATAATTATTTTAAAGAGTTTATCCCAAAATTCTTATCTCATTTACATTCACTTAAGAGTTTCATCATATCAAGTTACTTTTCTTGAAACAGATCTAGTGTGGTCTTTTAAGTAAGTAACTTGATATGATGAAACTCTTAAGTGAATGTAAATGAGATAAGAACTTTGGGATAAACTCTTTAAAATAATTATATTTTAGAAATGTCTACTTAAAACAACAAAGTATTATACTTGATATTTGCTGACTCTTGTTGATATGTCTATATTAATTAGATGAACAAACTCAAGCGTTAATACCATATATCAACTTAATAATTAATATTCCCCAGGTCATATGAACCTGAAAGTCATTTTGTCCAGTTTCTTTAAATGTAGTACTTTCTGTTAAAATTAAATAGAGTTCTTCATAAATTTAATTTTGATAGTACTTTTTAAGTTGTGGATCACAACAAACTGTGGAAAATTCTTAAAGACATGGGAATACAAGACCCAATTTACCTGCCTCCTGAGAAATCTGTATGCAGATTAAGAAGCAAAGAACTGGACATGGAACAACAGACTGGTTCCAAATTGGCAAAGGAGTATGTCAAGGCTATATATTGTCACCCTGTTTATTTGACTTATATGCAGAGTTTATCATGCAGAATATCAGGCTGGATGAAGCACAAGCTGAAATCAAGATTGCTAGGAGAAATATCAGTATCCTCAGATATGCAGATGACACCATCCTTATGGCAGGAACAAGAAGAATTAAAGAGCCTCTTGATGAAAGTGAAAGAGAGTGAAAAAGCTGGTTTAAAACTCAACATTCAAATAACTAAAATCATGGCATCTGGTCCCATCATTTCATGTCAAATAGAAGGGGAAAAATTGAAAACCATAAGAGATTTTATTTTCTTGAGCTCCAAAAATCACTGAGGATAGTGACTGCAGTCATGAAATTAAAAGATATTTGCTCCTTGGAAGAAAAGCTTGACAAACCTAGACAGCATATTAAAAAGCAAAGACATACTTTGTTAAGAAAATTCCATCTAGTCAAAGCTATGGCTTTTCCAGTAGTCATGTATGGATGTGAGAGTTGGACCATAAAGAAGACAGAGTACTAAACTGTGGTTTTGGAGAAGACTATTGATAGTCCCTTCAACAGCAAGGAGATCAAACCAGTCAATCCTAAAAGAAATCAATCCTGAATATTCATTTGAGGGACTGATGATGAAACTGAAGCTCCAATACTTTGGCCACCTGATGCAAAGAAGTGACTCAGAAAAGACCTTGATGCTGGGAAATATTGCAGGCAGGAGGAGAAAGGGATGACAGAGGATGAGATGGTTGGATGGCATCACCAACTCAATGGACGTGAGTTTGAGCAAGCTCCAGGAGATGGTGAAGGACAGGAATCCTGGCGTGCTGCAGTCCATGGAGTCACAAGAGTTGGACACGACTGAGCAACTGAACAACAGAAACTTGTTAGAATTAGGGATATCTCCTATGTACAATGTGTACACAAACATAAACAGGAAAATTAGAGATCTCATGGCTTTACTAAAAGCTTTGTTATGAATCAGGTTGTAATGTAATGTAATGTAATGTAAACTTACTAGTTTACCAACAGAGTACATTAAGATTGTCTGATCAGAAGACTAAGGCTTGCTATTTGTAATTTGACTGAAGGAGCATTCCCAGCAGTTTGAATTTGAAAACTGTCACTTTTTTCCCCATTGGTTTCAGATTTTGCCTGCTTGAGCTAATTTAGGTTCTTGTGGCCTGGATTTGCGTTTCTGCTTTTTAGACATTTTCAAGAAAATGACAATTGCTTTTAGTCTTCCAAAAAACATTTCTGTCACCTAAAGATATTAAAACCAGTGACAAGTTTTCTATCTAAACTGACATTTATTTTATGAGTGTTATGTTCCAGAGCTTAACATCACATTTTCAAAGGTTTATATAAGACATTCAGCAAAGACCTTTCTAAGTTTACCAGTTTTACACACTTTCATCTCAATTTTGTCAACTTTTAAACTTTAAAATTTAGTTTTAAGTAGGATCCCATCAACAATCATTGATATTAGAGGAATAATTTTAGAAATTTTCTTCTTTTTGTTCCCTGCCCATTTTATCTATTTTTATATAAGATGCTCTTGGATCCCCAGAGTGGGGTTGAGCTGAGGAGGTCAGGCCCTTTGACCTACTTTGTCCCAAATAATTGCTGGTTAGAAATCTCACTATAAATTTTCCTAGCCCCTTAAATATATATTTTAAAACTTGGATAAATAAAACAGACTGGCACAGCTTTTAAAGTTGGGCACTACTAGGGGGTCCCTTTTGGACCATTTAGATAGTGTAGTAATATCAAGAGTTGTTTCAATCACACAAATTTCCATTTTATTTATCCCATTTTAGATAACTATCCAAAGGGTTCTTTATACATTTGAGATAATTTCCTTTAAAAAAATCTATCTTGTTGGAAATTATAATCAAGCTTCCCTTACAAGTTTTTCCTGTTGACATTATAATTATTTTAATGCTTTTATTAGTGTTTGTTAAATCCATTGAGGGATGAAAGTGAAGTTCCACTGAAGCTCCAAGTGAAGCTTCCCAAACCAGTTTTTCTTACTTATTTTAAATAATCTACAGAAGTCCTAAGGCTAATTATCAGATATTTTTCGTATCTTTGACTTTGACTTTTGTTTTATAGGCACTGATAAAACAGCTCTTTATGAGAACTTAGAGGGGGCTCTAAATTCACCAAATTTTTAGTTTCTCCAATTATAAAAGGATCCATCATTTGGCGTCCAATAAAATATAACTTAACAGATTCAAACCATTAAGATGCAGAAGACCTCCCCATAAGAGTGTGGGGAAGGGTATTACCTAAATTTGGAGAGGTTGTTTTCAAGGCCAAGTTTTTAAAAATGCAAACAAACAAAACACACAAACACAGAATAACTTAGGAAGATCAGGTAGAACATTTACATCTCAAAGACACAGAAAAATGTGTAATGAAAGAGACCCCTCAATATCCAGGGTGAGATTATCTCCAACTTCTGATCAAGTAAGCAGTTGCAAGTTTAGTATGTACATTTACCCAGCTGGGATACTGGCAGTCTGTCATTACTTTTTCTTTTCCTTTGAAATGTTTATTTCCCATTTAAGTCAATTTGTCAAAAAAAAATTGCTAATGATGATCATGTGTTGGGCCACTGTGTGTTGCTTGGGAGCTGAACTTCTCTGGTTTGTCCCAGAGTTGTTTCAGTTCCATTTTATGTGTCTTGGGTCTCCCAGTGGAGTATAAGACTTCCACAGGTGCTCAGATTGTGGAATGGTCAATTCGTATGTGTGTTCCCAAATGAACAGTTTGTTATTTACATGAGTGAATTTCCCTACAGGGACAAGCTGTGCAATATGAGGTCTTAACCCTACCACTCCTGCGAGTTTCTCAGTCACCTGAGAAAGCCATTGTCTGGCAGGAAGAGGGAATCCCTTCTTTGGAGCTCAAAAGCAATCATAAGATTTTGGTTTTATTGCAATAAACTTTATTAAGGTAACCAATTTAAGGAAAAACGACAGGCCAGTCTTCCCCTAACAACTCACCCCCACCTTACCCAGTATTTAACTGAGCAAAGTCTTCCCAGTCTCTAAACTGAGGCTAACCACTCAGTATCCAAACTGAGTCTTCCCAGTGCCTTAGCACTGAGCATATCCTGACCATTGTCTAACATGAACAACCCAGGTACCTCTTCTTGAAACCAAGCTTTGGGATAACCTTTCCCCCTACCAAATAAAACTCAGAATCATCAGCCAGTATGGGAGATCCAAAACCAGGAGACTCATTCAAATCCATCTGGATGCCCCGAGTAGATGGATGGGCACGAGGGACCTCTGCTGGTACCAAGGTGCTGGATCCTCATAGAGTTCAGATGGAGGAGAGGAATCTGCTCTGGGTCCATTCATGGTGGTCACCAAAACTGTTGATTTAAAAATATAGTCACAGCCTAAAAATTGAGAGCTGTTTCATTTGATAGGAATTTTTAGGACTTCAAGCCCAGAAGACAGCATCTCAAGTAACCCTGAGAGAAGTGTTCCCAGGAGGCTGGAAGAGGAGTCAGGTTATATAGAAGTTTGTGACAAGGGACAGATGGTCTGAACATCAAAGTGGTCACTCAGTCATGTCCAACTCTCTGTGACCCCATGGACTATAGCCTGCCGGGCTCCTCTATCCATGGGATTTTCCAGGCAAGAATAAGGGGATGGGTTGCATTTCCTTCTCCAGGGGATCTTCCTGACCTAGGTATCTAACCTGGGTCTCCTGCATTTCAGGCAGATTTTTTTGCTATCTAAGCTACCCGGGAATCCCCTGAACATCAAAAGATTATTGTTGATTAAGGAAACCCAGATATCTCAAGTTAAGGAATTTAGCTCTTTTCTATGCAGGGGAAGATGAAAGATTTTGGGCTTCCTGAAATCATTTCCTTTGTTGCAGCAAGGCAGGACCCTTTCCAGGGTCCGAGAGTGGGCTCTTTTCAAACACTCAGAAATGAATTTCCTGAGGATATACACATGTTGACAAAGCAAGAGACTTTATTGGAAAGGGGTGCCCGAGTGGAGAGCAATACAGTAAGGGAACCCAGGAGAGCTTCTCTGCCATGCAGCTCACAGTCTCAGGTTTTATGGTGATAGGGTTAGTTTACAGGTTGTCTTTGGCCAATCATTCTGACTCAGAGTCCTTCCCAGTGGCACACGATTGCTTAGCCAGAATGGATGCCAGTGAGAAGGATTCTGGGAGATAGTTGGGCACATGGTGTCTCCTTTTGATTTTTCCCAAACTCTTCCACTTAGTGGTGGCTTGTTAGTTCCATGTTCCTTACTCGGACCTCCTGTCATAAAACAGTTTATGCAAGTGGTACTATGGTGCCTGGCCAGGGTAAGTGGTTTCAGTCAATATGCTTCCATTAACACTTTCACATTCATTTCAGCTATCTGGAGGCCAGCATCCTGTGATGTGATTTTTCACATCATTATCTTTTCTCTCACTATAGGGAGTGGTGGCAGCCTAATAACTGCTGGATCACAGGTATTATTTTTCCTGAACAACTTCTGGGCTCAGAAATTCACATTTGGAGGATCAGAATTGCTGTGGCTGTGACATCTTTCTTTGTTGATATGGCAGGAAATACTCCATTTCTTACTTCCTGTAAAACCTTCAAGAGATTAAAATAAAAGAAGAGAGATTACATTCATATCAGTATAGTAGAACAGCAGTTCTGGTATTTACTGTTGTTTTAGTCTTGCATTGTGTGTTTGTGTACGAAGTTACAAAGAGAATTGTCTTCCTATAATCATCCAACTTAATAATATTATTGATTCATTGTAAATAACATGAACTTTATACAACCAAATGCCAGTCTTTTTCTGCCTCATAGGTGGAACTCTAATAGCTCTGACTTTAAATATCATATGATTCCCAGCTGTGTGACCAAGAGGAGGTGCTTACATTCCCACATCTGATTTATTAAACTTAATTTCTTCTCCTGAAAATGTGAAATAATTTTTGTTCCTATCATATAAAGCTTCTATAAAGGTTAGTTGAGATAACAGATGTGAAGTGTTTAGCACAGAACCTACCTTACTGTAAACATCCCTGAAATCTAAGTACTGTTAGTATTTGAATAAATAAATCTTAGTACTAAGTATTACTGTTGGAAGAGGTCATCAAGATGACTGCTGGTTGGCCATGAGCTGGGCAAGGGCAATAAGAGTTTCCAAGATTAGAGAAACACATACAATTTTTCACTACTCTACTATCTTTGGGGCGAATAGAAAAGGTAGGAGAGCAGAATAATAAACTGAAGACATTAATATGCCATTTGCAAAGCTGAGAGGACACAAACTGTTGAAGATTAAGGTCCAAGTTTTAGTGACAAGTCCTGATGGATACACTGAGAGGTGGGATCAGTGGAAATGAGAAGAGATAAGGGGAGAAGACTATGGTAATTGATAATGAAATGAGTACCTTATTTCATTTCACAGAGTACCTTATTTCATTTCATACCTAACACAAAAACAGATTTTAAGTAGTAATCAACCACTGAATCAATCAATCACTGAATAATACCCCAAACTGCTGAGTGGGAAACAAACAAAAAAACCCTAAACCTTGAAATCTTTCTCTGTTCCTTGAAGATGTGAATCTTATATCTTTGAAATATAAACACCCCAAAGGTTTGGAAAAAAAAAAAAAAGGAGAAGCTAAAGATTTTTTTTTTTAAGTACAGACTGCTACAAGACACACAGGACACATATTGGGGCTTGTGGTTTGTATCAGCCTCACCCCACTCCCAAACGCATCACAGTCAGCCAAACTGGGACACATCCCTGCCTACCAGGGCGCTGGAAACCACTCCATGAAGCAGTCCCTAAAGCCAACTGGGGTAGGGACCAGCCCAACCTACAAACTCACTCAAGTAGTTTGCCACAAGGGCTCATGCAGCCTACAAAGGAAATATCCCTTGAATGGATGGATAGGAATGCTGTTTATTTAAGAAGTGGAAGACACAACTAACCTACATAATATATAAAAACAAACACAGAGAATTAGGTAAAATGAGGAGATAGAGGAATGTGTTCCAAAGGAGGGAACAACACAAAACCCCAGAAGAAGCAATAAATGAAATGGAGATAAACAGTCTATTTGACAAAGAGTTCACAATAACGATTATAAAGGTAATCAACAAATTCAGGAGAAAAAATGATAAAAACAGTGAAATTTTCAACAGAGAGTTAGAAACAAGATCCAAATAGAGCTGAATATCAGCACCACAAAAATTAAAAATACACTAGAAGAGATCAACAGTAGATAATATGATATAGATGAATGGGTCAGCAAACTGAAAAAGAAAATAGTGTAAATTACCAAAGTTGAACAACAACAACAACAAAAAAGGAAAATATGTGTTTAAATGAGGATGATTTAAAAAGGCTCTGGGACATTAACCTCATTAACATTTACATTATAGAGGTTTCAGAAGAAGAAATGAGAGACAAAGGGGCAGAGAACTTATTTGAGGAAAAAATAGCTTAAAACTTCTCTCACTTGGAAAAGGAAACAGATGTTCAGGTCCACAAAGCACAGAGAGTCTCAAACAGGATGAGACCAAAGAGGGCCATGCCAAGGCACATTCTACTTAAAATGGCAACAAAATGAAACAAAAGCAAAAAGATGAAAGAATCTTAAAAACAGAAAGAGAAAATCATTTAATTACGTTCAAGGAAGCCCATAAAGCAACAATAAAACTTATTGTTATGCAGAGATTTCTCAGGACAGAAAGGAGTGGTGTGTTATATCAAAGTGATGGGGAAAAAACCTACAACCAAGAATACTTTGCCTGGCATGATTATCATTTATAGTTGAAACAGATAAAGAATTTTACACACAAGCAAAGAGTTGAGCACCATGAAATCAGCTTTACAAGAAATGTTAAAGGGAAGAAAAGAATGGTCACACTTCAAACATAAAAGTTACAACAGAAAAAAAAATGTTATTAGTAAAAGCAAACATACAGTAAAGCGATTATAAAGTCAGCAAGAAGGTTAAAGGACAGGAGTAGTAAAATAATCTACACACAATACATAGTTAAGGGATAAACAAAGCAAAAATATATACATTATGATATCAAGAGATTAAATGTGGAAGAGTGTGTAAAATGTGAGGTTGTTTGAATGCCTTCAAGCTTTAGAGATCATCAATATAAACTAATCACACTGACAAAAGTTATTATATATGAACACCAGGGTAAACAACAACCAAAAATCAATAATAGGTATACACAAATAAGAGACAGGAAACCAAGCATGAAAATACAGTCATCAAATCAAAAGGGAAGAGAAAAAAAGTATAAAAATCAACTACAAAGCAGCACAAAAATAATGAACTAAATTACAATAAGTCCATTCATTTTATTAATTAATTTAAATGTAAATGCTCTGATCAAAAGACATAGAGTGGCTGGATGGATGTAAAAACAATAGACTACAAGAGACTCACTTCCAAGCTAAAGACAAAAAGACTGAAAGTCAAGGGATGAAGAAATGTATCCCAAGCAAATATAAATCAAAAGAAAGCTGAGGTAGCAAAATAAACTTTAAAACTTTAATCAGACAAAATAAACTTTAAAACAAAGACTGTGACAAGAGACAAGAATATCATATAAAGGGATCAATCCAATGAGAATATGTAACAGTTGTAAATATAATGCAACCAACATAAGAGAACCTAAATGCATAAAACAAATAGTAACAAACACAAAGAGGAAATTGATAATAACACAATAGTAGGAGGAAATTTAAAACTCTCACTTACATCAATGGACACACCATCCACCCAGGTAATCAATAAGGAGTAATGATATTAAGTGACAAGTTAGAATAGAAATAACAGATGTATGCAAGATATTTCATTCAAAAAACCAGCAGAATAAGCATTCTTTTTACATGCACATGAAAATAGATCACATGAAAGGCACAAAACAAGTCTAAGTTTAATAAGATTAAAATCACATCAGGTGATGTTTCTGACAATGATATGAGACTAGAAATCAATTTTAAGAAAAAAAATGCAAAATCACAAAGAAACAGGGGCTAATCAACATACTAACAAGCTATGGGTCAGTGAAGAAATCAAAGAAGAAATAAAAAAAAATACCTGGAGACAAATGAAAATGAACACACTGATCCAAATTTTGTGGATCATAACAAAAGCAGTTCTAAGAGGGACATTTAGTTACATACGCCTACTTTGGGAAACAAGAACAATCTCAGATAAACATCTAACAACACCAAAATGAACTGCTGCTACTGCTGCAAAGTCACTTCAGTCATGTCCGACTCTGCGTGACCCCATAGACGGCAGCCCACCAGGCTCCCCTGTCCCTGGGATTCTCCAGGAAAGAGCATTGGAGAGGGTTGCCATCTCCTTCTCCAATGCATGAAAGTGAAAAGTGAAAGTGAAGTCCCTCAGTCCTGTCTGACTCTTAGCGACCCCATGAACTGCAGCCTACCAGGCTCCTCCATCCATGGGATTTTCCAGGCAAGAGTACTGGAGTGGGTTGCCATTGCCTTCTCTGCCAAAATGAACTAGAAAGTGAAAAATAAATAAAACCCAAAGTTAGTGGAAGAAAAGAAATCATAAAAATCAGGCTAGAAATAAATGAAATAGAAACTTAAAAACATTAAATTGTTCAATGAAAATAAAAACTGGCCCTTAAAAAAGATAAAATTGATAATTTTTTGTAAGATTCATCAAGAACAAAAGAGAGCTGGCCAAAAAATAAAATAAAATCAGAAATGAAAGATGGAAAGTTATAATTAACACCACAGGAAAGCAAATGTAAGATCACTATGAGCAATTATATATCAATAAAATGGACAGCCTAAAAGAAATGGAAAAATTCACAGGAATGTACAATATCCAAAGACTGACTTAAGAATAGAAAATATGGGCAAACCAATTATCAGTAATGACTGCTGCTGCTGCTGCTGCTAAGTCGCTTCAGTCATGTCTGACTCTATGCAACCCCATAGACGGCAGCCCACCAGGCTCCCCCGTCCCTGAGATTTTCCAGGCAAGAGTACTGTAGTGGGTTGCCATTGCCTTCTCCGCAGTTATGACCAGAATCTCTAATAAAACAATAATAGCAACAATAAAAATCTCACAACAAATGAATCTAGGAAAGGACAGTTTCACAGATGAATTCTAAAAAAACATTTACAGAATTTATATCTATCTTCTCAACCATTCCAAAAATCAAAGAGTAAGTAGCACTATGGAACTCATTCTACAAGGCCAATATCATTCTCATACAAAAAGCAAAGATATCACACACTCACACACACGTATCAACATCTATGATGAATATAGATTCAGAAATCCTCAACAAAGTATTAGCAAACCAAATTTAATAATACCTAAAAGGAGTGTATACCATAATCAAGCAGGATTCACTCCAAGGATGCAAGGATAGTTCAATATCTGAAAATAAATCAATGTGGCACACCACTCAAAAAGTGACAAATAAAAATCATATAATCATCTCAATGGATGCAGCAAAACTCTTGAAAAAACCCAACATCCATTTACTATGAAAATTGTCAACAATGTGTGTACAGAGAGAACATGCCTCAACATGATGAAGTCTATGAATATAGATCATTGTTAACATTATACAGGTGAAAATTTGAAAGTTTTCCATTAAGGTGAAGAATAAGATCAGGATGTTCACTCTTGCTCTTTTTTTCAACATGATATTGGTAGCCTTAGTCACAGCAATTAAACAAGAAAAAGAAAAAAAGTAATATAATTTGGAAAGGATTTAGTAAATGGTATGATTCTATATATAGGAAATCCTAAAGACACCACCAAAAACCCTGTTAGACCTGAAAAATGATTTCAAACACATTGCTTGATACAAACGTAATTGTATTTCTCTGTAATCTAGTGACACATTATCAGAAAGAGAATTTTAAAAAGCAATTCACTTTACAATTGCATCAAAAATAATAAAATACTTAGAAATAAATTTAACCAAGATTTACTGCACTTGGAAAGCTAAAGATGTTGATAAATTGAAAATGACAATGGAAATATATACAATGCTTGTAGATTGGAAAACTTATATTTTTAAAATGATCATAATGGCACAAGCAGTAAATCTACAGATTTGACACAATTCCTATTAAAATAACAAAGGCACTTTTCCACAGAACTAAAACCAGTAACACTACAATTTTCATGGAAATACAACAGACCCTGGAGAAACAAAACAATCTTGAGAAAGAAGAAAAAATCTGAAGATATCATGCACCCTGGTTTCAAAGTATATTACAAAACTAGTCATAGATCAATAGAACAGAGTAGAAAACCTAGAAATAAACTCACTTTTTTTATTGTTTGCTTGTTTCTTTTTGATGATGCCAGGTCTTAGTTGTAGCACACAGAACTTTGACCTGCATTGCAGCATGGAGTGTCTTTGATTGTGGCATGTAGGATCTTTTAGCTGTGGCATGTAGGATCTAGTTTCCAGACCAGGGATCAAACTCAGACTCCACACATTGCTAGTGCAGAGACTTAACCACTGATCCACCAAGGAAGCCACAATGAACTCACTCTTATATAAACATTAAGCTATAATGAGGGAGTCAAGAATATACAATGAGGTTTACGATAGCATCTTTTGGTAAATGATGTTGGAAAAACTGGAAAGCTACATGCTAAAGAATCAAAGTGACTACTTTCTCACGCTATACAAAAGTAAATTTACAATATATTAAAGAATTAAATTAAAAACCTGAACTACAAAATTCCCAGAAAAAAAAACACAGGCAGTATGCATTTTAACATCTCTTTAGCAGTATTTGTTTGAATCTGTATCCTCAGGCAAAGGAAGCAAAGGCACAAATAAACAACCTGCCAACATCAAACTGAAAAGTTTTTCCAGATCAAAGGAAAAAACAACAACAACAACTGCCAATGAAATAAAAAGGCAGCCTTCAAAGTGCGAGAAGATATTTGAAAATGATAAATCCAATATAGGAATAATATCCAAAATATACAAAATAATTATACAATTAAGCATCAAAACATAACCAGGTTAAAAAATGAGCAGAAGACCTGAATAGATATTTTTTCCAAAGCCATTCTGAATGGCCAACAGACATGAAAGCTGCTCATCATCCTTAATTATCATGTGAATACAAATAAAAATCTCAGTTATATAACACATCAATCCTGTCAGTATGACTATCATCAGAAAGACAATAAATAACAAGTGTCAATGAAGATACAGAAAAGAGGAAAGCCTTGTGCACTGTTAGTAGAGATAGAAATTGATGTAGCCACTATGAAAAAATATTATGCAGTTACTCCCAAAAAATTAAAAATAGAACTGCCATATGGTCTATCAATTCATTTCTGGAGATTTACCTGAAGAAAATGACAACACTAATTTGAAAATATATACACATTCTGATATTCGTTTTCACATTATTTACAATAGCCAAGATATAGAATAAACCTAAGGGTCCATTGATAGACTAACAGATTTTAACAGCAAAAACTAAAGTCTAACCATTTGTGATAATGTGAGTAGATCTAGAGGGTCTTTTACTAAGTGAAAGTAAGACCAACAAAGATATATATGAAGTAATCTCAAGTATATGTTAAATAATAAAAAAAAAAAAAGTAAAAACAAGCAGATGAGAACAGGCTGGAAGGAGGATGAGGTACGAGAGGCCCAAGCTGAAAGAAATAAAGATTTGCAGTGCATCACCCTGACAGTAAAGAGCAAAGGAAAAGTGATGTCTGAGAACTGCAATGTGTTCTGCTTGAAAAAAAGGGAGTTGGGTTGTGATAATGTAATTCTGAATTCCATGGAATGTTGTGGTTCAGAGAGGCAAGAGATAAAAGACAAAGAAACAATACAGTGCCAAAGCAAGCACTGAGCCTTTGGAGTGGGAGCACTGAATCCAAGACCCTTGATCACCAAAACCCTCCTAATAGGGCCAAGAACAGCTACTCCACATTCAAGGTCAGGAGGGGCGGCCGTGAGGAGATACCCTGTCCAAGGTAAGGAACAGCGGCTGCACTTTGCTGGAGCAGCCGTTGAAGAGATACCCCACGTCCAAGGTAAGAGAAACCCAAGTAAGACGGTAGGCATTGTGAGAGGATATCAGAGGGCAGACACACTGAAACCATAATCACAGAAAACTACTCAATCTGATCACACAGACTACAGCCTTGTCTAACTCAGTGAAACTAAGCCATGACGTGTGGGGCCACCCAAGGCAGGTGGGTCATGGTGGAGAGGTCTGACAGAATGTGGTCCACTGGAGAAGGGAATGGCAAACCACTTCAGTATTCTTGCCTTGAGAACCCGATGAACAGTATGAAAAGGCAAAATGATAGGATACTGAAAGAGGAACTCCTCAGGTGGGTAGGTGCCCAATATGCTACTAGAGATCAGTGGAGAAATAACTCCAGAAAGAATGAAGGGATGGAGCCAAAGCAAAAACAATACCCAGCTGTGGATGTGACTGGTGATACAAGCAAGGTCCGATGCTGTAAAGAGCAGTATTGCGTAGGAACCTGGAATGTCAGGTCCATGAATCAAGGCAAATTGGAGGTGGTCAAACAGGAGATGGCAAGAGTGAACGTCGACATTCTAGGAATCAGCGAACTGAAATGGACTGGAACGGGTGAATTTAACTCAGATGACCATTATATCTACTACTGCGGGCAGGAATCCCTCAGAAGAAATGGAGTAGCCATCATGGTCAACAAAAGGGTCCGAAATGCAGTACTTGGATGCAATCTCAAAAGCGACAGAATGATCTCTGTTCGTTTCCAAGGCAAACCATTCAATATCACAGTAATCCAAGTCTACGCCCCAACCAGTAACACTGAAGAAGCCGAAGTTGAACAGTTCTATGAAAACCTACAAAACCTTTTAGAACTAACACCCAAAAAATATGTCCTTTTCATTATAGGGCACTAAAATGCAAAAATAGAAAGTCAAGAAACACCTGGAGTAACAGGCAAATTTGGCCTTGGAATATGGAAAGAAGCAGGGAAAAGGCTAACAGAGGTTTGCCAAGAAAACGCACTGGTCATAGCAAACACCCTCTTCCAACAACATGAGAGAAAAATCTACACTTGGACATCACCAGATGGCCAAAACTGAAATCATATTGATTATATTCTTTGCAGCCAAAGATAGAGAAGCTTTATACAGTAAGCAAAAACAAGACCGGGAGCTGACTGTGGCTCAGAACAGAACTCCTTATTGTCAAATTCAGAATTAAATTGAAGAAAGTAGGGAAAACCACTAGATCATTCAGGTATGACCTAAATCAAATCCCTTATGATTATACAGTGGAAGTGAGAAATAGATTTAAGGGCCTAGATCTGATAGATAGAGTGCCTGATGAACTATGGATGGAGGTTTGTGACATTGTACAGGAGACAGGGATCAAGACCATCCCCATGGAAAAGAAATGCAAAAGAGCAAAATGGCTGTCTGGGGAGGCCTTACAAATAGCTGTGAAAAGAAGAGAAGCAAAAAGCAAAGGAGAAAAGGAAAGATGTAAGCATTTGAATGCAGAATTCCAAAGAATAGCAAGAAGAGATAAAAAGCCTTCCTCAGCGATCAATGCAAAGAAATAGAGGAAAACAACAGAATTAGAAAGAATAGAGATCTCTTCAAGAAAATTAGACATACCAAGGGAACATTTCATGCAAAGATGGGCTCAATAAAGGACAGAAATGGTATGGACCTAACAGAAGCAGAAGATATTAAGAAGAGGTGGCAAGAATACACAGAAGAACTGTACAAAAGAGATCTTCATGACCAAGATAATCACGAGGGTGTGATCACTCACCTAGAGCCAGATATCCTGGAATGTAAAGTCAAGTGGGCCTTAGAAAGCATCACTATGAACAAAGCTAGTGGAGGTGACGGAATTCCAGTTGAGCTATTTCAAATCCTGAAAGACGATGCTGTGAAAGTGCTGCACTCAATATGCCAGCAAATTTGGAAAACTCAGCAGTGGCCACAGGACTGGAAAAGGTCAGTTTTCATTCCAATCCCAAAGAAAGGCAATGCCAAAGAATGCTCAAACTACCGCACAATGGCACTCATCTCACACGCTAGTAAAATAATGCTGAAAATTCTCCAAGCCAGGCTTCAGCAATACATGAACTGTGAACTTCCAGATGTTCAAGCTGGTTTTAGAAAAGGCAGAGGAACCAGAGATCAAATTGCCAACATCCGCTGGATCATAGAAAAAGCAAAAGAGTTCCAGAAAAACATCTGTTTCTGCTTTATTGACTATGCCAAAGCCTTTGACTGTGTGGATCACAATAAACTGGGGAAAATTCTGAAAGAGATGGGCATACCAGACCACCTGACCTGCCTCTTGAGAAACCTGTATGCAGGTCAGGAAGCAACAGTTAGAACTGGACATGGAACAACAGACTGGTTCCAAATAGGAAAAGGAGTACGTCAAGGCTGTATATTGTCACCCTGGTTATTTAACTTTTATGCAGAGTACATCATGAGAAATGCTGGGCTGAAAGAACCACAAGTTGGAGTCAAGATTGCCGGGAGAAATATCAATAACCTCAGATATGCAGATGACACCACCCTTATGGCAGAAAGTGAAGAGGAACTAAAAAGCCTCTTGATGAAAGTGAAAGAGGAAAGTGAAAAAGTTGGCTTCAACCTCAACATTCAGAAAATGAAGATCATGGCATCTGGTCACATCACTTCATGGGAAATAGATGGGGAAACAGTGTCAGACTTTATTTTCTTGGGCTCCAAAATCACTGCAGATGGTGATTGCACCCATGAAATTAGAAGACGCTTACTCCTTGGAAGGAAAGTTATGACCAACCTAGATAGCACATTAAAAAGCAGAGACATTACTTTGCCAATAAAGGTCCGTAAAGGTCCATAGTTAAGGCTATGGTTTTTCCAGTGGTCATGTATGGATATGAGTTGGACTCTGAAGAAAGCTGAGCGCCGAAGAATTGATGCTTTTGAACTGTGGTGTTGGAGAAGACTCCTGAGAGTCCCTTGGACTGCAAGGAGATCCAACCAGTCCATTCTGAAGGAGATCAGCCCTGGGTGTTCTTTGGAAGGAATGATGCTAAAGCTGAAATTCCAGTACTTTGGCCACCTCATGCGAAGAGTTGACTCATTGGAAAAGACTGTGATGCTCGGAGGGATTGTGGGCAGGAGGAAAAGGGGACGACAGGGGATGAGATGGCTGGATGGCATCACCAAGTGGATGGATGTGAGTTTGAGTGAACTCGGCGAGTTGGTGATGGGCAGGGAAGTCTTGGCATGCTGCAATTTATGGGGTCGCAAAGGGTTGGACACAACTGAGTGACTGAACTGAACTGAATTGAAATAACTACTTGCGATTTTTGTGTTCTCATGGGAGAAGATGACCATACATCCTTCTACTCCCTCTGAGTGGATATACTAAATTTAACTGTGGTATATGATAGTTCTTAATTCTTATGGTTTCTCAACCCTTAATATTCACATTTTCACTGTTTTTCCGAGTGAATAAAATATTATGTATCTATTCTTTATTTAAGGTTTTTTTGAATATGTAACATGACATACAGAATGTGTGCAAAATGAAAAGAACTTCTCATTAACTCATCACACAATATCCACCCATATAACAACCAAACAGCTAAAATATTATATACTGTCATCATCTCAGAAGCATCCATCATGTCACTAGTAACTGCTTTATCTAGAACCTTAAGTTGTCCTTGCTTTCCTTTTTTTTCTTAATAGTTTAAAACTAAGTGAACAACCATGCTAAGCATTTAGCTCAGTTTGATCATTGTTAATACTCATATAGATGGAATTGTAAAACAGATTATTCTACATATGGCCCTTTTCATTCAATATTACCCCTGTGAAATTCACCCACATCATTTCACATAGCTGTACAAATTGTAAATATTTGGTTCTTTACAATACGGCACTGTACCAATGATCACGTATTTTATTGCTATCAATGTTTGTAATTTATATGAGAATTTTTCCATGTATATAGATCAATTTTCTTTTTAATAGATCGGTCTAATTCATTCACATTGTTTTTTAAATTACTGCTGTATTTGAACTCATACCTGCTGTCCTGTTTTATGTTTTCTGTTTACTGTATTTCTCTTTGCCTTTATTCCCATCTTTCCTTCCTCATTCCCGCACCTCTTTAATGCAATAATAGTCTTTTTCTCAGACAAGTTAGGGCATTATTTATTATATTTTTAAAAAATGTTGTGTTTGTTTTTAAATATTTTTATATGTTTGGGTCAGGAGTGATAGCCTCCATTTTAAAATGAAAGTCTCAAAGTGATCTTTGAGACTTCAAATTTGATCATATCTGCACATGTATTTATGTAACAGAAATACACACATATATAAGCACACATGCACATCCTTCTTTCCGTTTACAAATCTTTAATGATTGTCTTGGTATGGAATGCTAGAACTAATGCTAGAACCACAGACTTTTTTTTTTTTTTAAATAACCCTTTGTTTCTTACACTTCTGGAGGCTATAAGTCTACAATTGGAGTTCTAGCATGGTTGGTTTCTTGATAAGTACTTTCATCCTGATTTACTAATGATCTTTGTCCCCCCTGCTTTGTCCTCATGTCACAGAAAAATAGTTACGTAGTTCTTTGGCTGCTTCTTGTAAAGGTAATAATCCCATTAATGAGTGCTCCACCCTCATGACTAAATTATCTCCCAAAGGCCTTACCTCTAGATACTCTCTTTGGAATCATCATTTCAATATATAAATTTAGGAGTGAGGCACATTCAGCCCATTGCTTTGACTTTCCTTAGAGTTTAGAAGAGAAATTAATGTATCCTGCTAAACTGTACATGGGTTGTGTTTTTCATCCTATTAAACATCATCAGGCACTACTCTGTCCCCTTCTCTCTTTCTGCCATTAAGCAATTCTGTCTTTCATTTTATATTAAGTCAGTGCCTTTTCTTGTCTACAGTGCTCCTTTGAAAATGGTTGATGAGCTTAATTATGACTTGATTCATCTGATTTTCTAACTTAATTTTCTATTTTGCTTAGTTAACATCCATTCTTGCCTCAGAATTCATCACAAGTATTACTTCTTCAAGGATATATTCCTTGACACTCCCCTTCTCCATGAGTTACTATGAATGTAATTCTTTCCATGATCACTTTTGCCTTTGAGATCCCAGAGTCTTGCCAAGTAATGGATCTTTGAAGAAATTAAATTCGATTTGTTAAATGAATTTAGATATTTTATTTACAGTCCTCAAATGAATTTTAATGACTCAATTTTGGGAGTATTTCATAGATCTAGAGTTGATGATCATGAAGAAACCACAAAGGACTCAGTATATGAAATATATTCATAAGAGAGGATCATGAGCCCTTTGTCAAAGTCAGTTTACTTTTTTCTTTATCCATCCACAATTTTAACATGCTTATTTATCTAGTTTCCAAGTCTATAGCATTATATACTACACATATCAGTGGAATGATATATCATGCAAATAGTCACTCTCAAATCACCACATTAATAGTTCCAAAAATAAGAGATGATGAGTTACAAATTTCCAATGTTTTAGGCCTATAATATGGAGGACAAACCATATATATCATAGGAATGTTTCAGAGTTTTTCAGTGTAAGAAAAATATCTCTGCTCTCTTGGCCTTAGATGATTCCATGTTTTTCTCTTAAAGTTGTATTTTCCTCTTCTGAACTAATGTGCAAAGACCAGGCACAATAAATTAAGTGATAATGAAAGGTCAATATTCTCCCTGCTGGGGATCAGAAACCACAAGAGCAATAATTCTTTGTCCTGATCCCCAGACACTATAATATTACTAAATATCACTAGAAAAAGTGAAAATTAATAACACATATTTACTTTCGTAGCACATATGCACACTACCTAACTGGCTGTCTCATATCTTATATTGAGTTTGTTTTAAAAACAAACAAATCATTATTGTTGATCATAAAATAGTGTAAGAGTCTGTAAACCAAAGTGCAAGATCTAAGTATTTAAATAATATATATATTTTTTCCTTCAGAGGTATTGCTTTGAATAGATATCAATTTCAGTGTTGAAAATAGGAATATTATGTAGTGAGCCAACATAAATACACAAGAAATGTTCATTCTTAAAGAATTTGACTTCTGTAAATAAAGGAGATGAACTAGGTGCCTGGTTTGGAGAAATGCATCTATTTCACAAAATAATATGTGCTAATGATTTTTTTTCTCCTCCTTGTATATAGTCACCTGACTTTGGAGCTTATATGATAGAATTTCTAAAATATTTATAAAACCATTAATAAGATCATATCATAGCATCTTCATGTGATTTATTTTTTCAGAATTATTTGTTTATATCAGATCACTTAACCTTTGAGGATCAAAGTTTCTTCAGATACAAAATGTATTTAATATCTGTCTTATTAAAATGTGGTGTGCTGAGTACTGATTCTGATAGTGTATGTATCTGACTTTATAAGTTATCAAAAGTCCTTATTTAAAAATTACTGAATGTGCTTCAAGATGGTGGCATAGAAAGATGTGCATGTATCTCCTTCAGCAAAAGCACAAAAATCACAGCTAGCTGTTTAACAACCAGTGGCCAAAGGATGCTAGAACCCACAAAAGCAGATACTCAATGTCCAAAGACAAAGAAGCCACAACAGGATGGTAGGAGGGGTGAAATCACAATAGAATCAAACCTCATACCCACCAGGTGTGTGACCCACAAACTAGAAAAAAATTACTACCCAGGTAGCTCTCCTACTGTTGTGAAGGTTCATAGTCCCACATCAGGCTTCTCAGCCCCGAAATCTGACAAAGAAAAAGGAAAACCCCAGGGAATCTGACCTTGAAGTTGAGTGGGGTTTGATTGCAGGACTTCCATAGGACTGGGGGAACCAGAGACTCCATTGTTAGAGAGCACAAGCAAAGCCTTGAGTGCACCATGACCCGGGGAGCGGGGGGAGCAGTGTCCCCATGGAAGACTGAACCGAACCTACCTGCTAGTGTTGGAGGGTCTCCAGTGGAGGCGTGGGTCAGCAGTGGCTCACCACAAGGACAGGGGCCCTTGCAGCAGCACTCCTGGAAGTTGCCCCTTGGTGTAAGTCCTCTTGGATGTTACCATTAAACATACCATAGAGCCTGTAGACCCCAGAGCTGGGTCACCTCAGGCCAAACAACTAACAGGGAGACAGCACAACCCAAATCATCAATACATAATTGGATTAAAGCTTTACTGACACAGCCCTGACCACCAGAGCAAGACATAGTTTTTCAAATCATCAGACTGCCCCACCAGGAAGCTTGCATAAGTCTCTTAGCCTCATCCACCAGAAGGCATTCAGAAGCCAAGATAATGACAACTCCATAGCAGCTAGAATGAAAACCACATTACAGAAAGTTAATCACGATGAAAAAGCAAAACATTTTGTTCCAGATGAAGAGACAAGGTAAAACCACAGAAAAACAACTAAATGAAATGGAGATAGGGAATCTTCCAGGAAAAAAAAGAAAAAGAAAAAAATTAGACAAATGATAGTGAACATGATCCAGGATCTCAGAAAAACAGAGAACATGCAAAAAATGTTTACTAAGACTTAGAAGAACTAAAAAACAAACAGAGAAATGGATAGTACACTAAAAGGAATTGATACCAGAGTAACTGAGGCAGAACAGATGGAAAACACTGGTACAGAAGAGAATATAGAAAAAAAAGAAAGAAGAAAATGAAGACAGCTTAAGAGACCTCTGGGACAACATGAAATGCATCAATATTCACATTACAGGGATTCCAGAAGGAGAAGAGAGAAAGAACCCAAGAAAATATTTTAAGACACAGTAGATGAAAATTTCCCTAGCATGTGAAAGGAAATAGTCAACCAAGTCCTGGAAGTGCAGAGAGTCACAGGCAAGATAAACCCAAGGAGTAACACACAGAAACACATAGTAATCAAACTGACCAAAAAAAAAAAAAAGATAAAATATTAAAAGCAACAAGAAAAAAATGACAAATGGAATACAAGGGAACACCTATAAGATTGTCAGCTGATTTTTCAACAAACTCAATAAGCCAGAAGGGAACGGCATGATATATTTAAAGTGATGAAAGGGGGGAACATACAACCTAGAATACTTGATCCAACAAGACTCTTGTTAAGATCTGAAAAAGTGAAAGTGAAAGTGAAGTCGCTCAATCATGTCCGACTCTTTGTGACCCCATGGACTGTAGCCTACCAGGCTCCTCCGTCCATGGGATTCTCCAGGCAAGAATACTGGAGTGGGTTGCCATTTCCTGCTCCAGGGGATCTTCCTGATCCAGGGATGGAACCCCGGTCTCCCGCATTTCAGGCAGTCGCTTTAATCTTTCAGCCACCATCTGAAGGAGAAATAAAAGCTTTCCAAACAAACAAGAGTTAAGAGAATTCAACAGCACCAAACAGCTGGCCCACAGTTCAAAAGTATTAATTCTTCAGAATTAATACTTTTGAACTGTGATGTTGGAGAAAACTTTTGAGAGTCCCTTGAACTGCAAGGAAATCCAACCAGTCAATCCTAAAGGAAATTAATCCTGAATATTCATTGGAAGTACTGATGCTGAAGCTGAAACACCAGTAACTATAGCCACATGATGCAAAGAACTGACTCAGTGGAAAAAACCGTGATGCTGGAAGAGATTGAAGGCAAGAGGAGAAGGGGATGACAGAAGATGAGATGGTTGGATGGTATCTCTGACTCAGTTCAGTTCAGTCTCTCAGTCGTGTCCGACTCTTTGCGACCCCATGAATGCACGCCAGGCCTCCCTGTCCATCACAAACTCCCAGAGTTCACTCAAACCCACGTCCATCGAGTTGGTAACGCCATCCAGCCATCTCATCCTCTGTCGTCCCCTTTTCCTCCTGCCCCCAATCCTTCCCAGTATCAGAGTCTTTTCCAATGAGTCAACTCTTCGCATGAGGTGGCCAAAGTACTGGAGTTTCAGCTTTAGCATCATTTCTTCCAAAGAACACCCAGGACTGATCTCCTTTAGAATGGACTGGTTGGATCTCCTTTCAGTCCAAGGGACTCTCAAGAGTCTTCTGCAACATCACAGTTCAAAAGCATCAATTCTTCAGCACTCAGCTTTCTTCACAGTCCAACTCTCACATCCATACATGACCACTGGAAAAACCATAGCCTTGACTAGACAGACCTTTGTGAATTTGAGCAAGCTCCAGAATTTGGTGATGGACAGGGAAGCCTGGCATGCTGCAGTCCATGTGGTCGCAAAGAGTTGGATATGACTGAGCAACTGAACTAAACTAATATGCACTTACCGCATAACTCTACTTAACTCCTGAAAGGGAAAATGAAAATGTTAGTTATTCAGTCACGTCCAACTCTGTGATCCCATGGAATACAGCTGGGCCAGGTTCCTCTGTCCATGGAATTTTCCAGACAAGAATACACGAGTGGGTAGCCATTCCCTTCTCCAAGGGTCCAGGGATCAAAAACCGGTCTCCTGCATTGCAGGCAGGTTCTTTACTGTCTTAGCCACTCCCCAAATTCCATGTAATTGTTTTCCATTGTTAAGTTCATATTGTGGCCAATACCGCATGCGATTTTCAGTTCAGTTCATTTCAGTCCCTCAGTCGTGTCTGACTCTTTCTGACACCATGGACTGCAGCACACCACCTTCACTGTCCATCTCCAAGTCTTGGAGCCTCCTCCAACTCATGTCCATCGAGTTGGTGATGCCCTCCAACCTTGGCTTGTGATTTGAATCATCTTTTTTGTTTGGTTATCGATTGTGAAAACTGATAAACATCAATTACTATTGTTATTATTTAATTATTATTCACTTAATTACATGAGTCAAGAGTCTCCAGATGCCCAAGCTGAGTTTAGAAAAGACAGAGGAACCAGAGATCAAATTGCCAACATTCATTAGGTCTTAGAGAAAGAAGGAAATTCTAGAAAAACATTTACCTCTGTTTGGTCAACTAATCTCAGGTCTTAGACTGTGTGGATCATAACAAACTGTGAAGAGCTCTTAAAGATTTGGGATAATTTTACCTGTCTCCTGAGAAACCTGTATGCAGATCAAGAAGCAACAGTTAGAACCCTGTATGAAGTAATGGATTGTTTCAGGATTGAGAAAGGAGTAGGACCAGGTCATCTGTTTTCATTCTGTTTATTTAGCTTATATGCTGAGTACACCATGTGAAATACTGAGCTGGAAGAGTTACAAGCTGGATTCAAGATAGGTGGGAGGAACATCAACAACCTCAGATATACAGATGATACCACTCTAATGGCAGAAAGTGAAGAGCAACTAAAGAACCTCTTGATGAAGCTGAAGGAAGAAAGTGAAAAAGCCAGCTTAAAACTAAATATTAAAAAAAATAAGTTCACGGCCTTCAGTCCCATTACTTCACAGCAAATCAAAGGGGAAGACATGGAAGTAGTGACAGATTTCCTCTTCTTGGGCTTTAAAATTTCTGCAGATGATGACTGAAGCCATGAAATCAGATGATTGCTTCTTGGCAGGAAGGCTATGACAAACAGATATCACTCTTCTGACAAAGGTCTGTATAGTCTTGGCTATGGTTTTCCCAGTGGTCACATACAGTTGAGAGAGCTGGACCATAAAGGCAGACTGTCAAAGATTTGATGCCTTTGAACTGTGGTACTGGAGAAGACCCCTGAGAGTCTCTTGGAGAGCAAGGCGGTCAAACCAGTCAATCTTACAGGAAATCAACCATGAATACGCATTGGAAGAACTGATGCTAAAGCTGACTCTCCAGTCTTTTGGTCACCTGATGCAAACAGTTGAATCATTGGAAAAGTCCCTGATCATGGGAAAGACTGAGGACAAAAGGAGAAGAGGGCATTAGAGGATGAGTTGGCTGGATGGCATCACTGATACAATAGACATGAACCTGGGCAAAATTCAGGAGATGGTGAGGGACAGAGAGGCCTGGCGTTACAGTCCATGGGGTCACAAAGAGTCAGACATGATTGTGTGAGTGAACAACATTCGCTTAATATTATATTGTATCATGATTGGTCAACAGAAAATAATAGAATTCTAGATCATTAAAACTAACATTTAATAGAAAAAGCTATCATCATTTTTTAAATTCCAGATGCATATCAGAATCATCTTAGAAATTTTTGAAACATAGAAATGCCCAGGTATTGCTTTTTACCTCCAAAGCTCCAGATGTGTTTCTAATGAGCTGTTGTATTTAAAAACAACTGAACTATATGATGATCTGTCACTTATCTAGTTTGTTTCACTTTTTTCTATTTTATATGCAGTGTTCTAATTTCATTTAGTTTATGTTTTTCAGTTTCTCTGTCTCTTCTTTTATATTTATTTTTTGGTGTTCTTTCTCAAGACTTTATCAAGCATAGTAGAAAAGCTTTTGAATGTATACATGTGTACATTTATATTATATATGATATAATTTATATATTTTAGAAATCTTATAAATTTTTGCCTAGGTAAGAAATCTGACATTTGGTTCCACTTGTTTTATCTAGTATGAATAGAAGGCTAGATTTCCTATTTAAAAAATAAATATACAGCAAGCAACAAAGGTTTGCTGTATAGCACAGGCAACTTTAGTCAATATCTTGTAACAACCTATAATGGAAAATAATATAAAATATAATGTATGTATATATGTATAACTGAATCACCTTGCTGTGCACATGAAACATATGTCAAGTATATTTCAATAATATAAATATTAAAAAAAGAACACCTGTTGAGAAACTCATTTTTTATACTATTGATGTTGTCAGTCACCAAATCATGTCTACCTCTTCACGACCCTATGGACTGCAGCATGCCAGGTTTCCCTGTCCTTCACCATCTTCCAGAGTTTGCCCAAGTTCATGTCTATTGAGTCAGTAATGCCATCCAACCATCTCATCCTCTGCTGCCATCTTCTTCTGCCTTCAATCTTTCCCAGTATCAGGGTCTTTTCCAATGAGTCGGTTGTTTGCATCAGGTGGCCAAAGTATTGGAGCTTCAGTCCTTCCAAAAAGTATGATTTCCTTTAAGATTGACTGGTTTGATCTCCTGGATTTCCAAGTGACTCTCAAGAATCTGGAGTGACTCTCAAGAGTCTTCTCCAGCACCACAGTTCAAAAGCATCAATTCTTGCATGTTCTGCCTTTTTTATGGTCCAGCTCTCACATTCCTACATGACTACTAGAAAGACCATAGCCTTAACTGTATGAACTTTTGTCAGCAAAGTGATATGTCTTTGCTTTTTAACACAGTCTAGGCTTGTCATAACAGTCCTTTTCTAATTTCCTGGCTGCAGTCACCATCCTCAATGATTTTGGAGCCAAGGAAGAGGAAATATGTCACTACTTCCACATTTTCCCCTTCTATTAGCCATGAAGTGATGGGACCAAATGCCATGATCTTAGTTTTTGGTTTTTTGTTTTTTTCCTTAATATTGAGTTTTAAGCTGTTTTTTTCCCCCACTCTCCTCCTCCACCCTCATCAAGAGGCTTTATAATTTCTCTTTGCTTTCTGCCATTAGAGTGGTATCATATGCATATCTGAGGTTGTTTATATTTCTCCCAGCAATCTTGAGTCAAGCTTGTAGCTTATTCAGTCAGGCATTTCTCATGATGTGCTCTGCATAGACGCTAAATAAATAGGGTGGTAATATGCAGCCTTGATGTACGCCTTTCTCAATCCTGAACCAGTCAGCTGTTCCATACAGGATTCTAACTGTTGCTTCTTGACCTCTTGACCTGCAGACAGGTTTCTCAGGAGATGGGCAAAATGGTCTGATATTCCCATCTCTTTAAAAGATTTCTACAGTTTGTTAAGATCCATACTCAAAGGCTTTAGCATAGTCAATGAAACAGTAGATATTTTTCTATAATTTCCTTGCTTTCTCTATGATGGATAATGTTGGCAATTTGATTTCTGGTTCCTCTGCCTTTTCTAAACCCAGCTTGAACATCTGGAAGTTCTTGGTTCATGTAATGCTGAAACCTAGCTTGGAGGATTTTGAGCACAATCTTACTAGCATTGGAGATGAATGCAATTGTCTGGTGGTTTGAACATTCTTTATTACTGCCCTTCCTGGAAATTGGGGCTAGGATTGACCTTTTCCAGTCCTGTGGCCACTGCTGGGCTTTCCAAATTTGCTGACATACTGAGTACAGCGCTTTAATAGCATCATCATTTAGGATTTTAAATAGCTCTACTGGAATTCCATCACCTCCACTAGTTTTATTGGCAGGAGTGCTTTCTAAGGCCCCCCTGACTTCACACTCCAGAATGTCTGGCTTTGAGTGAGAGACTACACCATTGTGGTTACCCAGGTTATTAACATCTTTTCTGTACAATTTCTCTGTGTTTTATTTCCATCTCTTCTTGATCTCTTCTGCTTCTACTTGGTCTTTACTGTTTCTGTCCTTTATTGTGTCCATCTTTGGATGAAATGCTACATTTGTATCTCTAATTTTCTTGAAGAGATCACTAGTGTTTCCCATTCTATTGTTTTTCTCTATTTCTTTGCATTGTTCATTGAAGAAGGCCTTTTTGCATCTCCTTGCTATTCTCTGGAACTCTGCATTTGATTGAGTGTACCTTTTCCTTTCTCCTTTTCTTCTTGCTTCTCATCTTCCATCAGCTATTTGTAAAGCCTTTTCAGAAAACCTCTTTGCATTCTTGTATATCTTTTCCATTGGGACGATTTGTTCACTGCCTCCTGTACAATATTATGGACCTCTGTCCACAGTTCTTCAGGCACTCTTTTTACTTGATATAATCCTTTGAATCTATTCATCACTTCCACTGTATATTCATGAGGAATTTGATTTAAGTTGTATCTGACTGACCTACTGGTTTTCCCAGCTTTCTTTAGCTTAAGCCTGAATTTTGCTATGAGGAACTAATGACCTGAGCCACAATCAGCTGCAGGTCTTGCTTTTGCTTACTGTATACCATTTCTCTATCTTTGGCTACAAAGAATGTAATCAATCTGATTTACTACTGACCATTTGGTGAGGTCCATGTTTAAAGTCATGTCCTATGCTGTTGAAAAAGTGTGTTTGCTGTGACCAGTGTGTTTTCTTGGCAGAATTTTGTTAGTCTTTGTCCTGCTTCATTTTATAATCCAAGGCCAAACTTGCCTCAAACTCCAAGTATCTCTTGACTTTCTACTTTTGCATTCCAATCCCCTATGATGAATAGAACATCTGTGTGTGTGTGTGTGTGTGTGTGTGTGTGTGTGTGTGGTAGTGTGCTAGGTCTAGGATGTCTTCTAGGTCTTCATAAAACTGATCAACTTTAGCTCATTCAGCATTGGTGGTTGGGGCATAGATTTGGATTACTGTGATGTTGAATGGTTTGCCTTGGAAATGAATCAAGATCATTCTATCATTTTTAAGGTTGCACTCAAGTACTGCATTTCAGGCTTCCTTGATAGCTCAGTTGGTAAAGAATCCACCTGCAATGCAGGAGACCCCGGTTCCATTCTTGGTTCAGGAAGATCCCCTGGAGAAGGAAAAGGCTAGCCATTCCAGTATTCTTGGTTTTCCCTTGTGACTCAGCTACTAAAATATTCACCTGCAATGCAGGAGACCTGGGTTCAATCATTGGGTTGGGAAGATTCCCTGGAGAAGGGAAAGGCTAGCCACTCCAGTATTCTGGCCTGGAGAATTCCATGGACTGCACAGTCCATTGGGTCACAAAGAGCTGGACACATCTGAGCAACTTTCACTTATGGACCTAACATTCCAGGCTCCTAAGCAATACTGTTCTTTACAGCATGGGATTTTACTTTTGTCATGAGACACATCCACAATGGAGTGTCATTTCTGCTTTGGCCCAGTTCCTTCAATATTTTCTGGAGCTATTAGCAGCTGTCCACTCTTCTCCAGTAGCATATTGAACACCTTGCAACCTGAGGGACTAATCTTTCTGTGTCATATGATTTTGCCTTTTTGTACAGTTCATGGGTTTCTCACAGCTAGTATACTGGAGTGGTTTGCCATTCCCTCCTCCAGTGGATCACGTTAGGTCACAACACTCCACTATGACCCATCCATGTTGGATGGCCCTACACAGCGTGGCTCATAGCTTCACTGAGCCATACCAGCCCCTTCACCATGACAATGCAGTAATCCATGAAGGGGATAATAATATTAGGTAAATGTATAATAAATTTTATGTATATATAAACTGATACATAATACATATATTTATCTACATATCCTTGGGGAATAGTGTACATAAAAAAAGTAAAACCAACAAAATGAATGCGGATAATACTCAAGTCAAGAGTGGAAAGAATAAAGATAGTACCATTTGTATTTCCATGAATTTAAATGAAATTTGAAAATGTCTTATTTTTCTTTACATCCTCAGAGATATAATATACCAGTCTCCCAGTGTAAGCACTCTCTACCTTATTTTAAATAAGACTGCTGTTTTGTACATAAATTTAAATTTAGAATGCAGCTCTGAAGAGGTCACATATAAATATTACTTTTCCCACTTGAAAAACACGATGAATTTGATTTATAGAAGTAAGGAAAAAAAAAGTATCTGAAGGCAATGATATTTTTATATTGCTTAGCAATTCAGTAAATTTTAAGCAAATAGCCTTGAAATTTACACAATAATGCTAAATTCATACTAATTCATGTTTCTTGGTTACATCATATAAAGAAGAGAAATGGGATGAGCACTGAAGAACCTTAAATTTTAACAATTGTGTACTTCAGCTGAACTTTTCTTAAGTCTGTCCTAAAATATGGACTGAGTTGAGCACTGAAATAGGAAAAATAGACACTATTTATTGGGATGACTTCAGTTCACTTCAGTCATGCAATCGTGTCTGACTCTTGCGACCCCATGAATTGCAGCACACCAGGCCTCCCTGTCCATCACCAACTACTGGAGTTTACACAAACTCATGTCCATCAAGTCGGTGATGCCATCCAGCCATCTCATCCTCTACCATCCCCTTCTCTTCCTGCCCCCAATCCCTACTATCATCAGGGTCTTTTCCAATGAGTCAACTCTTCGCATGAGGTGGCCAAAGTACTGGAGTTTCAGCGTCAGCATCAGTCCTTCCAATCAACACCCAGGACTGATCTCCTTTAGAATGGATTGGTTGGATCTCCTTGCAGTCCAAGGGACTCTCAAGAGTCTTCTCCAACACCACAGTTCAAAAGCATCAATTCTTCGGTGCTCAGCTTTCTTCACAGTCCAACTCTCACATCCATACATGACCACTGGAAAAACCATAGCCTTGACTAGATGGACCTTTGTTGCCAAAGTAATGTCTCTGCTTTTCAGGATGCTATGTAGGTTGGTCATAACTTTCCTTCCAAGGAGTAAGCGTCTTCTAATTTCATGGCTGCAGTCACCATCTGCAATGATTTTGGAGCCCCCAAAAATAAAGTCTGACACCGTTTCCACTGTTTCCCCATCTATTTGCCATGAAGTGATGGGACCAGACGCCATGATCTTAGTTTTCTGAATGTTGAGCTTTAAGCCAACTTTTTCACTCTCCTCTTTCACTTTCATCAAGAGGCTTTTTAGTTCCTCTTCACTTTCTGCCATAAAGGTGGTGTTATCTGCATATCTGAGGTTATTGATATTTTTCCCAGCAATCTTGATTCCAGTGTATACTTCATCCAGCCCAGCGTTTCTCATGATGTACTCTGCATATAAGCTAAATAATCAAGGTGACAATATACAGCCTTTATAAAGGAGACAATATACTCCTTTTCCTATTTGGAACCAGTCTGTTGTTCCATGTCCAGATCTAACTGTTGCTTCCTGACCTGCATATAGGTTTCTCAAGAGGCAGGTCAGGTGGTTTGGTATTCCCATCTCTTTCAGAATTCTCCCCAGTTTATTGTGATCCACACAGTCAAAGGCTTTGACATAGTCAATAAAGCAGAAATAGATGACTTTCTGGAACTCTCTTGCTTTTTTCATGATCCAGTGGATGTTGGCAATTTGATCTCTGGTTCCTCTGCCTTTTCTAAAAGCAGCTTGAACATCTGGAAGTTCATGGTTCATGTATTGCTGAAGCCTGGCTTGGAGAGTTTTAAGCATTACGTTACTAGCATGTGCTGCTGCTGCTGCTGCTAAGTCGCATCAGTCGTGTCCAACTCTGTGCGACCCCACAGACAGCAGCCCATCAGGCTCCCCCGTCCCTGCAATTCTCCAGGCAAGAACACTGGAGTGGGTTGCCATTTCCTTCTCCAGTGCATGTAAGTGAAAAGTGAAAGTGAAGTCGCTCAGTTGTGTCCAACCCTCAGCGACCCCATGGACTGCAGCCTTCCAGGCTCCTCCACCCATGGGGTTTTCCAGGCAAGAGTACTGGAGTGGGGTGCCATTGCCTTCTCTGACTACCATGTGAGGTGAGTACAATTGTGCAGTAGTTTGAGCATTCTTTGGCACTGCCTTTCTTTGGGACTGGAATGAAAACTGACCTTTTCCAGTCCTGTGGCCACTGCTGAGTTTTCCAAATTTGCTGGCATATTGAGTGCAGCACTTTCACAGCATCATCCTTCAGGATTTGAAATAGCTCAACTGGAATTCCATCACCTCCACTAGCTTTGTTCATAGTGATGCTTTCTAAGGCCCACTTGACTTCACATTCCAGGATATCTGGCTCTAGGTGAGTGATCACACCATCATGATGATCTTGGTCATGAAGATCTTTTTTGTACAGTTCTTCTGTGTATTCTTGCCACTTCTTCTTAATATCTTCTGCTTCTGTTAGG
This sequence comes from Bos indicus, assembly GCF_029378745.1. Classification (NCBI taxonomy): domain Eukaryota; kingdom Metazoa; phylum Chordata; class Mammalia; order Artiodactyla; family Bovidae; genus Bos; species Bos indicus. The sequence goes on from NC_091783.1 coordinate 13,288,065, forward strand.
TCCATACCATTTCTGTCCTTTATTGAGCCCGTCTTTGCATGAAATAGTCCCTTGGTGTCTCTAATTTTCTTGAAGAGATCTCTAGTCTTTCTAATTCTGTTGTTTTCCTCTATTTCTTTGCATTGATCACTGAGGAAGGCTTTCTTATCTCTTCTTGCTATTCTTTGGAACTCTGCATTCAGATGTTTATATCTTTCCTTTTCTCCTTTGCTTTTCACTTCTCTTCTTTCCACAGCTATTTGTAAGGCCTCCTCAGACAGCCATTTTACTTTTTTGCATTTCTTTTCCATGGGGATGATCTTGATCCCTGTTTCCTGTACAGTGTCATGAATCTCTGTCCATAGTTCATCAGGCACTGTCTATTAGATCTAGTCATTTCCCTTAAATCTATTTCTCACTTCCACTGTGTAGTCATAAGGGATTTGATTTAGGTCATACTGGGCTGGAAGAAGCACAAGCTGGAATCAAGATTGCCAGGAGAACTATCAATAACCTCAGATATTTAGATGACACCACCTTTATGGCAGAAAGTGAAGAGGAACTTGAAAGCCTCTTGATGAAAGTGAAAGAGGAAAGTGAAAAAGTTGTTTTAAAGTGCAACATGCAGAAATCAAAGATAATGGCATCTGTTCCCATCACTTCATGGGAAATAGATGGGGAAACAGTGTCGGACTTTATTTTTCTGGGCTCCAAAATCACTGCGGATGGTGATTGCAGCCATGAAATTAAAAGACACTTAGTCCTTGGAAGAAAAGTTATGACCAACCTAGATAGCATATTGAAAAGCAGAGACATTACTTTGGCAACAAAGGTCCATCTAGTCAAGGCTATGGTTTTTCCAGTGGTCATGTATGGATATGAGAGTTGGACTGTGAAGAAAGCTGAGCGCCAAAGAATTGATGCTTTTGAACTGTGGTGTTGGAGAAGACTCTTGAGAGTCCCTTGGACTGAAGGAGATCCAACCAGTCCATTCTAAAGGAGATCAGCCCTGGGATTTCTTTGGAAGGAATGATGCTGACGCTAAAACTCCAGTACTTTGGCCACCTCATGCGAAGAGTTGACTCATTGGAAAAGACTCTGATGCTGGGAGGGATTAGGGGCAGGAGGAAAAGGGGATGACAGAGGATGAGATGGCTGGATGGCCTCACCGACTCGATGGACGTGAGTCTGAGTGAACTCCGGGAGTTTGTGATGGACAGGGAGCCCTGGTGTACTGCTATTCATGGCGTCACAAAGAGTCTGACACGACTGAGTGACTGAACTGAACTGAACTGAATGGTCTAGTGGTTTTTCCCTACTGTTTTCAATTTAAGTCTGAATTTGGCAATAAGGAGTTCATGATTGAAGCCACAGTCAGCTCACGGTCTTGTTTTTGCTGACTGTATAGAGCTTCTCCATCTTTGGCTGCAAAGAATGTTATCAATCTGATTTCAGTGTGGACCATCTAGTGATGTCCATGTGTAGAGTCTTCTCTTGTGTTGTGGGAAGAGTGTTTGCTATGACCAGTGCATTCTCTTGGCAGAATTCTATTAGCCTTTGCCCTGCTTCATTCTGTATTCCAGGGCCAAATTTTCCTGTTATTTCAAGTGTTTCTTGACTTCCTACTTTTGCATTGCAGTCCCCTATAATGAAAAGGGCATCTTTTTGGGGTGTTACTTCTAAAAGGTCTTGTAGGTTTTCGTAGAACCAATTTCAGCATTACTGGTGATTTAGATACACTATAAAGCTCTTCTGACTCTAAATATCTGACCATCTATAGCTTATACAATTTTTGATTTAATATGAAAATATTGATGCCATTTATTGAAAAGGAAAAGCTTGTTCTAAAGGTTTTGAAACTTTAACATTAATGGAATACTATAAAGATATTATATTTCTAATAATTGCTATAGAATTTCAAAAAGTAAAAATTATTCCTTTAAATTAGAGAAGTCTCAAAAAGCACTAGGAATACATAAAACTTAAGCTGAGTCTGAAGTAATTTTAGGGTTAGCAGAAGGAAATAAATGGTTATGGGAGTGAATGAGGAATGTATATTTAAAACTCTCAAATTCATATCAGTGAACTTTAAACTTCTTCAAGTAAGCCTGTGGTAGTTTAGTCTCTAAATCGTGTCAGACTCCTCCAATCCCATGGACTGTAGCCCACCAAGTTCCTCTGTCCATGGGATTCTCCAGTCAAAAATACTAAAGTGGCTTGCCATTTCCTTCTTCAGGGGATCTTCCCTACCCAGGGGTTGAACCTGGGTCTCCTGCATTATACACAGATTCTTTACCACTGAGCCACCTCAGAAGCCCCCTAGTAGGCCTAGGGATAGCTTAATTTCTGGATAAAAACTCCTATATCCCTGATTTAAATTTATCTGTTTTTCTTTTCTACCTAAATATTCTTTAATCTAGTTTGTTTGAGATAAAATAAGATGTAGGGAAAGATGATGCAATCTATGCTAGAGATTACAGTTTTCCTGTTCCCCTGCTTCTTCTCTTATAGTCTTATATCCAGCAACCTGAGGGACTAATATGTCCTTTGCTATGTATTACCCTTAGAGTAACATCTCTACCTGGCAACTTTGGTTGCATTATGAATTTCTACCTATTTCTCTAATCTCATGCTGTATCCTGTCCCACTCTACCTCTTGCCCATTATTCTCTAGTCAGTACCAATTTTATGCTATGCCTTCAACACAACCAAGCTTGATTCTGATTCTGCAAGTTTTACCCAACAATTGCTTCATCTACCCAAACACTCATCTACCTATTTATACTGGCTGAGTCCTTTTTGTCATTTAATTATCATCTTAAGTATCTTCTCTTTAGAATCTATGCCTCTGCCATAACACCTTTATAATTTTTCCTGTATAACACATCAGTATCTTCTATTTTATTGGACATATATTTATTGTTTCATTGTCTATCACAGAAATAGGAACCTTGTTTCTTTATCTAAGTGCTATGTCCTCAGCACTTAGAATTGTAACTTGGGAACAACTATTGTTCCCCCATCTTTCTCACCAAATTATGCAAAGTTGAGCATGTGGAATATCTCCAACCACAGCACAATTATCTCTACATTTTTTTTTTCCTATTTTATCCCTACAAACTTAATCATGGCCTAGAACTCTGGTTCATGTGCATGTGGGTGCATTTTCAAATAAAAGATCTAAAATTTTTCAACTAAACTGGTAATATATCCGCAAATAGTACAGAACCAAGATGCCTGTGAAATGAACATATCCCCTGCCATATTAATAAATAAAAAATGTCACAACCATCAGCAATTTCTGGTTACCACATGTGAATGAGGCCTCTCAAAACTGAGATTCAGTGGATGCTGCGACCCCCTGCCCCCATGACGATTGCTGAGGAGCTGGGGGAATGCTAGAAGCTAGGCGAACAAGGAAAAAGGATTTGCCCTAGATAGCTGAGGTGCATATGAAAGGAATGAATCCAGTGAGTCCATTGGCTTGCATTTTCCCATACTTAGACTGCTAAATTCCTTAACTCAATACCTGATCTTTGATGTTCAAACTGTCTGCTCCCTTTGTTGCAAATTTATATATAGCCTGACTTTCCCTCCTGCCTTCTTGGAGCAGTTTTCTCAGAGCTACTGAGATGCTGTCTCCCTGTCTTCAAGTCCTAAGCTTTCCCACCTGATAAAAATAAATCTCTACTTTCAGGTTATGACTATATTTTTTAGTCAATATGCCCAAAGTCTGCTCTTCCTATGTAAAACAGAAATACACTCTGAGACGTTCATTGAAAATGTATTGATTTAAAAACTATTTTATTTGATTTTCAAGAGGTTGTAAATGTTATTAAAAACTCCAAACATGAGCAAAATTGCTTCAGAGGAAAGGCGATAGATTTTCCTTATGGATTATGCATGATATGAAAAAAAAATTGTCAAACTGAAATGATGTAAGAGGTGGAAACACAGAATTTAACTTTCAATTTTGATTGAATGTTCAAGGAGTAAGAATCTGCCAGAGTTCAATTGAGTTGTAAGAGTGAGAAAGAAGAATAATATATGATGGTGAGAAAATAATAGCAAAACTCTTCAATTTCTACATTGTAAAGTCACTTTTGCATTAATTCTCTTTTGTTATAAGACTGAAGCCTAGTTTATGCTTGACAGTAATAGCTCATTATGAGAATTTCCTACAAACGTGCAGTGCTTTATTCAGAGACTAGCGATGAAGGTTGTGGAGTAAAAGATTGGAGTGTGATAAATAGTGAATAGTTGAAAGATTTGGTTTATGCAGTAAGGGGACATGTTTGCTGATACACATTTTGACAATTAATTATGCTCACCAATGAAAAATAATTTCTTAACTGCAGTGGATGTGACTGCTTTCTGGAACAGATAAGTGACCATGTTTTACAGTGAGTTGCAATTTGCCGTGTTCCAATTAAAGCATGGCATTGACACATCCCAGACCCCAGCATGAAATTTGCATCTTGGCAAAAGCTGGGAATATTAATTCAGTTTGTTGATGGGAATAAAGCAAATATGACAGGGTGAAAAAAACTGGACACTTTCCAGGATGCTCATTACTCACGTGACTAATCTGAAAATAAATGCATCATGAAAATTAGATGTGAAAGTGACTTCTTGGTTTGGAGAGATACCAGCATGTGAAATTGTGTGCATTCTTAACACTACATCACGCTGGGGTCTGGGATGTGTCAATGCTATGCTTTAATTGGAACATAGCAATGGATGGACATGACTTAGCAACTGAATAACACCAGCAATGGGTGGAATATATTTTAGAAATAATATAGGTTTCCATAAGATTTAGTCTTGTTAAAAGGGCATCCAATGATGCAGAAATGCATATCTGAAATTGTCTTTAATGATTGTATGGAAATATTCAGGCTATTTAAGAAGAAGAACTGGGATACATTGTGAAATATTCCAGCTGCCTGATTTCTTTAAATTCCACCAGAGGCCAACTTTCTGTTGCCTGACACTTCTCTTTTTCTACTCCATTTGAATTTAATGTGAAAATATTTTGTTTCATAAAAATAAATTAAAAACATTTTAACAGCTTCAGGAAGTCTGCTTCTCCCTAGCCCTTCAAAAATAGCATGAGAGACCATTATAAAAACTCATTAAGTAGAATTGCCATTTGGACCATTTTGTCTTAAATGACCCATCCATTCAATCAGGAAGATCAACTTACTGAAAAATATAGCGGATATCTACTTGCATTTATTGTGTCTTCTTTGAAAGAAGTGACAATATTACATTAAAAATATTAAATATGTATGATTGGATAGTATATCTTCAACCAAAAATCATTGCTAGTTAGACATGGAATGTCTTAGATGATGTTTTGATAAATTTGAAATTATTTACATTTGTATTGCTTGATTGGTGTCTAATTCATCTTTGGAACAAACATTAAATATTTTAAAATTTTATCTTTTGAAGATCATTGGGAATATTGAGAGTTTGACACATTTCCTGTTGATAATGCTTTATATTGCTTCTTTTTATATTTCAACTTTATTTTTAATCTGATGCCCACATAACTTGAACACAACAGAGAATCCATGTATTTTTCTAACCAACTAGGAAATTGAACTTCACAGAGACTACATTCTTCAAGTTTATGCAACCAAAAAATAAGATTTTATGAACTCTTCTTTTTTTGTGTGTACTTGTTGTAACTAAAAATATATTGATGCAATTTGTTAAAAAGAATAAATTATTTATCAAGATGATTTTTTAAAAACATTTTATTCTAGAATAGAAAGAAATTTATAACAAACTATCCAAACTTCATTTCTCATAGCTCATGAAAATAAAAGATATGTTCAGAAGTTTAATACTGAGTGGTATAATAAGGTTTAGTTCATAATGAAACAAATGGAATTATCAACTTTAGTTTTTTTTTTACTTTTAATTGAAGATAATGTAAAACATGATACCACTTAATGAATTATTATGAGAAAAACATCCCTTTAATCTCTTCTTTCACTGATGAAAGAAGATTGAACCTTACCAGTTCCAAGTCACATATATATATATATACATATATATATATATATGTATATATATATGATCTACCTCCCCCATCACTTTTTTTCTAAGCAAGTTACTGCTTTAACAAAACATACAATTGCTCTCTAGTGTTATTAATTTTATAGTTTATTGCATTACTCTCCACTCTAAAGTTTCTACAAATTTGTTGTTGAATCAAGAAGTTTAATCAGATTCAAGTTCAATATTTTCTGGGAAGACAGCTCATATGTGATGTGCATCTTTGATTCAAAAACACATAATACCTAGTTATATTTCTTTGGTGCTATTAATAACCATTGGTATTGAATAATTACATCCTTAACTCAGTAAGTTTTTCAAAATAGTGACTTCCAATTTTATTATTTGTACTTATTGTTTGGATTTTTTTAATCATGTGAAATATATCATCAAACACTATTTTATTTTGCAGTGATTTGGCTTGTACAAGAACAGCAAAATATTTCCTTGAGCCGTTTTCATTATTATTAATAATCAAAGCAATAAGTTAATTTTCTAGCATTTTCCAAAAGTGACAAATTAAATTTTCATATAATTATCAATTTATAGATTTAAACATTTTATAGGTCATCATTATCCTTAGTGATGTTCATACTGCACCATCTTTTACCAGTGGCAGTTTTCTTGAATTGACACTTGGATCCTAAAATCTCAATGCTGAAAATCCTGAGTTATTGAAAGCTTTCTTTGGGTCGTGTTGCTCATTTCTCACCCCAAAAATGAAATGCAGACATTTCTTTAACAACCTTTGTGTGTGTGTGTGTGTGTGTGTTTGTGTATGCTCTCAGTTGTTAAGTAATGTCTAACTCGTTGTGACCCCATGGACTATAGCTCACCAGGATTCTCTGTCTATGGGATTTTCCAGGTAAGATTAATAGAGTGGGCAGAGTTCCAAGATGGCAGAGGAGTAGGATGGGGAAGCCACTTTCTCCCCCACAAACACATCAAAAATGTGTGTGATTTGAACGCATCTGAATGTGGAGCAACTTCCACAAAACAACTTCTGAATTCTGGCAGAGGACACCAGATTACCCAGAAAGCCAACCCAATCTTTTTGAAAGGAGGCAGGACAAAAGATAAAAGACAAAAAGAGAGACAAAGTATTTAGGGATGGAGACCTGTCCGGGGGAGGGAGCCATGAAGGAGGAGAAATTTCCACACCATAGGAAACCTTACAATTTGGGTCAGCAGGGAGCTTTGGAAACTCAGAGAACAACATAACTGTAAAAAAAAAAAAAAAACAAAAAAACAAAAAACAAAAAAAAAAAACAAAAAAACAAACAGAATTTGTGCTGAACTACAATTACCAGAAGAGAAGTGAATCACACACTAGCATCTGTCCACAGCAAGTGGGCTGCATGGTAGGTCCTTAGGGTAAGGACCATGTTTGGGTGCCCTGAGGACAATCTGAGAGGGCTAATGTGACATAGCAACCCAATCTGTGGGAATGCCAGAGAGACAAAGAAAAACAAAGGACCTTCCCCACAGGAAGGCTCTAAGGCTGTACAGTGACCCCTGGAATGCTCACAGAACAAAGGAACCCACCTTAGCAGCAAGCCAGATGGGGTTTATGGCCCTCCCTCCCTGGAGGCAGAGAGACAGGTGTGCAAAGCTAGAGGTGGAAGGCAAGGGGCGGCTGCAATCTCAGCATGAGAGACCACATCTCCTGCCAAGCTGTGAGCTAATCATGTCTTTCTGGGTTCCTGGATGGTTTGCATCAGCCAGGAAAATCATAGCCTGAGACCAGCCTCCCTGAGGATACACATGACACACCTGGTACCTGTGCCCTCATGGTACACCTGGGGAACAAAGCAGCTAGGACAAGAGAGGTGCATGAGAAGTATGGTCTGTGTGCTTCCAGCACACTAGGAAGCCTGAGCAGTGTGGACCTGGGAAGTACATGTCTCCTTGGACTGTGCCAACCCCAGTATGATCCATCCACTTCAAGCACTCCCAACATTTGCCAGTGGTGTTTGTTGGCAGTGCCCCACCCTTTCCACAGTATAACTAAGCAACTGAGCCTGAATAAGTGGCCACTTTCACCCCCTTGTGTCAGGGCAGAGATTAGACCCTAAAGAGACTTGTAAACAATGGAAGTCAAAAGAAGTAAAGAAGTGGTAACTGCCCCTGAAGTGACAGGTGCAACAGATTAAAACCCTGCCATTAAGCTAAGACTATGCATTTGAGGCAGAGAAGACAATGGCACCCCCACTCCAGTACTCTTGCCTGGAAAATCCCATGGACAGAGGAGCCTGGTGGGCTGCAGTACATGGGGTCACTGGGAGTCGGACACGACTGAGTGACTTCACTTTCACTTTTCACTTTCATGCATTGGAGAAGGAAATGGCAACCCACTCCAGTGTTCTTGCCTGGAGAATCCCAGGGACAGGGGAGCCTGATGGGCTGCCGTCTATGGGGTCGCACAGAGTCGGACACGACTGAAGCGACTTAGCAGCAGCAGCAGCAGCAACATGCATTTGAGGAGCGACTATAGACGTTGAGAACAAGTGCAAGCCAGAAAAATGGACTGACACTGATACTGATCCCACACTGACCACACAGCTCCAGAGAAATTCCTAGATACATTTTTATTACCATTTAAAGAAATAAGTTCTTTATTACTCCTTTAACTTTCACTTCTATAGCCTACAATAAGCTTCCTTTAAAAACCCTATTTTTAATAAAATTCCATACAATTTTGTTTTATATTCTTTATATTGTACTTTTAAGAGTCTAATCTCTATTCTACATTTTTAATCTTTGCTTTTTGATGTTTATTAATTTTATACTTTTGCAAGTCTAATTTTTAGTATCCATTTTCACTTAGGGATTTGATTACTGGCTTGATTGTTCTCTTCTCTTTTGACTCTCCCTTTTCTCCTTCTGGTCACCTCATTCTTCCTCCTCCCCCTTCTCAATATAACTCTATGAATCTCTCTGGGTGTTTTTGGCTGTGGAGAGTTGTTTCAACATTAACCTAGGGTTTTTTTCTTCTGTGTTGTGTGGACAGAGAAGTCTTGAGGCTACTGTAATAGGGAGATCAAAACCCAAAGGCAGGAGTCTCAATGCCAGAACTTTATAACATCACAGAACTCCTGACTCCAAGGAATATTAATAGATGAGAGCCCACCCATACCTACACTGAAACCAGGCTTCACCCAAGAGCCAGAAAGTTCCATTGCAAGACACCCCATGCTAATCATCCAACAAAACAATAACACAACCATGAACATTAAAAGACAGGCTACCCAAAGCCATACCAAACCTATAAACACCCCAAAACTCACTACTGGACACTGCATTGCACTCCAGAGATAAGAGATCCAACTCCATCCACCAGAACACAGACCCAAGTTCCCCCAACCAGAAAACCTTCACAAGCCACTAGTCCAATCCCATCTACAGGTAGCAAACTCCACAATTAAGGGGAACTATGATCCTCCAGCCAGCAGAAAGGATACCCCAAACATAGCAATCCAAACAAAATGAAAAGTCAGAGATACATCCACAGGTGAAGGAACATGATAAAAACCCACCAAACTAAACAAAAGAGAGGGTACCTGGAAAAGAATTCATAATAATGATAGTAAAGGTGATCCAAAATCTTGAAAACAAAATGGAGTTACAGATAAATAGACTAGAAACATGGATTGAGAAGATGCAAGATATGTATAACAAGGACCTAGAAGAAATAATGAAGAGTTAATCAATAACGAATAATGCAATAACTGAGATTAAAAAGACTCTGGAGGGAACTAACTTTAAAGTAACTAAGATGGAAGAAAGGATAAGTGAGTGGGAAGATAGAATGATGGAAATGAGTGAAGCAAAGCAGAAAAGAGAATAAAAGAATAAACAGAACTGAGGACAACCTTACCTCTGGGACAATGTTAAACACCCCAACATTTGAATCATAGGTGTCTCAGAAGAAAAAGACAAAAGGAAAGGGCATGAGAAAATACTTGAGATAATAGTTGAAAAGTTTCCTGAAATGGGGAAGGAAATAAACATCCAAATACAAGAAGCCCAGAGAGTCTCAAACAAGGTAAACTCAAGGCAAAACATGCCAGGACACGTTAATCAAATTAACAAAAATTAAACACAGAAAGCAAATATTAAAAGCAGCAAGGGAAAAGCAACAAATAACATACAAGGGAGTCCTTGTAAGGATAACAGCTGATCTTTAAATAGAAATTCTTCAGGGCAGAAGAGAATGGCAGGATATATTTAAAGTGATGAAAGAGAAAGGTCTACAACCAAGATTACTCTACGCAACAAGTAAATCATTCAGATTCAAAGGAGAAATCACAAGATTTACAAATAGACAAAAACTGAGAGAATACAGCTGTTCAAAAAATACACCAAACCAGTTCTTCAACAAATGCTAAAAGATCTTTTCTAGACAAGAAACAGAAAAGGTTTATAGAAATGAACCCCAAACAATAAAGCAAATGGTAACGGGATCATACTTGTCAATAATTACCTTAAATGTAAGTGGGTTAAATGCTCCAACCAAAAGACAAAGACTGGCTGAATAGATACCAAAAAAAAAAAAAAAAAAACCAAAAAAACCTATATATGCTGTCTGCAAGAGGTCTACCTCAAACCTAGGGACACATACAGACTGAAAGGGAGGGGGTGGAAAAAGATATTTCTTGAAAATGCAGACCAAAAATAAACCTGAATTAGCAATACTCATATCAGGTTAAATAGATCTTAAATTAAAAACCATTATATGAGACAAAGAAGGACACTACATAATGATCAAGGGATTAATCCTAGAAGAAGATATAACAATTATAAATATATATGCACACAACGTAGGAGCACCTCAGTACATAAGGCAAATGGTAACAAGTATGAAAATGGAAATTAATAGTTACACAATAAGAGTGAAGTACTTTAATACCTCACTCATACCAATGGATCGATCAACCAAATGGAAAAATAACAAGGAAACACAAGGTTTAAATGATACATTGGACCTGTTAGACCAATTGATACCCTACAGGGATTTCACCCCCCAAAATGATGAATTTCACCTTTTTCTCAAATGCACACAGAACATTCTCCAAGATAGATCACATCCTGGGCCATACATTTGCCCTTGATAAATTAAAAAAAAAAAATTGAAATTGTTTCAAGCATCTTTTTTGATAAAAATTCCGTAAAACTATATATCAACTACTGGAAAAAGCTATAAAAAACACAAGCATGTGGAGGTTAAGAAACATGCTTCTGAATAACCAACAGATCACTGAAGAAATTTAAAAAAAAATCAAAACGGGTATAGAAACAAATGATAATGAAAACACTACAACCCAAGACCTATAGGATTCAGTAAAAGCAGTGCTAAGAGGAAAGTTCATAGCAATACAGGCCTACCTCAAGACAGAGATCATTCTGTCATTTTTGAGATTGCATCCAAGTACTGCATTTCAGACTCTTGTTGACCATAATGGTTACTCCAATTCTTCTAAGGGATTCCTTCCCACAGTAGTAGATATAATGGTCATCTGAGTTAAATTCACCCATTCCAGTCCATTGTAGTTCACTGATTCCTAGAATGCCAACGTTCACTCTTGCCATCTCCTGTTTGACCATTCCCAATTTGCCTTGATTCATGGACCTAACATTCCAGGTCCCTATGCAATATTGCCCTTTACAACATTGGACCTTGCTTCTATCACCAGTCACATCCACACCTGGGAGTTGTTTTTGCTTTGGCTCCATCTCTTCATTCTTTTTTGAGTTATTTCTCAACTCTTCTCCAGTAGCATATTGGGCACCTACCGACCTGGGGAGTTCCTTTTTCAGTATCCTATCATTTTGCCTTTTCATACTGTTCATGGGGTTCTCAAGGCAAGAATACTGAAGTGGTTTGCCATTCCCTTCTCCAGCGGACCACATTCTGTCAGAACCTTGGGTTACCTCAGGCCAAACAACTAACAGGGAGGGAGCCCAACCCCAACCATCAGTGGAAAATTGGATTAAAGTTTTAATGCATACTGTCCACCAGGGATGCTGCTGCTAAGTCGCTTCAGTCATGTCCGACTCTGTGCGACCGCATAGATGGCAGCCCACCAGGCTCCCCCATCCCTGGGATTCTCCAGGCAAGAACACTGGAGTGGGTTGCCATTTCCTTCTCCAATGTGTGAAAGTGAAAAGTGAAAGTGAAGTTGCTCAGTCATGTCTGACTCTTCACGACCCCACAGACTGTAGCCTACCAGGCTCTTTCATCCGTGGGACTTTCCAGGCAAGAATACTGGAGTGGGTTGCCATTTCCTTCTCCACCACGGCAAGACCCAGTTTTTCACACCACTAGCCCGATGTGAGAGCTGGACTGTGAAGAAAGCTGAGCACTGAGGAACTGATGCTTTTGAACTGTGGTGTTGGAGAAGACTCTTGAGAGTTCCTTGGACTGCAAGGAGATGCAACCAGTCCATTCTGAAGGAGATCAGCCCTGGGTGTTCTTTGGAAGGAATGATGCTAAAGCTGAACCTCCAGTACTTTGGCCACCTCATGCCAAGAGTTGACTCATTGGAAAAGATTCTGATGCTGGGAGGGATTGAGGGCAGGAGGAGAAGGGGATGACAGAGGATGAGATGGCTGGATGGCATCACCGACTCGATGGACGTGAGTTTGAGTGAACTCCAGGAGATGGTGATGGACAGGGAGGCCTGGCGTTCTGCGATCATGGGGTCGACTGAGTGACTGAACTGAACTGAACTGATGGAATTTAGAAAGACACTAATGATGATCCTATATGCAGGGCAGCAAAGGAGAAACAGATGCAATGAACAGGCTTTTGAACTCAATGGGAGAAGACAATGGTAGGATGATTTGAGAGACTAGCACTGAAACATGTATATTACCATATGTAAAACAGATGACCAGTGAAGTTCAATGCATGAAACAGGGCACCCAAAGCCAGTGCTATGGAACAACCCAGAGGGATAGGGTGGGGGTTTCAGGATGGGGGGACACATGTATAACTGTGGCATATTCATGTTGATGTATGACGAAAACCATCACAATATTGTAAAGTAATTATCCTTCAATTAAAATAAATATTTAAAAACAAAGGAAACAAATAAAAAATAATACTGGAGTGGGTTGTTACTTCCTCTTCCAGGGGATCTTCCCTACTCAGGGACAGAATGTGCAACCCCTGCATTGGCAAGTGGATTCTTTACCACTGAGCCACAACATGGCAATTTGAGATCACAACCGGTATTCTAGGAATGACCACTGCTATTGGGTTGTCAAAATTTTTAGACATTGTCAGTGGGAAAAGTTGGATATATAATTACTGAAAGTTAAAGACAAAATTTTCATATAGTGGTCCCATTCTGTTGCCTTTTTTTTTTTTTTAATTGTAGTGTATCTCTATTGCTAAAGCATATAGACATTACTTAAGTTGCCCCACAGTCTTAAGTCTACATATAAATATAATACAGAAGTAAAATATATCACCATTTATGTCAATAAATGTCACCAGCTGTGTTAGTCATCTGAAATTGTTTTCTCCAATATATTCTTAAGAAAGGGTTTAGTTTATAAAAGCACCATTCTTAAGTTTTTGCATATTGATGATGCTTTGCATGTTGCCTTTACATTTGGAAGTTAATTTTCAGGATATAAAATTCTTGGCTTTCAGTTTCTTTCATTTAATTACCTGCACTATATGGATCTATTTTTTTCTAATAAAGATCATGATGGCAAGCTAATTTTCCATTTATTAGTTATTACTTTGTTTTTCCTGGATTCTCCAGGAGCTTTCTGTTGTTGTGTTAAGTCCAATGATTTTATGGGATTTTGTCTAAGTGATGGTGATTCTGAGTTGGTTTTTTGAGGTACACAATCTAATTTTTGAAATATTAATATGCTTTTAATTCTTTTTCTAATTTCAGAAAATCATTGTGAATTACATTTTGATCCATATTTTTTCTTTTCTGTTATTTTGCTCTCCTTTTTTGGAGACTGATATTATTAATATATGGGACTTCTTTATTCTGCCTTATTTGTAAATCTCTTAAATAATTTTCATGTTAAATTTTCCTTTAATTTTTTTCTATTGTAAATTATATGATTCTAAGATATTACATTTACTTACCTTACTTTCTATCTACTTTAGCCTTTATTTCTGACATGTGTTGCTCTTTCCTAAGTTCTGTCATGTTGCTTGTAATTTCTAATTCTGGATTGTGTTGCTTAATATTGGTATGGTTTTCTTAACGCATTTTAACATGTTAAAAATATATAGTAACTTTCCCAAATGTTTGTGTGCTATCTTTCTAGCTTGCTTTTCTTGTATATAAGGAGGTTATTTTATCCAAATATTGCTATTTTTTGTCTCCACTTATAATTCTACAGAAATTGACTTCAATTTTACTATAGACTTTTACATGCATTTAGTTTTCCTGAAATCTCTAAAATTTTGTTTATTTTTAAACGAAACAAAGATGAATATTTTTAATGATAAAAGGTACAATTTACAAAGGAGATAGCCATTATAAGCCATTAGACACCTAACAAAAAAGAAACAAAGATACATAAAGCAACAATCAGAAGAAATACAAGGGAAAAGAAAAAACGACTAAGATCATAATGAGCATATGAATGTTTCTCAGGAACTATTTTAATAAGTTCAGAAAAAAAGTAACAATAGGAGCATCTTGAATGATGTCATTAAGGGCTTAAATAAAATATATATTTATTCATTTATATTAATATTAAATCCTACACAAATATATTTAAAAATTTATCTCATATACTGTTATTACATTTCCATAGGACATTTAGAAAAACTGCAAAAAAAAATCACTAAGTTTCAAAAAGCAGAATTATTTTTTGTGTGTGTGATTCAGTTGTACATATATACATACATTATTTTTTAAATTATTTACCATTATACATTATCATATACATTATAGCATTATACATTATCATGATACATATTAAGCTAAAGGCAAAGGAGAAAAGGAAAGATATACCCATGTGAATGCAGGGTTCTAAAGAACTGCACAGAGAGATAAGAAAGCCTTTCTCAGTGATCAATGCAAAGAAATAGAGGAAAACAATAGAATGCGAAAGACCAGAGATATTGTCAAGAAAATTAGAGATACCAAAGGACCATTTCATGCAAAGATGGGAACAGTTAAGGACAGAAACGGCATGGACCTAAGAAAAGCAGAAGATATTAAGAAGAGGTGGCAAGAATACACAGAACTATACAAAAAGATCTTCATGACCCATATAATCACACTTGTGTGATCACTCATCTAGAGCCAGACATTCTGGAATGCGAAGTCAAATGGACCTTAGGAAGCATCACCATGAACGAAGCTAGTGGAGGTGATGGAATTCCAGTTGAGCTATTTCAAATCCTAAAAGATGATTATGTGAAAGTGCTCAATATGCCAGCAAATTTGGAAAATTCAGCAGTGGCCACAGGATTGGAAAAGGTCAGTTTTCATTCCAATCCCAAAGAAAGGCAATGCCAAAGAATGTTCAGACTGCTGCACAATTGCACTCATCTCACATGATAGCAAAGTAATGCTCAAAATTCTCCAAGCCAGACTTGAACAGTATGTGAACCATGAACTTCCAGTTGTTCAAGATGGATTTAGAAAAGGCTGAGGAACCAGAGATCAAGTTGCTAATATCCGTTGAATCATTGAAAATGCAAGAGAGTTCCAGAAAAGCATCTGCTTTATTGACTATGCCAAAGCCTTTGACTGTGTGGATCACAGTAAACTATGGACAATTCTTAAAGAGATGGGAATATTAGACCACCTGACCTGCCTCCTGAGAAATCTGCATGAAGGTCAAGAAACAACAGTTAGAACTGGACATGGAACAACAGACTGGTTCCAAATAGGAAAAGGAGTACGTCAAGGTTCTATATTGTCACCCTTCTTATTTAACTGATATGCAGAGTACATCATGCAAAATTCAAGGTTGGATGAGGCACAAGCTGGAATTAATATTGCCAGGAGAAATATCAATAGCCTCAAATATGCAGATGACACCATCCTTATGCCAGAAAGTGAAGAAGAACTAAAGAGCCTCTTGATGAAAGTGAAAGAGGAGAGTGGGAAAGTTGGCTTAAAGCTCAACATTCAGAAAACTAAGATCATGGCATCTGGTCCCATCACTTCATGGCAAATAGATGGGAAAACAATAGAAACAGTGAGAAGCTTTATTTTGGGGGGCTCCAAAATCACTGTAGATGGTTAGTGCAGCCATGAAATTAAAATATGCTTGCTCCTTGGAAGAAAAGCAATGACCAACCGGGCCACCCTACCGAAAAGCAGAGAAATTACTCTGCTGACAACAGCCCATCTAGTCAAAGCTATGGTTTTTACTATAGGCATATATGGATGTGAGAGTTGGACTAAAAAGAAAGCTGAGTGCCAAAGAATTGATGCTCTTGAACTGTGGTGTTGGAGAAGACTGTTGAGAGTCCCTTGGACTGAAAGAAGATCAAGCCAGTCCATCCTAAAGAAAATCAGTCTTGAATATTCATTGGAAGGATTGATACTGAACCTGAAACTCCAATGCTTGGCCACCTGATGCAAAGAACTGACTCGTTGGTAAAGACCGTGATGCTGGGAAAGATTGCAGGCAGGAGGAGAAGGGGATGACAGAGGATGAGATGGTTGGATGGCATCACCGACTCGATGGACATGAGTTTGAGCAAGCTCTGGGAGTTGGTGATGGACAGGGAAGCCTGGTGTGCTGCAATCCATGAGGTTGCAAAGTGTCGGATATGACTGAGTGACGGTACTGATCTGAACTGAATTTTATATTCACAACTAAATATTTTAAAGTTATTTAAATCAATATGTTTGTTCTATAAAGGCTTTGAGCAAATCATCCACAACACCTTAAGTTTTTTTTTTTAATTAATTAAAAACTTTTTTTATTTTTATGATTATTGCAAAAGAAGAAGGGAGCAGCAGAGAATGAGACAGTTGGATATTATCACCAACTCAATGGATGTGAATCTGAGCAAACTCCTGGAGATGATGAAGAACAAGGGAGCCTGGCTTGCTACAATCCTTGGGGTCACAAAGAGTTAGACATGAGTTAGAAACAGAGCAATCACATTTTGCCAAACTCTCTATGATTTACTTCGGAAGAAAGCATTTCTACATGGTTAACTATAAATAGCAAAACTGTTTTAGTTTTAATACAGCTTCATGTTTACTTTAAAAAATTATAGTTTAATTTTCATTGAGTTTGAATAGTGGTTTCTTTCTTTTTTTTTTTAAAGTCCTTTCATATATGCTATTTACTTTTGCTGATTCTTATGGAATTCCTATGGATTGACTAGCTTTTATTATTATCTATGCCTTACAAGTAAGGTTATGTGCCTGGTCAATTATACTTTAATATTTAGTGATATATTTGAGGCTTTAATACAAGCATTTAGTGATTTCTTCTTGTAAAATTCTGCATGAGAGGGAGAGTAAAGAGGACTTATCCTAAGAGAAGCAATAGTCTCAAATCAGGCATTAGTGTTTTCAAATGAATTTTAGAGTGGTAGCTGCCCCCAAGAATGTGACTCCACTGTGCTTTTCTTTAGAAAAAATACAGCAGGTATTTGCTACCATTTTGCCTGTCAGAAAGCTTTGTGTATTGTTGGCCTCTTGCTTGGGAAGATAAATGAACCCACTTCAGGACTGGGTCTATAGAAAAGATTGAAATTTGAGAAAGTGTTTAAAAGAGTATTTCTGTCACTGCATTTCTGCATGAGTGGTCTCAAAAGGAGTGGAAAAATGGAAGCAGAAGATTTGTTTATTAGAGGAAGTGAAAGGGATTAGTTTCTATGGAAGCCAGGCAGGTGACTTGCATTCATACTAGAATGTGTACTCTGATGGACACCTATTTAAAGAGAGAAAAGAACTTTGTATCGAGGATCTGGCTTAATTGCTAGACAATTCACATCAAGTCTTTTTGAAAGTGTTTTCTGGTCTCAAGAGAAGCTTTTATTTAATATATCTTTTATGTGCTGGGTTTATGCCACAAAGCAGTTTGTATCTAGGTTACTCAGCATACATCTGGTCTCAGCAGGATCTTTTGGGGATCTGTGAATTTTAAATAAACAAATAAGAAATCTGAAAGGTTAAAAGTGATACTCAGGTCATAGAGAACTTTTCAGAGTAACTATTCTTATTTCCCTATGGAATTAGAAAGCAACCATATATATCTTCAAAATAAAAAACAAAACAAAAATCAAGTAATTTCACAAGATTTCTCTTTTCTGAGAAAAAGATTAATAAAAACACAAAGAACAATGGAATGAGAAATTGAGACTGTGGAGTTGGTTGTGCACTGAATACTATAGGAGAGCAAAACTTGCTACCCCAAAACATCTCTCTGGCAGAAGGATTACTTTGAGCTGAAAACAGTCAAGGCCCAAAACACTCAGGAAGAAACTTTGACCTTCCCCTTCACTGCCTAAAAGAATATAAATAAAGAACCTAATCCAAGAAAGAAACTACTATCATATCTAACTACAGCAAGAACTAGGTAGTACTTTGGCCACCTCATGCGAAGAGTTGACTCATTGGAAAAGACTCTGATGCTGGGAGGGATTGGGGGCAGGAGGAGAAGGGGACACCAGAGGATGAGATGGTTGGATGGCATCACCGACTCGATGGACGTGAGTCTGAGTGAACTCCAGGAGTTGGTGATGGACAGGGAGGCCTGGCCTGCTGCAGTTCATGGAGTCGCAAAGAGTCAGACACGACTGAGTGACTGAACTGAACTGAACTGATACTAAAGGAGGCGAAACCTAGCAAAAGCATTTAAACTTCCTCTCCCTGTCCTGTTATCTCAGAAAGGCCCAAAAAACATTTATTTACAGTTGCCTTTTATCTCCATGGAAATTGCCTTCCTCCCCTTTGAAATCCCAAACCACTACCCCCAATATCTTCTTTCATCTGTACCTAAAGATGGTGTTTAAGGTGAGGGTTTCAGCTATTTGGGTTACTTGATTTTGGGGAGAAGGGTGTCTCTCCTTTGTATGTTCTGTGCTGTGTGCTGTGCTGTGTTTAGTCGCTCAGTCATGTCTGACTCTTTGCCACCCCATGGAGTGTAGCCCACCAGGCTCCTCTGTCCATGAGGATTCTCCAGCAAGAATACTGGAGTGGGTTGTCATGCCCTTCTCTAGGGGATCTTCCCAACCCAGGGATTTAACCCAGGTCCCCTGAATGGCAGGTGGATTCTTTATCATATGAGCTACTAGGTAAGCCCAAGAATACTGGAGTAGGTAGCCTATTCCTTCTCCAGAGGATCTTCCTGACCCAGGAATCAAACTGGGGTCTCCTGCATTGCAGGCAGATTCTTTACCAGCTGAGTTACCAGGGAAGCCCTTACCATTTTTGTTTGATTTCTTCCTACTAATCTATCTCATACCAATTCAATTTCTAGTCCAGTCAAAAGACTCTGGAAGGGTAGGGAAATTTTTATTCTTCTTCTAAAGCTACTAATTGTGAAAATCACTCTAGATTGACCTCCTTGCAATGTTTACTTCTCACTGTCAACTTAAAAATTGCACAATCTGAGAGCTGTGTTAAGTTTTATTTGGGTCAAAATGAGGACTACAACCCCAAGACAGCACCTCAGATAGCTGTGAGAAACTGCTCCAAAAAGGTAGTTGGGGATGGTCAGTATATATGCGATTTTGGTGAAGAGGGGACACATGCAATCAAGCACTTTTTTTTTTTTTTAAAGGTTTCTGTTAGTCACAAGGAGCAGTCATCAACATGAAGGATTTAGTGCTTTTCTAAATTTGAGGAGATACAGGAATTAGGCTCATAAAATCAGCTCCTGAAAGTACACAACTATCTGAAGATCTGTTCTGCCAGCTTCATGCCCCCCAAACAGAGTGTCTCTTCTGCTCTCCACCCTGAACTCCTTTCAGAAAGTGTTGAAAGTCAGCAACTAAAGCAGCACATGATTTAATGCTTGAGTAGGTAGATGGCAAGTACCTATGCAAGTGCCGAATTGTAGTTGACACGACAAACTCATTTTCCTTGAACATAGTCATAAGGAATAAGTTTCCTTGAAGCTAGTCTATATGCCCTATCAAATTTTGGATTTTACCATCCCATTGCATGTATGTCTACTCCATGATTGCATAGGTTCACTGAGAGTAGAGACCATGATTACTATGCGTGGTGTGTGTGCACGTGTGTCTTCATATCTCTAGTAGCTAGAAAAAAATAAATTTTATCAATTTTTCAGTACTATGCATTGAAAAAGTATTGAAAAATTAGATTCTGTAGTCAATTATTATTATTTCCTACAAAAAATTCTGAAATTAGTCTTTTATTTATGGTTCAAAATCAACAGTACAAATAATTTTTGTGCCAAAATTTAAAGTTGTTCTAAATGCTTTTGTAGTGGTCCTATTTGCTCCTTACTTATAAATGGTGGGTAAAACAAAATAAAAATTGCTGCCAGGCTCTAGGAATTTGTGAGTTTCAATATCAGAAGTTTTGACCATTTTACAAATGATGATATATTTGACCAGATGAGATTGTAAGGAATGAGTAAATAAAACATGAAATGGAATAAAACTCTTAAATCTCTTCCCAGAGCTTTACACCCAGATATTCACTGTTTTCACTTGAGTGATACACAGGTATGTCAAAGTCAACATTTCTGAAATTGAACTTGTCATCATTCTTCTTTCTTCCCCTTTCAATAAATGTTATAACTACCTGCCCATTTGAAAATTTAAGACACCTGAGAGCTTCTCTTTCTCTCAGGATCCTCCTTCTTTCTTCGCTATTTATTGATAAGTGCTATAGATTCAACCTCTGAACATTTCGCAAATCTGTCAGCTTTCCTCCAACTTAGTGCCACTATCATAGTAAAGGCCATGAGCATTTCTCACCTAGATTACTAAATATCTACTTAGTCTTTATGGTTTTCCACCTTAAAATTATTTTATGACATTTCAGCCTGAAGTAATATCCCCAGATAATGTTATAATAGATTCTGTGTTTCTTAAAAATAGCCATGCCATCCAGCTCAGTTCAGTAGCTCAGTCGTGTCTGAATTGTTGCTACCCCATGGACTGCAGCACACCAGGCATCCCTGTCCATCACCAACTCCCAGAGCTTGCTCAAACTCATGTTCATTGAGTTGGTGATGCCATCCAACCATCTTAGCCCTTACTAAATATTTACTACACACAAAACATCTACTTCTGCTATATTGACTATGTTAAAGCCTTTGACTGTGTAAATCACAACAAATTGTAGAAAATTCTTAAAGAGATAGGAATAACAGACCACCTTACCTGTCTCCTGAGAAACCTATATGAAGGACAAAAAGAAACAGTTAGAACCCGAATTGAAACAATGGTCTGATTTGAAATTGGGGAAGGAGTACATCAAGGCTGTATTGTCACTCTGTTTATTTAACTTATGTGAAGAATACATCATGCAAAATGTTGGGCTGGATGAATCACAAGCTGGAATAAAGATTGCTGGAGAAGGAAATGGCAACCCACTTCAGTACTCTTGCCTGGAGAATTCCGTGGACAGAGGAGCCTAGTGGGCTGCTATCCATGGCATGGCACAGAGTCGAACACAACAAAAGCGATTTAGCATGCATGCATGCATTGGAGAAGGAAATGGCAACCCACTCCAGTGTTCTTGCCTGGAGAATCCCAGGGACAGAGGAGCCTGTGGGCTGCCATCTATGGGGTCGCACAGAGTCGGACATGACTGAAGCGACTTAGCAGCAGCAGAGAGAAATATCAATAACCCCAGATATACAGATGATACCACTCTAATGGCAGAAAGCGAAGAGGAACTAAAAAGCCTCTTAATGAAGGTAAAAGAGGAGAGTGAAAAGGGAATGGAGTGGGGAGGGAGGTGAGGGGGATTTAGGATGGGGGGACAAATGTGCACCCATGGCTGATTCATGTCAATGTAGGGCAAAAAACACCACAATATTGTAAAGTAATTATCCTTCAAATAAAATATTTTTTTAAAAGCTCAAAAAGCTAAGATCATGGCATCAGGTCCCATCACTTAATGGCAAACATACAGGGAGAAAAGTGGAAATAGTAACAGATTTTATTTTCTTGGGCCCCAAAATCACTGTGGACAGTAACTGCAGCCACGGAATTAAGACACTTGCTCTTTAGAAGAAAAGTTATGAGAAACCTAGACAATATATTAAAAAACAGAGACATAACTTTGTCACAAAGGTCCGTATAACCAAAGCTATGATTTTTCTAGTAGTCATATACGGATGTGAGAGTTGGATTATAAAGAAGACTGAATGCCAGAGAATTGATGGTTTTAAATTGGGGTGCTGGAAAAGACTCTTGAGAGTTCCTTAGACTGCAAGGAGTTCAAACCAGTCAATCCTAAAAGGAAATCCACCGTTAATATTCACTAGAAGGACTGATGTTGAAGCTGAAGCCCTGATACTTTGGCCAGCTGATACAAAGAGTCAACTCATTGGAAAAGACTCTGATGCTGGGAAAGATTGAGGGCAGGAGGAGAAGGGGGCGACAGAGGGTGAGGTGGTTGTGTGTCATTGCTGACTCAATGAACATGAGTTTGAGCAAATTCTGAGACAGTGAAAGACAGGAAAGACTGGCATGCTGTAGTTCATAGGGTTGCAAAGAGTCGGACGCAAATTATTGACTGAACAACGGCAACAACACACAAGACACTATACTAGATGCCTTCTACACATTGAATAATCTGAAAAATTCCATGAGTTAAATACCAATATTATTATAACTTTTTAAAATAAGTACTGCATATTTTAGAGACATTAAGTATAGTTCCTAAAATCAGAAAGCTGTTAGTGTATTTAGCCATGGTCTAAATACAGCCAGTCTGACTTCAGATGCCGCACTCAAAACTATAAATTTACATAATACATACATAAACAAGTCTAATTTATCTCTTAAATTTTGCTTTTCTTTCCTAAACTCTAGGATTTAGCCACAGTAAAATTATCTAAGTTCTTTTTTCATTCTGTCATCTTTGCAACATCTGAGATTCTGGTTTCAGTTTCCCTTTCTTTCCTTTACTTTGTTTTTTGTCCTAACTCCTAGTTCATTTAGATGCTGTTTCTTACAGGAAGCATTCCTTGATTTCCCAAGTATATATAGGAAGTAAGATTGAAGTCATTCAAAATATTTTTTTTTCCAATCACAGTGGAATAAAACTAGTGGCAAAAAGAGAAGAAAAACTGAGATATATACAAATATATATTTACAATATATACAAATATATATTTGCAATATATACAAATTTGTAATATACAAATATATATTTACAAATATATGGAAAGTAAATAACCAATGAGTGAAAGAAGAAATTAGAGGGTAAATTAGAAAATGCTTACAGAATAATGAACATTAAGAGATAATATTTCAAAAGTTATGGAGTGATGCAATAGCAGGGCTAAAATGGAAATTTATAACTCTAAATGCTTGCATTGAAAAGAAGGAACATCTCAAATAAACAAAACTAATTTTAAACCTTAAGGAACTAGAAAAGGAAGAAAAACCTAAACTCAAATGGATAGAAAGAATGAAATAATCAGAAATAATAAATAATTAGAAAAGAGGTAAAAAATAAAATAACGAATATAGCACAACAGAGAAAATTAATGATTCAAGGAGTTGATTTTCAAAATGATAAAGAAAATTTAGAAATCTCTAGCTAGGTTGACTAAAAAAATTGTCTAATCAAATAACTAAAATCTGAAATTAAAGTAGGAACATCCCTACCAAACTTACAGGAACACAAATGATAATAAGAGAATTGCATGCAAATAAATTAATGTATACTGTTACAAAAAAACTGTAAAAAATATCAACTGTACATGGGTCAGTGACCTAAACACCAGATTGTAAAACTCTTAGGAGAAAATATAGGGTTAAATACTCATATTTTTGAATTTGGTGTTTGTTCCCTAGTAATGATGCCAAAATCATGAAAAAAAAAAAAAAATAGAAAAAATAAATTGGGCTTGCTACAATTAAAACAAAAAAAAAGTTCTTGTATTAAAAGCCTTTATTAATAAGGAAAAAAGGTCACTTAAAACAGGAAAAAAAATTTGCAAATTATATATCTGGTAACTGTTTATAGTCCAGAATACTCAATAAACTTGTGTAAGTTAATAACTAGTAAACACAGTAAAATCCTATATAGTTTTCGGTGTACAAAGTTATCTCCTTGCAACTCTTTGTATTCAATTTTTTATTTGTATCAGCATGGACTCAGGGATGCTTATTTTATTCCATGAGTTATAATCCAAAACTTTTATTATATATCTGGTTGCTCTGAAGTGTCTGCTTTCAATGCTATATTAACTGAAACAATTGTCTTACTTTCCTTTTCATGTTGTACATTGTTAGTGATAGAAATGCAACTGATTTTGTGTGCTTATTTTGAACTGCTCAACTTTGCTGAATTTGTTTAGAAGTTCTAATGTTGTGTGTGAGTATGAGTGTGAGTGTGTGTGTGTGAATTATGGAATCTTTAGAGTTTTCTACATATAAAACCATACTGTCTCCAAACAGATAATTTTACTCCTTTCCCAATTTGTATGCCTGTTTTTCTTGCCTTTTGCTCTGTCTAGAACTTCTATTACTTTATAAAATAAACATGGTTAAAGCAGGTGTCCATGTCTTGTTTCTGATATTAGAAGAAGAGCTTTTAGACGTTCACCTTTGAGTGTAATGTTAAGATGTAAATTTGAAGTGCATGATTAAGATCTGATACATTTGTGTCACGGTTCATTCTCTAGATAACATGATTGCTGCTGCTGCTGCTAAGTTGCTTCAGTCGTATCCAACTCTGTGCAACCCTATAGATGGCAGCCTACCAGGCTTCCCTGTCCTTGGGATTCTCCAGGCAAGAACACTGGAGTGGGCTGCCATTTTCTTCTCCAATGCATGAAAGTGAAAAGTGAAAGTGAAGTCAGTCGTTTCTGACTCTTCGTGACCCCATGGACTGCAGCCTACCAGGCTCCTCTGCCCATGGGATTTTCCAGGCAAGAGTACTGGAGTGGGTCGCCATTGCCTTCTCTGAGTTAATATGATTAAGGGACCTCAAATCATAGTATTCCTCTGATGAGGAAGATATCCAGCTGACTTAATTTTAACTAGAAACTCCTTTTCCTCCACTTCCCTGGGTTACATCCCCTGTACTCTATGTAATCTGTGTACTCAGTACAGTATCTGATTTCCTTTATTAGTAACCTAATGAGAAATTCTTCTTTGTTATGAAATTTAAAATTAATCATAACTTTTATGTTGAAAATATATAAAGGTAAACTTTCCTGAATTATTTTCAGAAGATGCATATACAACCCAGGATAGGCAATGAGGAGGCTTATTTAGGACATCTGGACACTGCTGATCAAGTAGGCAATTTTCTCAGATCTTTCCAATATCTGAGGCCAGTTTATGCTTTAAACTCAAATTCTTTCACCACAGAGTAGAAAATGAATTCATTTAAACAGAAAAACAAATTTATAACAGCAATCAGGAATTAAGTAAGATAAGAATTGGCAGGCAATATGACTCCTTCCTGTCAATCAGAATATTTCAACGTTCCTTTAATTTTCTAAATATAAAAGTGAAAGTATAGATGTAATATTTCCAGTGAGATTTTAAATTAATAAAATAGTTTATTATTCTCCTTCAGATGGGCACAAACTCTGTCCTAGATTTTAATCTGGTGACGATTTTTACTAGAAAATTTTAGCTGAATATATATTTTAATTACATTATTTTATTTGTAAATTAAAAATTATATATTAAAATGTTTTATTATTTCATCTATTTGAAAAAACTATTTTTAAAATTACTAAATTCATTAGAATATTGGTACTATAAAAGCCACTGGAAAGAGGTGATATTTTTCTATATTTACTATATATAGAGAGATATATTTTGAAAGATATACTAATAAGATCATTTGTCTCTAGGGACATTTGGATATGCATGGAAAAAAACTGCTAAATCTATTGAAAATATTTAGAATAAAAAAAAATTTCAATTATTTGAAAAAAAGCAAAAAGCTATCTTATCCAAGGGAGAGTACACTTTTAGTGGTAATACAATCATGAATGGGATAATGAAAACCATAATCATAGAAAAATAGCCAAGCTGATCACAAGGACCACAACCTTGTCTAAGTCATGACAAGAAACTATAAGCCATGCCTTACAGGGCTACCCAAGACTGATGGGTCAAGGTGAAGAGTTCTGAAAAACTCTGGCAAACCATTTCAGCATTCTTTCCTTGAGAACCCCAAAACAGTATGAAAAGGCAAAAAGATATGACACTGAAATGTGATGCCCCCAGGTTGGTAGGTATCAAATATGCTACTGGAGAAGATCAGAGAAATAGCTCCAGAAAGAATGAAGGGGCTGAACCAAAGTAGAAACAATAGACAGTTGTGGAAGTGTCTGGTGGTGAAAGAAAAAAATCAATGCTGTAAAGAACAATATTGCATAGGAACTTAGAATGTCAGGTCCATGAAATCAAGGTAATTTAGAAGTGGTCAAAAAGGAGATGACAAGAGTGAACATTGACGTTTTAGGAACTAAAATAGACAGGAATGGGTGAATTTAATACAGATGACCATTATATATACTACTGTGGACAAGAATCCCTTAGAAGAAATGGAGTAGTCCTTATAGTCAACAAAAGAGTCCAAAATGCAGTACTTGTGTGCAATCTAAAAAATGACAGAATGATTTCTGTTCATTTCCAAGGCAAACCATTCAATATCATAGTAATCCAAGTCTATGCACCAACCTACTAATGTTGAAGAAGCTGGAGGTGAATGGTTCTATGAAGACATACAAGACCTTCTAAAACTAACATCAAAAGAAGATGTCATAAGGGAATGGAAGTCAAAAGATACCTGGAATAACAGACAAGTGTGGCCTTGGAGTACAAAATTAAGAGGTCAAAGGCTAGCAGAGTTTTGCCAAGATAATGCACTGGTTGTAGCAAACACACTCTTCCAAAAACATAAGATAAGACATCACTAGATAGTCAATATCAAAATCAGATTGATTATATTCTTTGTAGCTGAAGATGGAGAAGCTCTATATAGTCAGCAAAAAGAAGACCAGAAACTGACTGCGATTCAGATAATGAACTCCTTACTGCAAAATTCAGATTTAAATTAAAGAACATAAAGAAAACCACCAAGACATAAAGGTATGGCCTAAATAAAATTCCTTATAATTATACAGTGGAAGTGATAAATAGATTCAAGGGATTAGATCTGATAGACAGAGTGCCTGAAGAACTA
Organism: Bos indicus; assembly: GCF_029378745.1. Lineage (NCBI taxonomy): Eukaryota > Metazoa > Chordata > Mammalia > Artiodactyla > Bovidae > Bos > Bos indicus. The sequence goes on from NC_091783.1 coordinate 13,315,445, forward strand.
TGGACGAAGGTTCACAACATTGTATGGGAGGCAGTGATCAAAACCATCCAGCAGAAAAAGAAATGCAAAAAGACAAAATGGTTGTCTGAGGAGGCCTTACAAATAGCTGAGAAAAGAAAGGAGGCAAAAGGCAAAAGAAAAAAGGAAAGATAGACCCATTTGAATGCAGAGTTCCAGAGAATAGCAAGGAGAGATAAGAAAGCTTTTTTAAGTGAACAATGCAAAGAAATAGAGGAGAAAAATAGAATGGAAAAGACTGGTGATCTCTTTAAGAAAATTAGAGATACCAAGGGAAAATGTGATGAAAAGATAGGCACAATAAAGGACAGAAATGGTATGGACCTAAAAGAAGCAGAAGTATTAAGAAGAGGTGGCAAGAATACACAGAAGACCAATACAAAAAAAGATCTTAATGACCCAGATAACCATGATGTGTGATCACTCACGTAGAGCCAGACATCCTGGAATGGGAAGTCAAGTGGGCTTTAGGAAGCATCACTACAAACAAAGCTAGTGGAGGTGATAGAATTCCAGTTGAGCTATTTCACATCCTAAAAGATGATGCTGGTAAACTACTGCACTCAATATGCCAGCAAATTTGGAAAACTCAGCAATGGCCACAGGACTGGAAAAGTTGAGTTTTCCTTCCAATCCCCAAGAAAGGCAATGCCAAAGAATGTTCAAACTACCATACAGTTGTACTCATCTCACACTTATAATCTTACAAGAAGAAAAGGGTCAATAGTCCATCTTCTGTAACTGTCTCAAGCTGAGCATAGGCATTGTTCCTACCTATGGGTCCAGATATCCTTGTCATATCTCACAGAGGAGTCTTGAGTTGTTGTTGTTGTTGTTGTTGTTGTTGTTTTATAATGCAGAGATGGAGAGTAAAAAGTAGAAAGAGCTAGTAATCTTGTCCAAGATACATTCATATTCCCTTTCTTCAAGTGGGATGGGTTGAAATCCCTACTGTAGCATCATTTGAAGTTGGAAGTTTTTTATTCCAGAAGATAGAAATATAGCTGGGTAGTTAAAAATGTAAGGACCTAAGAGAAGTTTGAGAAATAGAGTGGCTATAGGACCTAGAAATGAGAGAAACCCAGTGTATCCTGGGGATCACCCCTTAATGGTCTCAGTTCATTCTCACTTCCCTTGATTATACCTGTGGAGTCAAGAAAACATTTTTGTAGATTTCTTTAACATGTACTTCTACTTCTGAGACATTAATATTTGTGCAGCATGTTTTATTATAAGAACACAAACCCCTCTTTGGCTAGATAGGAGATAGTCTAGGGCTCAGCAATTGTCACAAACCATGCTTGCCAGGGAATCTAGGAAGTTTTGAAAGACTGGGAGAGTGTCTCTGGTTTTCTTTGGTGTGCTATCCAGGGAGAACATTTGATCCCTCAAAGCTGCCTCATGGTTGGCAAATCCTCTCCAACATGGGGACAGTTGAAGCTAGCATGAAATTCTTGCTAGCCAAACAGAAAGTCCTTTTTTATCTACATGAGCTATGCTGAGAATAGTTATTTTGGCTGGAGCCACAGCTCCCAAGGTGCAATCCTCATAATGAAGTGTGTTGTCTAGATGTGAGGCAGCACTGTTTATAATAGCCAGGACATGGAAGCAACCTAGATGTCCATCAGCAGATGAATGGATAAGAAAGCTGTGATACATATACACAATGGAGTATTACTCAGCAATCAGTTCTAATGAGGTGGATGAAACTAGAGCCTATTATACAGAGTGAAGTAAGCCAGAAAGAAAAACACCAATACAGTATACTAATGCATATATATGGAATTTACAAAGATGGTAACGATAACCCTATATGTGAGACAGCAAAAGAGACACAGATGTATAGAACAATATTTTGGACTCTGTGGGAGAGGGTGAGGGTGGGATGATTTGGGAGAATGGCATTGAAACACACATATTATCATATATGTAACGAATAGCCAGTCCAGGTTCAATGCATGATACAGGGTGCTCGGGGCTGGTGTACTGGGATGACCCAGAGGGATGGGATGGGGAGGGAGGTGGGAGGGGCATTCAGGATGGAGAACATACGTACATCCGTGGTGGATTCATGTCAATGTATGGCAAAACCACTACAATATTGTAAAGTAATTAGCCTCCAATTAAAATAAATAAATTGAAAAAATAAAAAATAAAATAATTTTAAAAATTTAGTAAAAAAATAGATTGTCAGGAGAAATAACAACCTCAGATATGCAGATGATGTCACCCTAATGGCAGAAAGTGAAGAGGAACTAAAGAGCCTCTTGATGAAGTTGAAAAAGGAGAGTTAAAAAACTGGCTTAAAGCTCAATATTAAAAAAAAAAAAAACTGTGATCATGGCATCTAGTCTCCTCACTTCATGGAAAATAAATGAGGAAAAAATGAAAACTGTGACAGACTTTATTTTCTTGGGCTCCAAAATCACTGCAGACAGTGACTGCACCCATAAAATTAAAAGACACTTTCTTCTTGTTAGAAAGCTATGGCAAACCTAGACAATTTATTACAAAGCAAAGTCGTCACTTTGTGAACAAAGGTCCTTGTAGTCAAAGCTATGGTTTTTCCATTAGTCATGTACAGATGTGAGAGTTATACCAAAAAGAAGCCTGAGTCCAAATAATTGATACTTTTGAACTATGGTGCTGGATAAGACTCTTGAGTGTCCCTTGAACAGCAAGAAGTTCAAACCAATGAATCCCAAAGGAAATAAACCCTGAATATTCATTGGAAGGACTGATGCAGTAGCTGAAGCTCCAATACTTTGGGCACCTAATGTGATGAGCTGACCCATTGGAAAAGACCCTCATAGACAAGACTGAGGGCAGGCATTAGCATGAGAACAGCCAGAAGGAAAGAGCTAACCCAAAGTTGAAGGTTGTGGAAGTTTTACCCAGATCTTCTCCCATAATGTACATTCTGAGCTCAAAAAAAAAAAAAAGCATGTCCTTGAACAAGAGATACTGCTGCCTATGAGGTCTATGTGTCTAAGGCTAAAAAATGTAAAAAAGAAAGAATGTTCACCTTAAAGAGGCCTTAGCCTTGGACTCCTTATCGACCTGCCTAAGTTAGTTGTCTCAATCCCTGGGTTGGAAGGTCCCCTGGAGAAGGGCATGGCAACCCATTCCAGTATTCTTGCCTGGAGAATCCCCATGGACAGAGGATCCTGGTGGGCTACAGTCCATAGGGTCACAGAGAGTCAAACATGACTGAAGCAAATAAGCACACCACAGCACAAACACTCTTAAGATGAGATCAGGCCATTTCAAGTGAATAGCTATCCTGAGTTTATTTGGCAAGCCAGTAACCTGGGACATACAAGAAGAAGCAGAATTTTCATTGAGTAGGGAGGGTATGGGGGGTCACATTTTCTGATTTTCTTCCCAGCACCACCTTCCAGGGGGGAGGAAGGCTTTTTTCCTTTACTTAGCTTTGATCAGACGTTTTATGGTGTTAGGGTTATGGCATGATGGCTACTTTCTATATGCAAGGCTAATTTTATTGTAATAAGAGCAAACTAAGCAAAAGATTTCATTTAGGCACTGGAGAGTCCTGCTTTTCCCACCTTTCTTTATCTTCCTGCAGTACATTCATCACCCCAAAATGTGTAGTTTCCTGTCAGCCTTGAGGTTTCTGTTTTTCTTTGCCCATGGAATCCCACTGTTACAAGATGTGTGGCTTTCTGTCATCTGGTCCATGACCCCCTTTCTCTGTTCATACATTTTCTAACTCTGAGACTTTTTAATATATAATATATTATATATATTTATACATACATTATATATTATATTATACATATTTATAGTTAATAATATAATGTATTATATAATTATATAACATATACACAATAGTATATATAATATATACAATAATATATAATATACTATATATTGTATATATTATACACATAATATAAATATAATATATAATTATATATATATATATATTTGTATTTTAGCCAGGACGAAAAATAACTTAGATATAAGAGATAACCCATTGTCACAGTTCACATACTTCTACCATATTCCTTATCAAAATTGGTGCAATTTTTAATTTCATGTATTCTCCCACTGTTCCTAAGCATTTTGAGAAGAACAGAGATTCAATTTTGGTCTGTTATGGGTTTTCTTGACTTAAGATAGTATTTGGTACACACTAAAGGATTCCACTAGAGAAGTGAGAAAAGAAAGAGCTCAAGTGGGCCTGTAGATGGGTTCTAGTCACTGAACACTTAATAGCTTGTTGCGTGGCCTTTGATAGATTTATTTAACCTCCATGAGCTTTAAGTTTTTCATTTATAAAATAAGTAATATAGCTTCTTCATGGTACAGACTTGAAACCAATAGATGGAAACTAGAGAAAAAGACCTTCACAGGTGACGTAGTGGTAAAGGACCTGCCGGTTAATGCAGGGGACATAAGACATGCAGGTTCAATCCCTGGGTTTGGAAGATCCCCTGGAGGAGGGCATGGCAACACAGTCCAGTATTCTTGCTTGGCGGATCCCATGGACAGAGAATCCTGGCAGGCTACAGTCCATAGAGTTGCATAGAGTCAGACACGACTGAAGTGACTAAGCACACACACACACATATATAGAGAAGAATATTTCAGCTCATTGTCATGAAACTTTCTAATAATTAATACTTTCTAAACTTTCTACTTTTCTGCTTACAGAAGCACAGTTCCTGATCAGCTGAAATGCTCAAACACTTTTAAAAATATGAAGCACTAGAAGAATGGTTAGAGTGAAATCCTTTTCAACCAGAGATTTGGTGATGGCCAGCCTTTCTTCCATGGGATTATTGTGTTACTGCAAAGCTATGTGTATAGCACAGTGAAACATACTGGGACTTGGCCCAAGTATCAATATTGCCTCCAAGAGGACAGTCACTTCATTTTTGTACAACACTTTACTCAAATTCTAGGAGTTAGTAGAAATAATACCTTTCTTGCCTACTTCCTGGATTTGCTGTAAGGATAATAAAATTTCATCAAATGCTGAAAGTAGTAGCAGCAAAAGAAAACAAGACAATAATACTTAAAGTATATTAGTGGTGTTCTCTCCTATCCCCTACAGGGAAATAAGATTTTTTTTTTAATCAAATATATAGACTATCTGTTTTATGTGAGTTTTTACTAATGATTTGGAAGGCAACAAGTCACCATCTTCCAAGCCTGATATATTCCTGATTATGTTTGGCTGCTACTGAAACTAGTTTGGAAAAGTATTTAATAGTATACAGATGTAATAATTCTATTTAATTGTATGTTTGTAAGTTTCTTATTTCCAAAACAAAAAGTCTCAGAGTTAGAAAGCATATGAACAGAGAAGGTGGGAAAAGCAGGACTCTGACATCCTAACTGTTGCTTCTTGATCTGCATGAAGATTTCTCAGGAGGCAGATAAGTTGGTCTTGTATTCCAGTCTCTTGAAGAATTTTCCACAGTTTGTTGTGATTTACCCAAAGGCTTTGGCATAGTCAGTAAAGCAGAAGTAGGTGTTTTTCTGGGACTTTCTTGCTTTTTCAATGATCCAATGGATGTTGGAAATTTGATCTCTGGTTTCTCTGCTTTTCCTAAATTCAGCTTAAATGTGTGAAAGTTCACGGTTCATATACTGTTGAAGCCTGGATTGGAGATTTTTGAACATTATTTTGTTAGCCTGTGAGATGAATGCAATTGTATGGTAGTTTGATCATTCTTTGGCATTGCCTTTCTCTGGGATTGGAATGATAACTGACCTTTTCCTTTCCTATGGCCACTTCTGAGTTTTCCAAATTTGCTGGCATATTGAGTGCAGCATTTTCACATAATCATCTTTTAGGATTTGAAATACCTCAGTTGGAATTCCATCACCTCCACTAGCTTTGTTCATAGTGATGCTTCATAAGGCCAACTTGACTATGCATTCCAGGATGTCTGGCTCTAGATGAGTGATCACACCATCATGGATATCTGGGTCATGATGATCTTTTTTGTATGGTTCTTCTGTGTATTCTTGCCACCTCTTCTTAATCTTTTCTGCTTCTGTTAGATCCATACCCTTTCTGTCCTTTATTGTGCCCATCTTTGCATGAAATGTTCCCTTGGCATCACTAATTTTTTTAAAGAGATCTCTAGTCTTTCCCGGGAGAAGGCAATGGCACCCCACTCCAGTACTGTTGCCTGGAAAATCCCATGGATGGAGGAGCCTGGTAGGCTGCAGTCCATGGGGTCGCTAAGAGTCAGACATGACTGAGCGACTTCACTTTCACTTTCCACTTTCATGAATTGGAGAAGGAAATGGCAACCCACTCCAGTGTTCTTGCCTGGAGAATCCCATGGACGGAGAAGCCTGGTAGGCTGCAGTCCATGGGGTCGCACAGAGTTGGACACGACTGAAGTGACTTAGCAGCAGCAGCAGCAGTAGCAGCTAGTCTTTCCCAGTCTATTGTTTTCCTCTATTTCTTTGCATTGATCACTGAAGAGAGCTTTCTTATCTCTCCTTCCTGTTCTTTAGAACTCTGCATTCAGAAGTATATACCTTTCTTTTTTCCTTTGCCTTCATGTCTTTTCTTTTCTCAGCTATTTGTAAGACCTACTCAGACAACCATTTTGCCCTTTTTCATTTCTTCTTCTTAGGGATGATTTTGATCACTGCCTCTGGTACAATCTTATGAACCTCAGTTCTTCAGGCACTCTATCATCAGGTCTAGTCCCTTGAATCTATTTGTCACTTCCATTATATAATCATAAGGGATTTGATTTTGGTCATTCCTGAATGGACTTGTGGTTTTCCCTATTTTCTTCAATTTAAGTCTTAATTTTGCAATAAGGAGTTCATGATCTGAACCACAGTCAATTCCTGGTCTTTTATTGCTGCTGTATAGAATGCAGAGAATATAATCAATCTGTATTTCGTCATTGGCCATCTGGTGATGTCCACGTGTAGAGTCGTCTCTTGGGTTGCTGGAAGAGGGTGTTTGCTATGTCCAGTGCGTTCTCCTGGCAATATTCTGTTAGCCTTGCTCTGCTTCATTTTGTACTCCAAGGCCAAACTTTCCTGCTGCTCCAATTACCTCTTGACTTTCTGCTTTTGCATTCCACTATTATTTAAAGTATATCGGGTTTTTTTGGTGTTATTTTTAGAAGGTCTGGTAAATTTTCATAGACAGATCAACTTGACCTTCTTCAGCATTAGTAGTTGTGACATAGACATGGATTACTGTGATACTGAATGAACAGAGATCATTCTGTCTTTTCTGAGATTATGCCCAAGTACTGCGTTTCAGACTCTTTTGTTGTGTATGAGGGCTACTCCTTTTCTTCTAAGGGATTCTTGCCCACAGTAGTAGATATATCATCTGAATCAAATTCACCCAATCTGGTCCATTTTAATTCATTCCTAAAATGTTGATGTTCATTCTTGCCATTTCCTGTTTGACCACTTCCAATTTACTTTGATTCAAGGATCTAACATTTCAGATTCCTATGTAATATTGTTCTTTACAGTATCAGACTTTACTTCTACCATCAAATACATCCACAACTAGGCATTGTTTCTGCTTTGGTTCAGCCTCTTCATTCCTTCTGGAACTATTTGTTCTGCTCTTCTCAAGTAATATATTGGGTTTATCATTGAACTGGGTTTATCAATATCATATTATCATTGAAATAAGGATGGGCAAGGTGGTTTCAAAATTTGGCATTAAAAATCTATAATTCGCAACTCATACATTTATAAGAATCTTAAATTCTTGCTCCACTTTAAAGATATAAAAACTTCAAAGTATGTCCTATGCATTATGGATGTTTTGTGCAAAAATATAGCTCCATTTGGCAGGCTTATTTTAAAAAATGGGTGTGTTGGCTTACCATCAAAGATTGAAAGATAAATATATATTTGTATGTTTTAAATGAATATAAAAATGTAATTATGGATTTTTAAAAATTATTCCATGTTTTAATTGATGCAAATTAGAACCATGAAGCTAGATTAGATATTTTATGGTCTCTAAATATTCCTGGCCATAGGACAGCCCAGACCCAAATATTCTGTGTTTGTAACATCAGTAAGCATTTTGTCTCTAGATTTTTACTTACCCAAGCTAGGATCTGGCTTCTCTGATTTACAAAGTCTCCATTTGATTTCTTGCCAAACAAACTCATAGCAATCTTGCACTCATACCATCTCTTGCTACTGCTACTGCTAAGTCACTTCAGTTGTGTCCAACTCTGTGCGACCCCATAGACGGCAGCCCACCAGGCTCCCCCATCCCTGGGATTCTCCAGGCAAGAACACTGGAGTGGGTTGCCATTTCCTTCTCCAATGCAGGAAAGTGAAAAGTGAAAGTGAAGTTGCTCAGTTGTGTCTGACTCTTCGTGACCCCATGGACTGCAGCCCACTAGGCTCCTCCATCCATGGTATTTTCCAGGCAAGAGTACTGGAGTGGGGTGCCATTGCCTTCTCCAATACCATCTCTTAGCTGCTATCTACAATATCAGGATCCTACCACAGTTTCTGACATGTCACGATCACACCTTTCACCTCTGCCTCATACTGGCTAAGTAGTGAGAAACTGTATACCTCTGAAATTTTTGGTTATTTTTCATCTGTTAGGTACCAAGAAAGTAGTAATCAAGATAGCACCAGGTGTAGACAAAATTTTTATCCTAGAGACTGTTGCCTCCTGTCTGTTAATGGTGCAATTCCTTGGAAAATTTAAGAGGCAATTTGACCACAGATGCATTTCTCTTGTTAATCACCATGTCCTTAGTGTTAATAAGATTAATTTGTAATTAGATTTACCATGTCTCAAACCAATGAAACTGAACAGTGAGGAAATCATATGTCTGTAAGTGTTTTATTTATTTATAACCTTTATTTCTGAATAGTCTGTGTAGGTTACAGATGCCTGTCATCATGCTTTGGTGATCAAAAGTTAAGCAGATCAAAGAAATGCAAATTAAAATCACAATGAAACATAACCTTACATTTTTGAGAATGGCTACATCAAAAAGATCACAAATAACAAATCCTGGGGGAGAATGTTGAGAAAAGGGAACTCTCAAGTACTATTGGTGAGGATATAAATTGGTACAGCCACTATGAAAACAGCATGGAAGTGTCTCAAAAAAGTAAAAATAGAATTACAACTAGACCCAGAAAATCCACTCCTGAGTATCTGAAAAACATGAAAACTGTAATTCAAAAAGATACATGTACCCTAATGTTCACAGAAATATTTATAATTCCCAATATATAGAAGCAAGGTATGATATGTGTCTGTTAACAGATGAATGAGTGAAGAAGATGTGCATACACAATAGACTACTGCTCAGTTATAAAAATGAATGATATTTTGCCATTTGCAACAACATGTATAAGCTTATAAACTTGAAGGGCCTAAGTGAGAATATTAGTGAAATAATAAGTCAGGCAGAGAAAGACCAATACTGTATGCTACCACATATATATGGAACCTTAAAAAAATGAAAAATAAAACTAGTAAAGGTGACAAGAAAAAAAAAAAAAAAACTCACACATAAAGATAAAAAAACTAGTCATTGCCAGTAGAGAAAGGGAAAGGGGAAGTGACACATTAGGGATAAGGAACTAAAAAAGATACACACTACCATATATAAAATAAATAAACTGAAGTGATGTACAACTCAGGGAATATAGCCAATATTTTATAACTACAAATGAAATACAACCTTAAAAAACTGTGAATCACTATGTTGTACATCTGAAAATTATATAACGTTTTACATCAACTACTCCTCAATAAGTTTTTTAAAAGATGCTAGAAAATTCAGCAGAATGGTGGCAAAATAGGGACACATAGAGAAATAACAAAAACTTTTTTACTGGTCCACGCTTATTCCTGGGACACTGAAATTCAGGGTTGGCAAGGTTGGGGATCCAGTGTTGGTGGGATTACTGGGGAGATGACCAATTTCTTTAAATCAGTATTGTCCTCCAGCTGGAATGTTGGATGTGGGTAGATCTCTCCCAAATGTCAAGGACTTCATAAAAAACATAAACAAATCTTATATAAATTATGTGAATTATCCTAAACAAGCAAACCCATAGAGACAGAAAGTTGACCAGTGGTTGCTAAGATCTAGGGGAAGGAGGAATAAGACATAGCAGCTCATGATTTTGGAATTTCTTTTTGTGGTGATGAAAATGTTCTGGACTTAGTGGCAATGGTGGCATACTTTGTAAATATACTAAAAAGTGAATTGTGCTCTTTAAAATGCTGAGTTTTATGGTATAATAATTAAATCTCAATTAAATAAACAAAAATTTTAAACTGTAGTATGGAAAGAAAATTTGCCATCCCAAGATGTGCCTCTTTGTCATGAAAATTAAGCTTTGTTTTTAAGAAACAAAAACAAAACAGCTGCCTAAAGAATCTAAAGGGCCTATTCCCAGAATAGAGCTAAAACCAGAAATTTCTGCAAGAAATATGATATAGTTTGATGGGAGTAACTAGAAATCAGAGTCCTTTCTGTGTTATACTGTCTCTGTATAACCCAGCAAATTTTTGTCTTTCCATGTGAACTTCTCTCCTACCTTTTGAAATTTCAATTTACTGCACTGTCCTTTGACTTCTGCTAAATATGATATTTGAGGTGAGGTTTTAGCCATTTGGTGGGTTACTCAGTTTTTCTAGGTCTAACCCATGTACACATATTATTAAACTCGTGCTTGATTTTCTCTTGTTGATATGTCTCGTCAATTTAATTTTTAGACCAGCCAGAAGAACCTCAAAAGGTAGAAAAAAAATTTCTTCTTCCCCAACATCATAAGATCAGGTTAAAACAGACCAGTTACATCAGAACATCTGGGACAGAGACTCAGGCATATAACCAAAGAAAAGAGATCTTGAGCCTCTGCTCTTGTATTGAACAATCTCACATGGGAAACCATGAAATCATTTGTAAAAAATGAGAAGTGGAAGAATTTTGTGACCCTCATGTTCAAGTCTTAACTTGACAATACCCTCTTAAAAATTTAACTGGAAGAAGTTGGAAGCTACCTTCAATAACAAAGAAAGGTTAGTTCATAATTAAGTCACTATTCTTTATGTGCAATCATGATCAATACCATCAGGCCAACTGGCCTCCTGCCTTCACATCAACCTGGTAACTCCCTTCATTTGTTTGCCTCTTAATCTAGCTATCTGAATCATTGGGCACTCTGTCCGCTACCCTTTTGCACACACTTTGAGTTTCAGTAGCAGCCATTTCGGGCTGAATTAGGAAAATACTACTGAAAATATTCTGCATCTTGGATAAGAAAAAACATTCTTCATAAGTAGGACTCTGAAAAGTGAAAGTGAAAGTCACTCAGTTGTGTCCAACTCTTTGAGACTCCATGGACTATACAATTCATGGAATTCTCCAGGCCACAATAAGTGGGTATCCTTTCCCTTCTCCAGGGGATCTTCCCAACCCAGGGGTCAAACCCAGGTCTCCCGCATTGTGGGCAGATTCCTTACCAGCTGAGCCTCAAGGGACTCCCAAGAATACTGGAGTGGGTAGCCTATACCTTCTTTTGCGGATCTTCCCAACCCAGGAATTGAACTGCTGTCTCCTGCGTTGCAGGCGGATTCTTTACCAACTGAGCTATCAGGGAAGCCCAAGAAGGACCATGTACTAGACTAAATATTATTTATCAATATGGCTTCTTTTGAAAGTCAATACTCTCTAGAAATTTTATTTCCTATATTTTTAAAATGCATACTACAACTATTACTTTTTTTCTTTAGTCTTTTATAAGACTTCCTTCTTGTGATTTAACAAATTTCAAGAATACAAGCCATATTTTATTGCGAGGAAATCTTGTTCAGCAAATGTGTGACCCTTTCTTTCCTAGTCTGAAAGTGAAAGTGAAAGTCGCTCAGTCATGTTCGACTCTTTGAGACCGCATGGACTGCACAGTCCATGGAATTCTCCAGGCCAGAATACTGGACTGGGTAGCCTTTCCCTTCTCCAGGGGATCTTCACCACCCAGGAATCAAACCAGGGTCTCCTGAATTGCAGGCGGATTCTTTTCCAACTGAGCTATCCAGGAAGCCCTTTTCTAGTCTAGAGAGACAGAATTCCTTTGGAAGATAAGGAAACCATGATATCTGTGCTTAGCCTGGAACAGTGTAGTTGGGAGGATTCTAGATATTATCTGGTCTCTATTGTTATTATTTAGCATGCTATTTTAATAATACCACTCTTTCTGACAGTTCTTTTAAATTTTTACTTATAGAGGTATAGTAAAATATTTTTATATACAGCATTGGTAATGATAATTAAATTTGGAGTACCTGATGCTTTATGGATAGGAAGATTTTTGTGGGGAATATCCCAAACCTTTAAAGTTATTGTTTATAAAGCCTGTCCATGGAACATGTATTGATGACTTCAAAAGAAGCAAATGTCTTAACCAAATCAGACCAAAAGTTCTTTTTAAGGGAAACACACTGACTGAAACTGGCCATCCTGGCCAGGACCCACAGTAACCATTTGCATGAGTTTTGGTTTTGTTTTTATGACAGAAGGTCCTGGTAAGGAACATGGAACTAAAAAGGCACCACCAACAGGGAGAGTTCAGGAAAGGTCAAAAAGTGACACGGCATGTCCAAACACCTCCAAGAATCCTTCTCACTGGCATTCATCTTGGCTGAGCAAGGCTTGCACCACCAGGAAGGACTAAGTCAGAATAACTGGCTAAAGACAACCCAGAAACAAACCCCATCACGATAAGACTGCAAGCCACATGGCAGAGCAGTTCTCCTAGGTTCCCTTACCCTACTGCTCTCTGCCTGGGCACCCCTTCACAATAAAATCACTTGCTTTGTCAGCACATGTGTCTCCTCAGACAATTCATTCTCAAGTGTTAGATAAGAGCCCACTTTTGGACCCTGAAAAGGGTCCCCCTTCCTGCAACAGTCTGATACCCTTTTAAACATTCTTGTCCTTGATAGGCCAGAATCAGAGGATTATGAGAGTCAAACTAGCTGCCTCCCATACTTTGATAATGTACTTTTATATTTCAAAACCAACCACTGTGTCTGTGTATATCACTCACTTTTAGATAACACATGACTCATCATTCCATAAAATATCTCCTTTTAATCATTGTTCCTTGGACTGTCTTTGTCGTGAGTCAATATCATAATAAAGAATGAAATTTTGGTAATTATATTTAAGTAATGTATCATAGCTTAGCAGTGTCCATGCAAGAGACTAAGCCAGACTTGCCTGTGAGTGTCCAGGAGTCTCCAGCAGAGGCGTGGATCCACAGTGGCCTCCTGCAAGGTCAGGGGCACTGAACACAACAGCCCTTTTGAGCGAGGTCCACATTACCTCTTGGGACCCCATGGAATGTAGCCTACCAGGCTCCTCCATCCATGGGATTCTCCAGGCAAGAGTACTGGAGTGGATTGCCATTTCCTTCTTCAGGGGATCTTCCCGACCCAGGGATCGAACCCAGGTGTCCCACATTCCAGGCAGTTGCTTTAACCTCTGAGCCACCAGGGAAGCCCCCATTAACCCTACCCTACCCATTAACCCTACCTCCATTAACCCTCCATTAACACGGAGGGAACACAGCCCTTCCTATCAACAGAAAACTGGATTAAATATTTACTGAACATGGCTCCAGCCATCTGAACAAGTCCCAGATTCCCCCACAGTCAGTCTCTCCCATCAGGAAGCTTCCAACAGGCCTCTTATTCTTATCTATCAGAGGGCAGAGAAAATGAAAATGACAATCACAGAAAACTAATCAAACTGATTACATGAACCATAAACTTGTCTAACTAATAAAACTATGAACCATACCCTGTAGGGCCATCCAAGATGGACAGGTCAAGTTGGAGAGTTCTAACAAAATGTGGTCTACAGGAGAAGGGAATGGGAAACCACTTCAGTATTCATGCCTTGAAAACCCAAAGAACAGTAGGAAAAGTTAAAAAGATATGACAATGAAAGATAAACTCCCCAGGTTGGCGGACACCCTATATGATACTGGAGAAGAACGGAGAAAAAACTCCAGAAAAAAGGCAGAGATGGAGCCAAAGCAGAAACAATGCTCAGTTGTGGATGTGATTGGTTACAGAAGTAAAGTCTGATGCTGTAAAAGAACAATATTGCATACAAATCTGGAATGTTAGGTCCATGAATCAAGGTAAATTGGAAGTGGTCAAACAGGAGATGGCAAGAATGAACATTGACATTTTAGGAATCAGTGAACTAAAATGGAACAGAATGGGATGATTTAATTCAGATTACCATTATATATACTACTGTGGGAAAGAATCCATTAGAAGAAAAGGAGTATCCCTCACATTTAGCAGAAGTCTATAATGCAATACATGGATACAATCTCAAAAATAACAGAGTGACCTCTGTTTGCTTCGAAGGCCAACCATTCAATATGATAGTAATCTGAGTCTATGTCCCAGCCACTAATGCCGAAGAAGCTGAAGTTGAATGGTTCTATAATGACCTAGAGACCTTCCAAAACTACCATCAAACAACAAAGATGTCTTTTTCATCATAGGGGACTGGAATGCAAAACTAAGAAGTCAAGAGATACCTAGAGTACCAGGCAAATTTGGCCTTGGGGTACAAAATGAATCAGGGCAAAGGCTAACAGGATTTTGCCAAGAGAATCCACTGGTCATAGTAGATATCCTCTTCCAACAACACAAGAGACAACTCTACACATGGACATCACCAGATGGTCAACACCAAAATAAGATTGTTTATATTCCTTGCAGCAAAGATGGAAAAGTTCTATACAGTCAGCAAAAACAATAACAGGAACTGATTGTGATTCAGATCATGAATTCCTTATTGAAATATTAAGCCTTATATTAAAGAAAGTAGGGGAAAACCACCAGACCATTCAGGTATGAATTAAATAAACTTCCTTACAATTATACAGTGGAAGTGACAAATAGATTCAAGGGATTAGATCCAATAGAGTGCCTGAAGAACTATGGATGGAGGTTCATGACACTATACAGGAGGTGGTGATCAAGACCATCCTGAAGAAAAAGAAATGCAAAAAGGTAAACTAATTGTCTGAGGAGGCATTACAAATAGCTGAGAAAAGAAGAGAAGCACAAGACTAAGGAGAAAAGGAGAGTGTTTTGCCTATGTTCTCCTCTAGGAAAGGAAAGATATACCTATCTGAAAGCAGACTTTCAAAGAATAGCAAAGAGAGAGAAGAAAGCCTTCCTCAGTGATCAATGCAAAGAAATAGAGGAAAAAAATAGAATGGGAAAGACTAGAGATCTCTTCAGGAAAATTACAGATACCAAGGGAACATTTCATGCAAAGATGGGCACAATAAAAGACAGAAACAGTATGGACTTAAAGAAGCAGGTGATATTATGAAAAGGTGCATATACACAAAAGATCTTAATGACCCAGATAATCACGATGGTGTGATCACTCACCTTGAGCTAGACATCTTGGACTGTGAAGTCAAGTGGGCCTTAGGAAGCATCACTATGAACAAAGCTAGTGGAGGTGAAGGAATTCCAGTTGAGCTATTTCAAATCTTAAAAGATGATGCTGTGAAAATGCTGCACTCAATATGCCAGCAAATTTGGAAAACTCAGCAGTGACCACAGGACTGGAAAAGATCAGTTTTCATTCCAATTCCTAAGAAAGGCAATGTCAAAGAATGTTCAGTCTACCACACACTTGCACTCATCTCACATGCTAGCAAAGTAATGTTCAAAATTCTCCAAGCCAGGCTTCAACAGTACATGAACTGTAAACTTCCAGATGTTCAAGCTTGATTTAGAATAGGCAGAGGAGTCAGAGATCAAATTGCCAATATTCATTGGATTATAGGAAAAAACATGAGAATTCCAGAAAAACATCTACTTCAGCTTTATTGACTACACCAAAGCCTTTGTGTGGATCACAACAAACTGTCTTCTCTGGTGGCTCAGTCAGTAAAGAGTCTTCCTGCAATGTGAGAGATATGAGTTTTATCCCTGGGTCAGGGAAAACCCCTTAGAAGGAAATGGTTACCCGCTCTAGTATTATTGCCTAGAGAATTCCACTGACAGAGGGCCCTGGTGGGCTACAGTTCATGGGATCACAAAGATTCGGACACAACTGAGTGACTAACACTTTCAACATACTGTGGAAAATTCTTAAAGAGATGGATATATCAGACCACGTTACCTACCTCCTGAGAAATCCGTGTGCAGATCAAGAAGCAACAGTTAGAACTGGACATAGAACAATGGACGGGTTCTAAACTGGGAAAGGAGTACATCAAGGCTATATATTGTCACTCTGCTTATTTAACTTATATGCAGAGTACATCATGAGAAACGCTGGACTGGAAGAAAAACAAGCTGGAATCAAGATGGCCGGGAGAAATATCAATAAGGTCCGATATGCAGATGACACCACCCTTATGGCAGAAAGTGAAGAGGAACTCAAAAGCCTCTTGATGAAAGTGAAAGAGGAGAGTGAAAAAGTTGGCTTAAAGCTCAACATTCAGAAAATGAAGATCGTGGCATCTGGTCCCATCACTTCATGGCAAATAGATGGGAAAACAGTGGAAACAGTGTCAAACTTTATTTTTGGGGGCTCCAAAATCACTGCAGATGGTGACTGCAGCCATGAAATTAAAAGACGCTTACTCCTTGGAAGGAAAGTTATGACCAACCTAGATGGCATATTCAAAAGCAGAGACATTACTTTGCCAACAAAGGTTTGTCTAGTCAAGGCTATGGTTTTTTCCGTGGTCATGTATGGATGTGAGAGTTGGACTGTGAAGAAGGCTGAGCGCCAAAGAATTGATGCTTTTGAACTGTGGTGTTGGAGAAGACTCTTGCGAGTCCCTTGGACTGCAAGGAGATCCAACCAGTCCATTCTGAAGGAGATCAGCCCTGGGATTTCTTTGGAAGGAATGATGCTAAAGCTGAAACTCCAGTACTTTGGCCACCTCATGCGAAGAGTTGACTCACTGGAAAAGACTCTGATGCTGGGAGGGATTGGGGGCAGGAGGAGAAGGGAAAGACAGAGGATGAGATGGCTGGATGGCATCACTGACTCAATGAACGTGAGTCTGAGTGAACTCTGGGATTTGGTGATGGACAGGGAGGCCTGGCGTGCTGCAATTCATAGGGTGGCAAAGAGTCAGACACGACTGAGCAACTGAACTGAACTGAACTGAGCTCAGGGTTTAGGAATAATTAAGAATAGGTAGAAGCCTTTTTAGGAAATAATGATCTTAAGATGCCAGGAGCAAACAGGATTTAGAAGATATGAAATAAACTGAGGAATGTAGCATGAGTTGCAATTTAGTCACAAGTTAGGTATAGAACACATAAGAAGAAGTATATAGTAGATAGTAAAGCGGATTCTGAGAGAATGGCTAAAGCAGGAACTCTGTTTGTAGGGCAACAGTGATTTCTGGAGACAATAAATCTGGGTGGGGGAAACTAAAAATGTCAAACCTCTGACCTAATGTTTTTGTCAAAGTATAAAAGAAAACTTGAAGCTTGAAATAAACATGTAGTCCCGTACCTCGAGTCAGAGGCTACATCATTGTCCGCCGACACCGCTCACCCCTTCAGGCTGATTCCCTGGCTGCTGGATCTGGACTCCGGCAAGAAATTTTTCTGGAACGCTCTTGCTTTTTCAATGATCCACCAGATGTTGGCAATTTGATCTCTGGTTTCTCTGCCTTTTCTAAAACCAGCATAAATATCTGGAAGTTCACAGTTCATGTATTGCTGAAGACTGGCTTGGAGAATTTTAAGTATTAATTTATTAGAATGTGAGATGAGTGCAATTGTGTGATAGTCTGAGGATTTTTTGACATTGCCTTTCTTTGGGATTGGAATGAAAACTGATCTTTTCCAGTCCTGTGGCCACTGCTGAGTTTTCCAAATTTGCTGGCATATTGAGTGCAGCACTTTCACAGCATCATCTTTTAAGATTTGAAATAGTTCAACTAGAATTCCATCACCTCCACTAGCTTTGTTCATAGTGATGCTTCCTAAGGCCCACGTGACTTCACATTCCAGAATGTCTGGCTCAAGGTGAGTGATCACACCATCGTAATTGTCTGGATCATGGAGATGCTTTTTGTACAGTTCTTCTGTGTATTCTTGACACCTCTTCTCAATATCTTCTGCTTCTTTTGGGTCCATACTGTTTCTGTCCTTTTTTGTGCCCTTCTTTGCATGAAATGTTCCTTTGGTATCTCTAATTTTCTTGAAGAGATCTCTAGTGTTTCCCATTCTATTGTTTTCCTGTATTTCTTTGCACTGATCGCTGAGGAAGGCTTTCTTATCTCTCCTTGCTATTCTTTGGAACTCTGTATTCAAACGGGTATATCTTTCCTTTTCTCCTTTGCTTTTTACTTCTCTTCTTTTCCCAGCTATTTATAATGCCTCCTCAGACAGCCATTTTGCTTTTTTGCTTTTCTTTTTTGGGGATGGTCTTGATCTCTCTCTGCTGTACAGTGCCACAAACCTCCATCCACAGTTCATCAGGCATTCTATTAGATCTAGTCCCTTAAATCTATTTCTCACTTCCACTGTATAATCGTTAAGTGCTTTGATTTAGGTCATACCTGACTGGTCTAGTGGTTTTCTCTACTTTCTTCAATTTAAGTCTGAATTTGGCAATAAGGAGTTCATGATCTGAGCCACAGTCAGCTCCTGGTCTTATTTTTGCTGACTGTATACAGCTTTTCCATCTTTGGTTCCAAAAAAATATAATCAATCTGATTTTGGTCTCGGCCATCTGATGAATATCCATCTGTAGTGTCTTTTCTTGTCTTATTGGAAGAAGGTGTTTGCTATGTCTGGTACATTCTCTTGGTAAAACTCTATTAGCCTTTGCCCTGTTTCATTCCATATTCCAAGGCTAAATTTTCCTGTTACTCCAGGTGTTTCTTGACTTCTTACTTTTGCATTCCAGTCCCCATCCTCATTCTAATTCCCAAGAAGGGTAGTACCAAAGAATGTGCTAAACATCAGTCAATTGCATTCACCTCCAATGCTAGTAATGTCATGCTTAAAATCTTTCATGCTAGGCTTCAGAATTGTGCAAACCAGGAACTTCCAGATGTCCAAGCTGGGTTTAGAAAAAAAAAAAAAAAAAAGAGGATCAAGAGATCAAATTGCCAACGTTCAGTGGATCACTGATAAAACAAGGGAATTCCAGAAAAAGCATCTATCTCTGTTTCTTCAACTATGCTAAAGCCTTTGACTATGTGGATCACAACAAACTGTGGAGAGATCTTAGACAGATGGGAATACCAGACACTCTTACCAGTCTCCTGAGAAACCTGTAGGCGAGTCAAGGAAAAACAGTTAGAACCAGTTGTATGGAACAACTGATTGGTTCAAGATCAAGAAAGGGGTATGACAGGGTTGTCTTCTGTCACCCTGTTTGTTTAACCTATATGCTGAGCACATCATGAGAAATGCTGGGTTGGATGAGTTACAAGCTGGAATCAAGATAGCAGGAGAAACATTAACAACCTCATATATTTAGATGATACCACTCTATTAGCAGAAAGTGAAGAGGAACTAAAGAGCCTCTTGATGATGGTGAAGGAGAGTGAAAGAGCTGACTTAAGACTAAACATTAAAAAAAACTAAGATCATGGCATCTGGCCCCATTACTGCATGGCAAGTAGAAGGGGAAAATGTGGAAGTAGTGACAGATTTCCTCTTCTTGGACTCCAAAATCACTGCAGATGATGACTACTGCCATGAAACCAGAAGACAATCACTTCTTGTCAGGAAAGAGATAATAACCTTAGACAGTATGTTGAAAAGCAGAGACATTACTCTGCTGACAAAGGTCCATATAGTCAAGACTATGATCTTCCCAGTAGTCATGTAGGGATGCGAGAGCTGGACTGTAAACCAAAGAACTGATGAATCTAAAAATCAATTCTTAGAACACCAAAGAAATTGATGCCTCCAAACAGTGGTGATGGAAATGAAAGTGAAAGTGAATTCTCATCGGAATTTTTGTGACCTCGTGGACTGTAGTCTACCTGGCTCCTCCGTCCATGGGATTTTCTAAGCAAGAAAACTGGAATGATTTGCCATTTCCTTCTCCAGGAGATCTTCCTGATCCAGGGATTGAACCCAGGTCTCCCGCATTGTAGGCAGACGCTTTACTGTCTGAGCCACCAGGGAAGTCTGATGGTGATGGGAAATGCTCCTGAAAGTCACTTGAACAGCAAGGAGATCAAATCAGTCAATGATATCTATTCAGTAGATAAACGCTGAATATTCACTGGAAGGACTGAAGCTGACGCTGAAGCTCCAGTATTTTGGTCATCTGATGCAAACAAACAACTCATTGGAAAAGTCCCAGATTCTGGGAAAGACTGAGGGCAGAAGAAAGAGGGCATCAGAGGATGAGATGGATGAACCACACCACCAATACAATGAACATGAACTTGGACAAACTCTGGGAGATGGTGAGGGACAGGGAGACTTGGTGTGCTGCAATCCATGGGGTCACAAAGAGTTGGACACAACTGTTCGACTGAACAACAACAACAATAATGAACTATGTTGAGCATCTTTTCAGGCTTGTTGGTCATGTGTATATCTGTTTTTGAGAAATGGTCTTTAGGTCTTTCATCCATTTTTTTAAAATTGTGTTGCTTGATTTTTCTGATATTAAGCTGCATGAGCTGCTTGTATTAATGTTTTGTCAGTTGCTTCATTTGCAATTATTTTCTCCCATTCACTCTTTGCCTTTCATCTTGTTTGTGGTTTCCTTTACTGTACAAAAGCTTTTAAGTTTAATTACTTCTCATATGTTTATTTCCATTGCACTAGGGTCTGAGTATCTTCTTGCAATTTATGTCAAAGAGTGTTCCACCTAAGTTTTCATCTAAGAGTTTTATAGTTTCTGACCTTATTTATAGTTTTACAATTCATCTTGAATTTATTTTTTATGTTTGTTGTTAGGAAGTGTTCTAATGTTATTCTTTTACATCCCTGTCTAGATTTCCCAGCACCACTTATTAAGGAGCTGTCTTTTTCCATTGTATATTCTTGCCACCATTGTCAAAGATAAGGTGCCCATAGGTGTATGGGTTCATCTCTGGGCTTTCAATCTTGTTCCATTGGTCTATATTTTTTGTTTTTGTGTCTTGATGACTAGAGCTTTGTAATATAATCTGAAGACAGGACGATGTCTATCTCCAGCTCCGTTTTTCTTTCTCAAGATGTCTTTGGCTATTTGGAGCCTCTTTGTTCCCATAAAAACTGCAAATCTTTTCTTCTAGTTCTGTGAAAAATGTCATTGGTAATTTTATAGAGTGCATTAAATCTGTAGATTACTTTGAGTATTATGATCATTTTCACAATATTGGTTCTTCCAGTCCTAGAACATGAAATACCTCCCCATCTGTTTGTGTTGTCTGTTTTCTTTCACCAGTGTCTTATAGTTTTTTGCATACAAATTTTAGTCTCTTTAAGGAAGTTTGTCCTAGGTATTTTATTCACTTTATTTCAATGATGAATGGATTTTTTCCTTTATTAATCTTTTGATTTTTCATTGTTAGTGTATAGGAATACAAGGAATTTCTCTGCATTAATTTTGTATCCTGCCACTATACTAAATTCACTGATTGGCTTTTAGTGATTTTTTTGTGGTGTCTTTATGGTTATCAATGTATAGTATCATGTCATCTGGAAACAGTGAGTTTTCATTCTTTTCCAATCCTTATTCATTTCATTTTCTTTTCTTTTTGATTATTGTGGCTACGAGGTTCAAAACTTAATTGGGTAATGACTTCAGTTGGCACCCTTTTCTTCTTGATCATAGAGGAAATGCTTTCAGTTTTTCTCATTGAGCATAATGTTTGCAGTGAATTTGTCATATACGGCCTTTATTATATTGAGTTAGGTTCCATCTGACCATTTTTCTGGAGAGTTTTATCATAAATATGTGTTGAATTTTGTCAACAGTTTTTTCTGCATCTATTGAGATTATGATATGGTTTTGATAGAATGTGCCTATGAATCCATCTGGCCCTGGGTTTTGTTTGCTGGAAGATTTTTTATCACAGTTTCAATTTCAATGCTTGAGATTGATTGGTCTGTTCATATTTTCTATTTCTTCCTGGTTTGGTTTTGGAAGGTACTTTTCTATTAATTTGTCCATTTCTTTCAGGTTGTCAATTTCACTAACATATTGTTGTTCAGTCATTATATCGTGTCTGACTCTTCGCAACTCCATGAACTGCAGCAAAGCAGACTTCCTTTTCCTTCAAGATCAACCTGGAGTTTGTTCAAACTCATGTCCATTGATTCAGTGATGCCATCCAACCATCTCATCCTCTCTCAATCCCTTCTCCTTTCTCAATCTTTCCCAGCATCAGAGTCTTTTTCAATGAGTTGGCTTTTCGCATTAGGAGGCCAAAATGTTGGAGCTTCAGCATAAATCCTTCCAGTAAGTATTACAGGATTGATTTCCTTTAGGATTTGATTTCCTTGCTTTCAAGGGACTCTCAAGAGTCTTCTAAAGCATCACAGTTCAAAAACATCGTGTCTTTGTTGCTCAGCATTCTTAGTGGACCAACTCCCATGTCCATACATGACTACTGGGAAAACTATAGCTTTGACCATAGAGAATTTTGTCAGCAAAGTGATGTCTCTGCTTTTTAATACACTATCTAGATTTGTCATAGCTTTTCTTCCAAGGTTTAAGAGTCTTCTAATTTGTGGTTGCAGTCACTGTATACAGTGATTTTAGAGCCAAAGAAAATTAAATCTGTTTCTACCTCCACTTCCCATTTGCCATGAAGTGATGGGACCAGATGCCATGAACTTAGCTTTTTGAATGTTGAGTTTGATAAAAAGTATCTAATATCATAGCTTTGTGGTCAGAAAATATGCTTAATATGATTTCAGTTTCTTTACATTTACCTAGGCTTGGTTGTGGTCTGATGTCTAATTAGCTTTTTCACTCTCCCTTTCACTCTCATCCAGAATGTCTTTAGTTTCTCTTTGCTTTATGCAATTAGAGTGGTATCATCTCCATATCAGAGGTTGTTGATATTTCTCCTGGCAATATAGTTACTTGAAGTGTCTCTTATAAATCTTTGTATTTCTGCATTATCTGTTGTAACTTCTTTTATATTTCCCAGTTTTATTGATTTGAGTCTTTTCCTTTTTTCTTGATGAGTCTGGCTAATGGTTTGTCAATTCTGTTTATCTTGTCTTAGAATTAGCTTTTAGCTTTATTGCTCTTCTCAGTTGTTTTCTTCATTTCTGTTTAATTTATTTCTGCTCTGACTCTATGATGTCTTGCTTTCTTCTAAGTTTTTTTTTTTCTTTTTTCCTAATTGTTTTAGGTATAATGTTATTTTGTTGTTGTTTTTGCAGTTATTATTTTTTTCCTCTCATTTCTTGAAATAGTCTTGTATTGCTATATATTTCCCTGTTAGTACTGTTTTGCTACATCCCACTGGTTTTGGTTTGCTGGTTTTTTTTGTTTTTGTTTTTTACTTTTTTTTTAAGTCTTTTTATTAATTACTCTTTTATTTTTTTCAGTGATCTCTTGGTTATTTAGAAACATATTGTTTAGCCTCCTCGTGTTTTTAATTTTTTTTCCTGTAATTGATATCTAATATCAACATGATTTCAGTTTCTTTATATTTACCTAGGCTTGGTTTGTGGTCTGATGTCTAATCTTCCCTGGAGAATGTTCCCTGTGCACTTGTGAAGAAAATGTATTTTGATGCATTTGGGTAGAATGTCTTATTAATATCAGTTAAATCTATCTAGTCTATTATGCCGGAGACAGCAATGGCACCCTACTCCAGTACTCTTGCCTGGAAAACCCCATGGACGGAGGAGCCTGGTAGGCTGCAGTCCATGGAGTCGCAAAGAGTCGGACACGACTGAGCGACTTCACTTTCACTTTTCACTTTCATGCATTGGAGAAGGAAATGGCAACCCACTCCAGTGTTCTTGCCTGGAGAATCCCAGGGATGGGGGATCCTGGTGGGCTGCTGTCTATGGGGTCACACAGAGTTGGACACGACTGAAGTGACTTAGCAACAGCAGTCTATTATGCCATTTTAAGCTTGTGTTTTATTATTTATTTTCTGTCTGGATAACTTGTCCATTGTGTTAAGAGGAGAACTAAAGTCCTTCTTTTATGTCTGTTAGCATTTATCTTATATATTGAGGTGCTCCTCTGTTGGGTGCATAGATATTTAAAATTGTTATATCCTCTTTTTGGATTGATCCCTTTATCATTATATAATTTCTTTCCTTATCTCTTGTAACAGTCTCTATTTTAAGTCTATTTTATCTAATACGAGTATTGCTACTCCAGCTTCCTTTTTTTTTTTTTTTTTAATTTCCATTTACTTGCAATATATTTACCTAGCCTGACACTTTAAGTCTATATGTGTGCCTAGATTTAAGTGGGTCGTTTTTTAGGCAGCATATATATGGGTCTTGTTTTTTTATCCATTCAGTCAGTCTGTGTCATTTGGTTAGAACATTTAATCCATTTACATTTAAGGTAATATTGATATGTATGATTCTATTACTCTTTGCTTTTTTTTTTGTTTGCTTCTATAGGTCTTTCCAATTTGCCTTGATTCATGGACCTGACATTCCAGGTTCCTATGCAATATTGCTCTTTACAGCGTCAGACCTTGCTTCTATCACCAGTCACATCCACAACTGGGTATTGTTTTTGCTTTGGCTCCATCCCTTCATTCTTTCTGGAGTTATTTCTCCACTGATCTCCAGTAGCATATTGGGAACCTACTGACCTGGGGAGTTTCTCTTTCAGTATCCTATCATTTTGTCTTTTCATACTGTTCATGGGGTTCTCAAGGCAAGAATACTGAAGTGGTTTGCCATTCCCTTCTCCAGTGGACCACATTCTGTCAAATCTCTCCACCATGACCCACCCATCTTGGGTTGACCCACGGGCATGGCTTAGTTTCATTGAGTTAGGCAAGGCTGTGGTCCTAGTGTGATTAGATTGACTAGTTTTCTGTGAGTATGGTTTCAGTGTGTCTGCCCTCTGATGCCCTCTTGCAACACCTACCATCTATCTTACTTGGGTTTCTCTTACCTTGGGTGTGGGGTATCTCTTCACGGCTGCTCCAGCAAAGCGCAGCCATTGCTCCTTACCTTGGACGAGTGGTATCACCCTTCCTGACCTTCAATGTGGGATAGATCCTCTAGGCCCTCCTGCGCCAGCGCAGCCAAGGCTCCTTGGATGTGGACTTGGTTCTCCCAGCCACCACCCCTGGCCTTGGGCTTAGGTGCGTGGGGTAGCTCCTCCTGCCCGTAGTCCCTGGCCTCGGGCTTGAGGCATGGGGTATCTCCTCCCGGCTGCTGTCCCTGACCTCGGGCTAGGGGTAACTCGTCTTGTCACCACCCCTGGCCTCAGGTGTGGGTTGCTCCTCCCTGCCACTGCCCCTGGCCAACAAGAGATGGCAAGAGTGAATGTCAACATTCTAGGAATCAGTGAACTGAAATGGACTGGAACGGGTGAATTTAACTCAGATGACCATTATATCTACTACTGCGGGCAGGAATCCCTCAGAAGAAATGGAGTAGCCATCATGGTCAACAAAAGATTCCGAAATGCAGTACTTGGATGCAATCTCAAAAACAACAGAATGATCTCTGTTTGTTTCCAAGGCAAACCATTCAATATCACAGTAATCCAAGTCTATGCCCCAACCAGTAACGCTGAAGAAGCTGAAGTTGAACGGTTCTATGAAGACCTACAAGACCTTTTAGAACTAACACCCAAAAAAGATGTCCTTTTCATTATAGGGGACTGGAATGCAAAAGTAGGAAGTCAAGAAACACCTGGAGTAACAGGCAAATTTGGCCTTGGAATGCAGAATGAAGCAGGACAAAGACTAATAGAATTTTGCCAAGAAAATGCACTGGTCATAACAAACACCCTCTTCCAACAACACAAGAGAAGACTATACATGGACATCCCCAGATGGTCAACACCGAAATCAGATTGATTATATTCTTTGCAGCCAAAGATGGAAAAGCTCTATACAGTCAGCAAAAACAAGACCAAGAGCTGACTGTGGCTCAGACCATGAACTCCTTATTGCCAAATTCAGACTTAAATTGAAGAAAGTAGGGAAAACACATGACCATTCAGGTATGACCTAAATCAAATCCCTTATGATTATACAGTGGAAGTGAGAAATAGATTTAAGGGCCTAGATCTGATAGAGTGCCTGATGAATTATGGACTGAGGTTCATGACATTGTACAGGAGACAGGGATCAAGACCATTCCCATGGAAAAGAAATGCAAAAAAGCAAAATGGCTGTCTGGGGAGGCCTTACAAATAGCTGTGAAAAGAAGAGAAGCAAAAAGCAAAGGAGAAAAGGAAAGATATAAACATCTGAATGCAGAGTTCCAAAGAATAGCAAGAAGAGATAAGAAAGGCTTCTTCAGCGATCAATGCAAAGAAATAGAGGAAAACAACAGAATGGGAAAGACTAGGGATCTCTTCAAGAAAATCAGAGATACCAAAGAAACATTTCATGCAAAGATGGGCTCGATAAAGGACAGAAATGGTATGGACCCAACAGAAGCAGAAGATATTAAGAAGAGATGGCAAGAATACACAGAAGAACTGTACAAAAAAAGATCTTCACAACCCAGATAATCACGATGGTGTGATCATTGACCTAGAGCCAGACATCCTGGAATATGAAGTCAAGTGGGCCTTAGAAAGCATCACTACGAACAAAGCTAATGAAGGTGATGGAATTCCAGTTGAGCTATTCCAAATCCTTAAAGATGATGCTGTGAAAGTGCTGCACTCAATATGCCAGCAAATTTGGAAAACTCAGCAGTGGCCACAGGACTGGAAAAAGGCAGTTTTCATTCCAATCCCAAAGAAAGGGAATGCCACAGAATGCTCAAACTACCGCACAGTTGCACTCATCTCACACGCTAATAAAGTAATGCTCAAAATTCTCCAAGCCAGGCTTCAGCAATATGTGAACCGTGAACTTCCTGATGTTCAAGCTGGTTTTAGAAAAGGCAGAGGAACCAGAGATCAAACTGCCAACATCCACTGGATCATAGAAAAAGCAAGAGAGTTCCAGAAAAATATCTATTTCTGCTTTATTGACTATGCCAAAGCCTTTGACTCTGTGCATCACAATAAACTGTGGAAAATTCTTCAAGAGATGGGAATACCAGACCACCTGATCTGCCTCTTGAGAAATCTGTATGCAGATCAGGAAGCAACAGTTAGAACTGGACATGGAACAACAGACTGGTTCCAAATAGGTAAAGGAGTTCGTCAAGACTGTATATTGTCACCCTGTTCATTTAACTTCTATGCAGAGTACATCATGGGAAATGCTGGACTGGAAGAAACACAAGCTGGAATCAAGATTGCTGGGAGAAATATCAATAACCTCAGATATGCAGATGATACCACCCTTATGGCAGAAAATGAAGAGAAACTCAAAAGCCTCTTGATGAAAGTGAAAGAGGAGAGTGAAAAACTTGGCTTAAACCTCAACATTCAGAAAACGAAGATCATGGCATCCGGTCCCACCTCTTCATAGGAAATAGATGGGGAAACAGTGGAAACAGAGTCAGACTTTATTTTTCTGGGCTCCAAAATCACTGCAGATGGTGACTGCAGCCATGAAATTAAAAGACGCTTACTCCTTGGAAGGAAAGTTATGACCAACCTAGATAGCACATTGAAAAGCAGAGACATTACTTTGCCAACAAATGTTTGTCTAGTCAAGGCTATGGTTTTTCCTGTGGTCATGTATGGATGTTAGAGTTGGACTGTGAAGACAGCTGAGAACCGAAGAATTGATGCTTTTGAACTGTGGTGTTGGAGAAGACTCTTGAGAGTCCCTTGGACTGCAAGGATAACCAGCCAGTCCATCCTAAAGGAGATTAGCTCTGGGTGTTTTTTGGAAGGAATGATGCTAAAGCTGAAACTCCAGTACTTTTGGCCACCTCATGTGAAGAGCTGACTCACTGGAAAAGACTCTGATGCTAGGAGGGATTGGGGGCAGGAGGAAAAGGGGACGACAGAGGATGAGATGGCTGGATGGTATCACCGACTCGATGGCCATGAGTTTGAGTGAACTCCGGGAGTTGGTGATGGACAGGGAGGCCTGGTGTGCTGCAATCCATGGGGTCACAAAGAGTTGGACATGACTGAGTGAGTGAACTGAACTGAACTGAAAGAAAATAATAAAATATTACGTTTGTCAAGTATGTTTTTTTCCAAGGAAAATTCAATCACAAAAATCCTATTTGTTAGGAAGGCTAGAAATTATTGTCACCTTTTCTGAAAATGAAGAAAATGATCCTATGAGGATTATCAATTACTGAAGAATACATAATGAGTTTTGACAGAGTTTATGTTCTTTCAGACACCCAGTTTCCCATGGAACATTCTGCAAAGTGGGACTGTGAGGTCCTAAGACTTCTTTAAGTTCTGATTATTTATTCATAACTGATACAGCCAACACTGTAAATGGTTATGTGAGCAACAAGAACAGTGAACTCAAGGAACATATTTTCAGAAAAAAAATTATCTACATGATGTATTCTGGTTTTACATACACTGTTTTAAGGAATTCATTGCTAATCAACCAAGTTGTACATCTATGAGCAGCATACAATGAATCTCTCCTAGTATGTATACTTGCCTATAAACAGAAACTTTTGATGTTTTAATTTAGGGAAATAAGTATTTCTAATGGGTAGAGGAGGTTATTGAGAATGGCTTTTTGTGTTCTTTAAATCGTACCAGCTTGACAGATTTCTATTCTGAGGAAACAGTGGAGCTAGTTTATTTCCTTTCTTAACAGAAGTTCTTGGCTCTTGTCATGCAAATCTGCTTTAACAATAATATGCAATTCTTGCTCATTTCTCTTTTGATTCTGTAAAATCTCTCTGGATATATCCTTCCTCACATTCAAGATCAAACATTTCCTTTACTCTTAGATGTTGTTTAAAATTCCTCTTTGAAGAAATGAAAAGGAAATTTAAGTCACAGTGAACCACATAGCAAATGCATAGGGACATTAAAATAGATATTTTCTGAGCCATTGTGCATTTAACTTGCACAAATGCATTAAAACACCAGAGTTAACTTTTTCTCAGAATGTTAATCTACATGATTTATACTTATAAAACCTTCACTCAGGTAGATAAACTATAAGAGAATTATCAGATTAATGAAAATTGCCATGGACTTGCATGAAATCCACTCAAGCAAATCTTTCTGGCTTTGATTATTATATTTAATCTATCCTACTTATGGATAAATTTTAAAGCTGAAGTATTTTATTTTGTTTTATATATTATGTGATGTGCCAAGAGCTATAAAAGGTCATACTGTTTTCTGGAATCGATTTGAAAGAAAGAATTATAACTTCATAATATAATATATATATATATATTTTTTTTACCTGGAATATATATATATATTCCAGGTAAAAAAGCTTTACATATATGTGAAGGTATTTTTATCTGAAATCAAGTGCAAGCATTTGGAATCAATATGAAATACAACAAAAATTTTAGATTTAAAACAGGCATTTTCTTTTAGTACAATACTGGAATAAGCTTTAGTAAGTCATTTTAAGGAATAATTAAAATTTTCTTCAGCAGAAAACTATCTGTGATTTTAGATGCATAGAAAATTCTGTCAGACTATAGTAGGTGATTAACAGAGCTAAGTCCAATTTGAAAACTCCACTTCCCATTTCTGACCATTTATGGCAAATGTAACTCTTAGATCTTTCTTGGGTTAGGCAGAAGAAATAAATCTAGTAGCATAAGCAATATTATTAAAAGCAAAGATGCATTTATTATTACTGTGTTCCTTGAACTCCTGCTGCTGCTGCTAAGTCACTTCAGTTGTGTCCGACTCTGTGTGACCCCGTGGACAGCAGCCCACCAGGCTCCCCCGTCCCTTGGATTCTCCAGGCAAGAACACTGGAGTGGGTTGCCATTTCCTTCTCCAATGCATGAAAGTGAAAAATGAAAGTGAAGTCGCTCAGTCGTGTCCGACCCTCAGTGACCCCATGGACTGCAGCCTACCAGGCTCCTTCATCCATGGGATTTTCCAGGCAAGAGTACTGGAATGGGATGCCATTGCCTTCTCCCCAGGAACTCCTAGAAATACTTTATAAGAAGAAACCTCCACAAAGTTTCACTTATATTGATTTATTTGATACTCACAGCTGTGTGAAGTAGGTACTTATTAACCTCACCACACACACACACACACTGAACACCAGAGACGTATAAAGTGGCAGAGTCAGAATTAAAATCCAAAACTCTGCCTCTGGAGCCCTATACTCAATCCCCTCTCTCTGGCCTTTTGCTATTTGTAGTTCTATGATGATTTTCATAGTTCCATAAGAAATTATGTCCTGAATGACTTTATTACAAAATTTCTGTTAGGTCAATTGTTTTATTTAATCTCTTTCAAGCAAATCAGAAGTAGTCTATCATGTGGGATTTTTCAGGCAAGAGTACTGGAGTGGGGTGCCATTGCCTTCTCCATTATGTGTTTATTAACGATCTATTAGTATGTTACTAGAGAAGACTCTTGAGAGTCCCTTCGACTGCAAGGAGATCCAACCAGTCCATTCTAAAGGTAATCAGCCCTGGGTGTTCTTTGGAAGGAATGATGCTAAAGCTGAAACTCCAGTACTTTGGCCACCTCATGCGAAGAGTTGACTCATTGGAAAAGACTCTGATGCTGGGAGGGATTGGGGGCAGGAGGAGAAGGGAAAGACAGAGGATGAGATGGCTGGATGGCATCACTGACTCGATGGACGTGAGTTTGAGTGAACTCCGGGAGTTGGTGGTGGACAGGGAGGCCTGACGTGCTGCGATTCATGGGGTCACAAAGAGTCGGACACGACTGAGCCACTGAACTGAACTGAACTGAATAACCTTTTATCTGAGTAGGTTAATGTTGCTTTTTTCTTTTTGTCTAAATATAAATAGAATATTTTTCACATTATTATCATCCTTCAATTGATAAAGCTTACTTAATTCTAACAATAGAGTAGACAGTTGGCTATTTGTGGAAACAAAATCATCTCCTGAAGTGTGCTTTAAAGTTGAAAATTGATTATCTTGTTTGGTTTTTGCTTGTTTTTCCCAACAACTTTAAAGGTACTAGGAGCAGAGAGAAAGTACTTGCAAACTGTAGAAATACCTATTAAGAGTGTTGGGCTTCCCAGTTTCTGGTAGTGGAAAAAAACCTGCCTGCCAATGCAAGAGACCCAAGAGATGTGGGTTTGATCCCTGGGTTGGGAAGATCCCCTGGAGGAGGGCATGTCAACTCACTCCAGTAATCTTGCTTGGAGAATCCTGTGGACAGAGGAGTCTGATAGGATATTGTCAGGATACTGTTCATGGGGTTGCAAGAGTTGGACATGACTGAGGTAACTTAGCATGCACACACAAGCATCAAGTATGTTAATCTTTACTGATCCTGAAAGCTAGGTGAGAAAGATGTATTTTAGAGTACCATTTTGATCTTCCCCACCTGGAATGGAAACTTCATGAAATACATTAGTTCACAGTTATTCAGTCTTATTACAAATATCTCTGGGACCAGTATTTCTACCAACAACCCTTCTGTACGCATTCTTAAAAATCCCCTGTTTTATATTCCTTCATTGTTGTTCTCCCATTATTCTGTCACCTTATCAGTTCAGTTCAGTTCATTCACTCAGTCGTGTTCAACTCTTTGCGACTCCATGAACCCCAGCACGCCAGGCCTCCCTGTCCATCACCAACTCCTGGAACCCACCCAAACTCATGCCCTTTGAGTCGGTGATGCCATCCAACCATATCATCCTTTGTCGTCCCTTTCTCCTCCTGCCCTCAATCTTTCCCAGCACCAGAGTCTTTTCCAGTGAGTCAGCTCTTTGCCTCAGGTTGCCAAAGTATTGGAGTTTCAGCTTCAACATCAGTCCTTCCGATGAACACCCAGGACTGATCTCCTTTAGGATGGACTGGTTGGATCTCCTTGTAGTCCAAGGGACTCTCAAGAATCTTCTCTAACACCACAGTTCAAAAGTATCAATTCTTCTGCATTCAGCTTTCTTCACAGTCCAACTCTCACATCCATACATGACCACTGGAAAAACCATAGCCTTGATTAGATGGACCTTTGTTGGCAAAGTAATGTCTCTGCTTTTCAATATGCTATCTAGGTTGGTCATAACTTTCCTTCTAAGGAGTAAATGTCTTTTAATTTCATGGCTGCAATCACCATCTGCAGTGACTTTGGAGCCCAGAAAAATAAAGTCTGACACTGTTTCCCCATCTATTTCCCATGAAGTGATGGGACCAGTTGCCATGATCTTCATTTTCTGAATGTTGAGCTTTAAGCCAACTTTTTCACTCTCCTGTTTCACTTGCATCAAGAGGCTCTTTAGTTCTCCTTCACTTTCTGCCATAAGGGTGGTGTCATCTGCATATCTGAGGTTATTGATATTTCTCCCAGAATTATTGATTCCAGCTTGTGCTTCCTCCAGCCCAGCATTTCTCATGATGTACTCTGCATATAAGTTAAATAAGCAGTGTGACAATATACAGCCTTGACATACTCCTTTTCCTATTTGGAACCAGTCTGATGTTCCATGTCCAGTTCTGACTGTTGCTTCCTGACCTGCCTACAGGTTTCTCAAGAGGCAGGTCAGGTGGTCGAGTATCCCCATCTTTTTCAGAATTTTCCACCGTTTATTGTGATCCACACAGTCAAAGGCTTTGGCATAGTCAATAAAGCAGAAATAGATGTTTTTTCTGGAATTCTCTTGCTTTTTCCATGATCCAGCAGATGTTGGCAATTTGATCTCTGGTTCCTCTGCATTTTCTAAAACCAGCTTGAACATCTGGTCACCTTATACTCAGTACGTTATCTCCTTTCTCATTTATAGCATTCAAATATCAATATTCAAACATCTATTCTATAAGGTGGAACACAGTTATGTATTCATTTTTCTCTTACATCAGTCTTATGACCTCCTTTCCATTTTTTCTATCTGTGCTTGAGGCTGAGGTTTTATTAACCAAGTTAATGTTCTTCTACCATTTTGTAGTTCTCTGTTAGAGGTAGAAAACTCTTCAGGCTTGGGCCTCATCCTCTCAAACAATCATTACCAATCCCTTGCTTCTTGAAGTTTTTTTTTTTTTTTTAATCCTATTACTTCCTTGAAAGTGTTAGTCAGTTGTGTCTGAGTCTTTGCAACCCCGGGGACTGTAGACTGCCAGGCTCATCTGCCCATGGGATTCTCCAGGTAAGAATACTGGAATGGGTAGCCATTCCCCTCTCTAGGGGATCTTCCCAACCCTGAAATTAAACTCCGGTCTCCTACATTGTAGGCAGTTTCTTTACTATCTGAACCACCAGGGAAGCCCTACTTAAGTAGTCAAAATTACTATTTTCTTTTTTTTTTATCTGAAAAGATTGCATTAGCGTTTATTTGTGTATCTCCTGGAAGTAGTCCGTTGTTGTCTTTTTAGCTTTCTTTTCTGTTCAGTCTAAATGTGAGCAAATTGAATTCAACTTTGAGATATGTACACCAGGAAGTTTTGTGATTAGTTGATAACTAAATCAAATTTGCAAATGCATCTGATGCTTTTCAGAGCACATCCACTACTTATCTTCCTTTTCTCTCTGTGTGTGAGTGCTAAGTCACTTCAGTTGTGTCCAACTCTTTGTGACCCCATGGACTGTAGCCCACCAGTCTCCTCTGTCCATGGGATTCTCCAGGCAAGAATATTGGAGTGGGTTGCCATGCCCTTCTCCAGAGGATCTTCCTCACACAGGGATCAAACCTATGTCTCCCGTAGCTCCTGCACTGCAGGCAGACTCTACCACTGAGCCACTGGGGAAGTCCTGGTGGGGCTCTCTGACTTACCTCTAAATCAGTGCATGACAGACTGATTGCCACCACATTGCTAGTAGAGTCAAACTCTTATTATTACCTTTGTCAGCTTCTCTGATATACCACTGAAGTTCAAGTAACATAAAAGAAAAATTCAGAATTACTCTGATACCACTATCCACCTAGGTAGACATATTTTTGAGGACTTTTGCTAACAAAATTCATGACCAAATTATTCAGTAATAAAACACTGAAATTATGGTTCATTATTTTGACTTCTACGAGGATAGAAAAAATGATAGGAGAGACATAGATAGTATTTTTTAGTGGCAAATCACTTAAGAACTAAATGTAAGACCTTTTTTTACATATTATATCAATTAATCCACATGTTGGTGGTATTAGGCGTTGATTTTACATATTCCAGATGAGAAAATCAATTTACAGAGAAGTGAAAAAAGGTACCTAGCAAACTGAAGCACTTAAGTCATGCTCTCTTCATTATATTACTTGTACTCTTCTTTGATGTGGAGTTAGAGTGACAAGACTACCATAGATAATATAAAAATATATACTTGCCCTAAATTGATGTTCTAAACCTTCTAATTCATAAAAGATGGAGATTAAAAAATAGTGAGGAGTCAGGAAAAGTTTCTGGGAAGTTAGAAAAATTAGCAAGGTCTCTGATTTTTCACTTCAGTAGTCTAAAACTTCTGAAAATGATCTATGTTTATGAATTCCTTAAACTAAAAAGAAAAAAAAATTCACCTGAACTTTTTTGTATTGTTTCAAATTCTTAAAAGGAATCTTCCTAATATTGTTCAGTGTGACTGGAAATGTGCTTTCTATTTTTGTTATGACAAAAGCTGGTTGGGAAATGGAAGCTTATATGCATCATGACAACTTCATTCATTCATTTATTCATTTATTAGTTATTCAGAACATGCCATTGTCTAATGTTATATATCAGAGACCCATGTGTGTAGGTTATCATGATGAACACACTAGACAAGTCTCCTGTCTTGGCTTTCAGTATCCAGGAGTATGCCACAGACATTGCCCTAACGCTGTTTATTATGTGTTAAGATAGGTTGGCCCAAGGCGTTAAGGCATTTAACTAGCCCTGAGGCATTAGTGTATGCTGAAATCTAAAAGATTTTAGGCAGCAGACTTCTGTGAAGAGGCAAGAAAGAAAGACTAGTTTACTCTAGGGATGATGTCAGGGATTCCATTATACACTTCCCACCTGAGCTGGGTTTTCATTTATTCACCCTTGCTCCATTCTACTTATGTGAAGCAGTTCAGAACAGCCTCAGCATCTGTTATGCTGTCTCTCTCTTTGAGGGTTTTGAACCCACATCAGGATATCCTCCAGTTAGACCTTATACTTCCCTTGAAAGTATCAGCAGGACTTTGAGAACTGCTAAGGTGGAGGACTTCCCTGGTGGCTCAGACGGTAAAGCGTCTGTCTACAATGCAGGAGACCTGGGTTTGAGCCCTGGGTTGGAAAGATCCCCTGGAGAAGGAAATGGCAACCCACTCCAGTACTATTGCCTGGAAAATCCCATGGACAGAGGAGCCTGGTAGGCTACAGTCTATGGGGTAGCAAAGAGTCGGACACGACTGAGCAACTTCACTAGCTCACTAAGGTGGAGGAAGGGCTTCCCAGGTGGCGCTAGTGATAAAGAACCCACCAATCAATGCAGGAGACATAAGAGACTCAGGTTTGATCACTGGGTTGGGAAGATCCCCTGGAGGAGGGAATGGCAACTTACTCCAATATTCTTGCCTGGAGAATCTCACCGATAGAGAAGCCTACCAGGCTGCAGTCTATAGGGCTGCACAGAGTCAAACACAACTGAATTGACTTAGCATGCACAGTACACAAGGTAGAGGAAAGGAGTGCCACTTGTCCAAGATATTCTTTTATTTTATGATAAATGCCTCATGGCCCACTGTTTTTCTATGCACTAGTGACTCAGTGTTTAAAAACTACCAAGACTACACTAAGAAGCCTTGTGATAATCTGTTTTTGTTTTGTTTTGCTTCACTTTTAATCTTCTAGAAAATTTAAGGTACCGTTCTCATTGTTTTCTAATGGTATTTATATATTAAAAAAATAATATGGAATTAAAATTGTATTTTGGAGAGTGGATGGGAAAAATGTCCACCATTCTAAAGAGCCAAAATTTTAAATATTGCTGCAAGAAAGATGGCTTCAGAAAAGGACTGTTTGAAAGTTTTAAATATACTAAGCACCAAAGTTCGTTTTTTAAAACAATAAAGCCAATATGTTAGATAAGAAATATGTTAGTACCTATGCTTTTTATTAACTACTGAAACTTATGATTCATATGAACTATTATCTTCTCCATTGAATCCATTTTGAGGCATCTTACCAACAACACTATGACAGTAGAAAACCTTTATAATTTTAAAACTCAGTTGTCCTCATTATCTTACTCTTTCCACTTATCTTCATATTTTTACCACTTTTTAACTTCTTTCTATAAACCTGCTTTTTAAAATATTTAGCATTAAATGTGTAACTTTTATATTACTACGTATTAAATACCTCATTGAAGATTACTCTAAAATCACCAAATTAGTATTAGAAAGTTTTTATATTGTTGAAGAACTCATGGAGTATAAAAGTGAAATGAAGCACATTTGTATAATCAAATTATTTGGTAAAGCATTTACTGCAGGAAGTTGAAATAATTGGGGGTACATAATAACTTATGTATTCAAAAATTTAATATATTGGTATATAAGATTACAAATTATTTTCATTTTTAACCTTTTTAATTTTGTATTGGGGTATAGCCAATTAACAAAGTTATAGTACTTTCAGGTGAACAGCGAAGAGACTCGGTCATATGTATACATGTATTCCTTCTCCCCCAAACCCCCTCCCACTCAGGCTAGCACAAAACATTGAACAGAGTGCCATGAGCTATACTTTAGGTCTTTATTGGTTATCCATTTTAAATAGAGAAGTGTTTACATGACCTCCCCAAAGTCCTTAACCATCCTTTCCCCCTGGAAACCATAAGTTCATTTTCTAAGTCTGTGAATCTCTTTCTGTTTTGTAAGTTCATTTGTATCACTTCTTTTTAGATTCCACATATAAGGGATGTCATATGATATTTCTCCTTCTCTTTATTTTTTCTCCTTCATACATGCTTCACTCAGTATGACACTCTCTAGGTCCATCCATGGTGCTGCAAATGGCATTATTTCATTCTTTGTAATGGCTGAATAATACTCCACTGGGCTTATGTACCACATCTTCTTTCTCCATTCCTTTGTCAATGGACATATAGATTGCTTCCATGTCTTGGTCTTTGTAAACAGTGCTGCAATGAACACTGGCATGCTTGTATGCGTTTGAATCATGTTTTTCTCTGGATATATGCCCAAAGCAGGGATTGCAGGGTTATGTTATTTTCTTATCCAATTGTTGTTTCCGACTCTTTGTGAACCCATGGACTGAATCGTGTCAAGCTTCCCTGTCCCTCACTATCTTCTGGAATTTGCTCAAGTTCATGTCCACTGAATTGGTGATGCTATCTAACCATCTCATTGTCATGCACAATCATATGGTAGCTCATTTTTTAAGGAAACTCCATACTGTTCTCCATTGTGGTCATACCAATTTACACTCTCACCAACAGAGCAGGAGTGTTCCCTTCTCTCCACACCCTCTGCAGCCTTTGTTGTTTATGGATTTTCTGATGATAGACATTCTGACCAGTGTGAGGAGATATCTCATTGTAATTTTGATTTGCATATCTCTAATAACAAATGATGTTGAACATCTTTTCATGTGCCTATCGTCCATCTGTATATCTTCTTTGGAGAAAAGTCTATTCACGTCTACTGTCCATTTTTTGAGTGGGTTATTTGTTTTGACGCTATTAAGCTTCATAAGCTGTTTGTAAATTTTGGAAACTAATCCCTTAATGGTCACATAATTTGGAAATATTTTCTCTGAATCTATGGCTTGTCTTTTTGTTTTGCTTATTGTTTCCTTTGCTGTGCAAAGACTTTTGAGTTTAATAGGTTCCATTGGTTTAGTTTTGCTTTTATTTCCAATATTCTAGGAGATGGTTCAAAAAAGATGTTGCTGTGATTTATGCCAGAGAATGTTCTGCCTATGCTTTCCTTTAGGGGTTTTATAGTGTCCAGTCTCGTATTTAGGTCTTTAATTCATTTTGAGTTTACTTTTGTGTATGGAGTTAAGGAATGATTTAATTTCAGTTTTTTACATGTAGCTGTCCAGTTTTCCCAGCACCATTTGTTGAAGAGACTATCTTTGCAACATTGTGTATTCTTGTCTCCTTTGTCATAGATTAATTGGCAATAGGTCCATGGGCTTATTTATGGGATTTCTATCCTGTTTCATGATTCTATATTTCTGTTTTTGTGCCTTTATCATACTGCTTTGATGACTGTAGCTTGGTAGTATAGTCTGAAGTCAGGGAACCTGATTCTTCCAGTTTTTCTTTTTCAAAATGGCTTTGGCTATTCAGGGTCTTTTGTATCTCCATACATATTTTGAGATTTTTGGTCCTAGTTCTGTGAAAAATGCCATTGGTAATTTGATATGGATTGTGTTGAACCTGTAGATAGCCTTGGATAGTATAGCTATATTGACAATATTGATTCTTCCAATCCACAAACAAGGTATATCTTTCCATCTGTTTATGTCTTCTTCACTTTCTTTCATTAGCCTCTTGTAGTTTTCACAGTACAGGTCTTTTGTCTTCTTAGGTAGGTTTATTCCTAGGTATTTT
This sequence comes from Bos indicus, assembly GCF_029378745.1. NCBI lineage: Eukaryota > Metazoa > Chordata > Mammalia > Artiodactyla > Bovidae > Bos > Bos indicus. Next base: position 13,354,195 of record NC_091783.1, read on the forward strand.
ATTCTTTTTGATGGTATGATAAATGTAATTGCTTCTTGAATTTCTCTTTCTGATCTTTAATTGTTAGTGTATAGACATGCAACAGATTTCTCTGTCTCAATTTTGTAACTGCAACTTTACCAAATTCATTGATGAGTTCTCTGGTAGCATCTTTCAGTTCAGTTCAGTTGCTCAGTCATGTCTGACTCTTTGCAATCCCATGTACTGCAGCACGCCAGGCCTCCCTGTCCATCACCAACTCCCAGAGTTTACTCAAACTCATGTCCATTGAGTTGGTGATGCCATCCAACCATCTCATCCTCTGTTGTCCCCTTCTCCTCCTGCCCTCAATCTTTCCCAGCATCAGGGTCTTTTCCAATGAGTTAGTTCTTCGCATCAGGTGGCCAAAGTATTGGAGTTTCAGCTTCAGCATCAGTCCTTCCAATTCAGGAATGATTTCTTTCAGGATTGACTGGTTGGAGCTCCTTGAAGTCCAGGGGACTCACAAGAGTCTTCCCCAACACTACAGTTTAAAAACATCAATTCTTAAGCACTCAGTTTTCTTTATAGTCCAATTCTCACATCCATACATAACTACTGGGAAAACCACAGCTTCAACCATACAGACCTTGTCTGCAAAGCAATGTCTCTGGTTTTTCATATGAAGTCTAGGTTGGTCAAAACTGTTCTTCTAAGGAGCAAGTGTCTTTTAATTGCATGACTTCAGTCAGCATCTCTTGGAGAAGGCAATGGCAACCCACTCCAGTACTCTTGCTTGGAAAATCCAATGGACGGAGGAGCCTGGTAGGCTGCAGTCCATGGGTTGCTAAGAGTCGGACACGACTGCGTGACTTCACTTTGACTTTTCACTTTCATGCATTGGAGGAGGAAATGGCAACCCACTCCAGTGTTCTTGCCTGGAGAATCCCAAGGATGGGGGAGCCTGGTGGGTTGCCATCTATGGGGTCGCACAGAGTTGGACATGACTGAAGTGACTTAGCAGCAGCAGCAGCAGCAGCAGCAGTCAGCATCTCTAGTGATTTTGGAGCCCCCCAAAACAAGGTCTTTCACTGTTTCCATTGTTTTCCCATCTATTTGCCATGAAGTGATGGGACCAGATACTATGTTTTTCTTTTGTTGAATGTTGAGTTTTAAGCCAGCTTTTTCACTCTCCTCTTTCACTTTCATCAAGAGGCTCTTTAGTTATTCTTCCCTTTCTGCCATAAGGGTTGTGTAATATGCATATCTGAGGTTATTGATATTTCCCAGCCTGGCATTTCACATGACGTACTCTGCATACAAGTTAAATAAGCAGGGTGACAATATACAGCCTTGAGATACTCCTTTCCCAATATGGAACCAGTCCATTGTTCCAGGTCCAGTTCTAACAGTTGCTTTTTGACATGGATGCATATTGCTCAGGAGGCAGGTAAGGTGGTCTGGTATTTCCACCTCTTTTAGAATTTTCCACGGTTTGGTGTGATCCACACAGTCAAAGGCTTTGGCATAGTCAATAAAGCAGAAATAGATGTTTATCTGGAGCTCTCTTGCCTTTTTGATGATCCAACAGCTGTTGGCAATTTGATCTCTGGTTCATCTGCCTTTTCTAAATCCAGCTTGAACATCTGTAATTTCATGGTTTTTGTACTGCTGAACCCTTGCTTGGAGGACTTAACAGTATTACTGTGTTAGCATGTGAGATGAGTGCAAATGTGCAGTAGTTCGAACATTTTTTGGCATTGCCTTTCTTTGGGATTGCAAGGAAAACTGACCTTTTCCAGTCCTGTGGCCACTGCTGAATTTTCAAATTTTCTGGTATATTGAGTACATCACTTTGAAGGCATCATCTTTTAGGATTTCAGATAGCTCAACTGGAAGAAATAGCTCAATAGGTAACAAAATATAAAGGCCAATACTTCTCAAGGGTCCCTTTATATTCTTAAAAATATTGAAGACCCTCAGAAAACTTTTTATATTTCAATCAAATATGTTGAAATTCACCATAAAAATTTAAAAGAGCAATTAAATTTATTATTATTTATATATTTAAATTTCCTATAGTAAACTGATTATACAATAATATTAATAACAGATTTTCCTAAATGGCCTATATTTCCCCCACATTAGTGATAGAGTGACATTATTTTGTAATATTTCCAAATATCTTTAATGTTTGTACTAAAAATGATAGCTGGATTCCCTTTCTACTTCTTTATTTAATCTGTGATGAACATATTTTGGTTAAATCATATGCAAAAAACCCAAGTTTGGAAAAAGGAGGATATTCTCATAGCTTTTCCAGACAATTGCGGATAATCTTCTTTTACAATACAGGAAAATACAAGAAATACTTTCTTAAAAATTAGTTACCATGTGAAATATAAAGCCATGTCAATGAAATCTCAGACTCTCCTACTTCAGAACTCACTACTTGAACTTTATTTTGTGTAGACAATTTACAAAGAAATACATCACTTCAGTTCAGTCACTCAGTCGTGTCGAACTCTTTGGGGCTCCATGGACTGAAGCACCCTAGGCTTCCCTGTTAATCAGCAACTCCCAGAGCTTGCTCAATCTCATGTGCTTCCAGTCAGTGATGCCATCCAACCATCTCATCCTCTGTTGTCCCTTCTCCTCCTGCCTTCAGTCTTTCCCAGCATCAGGGTCTTTTCAAACAAGTCAGTTCTTCGCATCAGGTGGCCAAAGTATTGGAGCTTCAGCTTCAGCATCAGTCCTTCCAATGAATATTAAGGACTGATTTCCTTCAGGATTGACTGGTTTGATTTCCTTGCAGTCCAAGGGACTCTCAAGAGTCTGCTCCAACACCACAGCTCAAAAACATCATTTCCTCGGCACTCAGATTCATTTATATCCAACTCTCGCATCCATACTACTGGAAAAACCATTGCTTTGACTAGATGGACCTTTGTTGGCAAAGTAATGTCTCTGCTTTTGAATATGCTATCTAGGTTGGACATAACTTTCCTTCCAAGGAGTTAGTGTCTTTTAATTTCATGGCTGCAATCGTCATCTGCAGTGATTTTGGAGCCCCCAAAAATAAAGTCTGACACTGTTTCCACTGTTTCCCCATCTATTTACCATGAAGTATTGGGACCAGATGCCATGATCTTAGTTTTCTGTATGTTGAGCTTTAGGCCAACTTTTTCACTGTCCTGTTTCACTTTCATCAAGAGGCTCTTTAGTTCCTCTTTTCTTTCTGCCATAAGGGTGGTGTCATCTACATATCTGAGGTTATTGATATTTCTTCTGGCAATCTTGATTCCAGCTTGAGTTTCATCCAGCCTGGCATTTCACATAATGTACTCTGCATATACATTAAATAAGCAATATTTAACCTTGATATACTCCTTCCCCGATTTGGAAACAGTCTGTTTTTTTGTCCCATTCTAACTGCTGCTTCTTGACCTGGATACAGATTTCTCAGGAGGCAGGTAACACCATCTGATGTTCCCATCTCTTGAAGAATTTTCCACAGTTTATTGTGATCCACACAGTCAAGGGCTTTGGCAGAGTCAATGAAGAAGATAGACGTTTTTCTTTAACTCTCTTGCTTTTTTGATGACCCAACAAATGTTGTGAATTTGACCTCTGGTTTCTCTGTCTTTTCTAAATCCACCTGAACAACTGGAAGTTCATGGTTCATGTACTGTTGAAGCCTGGCTGGAGAATTTTGAGCATTACTTTGCTAGCATGTGAGATAAGTGCAATTTTGCAGCAGTTTGAACATTTTTAGGAAATTGCCTTTCTTTAGGAATGGAATGAAAACTGACTTTTTCTGGTCCTGTGGCGACTGTAGCATGTTCCAAATGTGCTGGCATTTTGAGTTCAGCACTTTAATATCATCATCATTTCAGTTCATTTCACTTGCTCAGTCGTGTCTGACTCTTTGTCACCCCATGAATCGCAGCACGCCAGGCCTCCCTGTCCATCACCAACTCCCGGAGTTCACCCAGACTTATGTCCATCGAGTTAGTGATGCCATCCAGCCATCTCATCCTCTGTCGTCCCCTGCTCCTCCTGCCCCCAATCCCTCCCAGCAAAGGAGTCTTTTCCAATGAGTCAACTCTTTGCATGAGGTGGCCAAAGTACTGGAGTTTCAGCTTTAGCATCATTCCTTCCAAAGAAATCCCAGGGCTGATCTCCTTCAGAATGGACTGGTTGGATCTCCTTGCAGTCCAAGGGACTCTCAAGAGTCTTCTCCAACACCACAGTTCAAAAGCATCAATTCTTCGGCGCTCAGGCTTCTTCACAGTCCAACTCTCACATCCATACATGACCACAGGAAAAACCATAGCCTTGACTAGACGAACCTTTGTTGGCAAAGTAATGTCTCTGCTTTTGAATATGCTATCTAGGTTGGTCATAACTTTCCTTCCAAGGAGTAAGCATCTTTTAATTTCATGGCTGCAGTCACCATCTGCAGTGATTTTGGAGCCCCCAAAAATAAAGTCTGACAATGTTTCCACTGTTTCCCCATCGATTTCCCATGAAGTGATGAGGTCAGTTGCCATGATCTTCGTTTTCTGAATGTTGAGCTTTAAGCCAACTTTTTCACTCTCCACTTTCACCTTTATCAAGAGGCTTTTTAGTTCTTCTTCACTTTCTGCCATAAGGGTGGTGTCATCTGCATATCTGAGGTTATTGATATTTCTCCGGCAATCTTGATTCCAGCTTGTGCTTCTTCCAGTCCAGCGTTTCTCATGATGTACTCTGCATATAAGTTAAATAAGCATGGTGACGATATACAGCCTTGACATACTCCTTTTCTTTTTTGGAACCAGTCTGTTCCACGGCCAGTTCTAACTGTTGCTTCCTGACCCACATACAAATTTCTCAAGAAGAAGATCAAGTGGTCTGGTATTCCCATCTCTTTGAGAATTTTCCACAGTTTATTGTGATCCACACAGTCAAAGGCTTTGGCATAGTCAATAAAGCAGAAATAGATGTTTTTCTGGAACTCTCTTGCTTTTTCCATGATCCACCGGATGTTGGCAATTTGATCTCTGGTTCCTCTGCCTTTTCTAAAACCAGCTTGAACATCAGGAAGTTCACCGTTCACATATTGCTGAAGCTTGGCTTGGAGAATTTTGAGCATTACTTTATTAGCGTGTGAGATGAGTGCAATTGTGCGGTAGTTTGAGCATTCTTTGGCATTACCTTTCTTTGGGATTGGAATGAAAACTGCCCTTTTCCAGTCCTGTGGCCACTGCTGAGTTTTCCAAATTTGCTGGCATATTGAGTGCAGCACTTTCACAGCATCATCTTTCAGGATTTGAAAGAGCTCAACTGAAATTCTATCACCTCCACTAGCTTTGTTTGTAGTGATGCTTTCTAAGGCCTACTTGACTTCACATTCCAGGATGTCTGGCTCTAGGTCAGTGATCACACCATCGTGATTATCTGGGTCATGAAGATCTTTTTTGTACAGTTCTTCTGTGTATTCTTGCCATCTCTTCTTAATATCTTCTGCTTCTGTTAAGTCCATACCATTTCTGTCCTTTATCGAGCCCATCTTTGCATAAAATATTCCTTTGGTATCTCCAATTTTCTTGAAGCGATCTCTAGTCTTTCCCATTCTGTTGTTTTCCTCTATTTCTTTGCATTTATTGCTAAAGAAGGCTTTCTTATCTCTTCTTGCTATTCTTTGGAACTATGCATTCAGATGCTTATATCTTTCCTTTTCTCCTTTGCTTTTCACTTGTCTTCTTTTCACAGCTATTTGTAAGGTTCCCCAGACAGCCATTTTGCTTTTTTGCATTTCTTTTCCATGGGGATGGTCTTGATCCCTGTCTCCTGTACAATATCAAGAACCTGAGTCCATAGTTCATCAGGCACTCTATCTATCAAATCTAGGCCCTTAAATCTATTTCTCACTTCCACTGTATAATCATAAGGGATTTGATTTAGGTCATACCTGAATGGTCTAATGGTTTTCCCTACTTTCTTCAATTTAAGGCTGAATTTGGCAATAAGGAGTTCATGGTCTGAGCTACAGTCAGCTCCTGGTCTTGTTTATGCTGACTGTATAGAGCTTCTCCATCTTTGGCTGCAAAGAATATAATCAGTCTGATTTCGGTGTTGACCATCTGGTGATGTCCATGTATAGAGTCTTCTCTTGTGTTGTTGGAAGAGGGTGTTTGTTATGACCAATGCATTCTCTTGGCAAAACTCTATTAGTCTTTGCCCTGCTTCATTCTGTACTCCAAGGCCAAATTTGCCTGTTACTCCAGGTGTTTCTTGACTTCCTACTTTTGCATTCCAGTCCCGTATAATGAAAAGGACATCTTTTCAAGGTGTTAGTTCTAAAAGGTCTTGTAGGTCTTCATAGAACCATTCAACTTCAGCTTCTTTAATGTTACTGGTTGGGGCATAGACTTGGATTACTGTGATATTGAATGGTTTGCCTTGGAAACGAACAGAGATCATTCTATCATTTTTGAGATTGCATCCAAGTACTGCATTTTGAACTCTTTTGTTGACTATGATGGCTACTCCATTTCTTCTGAGGGATTCCTGCCCACAGTAGTAGATATAATGGTCATCTGAGTTAAATTCACCCATTCCAGTCCATTTTAGTTTGCTGATTCCTAGAATGTCGACATTCACTCTTGCCATCTCTTGTTTGACCACTTCCAGTTTGCCTTGTTTCATGGACCTGACATTCCAGGTTCCTGTGCAATATTGCTCTTTACAGCATCGGACCTTGCTTCTATCACCAGTCACATCCACAGCTGGGTATCTTTTTGCTTTGACTCTATCCCTTCATTCTTTCTGGAGTTATTTCTCCATTGATCTCCAGTAGCATATTGGGCACCTACTGACCTGGGGAGTTCCTCTTTCAGTATCCTATCGTTTTGTCTTTTCATACTGTTTATAGGGTTCTCAAGGCAAGAATACTGAAGGGGTTTGCCATTCCCTTCTCCAGTGGACCACATTCTGTCAAATCTCTCCACCATGACCCGCCCGTCTTGGGTTGCCCCACGGGCATGGCTTAGTTTCATTGAGTTAGACGAGGCTGTGGTCCTAGTGTGATTAGATTGACTAGATTTCTCTGAGTATGGTTTCAGTGTGTCTGCCCTCTGATGCCCTCTTGCAACACCAACCGTCTTACTTGGGTTTCTCTTACCTTGGGTGTGGGGTATCTCTTCACGGCTGCTCCAGCAAAGCGCAGCCACTGCTCCCTACCTTGGACGAGGGGTTGAAATAGCTTAACTGGTGTTCCATCACCTCCACTATCTTTTTTTGTAGCAGTGCTTCCTAAGTCCACTTGACTTCACATTCCAGAATGTCAGGATCTCAGTGAATGATCACACCACTGTGATTATCTGGGTCATGAAGATATTTTTGGTATAGCTCTTCTGTGTATTCTTGCCGTCTTTTCTTAATATCTTCTGCTTCTATTAGGTTTTACCATTTCTGTCTTTTATTGTACTCATCTTTGCCTGAAATGTTCCCTAGGTATCTCTAATTTTTTTGAAGAGATTTCTAGTCTTTCCCATTCTTTTATTTTCTTCTGTTTCTTTGCCTTGATCACTGATATAAGCTTTCTTATTTCTCCTTGCTATTCTTTGGAACTCTGAATTCAAGTGGGTATATCTTTCCTTTTCTCCTTTGCCTTTAGCTTCCTTTGCCTTTTACCTTTGTCTTGAGACAGAGAGAGAGAGAGAGATGCGTAGCTTGGTAAAATCTTTGAAAAATACTGGCTTATAAAGTTATATAGTTTTTCTAAATGCTAACACGGTTATACAAAGCATCAAGTTCAGTAGTTTTACTTTTAATTTTATTTAAACATTCTTTTAGAAGTGGCAGATTGTTAAGTTTATGATAAAAACTACAAGCTTTGCAAAGTTATGGTTTTTCCTTGCTAGCTCATATTCTATTATTGGCCACTGATATTGTCAGTAGTTCTTGAAATGTAAAGTTTACTTCCTCAATCCTCAAGATAATGTGTATTTAATTTTTAGTAACTATTGTTTGCCTGATAATCATTCTTTCAAGCAATCATAGTAATACAGAAAACTTGACTGATCAACTCATAACTCAAACAACCATGCAATACTTTCATTTGACCGCTGTGCATTTGTAGAAAGACTGTTCTATGCAAACTTCCAATTTCACACACAGAATATTAAAAATATATGAACTCAAGTTATCATTTAATTAAATTAACAATATTTACTGCTTCATCAATTTCATTCTTCAGTTAAACTGCCATTCTTTATACTGTGATCATGCAGCCACAAAGAATACACTAATGTAAGTTTGATTTGGTTCCATTGCCTTGATTCATTCTAAAGCATCCATTGTTTTACTCAACATTGTTTTTGCAGCACTGGTACACATGCAAGCACAGTGAAAATAGTATGAAAATAGTTAATAGTATGAAAGTAGTTTTGACCTCAGGAATCAACTGAAAAAGTCTTGGAATGCCTAGAGTTCTATGTCTCACACTGTGAGAATTACTGTTAAAGATAAACCCTCATTACTCACTTTCTGACTTCATCCTTTGCTATCTTCTCTGTGATATTATTTAATAGAAGTCTCCATTTCATACATCTACAAATTTTCCCTTTCCTCTCCAGCTCTTCTGCATTAGCCTAAAAAGTTGAATCTCTATTATCCCCATATATCTTGTTATTGAAATACTGTCAATATTGATTTTAAAAAATAAACAATTATTTAGTGGTATATAAGTTTATCCTTTAAGAAAGCCAACAGTAGAAGTTTGAGCCAAACAGATGATGATATGGTATTTACATATAGCCAATACCTTTAAAAGAAATTCTTTTACTAAAAGTTATTCACAGGTGTGCTTTTCAACTTCTTCTCCACTGCAATCTATGGCCATGCCATGTTAACCTGGCACATGCTAAATCTAATAATTTATACCTGAAAAGTAGCTGAAGTTTAATAGTTGCTTGTATGTGCTTCTCTCATGCCATTGTCTACTAACCTGACTTCCCATTTGGTTTTGATTCCAAAGGTAGATTTTGCAAAAAAAATCCCAGGGACATCTCAATGTTAAAGCTCATTAAGTGACTATACAATGCCTGTCACATACGATGTATTGTAATGATATCTTCCACCTAAGAGAATCAGAAATTTCCCCGAAATTATGCAGCATTGAATTTTCTAGAATTAAAATCACCTCATTAAAGCTGAATTATCCTGTTTCTTACTCACTTAATTTAGATGAATGCATACTCTGTAAGTACTAATTCACTTAAATATTTCTGGGATTTAATTAATATTTAAAGTTAATCAATTTCTGATAACTTTAATTAACTTCCTGAATTCAAATCCATTAATTGTTTTGAAATTATGTTGTTTTATATTATTAGACTAATTTTCTCAATTTTTTTCTTAATTATAATTTTAATTGTATTTTTTATTTTTTTACATTAAAATACTTTTTTATTGTTTAAGGTGAGTTTTGAAATATCATTTCTACACTAGTTTTGCAACAATATTGAAAGGCAGTTTTCCAAAATACCCCCATTCCCATACATGAATAGCCTCCCCCATTATCAACTTCATTCACAAGAATGATACTTTATTTTTCTACCATAATGAACGTACATTGAAGTGAAGTTGCTCAATCGTGTGCGACTCTTTGCAATCCCATGGACTGTAGCTTACCAGGCTCCTCCGTCCATGGAATTTTCCAGGCAAAAGTACTGGAGTGTGTTGCCATTTCCTTCTCCAAGGGATCTTCCCGACCTGGAGATTGAACCTGGGTTTCCCACATTGCAGGCAGACGCTTTACCTTCTGAGACACCAGGGAAGCCCAGATCATAATCTGTTTTAATGTATTTTATATTATTAGCCTAATTTGCTCAGTTTAATAATATTACTCAGCCATTAAAAAGAATACATTTGAATCAGTTCTAATGAGGTAGATGAAACTGGAGCCGATTATACAGAGTGAAGTAAGCCAGAAAGAAAAACACCAATACAGTATACTAGTGCATATATATGGAATTTAGAAAGATCGTAATGATAACCCTGTATGCGAGACAGCAAAAGAGACACAGATGTATAGAACAATCTTTTGGACTCTGTGGGAGAGGGAATGGGGGTGATTATTTGGGAGAATGGCATTGAAACATGTATAATATCATATAAGAAATGAATCACCAGTCCAGGTTCGATGCAGGATACAGGATGCTTGGGCCTGGTGCACTGGGATGACCCAGAGGGATGGTATGGGGAGGGAGGTGGGAGGGGGGTTCAGGATTGGGAACACGTGTACACTCATGGGGGATTCATGTTGATGTATGGCAAAACCAATACAATATTGTAAAGTAATTAGCCTCCAATTAAAATAAAATTTAAAAAAATCTGTAAAAGATAAAAAAAAAAAAACACTATATGTAGTGCAATGCTGAGGAAGTATTTTTACTGTTTTTTTTTTTAATGTAAATTATTATTAAATAATGCTTCATATTTGAATGACATAAAAAAGTAATCCAAATATGTTATGGAAATATCATATTTCCTGCTTTCTGTCACTTGAATTAAATGTAGTAAGTATTTGGAAAAATATTTCAGGTTGTGTTTAACTATGCAAATGTTCAGGTCTTGTTTTCTTTGCTAATTACAGCCAACTCTTCTGAATGAGTAATAGGAGTAGAAAAATTGCATTGAAATTCTCCCTTTACAAAGGAAAAATGTACTGCAAAGATAGGCTTTTACTTTGACAGCTGAAACATTTAGATTCCAGGGCATATTCAAAGACATTTGTACCTTAAGCAATATTTCCTGAAGGAAATGAATACCCCAAGACTGAGTTCTTAATGCACTCTGGCTTGTATTACCTTGCCCTTTGACCATGAGTAGGAATTAAGGTGATAATTGTAAGGCTCATGAATAAAGTATCAACTTTAATTCAGTTTTGAAGGTTGAGGAATTTTTTATAAATAGGCAGTAAGAGAAAATTGATTTTTGGTATAGAATAAGTGAGCAAATGCTGAGAATAAAGACAATGACATCAGGGATATAGGAGAGACAAGGCAATGAGCTCTTATTCCCTATCCAATGTCAATTCTCATGGTCTTTCCCTCTGAACTGATACTGTCTGTTATCCACTGAATCAAATCAATCTTGAAGCTTCCTGTTCCTTACCAGCAGATTCAGATTCATTGTGTATTGGCTGGTATGCCACAATCTGCATGACAAGTACTTTAAGATGATTCTAATGTAGGTAAGGGATCCATGAACCACTATTTGAGAAATACAAACCAACTGGACCTTCCTATGGGACTAATATTATCTCTCTCAATCCTCAGCTTTAAAGTAGTACTCACTGTTTTGATACTTGGCAGTTCTGATCTAGAATTCCAGTTCTATCCATGGGCTTCTTGTCTTCTTTATTTTGATCAGTCTGTCAACTTTTAATTCTCCTTGGGTTTCCTGGCCCTTTCTTACTCAACTTCTGCTCATTCTTTGTCATTATCTTGGTATGCTGACAGGGACTTAAATTCCCTTGTTACCAACTGAAACTGTTTTCTAGTTGGTCACATGTCAGAGTAGGTTGAATATTGCCCCTGCCCAAAGATATACCCATGTCCTAACTCTTAGGATGTGTAAATGTGGCCTTGAAAACATTTTTTATTTTTTCTAAATATAATTATTAAAATTATATTTTTGAAAATAGTTTTTACTAGAAATATTGTTTCAGTTTCACAGGTATAATTGTCAAATTAAATTGTCATGTGTTTAAAATGTACAGCATAATGATTTGATTTATGTGTGCTACAAAATCACTGCATATGGTGACTGCAGCCATGAAATTAAAAGATGCTTACTCCTTGGAAGGAAAATTATGACCAACCTAGATCAGATCAGATCAGATCAGCCGCTCAGTCATGTCTGACTCTGAGACCCCATGAGTTGCAGCACACCAGGCCTCCCTGTCCATCACTGACTCCTGGAGTTCACTCAAAACTCATGTCCATCGAGTCAGTGATGCCATCCAGCCATCTCATCCTCTGTCGTCCCCTTTTCCTCCTGCCCCTAATCCCTCCCAGCATCAGAGTCTTTTCCAATGAGTCAATTCTTCGCATGAGGTGGCCAAAGTATTGGAGTTTCAGCTTTAGCATCATTGCATACAAAGAACACTCAGGGCTGATCTCCTTTAGAATGCACTGGATGGATCTCCTTGCAGTCCAAGAGACTCTCAAGAGTCTTCTCCAACACCACAGTTCAAAAGCATCAATTCTTTGGCGCTCAGCTTTCTTCACAGTCCAACTCTCGCATCCATACATGACCACTGGAAAAATCATAGCCTTGACGAGACAGACCTTTATTGGCAAAGTAATGTCTCTGCTTTTCAATATGCTATCTAGGTTGGTCATAACTTTTCTTCCAAGGAGGAAGCGTGTTTTAATTTCATGGCTGCAGTCACCATCTGCAGTGATTTTGGAGCCCCCAAAAATAAAGTCTTATACTGTTTCCACTGTTTCCCCATCTTTTTCCCATGAAGTGATGGGACCAGTTGCCATGACCCTCATTTTCTGAATGTTGAGCTTTAAGCAACTTTTTCACTCTCCTCTTTCACTTTCATCAAGAGGCTTTTTTGTTCCTCTTCACTTTAATTGCCAACATTCGCTGGATCATGGAAAAAGCAAGAGAGTTCCAGAAAAACATCTGTTTCTGCTTTATTGACTATGCCAAAGCCTTTGACTGTGTGGATCACAATAAACTGTGGAAAATTCTGAAAGAGATGGGAATACCAGACCACCTGATCTGCCTCTTGAGAAACCTATATGCAGGTCACAAAGCAACAGTTAGAACTGGACCTGGAACAACAGACTGGTTCCAAATAGGAAAAGGAGTACGTCAAGGCTGTATATTGTCACCCTGTTTATTTAACTTCTATGCAGAGTATATCACGAGAAACGCTGGGCTGGAAGAAACACAAGCTGGAATCAAGATTGCTGGGAGAAATATCAATAACCTCACACCAACCTAGATAGCATATTCAAAAGCCAAGACATTACTTTGCCAACAAAGGTCCATCTAGTCAAGGCTATGGTTTTTCCAGTTGTCATGTATGGATGTGAGAGTTGGACTGTGAAGAAATCTGAGCTCCGAAGAATTGATGCTTTTGAACTGTGGTGTTGGAGAAGACTTTTGAAATTCCCTTAGACTGCAAAGAGATCCAACCAGTCCATTCTAAAGGAGATGGGCCCTGGGTGTTCTTTGGAAGGAATGATGCTAAAGCTGAAACCGCAGTACTTTGGCCACCTCATGAGAAGAGTTGACTCATTGGAAAAGACTCTGATGCTGGGAGGGATTGGGGGCAGGAGGAGAAGGGGATGACAGGATGAGATGGCTGGATGGCATCACTGGCTCAATGGACATGAGTTTGAGTGAATTCTGGGAGTTGGTGATGTACAGGGAGGCCTGGCGTGCTGCAATTCATGGGGTCACAAAGAGTCGGACATGAATGACCTACTAAACTGAACTGAACTGATGATTAGTGATACTGAGTATCTTTTAATGTACCTGTCAATCATTTGCATACCTCTTTGACAAAATGTGATCTCTGGTTCTTTATCCATTTTTTAGCTGAGTTACTTGGCTTTTTTCTAGAGATTTATATACATTATTTCTATGTTTTGGATATTAACCACTTATTGGATATGTGGTTTGCAAATATTTTCTCCCATTTCATTGGTTGTTTTTTCCTTTTGTTAATGGGTTTCGTTGCTGAAAAGAAGCTTTTCAGTTTGATGTAGTCTTACTCGTTTATTATTTTTTTATTTTATTTTATTGCCTTTGCTTTGGTGTCAAGTCCAAAAGAACTTTGCCAAGAAGTTTAACTCTATGTTTTCTTCTAAGAGTTTTATGATTTTGGGTACTTTATTTAGTTATTTAATCCTTTTTGAATTGACTTTTCTGTATCATGTAAGATAGAATCCAATTTTATTCTTTCACATTTGATTAATCAGTTTTCACAGTGCCAGTTATCAAAGAGATTACCCTTTCCTTATTATATATTCTTGGCTCCTTTGCTGAAAATTAACTAACCATATATGGCTTCTTAGAAGTGATACATGAAAGCAAACTTGTTTTTTAAAAATTAAAATAATACAAGTCAATCTAAAGACTGGCTTTGATTGCCTTCTGCTGTACCTGCCTCAGCCCACAGAATATCCCAGGCTAAAATTTCTTCTCTATTTCTACAGCAATTATGGTTAGTGCCTGAATTGTTTCATGCAAATTGGTTTCTACTATTTAAAAGTATACCTATGAACATAAAACTCTATCACTTTCCAAAAATAGTAACTGCCTTATCATACCACAGTATTATTTCCTCCATATAAAACACTATAATTTTATATAAGTTGATTATAATTGTTAATTGTCTTAATTTTGACCAAACTATGTTGCTTACTTTATTTCCTCCTTAGAGTTGATTTTATAGTCTATTATTAACCAGTATTAGAAATATTCAAGATGTATTTCATTACTATCATAACCCAGACCATATACTGATCTAAGTATTCTTTTTTCAGTATTTGTAAATGAATTCACTTTAAATGGGATCCTGCTAATAAATATATTGTTCCTAACTTACTCATTTGAGAAGCAACAAGATTTCTCCAAGAAAAATATAGTCTGTGACATCTATGCCATTTGAGGGACAATATTTGTGCTAACATCCCTTCTCCATATTTTCATGAGTCACTAACAACATATTATATATAAAGATGTGATAGGAATGATATACTGCTGCAAGGATTCAGCTAAGCTTTGCTGTCTCCATTGTATGCCTTCAGCATTCTGACATAGACAAAGAGCTCTATCAAGCTTGTTGTCCTGAACACAGCTCTCAACCTCTCAAATGATAAATTACTGTTTTTAAAAGTTTATCTTTTAGGTGCAAAGATTTTTGTGAAGAGATTAATCCTTTGGCTCATTAATATTTCAGCATCAATTATTTTAATCAGATGAGCTAAGAAAATTTTTATGAATATGAGTTCTGGCTGAGAACAAAAAGTGCTAAAAAGAAATAAAAATGAAGGATTCAAAAGTCCACTGTAAAGTCAATGAATCTTTCCATCTTTGATTCTTTTTTTTTTCCTTCTCTTCTATATTTGTTATAGACACTTAGAAATTTTCTACAATCAAGAACATATGAAAACCTATCTCAAAGGTGGTGTTTCATTTCTAATATGTTTCATTTCATTTCTTAATAGAAACAAATTCATGTTTTAAGGCCCTACAACCAGAAAGCTAACTTTTAGAGTCCAGTGTACATCTAGGCAAAAGCCTGAGTCTAGCTTTTTAACATCCCTAATTATGTACATGTAATAACACTTCAATAAAGGCCAAGATACTGTGATAATGATCTTTTTTTTTTTTTTAACCTCAAAGACTAATGGAAGCTAAGGTAGTAAGCAGAGATGATCAGACTTACTTTCCACTTTAACAAACCTAATTTAGACCACTTTGAGAGTGGACCACCTAGAGATCTGCTAACTCAACATTGTGAATTTACTATACAGTTATACTCCAGGCAAAATAGAATCAGTTATAATACTCCTTTCCAAGACAACAAGATTATAGGTAGTTTTATTTTAGTCATTTTATCTCAAAGAATAGTAAATATTCTTAGTTTCCTAGTAAGCATTAATGCATATTTTATAGACATAATCCTAGTCACTTTATTTCCCAAATGATTTTGGTGTTTGTTTTTCACTTGCATTTTCATATGTCATGTTTTGTTTAGATTCAAAGGAACTCCAGATTCCAAACACTTAAGTTTCAGGCAACATAATGATGGATATGATTTAATATGGGCAAAACCTTTTAGGAATGCAGATTTCAGCTTCTTAAGCAGGATTATTTTTTCTGAAGCACTAAGATATTGTAAGAACAGAGCATTTTTTAAAATAGCTTAAAAATCTGTACAATTCAATGGGCCTTGACTAAGTTAGTATTAAAATACATTAATTCTTGAGATTGTACTAATTATACTAAATCCAGTCCTGGGCTAGACTTTGAAAGTGAAAGTCACTCAACCATGTCTGACTCCTTCCAACCCACAGACTATAGAGTCCATAGAATTCTCCAGGCCAGAATACTAGAGTGGGTAGCTGTTCCCTTCTTCAAGGGATCTTCTCAACCTAGGGATCGAACCCAGGTCTCCCACATTGCAGGAGGATTCTTTACCAGCTGAGTCACCACATGAGGTGGGAAAATAATGCCTATACATATGAAAACATTTTTAACAATGCAAAGGACTCTACTACAAGGTATTTTCTAAGGTCTGAATTAGTGCTCCAAGTGAAATGTGCTACAGAGTTCAGAAATAGAACCTCAGGGTGTACATCAAAGAATGTGAGCATGAACTTTGGCAAGAGGTGACACTAATCTGGGCCCTCAGTCACAGATAGGTTTGTTGTTGTTGCTGTTGTTGTTTTTCATAGATTTAATTTTTTAGAGATGCTTTAGCTTCACAGCAACTTTGTGCATATAGGCCTTACACGGTCTATCCCAATAGCAACATCTTCTACCAAAGTGATGCATTTGTTAAAATGAACTTACATGGAAACATCATGATCACCTAAATTCCATAGTTTACATTAGGTTTACGCTTGATGCTGTACAACCTATGGATTCTGAAAAATGAATAATGACATGTGTTTACTGTTGTGTATCAACCAGAATAGTTTCACTGGCCTAAGAATTATCTGTGCTCCACTCATTCCTCTCTTCCATTTAGCCTCTGCTAAAAACTGATCATGTTATTGTCTCCATAGCTTTGCCTTTTTCAGAATACTGTATTGTTGGAATCATAAAGTATGTACCTTTTTCATATTGGCTTCTTTCACTTGGTAATAAGAATTTAAGATTCTTTCATGTCATTTCATGGTTTGATGACTTCTTTTTAACCTTGAATATTCTTGGTTACTCCACTCCTTCATCTTGGTTACTTTCACATTCTGGCAGCTATGAATACAATTGCTATAAACACCCATATCTGGAGAAGAGATAGGCTACCCACTCAAATATTCTTTGTCTTTCCTGGTGGCTCAGATGGTAAAGAATCCACTTGCAGTGTGGGAGACATGAGTGTGATCCCTGAGTTAGGAAGATCTGTTGGAGGAGGGCAGGACATCCACTCCAGCCTTCTTGCCTGGAGACTCCCCAAGGACAGAGGAGCCTGGCAGGCTATAGTTCATGGGATCATAAAAAGTCAGACACAACTGAGCTACTAAGCACAGCACAGCACAAGCATCCATACACAGTGTTTTGTGAAGACTCTGGATAAGGTTTATATGGCCCATCTAAATAAGATGAGAAAATATTTGAATGAATTGAGTAATTTATTTGGAGATTATAATAATCCTTCTTTGTATGTTTTTTTTTTAAATAAAGATAGAGGACTATATTACAATTCTGTAAGCATGTGAGTATCTTGGGAAGTTTGATGAATATTCATATGACTGTTTTTAATATATAAGTAAAGTATTCAGTTTAGGGTTGAGGCTGAATGCAGTATTAAAGAAAGGCAAGGAAAAAGGACAGCCAGTTCTGGGTCTCTGCTTTTTATTCTTCCCTGCTTACAGACTTGGAGTGAAAGTCACTCAGTTGTGTCCAACTCTTCATGACCCCGTGGACTGTAGCCTGCCAGGCTCCTCTGTCCGTGGAATTCTCCATGCTAAAATACTTGAGTGGGTAGCTGTTCCCTTCTCCAGGGGATCTTCTCAACCCAGGGATTGAACCCAGGTCTCCTGCATTGCAGGCAGATTCTTTACCATCTGAACCACCAGAGAAGCCCACAGACTTTGGATTTTACCAAATACAAACTCTGCAGTTATTCACACTTTTATCTTTTGAAGCCATTGAATGATGATCTATTTTGAATTGAATATGTCTGTTGAAGGGCTCAAATATTCCACTATCCCAAAAGGCTTGTCAAAACTTTTTTCCAGGTACAAACTGAACATAACTTCTGGTTAACATGAATATCTTCATTTTGTTTATTTCTGGTGATTTTTAATATCATCCTATAATTATACCTCTGAAGCTGTTGTATTACTTAATACTTTAATAGATCTGTGTTTATGTAAGCTTAATAGGGAAGAGGTACAGTGATTTATCTTTATTATTTTTAATTTGATGTATATTTATATTTTAATTAGATGTGTATATATATATATATTTATAAATCCAATTTGGTAACGTAACTAAGAGAATATTGGACCATATCAAGTGAGTTTAAAATACCAAACTAGATTAGTGACCTTGGCCATTATATAGCAAATATCCCAGGAAATAAATATTCTGGACCTTTCTGTTGGCTCTTAAGAAGTTTTCCTTCCCTCCCTCCCTTTCTTCCATCATGTTTGAAGAGTTGTAAAAGTAAAGTTTCTTTTCAAATACTGTTCAAGCTGTCTAGGAAAGAGTACTGAACAGAACTTACTTAGAACAAGATAAAAATAAAATTCAACTCATTCTTGTTGATTATATTTTTATTCATTTTTGCTTTGATGAAAATTTCTGTTTGGATGTTATTTCTAACAGAATGGCATTATAGAATAGCCCAAATAAACAGTAGCTATGTTTACTTAACTTTTTTTTTGCTGTTGTTGCACACAAGATGGCAGAGTAGAAGGATCTGAACCTCATCTTCTCCAGCAAGAATTCCAAAATTACAACTCAGTGCTGGACAACCATCACCAGGAGAATGTTGGGTCCTACCAAAAAGAAACCTTACTTACAAGAGCAAAGGGGAAGCCCCAGAAAAATGCTAGGAGGGGAGACAGATGCTTAGAATCAAACCCCATACCCACCAGAGATGTTTGGGGGGCTCAAACAAAACCTTGTTTGCACCAGAACCAAGAGACCCCACAGAGACTGAGACAGACCCTCCTTTGAGTGTCTTCCGCAGAGGTATGGGTCAGCAGTGGCCTGCGGCAGGGGCAGGGACTCTGGGTGCAGCAGACATGTTTTACACAGCCTGTGGCATAAGCCCTCTTGGAGGAGGTTGCCATTAACCCCACCATAGAGTCACCAAACAGACGGCCAGCAAAGTGCAAACAATTATACCCAATAAATTCTCACACTGCTAAGAACTCTAGGACCCACATAGATTTCCCAACCTGGGGATCTGGCAAAGAGACTGAAAACACCAAGGGAATTTGGAGGTCAGTGGGATTTGATTACAGAACTTATACAGGACTAGGGAAACAAACTTTTGGAGGGCACAAACAAAATTTTGTGCACACCAGGACCCAGGAAAAAGGAGAAGTGACTCTATGAGAGATGGACCCAGACTTGCCTGTGAGTGTCCAGGAGTCTATGGCACAGACATGGGTCCACAGCAGCCTCCTGCAGGGTCAGGGGCACTGAGTACAGAAGTACATGCACAGGATGTTTTGAAGGACGTCACCATTATCTTCATTACCTCCACCATAGTTTGGTCTTAGGTTATACAGCAGGGAGGGCCACAACCCTGCTCATCAGCATAAAATTGGATTAAAGATTTACACAGTATGTCCCTGCCCATCAGAGAAAGACCCAGTTTGCCCCATAGTCAGTTCCTCACATCTGGAAGCTTCAATAGGTATCTTATCCTTATCCTTCAGAGGGCTGATGGAAAGAAAACACAGTCAAAGAAAACTAATCAAACTGATCACATGGATCACAGCCTTGTCTAACTCAATGAAATTATGAGCCAACCATGTAGGGGCACCCAAGACAAACAAGTCATGGAGGAGAGTTCTGACAAAACGTGGTCCACTGGAGGAGGGAATGGCAAAACCATTTCAGTATTCTTGCCTTGAAAATCCATGAACAATATGAGAAGGCAAAAAGATAAGACACTGAAAGGTGAACACCCCAGGTAGGTAGGTGCCCAATATGCTACTGGAAATCTGTGGACAACTAACTCCAGAAAGAATGAAGAGACAGAGCCAAAGGAAAAACAACGCCCAGTTGTGGATGTGGCTGGTGATAAAAGTAAAGTCTAAAAGTGTAAAGACCAGTATTGCATAGGAACCTGGAATGTTGGGTCCATGAATCAAGGTAAATTAGAAGTTGTCAAACAGGAGATGGCAAGAGGGAATATCAACATTTTGGGAATCCGTGAACTAAAATGGTCTGGAATGGGAAAATTTATTTCAGATGACCAATATACTATTGCAGGCAAGAATCCCTTAGAAGAAATGGAGTAGCCCTTATAGTCAGCAGAAGAGTCTGAAATGTAGTATTGGACACAATCTTAAAAACAACAGAAGGATCTCTGTTTGTTTTCAAGGCAAATCATTCAATATCACAGCAATCCAAGTCTATCCCCAACCAGTAATGCTGAAGAAGCTGAATTTGAATGGTTCTATGAAGTCCTACAAGACCTTCTAGAACTAACACCCCAAAATATGTCCTTTCATCACATAGTACTAAAATGCAAAAGTAGGAAGTAAAGAGATAAGTGGAGTAACAGGAAAATTTGGCCTTGGAGTACAAAATGAAGCAGGACAAATACTAACAGAGTTTTGAAAAGAGAAGGCACTGGTCATAGCAAACACCCTCTTTCAGCAACACAAGATAAGATGCTAACATGGACACCACCAGATTTTCAATACTGAAATCAGATTGATTATATTCTTTGAAGCCTAAAATGGGGAAGCTCTATACCGTCAGCAAACACAAGCCTGGGACCTGACTGTTGCTCAGATTATCAACTCTTCATTGCAAAATTCAGACTTAAATTGAAGAAATTAGGGAAAACCACTAGACCATTCAGTTATGACCTAAATAAAATTCCTTATGATATTACAGTGTAAGTGACAAATAGATTCAAGTGATTAGATTTGATAGAGTTCATGAAGAATGATGCATGAAGGTTTGTAACATTGTACAGGAGGCAGTAATCAAGACCATCACCAAGAAAAAAAAAATGAAAAAGGAAAAATGGTTGTCTGTGGAGGCCTCTCAAATAGCTGAGAAAAGAAGAGAAGCTAAAGGCAAAGGAGAAAAGGAAAGATATACCCATCTGAATTCAGAGATCCAAAGAATAGCAAGGAGAGATAAGAGAGTCTTCCTCAGTGAGCAATGCAAAGAAATACAGGGGGAAAAAAAAAGAATGGGAAAGACTAGAGATATCTTCAAGAAAATTAGAGATACCAAGGGGAATTTCATGCAATGAAGGGCAGAATAAAGGTTAGAAATGATATGGACCGAACAGAAGCAGAAACTATTAAGAAGAGGTAGTAGCAATACACAGAAGAACTATGCAAAGAGATCTTCATGACCCATATAACCACGATGGATGGTCACTTACCTAAAGCCAGACATCCTGAAATGTGAAGTCAAGTGGGCCTTAGGAAGCCTTACGATTAACAAAGTTGGTAGAGGTGATGGAATTCCACTTTAACTATTTCATATCTTAGAAGATGATGCTGTGAAAGTGCTGTAGTCAATATGCCAGCAAATTTGGAAAACTCAGCAGTGGCCACAGGACTGGAAAAGGTCAGTTTTCATTCCAATCCCAAAGAAAGGCAATGCCAAAGAATGTTCAAGCTACCATACAATTGCACTCATCTCACACACTAGCCAAGTAAAGCTCAAAATTCTACAAGACAGGCTTCAACAGTACATGAGCCATGAACTTCGAGATGTTCAAATTGGGTTTAGAAAATGCATAGGAACCACAGATCAAATTACCAACATCTGTTGGATCATTGAAAAAGCAAGAGAGTTCAGGAAAAAAATCTTTTTCATTACTGACTATGTCAAAGATTTTGACTCTGTGGATCATGACAAACTGTGGAAAATTCTTGAAAAGATGGGAATACCAGACCATCTGACCTGCATCCTGAGAAATCTGTATGCAGGTCAAGAAGAAACAGTCAGAACAGGACATGGAGCAACAGACTTTTTCCAAATTGAGGAAGGATTACATCAAGGCTGTATATTGTCACCCTGCTTATCTAAATTATATGCAGAGTACATCAATGAAATGTCAGGCTGGATTAAGCACAAGCTGGAATCAAAACTGTTGGGAGAAATCTCAATAACCTCAGATACGCAGAAATGAAGAACTAAAGAGCCTCTTGATGAAAGTGAAAGAGGAGAGTGAAAAAGTTGGCTTAAAACTCAACATTCAGAAAGCTAACATCATGGCATTCAAACCCATTGCTTCATGGCAAATAGATGGGGAAACAATAGAAATTTTATTTCTATGAGATAAAAATAAAGTGAGAGACTATTTTTGGGGACTCCAAAATCACTGCAGATGGTGAGCACAGTCGTGGAATTAAGACACTTGCTCCTTGGAAGAAAAGTTAGAACTAACCTAGACAGCATATTAAAAAGCAGAGACATTACTTTGAAGACAAATATCCATCTAGTCAAGGCTATGGTTTTTCCAGTAGACATGTATGGATGTGAGAGTTGAACTATAAAGAAAGCTGAGTGTCAAAGAATTGATGCTTTTGAACTGTGGTGTTGGAGAAGACTCTTGAGAGTCCCTTGGATTGCAAGATCAAACCAGTCAATCCTAATGAAAGTCAGCCCTGAGTATTCATTGGAAGGACTGATACTGAAACTGAAACTCCAATACTCTGGCCTTAATCAAATCCATTACGGGTGTACAGTGGAAATGACAAAATGATTCAAGGGATTAGATCTGATAGAGTATTTGAAGAACTATGGACAGATGTTCATGACACTGTACAGGAGGCAGTTACCAAGATCATCCCCAAAACAATAAATGCAAAAAGGTAAAATGATTGTCTGAGGAGTCCTTACAAATAACTGAGGAAATAACTGACTGTTGTGAAGAACTGACTCATTGGAAAAGACCCTGATTCTGGGAGGGACTGAGGACAGGAGGAGAAGGGGACAACAGAGGATGAGATGGTGGATGGCATCATGGACTCAACGCACATGAGTTTGAGCAAGCTGTCATAGTTGATGATAGACAGGGAAGCCTGGTGTGCTGCAGTCCTTCGGGTTGCAAAGAGTCAGACACAACTGAGCAACTGAACTGATTTTTACTTCCCCATAAAGAGCATAGCCACTTAGAATTGAAAGGCAGGTTTAGAATAAAACCTCCTACAGCTCTCATGTTTAAGCTGAAACCACACAAGTCAAATAATTTTCCTGAGATCATCTTAATGGTATACAGAAATGGTGCAAAAATCACACAGTTTCTTGCATTATTGTATAATGCATACCTCATAATGTCTAACCCTTTTGTATATGTAATGGCAATTAAAATAAATCACTCAAAAGAATATCGTAATTTGGATGAGGTGGTGGAAGTTTCATCCCTTTTTGTGCATTTCTTTCATAGAAAATAAAGCAAAAATAAATTTATAGCTCAAGGGTACATTTGGTTAAATGATTCTTATCCCTACTTGAGGGTATTCAAAGTAATGGAGTATAAATAGCAACACAACCCAATGTTTTTTCTGCATGCCTCTGTCCCATTGCTGTCAACACACATGCCTTATGTTACATAAAATGGGATGTGTGTTTATCTTTTGTGATTATATGTATAAATGTTTGATAGCAGTATACATTTTTAAAAAGAAGCTTGTCAATAATATGTTCATCACAAAATAGCTTTCTCCTTAGCTTTAAGGCACATTTGTCATTTACCAGCCAATTAAATAAGAAACAGATCACAGATTTTTCATTTGAGATATTGTAAGACCATCACCTTTGTTTTGGTCACAACCCCTCTTGATTAACATATTCAAGATCAAAGCTCTCCCATTATAACAAAAATATTAAGAAATCAAATATCCATGACTTTGTATAGTTAATAGTGTGTCTACTTTATTTCCTTGCAAAATGTAATTTATTTAATTTTTAAAACTTTTCATTTTATACTGGAGTATAAGATAAAATTATATTTTACATAATTATCAGAACAATTAATAATGTTCTGATAGTTTCAGGTGGAGAGCAAAAGAACTCAGCCATACATATATGTGAATCCATTCTCCCCCAAACTCCCTTCCCACCCAGGCTGCCCCACAGCATTGAGGAGAGTGCCCTATAGGACCTTGTGGGTTGTCCATTTTAAATATGGTAGTGTGTACATGTCAATCCCCAATTCCCTAACTATCCCTTTCCCTAGCCCTTCCTCTGGGCAACCATAATAACCTCATCCTCTATGTCTGTGAGTGAAAGAAAATAATTTAAGTAAACCACATGATACAATAGTTCTTATGCTATAAACAATATAATACATCTATGGTGGAGTGAAGTCAAAATTTTAGCATGTGATAATGACAAATTGGAAGAACTGATGCTAAAGCTGCAGTTCCAGTACTTTGTCTACCTGATGCAAAGAACTGACTTGTTGGTAAAGACCCTGATGCTGGGAAAGATTAAAAGCAAAAGGAGAAAAGGGCAACAGAGGAAGAGATGGTTAGATAACATCACAATTCAGTGGACAGGAGCTTGAGCAAACTCTGGGACATAGTGGAGGACAGGGAAGCCTGGCATGCTGCAGTCCATGGTGGTGCAGAGTTGGACATGACTTAGCTACTGAACAACAATGACAAAGAATCCTAGTTCTAAGGAGATTATTTAAATTTTCATGCTATACCTGCACATAGGTGAATACATTGAGTAAATATTAGATCAGTAGAATTTCTTCATGTATCAAGATACCTGAAGGAATCTGGCTACCCTGAGTGTTTCTTCAAAAATATCACTTATTTTTTGAAACAGTGTATATTAACTTTGTATATAAAAAGTACAATTAGTAGAAGTGTTATCCATTATATTAAATGCATTTTAATTTTTAAAATAATTTTAAATTAACACTTTAATTTTAGAGCAGGTTTGTTTTATACTGAGTGTAAAGTACAAAGAATTCCTCTAACCTCCCTGTTTCCACACATATACAACCTTCTCCACTCCCACTATCAACATTTCAAAGCAGAGTGGGACATTTGTTACAACTGATGAACCTGCCTTAAGACATCTTTATCACCCAAAGTTCATAGTTTACATCAGGACTCATTCTTGTTGTTATATACTCAGTGGGTTTTGACAAATGTATAATATGTATCCACCATTGTAGTAACATAAAGAATAATTTCACTGCCCTAAAAATTCTGTTTCATCCTTCCCCCACCCCAAACTCCCACAGCTACTGATCTTTTCACTGTCTTCATACTTCTGTCTTTTCATGTCATGTAGCTGGAGTCATACAATATGTAGCCTTTTCAGATTGTCTTTTTTACTTGGTAGCCTGAGTTTAAGGTTTCTCCATATATTTTTATGGCTTGATAGCTCATTTCTTTTTAACACTGAATAATATTTCACTATATGGATGTGTCACATTTACTTTTTCATTCACCTATTAAAGGACATTTTGGTTGCTTCCAAATATGGGTAAGTATGAATAAAAGTGCTATAAACATTTGTGTGAAGGTTTTTGTGTGTGGACATTAGTTTCAAATTTCCTTGAGTACATACTAAAAGCTACAATGAATGTATTTACCGGATGATCTTAAATCTTACAAAGCCTACCAGCAATCAATAAGAGTTCTTGTTACACATCCTCTCCAGGAATTGGTGTTACTAGGTTTCTGGATTTTGCGCATTGTACTATGTATGTAGTGATATCTCCTTGTTTTAATTTGCTTTTTTTATTTTAAATTGGAGTACAGTTGACTAACAATGCCGTGTTAGTTTTAGGTGTACAACAAAGTGATTCAATCATACATATACATTTATCTATTCTTCTTCAAATTATTTTCCCAATTAGTTTGTTACAAAATATTAACTAGAGTTCCCATGTTGGTTATCCATTTTAACTATAGCTGTGTGGTCATGTTAAAGGGTCCAAACTCTCTTCACTATCCTTCCTCTTCACCCTTCTCCCCTGGTAGCCATAAGTTTGTTCTCTGAGTCTGTTTCTTTCTTTCTTTCTTTTTTTTTTCTTGGTAAATATTTTCTAGATTACACATATGTGATATAATATAATATTTTTGTTTCTCTGTATGACTTACTTCACTTAATATGATAATCTGCAAGTCCAACCATGTGGCTGCAAATGACATTATTTCATTCTTTTTAATGACTGAATAATATTCCATTGTAATATGCAGCACTTCTTTATCTGTTCCTCTGCCAACGGAGATTTATGTTGCTTCCAGGTCTTAGCTATTTTAAACAGTGATGCAAAGAGCACTGGGGTGCATGTATCCACATTTTACACTATGTATATGCCCAGAAGTGGGGTTTCTGGATCGTATGGAAGCTCTATTTTTAATTTTTAAAGGAACTTCCATAGTGTTCTCTAAAAGTGGCTGTACCAATGTACATTGTCATCAAAAGTCAAGGGCAGGTTCCCTTCTTTCCAAACTCTCTCCAGCATTTATTATTTATGTAATTTTGATGATAATCATCTTGACTGGTATGAGATGATGTCTCATTCTAGTTTTTTTTTTTTTTTTTGCCAAAAATATTTTATTTTTATATACCCCCAATGGATTTTACTTTATTTTTTTTAGGGTTTTTTTTTTTAAATTTTATTTTATTTTTAAACTTTACATAATTGTATTAGTTTTGCCAAATACCAAAATGAATCCGCCACAGGTATACATGTGTTCCCCGGGAGGGAGGAGGGAGGAGGGAGGAGGGCTCATTGTAGTTTTGATTTGCATTTCTCTAATCATAGATGGCAGCCCACCAGGCTGCCCCGTCCCTGGGATTCTCCAGGCAAGAACACTGGAGTGGGTTGCCATTTCCTCCTCCAATGCATGAAAGTGAAAAGTGAAAGTGAAGTCACTCAGCCGTGTCCGACTCTAGCGACCCCATGGACTGCAGCCTACAGGCTCCTCCATCCATGGGATTTTCTAGGCAAAAGTACTGGAGTGAGGTGCCATTGCCTTCTCCGAATAATTAGTGATGTTGAACATCTCACCTGCTTCTTTATGATTTGTATGTCTTCTCTGGAGACATGCTTATTTATGTCTTCTGCCTATTTTCTGATAGGGTTGTTTCTTTTGATAATATAAGCTGCATGAGCAGTTTGTAATGCTGGAGACTAATCACTTATCAGGGCTTCCCAGGTGGGGCAGTGGTAAAGAATCTGTGTACCAATGCAGGAGACACAAGAGACTTGGGTTGGATCCTGAGTTAGGAAGGTACCCTGGAATATGAAATGGCAACCTGCTCCACTATTCTTACCTAGAAAATACCATGGGCAGAGGAGCCTGGTGGGCTACAGTCCATACAGTCACAAAGAGTTGGACATACACAATCACTTATCAATCATATCATTTGCAAATATTTTCTCCCATTCTATAGCTTGTCTTTTCATTTTGTTTATGGTTTCCTTTACTGTGCAAATGCTTTTAATTAGTTCCCATTTGTTTATTTATTTTTTAAAATTTCCATTACTCTAGGGTTCTGAGACAGATCAAAAAAACATATTGCTGCAATTTATTGATTTATGTCAAAGAGTCTTCTATCTGTATTTTCCTCTAAGAGTTTCAGAGTGTCCAATCTCATACTTAGGCTTTTAATTCATTTTGTGGTATCTTTGTGTATGGTGTTAAATAATGCTTTAATTTCATTTTTACATGTAGCTATCTACTTTTCCAGCACCATTTACTGAAGATAGTGTCAGTTCTCCATTGTATAGTTTTGCTTCCTTTATCATAGATCATTTGAACATAGATATTTACCTATGGGCTTTATCTCTGTGAGTTTGTCTATGGGCTTTTCCTCCTATTCCAAAATCTAGATGTCTGTTATTTTACTAGTACAGTGCTCTTTCAATGACTATAGTTTTGTAGCGTAGTCTGAAGTCAGGGAGCTTGATTCCTCCAGTTCCTTTTTTCTTCCTCAAGATTGGTTTGGCTATTCAGGGTCTTTGTGCCTCCATACAAATATAGAGATTTTTTGTTCTACTTATGTGAAAAATATCATTGGTAATTTGATAATGATTGCTTTGAATCAGAAGACTTCCCTAGGTAGTATAATCATTTTGACAGTATTGAGTCTTCTAATCCAAGAAGATGGTATTTCATTCCATCTGTTTGTGTCATCTTTGATTTCTTTCATAAGCATCTTGTATTTTTCATAGTACAAATCTTTTGTCTCCTACAGTAGGTTTATTCCTAAGTGTTTTATTCTTTTTGATGCAATGATAAATGTTTCTTGAATTTCTCTTTCAGAACTTTTGTTGTTAGTATATAGAAATCCAATTGATTTCTGTGTATTAATTGTGTAAACTGAAACTTCCACTAATTAGATGTAGTAGTTTTTTGGCAGTGTCTTTAGGCTTTTCTATATATAATATCATGTTATCTGCAAACAATGAGAGCTTAACTTCTTTTCCCATTTGGATTTCTTTTGCATCTATTTCTTCTCCAATTGCCATAGCCAGAACTTCCAAAACTATGTTGAATAAGAGTACTGAGAGTAGACATTCTTGTCTTTTTCCTTATCTTAGGAGGAAATGACTTGTTCAGAATTTTGCCTTCCTCTGCAAAATTTCTGAAACAGTTTCAGGATAGTTTTTAGCTCTTCTCTAAATGTTTGACAGAGTTAGCCTGTGAAGACATCAGGTCCTGGACTTTTGTTGTTGGGAGTTTTCTAATCACAGTTTCAATTTCACTGCTTGTGATTGTGATTGTTCTCATTGTATTTTATATTTCTTCCTGGTTCAGTCTCGGTAGACTGTACTTTTCTAAGAATTTGTCCGTTTCTTCCAGGTTGTCTATTTTATTGGCATATAATTGTTTGTAGTAGTCTCTATGAGCCTTGGAATTTCTGTGGTGGCAGTTACAACTTTTCCTTTTTCATTTCTAACTTTATAGAGTTGAATCCTCTTTCTTTTGTTTCCTGAAGAATCTAGCTAAAAACATATCAATTTTGTTTATCTTTCAAAGAAACAGCTTTTAGTTTCATTCATCTTTGCCAGTGTTTTCTTCATGTCTGTTCCACTTGCTGCTTTTGTCTTTATGATTTATTTCCTCCATTAACTTTAGATCTAGCTTGTTCTTTCTCTGGTCACTTTAGGTGCAAGGTTAGGCTGTTTATCTAAGATTTTTTTGTTTCCTGAGGTTTGATTTTATTGGTATAAACTTCCCTCTTAGAACTACTTTTACTGCATTCCATAGGTTTTGGATTGTTATACTTAGCTTTCATTTGTATCTTGGTATTTTTGGATTTTGCTCTGATTTCTTCAGTGGTCTACTGGTTGTTTAGTAGCATATTGTTTATTCTTTATGCATTTTTGCTGTTTTGCAGCTCTTTCTTGTAGTTTATTACTTATCTTATAGCACTGTGATCAGAAAAATGTTGATATATCATTATTTAAAAATTTATCAAGGCTCCTTTTGTGGCCCAGTTTCTAGTCAAGCCTGGAAAATAGTCCATGGGCACGCACGAAGAAAGAGTATTCTGAAGCTTTTGAATGAAATTACCTATAAATATCAATCAAGTTCATCTGGTTTAATATATTATTTAAGGTCTGTGTTTCTTCATTGATTTTCTACCTGAATGATGTGTCTATTAATAAAAGTGGAGTTGCTGAAGTCCACTATTTTTGTGTTACTGTCAATTTCTCTATTTATGGCTGTTAGTTTTTTCCTTATATATTGAGGTACTCCAATGTTTGGTGCATATAGATTTACAAATTTTATTTCCTCTTTTTGGATTGACCCCTTGATCATTATGTAATTTTATTTTTTTTAAAAACAGTCTGTATTTTAAAGTCTGTTTTGTCTAATATGAGTATTACTACTCCAGTTTTCTTTTGATCTCCATTTGCATGGAATAACTTTTCACATCATCTCCTCACTTTCATTCTATATGTTTCCCTAGGTCTGAATTTGGTGTTTTGTAGACAGCGTATATACAGGTTGCATTTTTTTTTTTTTATTAATTCAGCTAGTTCATATCTTTTAATTGGAAAATTTAATCCTTTTATATACAAGGTAATATTATCAATATGTAAGTTCCTATTGCCATTTTCATCATTGTTTTGTGTTTTAGTAAGTCTTTTTTCTTCTCTTTTCTTATAGTTTGATGATCATCTTAGTGTTATGTTTGGGTTGCTTTTTCTTTTTCCCTTTTTTTCTTTGTGTGTGTGTGTGTGTGTGTGTATCTATTGTAGCTTTTGGGCTTGCTGTTCCCATTAGGTTTAGGTGTAGCAGTCTGTATAGTACAAGGTTGTTTTAAGTTGCTGGTCTCTTTCCTGCCTAAAGAAGTCCTTTAGCATTTGTGGCAAATATGGTCTGGTGATGCTGAACTCTCTTAGATTTTTCTTGTCTGTGAAGCTTTTGGTTTCTCTGTCAAATCTGAATGGTATCTTAGCTGCATAGAATATTCTTGATTGTAGGTTCTTTCCTTTCTTTACATTAAATATAGCATGACATTCCCTTCTAGCTTGCAGAGTTTCTTCTCAAAAATCAGTTGATGATCTCATGGGATTTTCCACCTATGTTATTTGTCATTTTTCCTGTGTTGTTTTAGTACTTTTTCTTTGTCCTTAATTTTTGTCAATTTGTTTTTTATGTGTGTTGACATGTTCCTTCTCAGGTTTATCGTGCCTGAGATTCTCTCCACTTCTTGGGCTTGGGTGAATATTTTTGTTCTCATATTAGTGAAGTTTTCAACAATTATCTCTTCAAATATCTTCTCAGGTCCTTTCCCTCTGTCTTCTTCTAAAACCCCTTTTGTGAGAACATTAGTTCGTTTAATGCTGTCCCAGAGGTCTCTTAGGCTGACTTCACTTCTTTTCTTTTTTTCTTTATTCTCTTCTGTGACAGTGATTTCCACAGTTCTGTCTTCCAGGTCATTTACCCATCCTTCTGCCTCAGTTATTCTGCTATTCATTTCTGTTAGTGTGTTTTTCATTTCAGTTATTTTATTGTTCATCTGTTTGTTTGTACTTCATTTCTTCTAGGTCTTTATTAAACATATCTCATATCTTCTGGATCCTTGCCTCCATACTTTTTCTGAGATCCTGGATCATCTTTGCTATCATTATTGTGAATTCTTTTTCAGGTAGGTTGCCTATCTCCACTTCACTTAGTTGTTTTTCTGAGGTTTTATCTTATTCCCTCATCTGGGATATATACCTTTGCCAATTTATTTTGTCTTACTTTCTGTGATTGTGGATTCTGTTCTATAAGCTGCAGGAGTGTAGCTCTTCTTGCTTCTGCTGTCTGCCCTCTGGTGGATGAGGCTATCTAAGAGCCTTGTGCAATCTTCCTGATGGTTGAGACTGGTGGCGGGTGGAGGTGGGTCATGTTCCTTTGGTAAGACACTCATGCTCATTAAAACTTTAACCACTACTCTACTGATAGCTGGGACTGTGTTCCCACACACTGTTGGTTGTTTGGCCTGAGGCAGTCCAGCATTGGGACCTACAATGTGCTTGATGTGGCTAATGGTGGCCTCCAGGAGGGCTCAGGTCAATGAATATTTCTCAGAACTGCTGCCATCTGTGTCCTTGTCCCTGCAGTGAGTGCTAGCCACCCCCCATCTCTTTAGTAGACCTTTCAATGTTTTCAAGTAGGTCTGACCCAGCCTCTTATGGGGTCACTACTTTTATCCCCTGCATCCTGCTGAACATGAGACTTTGAATGCCTTCCCAAAAGTGGAGTCTCTGTTATCCTGGTCCCATGGGAGTCCTGAGATCAAACCTCACTAGCCTTCAAAGCTGGATTCTTTGGGGACTCTTCTTCCTGTTGCCAGAGCGCCAGGCTGGGAAGTCTAATGTGGGGCTCATATCTTTCACTCCTATGCAATAACTCTTATGGTATAGTTGTTTTCCAGTTTGTAGATCACTCACTCAGCAAGTATGAGATTTGAATTTATTGTGATTTTTCCCTGGTACTATCTTATCGTGTCTGCCTCTTCATCCTTGGACACAGAGTAACATTTTTAGAAGGTTTATTTTTTGCTTGTTTTGTTTTTCCTGATGGCTGTTCAGCAGTTATTGGTGATTTTGGTGTTTTCATAAAAAGGGGATGGACTGGTGTCCTTCTATTCTGCTATCTTGAGGTAAAATTTTAAGTTACTTTTTTCTGATGACGTATGATGTTAGGCATTTGTTCTTTTGTTTGTATGCCATATTCATACTTACTTGGTCAAGGATCTGTTAAGGTCATTGGCCCATTTTAAAAATTTCATCATTTCTGTATTATTGAGTTTAAATTTTTTCAGTATATTTTGTACAACAGTCTTTTCATAAAATATGCCTTTTACAAATATTTTCTCCTAGTCTGTAACTTGTCTTCTCATTGTTTGACACTGTCTTTCAAAGAGTAGACATTTTTAATTCTGATAAAGTCTGTGCACTAAGTCATTTTAGTCATGTGTGACTCTTTGTGGCCCCATGAACTGTACTGTGCCAGGCTCCTCCATCCATGGGATTCTCCAGGTGAGAATGCTGAAGTGGATTGCATTGCCCCTCTCAAGGAGATTTTTCCTCACCCAGGAATTGAACCCTTATCAATTAAATTAATCACTATGGATTATGACTTTGATGTTTTACATAAAATGTCATCATTAGAGCTCATCATCAAAAAACAAAAAACCTTGATTAAAAAAAATGGAAAATATTTAGATCTCTTCCAAAGAAGACATACAGTTGGCCAACAGGCAATTGAAAAGATGCATAGCACCACTAATCATTAGAGAAATACAAATGAAAATCAAAATGATATATCATATGCCTGTCAGAATGGTCATTATCAAATAGACAACAAATTACATGTGTTTGCAAGGATGTGGAGAAAAGGGAACACTCCCACACTGTTGGTAGGAATATAAATTGGAACACTTGATGGAATGTTACCCGAAAAATAAAAATAGACTCACCATATGATCCAGCAATCCTACACTGGATATTTATCCAAAGAAAACAAAAACACCAATTAGCAAAAATGCACCGCTATGTTCATTGGAACATTATTACAATGACCAAGATCTGAAAGCAACCTAAATGGTCATCAATAAATGAATGGATAGAGAAGATGCATATATGCAATGGAATATTACTCAGTCTTAAAAGAATAAAATTTTGCTATTTGTAAGAACAGGATTTTATACAAAGTGAAATGTCAGACAGGAAAAAACAAATACTGCATAATTTCACTTACATGTGGCATCTAAAGGACAGAATAAAAGAGCCAGTATCACAAGACAGAAACAGAGTTAAAAATCCAGAAGAAGCATATGGTTGTCAGAGGACAGTGGGGTCAGGGAGGAAAAAAATAAGAGATAAGGGAAATTAAGAGGTACAACTACCGGTTGCAAAAGCAAACAAACAAAGAAAGAGTTGTGGGTGTGAAATGTGAGAGTGTGTAGAGGATAGGGGTATAGAAAATAGCTATATATTTTAGTATGGGGACAGATCCTAACTAGATTTAATATGGTAATAATTTTGAAGTGAATACCAATATTTAATCACTATTCTGTATAATAGAAACTGATACAATATTATTGTATTTCATAACTAACAAATAAATTCATACCAAAAGAGACCAAATTTTTGATTACCAGAGGCTGGGGTTGGGTGAGGAGGAATTGTATGAAAGTAGTCAAAAAATTTAAATATCCAGTAATAAGATAAATCAGTTCAGTTCAGTTCCAATCAGTCACTTAGTCATGTCTGACTCTTTGCCATCTCATGGACTGTAGCACGCCAGACTTCCTCTTCATCACCAACTCCCAGAGCCTACTCAAACTCATGTCAGTCCAGTGGATGATGCCATCAAACCATCTGAACCTCTATCATCCCCTTGTCCCCCACCTTCAATCTTTCCTAGCATCAGAGTCATGTCAAATGAGTCGGTTCTTCACATCAGGTGGCCAAAGAATTGGAGTTTCAGTTTCAGCATTAGTCCTTCCAATCAATATTCAGAACTGATTTCCTTTAGGATTGACAGGTTGGATCTCCTTGCAGTCGAAGGGACTCTCAAGAGTCTTCTCCAACACCAAAATTCAAAAGCATCAATTCTTTGGTGCTAAGCTTTCTTTATAGTCCAAGTCTCACATTCATACATGACTACTGAAAAAAAAAAAAAAAAAACCATAGATTTGACTAGACAGACCTTTGTTGGTAAAGCAATGTCTCTGCTTTTTAATATGCTGTCTAGGTTGGTCATAGCTTTTCTTCCAAGGAGTAATCGTCTTTTAATTTCATGACTGCACTCACTGTCTGCAGTGATTTTGGAGCTCAAAAAAAAAAAAAAAAAAAAAAGTCTCTCACTGTTTCCATTGTTTCCCCATCTGTTTGCCATGAAGTGATGGGACCAGATGCTATGATCTTAGTTTTCTGAATGCTGAGTTTTAAGACAACTTTTTCATTCTCCTCTTTCCCTTTAATCAAGAGACTCTTTAGTTCTTCGCTTTCTGCCATAAGGCTGGTGTGCTCTGTATATCTGAAGTTACTGATATTTCTCCTGGCAATCTTGATTCCAGCTTGTGCTTCATCCAGCCTGGCATTTCTGATGATGTACTCTCCTTATAAGTTCAATAAGCAGGGTGACAATATTGATGTTTTTGAAACGTGGTGTTGGAGAAGACTCTTGAGAGTCCCTTGGACTGTAAGAAGATCAAGTCAGTCAATCCTAAAGGAAATCAGTCCTGAATATTCATTGGAAGGACCTTTTCTGAAGCTGAAACTCCAATAGTTTGGCTACGGAGAACTGATTCATTGGGAAAGACCCTGATGCTGGGAAAGATTGAAGGTGGGAGGAGAAGTGGATGACAGAGGATGAGATGGTTTAATGGTATCACCGACTAGATGGACATGAATTTGAGTAGGCTCCAGGAGCTGGTGATGGACAGGGAAGTCTGGCATGCTGCAGTCTATGGGGTCGCAAAGAGTTGCACATGATTGAGTGACTGAACTGAACTGAAATTGGCTTTGCAACAAATGCTCAATTCTTCTAGCATTTAGAACTTCTTTATGCAAGAAAAACAAGAGAAGATAACAAAAGAGGAAGGGAAGAAAAAAAAACTACAAAAACAAAAGCAAAGTTATTAAGAAAATGTCAATAAGAATATACATATCAATAATTACCTTAAATGTAAATGGATTAAATGCTTCAACCAAAAGACATACACTGGTTGAAATCATACAAAAACAAAACCCATATATATATATATACTGTCTACTTGAGACATATACAGACTGAATGTGAGGGGATAGAAAAAAATATCTCGTGGAAATAGAAATCAAAAGAAAACTGCAACAGAATTACTCATATTAGGAAAAAACAAACAAAAAAACAGACTTTAAAAACTGCTGATGTCCAAAGATAAAGGAGGAATAGGATGGGGAGCCACTTTCACCCCCAGAAATATATCAAAAGATCATCTGCATGTGAAACAACTCCCAAAGAGCAACTTCTGAACACTGGAGGGGAGCCAGAGACTTCCAGAAAGGCAAATTAATCTCCTCAGAATAAAGTAAGGTGAAGGATAAATATGAAAAGGGAGGCAAATTATTTTGGGATGGGTATCTGTCCTAGGGAGGGAATCATGAAGGGGGTGATGTTTCCACAAAATAGGAAACCCTCTCACAGGCTGCATCAGTGAGGAGCTTAGGAACATCAGAGGAAATCACAATGAGGCAAAACTGAGAAAATTCACCACAGAGATTGCACCGAACAACAATTACCAACTAAAAAGTAATTCATATACTTGCTTCTGCCAGCAGCAAGTAGAGGCTGGGTGCATAGGCATGATCTATGTGGGTTGGTGCTCAGGGAAAGGACTGGGGTTGAATGCCATGGAGACATTCTGAGGGGCTAATGTGACATAGAGCAGACACTACAGGGGGCCACCAGAGAAACAAAAGACCATTACTTTAGGAAGACTTTTAACACCACTACTAATGCTAATCCGAGATGGTGGAGAGGAAGGACGTGTGCTCATCTTCTCCTGAGAGAACTCCAAAATTACAACTCACTGCTGGACAACCATCGGACAGGAGAATGTTGGATCCCACCAAAAAAGAAAAACATACTCCACATCCAAGGGCAAAGAAGAAGACCCAACAAGACAGCAGGAGGGGAAAAACTGCATTTAGACTCAAACCCCATGCCCACCAGAGACTCCCAGATGGCTCCCGTGGAGGCACAGGTCAGCAGTGGCCTGCTGTAGGGGTAGGGGATCTGGATGCAGCAGACCTGGGTAAGGCATAAGCCCTCTTGGAGGAGGTTGCCATTAACCCAACCATAGAGATGCCAGAACTTACACAGAACTGGGGAAAGACTCTCAGAGGGCACAAACAAAACCCTGTGTGCACCAGGATGCAGGAGAAAGGAACAGTGACCCCACAAGAGACTGACCCAGACTTGCCCATGAGTGTCCAGGAGTCTATGGTGGAGGCAAGGGTGAGCAGTGGCCTGCTGCTGGGTCTGGGGCACTGAGTGCAGCAATGTGTGTACAAGACCTTTTGAAGGAAGTCACCAGTATCTTCATTACTTCCACCACAGTTTGGCCTCAGGTCAAACAACAGGGAGGGAACACAACCCCACCCATCAACAGAAAATTGGATTAAATATTTGCAAAGGCTGACCCCACCTATCAGAACAAGACCCAGATTCCCCCTCAGTCAGTCTCTCCCATCAGGAATCTTCCATAAGTCTCTTATCCTAATCTATCAGAGGGCAGACAGAATGAAAACCACAGTCACAAAAAACTAACCAAACTGATCACATGGACCAGAGCCTTGTCTAACTCAACGAAACTGTGAGCCATGCCACGTAAGGCTACCCAAGACGAACGGGTCATAGTGGAGATTTCTGACAAAATGCGGTCCACTGGAGAAGGAAATGGCAAGCCATTTCAGTATTCTTGCCTTGAGAATCCTATGAACAGTATAAAAAGGCAAAAAGATAGGAAACTTACAGGTGAACTCCCCAGGTTGGTAGGCATCCAATATGTTACAGGAGAACAGTGGAGAAATAACTCCAGAGAGAATGAAGAGATGGAGCCAAAGAACAAACAACATCCAGTTGTGTGATGGAAGTGAAGTCCAATGCTGTAAGGAACAATATTGCTTAGGAACATGGAATGCTGCATCCATGAATCAAGATAAATTGAAAGTGGTCAAAGAGATGGCAAGATTGAACATCTGACATTTTAGGTATCAGTAAACTAAAATGGACAGGAATGGATAACTTTAATTCAGATGACCATTATATCTACTACTGTGGGCCAGAATCTCTTATAAGAAATGGAGTAGCCCTCATAGTCAACAAAAGAGTCTGAAATGCAGTACTTGGGTGCAATCTCAAGAACAAAAGCAAAACATATTGATGTAAAACATTCAATACCACAGTAATCCAAGTTTATGCACAAATCAGTAATGCTGAAGAACCTGAAGTTGAATGGTTCTATGAAGACCTACAAGACTTTCTAGAACTAAAACTCAAAAGAGATGTCGTCTTCATTATAGGGAACTGGAAAGCAAAAGTAGGGAGTTAAGAGATACAGGGAGTAACAGGTAAATTTGGCCTTTGAATATAAAACAAAACAGGATTTCAGGATGGGGAGCACGTGTACACCCGTGGCGGATTCGTGTTGATGTATGGCAAAACAAATACAATATTGTAAAGTAATTAGCCTCCAATTAAAATAAATAAATTTAAATTAAAAAAAAAACAACAGACAACACAAAACAAACAACAACAAAAAATAAATAAATAAAGTGTAGTCTTCTCTTATCCTATGCAACAACAATGAACCATTTCTTGATCAGATTATAATGTGTGATGAAAAGTGGATTTTATATGACAACCAGCTCAGTGGTTGGACCAAGAAGAAACTCCAAAACACTTCCCAAAGCTAAACTTGCACCGAAAAAAGGTCATAGTCATTGTTTGGTGGTCTGCTGCCTATCTGATCAACTACAGCTTTCTGAATCCCAGCAAAGCCATTACATCTGAGAAGTATGCTCAGCAAATCAATGAGATGCACTGAAAACTGCAACGCCTGCAGCTGGCATTGGTCAACAGAATGGGCCCAATTCTCCTCCACATCACCTGACCACACGTCACACAACCAAAGCTTCACAATTTGAATGAATTGGGCTATGATGTTTTGCCTCAAATGTCATATTCACCTGACCTCTTGCCAACTGACTACCACTTCTTCAAGCATCTCAACAACTTTTTCCAGGGAAAATGCTTCCACAACTAGCAGGAGGCAGAAAATGCTTTCCAAGAGTTCATTGAATCCCAAAGCACAGATTTTTACACGACAGGAATAAAAAAACTTATTTCTTGTTGACAAAAATGTGTTGATTGTAATCGTTCCTATTTTGATTAATAAAGATGTGTTTGAGCCTAAAAAAATAAATAAATAAAAAACAAATAAAAAAACAGGGCAAAGGCTAATAGAGTTTTGCCAAGAGAACACACTGGTCATAGCAAACAGCCTCTTCCAGCAAGACAAGAGAAGACTCTACACATGGATATCACCAGATAGTCAACACTGAAATCAGATTGATTATATTCTTTGCAGCAAAAGATGGAGAAGTTCTATGCAGTCAGCAAAGACAAGACTGGGAGCAGACTGTGGCTTAGATCATGAACTCCTTATTGGCAAATTCAAACTTCGGTTGAAGAAAGTAGGGAAAACCACCAGACCATTCAGGTAAGACCTAAATAAATCCCTTACAATTGTACTGTGGAAGTGATAAATAGATTCAAAGGATTAGATCTGTTAGACAGAGTGCCTAAGGAACTATGGACAGAAGTTTGTGACATAGTACAGGAGGCAGTGATCAAAACATCCCCAAGAAAAATAAATGCAAAAAGGCAAAATAGTTGTCTGAGGCCTTACAAATAGCAGAGAAAAGAAAAGACATGAAAGGCAAAAAAGAAAGAAGAGAAGTGAAAAGCAAAGGAGAAAAGGACAGATATAAGCATCTGAATGCAGAGTTCAAAAGAATAGCAAGCAGAGATTAGGAAGCCTTCCTCAGTGATCAATGCAAAGAAATAGAGGAGAACAATAGAATGTGAAAGGTTAGAGATCTCTTCAAGAAAACTAGAGATACCAAGGGAATATTTTATGCATAGATGAGCACAATAAAGGACAGATATGGTATGGACTTAATAAAAGCAGAAGATATGAAGAAGAGGTAGCGACAATACACAGAAGAACTATACAAAAAGATTTTCATGACCCAGAAAACCATGATCGTGTGGTCACTCACCTAGAGCCAGATATCCTGCAATGCAAAGTGAGCCTTAGGAAGCATCACTATGAACAAAGCTAGTGGAGGTGATGGGATTTCAGTTAAACTATTTCTCATCCTCAAAGATGATGCTGTTAAAATGCTACACTCAAAATGCCAGCAAATTTGGAAAATTCAGCAGTATTCACTGGACTGGAAAAGGCCAGTTTTCATTCAAATCCCAAAGAAAGGCAATGCCAAAGAATGCTCAAACTACCACACAATTGCATTCATCTCACACGCTAGCAAAGTAACGCTCAAAATTTTCCAAGCCAGGCTTCAAAAGTATGTGAACCGTGAACTTCCAGATGTTCAAGCTGGATTTAGAAAAGGAGAGGAACCAGATCTCAAATTGCCAACAGCTGTTGGATCATTGAAAAAGCAAAAGAGTTCCAGAGAAAACATCTACTTCTGGTTTATTGACTATGCCAAAGCCTTTGACTGTATGGATCACAGTAAACTGTGGAAAATTCTTGAAGAGATGGGGATACCAGACCACCTGACCTGACTCCAGAGAAATCTGTATGCAGGTCAAGAAGCAACAGTTAGAACTGGGTATAGAACAACAGACTGGTTCCAAATCAGGAAAAGAGTAAGGCTGTATATTGTCACAATGTTTATTTAACTTATATGCAGAGTAAATCATGAGAAATGCTGGAGAGGCTGATGCACACGCTGGAATGAAGATTGCCAAGAAAAATATCAATAATCTCAGATATGCAGATGAAACCACCCTTATGGCAAAAAGTGAAGAAGAACTAAACAGCCTCCTGCTGATATTGAAAGAGGACAGTGAAAAAGCCTGACTTAAAAGTAAACATTCAGAAAACTAAGATCATGGCATCC
This sequence comes from Bos indicus, assembly GCF_029378745.1. Lineage (NCBI taxonomy): Eukaryota > Metazoa > Chordata > Mammalia > Artiodactyla > Bovidae > Bos > Bos indicus. Next base: position 13,394,246 of record NC_091783.1, read on the forward strand.
AGCCATCACTTCATGGCAAATAGTTGAGTAATGAAGAGAAACAGTGACAAACTTTATTTTTGGAGACTCCAGCATCACTGCTGATGGCGACTGCAGCCATGAAATTAAAGACGCTTCCTCCTTGGAAGAAAATCTATGACCAGCCTAGACAGCATTTTAAAAAGCAGAGACATTACTTTGCCACCAAAGTCTGTCTAGTCAAAGCTATGGTTTTTTCAGTAGTCATGTATGGATGTGACAGTTGGACTACAAAGAAAGCAGAGCACTGAAGAATTGATGCTTTTGAACTGTGGTGTTGGAAAAAGACTCTTGAGAATCTCTTGGACAGCAGGAAAATCCAACCAGTCCAATCTAAAGAAAATTGGTCCTGAATAATCATTGGAAGGACTGATGCTGAAGCTGAAGCTCCAATACTTTGGTCACCTAATGCAAAGAACTGACTTTTTGGAAAAGACCCTGATGTTGGGAAAGGTTGAAGGTGGGAGGAGAAGGGGACGACAGAGGTGAGATGGTTGGATGCCATCACTGACTCGATGGGCATGAGTTTGAGTAAGCTCCAGGAGTTGGTGATGTACAGGAAAGCCTGGTGTGCTATAGTCCATGGGATCACAAAGAGTCAGACATGACAGAGCAACTGAACTGAACTGAACACCACTACACTCTAATCCCTGGTGAGGTCACAGAACAATGGACCATGCCCTAATGAATATGAAATGGGGTAAGCCAACTGCAGTCTACAGGCCCGGAGGCAGAGAGGCAGGCACACAATAGCCACAGGAGGAAGGCAAGTGGCTGCTTAATCTCATCCACAGAGAACACATCTGCCACACTGTGAACCAGGCACCAGTCACTACCTACATCTTCCTGGTATCCTGAATGACTTGGATCAAGCAGGATTGTGACTGCCTAAGACCAGCTCCTCTCTGGAGACACTTGACCAACCTAGGACTGTTCTTGCAGCACAAATAAGAGCCTGAGTGGCTTGACCCTAGAAGGTGCATGCTCTCCTGGAGCTGTGGTGACCTTGAAGTGGTCCAGCCACATCAAGTGCACCACGCAAATGCAAGCAGCATTTGCAGTGTCCCCCCTTCTTCACAGCACAACTGAGCAAGCTAACCTGACTAAGTGACCACTTTTATCCCCTTGTGTCAGGGCAGAGACCACTGAAGAGAGACTTACAAGCAGAGATGGGCTAACGTGAGCAAAACAAAGAAGAGGGAATTACCTGGAAGTTCCAAGTGAAACAGATTGAAATCCTGCAGTTAAACTGGGACTGTGCACTTAAGAGGGAATGGTAGATCTTGAGAGCAAGTAAAGGCAAAACAGAACAAGGAAAGATTTGAGATTGAACTGACTCACTTTGTTGACAGGTCTGGAGACCTTCCTAGATATATTGGAGGATCTTCTGAATAAGCAACCAGACTGGAGCAGGAAAACAGAGGAATCACATGAGAATTCCTCTCACTACCACCATATATATATATATATATATATATATATATATATATATATATATACATACACACTTACTGCCTCCATAAAATTTGTTATTATTTTTATTTAAAAAAATTTTATTTTATTATTATTTTTTATTTTTTCTCTATTTTCTCCCCCTTTTTTTCTCTTTTTCCCTTATACTGCCCTAATACAGTTCTTTATTATTTCCTTAATTTTAATTTTTTATAGCCTACTTTTACCTTTATTTAAAAAAAAACACTATTTTTAAAGTAATTTTTTTTAAATTTTTATGTTCCTTTTTTGTTTTTTTATATTGTACTATTGAGAGGCTAATATGCATTTCAGGTTTTTAATTGTTGCTATATTGATATTTTGTTATTTATTTTTCTATCTTTGAGACTTTAAGTTTTAATATCTATTTTCATTTGGGGATTTGATTATTCACTTGATTGCTCTCTTATCTTTTGGCTCTTTTCTTCTCCTTGTCACCTCTTTCTCCTTTCTCCCTCCTCTCTTCTCTGTATAACTCTCTGGATCTTTTTGGATATACTTGGATGTGGAGAATTGTTTCAACACTGACCACAGGGTTTTGTCTTCTGTGCTGTGTGGCTTGACAAGTCTTGTTGCTACTGTAGGAGGGCAGGACTGAAACCCAGAGGGAGGAGACTCAACTTCAGGATTCTGGACCATGAGAGAACTCCCACCCCAGGGAACATTAATAGATGAGAGCCCACTTAAAAGCCTCCATACCTACACTGAAACCAAGCTCCACACAAGAGTCAGCAAGTGCCAAGGCTTGACACCCATAACGATCCTACAGCAGAACAAGAACACAAACCTGCACTTAACAAACAGTTTGACCAAAGCTATACCAAACCCATAGACACCCCAAAACACTCTACCAGACACTGCACTACTCTTAAGAAAAATTAGATCCAGCTCTACGCACCGTAACACAGGCACAAGTTCTCCCAACCAGGAAACCTTCACAAGGCACTGGTTCAACCTCAGCCATAGGAAGAAGACTCCAAAATTAAGAGGATCTATGATCCTCTAGCCTGCACACAGGGGACCCAAAGCACAGCAAACTAAACAAAGTGAAGAAACAGAAAAATAATCATCAGGTGAACGGACATGGTAAAAACCCACCATACCAAGCAAAAGAGGAGGAGATAGGGAGCCTTCCTGAAAAGTAATTCAAGATAATGGTAGTAAACATGACCCAGCATCTTGATAACAAAGTGGAAACATGGATAAACAGAGTGGAGACACGGATTGAGAAGATACAAGAAATGTTTAACAAGGACCAAGAAGAAATAAAGAATAGTCATCAGCAAAAAACAATGAAATAACTGAATTAAAAACGCTCTGGAGGGAACCAACAGTAGAGTAACTGAGGCAGAAGAATAGATAAGTAAGCTGGAAGATAGAAATGGAATAAAGAAAATAGAAGAAAAAGAAATGAGGACAGCCTTGGAGACCTCTGGGACAATGCAAGTGCCCCAACATTCAAATCATAGGTATCCCAGAAGTAGAAGACAAAGGGAAAGGGCATGAAAAAATATTTTAGGGGATAAAAGTAAAAAAAAAAAAAAAACAACCCTAAAATGTGAAAGGAAATAGCCACTCAAGTCCAAGAATCCCAGAGAGTTACATATAGGATAAATCCAAAGATATACACACCAAGACACATAATAATCAAACTAACAAAAACTAAACACAAAGAATAAATATAAAAAGAAGAAAATGAAAAGCAACAAGTAACATACAAGGGCATATCCACAAGGGCAAGACTAACAGCTGATCTTTCAACAGAGACTCTACAGACCAGAAGGGAATGGCAAGATATACTTAAAATGATGAAAGGAAAAAATCTTACAACCAAGACTACCCAACAAGGATCATACTAAAGGAGCTTCTCTAGACAGGAAACACTGGAAAGGCCTATAAGCAATGAAGTAGATGGTAATGTGTCATCAGTTCAGTTCAGTTCAGTCTCTCAGTCATGTCCGACTCTTTGCGACCCCATGGACTGCAGCATGCCAGGCCTCCCTGTCCATCATCAACACCTGGGGTTTACTGAAACTCACGTCCATTGAGTTGGTGATGCCATGAAACCATCTCATCCTCTGTCATCCCCTTCTCCTCCTGCCTTCAATCTTTTCTAGCGTAAGGGTCTTTTCAAATGAGTCAGCTCTTCACATCAGGTGACCAAAGTATTGGAATTTCAGCTTCAACATCCATCCTTCCAATGAACATTCAGGACTGATTTCCTTTAGGATGGACTGCTTAGACCTCCTTGCAGTCCAAGGGACTCTCAAGAATCTCCTCCAACACCACAGTTCAAAAGCATCAGTTCTTTGGCACTCAGCTTTCTTTATAGTCCAACTCTCACATCCATACATGACTACTGGAAAAACCACAGCCTTGACTAGATGGATCTTTGTTGGCAAAGTAATGTCTCTTCTTTTTAATATGCTGTCTAGGTTGGTCATAACTTTTCTCCCAAGAAATAAGCATCTTTTAATTTCATGGCTGCAGTCACCATCTGCAGTGATTTTGGAGACCCTCAAAATGAAGTCTGCCACTGTTTTCACAGTTTCTCCATCTACTTGCAATAAAGTGATATGACCGGATGCCATGATCTTTGTTTTCTCAATGTTGAGCTTTAAGCCAACTTTTTCACTCTCCTCTTAAAACAACAGCCAAATTACAGTTCAGTATAGCTCAAGCAGACAGATCTTATATTTGATAGACACTTTCAAGACATGGGAGCAGGTGGACCCCAAAGGAGTCATCCTCACATTCTCTTTTGGCTTCCCCCCTTTTATACTTCTTGGCTCTTCCTTTTGCTTGTCTCCTATGAAAAATAGGGCTTGTACCTATCATAAATCAATAAAAGGGAATGAAAATGGGCATACACTCAAGGCTGAATGAAAATTGCAAGTTATATTACAGCAGGTTCTGTTGTATATGTCTTCAGTCTGTTATGATCAGATGTATATATGTGTAAAATATGTATGAACCCTTAATGGACTGCCTAAGAGTACTTGGAGAAGCCTGTGTGGTTAGTTTGTATCCACTGTGTGCCTAGAGTGCATATGCAGGGGTTGGAAAATTTTCTGGTTATTTTGTAGCAAATTTGTGAGTTCACCTGGGTGTGTCCTGGGTGGGGTTTAGATATCAGCTTGCATCATTTTCATCCAAGCCACCCTTCAATGCTCATGCCTTACTTCCTACCTAACATTATCTATTAAGATTCTACAGCCACAGATTCCTTTCCATCAAAGTGATAGCAGGTGTGGAACTCAGGTGCCATGCTATGCTGTGCTGAATAGTTCCAGTTGTGTCCAACTCTTTGTGATCCCATAGACTGTACTCAACCATGCTCCTCTGTCCATGGGATTTTTCAGGCATGAATACTGGAGTGGGTTGCTATACCCTTCTCCAGGGGATCTTTCTGACCGAGGGATTGAACCCACATCTCCTGCATTGCAGGCAGATTCTTTACCACTGAGCCACCAGCGAAGTCCCTGGAACTCAGAGAAGCCATTAAAACAACATGTCAAACAGCAAAATATCCTTTAAAGGAGACTCAGGAATCTATAGAATTAATTGCTCATTATTATTGGGAAGATGTGTTTTTGACAGTTGTTTCTTGGGAAGAGTAGTTCTATGACACACATTTGCGTATCAAGGATCACTTTCATAGTACACAGTAATTTGGGGATCCTTAATTTTGAATATATTTGAATTCTTGTTGTTGCTTCTGAACAATTTTTCATATTAGAGGTAAATCTTCGGATTACACACATCAGTTGATATGAGCAATGACATAGAATCTATCTCATCTTAACTTCAATAGCAGAAATACCTGGCAGTCCATCAGTACAGTCACAAATATTCAGTCATGTCTGAATATTTGCAACCCCATGGACTGCAGCATGCCAGGCTTCTCTGTCCATCACCAACTCCCAGAGCTTGCTCAAACTCATATCCATTGAGTTGATGATGCCATCCAACCATCTCATCCTCTGTCGTCCCCTTCTCATCTGGCCTTCAATCTTTCCCAGCATCAGGATCTTTTACAATGAGTCGATTCTTTGCATGAGGTGGCCAAAGCATTGGAGCTTCAACTTCAGCCTCAATACTTACAATGAATATTCAGGACTGATTTCCTTTAGGATAAACTGGTTGGATCTCCTTGCAGTCTAAGGGACTCTCAAGAGTCTTCTTCAACACCACAGTTCAAAAGCATCATTCTTTTGTGCTCAGCTTTCTTTATAATCCAACTCTCACATTCACACATGACTACTGGAAAAAATAGTTTTGACTAGATGGACCTTTGTAGGCAAGGTAATGTCTCTGTTTTTTAATATGCTGTCTAGGTTGGTCATAACTTTTCTTTCAACAAGCAAACGCCTTTTAATTTCATGGATGCAGTCACCATCTGCAGTGATTTGGGAACCCAAGAAAATAAAGTCTGTCACTGTTTCCATTGTTTCCCCATCTATTTGCCATGAAGTGATAGGACCAGATGGCATGATCTCGGTTTTTTGAATGTTGAGTTTTAAGCCAGCTTTTACCCTTTCCTCTTTCCCTTTCAACAAGAAGCTCTTTACTTCCTCTTAGCTTTCTGCCATAAAGTTGGTGTCATCTGCATATTTGAAGTTATTGACGTTTCTCCCTGCAATCCAGCTTGTGCTTCATCTAGCCCAGCATTTTACACGATGCACTCTTCATTTAAGTTAAAGAAGCAAAATGACAATATATAGGCTTGATGTACTAACTTTCCCATTTTGGAGCCAGTCTGTTGGTCCATGTCCAATTCTAACTATTGCTTCTTGACCTGTATACATATTTCTTAGGAGGTAGGTAAGGTGGTCTGGTATTTCCATCCCTTGAAGAATTTTCCACAGTTTGCTGTGATCCACTCAGTCAAAGGCTTTAGTGTGGTCAATGAAGCAGAAGTAGATGTTCTTCTGGAATTTCTTGCTTTTATTTATTATCCTAACAAATGTTAGCAATTTGATCTCTGGTTCCTCTGTCTTTTCTAAATTCAGCTTGAACATCTGGAAGTTCTCAGTTCACATACTGTTGAAGCCTAGCTTGGAGAAGTTTGAGCATTCTTTGCTAGTGTAGAAGCATAGAATGCCAATCATTTCTATTGGTAAATATGAATGTATAAATATTGTATAAACACTCACAGTTAATACTTATAACCAAACTTGTCAATATTATTAATTTTTCAAGTGAGGAAACTAAATCTTAGGTATTTCTTTCCCAAGTGTACAGATATTGGCCCACTTCATTCTAATAAAGGTCAGTCTGACTTCAAATTCTATGCTTTTTTCTACTTTGATATTTTTTACACCTAGCCTCTAGAAAGTTCTCTCATTATCAAGTTTGATTTCTAAAACTATAAACTCTTCCCTATGCTTGGCTCATTTATGCCTTTTCACCTCCCACTCACCTCTCTACCCTTTTATTTTATCCTTCTGAATACCATGTATCTCTTGTCTACGAATATTAAAAAATGGCTCTCCAAGGGCACAAGAGAAAAGAATAGCATCTGAATAATGTAAAATGTGCCTACCCAAGAAAACATGTAGAGGTAGATTTCTCTTGAGGTAATATGAAGTCAAGACAGAGTAGTCAGTAAATTTCCCCAAGAAGTGGGTACCTTTCATATTGAAATAGATTTGGAGAAAGAAGGACTTTCAACTTAGAGCAAATAAATGGTAAATGAGGTTTAGTTGTGTTTAGATGTATTGGATATTTTAATCTAGTCACTGTATCTTTTTACAAGATGAAACCTAGCATTTTCTAACTAGGACAGAGTATTAAATTTCTCTACTTTGAGTCATGTACTTAATGATTGAGCCTTGTAGAGTTTTGTCAGTCCCCTTAATGTTCCATAACACTATATGCTAGCCACCTCTGAATCTTCTTAAATCCTTTGGCTTTTCAAAATTGAACATAACCTGAGTCTTATATCATCAACTAAACCTGAACTCTGGAACTTCTTGATTCATGATACTCATCAAACTCAAGGAGACATTAACCTGAAGTCACATTTGAACATCACTGGGTATGAAAATCTAGCTAAAATTATTTTTTTTTACAAGCAGAATGTACATATTTTTCTTTCTCAAAGGAATCATTCTTTTCTCTGTTGATATTTAACCATAGAATATCTGTCCCTTAAACACATATATATATATATAAACACACACACACACACACACATATATATATATGTATATATATATATAGTCTCCTTATTAATCCCCTTAATGAATCCTTAAAATTCTGGGTGCTTTTATTTTGTCTAGTATCTGATTAGGTACGTTTGGTCTCAACTGCAATTGCATCTCTCTTTTTCCAAAACCACACTTTACAGTAAACAGTAAATGAAACAAAACATTATTCTTAAATTGATATACAAAATAATTCTGTGACTAAAATTATTTTGTCTACATCACAATTTTATAATATATCTGCCCTATTAGTTTCTATCTTTTCTTTCTAGAAATAATCCTAAATTATTTAGAATTTGAACTCTGTAATCCTATAGAAATGAGTGTGGCACTGGGGTCTTGCAAAGACAATGTATTGGATCTCTTATCTCCTTTTTGTAGATAAATTATTTCTAATCCAAAGAAATTTGATGGGTAGCCAGGCATCCTTATATTATCTCATAGCTATAAAATAGCCAATTTTACTACCATAATTTTTAGTTTAATTAACACATTTGCCTATCTATTATTCTCTATGTTATTTTATTTCATTTGTCATATTAATGTTCTGAAACAAAAGTCAGGTTCACATTTACTATGTGCTACAAAGCAATCTGCCAATCCACTCTTACTGCATAGATTTTATTAAATCAAGAGAAGGAGATAAGTGCCCAGGTATCTTCTCTCTTCTAAGATTTACAACAACTTGCATAATTTCCCAATGTTCCTGCAGACCTGAAAGTGAAAATGAAAGTTGCTCAGTCTTGTCCGACTCTTTGTGACCCCATGGACTATACAGTCCATGATAAAATCCAGACATCTCAATTTATTAATGGTCTCTCTTTTTCAATTTCAATACATAGCATATCATCACTTTTGGTTATGAGTCTATTTAAAACCTGTGTGTGTTGTTTTGTGCTTAGTTGCTCACCAGTTGTTATTAAACTCATTATATTATTCTGCTTACAAAATTACTAAAATATATTTAAAATAATCACCCTTATGTTGTCTGCTGGAGTTTTTATGATTTTTTGATGGAAAGCAAATATTACAACCATTAAAAATAGAAATTTGTTTAAACATTATACTTTTTAAATGTGTTCTTTAACCAACATTCTATCATGAAACATAAGCATCAGGAGTAAACCAAAGATTACCACTTTGTCTTTATTTCCCAGTTCCATTTAAAGTCAATATTGAAGAATTCATTTTAGAGAGAAGAATACATTGAATTAATATAATCACACACCCTGGTTATTATGTGATTAATAAAGCACTTCTTAAGGAAGAGGCAGTAAGGTTTCAGACCTAGATTCTTCAATGCTAATGATATAGAGCTAATACAGTAAGTTTGATTCCATGTATGTCCCCATGAAGATCTAAGAAGCTTGTAAAATATAGAACCATTGGTACAATAAAGCTGTGGGATTGATTATTAAGCCAGCATCCCCAAACTTATATATGAAAATAACTTTTGACTCTTTCAAACAAGTCATACTATAAGTGACTTTTATTGTTGGTCTTTCCAGCTATAAAGAAAGTCTTGCAACTAATGGGATATTATTGCTACCCTACCAACCCTCTCTTGTAATAGTAAATGTTCAAGAAAATATATTCATAATATTTCACATATCTCTTCTCATTGTGGACTCCAATTTACCGTTCTCTAATTAATGACAAAGTTTTTTCACATTCTGTTTCTATTAGTCACTGGTGTTTTATTAGGGATGTAATCAAGTCCAACTTGTCACCTCTGAGTTGAATACTACTTATAAAAGTAGCACCTAAAGTTTTCTGTGAGTTGTCTGTGATTTCTACTTCCATTTTAATGCCCTCACTTTATCTTGCTTCCAGCCATACTTCTTTTAGCCAACTTTTAACCTGATTTAAGAAAGTAGCAAGGAAAGCAATGTAATATCAAGACTGACTTTGTAGTCAATCCAAAGTGTGAAAGAGAAAGTCGCTCAGTCTTGTATGACTCTTTGCAACCCCATGTACGGTAGCCAGCCAGGCTCCTCTGTCCATGGAATTCTTCTGGCAAGAATAATGGAGTGGGTAGACCTTCCTTTCTCCAGGGTATGTTTCCATCTCAGGGATGGAACTTCGGTCTCCCACATTGTAGGCAAATTCTTTACCATCTTAGCCACCAAGGAAGCCCTGTGGTATGATCTAATGTTTATCAAGCCATTCACTTTGGTAACCTTGTTGAAAGTAGTTTCAGTGAGATTCTGTAGTAGAAGCTTCTCGTAACTGGGTCAAGTGTGAACTAGCGAAGAGTTGACTCATTGGAAAAGACTCTGATGCTGGGAGGGATTGGGGGCAGGAGGAAAAGGGGACGACAGGGGATGAGATGGCTGGATAGCATCACCGACTCGATGGACGTGAGTTTGAGTGAACTCCAGGAGTTGGTGATGGACAGGGAGGCTTGGCGTCCTGCGATTCATGGGGTCGCAAAGAGTCGGACACGACTGAGCGACTGAACTGAACTGAACTGAGAGCTGAGGAAGTGGCAAATGCTAGATATAGATAGCTTTTAAATAAGCTTGCCTGTGAAGTAGAGATTGAGGTGTTACAGTCCAAAGACTTCCTCACGTGATAACCACTAATTGCACTATAATAAACATTCCTATCCTTTTCAAGTTTAAAATTTTTGTAGTTTCTCTTAATCAAGGTCTTACTTACTCTTTGTCTATATCCTTGAGCCTCTCAGGTGTCATTTTGCACATCTGACTAATTTGTGATCTATAGATAATTAGAGGGCTCCCATATTACTAAACCAGGGAACATAATAATACACTAATAAAACTCTCTAAGAGGATCAAATAAATATCTTTAATAATGGGAGTGAGATTGGAGAATGAATGTTAAGAACAAATGAGGCAACTGGAACCTCTGAAATGACACAACCTAAGGGAGCTATTTAACATTAACATTCATCATAAAGAAAAAATGTGATAGAAATCTTCCACCTATGATGAAAGTTAGACCTTAAGATCCTTTTGTTTATTTCATGGTTATACATGGAGATTTTCAAAGAGAACTTTTCTCAGGTGACTATTATTTCCTTGTGTTCTTATAGTTATGACCTTAGCTGAGATGTTAGAGAAAAGGGAAAGGGTGATTTCCTGAGAGTCTATAACCTCTGTGTTGAAAGGATTCAACCAACAATTTATAAGAACAGGCAGCCCCAAAAGATATGTGAAGTTCCATAGTTGTCAGTTCTCAAGACTGCTTGAGGGTCCTACGTTATCTAGGTTATCATATTTTTTTAAAGGCTTTGATTCACTACTGCACTCTATCTGAAAACTGACCACATTTTAAGAGTATTTTTCTAAGTTAAGTCTTAAGTTATGGCAACTGTCAATGTTGTAATATCGATTATTTGAATTCAAATGAGTGATTACATGTAATTTTATTGTCTTGCAAACTTCTAAAGATTTTTTTAAGGCTGAATTACCTTTAAGATTCTATAATATATAGGATGGTGGAAAAAGTGATCTGCTACTAATGAGCCACATCATTTTGGGGAAAGCACTTAATCTCTCTGAAGTTTTGATCAGAAAATGATAGTAGTTGGACACATGATCTTTAAGAACTCTTTTTTAAAAGTAACAATTGTATTGCCTAGAACCAGAAAATGCTATTTTGAGGGATTATTTACATGGTCACAATTCAACTATTTCTGAAAATAGCTTGGGGCCTCCCACTGAGGAAAAAACAAAATTTTTCTTCTCTTAAGTTGGACAAAGCAAAAGGAAATCTGAGAAACCTCATGTGCTCACATATAGTATACAATTTGCAAAAGTGCTGTTTGGAATCTGTCTCCTGCTGAGGCTCTAATGGCCAGTTTCTTCAACAGAGAATTTACACATGAAATATAATGTTTGGCAATGAAATTAGCATAATCATAGATGGAGCAAATACAGAGTACCTCAAATTAACTCAAGAACAATCACAATGATATTTTGCATGGTGAAATAGCTTGTTAGGCAGTATTAAAGCACTGATTCTTTTTGTTCCTGGCTTTATTGTTAGTAACTAAACTAACTCAGCTTTAGTAGCATTTTGAAGAATAATCAGACTTTTGTATGTGCTAACATATCAGGTCTATCTGGGGTTTTGAAATACATTTTATATATTTATTTATTTATTGAGATATACTTATTTGATTTATTCACAGAAAAAGGAATTTACAGAGATTTCCTCAAAAAAAAAGAAAAGAAAAAAAATAGTAAAACATGCTGTTAGAAAACAGGGCCCTTACCCCACTGCAGGACAGAACCATCCTCATAAATAGATAAGTTTTTAATTCCCTTAGAAACACACACACACACACACACACACATACCCCACTTCAAACTCCAATGTATTTCCTTAGCAACAATTCAAGTGTTCCCTTATTTTGTAACTTAAGATCTATTAGTATTTAAGCATATAGTGAAATGTTTTTATTTAACTTTTATATAATACTTTTATTAATATAAATATGTAATCTATAGTAACATAACTTTGACATTTGATAATTTATTTTTCTGTTGTGTATAAATTTTAAAATAAATTACAAAAGGATCTTATTAAAGAAGAATATATCACACCATCACTTTCTCTTCTATCACACTACTTCCATGTAGAAATTCATCCAAATCCTCCTGGATACTGTTTTTAGTTTGAAAATGCTCTAAAAAATACTTGCAACTTTCCTCTATGTGAAATTTCAGAATAAATTTTTCTTTATCTGAAAGAAAATTTCTACACCTAGTAATTAAACACAAACTTAAGTTTAGCTTTTTTTTCACTATTTTCTTCTATGTGGAGAAAATCAGTGATCATATACATATATACCCTGTATATAATTACTGTAAATTTGTGTGTGAAGAACTTTGTACTATTCATCACTGTACCATTAGCACCTAAAATGGTTTCTGGCATATAAAAGATACTGCATAAGCATATGATTCATATTGAGGTAAGATGTCTATTTGAAAAAGGAGAAGATAGGCAGGTGCTATCAGTGAAGTTCTTATTTATAAAACACATGCTGGTCATAAAATGATCCTCTTGTTTATCAGTCTCCCTGCTGCTACTGCTGCTAAGTCACTTCAGTCATGTCCGACTCCGTGCGACCCCATAGATGGAAGCCCACCAGGCTCCCCCGTCCCTGGGATTCTCCAGGCAAGAACACTGGAGTGGGTTGCCATTTCCTTCTCCAATGCATGAAAGTGAAAAGTGAAAGGGAAGTCGCTCAGTCGTGTCCGATGCTCAGCGACCCCATGGACTGCAGCCTTCCAAGCTCCTCCATCCATGGGATTTTCCAGGCAAGAGTACTGGAGTAGGGTGCCATTGCCTTCTCCGTCAGTCTCCCTACTCACTGTTAAAAATCATTTAAGTGTTAGAAAAGGCATATTAAAATTCCAAAAGTGTTCTCAGTTCTTCAAATTTATTAGAACTACAAGCAGCATACCCATAGACTATAAGTGTTCCAGGACCAGAATTAATTATCTAAATAGAGTTCTATGCCCAGCACTACACAGGGGTTTTTTCCCCTGGTTACTCAGTCAGTAAAGAGTCTGCTTGCAATGCAGGAGACCCGAGTTCAATCCCTGGGTCAATTCCTTGGAGAAGGAAATGATAACCTACTCCAGTATTATTGCCTGGAGAACCCCATGGACAGAGGAGCCTGGTGGGCTACAGACTATGGGGTCATGAAGAGTCAGATACAACTGAGTGACTAACACACAATCACCTTACTTGCCAGGAGCAGAAATCAAAGCTTAGAGTTTCATTGATTGACCCACGCCAAATCAGCTAACAATGCTAGTGACTAGATTTAATGCTTGATACCTACTTTCAGCATTTTTTTTTTTAATGCTGACAAGAAAAACTTCATCCCTTTTGATTGAATTACTTAGATTCACCAGCCAACTCCAGTAGATGTAATTTAATTAGTATGAATTAACTGAACTAAAGTTTTCTTCCAGACCAAAGCTCGTAAAGTCCTACAGTAATTCATCCACAGTCCAAAGTGTAATTCATCGTCACTGAACTTAACACTGTTACAAGAATAGCGTTTTTAAATAGAAAATGTGCAGTAGTGAAAGTTTTCAGCCTTATAATAAGTAGCTCAACACAGTCTGAGATTCAGACCTGTCACATTCTGGCCCACAAGCATTTGGAGACAGATATTAAGAGTAGAGAGAATGAACCAGAACTACCCCCAATTTGATATCTCTAATGGCTTAGTAGCTGGATAGCTTAGTATTCGACCATTTTTGAATACTAGTCCATTAAGTTTGTCTTTTCAGTTCAGTTCAGTTCAGTCGCTCAGTCGTGTTCGACTCTTTGCTACCCCATGAACTGCAGCACACCAGGCCTCCCTGTCCATCACCAACACCCGGAGTTCACTCAGACTCACGTCCATCGAGTCAGTGATGCCATCCAGCCATCTCATCCTCTGTTGTCCCCTTCTCCTCCTGCCCCCAATTCCTCCCAGCATCAGAGTCTTTTCCAGTGAGTCAACTCTTCGCATGAGGTGGCCAAAGTACTGGAGTTTCAGCTTTAGCATCATTCCTTCCAAAGAAATCCCAGGGCTGATCTCCTTTAGAATGGACTGGTTGGATCTCCTTGCAGTCCAAGGGACTCTCAAGAGTCTTCTCCAACACCACAGTTCAAAAGCATCAATTCTTCGGTGCTCAGCTTTCTGCACAGTCCAACTCTCACATCCATACATGACCACAGGAAAAACCACAGCCTTGACTAGACGGACCTTTGTTGGCAAAGTAATGTCTCTGCTTTTCAATATTCTATCTAGGTTGGTCATACTGCTCAGCAATAAACGTGAATAGCAGGAAATAAGTAGCTGAGAACTAACCAAATGGAAGGCAAGGGCCAAAGTGACCTCATTCTTTTGAAATAGCAATTTATAAATGGAAAAAAAGAGGATAATTCAGAAAAAACATGGAATACTTATTTTCTATAGCTAAGAAAAAATAACAATTTAAAAATCATGTGAAAAAATTTTAAATGAACTATGAATTCTGGAATAATTTATCCCTATGCTTGGGATACAATTAAGATTTTAAGATACATGATTTCATTAGAAAACATTAAGATTGTGTGATTCAGAGCTTAAATGGAGAACAGAAAGCAGAATGAAAACTCAGTGTGAACTTGGACAATAGTATATTGAGGATTTGGCTAAATGGTTATTTCAAATTTGCCTTGCTCCAACATAGATTCAATCCACAATCATACTGATGATTTTAAAGCATGATTGAATATGGTAAATCAACCATTCTGTCTCTAGCTCAATAGTGGTCAGGCCATAATGATTTGATTTGGAAAAATTCTCACTGTTTTGTTCTACACAGACTGACAGATACAGCTGGGATAGATCTGAAAAATATTATGAATAGTTAAAGTTTTGTCTTTGACACCTCCCAACTCCTCTCTTTCTCCAGATATGCCTCTTTGTATGTTCAACTTGCCCTACCTATTGCAGGACAAGCACGGAAGACAGTGCTCATATGAGCCAGCTTTGCTCACTCACTATCACTTGCATTCCATAACTGAATAAACATTTCTTACCCACTATCTAAATATCAGCTACTCGACACAAATAAGGTATAATTCTTACTCTTGATCTAAAATATCAAACTCTTGCTCTGTTGGGAGCCAGCGTGAGGAACTCCGCCCATGGCAAAGGTCGTGAGGAAGGAGGCTCGGCATACGCAAAGGTGGGATTGAGCCTCAGGAGTCCCCCTGGAAATTCTCGAACATCTACCCCCAAAACCAGAGTCTGCCTACTTTTTGCTTTGTGCTCTTACCTACACCTCTGACTTTATGGGGGGCTGTCCCCTACTACCTCTCTCTAAAAAAGAGAGTTAACTTACAGCTCCAGTTAATAAAGTTCCTGGGTGTGACAGTGTTTCAACCTACAAACTCTTTTGGAAGTCCTCTAGCCTGTCTAAATAGGTTTTTCCAGATACATGTGATTGCTCAGAGCCTCCCAACTGTGAGAGGCATGAGATGTTCTAAACTGTCTAAAAACAGATTCCTTCGAGCAGTTAAAAGATTGATTAGAAATTGTATTGGTGAAGGGTTTTTTACTTGTTGGGCCAATGTTTGCTGCTAAGTTTCCATATCCCTTACCTTCTGTGTCCCTGGCAGTGTATTAATATAATTAGTGTAAGTAGTAGCTTTAATGTTTGTAACCTTGGACCCTTGAGTTAATTTTTTTTTTTTTTTGTTATAGCCCACCACACCTTTGCCCTGTAGAAATGCAACTTTATCTAATGCTTTTGGAGGGTGGCGTCTGACTAATCACCTTTAGAAAAAAATAAGTTTTCTAAAGAAAAGGTCTTAAAATGTTAACAGGCCTCCAGGCCAGAAGATGATACAAATCACCTAAACTTTTGCATATGATAAGTTTGCAGGAAAAAAAGCCTGGCTTACTGCATGACTCTACCCCTTCCCCCATTGTCCTCTATGCATAACTTAAGGTATAAAAACTACTTTGGAAAATAAAATGCGGGCCTTGTTCACCAAAGCTTGGTCTCCCCATGTCGTTCTTTCTCTCACCTTCTGGCTAAATTATTCAGCCTCTTTTCTAAACTAAATTTTCTCACTAAACTAGCCTTATTTAACCACTCTTTATATCTTTAATTAACATTTAAATAAACTGTTGTTTCCTGACCGCCGATGCCATTTCCCCTTCGAATTCCCTAGATCCACCGGGGCTAGACCCCGGCATTGCTCTAATGAGCTATAAAGTAAAAAATGTTGAAAATGCTGAGAGAAAGTCATAAATAGGGAATACAGAAGAGAGGCAGCTAATCAGCCTGACCATGTTGAAAATGCTTCCAAGAGGGTATGATATCTGATTTAAAATTTTAAGAAAGATATGAGGTTAGTTAGATAAAGAACACCTAAAAGAACAGAATAAGCAGAGAGGAGCAAAAGTATAGACAAGCAGAAGCACTTCTACATCATTTGTTGGAATTCTGCATGCACATAGAGGAAAAGAAGGAAGGATAGCAAGGAAGTCAAAGAGTTACTTAGGAGGAAGATGATGGAGAGCCTTGGACTTCTACACAAGAATGTAGACAAAGAGGCATTACTGGATCCATTAAACAAGAGAGTGACTTAGTTTTATTTATGTTAGACATTATTCTGGAGAAAGAATAATCAATCAAAGGGGCAAACCCTGAGCCTATTATAATGAGAAAAAAATATAAAAACTATTAGTAGCTGAACAAGATAATGGCAAAGTAGAGAGGAAGGGGGGAAAAAAGATATTACTAAAAGAGCAAAGTCAGTGATATTTATTGGCCAATTAAATTAGATGTGGGAAACGTGAAAAGAAGGTATTTAAGTAACTCCCAGTTTTTGTTTTTTATTTTGTTTTATTAGTGTGTAAGTTATGGTGCCATTTGCAATCAGATTATAAATGTCAGAATCAGCTAGTCTGCAGGGGATGGAAAGAGATAAAGACAGGAAGAAATCTGTATTGGACACATGCACTTGGTAGTGCACTTGCATTGTTCTGAAACAGAGGGAAAATAGAATCATTATTTTTATTTCAAAGTCATCATAAATAGTAAAGAATTTAGAGTATAATGAACTTGCAGAGGAAGAAAACCATGGAGACAGAAGACTCTGAGAAATATATTTGTTTTATAAACTAGAAAAGGGAAAAATACCTAACAAAAAAATATGCAAAAAAATGACCATTAAACAAAAGAATAGGGAGAGAACAATGATGCAGATCTCAGAGACAAAAACAAAGCAGTTTCAAGAATGGCAGAGTGGTTTTTGGTACAGATGGTACAGTGAACATATATACAAACTTTTAACCTTCTTTGACTTTGACTAAACCAATAGTTAGAATATTTTTGAAGGTATAAGCCTCCAAGGATTAAGAAAATAGAAATAAGACATGAACAATGAAAGTTTGGAAGCTGAAAAGCAGATGCTAAGCTAGCAGGAGAGAAAATTGAGAAAGAAACTGATCAATTATACAGAACTCACAAAAGGCTCTAGGTACCTATGGAGTTTGACTGAAGATAGGCCATTAGGAAAGGAATTGCTAGGAAGTCTGTATAAGATCTTGTGATACTAAATAATCTACATGTTGACATATAGCTATAATATTAAGCCTTCCGCATATACAAAAAAGGTTGCATTTGAGAAGGATGATTAAGTGACAGTAGCAAGGGTAATCAGGATCAGAGGAAGGAGCTTGAATCATGTTCAAAAGAGAGGAATTAAGGCCATATTTTAACACTATATGTTGCAATCATTAACATTCTTTTTCCACTCAGCTCCCAGAAATTCTGTAGCTATATTGGGAAGAATGAAGTCAATCTATTCAGGGGGAAACAAACAATCTATGAAAATTTAACATGTATAAATATATTGAGATCAAAATTAATTCATTCAATCTCAAATAATCCCCATAATATGAAGCTCACAATAAAAAGTCTTTCCCATGCATTCAGTTTCTTATCAACTTTTTCTTATCAGCTTTTAAATGCTCTACTTTTAAACATGACGAAACTTAATATAATCAGGTGTCATTTGAGAAAAACTTCAATGTGAATTCTATAGATGAAAAAAAAATGTATCTACCACTTTGGAAATGGAGAAGAATACTTAAAACTACAGCAACTATCATTGTTATCCTCAAAAACAGACAAAAAATGTGAACCTATGAAACAAACAAAAATGACAGAAAGGAAATTTAAATAACAAAAATAATCATTTTAAACACATGAGAAATAAAGGAATAAAAAATTTAAAAAAAAAATAAAAAAAAATAAAATTCTTTTAGAATTTCCCCAAGGAAAAAAAAAAAAAAAAGAACCCATACAGCTTGAATAATAGTTTAAATGAAAAATTTGAAATTCTCATTGTTATACACATATTCAGTAGGGAGCAATGTTCCCTTTAATTTTTTTTAAGTTGCAAGCAGATGAACATGCTGCATAAGGAGCAAACTACAAAAATGGAACTTCTATGGATGTTTGATACTGTAGCCAAATAAAGCATTCAGGGCTTATTTGACACATTAAAAAAAAAAAAAAAAAGATTATTTGGCCCGGGATGCCTCAGACCAAAAACCCAACAGTGCAGAAAAGTCACATTCATCAGCACGCAGGGTCCTGAAAATCTGACTGAGCCCTGACCACCAGAGAGATAAGAATCAACTGCACCCACTAGGGGAGAGGAGTCTGGAAAGCTACACAAGTCTCTTAGACAGCCTTATACACCAGCAGGTAGAAAGCAGAAGCAAGAAGAACTACAATTGTGCAGCCTGCAGAATGGAGACAGCAATTACAGAAAGTCAGACAAAACGAAATGGCAGAGGAATATGTCCCAGCTGAAGAAACAAACTAAAATCTTGAAACAACTAAATGAAGTAGAGATGGGCAATCTTCCTGAAAAAAATAATTTTGAATATTGGTCATGAAGATATCCGAGATCTTGGAAAAAGAGTAGACACATAGATTGAGAAAATAATGCTTGTTGAAGAATCTGTCATTTCCCTATTGTATATTTTTGCCTCCTTTGTCAAAGATAAGGTATCCATATGTGCGAGGATTTATCCCTGAACTTTCTATTTTGTTCCATTGATCTACATTTCTATTTTTGTGCCAGTGCCATACTCTTTTGATGACTGTAGTTTTATAGTATAGTCTGAAGTCAGGAAGGTTGATTCCTTCAGTTCCATTCTTCTTTCTCAAGATTGCTTTGGCTATTTAAGGTCTTTTGTGCTTCCGTACAAATTACTTGTAATTTGTTCTAGTTCTGCGAAAAATACCATTGGTAGTTTGATTGGGATTATGTTGAATGTATAGTTTGCTTTGGATAGTATACCAATTTTCACTATATCGATTCTTTCAATCTAAGAACACTATATATTTTTCCATTTATTTTTGTCATCTTTGATTTCTTTCATCAATGTTTTATATTTTTCTGTGTACAAGTATTTTGTTTCCTTAGGTAAATTTACTCCTAAGTATTTTATTCTTTTCATTGCAATGCTGAAAAGGATTGTTTCCTTAATTTCTTTTTCTGACTTTTCATTTTTAGTGCATAGGAATGCAAGTGATTTATATGTATTAATTTTTATATCCTGCAACTTTACATTATTCACCAAGAACTCTAGAAATTTTCTGCTTGTATCTTTAGTGTTTTCTATGTAAAGCATCATGTCATCTGAAAACAGTGAATGTTTTACTTCTTCTTTGCCAATTCCTTTTATTTCTTTTTCTTCTCTGTTGTGGCTAGGACTTCCAAAACAAACAAACAAACAAAAACAAAACAAAACAAAAAAAACAGTAGTTTATCCTGCCTAGGACTCTGAATTTCCTGAACTTGGGTGTCCCTTTCCCTTATTAGGGAAGTTCTCAGTTATTATCTCTTCAAATATTTTCTTAGGTACTTTTTTCTCTCTTCTCTCTTAGGACCTAAATAATGCTGTTGTTGGTGCATTAAATTTGTCTCAGATGTCTCTTAGACTATCTTCTTTATTTTTATTTTTTAAAAATTTATTCTGTTCCACAGCAGTGATTTCCAT
The DNA here is from genome assembly GCF_029378745.1 of Bos indicus. NCBI lineage: Eukaryota > Metazoa > Chordata > Mammalia > Artiodactyla > Bovidae > Bos > Bos indicus. The sequence goes on from NC_091783.1 coordinate 13,414,520, forward strand.
TATTCTGTCTTCCAGGTCTCTTAACCATTCTTCTGCCTCAGCCACTCTGCACTGATTTTTTTAGTTTAGTTTTCATCTCAACTATTGCATTCTTCTTCTCTGTTCTTTAGTTCTTCTAGGTCTTTGCTCATAGTAGTCTTTTATGATCAATTGTATTTCCGTGTTGCTTTTCTCCAAACAAAGCAGACAGATGGCTAATAAACACATGAAAAAATGCTCAATGTCACTAATTATTAGAGACATGCAAATCAAAACTACAATGAGGTATCACATCACACCAGTCAGAAAGGCTATCATGAAAAAGCCCACAAACACTATGTGATGGAGAGGGTGTGAAGAAAAAGGAACGCTCTTACACTGTTGGTGGGAAAGCAAAGTTACAGCCATTATGCAGAACAATGTAGAGATTCATTTAAAAACTGGGGAAAGAACTGTCAAATCTCACTGTATACCCAGAAATCTCACTGCTGGGCATACACCTTGAGAAAACCAGAACTGAAAGAAACACACATACCCCAATGTTCATTACAGCCCTATCTACAATAGCTAAGACATGGAAGCAATTTAGATGTCCATCAACAGATGAATGGACAAGGAATTTGTTAAGGAAAGTTATGACCAATCTAGATAGCATATTCAAAAGCAGAGACATTACTTTGCCAACAAAGGTTCGTCTAGTCAAGGCTATGGTTTTTCCTGTGGTCATGTATGGATGTGAGAGTTGGACTGTGAAGAAGGCTGAGTGCCAAAGAATTGATGCTTTTGAACTGTGGTGTTGGAGAAGACTCTTGAGAGTCCCTTGGACTGCAAGGAGATCCAACCAGTCCATTCTGAAGGAGATCAGCCCTGGGATTTCTTTGGAAGGAATGATGCTAAAGCTGAAACTCCAGTACTTTGGCCACCTCATGCGAAGAGTTGACTCATTGGAAAAGACTCTGATGCTGGGAGGGATTGGGGGCAGGAGGAGAAGGGGACGACAGAGGATGAGATGGCTGAATGGCATCACTGACTCGATGGACGTGAGTCTGAGTGAACTCCAGGAGTTGGTGATGGACAGGGAGGCCTGGCGTGCTGTGATTCATGGGGTCACAAAGAGTTGGACATGACTGAGCGACTGATCTGATCTGATTAAAAAAAGAATATATTTGAGTCAGTTCTAATGACATGGATGAACCTGGAGCCTATTATACAGTGTGAAGTAAGTCAGAAAGAGAAAAACAAATGTTGTATTTTAACACATATACATGGAATTTAGAAAGATGGTACTGATGATCCTCCATACAGGACAGCAAAGAAGACACAGATGTAAAGAACAGACTTTTGAATTCAGTGGGAGAAAGCAAGGTTAGGATGATTTGAGAGAACAGCATTGAAACACATATATTACCATATGCAAAATAGAAGACCAGTGTAAGTTTGATGGATGAAGCTGAGCAGCCAAAACGTGCTCTGGAGCAACCCAGAGCAATAGGGTGGGGAATGAGGTGGGAGTGGGTTTCAAGATGTAGGCAACACATTATATCTGTGGCCAATTCATGTTGATGTATGGCAAAAACTATCTCAATATTGCAAAGTAATTAACCTCCAATCAAAATAAATTAAATAACTTAAAAAGTTTAAAAAGAACATTTTGAATGGGACAACTTACTGGTAAAGGCAAACATACAGTAAAGGTGGGAAATCATCATAATACACATTTGATATCAAGCCCAGCAATTTTTAGTAGAGGAGAACAAATGTAATATATTGGAAATGTACTTAAAATTAAATGACCTGGAATTTAAAAAGCCTTATTCCTATATATATTACTGTGTCAAAACCTAATAATGGCAAACTAAAAATCTACAATAGATTCACACAATAAAGGAAAAATAATCCAAACACAACACTAAATTTAGTCATTATATTCACAAGAGAAGAGACTAAAAGATGAAGGGGAAAAAAAATCTATAAAACAAATGCATTGCAATTAACAAAATCTCAATAGGAACATATATATCAATAATTATTTTAAGTCTAAGTGCATTGAAAGTTCCACCAGAAGACAGACTGGCTGAATGCGTACAAAAACAAGAGCAGTATATATGCTGTCTACAACACCTAAAATTCAGATCTAAGAACATGTACGTACTGACAGTGAAGGGATAGAAACAATTATTCCAAGAAAATGAAATAAAAAGTCGCTGGAGTAGCAATATTCATGCCAGACAAAATAGACCTTAAAATAAAGACTGTTATGACAGACAAAGAAGAAACTGCATAATGATCAAAGGGTCAATCCAAGTAAAAGATGTAACAATTTTAAATACATATGCACAAATATAGGATCCCAAAATATAAGGCAAATACTAACAGCCATGAAGGAGAAATAAACACTAGCACAATAATATTGGTAGAAATTAACACCCCACTTCCATCAGTGGACAGAACATCCAGACAGAAGATCAACAAGGAAACACAGGCCATAAATGTTTAAATAATACATTATACCAGATGGACTTAATTGATATTTACATGACAATTCTTCCTTAAGAAGCAGAATACACATTATTCTCAAGTACATATGGAACATTCTCCAGAATTGACCACAATCTGGACTACAAAAAGAGCCTTAGTAAGCTTAAGAAGATTGAAGTCATATCAAGCATTTATCCAACTACACCATTATGAGATTAGAAATAAACTACAAGGAAAGTGTGTAAAAAAACACACAAACACATGGAGGCTAAACAACCTGCTACTGAATAACTGGTGGATCACTGAAGAAATCAGAGAGGAAATCAAACAGATGCATAGGTACAAATGAAAATGAAGGCACATGACTCAAAACCTGTGGGAATGTATAGTAATAAAATAGTACCTTAGGAAATAAGAAAAATTACAAATAAACAACCTAACTTTACACCTAAAGGAACTAGAAGATATAATACCCAAAGTTAGTAGAAGGAAAAATATCATAAAGATCAGAGCAGAAATAAATGAAATAGAGATGAAGAAAAGAATAGGAATGATCAATGAAACTAAAAGCTGATTCTTTGAAAAAATAAGCAAAATGATAAAATTTTGACCAGACCCATCAAAAAAACGGAGAGGGCCAAAAACTATAAGATCAGAAATGAAAAAGAAGCAGTTACAACTGGCATCAAAGACATACAGAAGATCATAAGAGACTATTATGAATAATTTCATGCCAATGTAATTGACAATCTAGAAGAAACGGACAGATTCTCAGAAATGCACAATTTCTCAAGACTGAACCAGAGAGAAATAGAAACTGTGAGGAGGCCAGTCACAAGTATTGAAATAAAAACTGTAATATAAAAACTCCAACAAAGAAAAATCCAGTACCAGATGGCTTCATAGGTAAATTCCATCAAGTATTTAGAGAAGAGTTAATATCTACCCTTTTGAAAATTAATATTACACAAATAAAATACTGAGGAAGGAAGACTCCCAAACTATTTTCAAAACCAAATATACCACAGAAAAGAAAACTGTAGGGCAATAGCCCTGATCAGCATAGACATGAAAATCCTGAACAAAATACTAGTAATCCAAATCCAAAGTTTAACAACACATTAAAAGGATCATATTCCATGATCAAGTGGAATTTATTCCAGGGAAGCAAGGTTTTTCATTATACCATTCAGTGTAATACAATGCATTAACAAATTGAAGAATATAAAATATGATAATCTCAGTATGTACAGAATGAACTTTTGACAAAATTCAGCACCAATTTTTGACAAAAACGCTCCAGAAAGTGCAAATAGCAGAAACACACTTTAATATAATAACAATCATATATGAAAAATTAACAGACAATGTCATACTCAATGGTAAAAATTTGAAAGTATTCCCTGTAAGATCAGGAACAACTCAATGATGTCCACTCTTGCCACTTTTATTCAACATAATTTTGGAAGTTCTATCTTGGCAATCAGAAGAAAAAGAAATTAAAGGAAACTAATTGGAAAAGAAGAAATAAAACTGTCATTGTTTGCAGATGACATGACACAGTACATAAAAAATCCTGAAGATGCTACCAGAAAACTACTAGAGCTCATCAATGAAGTTAATAAAGTTGTTAGATGCAAAATTAATGCATGAACTCTGTTGAAGGTCCATACAATAACAACAAAAGATCAAAGAATAAAATTAAAAAAAAATACCAGTTATCATTGCATCAAAATAATAAAATACCCTGGAATAAACCTACCTAAGGAAAGAAAAGACTGTATCAGAAAAGTATAATGAAATAACTCAAAGATTACACTGATGGAAAGACGTATCATTTTCTTGGATTGGAAAAATCATTATTGACAAAGTGACTATACTGAGAAAGAAGAATGGAGCTGGAAGAATCAGACTCCCTGACTTCAGACTATACTACAATGCCACAGTCATTGAAACTATATGGTACTGACACAAAAAACAGTCACAGAGACCAATGATAGAGGATAGGAAGCTGAGAAATGAACCCATGCACCTATGATAAATTAATCTATGATAATGGAGATAAGAGTGTACAGTGGAGGAAAGACAGTTTCTTCAATAAATTATGCTGCTAAAACTGGACAGTTACATGTGAAAAATGGAATTAGAACACTCTTTAACATCAAATACAAAAGTGAACTCAAAATGATTAAAGACCTAAATGTATAGCCAGATACTACAAAACTCCTAGAGGAAATTCATAGGCAGAACAGTTTATGACATAAATTGTAGTAATACATTTTCCATCTGGTTCCTAGAGTAATGGAAATTTAAAAGAAAAAAATAAGACCTTATTAAAATCAAAATGTTTTCCACAGAAAAGGAAACTATAAACAAAATAAAAAAAAACAACCCACAAAATGGGAGAAAATATTTGCAAGCAATGAGATCAACAAGGGATTAATCTCCAAAACATACAAACAGCTCATGTGACTCTATATTAAAAAAAAAACAAACAAACCCTCAATTTAGGAAAGGGTGAAAGATCTAGACATTTCTCCAAAGAAATATACAGATGGCCAAGTGGAACATGAAAATATGCTCAATATCTCTAAATATTAGAAAAATGTAAATGAAAATTACAATGAGATAACACCTCACAGCAGCCAGAATGGCCATCATCAAAAAAAAAAAAAAAAATCTACAAACAATAAATACTGGAGAGGATGTGGAGAAAGGGGAACACTTATACTATTGGTGAGACTATAAACTGAAGCAGCCACTATGGAGAACAATATACAGATTCCTTTAAAAACTAAAAATAGAGCTATCATATGATCCAGTAAGCCCACTCTTGGGTATATATCTTGTCCAGAGAAAAATATGGTTTGAAAGGATACACGTACCACAGTGTTTTTGCAGTTCTATTCACAAAAGCCAAGACATGCAAGCAACCTAAATGTCAGATGAATAGATATTTTAAAATATACTACTAAACGAGATCAGTCCTGGGTTTTCACTGGAAGGACTGATGCTAAAGCTGAAACTCCAATACTTTGGCCACCTCATGCAAAGAGTTGACTCATTGGAAAAGACCCTGATGCTAGGAGGGATTGGGGGCAAGAGGAGAAGGGGACAACAGAGGATGAGATGGCTGGATGGCATCACCGACTCAATGGACAGGAGTTTGAGTGAACTCCAGGAGTTGGTGATGGACAGGGAGGCTTGGCCTGCTGCGATTCATTGGGTTGCAAAGAGTCAGACATGACTAAGCGACTGAACTGAACTGAACTGATACATATATAATGAAATATTACTCAGCCATTAAGAATAATGAAATAATGCAACTTGCAATAACATAGAGGACTTGGAAATTATTATACTAAGTGAAGTAAGATGTCTTCAGTTCAGATCAGTTCAATGGCTCAGTCATGTCTGACTCTTCGCGACCCCATGAATCCCAGCATGCCAGGCCTCCCTGTCCATCACCAACTCCCAGAGTTCACACAGACTCATGTCCATCGAGTCAGTGATGCCATCCAGCCATCTCATCCTCTATCGTCCCCTTCTCCTCCTGCCCCCAATCCCTCCCAGCATCAGAGTCTTTTCCAAAGAGTCAACTCTTCGCATGAGGTGACCAAAGTACTGGAGTTTCAGCTTTAGCATCATTCCTTCCAAAGAAATCCCAGGGCTAATCTCCTTCAGAATGGACTGGTTGGATCTCCTTGCAGTCCAAGGGACTCTCAGGAGTCTTCTCCAACACCACAGTTCAAAAGCATCAATTCTTTGGTGCTCAGTCTTCTTCACAGTCCAACTCTCACATCCATACATGACCACAGGAAAAACCAGAGCCTTGACTAGACGAACCTTTGTTGGCAAAGTAATGTCTTTGCTTTTGAATATGCTATCTAGGGTGGTCATAACTTTCCTTCCAAGGAGCAGGCGTCTTTTAATTTCATGGCTGCAGTCACCATCTGCAGTGATTTTGGAGCCCAGACAAATAAAGTCTGACACTGTTTCCACTGTTTCCCCATCTATTTCCCATGAAGTGATGGGACCGAATGCCATGATCTTTGTTTTCTGAATGTTGAGCTTTAAGCCAACTTTTTCACTCTCCTCTTTCACTTTCATTAAGAGGCTTTTGAGTTCCTCTTCACTTTCTGCCATAAGGGTGGTGTCATCTGCATATCTGAGCTTATTGATATTTCTCCTGGCAATCTTGATTCCAGCTTGTGCTTCTTCCAGTCCAGCATTTCTCATGATGTACTCTGCATATAAGTTAAATAAGCAGGGTGATAAAAAACAGCCTTGACGTACTCCTTTTCCTATTTGGAACCAATCTGTTGTTCCATGTCCACTTCTAACTGTTGCTTCCTGACCTGCATACAAATTTCTTAAGAGGCAGGTCATGTGGTCTGGTATTCCCATCTCTTTCAGAATTTTCCACAGTTTATTGTGATCCACACAGTCAAAGTCATTGGCATAGTCAATAAAGCAGAAATAGATGTTTTTCTGGAACTCTCTTGCTTTTATGATGATCCAGTGGATGTTGGCGATTTGATCTCTGGTTCCTCTGCCTTTTCCTCAACCAGCTTGAACGTCTGGAAGTTCACGGTTCATGTATTGCTGAAGCCTGGCTTGGAGAATTTTGAGCATTACTTTACTAGCGTGTGAGATGAGTGCAGTTGTGTGGTAGTTTGAGCATTCTTTGGCATTGCCTTTCTTTGGGATTGAAATGAAAACTGATCTTTTCCAGTCCTGTGGCCACTGCTGAGTTTTCTAAATTTACTGGCATATTGAGTGCAGCATTTTCACAGCATCATCTTTCAGGATTTGAAATAGCTCCACTGGAATTCCATCACCTCCACTATCTTTGTACGTAGTGATGTTTTCTAAGGCCCACTGACTTCACATTCCAGGATGTCTGGCTCTAGGTCAGTGATCACCATGGTGATTATCTGGGTTGTTAAGATCTTTTTTTGTACAGTTCTTCTGTGTATTCTTGCCACCTCTTCTTAATATCTTCTGCTTCTGTTAGGTCCATACCATTCCTGTCCTTTATCTAGCCCATCTTTGCATGAAATGTTCCCTTGGTATCTCTAATTTTCTTGAAGAGGTCTCTAGTCTTTCCCATTCTGTTCTTTTCCTCTATTTCTTTGCATTGATCACTGAGGAAGGCTTTCTTATCTCTTCTTGCTATTCTTTGGAACTCTGCATTAAGATGCTTGTATCTTTCCTTTTCTCCTTTGCTTTTTGCTTCTCTTCTTTTCACAGCTATTTGTAAGGCCTCCCCAGACAGCCATTTTGCTTTTTTGCATTTCTTTTCCATGGGGATGGTCTTGATCCCTGTCTCCTGTACAATGTCACGAACCTCATTCCATATCCATAGTTCATCAGGAACTCTATCTATCAAATTTAGGCCCTTAAATCTATTTCTCACTTCCACTGTATAATCATAAGAGATTTGATTTAGGTCATACCTGAATGGTCTAGTGGTTTTCCCTACTTTCTTCAATTTAAGTCTGAATTTGGTAATAAGGAGGTCATAATCTGAGCCACAGTCAGCTCAAATATTATATGATACTGTTTACATGAAGAATCTAAAAAAATGATAAAAACAAACTTATTTATAAGACAGAAACAGACTCCAAAAGTTAGAGAATGTACTTATGGCTACCAGGGGTGCAAGGGGGAGGGGGAGGAATAGATTGGGAGTTTGAAATTAACGTGCACACACAACTATTTTTAAAAATGATACGCAACAAAGACCTAATGTATAGCACAAGATATTCTGCTCAATATTCTTTAATAACATAAATGGAAATAGAATTTTAAGAAAAATGGATATATGTTTATGTGTAACTGAATCACTTTGCTGTCACCTGAAACTAACAACACGGCTAACAAGCTTATAATCCAACATAAAATAAAAATTAAAAACAATTTCACACATACACACAAAATAACTCTTTCATATTTCAGTATATCAAATGAATTCCTCCATGTACTGTTTTTTAAGATACCCTGGGAAGATAGCTGCCTCACAATTAAAAAGTAGAACAATATAGAGGAAAACATATTATTCAAGAAAGTGGAGATTGACCAGAAAAGTGAAGAAAATTTTCCAGAAGATGGTGAACAATATCACAGGATGATAGCTGTCCAGCAGGTTTGGAAAGAAATCATTCGTATTAGAACAGATCAGAAATTTGCAGTTGAGGCTTCTTAAGAAAGATTACCTCTACGTTGTAGATTACCTGATATATTGAATATACTGAGAGAAAATGAGAATGACTGGAGGAGCTTTTAATACTGAATTACTGGTAAGTACACAGAAACAAAAAAAGAAAGTCCAAAATAATTAACTCCTGGGAAAATTGAAACCTGTGGAGGAATTGCAAGACTTATTTATAATAGCAATTAATACTGTAATCAATATGTTATAAAGGTAGAGGGGAAATTACAGGACGTAGGAGTTGGGATGGGTGAGATACAGAAAGGTAAATCATCACCTTCATTCAGTAAGGTGAAGTCAAGAGAAAATTTCCAACAGAAACAGTAGAAAATGTCTAATAGAAAAATAAAGAAGCTATGTTATGCATGGATGTTGGTGACATAGAAATGGGTGTGTGTTTGTGTGTGTGTGTGTGTGTGTGTGCAAAAACCTGAAATCAGGGGTTTTGTCTAATTGTTCACTCATGTATGGCTAAAATATCTAGATCAGAGGCTGGCACATAACAGCATGGTAAGGCCTTAAGAAATATTCATTGATGAAAAGCAGAATATGAAAAATATTCTAAGATTTTTTTAGAATAGAATATGCAAAATAAAGCTGCAATTATAAACAGGGCCATAAAAATAAAAATAAGTTTTGAAATACCAAAATCCAAACACATATGGGCCCCTTATCTTTGACAAAGGAGGCAAAAATACACAATGGAGAACAGATGATCTCTTTAACAAGCGGTGCTGGGAAAGCTGCTCAACTATGTGTAAAAGAATGAAACTAGAACACCTCCTAACACCATACACAAGAATAAACTTAAAATGGATTAAAGACCTAAATATAGGACCAGAAACTATAAAACTCTTAGAGGAAAACATATGCAGAACCCTCTCACATAAATCACAGCAAGATCTTCTATTAACCACCTCCTAGAGGTAATAAAACAAAAATAGGTAATAAAACAAATATAAACAAATGGAACTTAATTAAACTTAAAAGTTTTTGCACAATGAAAGAAACTATAAGCAAGGGGAAAAGACAACCCTCAAAATTGGAGAAATTAATATCAAATGCAACAAGTGACAAATAATTAATCTCCAAAATATACAAGCAGCTCATGTAGCTCAACACCAGAAAAACAAATGGCTCAATCAAAAAGTAGGCAGAAGACCTAAACAGACATTTCTCCAGAGTAGACATACAGATGGCTAATAAACACATGAAAATATGCTCACCATTGCTCATTATTAGAGAAACACAAATCAAAACTGCAATGAAGTGTCATATCACATTGGTCAGAATTGCCATCATCAAAAAACTTACAAACAACAAATGCTGGTGAGGATGCAGAGAAAAGGAAACTCTTACACTGTTGATGGGAATGCAAACTGATATAACCATTATGGAGAATAGTATGGAGATTCCTTAAAAAAAAAAATTAACAGGAATAAAGCTACCATGCAACCCAGCCATCGCACTAGTGGGCATATACCCTGAGGAGAGCAGAACTGAAAAAGACATGCAACCCAATGTTCACTGCAGCATTATTTATGATAGCTAGAACATGGAAGCAACATAGATGTCCATCAATAGATTAGTAGATAGGGAAGTTGTGGTACATATACAATGGAATAATACTCAGCTATAAAGAAGAACACATTACAGTCAGTTCTAATGAGGTGAATGGACCTAGAGCCTGTTATACAGAGGGAAGTAAGTCAGAAAGAGAAAGACAAGAATCATCTATGTAATCCATGTAATCTCAGTTATCCTAATGAAAAATGTATTAGTTCCCTCAATTCTCTGAAACCTAATTTTTATACCACAAGTCAGAGGATTCAATTAGTGAATGGTCTGAGAAGACTTTCCAAAAATTTTAAAGTTTTTGACTCGAATATGGTTCAGCGACTAATTTAATTGACTTTTTGTGGGTGTTTGTGATTTGATATTGTTATCTGTTGATGCTTTGGAAGTTATCACTGCTTAAAGAGAGTCCACTGCCAAGCCATCTCCTTCTCAAGCTCCATGCTGATAATGACATTGTGTGTGCATGCTAAGCCACTTCTGTTGCATCTGACTCTTTGCAAGCCTTTGGACTGTAGCCCACCAAACTCCTCTGTCCAGCAGGATGGCATTGACTAAAGGTTTTGCCTGCATAACACAACCATTTGTGATTCCAAATATTCAAAAGTTTAAAACTGTTAGTGACAACAAAATACCCTTCAGTAGCACATTATAATAGGAAATGAGCTTTGCTCTTTCTACATAATATTCTCTCCCCTAAGCTTAACTTCAATTATATAGAGTAAGTATATTATCCTCTTTCTTCTTTCTCTTTTTGTCTCTCAGAGTAGGCAACTGTGGCTTACAAACAACCAAAACTTAAATGGAAACACAGGACTATATTCATTGTTACTTGATTCAAATGACAAAAACACCATGCTAAAGATACAGCAAGAAGTAAAGAAAACAGGGGAAAAATGAGAAAGAACAACAATGGAAGGAAGTGCAGAAAAGAGGTGGCAGATGATATAGTAGGGAGAGCTGATGTAATATGTTTTAGGCCATGGCCTTCATGACACCCACCACAGTGACATGTTGACTATTTTAGTTCTAGCTTTTTCTACCTAAGTAGATCCTAACTATGAGGATACTGTTAAACCAAATGCTGCATGTACATGATCATTTCAATTTTAGAGAAATAGAATCTTATCTATGTGACGTGAGTCTCAGGGCCCCAGGTAGTCTTGAGTGAGCCTTCTCTCTATTCCTTGCAAACTGTCCTCACATTGGTTCTACTTCTATCCTCCCAGTTGTGAACTGGTGAGCAAAATTATCAGAACTACAGCTTAACATTTTTGCCCCTAAAAAAGTTCATATTCTCCAGTAAAGGATGTTTTCTTCAATTGATTTTGTGATTCGTATTGCACACTGGGAAGTTAAGCAATGGTTTCACAGAGGTGAGGCCCAGAAAACATAAGATAGATTCTTAATCCTATATGTCCGTGAAAAATATCTAGCCAGCTATTACTTTTTCTATTAAAATCTAATCTCTTCAAACCTCAAGGTTTCAGCAATGCAAAAGAGAATAATTCTCCTTCTATTGTAAAGATTATACTTCAGTCAGTCACATACAAATATTATTTGTGTTTATGTAAAACAGGTTGACTAAAACAGGGATCTCAACAAATATGCTAATATAAATATGAAAGAAAGACGAGAACCTCTTTTATATAGACTTCAATTAAAATACAATATTAAAAAGGCTGCAGCAGAAGTCCATTAAAAATTTAGTAACCTTCTGTGGTAAACATTAAGAACCTATTACTCAAATTCTATTTAAAAGAAATTAAAATGTATAAGAAATACCATTACATATCTCAAGCTAATTTTGGAACAAAAGCTTAGAGGCTGACAGATTGTTTAATGTTCTCCAAGTTTTTAGTTTCATACTCAATAATTCAGAGGCAGCAGCAGGCTTATGTTGATTCATAATTTGCTTCCATTCATCTCTCCTTGGAATGATGCTGTGATGGAGAATCAGGCTTCATTTCCCATTTTCTATCTAAAGTTGTGTTCTCCAAGTTAAATTTAGTGATTATCAGCCAGAATGTGACACCGTGTTCTCCCAGGTCCCACAGGTCATTCACCATTGCTTTCTCTGATTTCCACTTCAGTGTACTTTGCACTGTTCCATGTAGCATCTTCCTGTTTCAAAACCATTGCCAAAGATATAGAAAGTAAGTTTATTCCATTACCTTAGAAAATGTGCCTCCCCCCTTCCGTAGAGAAATTACATTTTTTTTTTTGAGAAATTACTTTTAAACATACAGTGTTCCTTTCTTTTAATTTGACTTTTGAGTAATAATTATGCTAATAGTTTCCATTATCTATTTTTGTCATCTTCAATATTCCTTGTGTTCCGCAGAAGAAAAACGTTCTTTTGGAGAAGGGGATGGCAAACCACTTTAGCATTCTTGCCTTGAGAACCCATTAACAGTATGAAAAGGCAAAAAGATATGACACTGAAAGATGAACCCCCAAAGTTGGGAGGTGTCTAATATGCTACTGGAGAAGAGCAGAGAAATAGTTCCAAAAATAATGAAGAGGCTGAGTCAAAGCCAAAACGATGCCCAGTTGTGGATGTTTCATGGTGAAAATAAAGACCGATGATGTAAAGGTAGATATTGCATAGGAACCTATTGTATTAGGTCCATGAATCAAGATGAATTGGAAGTGGTCAAACAAGAGATGGCAAGAGTGAACATTGGCATTTCGTTAACTAAAGTGGACGGGAGTGGGAAAATTTATTTCAGATGATCATTATATTTATTACTGTGGACAAGAATCCCTTAGAAGAAATGGACTAGCCCTCTTGGTCAACAAAAGTGTCCAAAATACAGTACTTAGGTGCAATCTCAAAAACAACAGAATGATGTCAGTTTATTTTCAAAGCAAACCACTCAACATTGCAGTAATCCACAGTCATATTATCCCACCACAAATGTCAGAGAAAATAACATTGAATAGATCTATGAACACCTATAAGAATTCCTAGAACACCAAAAAAAAAAAAAGACATCCTTTTCATAATATAGGACTGGAATGCAAAGCTAGGAAGTCAACAGGAGTTTGACTTCCAGGAGTAAGTTTGAAATTGGAGTTCAAAATGAAGCAGGACAAAGGCTAACAGACTTTTGCCAAGACAATGCACTGGTCATAACACCCTCTTCCAGCAACACAAGAGGTAATTTTACATGTGAACATCATCAGATGATCTATACTGAAATGAGATTGATTATATTCTTTGCAGCTGCAGATGGAGAAGCCCTTACAGTCAGCAGATCAAGACTGGGAGCTGACTATAGCTCAGATCATGAACTCCTTATCGCAAAATTCAGACTTAAAGTAGGGAAAACCACTAGGCCATTTAGGTATAACCTAAATCAAATCCTTTATGATTATACTGTGAAAGTGTCAAATGGATTCAAGGGATTGGATCTGACAGACTGCCTAAAGAACTATGGACAAAGGTTCATAACATTGTATAGGAGACGATGATCAAAACCATCTCCAAGAAAAATAAATTCAAAAGGGCAAAAGTATTTTTGAAGAAAAATAAGTATTTAATGAGTTAAAGAGTTATTTGTGTACTGCAAATCTATTAAATGGCATATTGGAAAACAGCTGAAAGCAAAGTTCCCCAAGATTTAAGGAAAACTTCTATCCTTCATGTTCTTACAAATAACTTTTTTTTAAATCATCTCAGCAAAACTGTGGTATTGCCCAAATTTAAAGGGAACCATTTACATAGAATACAGTAAGCTTACTTTGCTCGAACTTTTCTCATGTATAGTGTCTTCATTACTGATATTTTCCCACAAAAGCTAGATATTTTAAAGACGAGTCCTTGTTTCAAAGTTTTAGATACTTTTTAGAGTGTTGTTTCATAATCACTAAATAACAAAACCCAATCCAAGGAAAGAAGAATTGTAAAAGATGGGTCATCCTCAGAATATCAACTAGGTAAATCTCAACTGACTCTATCATTAAGAAGAGTTCTGATTATCAATATTTGTTTTGCTTGTAAATTTGAACCAGATAACAAAGGTGAAGCCATCCAAAGAAAAACTATATTTTCTAATATTGAGTAAAGAAAGCATCCAGGCAAATAATTCCTGAATAATTATCATCTAAGAAACCAGAACTGAAAGATTACAATGTGAAGAAAAATTAATTTATTCTAAAAATTATGTTAAGACTTAAACCAAAGGAAAAAAATGTGCATATAAATACATTTTGGGTTCCATCTGGGGGACAACTCACCAATCAGAGCTTTCAACAATGTAATAGACTGCAAGACAACAAAGAGGGCAAGCGCCTTCACTCAGTGTTCAACCCAAGACTGTCAAAATGTTTTAAAATGGGTGATGAAGCTGCTTTGGAAACAGCTTTGTAATTCCTTGAAAGCTTACTTATAGACTTAATATACAACCCAGAAGTTCCACTTCCAGCTATATATCCAAAAGAAATGAAAGCATATAACTACACACAAACTTGTACACAAATGTTCAGAGCAGCTTTATTTATAATAACCAAAAAGTAGGAGCAGTCAAAGTACTCATCAGTTAATGGATGGATAAACAAATGTGGTATATCCACACAATGAGATATTATTTGATTGTGAAAAGTAATGAATTAGTGACATATACTACAACGTGGATGATTCTTAAAAACACAATACTGAGTGAAAGAAACCAGATACACAAGACCCCATGTTGTATCATTCCATTTGTAAGAAATGTCTGGAATAGGCACACATAGAGAAAAGAAGTAGATTAATGGCTGTCAGGGATTGAGGGTGATGGGAAGTTTGGAGAATGGCAGTTAAGGAGTACAGTATTCATTCATCTTTGTGGTGGTACAAATATCCCAAAATGCAGTGTGGTGATGGTTGTGCAAAGACAGCCAATTTTACACTTTAAAAGTGAATTGTATGGCATATGCCTAATGACATTTTCTGTCTCAGTTCTTGCTAGCAATTGTGTTTTCAACACATTTCTATTTATATTCATTTTAAGTAAATACTAGGGCAAAAAGCACTAACATTTCAAATAATTTCAACTATTCTGATACTTCATTTGTAAGTATGTAGGCCCTGACAAGTGGACTTGCTAGCTGGCAGGCGGGGCTTGGTGAGGGTATAGCTCAAAACATGTGTACAGATATGCTCCCAAGTTCAACTTGGGGAGGAAAAGGCAATGTTCATGTTTGAGTTAGGTTTGCTCAGAAGCTAGAGGTAAGAAAAATTAATGACTGCTTAATTACTATATACATTTGAACATGTATGTTTCTTTAGTAAGAGTTTTGATAAGTTTGAAATATACTAAGAAAAGAAATTAGAACCAAATGTTTATGAAGGCCTGAACCACTACTAAAGAATGTAATTTATAAACCACTAGATTAGATCATATTTCACAATTTTCATTCTTCATTATTTTATTTAGTTCAAAGCTGCACATGAATATCTATATATCTCCATCCAAAAAACCTGATGAATTGTTTTTGATATTTGAAAACTAAGTAGAATAAACATTTGTGTTTGATCATTTGCATGGAAGTGTTTAAATTTCTCTTCAGTGTTAATCCATAGCACAGACTTTTAAAAGAAACACATGCACATTTATTTAGGCCAATTATCACAGGTTAGATTGTGATTAATTTTTTCCACAGTGCTCTGTGAACCTGAATTCTTTCTCAAAAACATAAAACACTGATGTTCTATCTGAGGGTATCTGACACAAGCCAGCACAGATTAATCACCCATAGGTATATTTATAGTATTCTTTTTTATTTATTTTTTAATGGGAGACAAGTGCTTTACCATATTGTGTTAGTTTCTGCCATAGATCAACATGAGTCAACCATAGGTATATACATGTGCTCTCCCTCTTGAACCTCCCATCCACCTCCCACCCCATCCTACCCCTCTAGGTTGTCACAGAGCACTGTGTTTGAACTCCCTGCATAATACAGCAAATTGCCACTTTTTATTCATATTATATATGGTGAAGTATATGTTTCAGAGCTACTCTCCCAATTTGTCACACTCTGTCCTTCCAGAGCTGTGTGCACATGTTTCTGTTATCTATGTTTACATCTCTATAGCTATTATACTAATAGACGATCCTAGATTTCATGCTGTTAAGTCGCTTCAGTCGTGTCCAACTCTGTGTGACCCCAGAGACGACAGCCCACCAGGCTCCCCCGTCCCTGGGATTCTCCAGGCAAGAACACTGGAGTGGCTTACCATTTCCTTCTCCAATGCATGAAAGTGAAAAGTGAAAGTGAAGTCGCTCAGGTTGTCTACTTGAAAGTTATACAGTCGTGTCCGACTCCTAGCGACCCCATGGACTGCAGTCTACCAGGTTCCTCCGTCCATGGGATTTTCCAGGCAAGAGTACTGGAGTGGGGTGCCATTGCCTTCTCCCTAGATTTCATATATATGCATTAATATATGATATTCCATCCATGGGATTTACCAGGCAAGAGTACTGGAGTGGGGTGCCATTGTCTTCTCCCTAGATTTCATATATATGCATTAATATATGATATTTGTTTTTCTCTTTCTGACTTACTTATACTATTATTATAATAGATTCTAGGTTCACCCACCTCATTAGAACTCAGTCAAATGTGTCTCTTTTTATGGCTGAATAATACTCCATTGTATATCACTATCACAACTTCTTTGTCCATTTATCTGTTGATGGACATCTAGGTTGTTTCCATGTCCTACCATTTTTAAATAGTGCTGCAGTGAACATTGGGTACATATGTATTTTTCAGTTCTGGTTTCCTCAGGATATATGCCCAGTATATATGGAATTATTGGGCTATATGGTAGTTTTTGTCCTACTTTTTTTAAGTTATCTCCATACTGTCCTACATAGTGACTGTATCAATTTACATTTCCACCAGTGATGCAAGAGAGTTATCTTTTTCCCACACCCTCTCTGGCATTTATTGTTTGTAGATTTTTTTATGATGGTCATTGTGACCAGTGAGATGTGTATCCTCATTGTAATTTTGATTTACATTTCTCAAAAGAAGGCATGTGTGATGACTGTGTAGATCACAACAACCTCTGGAAAATTCTTCAAGAAATGGGAATACCATACTACCTTACCTGACTCCTGAGAAATCTCTATGCAGGTCAAGAAGCAACAGTTAAAACCGGACATGAAACAATAGACTGGTTCCAAATTGGGAAAGGAGTACGTCAGGACTGTATATTGTCACCCTGCTTATTCAAATTCTGTGCAGAGTACATCACACAAAATTCTGGGCTGGATGAAGCACAAGCTGGAATCAAGATTGCCATGAGAAATATCAATAACTTCAGATACTCAGATGACACCACCTTTATGGCAGAAAGAGAAGAAGAACTAAAGAGCCTCTGATGAAAGTGAAAGAGGAGAATGAAAAAACTGGCTTAAAGCTCAACACTCAAAAACTAAGATCATAGAATCCAGTCCCATCACTTCATGGCAAATAGATGGGGAAACAGTGACAGACTTTATTTTTGGGGCTCCAAAATCACTGCAGATGGTGACTGCAGCCATGAAATTAAATGATGCTTGCTCCTTGGAAGAAAAGCTATGACCAAACTAGACAGCATATTAAAAAGCAGAGACATTACTTTGCCGACAAAGGTCCGTCTAGTCAAACCTATGGTTTTTCCAGTAGTCATGTGTGAATGTGAGTGTTGGACTTTAAAGGAAGCCGAGTGCTGAAGAATTGATCATTTTGAATTGTGGTGTTACCATACACAAAAATAAACTCAAAATGGATTAAAGATCTAAACGTAAGACCAGAAACTATAAAACTCCTAGAGGAGAACATAGGCAAAACACTCTCCGACATACATCACAGCAGGATCCTCTATGACCCACCTCCCAGAATATTGGAAATAAAAGCAAAAATAAACAAATGGGACCTAATTAACCTTAAAAGCTTCTGCACATCAAAGGAAACTATTAGCAAGGTGAAAAGACAGCCTTCAGAATGGGAGAAAATAATAGCAAATGAAGCAACCGACAAACAACTAATCTCAAAAATATACAAGCAACTCCTACAGCTCAACTCCAGAAAAATAAACGACCCAATCAAAAAATGGGCCAAAGAACTAAATAGACATTTCTCCAAAAAAGACATACAGATGGCTAACAAACACATGAAAAGATGCTCAACATCACTCATTATCAGAGAAATGCAAATCAAAACCACTATGAGGTACCATTTCACACCAGTCAGAATGGCTGCGATCCAAAAGTCTACAAATAATAAATGCTGGAGAGGATGTGGAGAAAAGGGAACCCTCTTACACTGTTGGTGGGAATGCAAACTAGTACAGCCACTATGGAGAACAGTGTGGAGATTCCTTAAAAAACTGGAAATAGAACTGCCTTATGATCCAGCAACCCCACTGCTGGGCATACACACTGAGGAAACCAGAAGGGAAAGAGACACGTGTACCCCAATGTTCATCGCAGCACTGTTTATAATAGCGAAGACATGGAAGCAACCTAGATGTCCATCAGCAGATGAATGGATAAGAAAGCTGTGGTACATATACACAATGGAGTATTACTCAGCCATTAAAAAGAATACATTTGAATCAGTTCTAATGAGGTGGATGAAACTGGAGCCTATTATACAGAGTGAAGTAAGCCAGAAGGAAAAACATAAATACAGTATACTAACGCATATATATGGAATTTAGAAAGATGGTAACAATAACCCGGTGTACGAGACAGCAAAAGAGACACTGATGTATAGAACGGTCTTATGGATTCTGTGGGAGAGGGTGAGGGTGGGAAGATTTGGGAGAATGGCAATGAAACATGTAAAGTATCATGTGGGAAACGAGTTGCCAGTCCAGGTTCGATGCATGATGCTGGATGCTTGGGGCTGGTGCACTGGGACGGCCCAGAGGGATGGTATGGGGAGGGAGGAGGGAGGAGGGTTCGGGATGGGGAACACATGTATACCTGTGGCGGATTCATTTTGATATTTGGCAAAACTAATACAATTATGTAAAGTTTAAAAATAAAATAAAATTGGAGAAAAAAAAAAAAAAATGAATTGTGGTGTTGGAGAAGACTCTTAAGAGTCCCTTGGAATGCAAGGAAATCCAACCAGTCAATTCTAAAGGAAATCAGTCTTGAATATTCATTGGAAAGACTGATAGTGAGGCTGAAACTCCAATCCTTTGGCCACCTGATGCGAAGAACTGACTCGTTGGAAAAGACCCTGATTTGGGAAAGATTGAAGGCAGGAGGAGAAGGGAACAGCAGAGGATGAGATGGTTGGATGGTATCACTGACTCGATGGACATGAGTTTGAGCAAGTTCTTGGAGTGGTGATGGATCAGGAAACCTTTTGTGCTACAGTCCATGGAGCCACGAAGAGTCGGACATGACTGAGAGACTAAACTGACTACAAGCTTTTTTGTAGTTGATATTTTTTTTTGGATGTTGGCTGATGTTTTGCATTTGGATTTCATGTGGATAATTTTTTAAGCTTTGAAGTTCCAATTGTTGTTTTAGAATTGCTACATATGGTACATCTCATTACTTTCAGTTAAGGGCAGGCTTAGCGAAAACAAATACATCTCTAAGTCTGAGCTCTCTCTGATTCTTCTTCCTTCTTTATCTATTCTTCCTCTCTCCTCACCCGCTCTCCTTGCTATATTCTCCACAATGGCAAAAACTTTCCCTCTACCTCTGATCACGTGTACATTACCCCAGTAACTAACAAAAACTGGTCTAGTCAAACTAAACAGGCACAAAATAACCAGGATACCAAAAGTTAAGCTCATACAAGCTGCAAACCATATTGTTTCTTGGTAGCAACTCAGACCTCATAAACCTAAAGAAGAGAAAGGAAAGAAAACTTTGTTACTTTCTTGCTTGTTACAGGCTATGTGAGAGTATAATCTGTAGGTATGACACATTTTTTAAGAAGTTACCTTCATTGGATAGAACTGAATGGTAGTTACTGATTGGAATAGCATATCTTCCATCTCTTACTCTTTTTCTCTGTCATAAGATTGTATGTGACAAGGCCACTCATTTTTTGTTTGTTTGTTTGTTTGTTTTTTCTTTCTTTCAATGTGTAGGTGCATGTCTTAGGGATTTAAAAATTTCAAAACTAGTTTACTTATGCAAAGCATGTTTACATATAGAACACTTATGCAAAGAAACTGACTCCATGTTTTCTGAATTCTTCAAGGAACAGACAAATTAGAGACTGATGAAATACAGATCTGAAGTAATCTTTTAAAATATTACTTTGGGTTCTGTGACATTATTGTGAATAATTAAAGTGTGCAGTACTTAATGCAGATGTACTGCAAGTTAACACCAGACTAATACTGGGAGGTCAGGTCTAGATGCCATGCTTGTGTCAGCATAGTCTTTTATGTCTTCTGTCTCTGAGTTGTGGTTTCTTTTTTATCCTTTCTTCTTTATCTGGACTGTAATGTGTGGTCTGTAAGTATGATTCAGATATTCTTGTATTATTTACTTTTTAATAAAGAAAAAACTTTAAAAAATTGCTGCACATACCCTTACATTTGCAAAGTACTTTTTTTGCTTTTTAGTATGGCCTCAAAGACATGGTGTCATTGTATCCTTAAAAATGTAGATTATGAATATGATCAGTAAACCTCTTTAGCAGAGAGAAACAGGCACATCATTTCAAAAAGTCTCTGTATTTCACAGTTATTGGAGCAGAACTGAAGGTAGGGTCCAGGTCTTCTGCCACTTGATCAGAGCTCCAGTTGTGTTCATTGTTGTGTTCAACAGACCACTGTGTTCTGTTGTCTTCATTAATGTGCTGCAAAGGTTTTGGAAACCAAGCATTACAGACGAGACAGAGTGGAATATTTGATGGAAGAAAAATTGAGACAATTCCTTTTCAAATTGTCACCTTCACCTCTCTCCACAAACATTCACACAAGCTTTTTTTTTAATATGAGTGAAGTTATCAAACAATCTCAGAGCCTAAATTTTGGATCTAGAATTTACACATGATTTTTTGTGGAGCTAATAATAATTAGTACCATTTAAGAACATCACTCATACGTGTGGAAGCTTTGAAAGGATAGAAAACAGTTCTCAGTATTGCACAGGTTACTCCCTAGTTGGAGATAAAACAGTTTCAAACACAAATGCAACTATGCAATTAAAATAACAAGGAAATAATACACTTCACACATGTATGACACATGTTTGGGATTGACCAGTTGCTCAGACCCCCAACCGCTGTGCGTGCAGTGCATCCTCTTCTTCCCTAACTCAATTCCTACTGTTAAGTTTTGTTCAGGCAAGTCTTCTCTGACCTCCTTGATTTGCTAGAAACTCTGATCCCCCCACCTTAAATTGTTATATTTTCAACAGTCTCACTTAACATAGCTTCTATTTTCCCTTTATTTGTGTAGTTATTAATGTCTTCCTTTGCCATTTGACTCTAAGTTCTACGAGACTAGGAACTGTGCTCCTTTTTGAACACTCTTGTGATACAATAGCTTACACAGTGTTGTATACAAAATATGTAATCAGTAAGTGGTCAAGAAGTACCGAACATACTCCAACGTTAGCTGTCAAGTAGGATTTGGTGAATTTGGCACTGTTAATATTTTACTCTAAATCATTATTTTTTGTGCTGTCCTATGCATTGTGGAAAAATCTGAAAGAGATGGGAATACCAGACCACATGACCTGCCTCTTGAGAAACCTATATGCAGGTCAGGAAGCAACAGTTAGAACAGGACATGGAGTAATAGACTGGTTCCAAATAGGAAAAGGAGTATGTCAAGGCTGTATATTGTCACCCTGCTTATTTAACTAATATGCAGAGTACATCATGAGAAAAGCTGGACGGGAGAAGCACAAGCTGGAATGAAGATAGCCAGGAGAAATAAAATAACCTCAGATATGCAGATGACACCACCCTTATGGCAGAAAGTGAAGAGGAACTAAAAAGTCTTCTGATTAAAGTGAAAGTGGAGAATGAAAAAGTTGGCTTAAAGCTCAACATTCAGAAAACGAAGATCATGGCATCTGACCTCATCACTTCATGGGAAATAGATGGGGAAACAGTGGAAACAGTGTCAGACTTTATTTTTTGGGGCTCCAAAATCACTGCAGATGGTGATTGCAGCCATGAAATTAAAAGACACTTACTCCTTGGAAGGCAAGTAATGACCAACCTAGATAGCACATTGAAAAGTAGAGACATTGCTTTGCCAACAAAGGTCCATCTACTCAAGGCTATGGTTTTTCCAGTGGTCATGTATGGCTGCGAGAGTTGGACTGTGAAGAAAGCTAAGCACCGAAGAATTGATGCTTTTGAACTGTGGTGTTGGAGAAGACTCTTGAGAGTCCCTTGGACTGCAAGGAGATCCAACCAGTCCATTCTGAAGGAGATCAGCCCTGGGATTTCTTTGGAAGGAATGATGCTAAAGCTGAAACTCCAGCACTTTGGCCACCTCATGCGAAGAGTTGACTCTTTGGAAAAGACTCTGATGCTGGGAGGGATTGGGGGCAGGAGGAGAAGGGGATGACAGAGGATGAGATGGCTGGATGGCATCACTGACTCAATGGACGTGAGTCTGGGTGAACTCCGGGAGTTGGTGATGGACAGGGAGGCCTGGTGTGCTGCGTTTCATGGGGTCGCAAAGAGTCAGACATGACTGAGTGACTGAACTAAACTGAACTGATGCATTGTAGGCTGTTTAGTATCATCCTTGGCCTCTAGCCAGTAGGTGTCAATATTATTTCCTCCTATTCCTTCCTGTCACCCCTAAATCTTCACAACCATAAATGCTTCCAGACATTGTGAAATGTCCCCTGAGTGCAAAACCATCCCTGATTGACAACCATTGCTTTAAAGAAATAATTCCAGTCTTATTTCTCACATTTTCACAGAATGGATGGTCTACTTCATCAAAGTACTGTAACCTACTTTCACTCATATATATCCACCTTATACCATCTTTAAGCCATTGTTTAAGGTAGTATTTTTTGTTTCTTCTTTAATTTCCTTATTCTATTAATTTCTTCAAATCTTATCCACACTATAGAGCCTTATTTTGATTCTCAGCAGTTAGATGAGGCTTTCTCATTAGTCAGGGTCCTAGCAAGAAGCAGATGGCATCTCAGATAGGAATAAAATATATATGTACAGAAGTAGGCAAAGTGCAGGCAAGGAAAAAAAGGGATAATGTAGTATCCCACAGTTGGTAAGATGCTAAGGCCTGACAAGGCAAACCAAAGTGAATTCTTAGAGAGGAAGCTAGAGAAATAAGCTGTTTGATGTCATTCTTTACATCAATTCCTTCTATAATTCCCCTTTGGATGAGCCACACAGAAAATTATAGAGTAAGAAAAACTATTAATATATCCCAATGGGTCAAACTGTTGGGGTAGACGATCAGAGTGGAGAAGGATAAAGTGAAGCTGGTAAAACAAAATGTAGTTAATTCAGCCCACTTATTCTCTGTACCTTTGTAAGCAAAACACAATTGCCCCAAGCATTTATATCACATATAATTTGTATTATTTCTGTGAAATTAACTTGCATGGCACATAAGAGTGCTTCCTTGATTGTCTTGATTTTTTACTTTTTAAAACAAATCCTGTTTACCTACTAGCATACCAATAAGAGTGAATCTAAAATCTTTAAAAGCATGTACTGTGTGCTGATTGTATTCTATTGGATATATTTACTTACTAGAGACAAGTTTTTTTAAAACTATTTATATTTTGTTACTATTTAAAAATTTTGATTTCCAGGTGGAAAGAGTGAGAAGTACAAGGATCTCATGCTTGCTCTCTTCTAATTTTGAACCAGCTTCTCTAAGCAAATTACTCTTTCCTTATCCTTATATCTTACTTATACCTCAACCCCACTGAAATTAACCCACCACCTTCATGCACTGAATTTGGTTTGAGATATAGATAAGCACGATGGTGTGATCACTCACCTAGAGCCAGACATCTTGGAATGTGAAGTCAAGTGGGCCTTGGAAAGCATCACTATGAACAAAGCTAGTGGAGGTAATGGAATTCCCGTTAAGCAATTTCAAATCCTGAGAGATGATGCTGTGAAAGTGCTGCACTCAATATGCCAGCAATTTAGGAAAACTCAGAAGTAGCCACAGGACTGGAAAAGGTCAGTTTTCATTCCAATCCCAAAGAAAGGCAATTCCAAAGAATGCTCAAACTACCACACAATTGCACTCACATGCTAGTAAAGTAATGCTCAAAGTTCTCCAAGCCAGGCTTCAGCAATATGTGAACCGTGAACTTCCTGATATTCAAACTGGTTTTAGAAAAGTCAGAGGAACCAGAGATCAAATTGCCAACATCCGCTAGATCATTGAAAAAGCAAGAGAGTTCCAGAAAAACAACTATTTCTGCTTTATTGACTATGCCAAAGCCTTTGACTGTGTGGATCACAATAAATTGTGGAAAATTCTGAAAGAGATGGGAATACCAGACCACATGACCTGCCTTTTGAGAAACCTGTATGCAGGTCAGGAAGCAACAGTTAGAACTGGACATGGAAGAACAGACTGGTTCCAAATAGGAAAAGGAGTACGTCAAAGCTGTATAGTGTCACCCTGCTTATTTAACTTATATGTAGAGTACATCATGAGAAACGCTGGACTGGAACAAGCACATGCTGGAATCAAGATTGCCAGGAGAAATATCAATAACCTCAGATATGCAGATGACACCACCCTTATGGCAGAAAGTGAAGAGGAACTAAAAAGCCTCTTGATGAAAGTGAAAGTGGAGAGTGAAAAAGTTGGCTTAAAGCTCAACATTCAGAAAAGTAAGATCATGGCATCTGGTCCCATCACTTCATAGGGAATAGATGGGGAAACAGTGGAAACAGTGTCAGACTTTATTTTTTGGGGGGCTCCAAAATCATTGCAGATGGTGATTGCAGCCATGAAATTAAAAGACACTTACTCCTTGGAATGAAAGTTATGACCAACCTAGATAGCATATTGAAAAGCAGAGATACTACCTTTCCAACAAAGATCTATCTAGTCAAGGCTATGGTTTTTCCAGTGGTCATGTATGGCTATGAGAGTTGGACTGTGAAGAAAGCTGAATGCCAAAGAATTGATGCTTTTGAACTGTGGTGTTGGAGAAGACTCTTGAGAGTCCCTTGGACTGCAAGGAGATCCAACCAGTCCATTCTAAAGGAGATCAGTCCTGGGTGTTCATTGGAAGGACTGATGCTAAAGCTGAAACTCCAATACTTTGGCCACCTCAAGCGAAGAGTTGACTCATTGGAAAAGACCCTGATGCTGGGAGGGATTGGGAGCAGGAGTTGGAGGGGATGACAGAG
This sequence comes from Bos indicus, assembly GCF_029378745.1. Taxonomy (NCBI): domain Eukaryota; kingdom Metazoa; phylum Chordata; class Mammalia; order Artiodactyla; family Bovidae; genus Bos; species Bos indicus. Next base: position 13,440,114 of record NC_091783.1, read on the forward strand.
GATAAGATGGCTGGATGGCATCACCGACTAGATGGACATGAGTTTGAGTGAATTCTGGGAGTTGAGGATGGACAGGGATGCTTGGCGTGCTGTGATTCATGGGGTCGCAGAGTCGGACATGACTGAGCGACTGAACTGAACTGACATATATATATATATATATATATATATATATATATATATATCAGTAGACAAGCTTTTTCCTTTTCTTTTCTGGACCCCTTTCATTATTTTATACTTTACCTAATTCTCTAATCATTTCTTCTTTCCCACATTGTCCCATATTCTTGATGAGCCTTATGAATGAAAATGTTTTCTAAAATCATTTCTCTTTTGCCATAAATAGTCTTTGTAGGTAATGTTGTATATTTATTTATTTCATTCCTACCTGTACACTCTAATTTCTCAATCTGTTTTGTCAACCCATGTTATTTGATATTGCAGAGGGCCTCAAACTAATTTATTTTCCAAATTAAGCTGTCTTCTTTCTCAAAGTAGCATTTTCTTCTGTATTTATGCATGTGTGTGTGTGAAATGAGAACAATACTATTTATCTGAGAAATATCAAAACCCGAAAACCTCAAAATAATATTCTAACCAATATTCTAGCCAGCTCACCTTTCTAATGCTCCACAGCTTGTCATTTATAAATCCAATTAATGTTTTAAGTAGCTTTTAAATCTGTTTAATATATCCCATCTTTCTTATAATATGCTATATATGAAACCTTGGGCATCTTTGCATTATCTAATGTCAGAATCTCTTGTCTTTTGTGTACTGTAAATAAGAACTGGTTAAAGACTTGGAGAAGGCAATGGCACCCGACTCCAGTACTCTTGCCTGGAGAATCCCATGGACGGAGGAGCCTGGTGGGCTGCAGTCCATGGGGTCTCTAGGAGTCGGACATGACTGAGGGACTTCAGTTTCACTTTTCACTTTCATGCATTGGAGAAGGAACTGGCAATCCACTCCAGTGTTCTTGCCTGGAGGATCCCAGGGACGGGGGAGCTTGGTGGGCTGCCGCCTATGGGATCTCACAGAGTCGGACACGACTGAAGTGACTTAGCAGCAGCAGCAAAGCTTATCCTGTCCTTTAGGCCAGGTATTAGAAGTGATTTTCAGAATTCAACAATACTAGTAAGTTAGCCCAAAGCAGAAAGAAAATATCAAATAGCTCCAAGTTAGATCATAAAAAAAACAGTAGCTAAAAAGACACAATACAAAGTCCAAAGAGAAAAGAACAAAATGGTAAACCAAGAAGAGAGCAAAGAGTCAAGAATAAGAAAGAGATGTATAAAATGAGAGATAAATTATTAGTAGAATTGATATTAAAAATATTTAACAATGTGTATGGTTTTGGTATACACTCACCAGAAAGGGCAGAGAAGGCAATGGCAACCCACTCCAGTACTCTTGCCTGGAAAATCCCATGGACAGAGGAGCCTGGTAGACTGCAGTCCATGGGGTCACTAAGGGTCAGACACGACTAAGCAATTTCACTTTCACCCATTGGAGAAGGAAATGGCAACCCACTCCAGTGTTCTTGCTTGGAGAATCCTAGGGATGGGTGGCCTGGTGGGCTGCCGTCTATGGGGTCGCACAGAGTCAGACATGACTGAAGCGACTTAGCAGCAGCACCAGAAAGGGTGCTGGACATAGGGCAGGTAAGAACAATATCCTGAGAAGATATTGGTAGACTGCCCAAGGAGAGACCAATATGAGTGGAATAGCAAGTGAAAAACTCTTTTGCAGCTCAAAGTAGTGGCTTTTTCCCACCTGGTATAAATTAATATAACTCAGTTATAGTTTGGCTAGATGTCAGACCTAGAAGAAACTGAAGGAAAAATGGGTAAAATAACAATGAAGTGATTACATCTAGAGTGAACTCCCGGGTCCTTGCATTGTTATTATTGTTTAGTCACTAGGTCAAGTCTGACTCTTTTTCATCCCCATAGGCTGTAGCCCACAAGCTCCTCCTCCAGGGGATTTTTTCTAGACAAGAATACTGGAGTGGGTTGCCACTTCCTTCTCCAGGGGATCTTGACACAGGAATCGAATCTGTGGCTCCTGCCAAGTCTCTTGCATTGCAGGCAGATTCTTCACCACTGAGACACTGGTGAATTCCCAGGTGCCTGCATATGCTATGCTTAATAAAAATTATATTTTCTAGAGCTATCCAGTTTCTTGGTATATGTACAAAACTCAATGATTTTTTTCTCACTAATTGCATTAGTGGAATCTTCCACTTTTTCTCAACTTCCAATTTAAAGTTGGTTAACACTGCAGAGCCTTGAATTCTATAAGCATACGCTGCTTTCCTATTATTTTGCTCCTTTGCTTATGCTATTCTTGCTTCCTGGAACATCTCACAAGTGCCAGCATGGAGAACTCCTACTTGTTCTTTAAAGAGCTAAAGTGAAAAGTGAAAGTGCTAGTCACTCAGTCGTGTCTGACTCTTTGCTACCCCATGGACTATATAGCCTCTGTTCACAGAATTCTCCAGGGAAGAATACTGGAGTGGGTTGCCATTCCTTTCTCCAGGCGATCCTTCTGAGCCAGGGATTGAGCCTGGGTATCCTACATTGCAGGCAGACTTATATTGTCTGAGACACCAGGGAAGGTAAAGTTTCATCTAAACCTAGCAAGGCTTGTTTCACTCCTTCAAGAATCATTCTTCATTCGTGAATGAATTTATGTCCCTTTTTTTCTTGAATAAAAATGAATAAATGAATGAATGAGCTTATGCCCCGTCATGCATTTTTTTGTAAAAGCATTCAGATTGTGCCATGGTGTTAAACTGCCTTGTTTCTGGCTCCTACATTTAGGCATTCAGTTTCTGTTGAGGGTCAGAATTTTGATGATACTTATTCATCTTAAAATCTCCAACTTTGTATATACCATCTGTTGGGGAGAAAGTTTTTTCTCATTTCATAGGTTCATCTGGCTAGTCTATGAATTAAATTGACATAAGACACATTAAAAGGAGAAAATTGAAAAAAAAAATTAGTATCATGTGTACATGGAACTCAGAAAAACTTTAAGACTAAGAGATAGCATGAACAGAGTGAATTTATTTGTATTTGCAGAATATAATGCATAAAAATGTACATATACAGGTATATTATATATAAAATTATGTATAAAGATGTGTTTTATTTAAAAATACATAATAAAACTCCACTATGCTGAGACTACAACATCATAAAGACAATCAGGCTTACTTCAGAAGAAGAAAAACAACAGAACTATACTTAAAATAATAAGAATTTAATACAATAATCTTGGAAATAAACAATTCATGAATTGCAACATTTTCAATGTTTGACATAATACTTACATGGTATTCCAAATCTCTGATGATTTTAATGAAATGGAACTAAAGGGTTTTGTATCAAGTGTTAGAATATCAATTCAGGGATTGCAACATTTACACTGTTTTGTATAATTCTATTACTTGGTGAATACACAGTTGGTAACTCCATGATTTAGCTGCTACCAGTCCCTCTTCTGGAGAAGGCACTGGCACCCCACTCCAATACTCTTGCCTGGAAAATCCCATGGACCGAGGAGCCTGGTTGGCTGCAGTCCATGGGGGCTAAGAGTCAGACACGACTGAACGACTTCACTTTCAATTTTCACTTTCATGCATTGGAGAAGGAAATGGCAACCCACTCCAGTGTTCTTGCCTGGAGAATCTCAGGGACAGTGGGCTGTCATCTATGGGGTCGCACAGAGTAGGACACGACTGAAGTGACTTAGCAGCAGCAGCAGCAGCAATCCCTCTTCAGCTATGTCATTCATCGTATAATGCAGAAAGAGAAAAACTTGTTTCCGTATGACTATCTCAGTTTAGTTCAGTTCAGTCGCTCAGTCATGTCCGACTCTTTGCGACCCCATGAATCACAGCACACCAGTCTTCCCTGTTTATCACCAAGTCCCAGAGTCCACCCAAACCTATATCCATTATGTCAGTGATATCATCCAACCATCTCATCCTCTGTCTTCCCCTTCTCCTCTTACCCTCAATCTTTCCCAGCATCAGGGTCTTTTCAAATGAGTCAGCTCTTTCCATCAGGTGGCCAAAGTATTGGAGTTTCAGCTTCAACTTCACTGCCTGCAATGAACACCCAGGAATAATCTACTTTAGGATGGACTGGTTGGATCTCCTTGCAGTCCAGTTCAGTTCAGTTCAGTTCAGTCGCTCAGTTGTGTCCGACTGTTTGCGACCCCAGGAATCACAGCACGCCAGTCCTCCCTGTCCATCACCAACTCCTGGAGTTCACTCAGACTCACATCCATTGGGTCAGTGATGCCATCCAGCCATCTCATCCTCTGTCGTCCCCTTCTCCTCCTGCCCCCAATCCCTCCCAGCATCAGAGTCTTTTCCAATGAGTCAACTCTTCGCATGAGGTGGCCAAAGAGTACTTTGGCAGTAGCAGTTTCAGCTTTAGCATCATTCCTTACAAAGAAATCCCAGAGTTGATCTTCAAAATGGACTGGTTGGATCTCCTAGCAGTCCAAGGGACTCTCAAGAGTCTTCTCCAACACCACAGGTCAAAAGCATCAATTCTTTGGCGCTCAGCCTTCTTCACAGTCCAACTCTCACATCCACACATGACCACAGGAAAAACCACAGCCTTCACTAGACGAACCTTTGTTGGCAAAGTAATGTCTCTGCTTTTCAATACGCTATCTAGGTTGGTCATAACTTTCCTTCCAAGGAGCAAGCGTCTTTTAATTTCATGGCTGCAATCAGCATCCACAGTGATTTTGGAGCCCAGAAAAATAAAGTCTGACACTGTTTCCACTGTTTCCCTATCTATTTCTCATGAAGTGATGGGACCGAATGCCATGATCTTAGTTTTCTGAATATTGAGCTTTAAGCCGACTTTTTCACTCACTTCTTCTACTTTCTTCAAGAGGCTCTTTAGTTCCTCTTCACTTTCTGCCATAAGGGTGGTTTCATCTGCAAATCTGAGGATATTGATATTTCTCCCAGCAATCTTCATTCCAGCCTTTGCTTCCTGCAGCCCAGCGTTTCTTATGATGTACTCTGCATATAAGTTAAACAAGCAGGGTGACAATATACAGCCTTGATGTACTCCTTTTCCTATTTGGAACCAGTCTGTTGTTCCATGTCCAGATCTAACTGTTGCTTCCTGACCTGCATATAGGTTTCTCAAAAGGCAGGTCAGGTGGTCTGATATTCCCATCTTTTTCAGAATTTTCCATAGTTTATTGTGATCCACACAGTCAAAGGTTTTGGCATAGTCAATAAAGCAGAAATAGATGTTTTTCTAGAACTCTCTTGCTTTTTCAATGACCCAGCAGATGTTAGCAATTTGATCTCTGGTTCCTCTTCCTTTTCTAAAACCAGCTTGAACATCAGGAAGTCCATAGTTCACGTATTGCTGAAGCCTGGCTTGGAGAATTTTGAGCATTACTTTACTAGCGTGTGAGATGAGTGCAATTGTGCAGTAGTTTGAGTATTCTTTGGCATTTCCTTTCTTTGGGATTGGAATGAAAACTGACCTTTTCCAGTCCTGTGGCCACTGCTTAGTTTTCCAAATTTGCTGACATACTGAGTACAGCACTTTCACAGCATCATCTTTTAGAATTTGAAATAGTTCAACTGAAATTCCATCGCCTCTACTAGCTTTGTTCATAGTGATGCTTTTTAAGGCCCACCTGACTTCACATTGCAGGATATCTGGCTCTAGGTGAGAGTGAGTGATCACACCTTCGTGATTATCTGAGTTGTTAAGATTTTTTTTTTTGTACTGTTCTTCTGTGTATTCTTGCCACCTTTTTTTAGTATCTTCTGCTCTGTTAGGTCCACACCATTTCTGTCCTTTATTGAGCCCTTCTTTGCATGAAATGTTCCCTTGGTATCTATAATTTTCTAGAAGAGATCTCTAGGCTTTCCCATTCTGTTGTTTTCCTCTATTTCTTTGCATTGATCCCTGAGGAAGGCTTTCTTATCTCTCCTTGCTATTCTTTGGAACTCTGCATTCAAATGGGTATATCTTTCCTTTTCTCTTTTACTTTTCGCTTCTCTTCTTTTCATGGTTATTTGTAAGGCATCCTCAGACAGCCATTTTGCTACTTGCATTTCTTTTTCCTGGGGATGATCTTGCTCCCTGTCTCCTGTACAATGTCACGAACATCTGTCCATAGTTCATCAGGCACTCTGTATATCAGATCTAGTCCCTTAAATCTATTTCTCACTTCCACTGCATAGTCATAAGGGATTTGATTTAGGTCAAACCTGAATGGTCTAGTGGTTTTCCCATCTTTCTTCTATTTAAGTCTGAATTTGTTAATAAGAGTTTCATGATCTGAACCACAGTCCACTCCCGGTCTTGTTTTTGCTGACTGTATAGAGCTTCTCCATCTTTGGCTGCAAAGAATATAATCAGTCTGATTTTGGTGTTGACCATCTGGTGAGATCCATGTGTAAAGTCTTCTCTTGTGTTGTTGGAAGAGGGTGTTTGCTATGACCAGTGCGTTCTCTTGGCAGAACTCTGTTAGCTTTTGCCCTGCTTCATTCTGTACTCCAAGGCCAAATTTGCCTGTTACGCCAGGTGTTTCTTGACTTCCTACTTTTGCATTGCAGCCCCTATAATGAAAAGGACATCTTTTTTGGGTGTTAGTTCTAGCAGGTCTTGTAGGTCTTCATAGAACCATTCAACTTCAGCTTCTTCAGCATTACTGGCTGGGCCATAGACTTGGGTTACCGTAATATTGAATGGTTTGCCTTGGAAATGAACCGAGATCACTCTGTAGTTTTTGAGATTGCATCCAAGTTCTGCACTTTGGACTCTTTTGTTGACTATAATGGCTACTCCATTTCTTCTATCTCACTTCTGCTCAAATATCTCACTTCTGCTCAAAAGCTGAGCTTCTTATCACCTCTGTTCTCCTTTGTAGCTTGTTTTTCTGAACAAATGATTTTTTGATCTAAAAATTTTTATAGTATCAATATGGCTGGTCTGTCCTCAATTTGATACATTACTTCCATCACATTTAACACTTAAAATAGAAATGGAAAATGAAAACATAGTTTAAAGACTCAATATTCATAAGCTTTTGGTGATATCTATATATTTTATGACTTGATTTTGTTTTCCCACTCCAATTCTTCCCACACAGAATCACACTAATTGTTGATTTAATGCACTTTCTTTATGCTTTGACTATCATGTCTCTCCCAGATGGGGCTGCATGCTGTCCAGATGCTCCATAATCTTTACCTACCCAGATGTGATATTGACCACATCAACTCAGAATCTACTTTTCACTACAATTAGTGACATGTCTGCAGTGTTCTTTATTTACTCTTCATTGCCTGGTTGATGTTCCTTGCCATTCTCAGCTAAGTGAACATGATCTGTTACTGCTTAGAGCAATATCTCTAGGTTGAATCTAAACTTCAAGCTCAAATGTTAGATACCTGGACCTTCACAAAACAAACAAACAAACAAAAAAACCCTTAATGATTTGCTATCCATAGAGTTCACTTTTTTCCTACATATTTACAAATGTAAATGTCACCATTGTTTTTAGTCAATTCAGTCATGTTCACTTCTTTGAGATACCATGGACTGTATCCCACCAGGGTTTTCTTTCCATGGAATATTCCAGGCACGATTACTGGATTGGACTGCTATTTCACACTCCAGGAGATCTTCCAGAACTAAGAATCAAATCTGCATCCCCAAGTCTCCTGCATTGCAGGTGGATTCCTTACCACTGAGCCACTGGGAAGCCCATAAAGTCCAGTATTTATTCAAAACTTAGTTGCATTCATGGAGAAAAATATTCATATTTTATAAGTTATATATTATACCTTTTAAGAGTGTATTTCTTTCATATGTGAATCTGGTCCTTAAATTTCTGAGACAAAAAAGGGTCACATTTCATACTTTTAAAATGTTTCTCACAGTGCCAAGTGTAATATGTAGTAAAAATAAGAAAGAGTATAATTACAAATTTTCTCATGGATCCAGTTTACCTGGGTTTGCACATTTTGAGCAATTCTTTTGATGGCAAATCCATTAATGTGAAGCCATTTCATTCTGGTTGTAAAGCTAACTCATATTTATATCATACCTTATTCTTTCAAAGAAATATTGTATATAGTATTTTATCCTAACAGTTGAGCATATTAAGCAGACATGGTTACTGTTATAATAAAAACTCATGAAATATCAAAATAACATGACTAACATTACTTTAATATCATGCACTCTAGCATCAACACACAGTTCATATTTAAATTAATATTTATGTCATATAATATTTAATAAATGTAAATAGGAAATTATATAAAATTTTCTATAGTAGTCATGATAATTATCATTTATTATAAATGACTACTTACTGAATTCTTGCTTTATATGTGCCTTCTACTAGGTGCTTTATAAATCTTATAGTTTATTCTCACAACAGTCCTGAAAGATAGACATTATTATCATTATTTTATCTATGAGGAAATTTACATTGAGAACCTAGCTAATTTCAAGGCATACAATTATTATATGGCCAACCAAAATTTCAAGCCCAGATTTCTATTGTTCCATAGTTCCTTCCTTTTTCTCCTGAATTAGGTTTCATCTCCGTATCTCCACTTAAAGATAAATTATGCTCATAAGAAGCAGTGCAGACAGACTTTGAATTTCAATTTAGTTTTACTTCCATTATATTGCAAATGCCTTCAAAAGCTATGCTAATCTGTTATTTTAAACTGCTTTATTACATATCACAGTTATGAAATTAAAAAGTTAACATTTTAGAGGAAACAATTTCAAACCTATTTGAATTTTATCCAATTATTTATCCAAAGACATTGTTGGATAATAATCATGAAACTATTATAGAGCAAACTGGCCTCAAGACGGATTTTTCTTTCTTTATGCCAACAAAACTACAAATCTAATACATTGTCTTTCATTCTGTGAAACCACGTAAGTAGATTTTTTTTTTAAGTATTTAAAAAGGATCAACTTTGAGAACACAATGATCAAATAATGAATTTAGACTCAGTTGAATATTTTACCTACCAAGTAAATTCAGACCTGCTTAAAAAATTGATGGGATTCAAACACATTTTCTCTTCCTCTGAGTCACCTACTACCTGGGTGAGTCCAGGAATGCCATTTTCTGAGATAATCAGGAGTTTATGCAGGCTGTATCTAGGCAATTGAATTAAGCTAGACCAAATTTAAATAAGAAATGCAATCTAGCTGTTACTCTTGTTTACTTCAGAGCTATATTGCAGTGTGAGAAGCTAAAATACTACCACTACTAACAATAATAATAATTGTTGTTGTTCAGTCATGTCTGACTCTTTGTGACCCCATGGGCTGCAGCATGTCAGGCTTCCCTGTCCATCACCATCTCCCAGATATTGCTTAAACTCATGTCCATTGAGTCAGAGATGCCATCCAAGCATCTCATCCTCTGTCATCCCCTAATCCTCCTGCATCAGAGTCTTTTCAAATGATTCAGCTCTTCACATCAGGTGGCCAAAGTATTGGCACTTCAGCTTTAGCATCAGTCCTTCTAATGAATATTCAGGACTGATTTCCTTTAGGATGGACTGGCTTGATCTCCTTGTAGTCCAAGGTACTTTCAAGAGTCTTCTTCAACACTACAGCTCAAGAGCATCAATTCTTCACCATTTGGCCTTCTTTATGGTCCAATTCTCGCATCATACATGACTACTGGAAAAACCATGCTGCTGCTGCTGCTGCTAAGTCGCTTCAGTCATGTCTGACTCTGTGCGACCCCCTAGATGGCAGCCCACTAGGCTCCTCCATCCCTGGGATTCTCCAGGCAAGAATACTGGAGTGGGTTGCCATTTCCTTCTCCAATGCATGCATGCATGCTAAGTCACTTCAGTAATGTCCGACTATTGTGCAACCCTACGGACAGCAGCCCACCAGGGTCCTCTGTCCATGGTATTCTCTGGGCAAGAATAGTGGAGTAGGTTGTCATTTCCTTCTCTGGGAAAAACCATAGTTGTGACTATACAGACATTTGTCGGCAAAGTAATAATAATAAAACTACCTAAATCTAGATTCTTGTTATATGAAGCATTGCCAACAGAACAGCAGCAAAGCACCCTCTGAGAGATTGTTGGCAATGCAGAGAAGGCAACTTTGTTATAAGCACTTCAAAACTAATTACTGAGTATATAAAAATACCTTCAGTAAAGCCTTTCCATTTAACTAACTGCTGTTGAATTCTAAGAAGTTTGTATATGCAAAACAATAGCTGCTCATTATGTCCCTTTATACATTCTCTTATACAATTCCCATGAATTCCATTGGATTTTAAATGGACTGAGTTAGAGTTTATCATTAACCTAAACTCAGGATCTAATATTAATTGAGGTGGCCCTGCAAATTAAATGGAATATAATTCAAAACATATATGGATATCAATTAGAAACTTAAAATTTTAAATTTGTCATCATACTTGTGAACAGATTCAAAGGCTTACAGAATTTATTTTTGAGAAATAGCCCTTGTATAAGCATGGCATTGCAACTATTGGAAGGATTGTTTTAGAATGGATTCATCACTGGGAGGGATAAATATAAGTCACACACACTAAGATCAGTCTATTAGATATTCAGTCAATATGAAAAACCCAAGATAGCTGTTAATTCTTTATTCTTTCTCTCATTTCTTATCCTGCCTTCAATCTTTCCCAACACCAGGATCTTTTCTAATAGGATCAGGTGGCCAAAATATTGAAGCTTCAGCATCAATCCTTCCAAAGAATATCGAATTGATTTCCTTTAGAATTGATTGGTTTAATTTTCTTGCTGTCCAAGGGACCCTCAAGAGCCTTTTCCAGCACCAAAATTCAAAAATATCAATTCTTCAGTGCTCTTCATGCAATTCTTTAATGCTTCCTCATGGTCCAACTCTAATATCCATACATGACTACTGGAAAATCCATAGCTTTGACTATACGGACCTTTGTCAGTAAAGTGATGTCTCTGTTTTCTAATACACTGTCTAGGTTTGTCATAGCTTTTCTTCCAAGGAGCAAGTGTCTTTTAATTTCATGGCTGCAGTCACTGACTGCAGTGATTTTGGGGCCCATAAAGAATAAAATCTATCACTGGTTCCATTTTTTCCCCATCTATTTGCCATGAAGTGATGGGACTAGATGCCATGCTCTTAGTTTTTTTGGATGTTGAGTTTTAAGAAAGTGACTCATATTACTTTATTTATCCTATGCTTGCTTGACATAATATCTGGGTCTTTTCATCCTTGGATAATTAATTTTTGTAGTATCTGTTGACTTTGCTCCTCATCCCTGTACATATATTCTCTTGACATTTTGTGTCTTTTATTTAGTGTTTATATATCCAAAATTCTAACACCTTGCCAATATTTCAGATGAATCATTTAATTCTAATTACATTGTTCAATTTTTTTTTAAAATTTTTACTAGTATTTATTTTTATCTATTGGCTACTTGGTATTTTACCTACTTTTAAATTTATCTATTTTACAAAAAAATTCAGATCCTATTATTGAGGAGATTTAAACACAAAGTTTAATCATTTAATTGTATGTAAGGTTTTGAGCTCCTGCTAGATCTTTACAGCCTAGGTGACATTCCTCGATCACCACCACTTGTCTTTTCTGGTCTCTGACATTTGTAAGATCCTTTAAACTTAGTTGAGCTTTTTGTTTTCTGGCTATGGCACTACTTACAATTCCTGCTTTACATGTCCTTGCACATACATGTATCCTACAAAAATGCCTTCAATGTGAAGAGAGTCTTTTATGTGTTTGTTTTTTGTTTGTTTATATTTAGTTGTTGGAGAAAGAAATGGCTACCCACTTTGGTATTCTTGCCTGGAGAATCTCATGAACAGAGGAGCCTGGCAGGCTATTGTCCATGGGGTCACAAGAGTCAGACATGACTTAGCAACTAAACCACCATCACCATTTTTAGCTGGGGCATGCAAACTCCCAGTTGTAGCGTGTGAACTCTCAGTTGTGGTATGTGGGATCCAGGGACCAGGGATTGAAACCGGTGTCCCTACATTGGGACCACAGAGCCTCAGCCACTGGACCACCAGGGAAGTCTATGAATAGTTTTTGAACTTTCAAAATGTTATTTGTGATGTGGTCCTATCATTTAATAGTCAGTGTGAAAACATAGATAATACTAAAACTGCTCAAAAATAGCATTTAAGCTTTTCATGTCTGTGCTAATCATTCCTTTCTAGATCTCCTATTTGGTCTATAGCTGAATGAGAGATGACACCTAATAAATTGATAACAAATATACAATATCCAAGAATTGGAAGAGTATAATGAGGTCATCTACTTGAACTTCCAAGCCAGAGTCTAAAATTTTCAGCATATTCATAAAATTGAAGGGTATGAATCTGACTTTCCAAAATGGGAGAGTGGCACGAACTAAAGCAAAGCCAGAAAAAACATTAAAACCTCTTTCAGGACACTGAAACCCAGCAGGATTCTGTGGATATCTCCTAGGAACAAAAGTTCCTTTCTGTCCTCCATTTCTTATTTGTTAAAAAAAAAAAAAAAAAAAAAGCTTTAGTTTCCTATACTTTACCAGAGAAATATAAAGAAACAAACAAGGAAAAGACTCAACCTGGCTGTCCACAAGCATGTAGATCCCACACTGGTTGAAATTAACATTGATAATTAAGACTGCTAAAATATAACCAACCAGAAGAAATTAATGAGCCCCACACTCTCACCCCAAATATTGCCTTTAAAAATCATTCCCTGACACCCACTGGGGAGTTCTGATATTTTGAGAATGAACCACCCATGCTCTTTACTGGGCTCTGCAAAAATGCTGTACTTTCTTTCACTGCAATATATATATATCAATGTCAAAATATTGGCTTTGCAAACAAGTGACTCAAGTTCTTCTCAGTAACAAGATAACAGTTGGAAAGGTTAACTTGAAACTTAGGATTCAGAAAGGCTAATTTGAGGTCACAGTAACCAAAGGTCATGCAAAACAAGTAGTTTAGATTCCATATCTTAAGAATCAAGGTTTCATATTGGAAGTGATGAAAAAGCATTAAAAGTTTCATGTGGAGGAGTAGATGTGTTTCCCTCTTAAATTAATCCAGGGAATTTTTTTCAGGAGTAATGAGATTTAATGTCATAAACAGTTTTGTTTTGTTTTAAGAGAAGTAGTTCTTTATAGTATAGTCAATGAATTTCCTTGCTTAATGGGTTGGTCATTGCAGAGAATAGCCTTTTTTATTTCTAGGTAACTGAATGCACATGACCTAAATGTACCTTTCTTCTTGGATTTTTATGGTAATGATTACATGAGTTCAGGGAAGAAAGTGTATATTGAAGTTCATCAGGGGGAAAAAAAGTTATTTTAATGTTTTATTGTGACTGGTGTTGCTGATATATACAGCAATAATCCAGCTAAGAGCCATTAATAAGCATGGCTTTCTTAAATTATTTTGCAAGAGAGCTAAAGGAGTTATACTGTAAATGGAAGCAATGATTTCTTTTCTGTAGGTAATTTGTATAGAACTATTTGTAAAAACCTACAACAATGAATCACATTACTTATTACAATGACTCTAAAACTCCTTAAATGTTATTTTGTTGTTGCTACTGTTCACTTGCTAAGCCACGTCCAACTCTTTGTGACCCTATGGACTGCAGCACACCAGGGCTACCCTGTTCTTCACTATCTCCCAAATTTTCTCAAATTCATGTCCATTGAGGTGATGATGCTATCCAACCATTTCATCCTCTGCTGCCTTCTTCTTCTCTGCCTTTAATCTTTCCAGCATCAGAGTCCTTTCCAGTGAGTCAGCTATTTGCTTTACAGGGCCAAAGTATTGGAGCTTCAGTATCAGTCCTTCCAATCAATATTCAGGGTTGATTTCTTTAAGGATTGACTGGTTTGATCTCTTTGCAGTCCAAGGGTCTCTCAAGAGAATTCTCCAGCATCACAATTTGAAAGCATCAGTTCTTTGTCACTCAGTCTTCTTAATGGTTCAACACTCACATCCACACATGACTGCTTGAAAAAACCATAGCTTTGACTATACAAACCTTTTTCAGTAAAGTGATGTCTTGGCTTTTTAATACACTGTCTAGGTTTGTCACACCTTTCCTTCTGTTAGTTAGAATAGGAAACAGGAGTCCAAAATGGTGGTGGCTAAAAGACAAGGAAGGGAAGTTCAGTTCAGTTCAGTCATTCAGTCGTCTCTGACTCTTTGTGACCCTATGAATCACAGCACGTGAGGAATCCCTGTCCATCATCAACTCCCAGAGTTCACCCAGACTCACGTCCATTGAGTCAGTGATGCCATCCAGCCATATCATCGTCTGTCGTCCCCTTCTCCTCCTGCCCCCAATCCCTCCCAGCATCAGAGTCTTTTCCAGTGAGTCAACTCTTCACATGAGGTGGCCAAAGTACTGCAGTTTCAGCTTTAGCATCATTCCTTCCAAAGAAATCCCAGGGCTGATCTCCTTCAGAATGGACTGGTTGGATCTCCTTGCAGTCCAAGGGACTCTCAAGAGTCTTCTCCCACACCACAGTTCAAAAGCATCAATTCTTTGGCACTCAGCTTTCTTCACAGTCCAACTCTCACATCCATACATGACCACTGTAAACACCATAGCCTTGACTAGATGGACCTTTGTTGGCAAAGTAATGTCCTGCTTTTCAATATGCTATCTAGGTTGGTCATAACTTTCCTTCCAAGAAGTAAGCGTCTTTTAATGTCATGGCTGCAGGCACTATCTGCAGTGATTTTGGAGCCCAGAAAAATAAAGTCTGACACTGTTTCCACCGTTTCCCCATCTATTTCCCATGAAGTGATGGGACCAGATCCCATGATCCTTGTTTTCTGAATGTTGAGCTTTAAGCCAACTTTTTCACTCTCCACTTTCACTTTCATCAAGAGGCTTTTGAGTTCCTCTTCACTTTCTGCCATAAGGGTGATGTCATCTGCATATCTGAGGTTATTGATATTCCTCCTGGTAATCTTGATTCCAGCTTGTGCTTCTTCCAGTCCAGCATTTCTCATCATGTACTCTGCATATAAGTTAAATAAGCAGGGTGACAATATACAGCCTTGACGGACTCCTTTTCCTATTTGGAACCAGTCTGTTGTTCCATGTCCAGTTCTAACTGTTGCCTCAAGGCCCACAAAAATAGAACAAAGGAAGGTCAAAGGAAGGTGTGAGGACCTCAGGTATAACAAACAGCACTCTGGGTTAGCCCAATTTACATAGGGCAGGCCCAAGGGGAGGAAAAAACATATAAAGAGAGGAGCCAAAGGGCCAGGGGTCTCTCTGTCTCTCTCTCTCCCGTGCACTGGGCCACTCTTCTCTTAATTTCTTTGAGTAGACATGCCCTTGTGCTTTGAGGATGGATTTTCGTGTTATTTTCTTAATAAAATAGAGCTGTAACAAGGAGCTGTAACATTGATTTGTCTAAGAGCTATAACATGGTCTGTTTGAGACCTGAGAGCTATAACACAGTCAGGCCAAGACCCAAGAGTTGTGACAGGCAGAGGGCTTTAATGTCCATCACCCCAAATCCTTTTTGGGACAAGACACAACCAACGAGCATACACTCGCCTGACACTTCCAAGGAACAGGCATCTTTTAATATCTCAGGTACAGTTAGCATCCACAGTGATTTTATAAAAAATGTTATTTTACAAATTTTTCATTCTCTGTCTCCTCTCTTTCTTCCTTTTGATTGAAATATAGTTGATCTGCAAAGCTGTGTTAATTTTCTAGTGTAGGGCAAAATGATTCATATACATAGGTGTATATATATATAACCTTTTTCAGATTTTTCATTATAGGCTACTCAGTTCAGTTCAGTTCAGTCATTCAGTCATTTCCAACTCTTTGTGACATCGTGAATTGCAGCACGCCAGGGCTCTCTGTCCATCACCAACTCTAGGAAGTTAAACAAACTCATCTCCATCAAGTAGGTGATGTCATCCAGCCATCTCATCCTGTGTATTTCCCTTCTCCTCCTGCCCTCAATACGTCCCAGCATCAGGGCCGTTTCCAATGAGTCAACACTTTGCATGAGGTGGCCAAAGTATTGGAGTTTCAGCTTTAGCATTATTCCTTCCAATGAACACTCCAGACTGACCTCCTTTAGGATGGACAGGTTGGACCTCCTTGCAGTCCAAGGGACTCTCAAGAGTCTTCTCCAACACCACAGGTCAAAAGCATCAATTCTTCAGTGCTCGGCTTTCTTCACAGTCCAACTCTCATATCCATACGTGACCACTGAAAACACCATAACCTTGACTAGATGAACCTTTGTTGGCAAAGTAATGTCTCTGCTTTTGAATATGCTATCTAGGTTGGTCATAACTTTCCTTCCGAGGAGTAAGCATCTTTTAATTTCATGGCTGCAATCACCATCTGCAGTGATTTTGGAGCCCCCCCAAAAATAAAGTCTGACACTGTTTCTACTGTTTTCCCATCTATTTCCCTTGAAGAGATGGACTAGATGCCATGATCTTAGTTTTCTGAATGTTGAGCTTTAAACCAACTTTTTCACTCTCCTCTTCCACTTTCATCAAGAGGCTTTTTAGTTCCTCTTCATTTTCTGCCATAAGTGTGGTGTCGTCTGCATATCTGAGGTTATTGAGATTTCTCCCAGCAATCTTGATTACAGCTTGTGCTTCTTCCAGTCCAGCATTTCTCATAATGTACTCTGCATAGAAGTTAAATGAAGAGGGTGACAATATTCAGCCTTGATGTACTCCTTTTCCTCTTTGGAACCAGTCTCTTGTTCAATGTCCAATTGTAACTCTTGCTTCCTGACCTGCATATAGGTTTCTCAAGAAGCAGGTCAGGTGGTCTGGTATTCCCATCTCTTGAAGAATTTTCCACAGATTATTGTGATCCACACAGTCAAAGGCTTTGGCATAGTCAATAAAGCAGAAATAGTTGTTTTTTTCTGGAACTCTCTTGCTTTTTTGATGATCAAACAGATGTTGGCAATTTGATCTCTGGTTCCTCTTCCTTTTCTAAAACCAGCTTGAACATCTGCAAGTTCATGGTTGATGTATTGGTGAGGCCTGGCTTGGAAAATTTTGAGCATTACTTTACTAGCATGTTAGATGAGTGCAATTGTGTGGTAGTTTGAGCATTCTTTGGCATTGCCTTTCTTTGGGATAGGAATGAAAACTGACCTTTTTCAGTCCTGTGGTTACTGCTGAGCTTTCCATATTTGCTGGCATATTGAGTGCAGCACCTTCACAGCATCATCTTTCAGGATTTGGAATAGCTCAACTGGAATTCCATCACCTCCACTAGCTTTGTCGTAGTGATGCTTTCTAAGGCCCACTTGACTTCACATTCCAGGATGTCTGGCTCTAGGTGAGTGATCACACCATCGTGATTATCTTGGTTGTGAAGATCTTTTTTGTACAGTTCTTCTGTGTATTCTTGCCACCTCTTCTTAATATCTTCTGCCTCTGTTGGGTCCATACCATTTCTGTCCTTCATCGAGCCCATCTTTGCATGAAATGTTCCCTTGGTATCTCTAATTTTCTTGAAGAAATCTTTAGTCTTTCCCATTCTGTTCTTTTCCTCTATTTCTTTGCTTTGATCGCTGAGGAAGGCTTTCTTATCTCTTCTTGCTATTCTTCGGAGCTCTGAATTCAGATGCTTATATCTTTCCTTTTCTCCTTTGCTTTCCGATTCTTTTCTTTTCACAGTTATTTGTAAGGCCTCCCCAGACAGCCATTTTGCTTCTTTGCATTTCTTTTCTATGGGGATGGTCTTGATCCCTGTCTCCTGTACAATGTCATGTACCTCTGTCCATAGTTCGTCAGGCACTCTATTTATCAGATCTAGTCCCTTAAATCTATATCTCATTTCCACTGTATACTCATAAGGGATTTGATTTAGGTCATACCTGAATGGTCTAGTGGTTTTCCCTAATCTTTTAATTTAAGTCTGAATTTGGCAATAAGGAGTTCATGATCTGAGCCACAGTCAGCTGCCGGTCTTGTTTTTGCTGACTGTATAGAGCTTCTCCATGTTTGGCTGCAAAGAATATAATCAATCTGATTTCAGTGTTGAGCATCTGGTGATGTCCATGTGTAGAGTCTCCTCTTGTGTTTTTTGAAGAGGGTGTTTGCTATGACCAGTGTGTTCTGTTGGCCAAACTCTATTAGCCTTTGCCTTGCTTCATTCTGTATTCCAAGGCCAAATTTGCCTGTTACTCCAATTTGCCTGTTTCTCCAGGTGTTTCTTGACTTCCTACTTTTTCATATTGGGAAGCCCATATTAGTCTGTAATTTTATTATTTTTTGGTAATGTCTTTTTTGATATCAGGCTAATTCTGGCTTTATAGAATGACATTTTTTAAACTTAAGTGACCTGACTTTTATAAGTAAAGATGATTTGGAATGGGAAGAAGACAAAACATGGAAGAGGAAATGAATGGCTTAGTGCAAAAATCTTTATTTTGTTTTTCCTTTACCCAAACCCCTTCCCTCTCCTTTCCCCATACTACACCGCAGTCTTTGGTCTTTTTTACTTTTTTTTTTAATGGAGTAGTATTCATTTACAAGATTGTGTTAATTTCTGCTATATAACAATGTGAATCAGCCATAAAGTGCAGTCGCTCAGTCGTTTCTGACTCTTTGTGACCCCGTGGACTGTACCCACCAGACTCCTTTGTCCATGGGATTCTCCAGTCAAGAACACTGGAGTGGGTTGCTATTTCCTTCTCCAAGGGAATCTTCCTGACCCAGGGATCGAACCCAGGTCTCCCACATTGCAGACAGATGCTTTAACTTCTGAGCCACCAGGGAAGCCCAGAATCAGCCACAGGTACACATATATTTCCTCCTCTTGTGCTTCCTTCCCATTCCTCTATTTCACCTTCTAGGTCAACACAGAGCACCATGCTGAGATCCCTGTGTTCTAGAGCAGCTTCACACTAACTATTTTACACATGGTAGTGTATATATATCAACACTACACTCTCAATTCATCCCACCCTCCCTTTCTCGTCATATGTCCACATCCAACCTCTACATCTGCACCTCTGTTACTGAATTTTCAGTTCATCCCAGTTCAGTTGCTCAGTCATGTCCAACTTGTTGCAACCCCATGACTGAAGCGCAATAGTCTTCCCTGTCCATCTCAACTCCCAGAGGTTCCTCAAACTCATGTCCATTGAGTTGGTGATGCCATCCAACCATCTAATCCTCTGTTGTCTCCTTCTCCTTAGGCCTTCAGTCTTTTCCAGCACCAAGGTCTTTTCTAATAAGTCAGTTCTTCACATCAGGTGACCAAAGTATTGGAGCTTCAGCTTCAGCATCAATTCTTCCAATGAATATTCAGGACTAACATCTTTTAAGATTGACTGGTTTGACCTCCTTGCAGTCCAAAGGACTCTCAAGAATCTTCTCTAACACCACAGTTCAAAGCATCAATCTTCAGTGCTCAGCTTTCTTTATGGTCCACTCTCACATCCATACATGACTACTGGAAAAATCATAGCTCTGACTAGATGGATTTTTGTTGGCAAAATGTCTCTGCTTTTTAATACACTGTCTAGGTTTGCCATAGCTTTACTTCCAAGGAGCAAGCATCTTTTAATTTCATGGTTGCAGTCACCATCTGCAGTGATTTTGGATCCCCCAAAAATAAAGCCTGTCACTGTTTCCATTATATACCCATCTATTTGACATGAAGTGATGGGACTGGATATCATGATCTTAGTTTTTTGAATGTTGAGTTTTAAGCCAGTCTTTTCACTGTCTTCTTTCACTTGTATCAAGAGACTCTTTAGTCCCTCTTCACTATCTGCCATAAGGGTGATATCTGCATATCTGAAGTTACTGATATTTCTCTTGGCATTTTGATGTTAATATATGATGTTTGTTCTTCTTTCTCTAACTTCACTCTGTATGACAGATTATAGGTTCATCCATTTTTATTTTAATATTCAAGGAGGTGGGTCAAAAAAAGATCTTGCTATGGCTGATGTCAAAGTGTTTTTCCTGTAAAAGTTTTATAGTTTCTGACTTTACATTTATGTCTTTAACCTATTTTGAGTTTATTTTTGTGTATGGTATTGGGCAGTATTTTAATTTCATCCTTTTACATGTAGCTGTTGAGATTTCCCAGCACCACTTATAGAAGAGAATCTTTTCTCCATTGTATATTTTTGCCTTATTTGTTATAGATTAGGTGACCACAGGTACATGGGTTAATTTCTAGACTTTCTATCCTGTACCATTGGTCTAGATTTCTGTTTCTGTGCCAGTGCCATACTGTTTTGATTACTGTAGCTTTGTAGTATAGTTTAAAGTTGGGGACAATGATTCTTCCCTTTTCATTTTTTCCCCCTCAAAATTCCATTGCTATTTCTGAGTATTTTGTGTTTCCATACAAATTGTGGGCTTCCCTAGTAGCTCAGTTGGTAAAGAATCTGCCTGCAGTGCAGGAGACCCAGGTTCAATCCCTGGGTCAGGAAGATCCCCTGAAGAAGGAAATGGCAAACCACTCCAGCATCTTTTCCTGGAAAACCCCATGGACAGCGGAGCATGGTGGGCTACAGTCCATCGGGTCACAAATAGTTGGGTATGACTGAGTGACTAACACACACACACACACACACACACACACACACACAAATTGTCAAATTTTTATTCTAATCCTGTATAGAGTGTCATTGGTAATTTGACATGAATTGCACTGAATCTGTAGATTGCTTTGGGTAGTATATTAATTTTCATTATATTGACTCTTCCACTCCAAAACATGATATATTTCTCCATAGGGTTTTTCTCCTCTTTGATTACTTTCATCAGTGTTTCATAGTTTTCTGAGTAGGTAGGTTGATTGAAGAATCCTTACATTCCTGCAGTAAATATCACTTTATCATTTTACATGATCATTTTAACAGGATATTGGATTCTATTTGTTAGTATTTTGATCAGCATTATTGTTCCTATGCCCAGCAGTGGTATTAGTCTGTAATTTTGTTTTTGTGTGTGATATCTTTGTCAGGTTTGGCAACAGGGTGATGGTCACCTTGGATATCAAATTTGGGAACATTCCTCCCTCTGCAGTTTTGTAGAAGAGTTTAAGAAGAATAGGAATTTCTGTAAATATTGGATAGAATTTGCCTGTGAAGTTCATCTGATTCTGGACTTTGTTCTTTGGAAGATTTTTATTTTCAGTTTCAATTTTATTTATTCTGATTAGTCTGTTTACATTTTCTGTTTCTTACTGATTCTATCTTAGAACACTGTATCTTTCTAAGAATTTGTCCATTTCTTCCAGGATGTCCATTTTATTGCCATATAGTTGCATGTAGTAGTCTCTTAAGGGGAAGGCAATGGCACCCCAGTCCAGTACTCTTGCCTGGAAAATCCCATAGATGGAGAAGCCTGGTAGGCTGCAGTCCATGGGGTCGCTAATAGTCAGACACGACTGAACGACTTCACTTTCACTTTTCACTTCCATGCATTGGAGAAGGAAATGGCAACCCACTCCAGTGTTCTTGCTTGGAGGATCCCAGGGACGGGGGAGCCTGGTAGGCTGCTGTCTATGGGATCACACAGAGTTGGACATGACTGAAGCAAGTTAGCAGCAGCAGCAGCAGCAGCAGCAGTAGTCTCTTATGATCCTTCATATTTCTACAGTATCAGTTGGGATTTCTCCATTTTCATTTCTAATTTTATTAGAGTCTTCTCTCTTGTTTTCTTAAGAAATCTGACTAAAGTTTAATCAATTTTGTTTATCAAATAACTAACTTTTATTTTTACTGTTATTCACTATTGTTAACTTTGTTTCTATTTCATTTATTTCTGCTGTGATCTTCATGATTTATTTTCCTCTACTGAGTTTGAATTTTCTTTGTTTTCCTTTCTCTAGTTGCTTTAGGTGTAAGATTAGACTTTATTTTAATTTTTTCTTGCTTGTTGAGGTTAGATTGAATTGCTGTAAACTTTCCTTTTAGAATCGCTTTTGGTGTATCCAATAGGTTTGGGATCATCGTGTTTTCATTATAATTTACTTCTATGTGCATTTAAAAAATTATTCTTTAACTTCTGAAGTGATCACTTGGTTATTTAGCAGCACATTGTTTATTCTCCATGTGCTTGTGTGTGTGTGTGTGTGTGTGTGTGTGTGTTTGATAGTTGCTTCTTTTCCTGTAATTGTTTTCTAATCTCAAAGTGTTATGGTCAGAAAAGATGTTTGATACAATTTCAGTTTTCA
This sequence comes from Bos indicus, assembly GCF_029378745.1. NCBI lineage: Eukaryota > Metazoa > Chordata > Mammalia > Artiodactyla > Bovidae > Bos > Bos indicus. The sequence continues at coordinate 13,462,388 of NC_091783.1, forward strand.
TAAATTTTCCAAGGCTTGATTTGTAACCTAAGATGTGGTCTTACCTGGAGACTGTTCCATGTGCATGTGAGAACAAAGTTGATTCTACTGTTAATATCCTATAAATATCAGTTAAATATATCTAGCTACTGTATTATTTAAAGGTTGCATTTCTTTATTTATTTTCCTCCTGGATGATCTGTCCACTGATGTAAGTGGGATGATATAGACACTGACTATTATTGTATTGCTATCAATTTATCTTTTATTGCTGTTTGCATTTAACTTATGTATGCTCCTATGTTGGGTGCATAAATATTTATAATTGTTATGACTTCTTGAATTGATCCCTTGATCATTGGGTAGTGTTCTTCCTTATCCCTCTTAAGTTTTTATTTTAGAGTCTATTCTATCTAGTACTCTTGCTTGGAAAATTCCATGGACGGAGGTGCCTGGTAGGGTACAGTGCATGGGGTCACAAAGAGTTGGACACGACTAAGTGACTTCACTTATTCCGTCTAATATGAGTTTTGCTACTCCAGCTTCCTTTTGATTTCCATTTGCATGAAATAATTTTTCCATCTCCTAACTTTGTCTGTATGTGTCAGGTCTTGCTTTTGTATCCTTTCAGTCACTCTGTATCTTTTGGTTGGAGCATTCAATCCATTTGCATTTAAGGTAATTATCAATGTGTGTTCCTATTGGAATTTTCTTAAGTGTTTTGGGTTTGTGTTCGTTGGTCTTTTTCTTCTCTTGTGCTTTCTGCCTAGAGAAGTTCCTTTCGTATTTTTTGTAAGGCTGATTTGGTGGTACTGAATTCTCTTAGGTTTTGCATTTCTGTCCAATCTGAATGAGATCCTTACTGGTAGAGTAGTCTTGGTTGTATGTTTTCCCCTTTCATTCCTTTAAATACAGACTGTCATTCCCTTATGAACTACAGAGTTTCTGTTGAAAAGCAGCTGGTAGCCTAATCAGGGTTCCCTTTTATGTTATTTTTGTTTTTCCCTTGCTGCTTTTAATATTTTTCTTGGTATTTAATTTCTGTTAGTCTGATTAATATCTGTCTTGGTGTCTTTCTCCAAGGGTTTATTCTGTATGGGAATCTATGTGTTTCCTGTACATGGGTGGCTATTTCCTTTCCCATGTTAATGAAGTTTTTGACTATAATCTCTTCAAATATTTTCTCAGATCCTTTCTCTTTTTCTTCTTCTTCTGGGACCCCTCTATTGATTATTGATAGATTCAATATTGTCTCAATGATCTCTGAGATTATCCTCAATTTTTTTTTCAGTCTACTTTCTTTATTCTGCTCTTTGGGAGTTATTTTCATCATTCTATCTTCCAGCTCACTTATTCATTTTTCTGCCTCAATTATTCTGCTATTGCCTTCTTACAGTATTTCAAAATTTCTGTTACTGCATGCATCACTCTGTTTATTATTTAGTTCTTCTAGATCCTTGTTAAATGTTTCTCACATTTTCTAAATTCTATTTTTAAGATTTTTGATCATCTTAACTATCATTACTCTAAATTCTTTTTCAGATAGGTTACAATTTCCTCTTCATTTATTCAGTCTTGTAGAGTTTATTTATTTATTGTTCTTTCATCTGTAACATATATATTTTTTTCATCTCATTTTCTTTTCTTTTTTGTCCTGATGGGTGGACTGTATTCCTGTCTTACTAATAGTTTGGCCCGAAGTTTAGAGCAATGGAGTTTGCAGGCAGCTGGGGAGAGCTGGGTATTGTGTTGCAAGGTGGACCTCTGGTATACCACATTGTGATTAGTATTCCTTTGGGCTTGAGTTTCTCTCTTAGTCCAGGAGTTCAAATCCAGCACTCCCACCACAGGAACTCAGTCCTGATATGCAGCCAATGAACTGAAATCCCAAAACCCATGGGATGCAACAAAAAAAAAGAACAACAACAACAACAAAAAAAGGTTTAGATCAATCAGATCAGATCAGTTGCTCAGTCATGTCCGACTGTTTGCGACCCCATGAATCGCAGCACGCCAGGCCTCCCGGTCCATCACCAACTCCCGGAGTTCACTCAGGCTCACGTCCATCGAGTCAGTGATGCCATCCAGCCATCTCATCCTCTGTCGTCCCCTTCTCCTCCTGCCACCAATCCCTCCCACCATCAGAGTCTTTTCCAATGAGTCAACTCTTCACATGAGGTGGCCAAAATACTGGAGTTTCAGCTTTAGCATCATTCCCTCCAAAGAAATCCCAGGGCTGATCTCCTTCAGAATGGACTGGTTGGATCTCCTTGCAGTCCAAGGGACTCTCAAGAGTCTTCTCCAACACCACAGTTCAAAAGCCTCAATTCTTCAGTGCTCAGCCTTCTTCACAGTCCAACTCTCACATCCATACATGACCACAGGAAAAACCATAGCCTTGACTAGACGAACCTTTGTTGGCAAAGTAATGTCTCTGCTTTTGAATATGCTATTTAGGTTGGTAATAATTTTCCTTCCAAGGAGTAAGCATCTTTTAATTTCATGGCTGCAGTCACCATCTGTAGTGATTTTGGAGCCCAGAAAAATAAAGTCTGACACTGTTTCCACTGTTTCCCCATCTATTTCCTATGAAGGGATGGGACCGGATGCCATGATCTTCGTTTTCTGAATGTTGAGCTTTAAGCCAACTTTTTCACTCTCCACTTTCACTTTCATCAAGAGGCTTTTGAGTTCCTCTTCACTTTCTGCCATAAGGGTGGTGTCATCTGAATATCTGAGGTTATTGATATTTCTCCCAGCAATCTTGATTCCAGCTTGTGCTTCTTCCAGTCCAGCATTTCTCATGATGTACTCTGCATATAAGTTAAATAAACAGGGTGACAATATACAGCCTTGACGAACTCCTTTTCCTATTTGGAACCAGCCTGTTGTTCCATGTCCAGTTCTAACTGTTGCTTCCTGACCTGCATACAAATTTCTCAAGAGGCAGATCAGGTGGTCTGGTATTCCCATCTCTTGAAGAATTTTCCACAGTTGATTGTGATCCACACAGTCAAAGGCTTTGGCATAGTCAATAAAGCAGAAATAGATGTTTTTCTGGAACTCTCTTGCTTTTTCTGTGATCCAGCGGATGTTGGCAATTTGGTCTCTGGTTCCTCTGCCTTTTCTAAAACCAGCTTGAACATCAGGAAGTTCAGGGTTCACATATTGCTGAAGCCTGCCTTGGAGAATTTTGAGCATTACTTTACTAGCATGTGAGATGAGCACAATTGTGCAGTAGTTTGAGCATTCTTTGGCATTGCCCTTCTTTGGGATTGGAATAGAAACTGACCTTTTCCAGTCCTGTGGCCAGTGCTGAGTTTTCCAAATTTGCTGGCATATTGAGTGCAGCACTTTCACAGCATTATCTTTCAGGATTTGGAATAGCTCAACTGGAATTCCATCACCTCCACTAGCTTTGTTCATAGTGATGCTTTCTAAGGCCCACTTGACTTCACATTCTAGGATGTCTGGCTCTAGGTCCATGATCACACCATCGTGATTATCTGGGTCGTGAAGATCTTTTTTGTACAGTTCTGTCTATTCTTGCCATCTCTTCTTAATATCTTCTGCTTCTGTTAGCTCCATACCATTTCTGTCCTTTATCGACCTCATCTTTGCATGAAATGTTCCTTTGGTATCTCTGATTTTCTTGAAGAGATCTCTAGTCTTTCCCATTCTGTTGTTTTCCTCTATTTCTTTGCATTGATCTCTGAAGAAGGCTTTCTTATCTCTTCTTGCTATTCTTTGGAACTCTGCATTCAGATGTTTATATCTTTCCTTTTCTCCTTTGCTTTTCACTTCTCTTCTTTTCACAGCTATTTGTAAGGCCTCCCCAGACAGCCATTTTGCTTTTTTGCATTTCTTTTCTATGGGAATGGTCTTGATCCCTGTCTCCTGTACAATGGCAGGAACCTCATTCCATAGTTCCTCAGGCACTCTATCTATCAGATCTAGGCCCTTAAATCTATTTCTCACTTTTACTGTATATTCATAAAGGAATTTGATTTAGGTCATACCTGAATGGTCTAGTGGTTTTCCCTACTTTCTTCAGTTTAAATCTGAATTTGATCAATAGCAAAGTAGAAAATATAAAATAAATTTCAAAACTAACAAACATATTGCAAACAATAAGAATACATGTGAAAAAAAGCAATGGAGGGTAAAGCAAACTCCAATGAAACATAAAACAGGAAAGAAAAAAAAATCCCAAAAATAGAAGGAAATAAAAGGGAGTAGACAATAACAAAGAATAAAAAATAAATTTAGAAAATTAAATTTAAAATAAATTTAGAAAACAAATAACATATTGAAAAAGATGAAACTTATATAAACCAACAACTGGAGGGTAAAACCAAGCCCTAAAACAAAAAACAGCAACAACAGCAACCAGAAAAAAGAAAGAAAGAAAATGCCAAAGACCTTAGCACTGATGTTTAGGTTTGGCAGGGCTTAGGTTGTAGTGTAGGGAGAGGTGAGGTTTTGGAAGGATCAGGATCTATGTTCAGTGTGGGAAAGGGCCATCAGTGTGGGAAAGGGCCACAATGGGATTCTTAGGTGGCACAGTGGTAAAGAATCCACCTGTCAATGCAGGAAACACAAGAGACCTGGGTTGGATTCCTGGGTCAGAAAGATACCTAGAAGTAGAAAATGGTAATCTATTCCAGTATTCTTGCCTGGAAAATTCTATGGACAGAGGAGCCTGGAGGATTAGAGTTCATGGGGTTGCAAAGAGTTGGACATGACTGAGTGACTGAGCATGCACACACATGTACATGAAGGTTGGGTCCTGGATCCAGCCCAGTTCAGAGAGGGCTTTGGGAGTGCATCCATCCTCAAGGTGTATAGTATTAGGTCCAGAGACCTCAGAGGCTCCCCAGGCCTGAGTGGGTGGGAAGGGGATGTGAAGTTCGATTTTCCAGTCCTTTGACACTGGAGGATCCCTCATCTTCCCCACAGACACACTGGATGCAAGCGTGCCTCTCCAGACACATGAACCATTGCCCTCCCTTCGCCCATCCCGAAAGTGCACTGGTCCAGGCTGGCCTCTACTTCTCCCGTCCTTGCTCCACTGCATGTTTTTCCCAGTCAGGTGGGGATTCCACCCTGTAGAATGACTTAGAAGTATTACCTCCTTTTCAATCTTTCGGAAAAATTTAAGAAGAATTGATATACGTTCTTCATTGTATCAATTTGTTTGGTAGAATTCTGCTGTGAATCCATGTTGTCCCGAATTTTTGTTTGCAGGAAGTTATGTTTATTATACCACCCTTAAGGAAGAAAGTGAAGAGGAACTAAAAAGCCTCTTAATGAAAGTGAAACTGGAGAGTGAAAAAGTTGGCTTAAAGCTCAACATTCAGAAAACGAAGATCATGGCATCTGGTCCCATCACTTGATGGGAAATAGATGGGGAAACAGTGGAAACAGTGTCAGACTTTGTTTTTTTGGGCTCCAAAATCACTGCAGATGGTGACTGCAGCCATGAAATTAAAATACGCTTACTCCTTAGAAGGAAAGTTATGACCAACCTAGATAGCATATTGAAAAGCAGAGACAGTACTTTGCCAACAAAGGTCCATCTAGTCAAGGCTATGGTTTTTCCTGTGGTCATGTATGGATGTGAGAGTTGGACTGTGAAGAAGGTTGAGTGCCGAAGAATTGAGGCTTTTGAACTGTGGTGTTGAAGAGTCTTGAGAGTCCCTTGGACTGCAAGGAGCTCCAACCAGTCCATTCTGAAGGAGATCAGCCCTGGGATTTCTTTGGAAGGAATGATGCTAAAGCTGAAACTCCAGTACTTTGGCCACCTCATGCGAAGAGTTGACTCTTTGGAAAAGACCCTGATGCTGGGAGGGATTGGCGGCAGGAGGAGAAGGGGACGACAGAGGATGAGATGGCTGGATGGCATTACTGACTCGATGGACGTGAGTTTGAGCGAACTCCAGGAGTTGGCAATGGACAGGGAGTCCTGGCGTGCTGCGATTCATAGGGTCGCAAAGAGTTGGACACGACTGAGCAACTGAACTAAACTGATCTGATGTTTATTACACATTCTATTTCATGCCTAGTAATTGGTCTGTTTGAACTATCTATTCTTTCTTGATTCAGCGTTTGTAGATAGTATGTTTCAGAAAATTTTTTTATAGGTCCATTTTTTATAGGTTGTCCAATTAGTTAACTTACAATTGTTTATAGCATTCTTTTAGGTTTTTGTTTGTTCTGTATTTCTGTAGTTTCAGTTGCTATTTCTCCTCTTTCATTTCTTATTTGCTTATTTTTGTCCTCTCTTTTCTTCTTGATAACCCTGACCAGAGTTTCGCTTATTTTGTTTTACCCTTTCAAAAAAAAAAAAAGTCTCAGCTTTATTTTGTTTTCTATTTTCTAATCTCTATTTTATTTATTTCTTTCTGATCTTGATTACTTTCTTAATTTTGCTGACTTTAGTCTTTGTATTTCTTTTTCTAATTCTTTGAGTTTTCAGGTGAGTTTATTTATTTTAGGAAGATCTGTATCACTATGAACTTCCCCTTGGGGACTTTTATATTTTAATCTCATAGATTTTTACTATCATTTGTATCAAGGTATTTTTCAACTTAGTTTTCATTTTCATCACTGACCCTTTGTCTTTATTTTTCTTTCTTTTTTAGTAGGATTTTTTTGTTTTGTTTTGTTTTGTTTTGTTTTAATTCTCCATGCAAGTTTTTTTTTTTTTTTCATCTTCTTTCTGTGGTTGATTTCTAGTTTCATGCCATTGTGGTTAGAGGAAAAACACAGTAAATGAGAGTGATTAAGATGTAGATTTAAGCCTTTGCTTTCTCTACTGATAAGAATCTCTAGATATATGGCCACCCTCTTTCAGGTACACACAGAAAGACACTCTTAGAAATTTGTTTCTCACAAACTGGCAATTCTTATTTAGTTTTCAGATCCTTTCCATGTATGCTACTTATCTGAAAATAGCCAGTTTAAAACAATCAGTACTCCAGAGAAATATTTTAGGGTGGTAGATTCTGCTTTCATGCTGTGTCATTAAGAGAAAATAATACAGGTATTTAAGAAATTTGTGACCCATGAGAGACTGAGCCCGATTTGCCTGTGAATGTCCAGTACTCTTGCCTGGAAAATCCTATGGACAGAGGAGCCTGATAGGCTACAGTCCTTGGGGTGGCTAAGAGTCAGACACAACTGAACGACTTCTCTTTCACTTTTCACTTTCACGCATTGGAAAAGGAAATGGCAACCAAAGTGTTCTTGCCTGGAGAATCCCAGGGATGGGAGAGCCTGATGGACTGCCGTCTTTGGGTCGCACAGAGTCAGACACAACTGAAGCGACTTAGTAGCAGCAGCAGCAGCCCAGAAATCTCCAGTGAAGGCATGCATCAACAATGGCCTGTCATGAAATCAAGGGGACTGACTACAACAGTCCTGGGAGTTGCAATGTGCTGGCATAAATCCTTTTGAAGGAGATAACCATTACTGCCATTTTCCCAACCACACAGGCCAAATCACAGGGAGGTGACACAGACCCACCAATTGGCAGAAAATTGGATTAAACATTTACTGAGGATGGACTTGCCCACCAGGGCAAGATCCAGTTTTCCCCACAGCCAGTCCCTGCTATCAGGAAGCTTCCAAAGCCTCTTATCCTCATCCATCAGAGGGCAGACAGAATGAAAACCACAATCACAGAAAAGTAACCAAACTGATCACATGGATCACAACCTTATCTAACTCAGTGGAACTATGAGCTGTGCCATGCAGGGCCACCCAAATGAATGGGTCATGCTGGAGAATTCTGACAAAAATTCAGTGGTTCACTGAAGAAGGGGATGGCAAACCACTTCAGCATTCTTGCCTTGAGAGCCCCATGAACAGTATGAAAAGGGAAAATGATAGGATACTGAAAGAGAAACTCCTCAGGTCAGTAGGTATCCAATATGCTGATGGAGAATCACACAGAAATAGCTCCAAAAGGAATGAAGATGCTGAGTCAAAGTGGAAACAACACACAGTTGTAGAGGTGTCTGGAGGTGAAAGTAAAGAAAGATGTTCTAAATAACAAAATTATATAGAAACCTGGAATGTTAAATCCATGAATCCAAGTAAATTGGAAGTGGTCAAATGAGATGGCAAGAGAGATGATCAACATTTTAGCAATCAGTGAACTGATCATAACAAGCACCCTCTTCTAACGACACAAGAGATGACATTGACATCACCAGATGGTCAATACCGAAATCAGATTGATTATATTCTTTGAAGTGAAAGATGGAGAATAGCTTTACAGTCAGGAAAAACAAGACTGGGAGCTGACTGTGGCTCAGATCATGAACTTATTGCAAAATTTAGACTTAAATTGAAGAAGTATGGAAAACCACTAGGTCACTCAGGTATGATCTAAATAAAATCCCTTACAATTATACAGAAAAAGTGACAAATAGATTCAAGAGATTAGATCTGATAGAGAGTGCCTGAAGAACTATGGACAGAGGTTTGTAACATTGTACAGAAGATGGTGATCAAAACCATCCCCAAGAAAAAGAAATGCAAAAAGGCAAAATGGTCATCTGAGGAGTCCTTACAAATAGCTGAGAAAAGAAAAGAAATGAAAGGCAAAAGAGAGCACCCATGTAAATGCAGAGTCCCCAAAAATAGCAAGGAAAGATAAGAAAGCCATCCTAAGTGAACAGTGCAAGGAAACAGAGGAAAACAATAAAATGGGAAAAACTAGAGATCTCTTCAAAAAATTGAACATATCAGGGGAGGATTTGATGCAAGGATGGGCACAAAAAAGGATGGATATTGCATGAATTTAACAGAGGCATAAGATATTAAGAAGAGGTGGCAAGAATTCAAAAACGAACTTCAAAGAATTACAGAAAGGATCTTAACGACTCACATAGCCACGATGGTGTGATCACTCACCTGGAGCCAGATAGCTTGGAGTGTGAAGTATAGTGGCCCCAAGGAAGCATCACTATGAACAAAGCTAGTGGAGGTAATGCAATTCCAGTTGAACTATTTCAAATCCTAAAAGACGATGCTATGAAAGTGCTGCACTCATATGCCAGCAACTTAGGAAAACTCAACAGTGGACACAGGACTGGAAAATGTCAGTTTTCATTCCAATCCCAAAGAAAGGCAATTCCAAATAATGTTCTATCTACCACACAATTGCACTCATCTCACATGCTAATAAAGTAATGCTCAAAATTCTCCAACCCAGGCTTCAACAGCATGTGAACCATGAACTTTCACATGTTCAAGCTGATTTAGAAAAGACAGAGGAACCAGAGATCAAGTTTCCTACATCTGTTGGATCATCAAAAAAGCAAGAGAGTTCCAGAAAAACAAACAAACAAACAACAAAAAAAACATCTACTTCTGCTTAATTGACTGTACCAAAGCTTTTGACTCTGTGGGTCACAGAAAACTGGAAAATTCTTAAAGAGATGGAAATACCAGACTACCTGACCTGCCTCCTGTAAAATTTGTATGCAGATCAAAAAGCAACAATTAGAACTGGACATGGGACAACAGACTGGTTCCAAATCAGGAAAGGAGTACGTTAAGGCTATATATTGTCACCCTGCTTATTTAACTTATATGCAGAGTACATCATGCAAAATCCTGGAGAGGATGAAGCACAAGTTGAAATCAAGATTGCCAGGAGAAATATCAATAACCTCAGATATGCAGATGACACCACCCTTATAGCAGAAAGTGAAGAATTAAAGAGCCTCTTGATGAAAGTGAAAGAGGAGAGTGGAAAAGCTGACTTAAAACTCAGCATTCAGAAAATGAAGATCATGGCATCTGGTCCCATCACTTCATGGCAAATAGATGGGGAAACATTGAAAACACTGAAAGACTTCCTTTATTTATTTTTGGTCTCCAAAATCACTGCAGATGATGAATGCAGCCATGAAATTATAAGATGCTTGCCCTTTGGAAGAAAAGTTATGACCCACCTAGATAGCATATTTAAAAGTAGAGACATTACTTTGCCAACAAAGGTCCATCTAGTCAAAGCTATGGTTTTTCCAATAGCTATTTATGGGTGTGAGAGTTGGACTATAAGAAAAGCCGAGCACCGATGAATTGAGGCTTTTGAACTGTGGTGTTGGAGAAGACTCTTGAGAGTCCTTTGGGCTGCAAAGAGATTCAACTAGTCCATCCTAAAGACATCAGTCCTGAATATTCACTGAAAGGACTGATGCTGAAGCTGAAACTCCAATACTTTGGCCACCTGATGGGAAGAACTGACTCATTTGAAAAGACTCTGATGCTGGGAAAGATTGAAGGCGGGAGGAGAAGGGGACGACAGAGGATGAGATGGTTGGATGGCATCACCGACTGAATTGACATGAGTTTTTGTCAATTCTGGGAGTTGGTGATGGACAGGAAGGCCTGGTGTGCTGCAGTCCTTGGAGGGGTTGTAAAGAGTTGGACATGACTGAGTGACTGAACTGAACTGAATGGTATTGATATAAAGGTTGAGAAAGGTTGAGAAAGACATATCTTATACACTAAACCTTAAGAGGCTAGCATTTCTGATAGTATCACTATCACTTTAAATTTAGTAACTCTTACTAATAGACCATTAGTCTAAATCAAGCAATATGATTTATTATTTGATTATTGCTAGAATTGTTCATGATTATTTGTTGAGTCCACTCTTTAGTGTATTTTTGAAGCCATTCATAATTTATATGAAAAATTATGTGTCTTACCATTCTTCCAGGTATGTACAAAATAAGACAAAAGTAGTTTCAGGAGGGAGTGCAGCCAAACACAGAAAACCTGATATTCAGTTTAAGCAAGCTTTCAGTTGGTGGCCCCTTTTTTTTTCTCTAACTAAAAAGATACTAAATTATCTAAACTAAAAATAAATAAATAAATAAATTATCTAAACTACATTAAAAACTAAAAAGATGATAAACTATATTAACCATGTAAAAGGATAATAAATTATTTTATTTCCTTTTAAGTCAACTTTTTCATACAAATTATATATTGTTAAGCTTATATATGTTTTTATCATAGCATCTACACTGAAATAAGTATAGAACTATCCTTCCTCTTTAGAAATAAACAAGTAACTCTTTAGCAATAGTATGAGAAAATAGGCTGGGATGATAAATTTCCAGACAAGATTATGATTGTGCATACCCTTTATGTGTGTTCTTTGCATACATTTATAACCTCTTTTTCTATGAAGTACATGATTTTCCATGTTCTCTTCATGTGGTTTAGTAGAGTATTGTCCTCCAAATGTGCAAAGTAGCCAGCAGCTGTGTTACAGAACTTTGTGTTAATGTTTTATTAATTCCCAACAGTAACTCAGCCTTTTCAGTGATTTCACACAACTCTCAGGTAATAGAATAAATGCTGAGTGATTTTGCTTCTACTTCACTGAGCAAAACAACCTTGACAGATGACATGCTAAACCCTTCATATTTTCATTAATCCTTTGTTCATATTTATTCCAATACTCTGAGAATTCTAGCTAGCGTCCAAACTGACAGCTCATTAGAGTCTGCTGGGTAAATTCTAACCCATCATCCACCTTATGCCAAAAGAAACAGCCTTGAGTCTTTTTATCAATTCTTTATACACGAGAATAAGCAAAAATTTTACTTTAACATTTTTAGTGTAAATTGTTACCTACATCAATAATATTCCTGAAAATTCTAAGCAAATTCAGATCTACTTTAGTCTATTTCAGTTGAGATATGTACTCACTTTGTAATAAAATAATCTCTTGCTTTTGTACTTTTAAGGGACACTAGTTTCCATAATAGCATAAGAACACAAACTGGAAATGTTTTATTTTATATTTTTACTCTCAGTATCTATGATACTGTTTTCAGATATCACTTTTTCAGATACCAGCAGTGTTCTCAGAACACAAGCACTTTATTCAAGGCTCCTTGAAGCATATGAAAGGGCATACAATGACACAATCTGAAAGAAAGCCCAAAGGTCTGAGGACTGACTCTTGTCAAGAAAATTTTGAAAGAATTAATGACCCACCCAGAATAAAATGATCTTTTTAAAACAATTTAAGGTAAGAAATTGATACATTGGAAGACTCAGAGGCACATACTTTAAAAGACTCATAACATCAGGATAATGAAATCAACACACGAATGTAAGAATATCTGAACAATTACAACCAATACAAGATATATTTTAAAGAAATACAGTGCCCCCATAAGCATATCATATGCATCATTCTTCAAAATTACTGTGATAGAAAGCCATTTTCTTCAGAAAAAAGTAATTATTTTTATATGCTATGCTTAGAAAGTCCTGTTTGCAATTAACTGTCTTGCATTTTATCAATATTGCTTTATATGCCTTTTTTTTTACTAGACTAGAATTGAAAATTTTGTAACTGTTAACCTTTATAAATACTAAAGTTAATAAATTTAGATTAATTTCTCTGCAACATGTTAATGTAGAATAGTAACAAAGTATAGTCTACAGGCCTCTAAGACCCAAGGAGATCAAAACTTTTTCACAATAATACTAAATTGTTATTAGCATCTTTTACAGTGAAGTTGCTGACGCTTTATTTATGATAAATTAAAGTGAAGTTCAGTCAGTCGTGTCCAACTCTTTGCAACCCCATGGACTATATAGTCCATGGAATTCTCCAGGCCAGAATACTGGAGTGGGCAGCCTTTCCCTTCTCCATGGGATCTTCCCAATCCAGAGGTCGAACCCAGGTCTCCCACACTGCAGGCAGATTCTTTATCAGCTGAGCCACAAGGAAACCCCAAGAATATCAAAGTGGTGATATTAAATCATAGTAGTGATAGTGATCATTTATATTCTTCATTGCCATGAAGTTTTTAAAAATGTAAAATACCTAGTTTCACTTAAAATGCCTCTGATGAATCAGCAAAAATTTTGAATTTTACTGAATTTATATCCTTAAGTATATGTTTCTTTAATATTTTGTTGACAAAATAGGATATCTATATAAGGTACTTCTGTGGCACATAGAAATGCAATGGCAGTTACAGTTTCTCTATACATAAAGATTTATCTTAGATTGGCAATGATATTAATACATGTGATACTTTTGATATTTTGTAATCAATATAGTAATCTTTAGATGATCAGTATCTCTCAGTAAACTAATATTTTCCAGATGATCAATACATGATTTACAAAATCAAGCATGAGTGTAAAATCCATTCAAAATGTGATTTTGACAAATAGATTTAAATATAAGAAGACATAAGTCATCTAGTTATACTGTGTGGGGAAATTAACAAAATGGCACCAGTCAGTCTCCCTTGCCCCATGCTCTCAGGCCCTTGCTCCCCTTGTTCTGTAAGCAATGACTTTGCGTGGATTTCTAACAGCTGAGTTCGCTTATAGCACTGCACATGTGCATCATGAGGTACTTTCTTGGGTGCAGGCTACTTTTGTTTATAACTATATATAAGCTTCAACTGGAAAATCCCAAAGGATTGTGAGCGATTATGTTATGTTATGTTATGTCTGCTGCTACAGCTGCTGTGCCAACCCAAAGAGTATAAGTTTGTGCAGTTTCTACAGCTCCTCACATTTTCTCCCAGCCTCTTAGCTTGTGCCTTGCCTACCATCAGTTCAGCGAACTACGTGCACAGTCAGACACAGTGAGACAATTGACGTCATGAGCAGGATCAGCAGTACAATTGGTGTAGCCGGCAGGATACCCAGGAGGTAGAGGAGCCTGAGGCTCCACAGAAGAAGAGTCAGCAGGATACCCTGGAGGTAGAGGAGCCTGAGGCTCCACTGGATGGAGGAAGCCAATGGCTACCATAAAACATGTGGTACCTTGTGGCTGCCATCCTCTTGGCGTGGGCTCTAGTGGAAGACTGGGAAGCGGTGGACAGTTCACTGGATAGCGTTCAAACGGCGTTACAGGCAGTGAGTTCCTTTTTGGCAAACAAGTGGAAAAAAAAAAAAAACAAGTGGTACCGACTGCTGCTGGCACCATGGGGTGGGTTTTCCTGACTGCCTTGAAGGTGAATATGGGTAGTACTCTCCATGATGCTGTGCCAGTGTGCAATGTGCGAGATGCTTGGAAGAACTAGAGCAATGTATTGGCATTAAAGCAAGAAGACCATGGCTCTGAAGAGGCCAGCATCTCTGACAGTGAGGCAGTAAGTGATGGTGATGATGGACTAAGGATGGACTAAGGTTATGAGACTAAGGATGACGATGATAAATGTTATGAGACCATGGATCCCCGCTTGGTAGCAAAGCACTGAAGCATGAGCAGCCTACAGCCTGGGGGGACATTCTCAAGGGACCCCAATGTGACTGAGTTCATGACATAATGACCATATATTCTGGTGGAGTTTGTTGACTTGGGTATACAATTTCAGCAAAAACAAGGGGAACCCTTTGCAGTATGGATTGTGAGACCTTGGGACACAGGGGTAGATGGTATCCTATGTCCTGGGGAAGAGGTAAAATGGCTGGCATCTATAACCAGTCAACCCTCATTGAGACAAAAGTTGCACAATGCTAGGCAAATCATGAAAGGGGTGCCTAACCAAATGCACTCTCATGGAATGGATTAACTCTGTCGTGTGCACTATGTGGTCAAATGTGGGTGAGCTCTCAGGTGGTGTAAGTAAATGTCATACCTATGCTGAGGCTGAGTTGACCCAAGTCATGATAGAACTGAGCATGGAGCAGTCAATATTTAATCTTAGTACCTGAGGCCCAGATGACAAGTGTTTTCTGGTGGCATTCAAGACACAATTTTGAACAATGCCCAGTCTCTTTTGGATCCCTGACTGCTATTCTTACACCCTATGTGGGCACCATATCTATGAGGTGACCTCGATGGTGGCTAGCTTGGAAGAAATAGAGGAATGGCAGCAGGGAAAGGGGATTAGAAGTATGAAGACCCCAAAGGGGGACTGATCTGGTAAAGACCCCATCCAGATGACAAAAATGCAAGTGTGGTTTGATTTGTTTGCAGTGGGAGTTGACAGAAATAAAATTGATAGACAATCTAATGATCTTCTCCTAGAGCTATGGAGGGAATTGAGACTGGAGCAGCAGTTTACCAAGTTTGGGAAGCACCCACAGCAAAAGATATGGGTGGTTTAGTTAGAAGATTACATGATGCCTGAGGATGTTCCTTGCGATGATGCCCTTTTCCATTTTGAATAGGGCTCGCACAAAGGTGCCCTCCTGAACAGCACAAGCAGGGACTGGAGGCCCCATGTAAGACTTGAAATTCACTGTCACAGGCTAATGTACAGAGAGTAATGGCACTGTTTGGCACTGGGGCTGAATGCAACCTTGGCAAGAAGCCAATTTTCAAAGGTAAGAAGTTGTGCCCTTACCTTTGAAAACTGGATGGTTCCCTATGTGGTGCTTCTACTGCTGCTAAGTTGCTTCAGTCATGTCCAACTCTGTGAGACCCTGTAGACAGCAGTCCACCAGGCTCCCCTGTCCCTGGGATTCTCCAGGCAAGAACACTGGAGTGGGTTGCCATTTCCTTCTCCAAAGCATGCAAGTGAAAAGTGAAAGTGAAGTCGCTCAGTCATGTCCGACTCTTAGCGACCCCATGGACTGCAGCCCACCAGGATCCTCCATCCATAGGCTTTTCCAGGCAAGAGTACTGGAGTGGGGTTCCATTGCCTTCTCCCTATGTGATGGTGTATGGTAAAGGCTGTGTCCTATGACATGCTACTAATCTCTGATTTTATTGTAGATTTAGAACAGTATGGAAGCATTGGGGATCATGTGGGTGGTCTGTGAATGCTGCAAAGATCCTCATTGAAAGGGTGAATCTGGCAACTGTGGGGGTTTTCCAAGTCCTAAATAAAAACCCCACAGGGGTAAAGTTGTCCCCATGGAGGCTTTGCTGCAACTTCACAAGGACAGGTAGTGAACTAGACTTGGCCATGGAAGATAAAAAAAAGATAAAAGATAAAATTTGGAAGATACTCCAAATGCAGTAAGTGGCTCTTCTAGTCCGTTAGGGCAAGGACTGCAACATGAGTTCCAGGTGACACCTGGTATTGTGTTCTGCTATGTATTGGGGATGTAACTGTTTGTTGTCATAGCTACTGCTGTTTCAAGATGCAAATCCAGGGTTCAGTATTACCTGCCAAGGAATTTGCAGAAGATGGACTGTGCATGTATAGTGAGGCAAGAGACCATGAAAGGGTGGAATGTGGGGAAATTAAGAAGATGGCACCAGTCAGTCTCTTGCCCCAGGTTATCACACCCTCTCACCCCATGTTCTCTAACATTGACTTTGCATGGTTGTGTAATGGATAAGATCACTTAGAGCACTACATAGGCACATCACAAGGAACTCGCTTGGCCACAGGCTGCTTTTGTTCTATAAGTATATATAAGCTTCACCTGGAAAAGACCGGAAGGGTTTGGGTCATTATGTTATATTGTGTCTGCTACTACAGCTGCTGTGCCAGTCAGAAGAGAAAAAAATGTGTCTGCAGTTCCTATGGCTCCTCACATATTCTCCCAGCCTCTTAGCTCATGCCTTGCCTACCATGGGTTCTGTAAACAGTGTGCACAGTGAGATACAATGAGATAATTGGCATCAGGAGCAGGATCAGAAATACATAAGGTTTCAGATTGGTAAAACCACAAAATATATCCCCATTTATCTGGAAAGGTTATTCAAATACTTCTCCATTTTCCAATTTTGGAAGCCCAAATATTCTGCATGTACTACAATAAAACAATGAATTGCAGAACATTAAATAATACTAAGGGTCTTCCCTGGTGGCTCATTCAGTAAAAAAGTCTGCCTGCAATGCAGGAGACCTGGGTTCAACCCCTGGATAAGGAAGATCCCCTGGAAAAGAAAATGGCAACCCAATCCAGTATTCTTGCCTGGAGAATTCCATGGACAGAGGAGTCTGGTAAGCTACAGTCCAACTGAATCCAATTTTCTTATATCTAGCCAGACATTAATGAGTTTGTAGAAGTATAACTCAATGCCATTTTTCTCCCCCATATTTTTTGTAAAATACATTTTAATACATATTTGTTTATGTTAAAAGAATTATCATTGTTATTTTTCATTCAACTCATATAATTAAAAGTTAGTTTTAATTTCTAATATGGTAAATATCAATAGATATAACTTTACATGAATTAGGAGTCATTGATCTAGAATCTTAGTTTTTAGTCTTATATTTTGTTATTCAAAGAAAGATGCATGTTTTCTTTTGTTCTCAGTTTTTATTTTGCTTTTAAAAAATATCTGTGCCAGTTAAAATATTTTCAATTTTCTTCAAGCCTATCTGTTAAGAATCCTCATTCTCCTTTTTGACATTCTCAGAGGGTCCCAAGCCCTGCACATTCTATCTCATATCCTCTTTTCCTGATTTGTGCACATCTAGGAAACATCTGGAATGCAAAAGTAGGCAAGAATATCCAAGAGATACCTGGAATAACAGGCAAATTTGGTCTTGGAGTACAAAATGAAGCAGGGCAGAGGCTAACAGAGTTTTGCCAAGAGAATGCAATGGTTATAGCAACAACCCTCTTCCAACAACACAAGAGAAGATTCTGTACATGGACATCATCAGATGGTCAATATTGAAATCAGATTGATTATATTCTTTGCAGTCAAAAATGGAGAAGCTCTACACAGTCAGCAAAAACAAGACCAGGAGCTGACTGTAGCTCAGATCATGAACTTCTTATTGCCAAATTCAGACTTAAATTGAAGAAAGTAGGGGAAACCACTAGACCATTCAAGTATGACCTAAATCATATCCCTTATAATTATACAGTGGAAATGACAAATAGATTCAAGGGATTAGATCTGACAGACAGAGTGCCTGAAGAACTAGGAATGGAAGTTCATGACACTGTACAAGAGGCAGTGATCAAGACCATTCCCAAGAAAAAGAAATGCAAAATGGAAAAATGGTTGTCTGAGGAGGCCTTACAAATAGCTGAGAAAAGAAGAGAACCTGAAGGCAAAGGAGAAAAGGAAAGATATGAATTTAGAATTCCAAATAATAGCAAGGATATTAAAACCTTCTTCAGAGATCAGTGTAAGGAAATAGAGGAGAACAATAGAATGGGAAAGACAAGAGATCTCTTCAAGAAAATCAGAGGTACCAAGGGAACATTTCATGCAAAATGGGCACAATGAAGGACAAAAATGGTATGGACCAAACAGAAGCAGAAGATATTAAGAAGAGTTGGCAAGAATACCCAGAAGAACTGTACAAAAAAGATCTACACAACCTAGATAACCACAATGGTGTGATCACTAACCTAGAGCCAGACATCCTGGAATGCAAAGTCAAGTGGGCTTTACAAAGCATCACTATGCACAAAGCTGGTGGAGGTAGTGGAATTCCAGTTTAGCTATATAGAATCCTAAAAAAATGATGCTATGAAAGTTCTGTGCTCATTATGCTACCAAATTTGGAAAACTCAACAGTGACCACAGGACTGGAAAAAGTCAGTTTTCATTCCAGTCCCAAAGAAAGGCAATGCCAAACTCTTGACAACAGTGAAAGAGGAAAGTGAAAAAGTTGGCTTAAAACAACATTTAGAAAACTAAGGTCATGGCATCCAGTCCCATCTCTTCTGGCAAATAGATGCGGAAACAATGGGAACAGAGAGAGTCTTTATTTTGGGGGGCTCCAAAATCACTGCAGATGATTGCAGCCATGAAATCAAAAGACGCTTGCTCCTTGGAAGAAAAGTTATGACCCACCTAGACACCATATTAAAAAGAGACATTACTTTGCCAACAAAGATCCATTTAGTCAAAGCTATAGTTTTTCCAGTAGTCATGTATGGATATGAGAGTTGGACTATAAAGAAATCTGAGTGCCGAATAATTGATGCTTTTGAACTGTGGTGTTGGAGAAGACTCTTGAGAGTTTATTGGGCTGCAAGGAGATTCAACCAGTCAATCCTAAAGGTATCAGTCCTGAATATTCTTTGGGAAGACTGATGCTGAAGCTTAAACTCTAATACTTTGGCCACCTGATGCAAAGAACTGACTCATTGGAAAGGACCCTGATTTGGGAAAGACTGAAGGCAGGAGGAGAAGGGAACAATAGAGGATGAGATGGTTGGATGGTGTCACTGACTTGATGGACATGCGTTTGAACAAGCTCCTGGAGTGGTGATGGACAGGGAAGCCTGGCTTGCTGCAGTCCATTGGGTCACAGAGTCAGATATGACTGAGTGACTGAATTGAACTGAGGAAACAGAAATGAACAGAGTTCAGATCATCCCCACCTGGTAATTAAAATAGGAGTTAAGGATTCTCAGCCGTGGTCAAGAAGTGATGATAAGGAACTGAAAGTGCGTTAGGTAGTTGACTCAGTCACAGTGGCATGTGATAGTTAACACCAATTTTGAGGACAAAGGTCATGAGTTAATCATTTATATCTTGTTACATATGAATGAAAGGAATACAAGGAAAACATTTATCTTTAATTTCCTAAGAATATAAACCACAATTTATTATGAATGAATATTCCTTCCTGTACAATTTATGCTTGAAATGTGTATTGTTATCTTGGAAATGCTGATGTGTTTGGTAAAAATTCCCTTGGACATCCTGACTTTTAAGTGTTTTTTTTTTTTTCCTTTCACATTTTTTGATATATAGCCCTCCATCTGTGAATCTGTTCTTCAACTATTACTATAATGCTTCAGCTACAAGCAGCTTGATTTACTGGTTAGTCAGAATGGCTTAAAGCCCTTTTGTTCACATTTTCCTTTTAGACTTGAATGTAACTAAATTATTTCATTACCAGACTGTTATCTTAAAAGCAGAACAACATCTTGAAACTTAAAACTGTAGCCTGTCCTATTCTGGGTTAAGTCCTCTGCTAGGTATAATTAAAGATTCTATTTCTTAAAATGGAAACATCTCTTGAAAAATAATTAGAGTTCTTCCATCAATTTAATTTTTACAATGCATGCTTCCATTTTTATTAGAGAACTGTTGTTTGCAAAATGTTTTATAGGACTATTAATAAATACTTCAGGAAAAAAGTAACATCAGGTTGAAATGTAGCAAAATATGTATTAATTGCCCCATAAAACATGCTCTGTTGTGTCCTATTGCTCAAATTAGGTGGAGTTTCCAAGGCAACACTTTTATACTATACCACTATGGCTAAAAGAAGGCATACTAAATCCAATCCTTCACTTACAGGAAGGCTAATGAGAAAGTGCACAGAAATGTAGATCTCACTGTTTACACTCAACTATAAATACACTCACACTGATAAATAATATTCAATAACAAATTACTAAACAATATTAGGTAGAGATCAAAGCAGGTCAGATACCACAGATACCAGTTATTTTAAATGAACTGGTGAAACTGATGGCTAAGGCTTTCCATATAGGCACCAAAGTCATGTAACATGTGCACATAAAGATATTCTTTTAACTTTCCAGATCTATATTACCAACACATGAGAAAAGCAATCAATCGTATGCTTCAAATGAGATTCTAAGGCCTGACCCACTTTCAGTTCAGTTCAGTTCAGTCGCTCAGTCGTGTCCGACTCTGCGACATCATGAATCACAGCACGCCAGGCCTCCCTGTCCATCACCAACTCCCGGAGTTCACTCAGACTCATGTCCATCAAGTCAGTGATGCCATCCAGCCATCTCATCCTCTGTCATCCCCTTCTCCTCCTGCCCCCAGTCCCTCCCAGCATCAGAGTCTTTTCCAATGAGTCAACTCTTTGCATGAGGTGGCCAAAGTACTGGAGCTTCAGAAATCCCAGGGCTGATCTCCTTCAGAATGGACTGGTTGTATCTCCTTGCAGTCCAAGGGACTCTCTCATTGTTTCTCGGTAGTTTATTATTACATACCAAATACTTTGATAATGGCTGAATGGTTGGTAGTTTTTTATTTTAAAATCTAAAATCTTATCCTTCACTAGACAAGAGCATTACATAGGGTAATGCTTGCTAGTTTCTATAATAATCAACAGCAAATATCTCATTGGTTTAATAACATGAGACTTTATTCTAGTTCATATCATTATCTGCTATAGGTTGAATAACTTTGCTGGGTGGCTTCTTTCCAAGTAGTAACTCAGGGACCTAGAATTCTTCCATCTTGTGAAGCTATCATCTTCACACAAGATATGTACAGATGCCATAAAAGGATAAGAAAACATGATTACCCGGCAATTTTATGGTGGATGTGAAGTATAATATACGACATGAGTGGAACATATGTTTGTTAATATTTGAATCCCTCCAGGGAGCCTGGTAGGGACATACCTGAGCCCCAGGGAAACTCATGAGATGAAGACTGATGAAACTTGGAGGGACTAGTATATTGCCCATAAAACTATAAGCACTCAGTCAGTGCTTGTCAGTGGGGTAGGATGAGGCCTATTTTAAATAACAAAATAAGTTCCAGAAAAGCAGAGATTAGATATACTGGTGAACTATACAGGAGGCTATTCAATTAAAAAATAATAACAAAAAATATTAGGGAAAACAAATTCCTTAGTAGATATTGGAATCATCAAAATATGTCAAGATTTGCCTTATGAAGTGTTGAAACACTTATTAGTAAAAGCCTAACTATCTCTGGAAATGATCTATCAGAATCACTTTTGAGAATTTTTTTTGAGTATGCTAGCTGGTCTCTGATTTTCCTTGCAAGTCTGAAAACCTAAGTTTAGACATTGAGGATTGTGTATATATGATGAAATGATGAGGTTTTGCCAAATACAGTTACATCTATGGAAGTTGTAACATCTAACAAACCAAACTTGGGTCTGTCATTCACATTCAGTAAAGACAATCAACTGACATAAGATTGTGGTGAAGGAAAGTGCAATGTTTACTGCAAGGCCCAACAAGGATTATAGGCAGCTAATCCTCAAAAGAACCAAATTTCCTGAGGATCTCAGGGAAGGATTTTTAAAGGCAAGAGGAAAGAGAGTAGCAGGTTGCATAATTATTTCATGTACAATTCTCTTAACTGGTTGCAGGTGAAGTAACAGAGTGTCACAGTGATTAACATATTCAATCCTTAGGCCCCAGCTGGTCTGTTGGCTATATGCTCAGAGTCATCCTGCAGTTAGCTTCTTTCATCTGATGAGGGGTTTTTGTACCTGTAAAATGGCACAGAAATGTGTATCAGACACTATTATCTGTGTCCTTCTGTTCTTAGTTGTTCAGTCATGTCTGACTCTTTGTGACCCCGTGGATTGTAGCCCGCCAGTCTCCTTTATCGATGGGGGCTCTCCAGGCAACTATACTAGAGTGGGAGTGAGTTGCCATGCCTTCATCCAGGGGATCTTCCCAACCCAGGGATCGAACCCAGGTCTCCCACATTGCACGTGGGTTCTTTACCATCTGAGCCACCAGGGAAGCCACGTCCTTCTGGGAGGACTAAAGAGTCTATGATTCTGCTACATGGCTGATCTGTTGTTTTCATTGTTCCCAGTTCTCTTGGCCCAGCTGGTATATTTTGTTATTAATGCTCCCATTCTTCAAATCATTAACTCTTAAGCTAGTCTTTTGTAACTCAGAGGAGGCCTGGGAGACTAAAGCAAAGTACAAATAAGAGGTGGACAGGCAGAAGACATGAGAAGGGGAGAACAGGATGGTCCCATAGGATCCTGCTGTTAAGAGGTGACATATTATGGTATTAAATAATTAATTAAATATAAAAGACAATTATCTGAAGACTTTCATATATCTTATAAGTATGTTTTAAACTGATACTATAATTTGTTATAATTCAGGGACGTTTATAGTTATATCATGTCCAATTTCTTGTTGTAACTCTCTTTACACCAACTTATTCCTAAACCATCAGCAAAATAATTTTGCCAACAAGTTGTTAAAATGAATAAAATAATTTCCACATTTAATCAGAAAATAAGGAGACAAAAGATCTGAATCTTGCCCTTTACATCTCTATCAGGTTGCTTGCTCACCAATCAGATCACTAACTGAAAGACTATCACAGGTATAAACTAAAAAAGGCAATTGCTTATTATATTGTCATATTGTATAAAATATTCAAGTAATTCTGAGGATCCTTTTCTCAAGAAAACTATTCCCAGGTTGAGAGATTATTTTAAGGTATGCAAAAGTTCTCAAATGTTGATTCAAGATTTAGGTTCATCTTTTCTATGGTTTCATGTCAAAAACATGAAATAAGCTAGCATACTTTTCAAAATATTCAATTTCACAAAGAAAAGTTATGAAAAAGAAAAAGCTCATGATTGCATATGTGAAATAAGCTCAACAAAGAGTAATTTAAAAAATCCCACTTATTCCATGAAGAGTTTCCTGGGTAGTCTATTTTCATCTGTTTTCTACTACTCTGTACTTCCTTGGTAAGTATAAACTTATATAACATGATTCTGAATTTATGTATGCTTCATCTTTAATTATTTTTTTAATGTTTGCCATTTGTGAAAATCTTGTTTCTCTCATTATGGTATTAGGACTTTGAAGAATAACCTGTACTAAAATATATAATTAATAGTGAATAATTAAAAATAAGCAATTAGAAAATTCCTTATTTATTGATGAAGGTATATTCTAACATGTGAATTATATGCAAACATATAAAGTGTTGATGCAGTATTCAAATACAATCAATTTTGAAAAAAATCCATCCATTTTATATTTTAACAAAGTTAACCAATATTGCTTCATATACATATAGGGGCAATTTACTAAGAATAAAAACTATAAAACAGACCTAGATGCTGATGAGGATAGTCACTGCATTTATCTTTAAAAAAATTAATATATAACATACAACTGATCAGGTGAAAAACATTTTTACCTCATTAGTTTAACATTCATAAAAAAGAGTCAACTAACTTTGAATTCACAAGGATTTGAGTCAATCAATACTTCAGTTAGCTACAAAAATTTATAAGAATTGTTTCCAACCTCCTGTTGAGTTCAATTGCTCAATCGCCTCTGACTGTTTG
Source organism: Bos indicus (assembly GCF_029378745.1). Lineage (NCBI taxonomy): Eukaryota > Metazoa > Chordata > Mammalia > Artiodactyla > Bovidae > Bos > Bos indicus. The sequence goes on from NC_091783.1 coordinate 13,486,342, forward strand.
CAACCCCATGGGCTGCAGCATGCCAGTGTTCCCTGTCCATCACCACTCCCATGCTTGCTCAAACTCATGTCCATTGAGTCAGTGATGCCATCCAAACATCTTATCCTCTGTCGTACCCTTCTCCTTGTGCCTTCAATCTTTCCCAGCATCAGGGTCTTTTCCAATGAGTCAGTTCTTTGCATCAGGTGGCCAAAGTATTGGAACTTCAGCTTCAGCATCAGTCCTTTCAACAAATGCTGCTGCTGCTAAGTCGCTTCAGTCATGTCTGACTCTGTGCAACCCCATAGACGGCAGCCCACCAGGCTTCCCAGTCCCTGGGATTCTCCAGGCAAGAACACTAGAGTGGGTTGCCATTTCCTTCTCCGATGCATGAAAGTGAAAAGTGAAAGTGAATCGCTCAGTCGTGTCCGACTCCTAGTGACCCCATGGACCGCAGCCTACCAGGCTCCTCTGCCCATGGGATTTTCCAGACAAGAGTACTGGAGTGGGTTGCCACTGCTTTCTCTGATATGGTATTTTGCAATGAATATTCAGGACTGATTTCCTTTAGGATTGACTGGTTTGATCTCCTTGCAGTTGAAGCGACTCTGGAGTCTTCTCCAACATCACAGTTCAAAAGCATCAATTCTTCATGCTCAGCTTTCTTAATGGTCCACCTCTCATATCCATACGTAACTACTGGAAAAACCATAGCTTTGACTTGACAGACCTTTGTCATTTCCAAACTTATTGAAATATAATTGATACATAATATTATATAAGCTTAAGATGTACAACATGATTTTATACAGTAATATACTGTGAAATGTCTGCCACAGTAGGGATAGGTAATAGCCATTACCTTACATAGTAACCATGTTTGTTTTTTGTAGGTGAAATCATTAATATCTATTCTCTTAGCCACATTCAAGTGTATAATAAACTATTGCTAACTATAGTTACCATGTTATAATTAGTTTTCTAAAATGTATTCATCTTATAATTGGAAATGTGTACCATTTTACCAACTTGGTCACTCATCCCTGAAAATAATCATTCTACTCTCTGTTTTTATGGGCTTATAATTTTGTTTTTGGTTTTTTTTTAAATCATACTTATAAGTGAGATCATGCAGTATTTGTCTTTCTATGACTTAGTTTACTTATAGTGCCCTCAAAGTTCTTTATAATTGCAGTAAATATCAGGATTTCCTTCTATTTATGTTTTAATAACTGTCCATTGTATACATGTATCACATCTTAATTATCCATTCACCCATCAACAGATACTTAGGCTATTTCCATATCTTGGCCAGCATAGTGCTGTAATGAACATGGTGATAGAGAAAGCACTTCAAGACCCTGATTTTATTTCTTTTGATATATACTCAGATGTAGGATTACTAGATTATACAGTAGTTCTACTTTTAATTTTTATAGCACTCCATACTGGTTTCCATAGTGGCTGCCCCAAATACACTTTCACCAATGGTGCATAAGGATTCTGTTTCCTCCATATCCTTGTCCAATACTTGCTATATGTTGTCTTTTTAATAAGAATGATTCTAACAGATATGAGGTAATATATCACTGTAGTTTTGACTTGCATTTTTCTGATGATTAGTGATATCAAGCATCACTTTGTGTCCCCAGTACCCATTTGCATGCATTCTTTTGGAAACAAAAAATATCTATTTAATATCCTATGCTCATTTTTAAGTGGATTTTTTGTTTATTTGCTTTGCTATTGAGTTATATGAGTTCCTTATATAGTTTGGATATTAAACTCTTATCAGATATATGAGTTACAAATATTTTATCTGATTCTATAGGTAGTCTTTTCATTTTATTACTATTTGTTATGAAGAAGCTCAGTCTGAGTCTCCTGCATTGCTGGCAGATTCTTTAACTTCTGAGCCACCAGGGAACCTAGTTTAACATAGTTCCACTTATTTATCTTTGCTTTTGTGTGTATACTTTGGGTGTTATATTCAGAAAATCATTGTCAAGACCAATGTCAAGGAGATCTTCTATAGTGTTTTCTTCTATGAGATTTATGATTTTAGGCCCATGTTTAACTATTTAAGCCATTTCAAGTTTATTTTTGTAAGTGGTGTAAAACAGGTTCAATTTCATTCTTCTGATTGTGATTATTCACTTTTCCCAACACCATTTAGTAAAGAGATTGCTGTGTTCCAATAGAGTATAATTGGGTTTCCTGCCAAGCAAAAGCTTACTGTATGTAAGAGTTAATTTCTGGGCACTCAATTCTATTCCATTGATCAATGTTTCTGCTTTTATGCTAGTACACCACTGTTTTGACATGATATAGCTTCAAATCAGTTAGTGTAATGCCTCCAGCTTTGTTCGTCTTTTACAAGATTGCTTTAATTATTTGAGATCTTTGATGATTCCATACAAATCTTAGGATTTTTATATTTGTGTGAACATACCTTTGACATTTTGATAAGGATTACCACAAATTTACAGGTAGCTTTGGGCTTCCCTGGTGGCTCAGATGGTAAAGAATCTGCCTGCAATGTGGGAGACCTGGGTTGATCCGTTGGTCAGGAAGATCCCCTAGAGAAGGGAATGGCTATTCTTTCCAGTATTCTTGCCTGGAAAATTCCATGGACAGAAAAGCTTGGCAGGCTAAAATCCATGAGGTTGCAAAGAGTCAGACATAACTGGGCAACCAACCCTTCCACAGGCAGCTTTGTGTAGTATCAACATTTTAGCAATATTAATTTTAAAATGCATAAACATGGAATATCTTTAATTCCATCTTCTTTAATTTCTTTCATCAAAATCTTAGTTTTCAATATATAATTTTTTCACCTCCATAATTAAATTTAATATTAAGAACTTTGTTGTATTTGTATTGTAAATGGAGTTGCTTTTTGTATTTGCTAGATAACTTGTGGTTTATGTATAAAAATATAATCCTATATACTGCTGTAGAAGACTCTTCAGAGTCTCTTGGACTGCAAGGAAATCAAACCAGTCAGTCCTAAAGGAAAGCAACCCTGAATGTTCTTTGGAAGTACTGTTGCTGAACCTGAAGCTCTAATATCCTAGCCAGCTTATGCAAAGAGCTGACTCATTGGAAAAGACCCCAGTGCTGGGAATGGGCAAAGAGAATGGGGTAGCAAAGGATAAGATGGTTAGATAGCATCACTGACTCAAGGGACATGAATGTGAGCAAACTCTGGGAGATTGTTGAGGACAGAGGAGCCCGGTGTGCTACAGACTATGAGGTCATGAGAAGTTAGACACGACTTAGTAATTAAACAGCAACTATATATGTATATGTATGTGTATATATATATATATATATATACACACATATCTTGGAGGTGGGATATCTCTTCATGGCTGCTCCAGCAAAGTGCAGTCGCTGCTCCTTACCTTGGACTAGAGGTATCTCCTCACAGCTGCCCCTCCTGACCTTGAACATGGAGTAGCTGCTATCGACCCTCCTGCGCCTGTGCAGCCACCACTCCTTGAATGTGGGGTTGCTCCTCTCAGCCACCGCTCCTGACCTTGGGTGTACGGTAGCTCATCTCAGCCACTGCCTGTGACCTCGGACACGGGAGGTGGGGGTGGGGGGTCTCCTCTAGGCTGCTCCTGTGCTGTTGCAGCCTGGCACTCTCAGTCACCTGCTCTGACCTTGGGTGAGGGGTAACTCCTCTTGGCCACCCTTCTGTGTGGTCTGTGGCAGCCAGCACGCTTTTGTGCATTCCCTCCCAGTCAGTGTGCTTCTGCTGAAGCCGGCACATCAAAGGTAAGAGAAACCCAAGTAAGATGGTAGGTATTGTGAGGGCATCAGAGGGCAGACACGCTGAAACTATAATAATAGTAAACTAGCCAATCATGGACCACAGCCTTGTCTAACTCAACAAAACTAAGCCATGCCGTGTGGGACCACCCAGGATGGGCCGGTCATGGTGGAGAGGTCTGACAGAATGTGGTCCACTGGAGAAGGGAATGGCAAACCACTTCAGTATTCTTGCATTGAGAACCCCATGAACAGTATGAAAAGGCAAAAAGATAGGACACTGAAAGGGGAACTTCATGGGTCGGTAGGTACCCAAAATGCTACTAGAGATCAGTGGAGAAATAACTCCAAAAAGAAGGAAGGGATGGAGTCAAAGCAAAAACAACACCCAGTTGTGAATGGGACTGGTGATAGAAGCAAGGCCTGATGCTGTAAATAGCAATATTGTATAGGAACCAGGAATGTCAGGTCCATGAATCAATGCAAATTGGAAGTGGTCAAACAAGAGATGGCAAGAGTGAATGTCGACATTCTAGGAATCAGTGAACTAAAATGGACTGGAATGGGTGAATTTAACTCAGATGACCATTATATCTACTACCGTGGGCAGGAATTCCTTAGAAGAAATGGAGTAGCCATCACAGTCAACAAAAGAATCTGAAATGCAGTACTTGGATGCAATCTCAAAAATGACAGAATGATCTGTTCATTTCCAAGGCAAACCATTCAATATCATGGTAATCCAAGTCTATGCCCCAAACAGTAATGCTGAAGAAGATGAAGTTAAATGGTTCTATGAAGACCTACAAGACCTTTTAGAACTAACACCGCAAAAAGATGTCTTTTTCATTATAGGGGACTGGGATGCAAATGTAGGAAGTCAGAAACACTTGGAGTAACAGGCAAATTTGGCCTTGGAGTACACAGTGAAGCAGGGCAAAGACTAATAGAGTTTTGCCAAGAGAATGCACTGGTCATAGCAAACACCCTCTTCCAACAACATAAGAGAAGACTCTACACATGGACATCACCAGACGGTCAACACTGGAATCAGATTGATTATATTCTTTGCAGCCAAAGATGGAGAAGCTCTATACAGTCAGTAAAAACAAGACTGGGAGCTGACTGTGGCTCAGATCATGAACTCCTTATTGACAGGTTCAGACTTAAATTGAAGAAAGTATGGAAAACCATGACACAATTCAGGTATGACCTAAATCAAACCCCTCATGATTATACAGTGGAAGTGAGAAATATATATAAGGGACTAGATCTGATAGAGTGTCTGATGAACTATGGATGGAGGTTCGTAACATTGTACAGGAGACAGGGATCAAAATCATCCCCATTGAAAAGAAATGAAAAAAAGCAAAATGGCTGTGTGAGGAGGGCTTAAAAATAGCTGTGAAAAGAAGAGAAGTGAAAAACAAAAGATAAAAGGAATGATATAAGCATCAGAATGCAGAAATCAATGCAAAGAAATAGAGGAAAACAACAAAATGGAAAAGACAAAAGACCTCTTCAAGAAAATTAGAGATACCAAGGGAACGTTTCATGCAAAGATGGGCTCAATAAAGAACAGAAATGGTATGGATCTAACAGAAGCAGAAAATATTAAGAAGTGGCAAGAATACACAGAACTTAAAAAAAAAAAAAAGAGCTTCACGACCAAGATAATCATGATGGTGTGATCACTCACCTAGAGCCACACACCCTGGAATGTGAAGTCAAGTGGGCCTTAGAAAGCATCACTACGAACAAAGCTAGTGGAGGTGATGGAATTCCAGTTGAGCTATTTCAAATCCTGAAAGATGATGCTGTGAAAATGCTGCACTCAATATGCCAGCAAATTTGGACAACTCAACAGTGGCCACAGGACTGGAAAATGTCAGTTTTCATTCCAATCCCAAAGAAAGGCAATGACAAAGAATGCTCAAACTACCGCACAATTGCACTCATCTCACATGCTAGTAAAATAATGCTCAAAATTCTCCAAGCTAGGCTTCAACAATATGTGAATCGTGAACTTCCAGATGTTCAAGCTGGTCTTAGAAAAGGCAGAGGAACCAGATCAAATTGACAACATCCACTGGATCATAGAAAAAAGAAGAGGGTTCCAGAAAAACATCTATTTCTGCTTTATTGACTAAGCCAAAGCCTTTGACTCTGTGGATCACAATAAACTGTGGAAGATTCTGAAAGACATAGGAATACCAGACCACCTGACCTGCCTCTTGAGAAAGCTATATGCAGGTCAGGAACCAACAGTTAGAACTGGACATGGAACAACAGAGTGGTTCCAAATGGAAAAAAGGAGTACATCAAGGCTGTATATTGTCACCCTGCTTATTTAACTTATATGCAGAGTACATCATGAGAAACGCTGGGCTAGAAGAAGCACAAGCTGGCATCAAGATTGCCAGGAGAAATATCAATAACCTCAGAAATGCAGATGACATCACCCTTATTGCAGAAAGTGAAGAGGAACTAAAAAACCTCTTGATGAATGTGAAAGAGGAGAGTGAAAAAGTTGGCTTAAAGCTCAACATTCAGAAAACGAAGATCATGGCATCTGACCTCATCACTTCATGGGAAATAGATGGGGAAACAGTGGAAACAGTGTCAGACTTTATTTTCCTGTGCTCCAAAATCACTGCAGATGGTCATTGCAGCCATGAAACTAAAAGACGCTTACTGCTTGGAAGGAAAGTTATGACCAACCTAGAGAGCATATTCAAAAGCAGAAACATTATTTTGCCAACAAGCGTCCGTCTAGACAGTTCAGATCAGATCAGTCGCTTAGTTGTGTCCGACTCTTTGCGACCTCATGAATCGCAGCACGCCAGGCCTCCCTGTCCATCACAAACTCCCGGAGTTCACTCAGACTCACGTCCACTGAGTCAGTGATGCCATCCAGCCATCTCATCCTCTGTCGTCCCCTTCTCCTCCTGCCCCCAATCCTTCCCAACATCAGAGTCTTTTCCAATGAGTCCACTCTTTGCATGAGGTGGCCAAAGTACTGGAGTTTCAGCTTTAGCATCATTCCCTCCAAAGAAATCCCAGGGCTGATCTCCTTCAGAATGGACTGGTTGGATCTCCTTGCAGTCCAAGGGACTCTCAAGAGTTTTCCAACACCACAGTTCAAAAGCATCAATTCTTCAGCTCAGCCTTCTTCACAGTCCAACTCTCACATCCATACGTGACCACAGGAAAACCAAGCCTTGACTAGACCAACCTTTGTTGGCAAAGAAATGTCTCTGCTTTTGAATATGCTATTTAGGTTGGTCATAACTTTCCTACCAAGGAGTAAGCGTCTTTTAATTTCATGGCTGCAGTTGCCATCTGTAGTGATTTTGGAATCCAGAAAAATAAAGTCTAACACTGTTTCCACTGTTTCCCCATCTATGTCCCATGAAGTGATGGGACCAGATGCCATGATCTTCGTTTTCTGAATGTTGAGCTTTAAGCCAACTTTTTCACTCTCCACTTTTACTTCCATCAAGAGGCTTTTGAGTTCCTCTTCACTTTCTGCCATAAGGGTGGTGTCATCTGCATATCTGAGGTTAGTGATATTTCTCCCGGCAATCTTGATTCCAGTTTTTGTTTCTTCCAGTCCAGCATTTCTCATCATGTACTCTGCATATAAGTTAAATAAACATGGTGACAATATACAGCCTTGACGAACTCCTTTTCCTATTTGGAACCAGTCTGTTGTTCCATGTCCAATTCTAACCATCTAGACAAGGCTATGGTGTTTCCAGTGGTCATGTATGGATGTGAGAGTTGGACTGTGAAGAAAGTTGAGCGCCGAAGAACTGATGCTTTTGAACTGTGGTGTTGGAGCACCCTTGAGCACTCAAGTGGTGTGAGCACTCTCACACTCTTGAGAGTCCCTTGGACTGCGAGGATATCCAAGCAGTCCAATCTAAAGAAGATCAGTCCTTGGTGTTCTTTGGAAGGACTGATGCTAAAGCTGAAATTCCAATACTTTGGCCACCTCATGCAAAGTGTTGACTCACTGGAAAAGACTCTGATGCTGGGAGGGATTGGGGCAGGAGGGGAAGGGGACAACAGAGGAAGAGATGGCTGGATGGCATCACTGACTCGATGGACATGAGTCTGGGTGAACTCCGGGAGTTGGTGATGGACAGGGAGGCCTGCCGTTCTGCAATTCATGGGGTCACAAAGAGTCGGACATGGCTGAGCTACTGAACTCAATTGAACTGAACTGAAGGATGAAACAGCACATAAACCAAGGATGGTCTTGGAATGCAAGATTGGAAAACTTGACCCGTATCATCCTTGTCCCCCACCCCTATTCTGTAACTATTAATGGAACAATATAACCTGTCTCCCCTCCTACCCTATAGGGAGAATGTATGTGCCCAACTCTTCCCCCACCCAGTATACATGCCTTATCCAATCAGCAAATGACCCGCAAGACCCCTATCCCTTGTACCCTGGGATTAAAAGTGGACTAAGAACCCTTGTTCAGTGTCAGTTCTCCCTTGAGCTGGCCTGCTGATCTAACAGCATCTTCCACTGTAATAAACTTTATTTCTCTCTCATTCTGTCTCACTTCTGGAAATTCTTTTCCAACCCGCACCAAACCATAACAAAATTTTAACTTAAAAGCCTTCATGCAGCTAGAAACAAATCCAGCTACACAGTTATAGAGGCAGGGAGCAAACAGCAGAAACAGAACTATCAGGATTATTGAAATTAGGATAGTTTTTCACCATGAGAAACTAGTTAACATCTCCCAAAATGAAATGACTAGGCTTCAGGAGTATACATAGCCTAAATCATCTTGTTTAGGTGTTTAGTAAAGTGAGTAACATTAGTGCTCATTTCTGGTATATATGTACAACCCTGGGTATGAATAATGGCACAAATTCCTCCATGTGTGGCTGTTAAAAAAAGACCAATCTGTTTTGTAAAACCACATTTCTAATTTGTGTTTGTTCAGCATAAAGGGCTCAAATAGTTTTTTAAGACTCTTGTAAATCCTGTTGAGTAAAATTAGTCAGAGCATCAACTCATAGCATAATGTATGTAGTTTCCAGAAAGGGAAAAATTACTCCAGCCAAATAATCATACCAGTGAAATATAAACATTGTCCAATGAGTTCTAAGGTGTGGCAAATTAGCAGGCTTCTCCAGAACCTCTGAAAATATGAATCCATTAGTAAAAACTAGACCTAGGGTGCATCTCCCTATCCAGCCAGGGGGAAGTCATGCAAATAGGTTAAGAGTCACATCCGGTAGGTCTCATTTGGAGCAAGCCAGTGTGACAGTGATCCAGTCCCAATCAGTGCCTGGCCAGACAAAAGGAGGACCTGAACTGGGATTGGAAGAAATGGGAATAATTACACTGCATATATTGCTTGAGGCAAAAATCCCAGTTGATTCCAGTTATTATAATTAAGCTATCAGCTAACTTCTGGGGATGGCTCTATTTGTTCCCTGCATATGAGGGCATAAGATATTAGGCAGCCCTTTTCAGTTGTTAGCCGTATAACCTCATTCCATATTTGATAAACATCAGGTAAAAAGCCACAGGATCTAATCTACCTTCCTATGTGCAGCAAAATAGTGATTAAACCAAGACAATGCATAATTGAAGTTAAAAGTCATATTCTATCCATAGATAAGGTACAAAGTGTTGCACCGGTCCATTTTAGGATTGTTAGATGTCATCAGATTAAGAAGAGGCATCACATATGATTGTTGTTGGCATGGGTAGTCACTGACTTGGAGAAAGTCCTTTCCCTGAAGTGGAGATGCCCACCACAGGAAGCCTTCCACTGACAAAGAGACTGCTCTGCAGACTCAGCAATTAAATCAATTGTGGAATGTGGTATAGAAGTGAGCCCAGGACAGGAAGGCCTTGTCTTGAGGATCAAACAGCAGACTCAAGATTTTCGGAGTCAGCAGAAACAGGCCCACATAGGTTATCAGGCTCATTTGAAAAATAAAAAAGTAAAAGCATAGAGAGTAAAGACATAAAATGACATCCCTTAGCCCTGGTCAGTGTGCCACCTCTTAACCTGAGTGTGGTAAACCCACCAATCAATTCCTGGCACTTTGACAGCTGTGGGAGAAGAAAGAAAAACCTGGTAAGGGCCTTCCCAGAGAGGCTCGAGGGATTGCCCCCTTAGATCCCAATGTCTTTATCAGGAACTCAGTTCCTGTCTCAAACAGAGGATTGTTTGACTCACAGGCTGGGTCAGGAGTCACCTCCCAGAATTCCTGTAATGTTTGTTGAAAAGTTGAAAGTTGAGTTATATAATTAGATAACTCCAAGGCTTCAGGGTCTATAAAAATGTCTGTGCATAAGAAGGGCCTTCCATGAATACATTCAAAGGGAGACTGTCCCTTCTTTTAGGGGGCAGTCAGAGCTCTCATTAAAACTATGGGTAAAACTTTAAGCCAATTATCTTATGTCTTTTGAGTTAATTTACCTGCTGCTGCTGCTAAGTCGCTTCAGTTGTGTCCGACTCTGTGCGACCCCAGAGACGGCAGCCCACCAGGCTCCCCCAACCCTGGGATTCTCCAGGCAACAACACTGGAGTGGCTTGTCATTTCCTTCTCCAATGCATGAAAGTGAAAAGTGAAAGTGAAGTCGCTCAGTCGTGTCTGACTCTTAGCAACCCCATGGACTGCAGCCTACCAGGCTCCTCCGTCCATGGGATTTTCCAGGCAAGAGTACTGGAGTGGGGGTGCCATTGCCTTCTCTGTTAATTTACCTAGATGTCTCTTAATAATGTCATTAGCTTTTTCAACCTTTTCTGAGGTTTGAGGTTTCCTGAAACAGTGTAAGTGATATTCTATTCCTATAGCTTTTTGACACCCTCTGAGTTACAACAGCTTTATAGGCAGAGCTATTGTCACTCTGAAGGCTCCCCAGCAGCCCAAACCTGGAAATAATTTCATGGATTACAATTCTTACAACCTCCTTAGCCTGCTCACTACAGCAGGGAAAATCTTCAATCCATCCAGTAAAGTTATCTATCCACACTTGTAAGCAAGAAAACCCATTTACTTTTGGCATATGAGTGATGAGTGAAGTCACTCAGTCGTGTCTGACTCTTGCGACAGTAGCCTACCAGGCTCCTCCACCCATGGAATTTTCCAGGCAAGAGTACTGGAGTGGGTTGCCATTTCCTTCTCCAGGGGATCTTCCCTACCCAGGGATTGAACCCAGGTCCCCTGCATTGCAGGCAGATGCTTTACCATCTGAGCCACCAGGGAAGTTCCATATGAGTAAAATATGAGGGAAGTTTGACATATGAGTAAAATCAATTTCCCAGTTCTCTTCAGGATATTTTGCACTTTGTTGTAACCCAGATTTTGCTAGTTTTTCAGTCTTTGGGTTATTTTCCTGACAGACCTCGTGTCTCTTGATAATGTTCTTTAAAGTCTTCATTACATTTTTTATCTTCAAACAAATGGGAAGCCATCTGGTAAGTGCTCTCAATGCCTAAATGAAAACTTTGGTGTAAACCCTTCTGAATTTTTCATTGAGCATTTTCAGCAATTATTTATAGTCTGTCCTCAGACTGTAAACATCCTTTACTAGTAATTTTTGATCCTTTTTTCTCATATCTTTCAAATTCTTCATCAGTATAGTGTGGCTTCTCCTGTTCAACAGAACCTGTCCAGATCAAAGATGTATGTAGTGAAGAGGTTTCCTAAAGTGTTGCCTTTCTGGCTAGGCAGTCAGCCAGCTGATTACCTCCAGCTACTTTACTCCTGTCCCTGCTGCGCACTTTGCAGTGCACAATGGCTACTTCTTTAGGAAAATATACAGCAATTAAGAGTCTCTCAATTCAGTTCATTTCGATCACTCAGTTGTGTCCAACTTTTGCAGCCCCATGGACTGCTGCATGCTAGGCTTCCTTGTCCATCACCAAAACTTGAAATTTGTTCAAACTCATGTCCATCAGGTTGGTGATGCCATCCAACCATCTCATTCTCTGTTGTCCCCTTCTCCTTCTACCTTCGATCTTTCCCAGCATCAGAGTCTTTTCCAATGAGTCAACTCTTCACATCAGGTGGCCAAAGTATTGGAGTTTCAGTTTCAGCATCAGTCCTTCCAATGAATATTCAGGATTAATTTCCTTTAAGACTGACTGGTTTAGATCACCTTGCACTCCAAGGGATGCTCAAGAGTCTTCTCCAACACCACAGTTCATCAATTCTTTGGCACTAAGCTCTCTTTATTGTCCAACTCTCACGTTCATATGTGACTACTGGAAAACCATAGCTTTGACTAGATGGACCTTTGTTGGTAAAGTAATGTTTCTGATTTATAATATGCTGTCTAGTTTGGTCATTCATAGCTTTTTCCCAAGGAGCAAATGTCTTTCAATTTCATGGCTGCAATCACCATCTGCAGTGATTTTGGAGCCCAAGTAAACAGTTTGTCACTGTTTCCTTTATTTGCCCATCTACTTGCCATGAAGGGATATGACCAGATACCATGATAGTTGTTTTTGAATGTTGAGCTTTAAGCCAGCTTTTTCACTCTTCTCTTTCACTTTCATTAAGAGTCTCTTTAGTTCCTCTTTGCTTTCTGCCATGAGGGTGGTATCATATGCATATCTGAGGTTATTGATATTTCTCCCAGCAATCTTGATTCCAGTTTGACCTTCATCCAGTCTGGCATTTTGCATGATGTACTCTGCATATAAGTTAAATAGGCAAGGTGACAATATACAGTCTTGATGTACTCCTTTCTCAATTTGGAACCAGTCCATTGTTCCATGTCTGGTTCTAATTGTTGCTTCTTGACCTGCATACAGATTTCTCAGAAGCCAGGCAAGATGGTTTGGTACACTCATCTCTTTAAGAATTTTCCTCAGTTTGTTGTAATCCACCTAGTCAAAAGCTTTAGTGTAGTCAATGAAGCAGTAGTAGATATATATATATTTTTTTCTTTCTGGAATTCGCTTGCTTTTTCTATGATCCAATGGATGTTGGCATGTAAAAGTCTCTCATTCTCTTTGAAACGCTTAATAGGTTCTCCTGTTGCATTTTATTTTATTTTTTAAAATTTTTATTTTATTTAATTTTACAATATTGTATTGGTTTTGCCATATATCAAAATGAATCTGCCACAGGTATACATGTGTTCCCCATCCTGAACCCTCCTCCCTCCTCCCTCCCCATACCATCCCTCTGGGTCATCCCAGTGCACCAGCCCCAAGCATCCAGTATCGTGCATCAAACCTGGACTGGCGACTCATTTCATATATGATATTATACATATTTCAATGCCATTCTCCCAAATCATCCCACCCTCTCCCTCTTCCACAGAGTCCAAAAGACTGTTATATACATCAGTGTCTCTTTTGCTGTCTCATATACAGGGTTAATGTTACCATCTTTCTAAATTCCATACATATGCGTTAGTATACTGTATTGGTGTTTTTCTTTCTGGCTTACTTCACTCTGTATAATAGGCTCCAGTTTCATCCACCTCATTAGAACTGATTCAAATGTATTCTTTTTAATGGCTGAGTAATACTCCATTGTGTATATGTACCACAGCTTTCTTATCCATTCATCTGCTGATGGACATCTAGGTTGCTTCCATGTCCTGGCTATTATAAACAGTGCTGCGATGAACATTGGGGTACACGTGTCTCTTTCAGTTCTGGTTTCCTCAGTGTGTATGCCCAGCAATGGGATTGCTGGATCATAAAGCAGTTCTACCAGTTTTTAAGGAATCTCTACACTGTTCTCCATAGCGGCTGTACTAGTTTGTATTCCCACCAACAGTCTAAGAGGGTTCCCTTTTCTCCACACCCTCTCTAGCATTTATTGCTTGTAGACTTTTGGATCGCAGCCATTCTGACTGGCGTAAAATTGTCTTTCTTTTCATGTTGCAGCATAAATGTAAAAACTGAAATAAGTATACTTAGAATCACTGTACATATGTACTCACTGCACTTAGCTGAACTCAAGAGCTCCAGTCAGAGTCACAAGTTCTACTAGCTGAGCACTCATTCCTGGGGAGGCGGGGGTTAGTCTTTAGAAGAAGTCTTTAGAAGAACACTTCGCTTCTAAAACCTATTCCAAAATCACCAGGGTGTAACCTGCTTTCCATTTCCCATCCTAAACAAAAGAACTGCCATATGTATATATTTTCCTGTCAAGATTGTCTAATGGGGTATACATTAAAATTTTCGTGAGATGCATAAAGTTAAAAATTGGGAAAATTCATGAATGTGTGTTTTATTTTACTTTTCAGGAAGGAAAATGGCAGGATTAAATTTCCACAGATTTCAAGCTTACATATTGGTCCTTCTAACTATCAGTTCAGTTCTCTCTCTCAGTCGTGTCTGACTCTTTGTGACCCCATGAACTGCAGCATGACAGACTTCCCTGCTGCTGCTGGTGCTGCTGCTAAGTCTCCTCAGTCATGTCCGACTCTGTGCAACCCCATAGACGGCTGCCCACCAGGGTCCCCCGTCCCTGGGATTCTCCAGGCAAGAACACTGGAGTGGGTTGCCATTTCCTTCTCCAATGCAGGAAAGTAAAACGTGAAAGTGAAGTTGCTCAGTCGCAACCCCATGGACTGCAGCCCACCAGGTTTCTCCGTCCATGGGATTTTCCAGGCAAGAGTACTGGAGTGGGGTGCCATCAGACTTCCCTCCATCACTAATTACCATGCTTGATCAAACTTTATAGTCGGTGATGCCATCCAACCATCTCATCCTCTGTAGTCCCTTTCTCCTGCCTTTAATTTTTCCCAGCATCAGGGTTTTTTCCAAGGAGTCAGTTCTTTGTATCAGGTAGCCAAAGTATTGCAGCTTCAGCTTCACCACTAGTCCTTCCAATGAATATTCAGGATTGATTTCTTTTAGGATTGACTGGTTTGATCTCCTTGAAGTCCAAGGGACTCTTAGAGTCTTTTCCAATGTCACAGTTCATCAATTCTTTGGCACTCAGCTTTCTTTATAGTACAACTCTCACAACCATACATGAGTACTGGAAAATGATAGCTTTGACTAGGTGAACATCTGTTGGCAAAGTAATGTCTCTGTTTTTCAATATGCTGACTAGGTTAGTCATTATCTTTTCTTCCAAGGAGCAAGCATCTTTTAATTTCATGGCTGAAGTCACCATCTGCAGTGATTTTGGAGCCCAAGAAAGTAAACTCTGTCACTGTTTCAGTTGTTTCCCCAGCTATTTGCCGTTAAGTGAGGGACAGGATGCCATGATCTAAGGTCTTTGAATATTGAGTTTTAAGACAGCTTTTTTTTTTTTTACTCCCCTTTCACTTTCATAAAGGGGCCTTTTAGTTCCTCTTCACTTTCTGCCATAAAGGTGGTGTCATCTACATATCTGAGATTATTGATGTTTTTCCTGGCAATCTTGATTTCAGCTTGTGCTTCATCCAGCCTGGCTTTTCAAATGATGTACACTGCATAGAAGTTAAATAAGCAGGGTGACAGTATACAGCCTTGAAGTAAACCTTTCCCAATTTAGAAGCAGTCTGTTGTTTCATGTCTGGTTAAATGGTTGCTTCTTGGCTTGCATACAGATTTTTCAGGAGGCAAGTAAGGTGGTCTGGTATTCCCATCACATTAAGAATTTTCTGCAGTTTGTTGTTATGTACACAGTCAAAGGGTTTGGCATAGTCAATAAAGCAGAAATAGATGTTTTTCTGGAACTCTCTTGTTTTTTTTCTATGACTCAGCTGATGTTGGCAATTTGATCTCTGTTTCTTCTGCCTTTTCTAAATCCAGCTTGAACATCTGGAAGTTATCAGTTCATGTACTGTTGAAGTCTCTCTTGGAGAATTTTGAGTATTACCTTGCTAGCCTGTGAGATGAGTGAAATTGTGTGGTAGTTTGAACATTCTTTGGCATTGCCTTTCTTTGGGATTGGAATGAAAACTGACCTTTTCCAGTTCTGTGATCACTGCTGAGTTTTCCAGATTTGCTGGCATATTGAGTGCAGGACTTTCACAGCATCATCTTTTAGGATTTGAAATAACTCAATTCCATCACCTCCACTAGCTTTGTTCTTAATGGTGCTTCAGAATGCCAACTTGACATCACATTCCAAGATGTCTGGCTCTAGGTGAGTGATCACACCACAGTGGTTATCTGGTTCATGAAGCTCTTTTTTTGTATAGTTCTTATATGTATTCATAGGGCTACCCAAATGTCTCAGTGGTAAAGAATTTGCCTACCAAGCAGGAGACCTGGGCTCAATCCTTGGGTTGGGAAGATCCCCTGAAGAAGGGACTGGTTACCCACTCCAGTATTCTGGCCAAGAGAATTCCATGAAGAGTCCATGGGTGTCACAAAGTGTCGGACATGACTGAGTGACTTTCATTTTCACTTTTCTGTGTATTCTTGCCACCTCTTCTTAATATCTTATGCTTCTCTTGGGTCTAATCCATTTCTGTCCTTTATTGGGCCCATCTTTGCATGAAATGTTCCCTTGGTATCTCTAATTTTCTTGATGAGAGCTCCAGTATTTCCCATTCTATTTTTTTCCTCTATTTCTTTGCATTGATCATTGAGGATGGCTTTCTTATCTCTCCTTGCTATTCTTTGGAACTCTGCATTCAAATGGATGTGTCTTTCCTTTTCTCCTTTGCCTTTAGCTTCTCTTCTTTTCTCAGCTATTTGTAATGCCTTCTCAGACAACCATTTTTCCTTTTTGCATTTCTTTTTCTTGGGGATGTTCTTTGATCACTGCTTCCTGTACAATGTCAAGAACCTCCATCTGTAGTCCTTCAGGCACTCTATCTGTTAAAATCCCTTGAATCTATTTGTCACTTCCACTGTATAATCATAAGGGTTTTGATTTAGGTCATATCTGAACTGTCTAGTGGTTTTTCCTACTTTATTCATTTGAGATGTGAATTTGGCAATAAGGAGCTGATGATCTGAGCCACAGTCAGCTCCCAGTCTTGTTTTTACTGACTGTATAGAGCCTCTCTATCTTTGGCTGCAAAGAATATAATCATCTGATTTTGCTATTGACCATCTGGTGATGTTCATGTGTAGAGTCTTTTCTTATGTTGTTGGAAGAGAGTGTTTGCTATGACCAGCTTGTTCTCTTAGCAAAACTCTGTTAGCTTTTGCCCTGCTTCATTTTGTACTCCAAAGCCAAATTTACCAGGTATCTCTTGACTTCCTACTTGTGCATTCCAGTCCCCTATGATGAAAAGGACATCATTTTGGGGGTGTTCTAGAAGATCTTGGAGGTCTTTTTAGAGCCATTCATCTTCAGCTTCCTCTGGATTACTGGTTGGGGCATTGACTTGGATTACTCTGATACTGAATGGTTTCCCTTGGAAACGAATAGAGGTCTTTCTGTCATTTTTGAGATTGCACCCACTTCAGCCTTTTTTGTTGATGATGAGGGCTACTCCATTTCTTCTAAGGGAATCTTGCCCACAGTAGTAGATATAATGATCATCTGAATTAAATTTGCCCATTCCGATCATTTTAGTTCACTGAATCCTAAAATGTTGATGTTCACTCTTGCCATCTCCTGTTTGACCATTTCTAATTTAAATTGATTCAAGGACCTAACATTCCACATTCCTATGCAATATTGCTCTTTATAGCATCGAAATTCCTTCCATCACCAGTCACATCCACATCTGGACATTGTTTTTGCTTTGGCCCTATCTCTTCATTTTTTTCTGGAGTTAATTTGCCACTCTTTTTCAGTACTATATTGGGCACCTATCAACTGGGGAGTTAATCTTTCAGTTTCACATCTTTTTGCCTTTTCCTTCTGTTCATGGCATTCTCAAGGCAAGAATACTGAAGTTTTTACCATTCTCTTCTCCAGTGGACCACCTCTTTTCAGAACACTTCACCATGACCCTTCCATTATGGGTGGTCCTACGTGGCATGGCTCGTATTTTCATTGAATTAGAAAAGGCTATGGTCCTCTATGTGATGAGTTTGATTAGTTTTCTGTGATTGTGGTTTCCATTCTATCTGCCCTCTGACCCATAATAAGAGGCTTACAGAAGGAGAGACTGACTGTGAGGGAAACTGGAACTTGTTCTGATGGGCAGGTCATGCTCAGTTAAATATTTAATCCAATTTTCTGATGATCATCAGGGCTGTGTTCCCTCCATGTTGTTTGACCTGAGGTCAAACTATGGTGGAGGTAAGGAAGATAATGGAGACCTCCTCCAAATGGTCCCATGCAGGCACTGCCACACTCATTGCTCCCAACCCTGCAGCAGGCCACCACCAACCCACGCTTCCTCCAGAGACTCCTGGGCACTCACTGGCAAATCTGGGTTGGTCTCTTGTGGGGTCACTGCTCCTTTCTCCTGGGTCCTGTGCATGGAAGGTTTTGTTTGTGCCCTCCAAGAGTCTGTTTCCCCATTCCTGTGTAAGTTCTGTAATCAAATCCCACTGGCCTCCAATGTCAAATTGCCTGAGGATTCTCAGTCCCTTTGCGAGATCCCCAGGTTGGTAAATCTGTTGTGGTTCCTAGGACATACTTAACAGTGTGAGATTTTCTTTAGTATAGTTATTTTGCAGTCTGTGGGTCGTCAGCTTGGTGGCTCTATGGTGGGGCTAATTGCGACCTCCTCCAAAACGACTTGTGCCACAGACTGTGTGACCCAAGTAGGGGCACCCAGAGCCCCTGCCCCTTCAGCAGGCCACTGCTGACCTGTACCTCTGCAGGACACTCAAAGACAAGTCTGACTCAGTCTTTGAGGGGTCTCTGTTTCCTGGTGCACATAAAATTCTGTTTGAGCCTTACAAGCATCTCTGGCTGATATGGGGTTTGATTCTAAATGTGATTTCACCCATCCTACCATCTTGGTGGGACTTCTCCTTTTCCCTTGGATGTGGGGTATCTTTTTCTGGTGGGATCCAACATTCTCCAGTCTATGGTTTTTCAGTAGTGAGGTGAAAATTTGTAGTTCTCGCAGGAGAAGATGAGCGCATATCCTTCTACTCTGCCATCTTGATCTCATCTAACAATAATGAATGATATTTAGGAATTAGACTGTCTGCCATCCAAATATTAACTTTAAAGTTTAAGATTCCACTCACATCATGAGAAACCAGTATAATAAGATTTCACCCCTTAGTAAACTCAAGAGCTTCAGAGTCAAGTAAAGCAATAGCAGTAATTACTCTTAGACAATGTGGCCAACTGCAAGAGATTACATCTAATTCTCTACTTAGGTATGCCACAGGTTGCCAGTGAGGCCCTCAGGGTCGTGTCCTAACTCCCAAGGTTATTCCCTTCCTTTCAGTGACAAGCAGAAACAATGAAACAATTCTAACCCTGTAGGCAAGTTCAAACTGGAAGCTGTAAGAGAGCAGTTTGAAGAGACTTAAAAACCTTTCAAGTATCAAGAGACCAAACCAGCTTGTCAGTTTGGGATTGCTGAGTTTCAGTTATCAGTTTATATAAAAGCTGGGCAAGTCCCCATAACCTAGAATCCAAATGTGGCAGTAATTTGTGATGCCCAAAAATCCTCAGTTGTCTCAAAGTCAAAAGGAGGGGATGGTTTCATTTCAGTTCAGTTCAGTCATTCAGTCATGTCCAACTCTTTGTAACCTTATGGATTGTGGCATGTCAGGCCTCCCTGTCCATCACCAACTCCTAGAGTTGACTAAAACTCATATCCATTGAGTCAGTGATGCCATCCAACCATGTCATCCTCTGTTGTCCCCTTCTCCTCCTGCCTTCAATCTTTCCTAGCATCAGGGTCTTTTCCAGTGAGTCAGTTTTTCCCATCAGGTAGACAAAGGATTAGAGTTAAAGCTTCAGCATCAGTCCTTCCAATTACTGTTTAGGACTAATTTCCTCTATGGTGCACTGGTTGGATCTCCTTGCAGTCCAAGGGACTCTCAAGAGACTTCTCCAACACCTCAGTTCAAAAGCATCAATTCTTCGGTGCTCAGCTTTCTTTATGTTCCAACTCTCGCATCCATACATGACTATGGGAAAAATCATAGCTTTGACTAGACGGACCTTTGTTGGCAAAGTTAATGTCTCTGCTTTTTAATATGCTGTCTAGGTTGGTCATAACTTTTCTTCCAAGCAGCAAGCATCTTTTAACTTCATGGCTACAGTCACCATCTGCCGTGATTTTCGAGGCCCCCAAAAGAAAGTTTTCCATTGTTTCCACTGTTTCCCCATCTATTTGCCCTGAAGTGATGGGAAGAGATGCCATGACCTTAGTTTTCTGAATGCTGAGCTTTAAGCCAACTTTTTCATTCTCCTGTCTCTTTCATCAAGGGGCTCTTTTGTTCTTCTTCACTTTCTGCCTTAAGGGTGGTGACATCTGTGTACCTGAGGTTACTGATATTTCTCCCAGCAAACTTGACTCCAGATTGTGTTTTGTCCAGTTCAGCATTTCTCATGAGGTACTGTGCATATAAGTAAATGAGCTGGGTGACCATATACAGCATTGAAGTAAACCTATTACAATTTGGGAACAGTCTGTTGTTCCATGTGCAGTTCTGTTGCTTGCTTACTGGCATACAGACTTCTCAGGAGGTTGCTTAAGTGGTCTGGTATTCCCATCTCTTTGAGAATTTTCCACACTTTGTTGTGATCCACAAAGTCAAGGCTTTGGCATAGTCAATAAAGCAGAAGTAAATGTTTTTCTGGACCTCTCTTGATTTTTTAATCACCCAGCAGATGTTGACAATTTGTTCTCTGGCTCCTCTGCATTTTCTAAATCCAACATGAACACCTGGAAGTTCATGATTCACGTACTGCTGAAGTCTGACTTTGAGAATTTTCAGCATTATTTTTCTAGCATGTGAGATGAGTGCAACTGTGCAATAGTTTTAGCATTCTTTGGCATTGCCTTTCTTTGGGACTGGAATGAAAATTGACCTTTTCCAGTCCTGTGACCACCGCTGAGTTTACCAAATTTGCTGACATTTTGAGTTCAGCACTTTCACAGCATCATGTTTTAGGATTTGAAGGAGTTCAACTGGAATTCTATCACCTCCACTAGATTTATTCATAGTGATGCTTGCTAAGGCCCACTTGACTTCACATTCCAGGATGTCTGGCTTTAGGTGAGTGATCACACCATTGTGACTATCTGGGTTGTGAAGATATTTTTTGTACACTTCTTCTGTGTATTATTGCTATCTCTTCTTAATATCTTCTGCTTCTGTTAGGTCTATACCATTTCTATCCTTTTTTGTGCCCATCTTTGCATGAAATTTTCCTTGATATCTCTAATTTTCTTGAAGAGATCTCTAGTCTATCCCATTCTTTTGTTTTCGTCTATTTCTTTGCATTGATCACTGAGGAAGGCTTTCTTATCTCTACTTGCTATTCTTTGGAACTCTATTCAAATGGGTATATCTTTCCTTTTGTCCTTTGCCTTTTACTTTTCTTCTTTCATCAGATCAGATCAGTCGCTCAGTCGTGTCTGACTCTTTGCGATCCCACGAATCGCAGCACGCCAGGCCTCCCTGTCCATCACCAACTCCCGAAGTTCACTCAGACTCACGTCCATCGAGTCAGTGAAGCCATCCAGCCATCTCATCCTCTGTCGTCCCCTTCTCCTCCTGCCCCCAATCCCTCCCAGCATTAGAGTCTTTACAATGAGTCAACTCTTCGCATGAGGTGGCCAAAGTACTGGAGTTTCAGCTTTAGCATCATTCCCTCCAAAGAAATCCCAGGGCTCATCTCCTTCAGAATGGACTGGTTGGATCTCCTTGCAGTCCAAGGGACTCTCAAGAGTCTTCTCCAACACCACAGTTCAAAAGCATCAATTCTTCGGTGCTCAGCCTTCTGCACAGTCCAAATCTCACCTCCATACACGACCACAGGAAAAACCATAGCCTTGACTAGACGAACCTTTGTTGGCAAAGTAATGTCTCTGCTTTTGAATATGCTATCTAGGTTGGTCATAACTTTCCTTCCAAGGAGTAAGAGTCTTTTAATTTCATGGCTGCATTCACCATCTGTAGTGATTTTGGAACACAGAAAAATAAAGTCTGACACTGTTTCCTCATCTATTTCCAATGAAGTGGTGGGACCGGATGCCATGATCTTCGTTTTCTGAATGTTGAGCTTTAAGTCAACTTTTTCACTCTCCACTTTCATCAAGAGGCTTTTGAGTTCATGTTCACTTTCTGCCACAAGGGTGGTGTCATCTGCATATCTGAAGTTATTGAGATTTCTCCCGGCAATCTTGATTCCAGTCTGTATTTCTTCCAGTCCAGCATTTCTCATGATGTACTCTGCATAGAAGTTAAATAAACAGGGTGACAATATACAGCCTTGACGAACTCCTTTTCTTATTTGGAACCAGTCTGTTGTTCCATGTCCAGTTCTAACTGTTGCTTCCTGACCTGCATACAAATTTCTCAAGAGGCAGATCAGGTGGTCTGGTTTTCCCATCTCTTTTAGAGTTTTTCACAATTTATTGTGATCCACAGAGTCAAAGGCTTTGGCATAGTCAATAAAGCAGAAATAGATGTTTTTCTGGAAATCTCTTGCTTTTTCCATGATCCAGCGGAGTGTTGGCAATTTGATCTCTGGTTCCTCTGCCTTTTCTAAAACCAGCTTGAACATCAGGAAGTTCACGGTTCACTTATTGCTGAAGCCTGGCTTGCAGAATTTTGAGCATTACTTTACTAGCATGTGAGATGAGTGCAATTGTGTGGTAGTTTGAGCATTCTTTGGCATTGCCTTTCTTTGGGATTGGAATGAAAACTGACCTTTTCCAGTCCTGTGGCCACTGCTGAGTTTTCCACATTTGCTGGCATAGTGAGTGCAGCACTTTCACAGCATCATCTTTCAGGGTTTGGAATAGCTCAACTGGAATTCCATCACCTCCACTAGCTTTGTTCGCAGTGATGCTTTCTAAGGCCCACTTGACTTCACATTCTAGGATGTCTGGCTCTAGGTCAGTGATCACACCATTGTGATTATCTGGGTCGTGAAGATCTTTTTTGTACAGTTCTTATGTGTATTCTTGCCATCTCTTCTTAATATCTTCTGCTTCTGTTAGATCCATACCATTTCTGTCCTTTATTGAGCTCATCTTTGCATGAAATGTTCCTTTGGTATCTCTGATTTTCTTGAAGAGATCCCTAGTTTTTCCCATTCTGTTGTTTTCTTCTGTTTCTTTGCATTGATTGCTGAAGAAGGCTTTCTTATCTCTTCTTGCTATTCTTTGGAACTCTGCATTCAGACGTTTATATCTTTCCTTTTCTCCTTTGCTTTTCACTTCTCTTCTTTGCACAGCTATTTGTAAGGCCTCCCCAGAAGCCATTTTGCTTTTTTGCATTTCTTTTCCATGGGGATGGTCTTGATCCCTGTCTCCTGTACAATGTCTCGAACCTGATTCCATAGTTCATCAGGCACTCTTTCTATCAGATCTAGGCCCTTTCTCACTTCCACTATATAATCATAAGGGATTTGATTTAGGTCATACCTGAATGGTCTAGTGGCTTTCCCTACTTTCTTCAATTTAAGTCTGAATTTGGCAATAAGGAATTCATGGTCTAAGCCACAGTCAGCTCCTGATCTTGTTTTTGCTGACTGTATAGAACTTCTCCATCTTTGGCTGCAAAGAATATAATAAATCTGATTTCAGTGTTGACCATCTGGTGATGTCCATGCGTAGAGTCTTCTCTTGTGTTGTTGGAAAAGGGTGTTTGTTATGACCAGTGTATTTTCTTGGCAAAATTCTATTAGTCTTTGTCCTGCTTCATTCCGTATTCCAAGGCCAAATTTGCCTGTTACTCCAGGTGTTTCTTGACTTCTTCCTTTTGCATTCCAGTCTCCTATAATGAAAAGTACATCTTTTTGCGGTGTTATTTCTAAAAGGTCTTGTAGGTCTTCATAGAACCGTTCAACTTCAGCTTCTTCAGCATTACTGGTTGTGGCATAGACTTGGATTACTGTGATATTGAATGGTTTGCCTTGGAAACGAACAGAGACCATTCTGTCGTTTTTGAGATTGCATCCAAGTACTGCATTTCGGACTCCTTTGTTGACCATGATGACCACTCCATTTCTTCTGAGGGATTCCTGCCCGCAGTAGTAGATATAATGGTCATCTGAGTTAAATTCATCCATTCCAGTCCATTTCAGTTCGCTGATTCCTAGAATGTCGACATTCACTCTTGCCATCTCTTGTTTGACCACTCCCAATTTGCCTTGATTCATGGACCTGACATTCCAGGTTCCTATGCAATATTGCTCTTTACAGCATCGGACCTTGCTTCTATCACCAGTCACATCCACAGGTGGGTATTGTTTTTGCTTTGGCTCCATCCCTTCATTCTTTCTGGAGTTATTTCTCCACTGATCTCCAGTGGCATATTCGGCACCTACTGACCTGGTGAGTTTCTATTTCAGTATCCTATCATTTAGCCTTTTCATACTGTACATGGGGTTCTCAACAGACAACTATTTTGCCTTTTTGCATTTCTTTTTCTTAGGGAGGGCCTTGATCCCTGTCTCCTGTACAATGTCATGAACCTCTCTGTCTATAGTTCATCAAGCATTCTGTCTATCAGATCTAATCCCTTGAATCTATTTGTCCCTTCCACTCTATAGCCATAAGAGATTTGATTTAGGTTATACTTGAATGGTTTAGTGGTTTTCCCTACTTTCTTCAATTTAAGTCTGAATTTGGCAATAAGGAGTTCATGATCTGAGCCACAGTCAGCTCTTGGTCTTGCTTTTGCTGACTGTGTAGGGCCTCTCCATCTTTGGCTGTAAAAAATATAATAAATCTTAATTTGCTATGGGCCACCTGATGATGTCCATGTGTAGAGTCTTCTCCTGTGTTGTTGGAAGAGAGTGTTTGCTATGACCAATGCATTCTCTTGGCAAATCTGTTAGCCTTTCCCCTGCTTCATTCTGTACTCCAAGGCCGAATTTGCCTGTACTGGGGATGGTTTAGTATATATTTAATTATATTGAGGCCTATATCCCTAGTCCCATCTGATATGATTAGGCCCAGATATTTAATAGATTGTTGACAAAGCTGAGCTTTTCCCTTGATGCTGTATAAATACAGCCAACCAAAAAGTTTAGGAAGTCTTCTGGGACTTGTGAGCAAGTTTCCTCCATCTCAGCACAGGACCGAATATCACCTACATATTGTAGCACTGCTGCCTCACAGCTATTAAAGTTTTTTAGATACCGTGACACAACTCTGTGAGAATAAATGAGGACTGTCATGAAACCCCTTGCACAAAACTGTCCAGGTTAGCTGAGAAGTTGGCCGAATAGGATTTTCAAAAGCAAATAAAAATTGGCTTTCTTCTGCCAAAGGTATACGAAAGAAAGCATCCTTTAAATCAATAACTGATAAATATTTGGCTCATTCAGGAATTTCAGACAATAGAGTATAAGGATTAGACACCATGGAGTGTAAAAAAACCACAGCCTCATTTATTTTCATAAATCTTGAACTAGTCTCCATTTATCATTTGACTTCTGCAAACCCAAAATAGGAGTGTTGCATGGACTGTTACAGGGAATTAGTAGCCCCTGCTCCTTTAAATTTTCAATGATGGGTTTTAACCCTTCCTTAACCTCAGGTTTCAGTGGTACTGCTTTTGATGTGGAAATAGGTGCAGGTTTGGGCTTGAAAATTACAGAAAAAGCATTTTGTGCCTGACACACCATTTTTCCATCAGCCCACACTCTAGGGATTATATATTTTTTCAATTAATGGGTGAGAAAAAGAGGGTTCCATATTTATAAAAACAGAGGTGTGGACCTTGCTCAGTATATCCCTCCCTAAAGGGGTGAGGGAAACTCTGGCACGATCAGAAACTTGTGTGAAAACAGCAGAGTCCCAGTTGCAGTTTAGAGAACAACTGAAATAATAACATTTGACTCATCCAGAGAATCCCATCATGGAAGCAGATCAGGGGGAAAGTGAGCCAGGGGATTCAGTAAGCACAGGGTAAGTTGCTCCAGTATCTAAAAGGAGATCAATGGATTGACCCCCCCCACAGTTATTAATCCCCATGGTTCCTCTGGTGTAATTAGGATGTGAGCTTGTGTGGGGACTCCGGGCACCTTCAACCCTGATAGTGTTGAGAGTCCAACCTCTGGGACCTACACCTCTGGGGTCGTTCTCTCCTCCATTGTGGTCCTTTTCAGACTGGACATGAAGCTGGGGACATCTTAGAAGCACAGGGCAATCCCACTTGAGGTGACCCTCTTTTCTACACTAATAGCAAGTCCATCCCTTTTCACCTTTGTCCCTCTGGAAGTTTTTCACAGGCTGTTTAAAAGCAGTTCTGATAGCCATTACAAGGGCTTCTGTCTGTTTCTTGGTCTTTCTCTGTCTTTATTCTCCTCACATTCCTTACTATAATAAACCATCTGAGCCAATTGCACAGATTATCTAAAGACTGATTTGGTCCATACACCTGTTTTAGTAGCTTATGGTGTATATCTGGAGCCAACTGAGGGAGAAATCTATCTTTTAAGATCACACTTCCCTCTTCACTTTTGGGATCAATCTCAATGAATTTGTGAAGGGCTTCCTACAGTCTACCTAGGAATTTACCAGGTGCTTCCTTCTCTTCTTGTTTTATGTTTGCCAACTTGGCATAGTTCAAAGTCTTAGCATGTACTCACTTGAGTCCTTCAAGGACACATTTGACAAAATGACTCCGATCCCATCTTCCTTTAGCTGTGTTATAGCCCCAGTCTAGTTCTATGGTTCAGAACACCAGGTTCCCAGTAGGGAGGGTGGCTATCTTGTCCTCCCTCTTTCCTGCTGATTCATTACTAAGCCATTCATCTCGATGGGCAACAGCTTTCCCCAAAACTTGAGCTTTTGAGTCAGTAATTAGTGTCTGTTCCAGGATATACATCACATCCTTCCAAGTAAGGTCATAAAGCACAATAACACCCTTAAAAGTTATAATATATTTTTCTGGGCTCTCCAAATAGTCTCCCAGATCTTCCTTGATTCTTTTCATTTCTTGAAAAGAAAAGGGCTTATTAACTCCCATAGATTATTTTTCCTGGTGGGTGCTTCATGAATAGGCAACAGCTTGTGCAGCTGTTCCTCAGCTTCTCTGGTTGCCCTTTGCATATGATCCCAGGGATAAATTGGAGAAACCTGTTTTTCTTTATCTCTCTGTCTCTTATCCTCTGTCTCATCCTATATTTTGCCCTTAGTTTTAGTTGTCTGAGCTTCTCTTACTTCAATTGGCTAGTTTCTATTGAAACCAGAGTAGTCAGAGCTTGTATTGAGACAGGGGTTATTTGTATGTCTACTGAGACTGGAGCAGTTTAAACTTCAGTTTGAGTTTCTACTGAGACCAAGGCAACTCTTCCTGGAGAGGTTCCCTGAATTTCAGTTTGCTCATTTTGGAGCCCAAGATATGGGGACAAAGTAGGAAGACAGGAGGTAGCTGAAGGTTTCATACCCAAATCTATACCCTTAGGACATAAATCTGCATGTTTTTTCCCTCTGCCCGCAGAGAGATAAGGGGCAGCACATATGCTACTTCTATCCATTTTCCTTGTTTTCTACAGAACCGGTCTAATTGTAAAACTGTTACAATTAAGAGACCCTCCAACCGGTCACTGTTAACTGTCCTCCAGTGGATACTGTGGCCATGCAGTATCACACAGGAAGATCAGGTATGTCTTCTTTAAGCTCTAGGGATCAAATCTATATCAGTTTTTCAGAATACAGTTCAAAGGAGTGAGACTAGAATTGCTAGCTCCCATCTGTGAGAGAGAAATCAACAGCAACAAGTGCATTTTTTCTACTGGAGGTGTCCCTCCTTCCTCCAGATGGGGGAGAAGAAAAGTCTTCCACTTAAGCTTCCTTCCCTGGCTGGAGTTAACCTGTCCCTTACCAGCAGAGCTGTCCCGTCATCGTCCCTTCCCATTCTACCATACAGGTGAGGTGGAGATGCACCAGGGTTAGACCTGATGGCATCCCAGACTGATGTCCAGGTCCTCACCATTAAAACCTTTCCCTGCCTCTGATGCCACCCAGGGTGCAATCAGAGTAACTTTCTGGAACGCCTCCCAAGCTAAGACTGCTAGGGGAAACATTCTTCTCCCAGGTGCCTGTGCATGGTCTTAAGTATATTCCTATAAGACCAGTAAATAAGACAGTGATAAGACCAGTAAATCAGAAAGAGGTGAAAAAAAAAAAAAATTCCTTCTAAGCATTACCACACTAGTATAAGTGATAGGAAAAGAGATCGTGAAGGGCCAGCCAATGAGGAAAAAGTGATTTTTGTCCTCAAGTTATTAGAGCCAGCCCTTCCAGTTCATTCACACTGATTCCACAGAAAGAATATCTAAGGAGTTGAGACAAAAACCACCAGAGAGCCTTCTCTGGTCCACTAAGAGCTAGCTTTACCAAAGGAAGAATCCTACTGTACTTCCAATCTGAGTAACTTTTAGCCTGAGAGATGCTCTTAACAAGCTCCACCTTAATTCCAAAGATGCTCCGGTTGTAACTTTTAACTCCTAGCAAGGCTAAGCACTTCCTGACTACCAATCCAAGCTTGGGATCTAAGCAAAAGTACACAGAAGCAGCATAGAACGCAAGTCCCTTGAAAGTTTATGATTCAGCAGATTAGATTAGTAGTTTCAATTTCCAAGGCAGTTACAAAATTGGCAAAGAGACCAGGAAACGTTGACTTAGAAAGGAAAGTTCAGTCCACCCACTTTGTCCATTTCTGGCCTCTCCCCTAACAGGGTTCTTGGGTGCTTCTTGGAATTGGCAGGTCTGTATAAACCCCTGACAAAGATCCCCTTTAGAGAGCTGACTTCAGTCATTATGATGCACCATGAAACTGCAGAGCAGAGCTCAACGCTCTTTCCACATCCTGTTCATGCTGCTTTCATGCAGACAGGCACACTGTAGAGTCAGTAAAGTACAATAGAAAATGTATTTACTAGGAGAGCAAAGATCTAGAGCTCCAAGCATCCTTACCTTGCCTTGAGGATCTCAGATGAGCACCCAAGATGAAAGGTTGCAACAAGGAGCTGTGAACTACACCAGGATACATGACCTCCAGAAGAGAGGATTTCAACCCGGGGTCAGATATGAGGCTTTATCACTTGAAGCATTTATGTAATAAAGTTTTATTAATGTATAAAGTGGAATGGGTGAATTTAACTCAGATGACCCTTATATTTACTACTGTGGGCATGAATCCCTTAGAAGAAATGAAGTAGCCATCATGGTCAACAAAAGAGTCTGAAATGCAATACTTGGATGCAATCTCAAAAATGACAGAATGATCCCTGTTCGTTTTCAAAGCAAACCATTCAATATCACAGTAATCCAAGTCTATGTCCCAACCAGTAACATTGAAAAAGCTGGAGTTGAATGGTTCTATGAAGACCTACAAGACCTTTTAGAACTAACACCTCAAAAAGATGTCCTTTTCATGATAGGGGACTGGAATGCAAAAGTATGAAGTCAAAGAACACCTGGAGTAACAGGAAATTTGGCCTTGGGATACAGAATGAAGTAGGGCAAAGGCTAATAAGGTTTTGCCAAGAGAATGCACTAGTCATAGCAAATACCCTCTTCCAACAACAAAAGAGAAGACTACACATGGACATGACCAGATGGTCAACACTGAAATCAGATTGATTATATTCTTTGCAGCCAAAGATGGAGAAGCTCTATACAGTCAGCAAAAACAAGACCGGGAGCTGACTGTGGCTCAGATCATGAACTCCTTATTGCCAAATTCAGACTTAAATTGAAGAGAGTAGGGAAAACCACTAGACCATTCAGGTATGACCTAAATCAAATCCCTTATGATTATACAGTGGAAGTGAGAAATAGATTTACGGGACTAGATCTGATAGAGTGCCTGATGAACTATGGACTGATGTTCATGACATTGTACAGGAGACAGGGATCAAGACCATCCCCATGGAAAAGAAATGCAAAAAAGCAAAATGGCTGTCTGGGGAGCCCTTACAAATAGCTGTGAAAAGAAGAGAAGTGAAAAGCAAGTGAGAAAAGGAAAGATATAAGCATCTGAATGCAGAGTTCCAAAGAATAGCAAGAAGAGATAAGAAAGCCTTCCTCAGTGATCAATGCAAAAAAAAAAAATAGAGGAAAAAAACAGAATGGGAAAGACTAGAGATCTCTTCAAGAAAATTAGAGATACCAAAGGAGCATTTCATGCAAAGATGGGCTTGATAGAGGACAGAAATGGTATGGACCTAACAGAAGCACAAGATATTAAGAAGAGGTGGCAAGAATACACAGCAGAACTGTACAAAAAAGATCTTCATGACCCAGATAATCACGATGGTGTGATCACTGAACTAGAGCCAGACATCCTGGAATGTGTAGTCAAGTGGGCCTTAGAAAGTATCACTATGAACAAGGCTAGTGGAGGTGATGGAATTCCAGTTGAGCTATTTCAAATCCTGAAAGATGATGCTGTGAAAGTGCTGCACTCAATATGCCAGCAAATTTGGAAAACTCAGCAGGGGCCACAGGACTGGAAAAGGTCAGTTTTCATTCCAATCCCAAAGAAAGGCAATGCCAAAGAATGCTCAAACTACCACACAATTGCACTCATCTCACATGCTAGTAAAGTAATGCTCAAAATTCTCCAAGCCAGGCTTCAGCAATACATGAACCGTGAACTTCCAGATGTTCAAGCTGGTTTTAGACAAGGCAGAGGAACCAGAGATCAAATTGCCAACATCCGCTGGATCATGGAAAAAGCAAAAGAGTTCCAGAAAAACATCTATTTCTGCTTTATTGACTATGCCAAAGCCTTTGACTTGTGAAACACAATAAACTGCGGAACATTCTTCAAGAAATGGGAATACGGGACCACCTGATCTGCCTCTTGAGAAACCTATATGCAGGTCAGGAAGCCACAGTTAGAACTGGACTTGGAACAACGGACTGGTTCCAAATTCGGAAAAGGAGTACCTCAAGGCTGTATATTGTCACCCGGCTTATTTAACTCTGCTTACATGCACAGTACATCATGAGAAATGCTGTGCTGGAAGAAGCACAAGCTGGAATCAAGATTGGAGGGAGAAATATCAATAACCTCAGATATGCAGATGACACCACCCTTGTGGCAGAAAGTGAAGAGGAACTAAAAAACCTCTTGATGAAAGTGAAAGAGGAGAGTGAAAAAGTTGGCTTAAAGCTCAACATTCAGAAAACAAAGATCAGGGCATCTGGTCCCATCACTTCATGGGAAATAGATGGGGAAACTGGAAACAGTGTCAACCTAGATAGCATATTGAAAAGCAGAGACATTACTTTGCCAAAAAAGGTCCGTCTAATAAAGGCTATGGTGTTTCCAGTGGTCATGTATGGATGTGAGAGTTGGACTGTGAAGAAACCTGAGTGCTGAAGAATTGATGCTTTTGAACTGTGGTGTTGGAGAAGACTCTTGAGAGTCCCTTGGACTGCAAGGAGATCCAACCAGTCCATTCTAAAGGAAGTCAGTCCTGGGTGTTCTTTGGAAGGACTGATGCTAAAGCTGAAACTCCATTACTTTGGCCATCTCATGCGAAGAGTTGACTCATTGGAAAAGACCCTGATGCTGGGAGAGATTGGGGGCAGGGGCAGAAGGGGACGACAGAGGATGAGATGCCTAGATGGCATCACCAACTCAATGGACATGAGTTTGGGTGAACTCCGGGAGTTGGTAATGAACAGGGAAGCCTGGCGTGCTGCGGTTCATGGGGCCGCAAACAGTCGGACACGATTGAGCGACTGAACTGAACTGAATGTATAAATGGATAGAGGAAGCTTCTGACACAGACATCAGAAGGCGGCAGAAAGTGTGACCCCCTTGCTAGTTTTTAGCAAGAAGTTATAAATCTGTTAAAGAATCACCTCAAAACTTAGACAGCTTCATCATATCCCTGTGCCACAACATGCATTTTGAGATAGCATTGGCACAAGATGAGTCATCCCTGACTGTAAAACAATGACATGAATCTTAAAGAAATGCAGATTTTCAAGCAAATGCATAGTTTCATTAACATATCTTAAGAGAACATTTTCAGGAATAAGACAAACTGATTTGTTGAACCATTATCAGTTCAAGGTTTGAGATTTAGTCCCAAAGGACTTAAAGAAAGGCAGATTCCAAGGCAAATACATAGTTTATTAACATGGCTTAAGAAAAACACTTCCATAAGTAAAACGCAATGGTTAGCTCAAGGTCTGAGAAATTAAGTTCAGGCAGAACCAGGTGTTGTCATGACAACACAGAATTTAAAAGAAACCTCCTTTCAATTTTGTATAGAAAAGTAAGAAGAAGAAAAAAAAATCCACCACTTTTAGTTTGCTTCTTCCTGCTGCTTAAGAAAAAAAAAAAAAAATGTCTGCCATTTGCAGTCTATTTCCTCCATTTGGAAAACACTAGCCTGCCTGCCTGTTACCCTCTTATATTCATCAGAGATATTGACCTGTAGCTTTTTTTCTTTCAGTGTCTTTTTGCGGATTTGAATAGAGTAATGCTGGTCTTGTAAAATCAGCTTGGGAGCCTTCCCTCCTCTTCAGATTTTTGGGATGAGTTTTAGAAGGATTAGCATTAATTCTTTAATTTTTGATAGAATTAACTAATAAAACAATCTATTTTTGGACTCTGGTTTGTTGGGAAGCTTTTAATTCAATCTCATTACTTGTTTTTTGGTATGCTCAGATTTTCTTATTCCTCAAGATTCCAACTCAGTGGATTGTTTATTTACAGAAATTAATTTCTTTTCAGTTAAATTCAGTTCAGTCATTCAGTCATGTACGACTTTTTGTGACCCCATGAACTGCAGGATGCCAGGCCTCCCTATCCATCACCAATTCCCAGAGTTTAGGTTATTTAATTTGTATATGACAGTTTGTAGCAGCATCTTATGATTCTTTGCATTTCTGTTGTATTAATTGCAATCTCTTTAATTTTTTAATTTGAACAATCTCTCATTTTTCTTAGATTAGCTAGTTCAGTTCAGTCGCTCAGTCGTGTCTGACTCTGCAACCCCATGAACCGCAGCATGCCAGGCCTCCCTGTCCATCACCATCTCCTGGAGTTCATTCAGACTCACATCCACTGAGTCAGTGATGCCATTCAGGCATCTCATCCTCTGTCGTCTCCTTCTCCTCCTGCCCCCAATCCCTCCCAGCATCAGAGTCTTTTCCAATGAATCAACTCTTCGCATGAGGTGGCCAAAATACTGGAGTTTCAGCTTTAGCATCATTTCTTCCAAAGAAATCCCAGGGCTGATCTCCTTCAGAATGGATTGGTTGGATCTCCTTGCAGTCCAAGGGACTCTCAAGAGTCTTCTCCAACACCACAGTTCAAAAGCATCAATTCTTCGGCACTCAGCTTTTTTCACAGTCCAACTCTCACATCCATACATGACCACTGGAAAAACCATAGCCTTGACTAGACGGACCTTTGTTGGCAAAGTAATGTCTTTGCTTTTCAATATGCTATCTAGGTTGATCATAACTTTCCTTTCAAGGAGTAAGCATCTTTAGGCCAGGGGCGGCGGCTGGGAGGAGCAACCCACACCCGAAGCCAGGGGTGGCGACGAGAGGAGTTACCCGGAGTCATGGCTGCACAGGCGCAGGAGGGCCTAGAGGAGCTATCCCACATTGAAGGTCAGGAAGGGTGACGGTGAGGAGATACCCCTCATCCAAGGTAAGGAGCAATGGCTGTGCTTTGCTGGAGCAGCCGTGAAGAGATACCCCACGCCCAAGGTAAGAGAAACCCAAGTAAGACGGTAGGTGTTGAAAGAGGGCATCAGAGGGCAAACACACTGAAACCATAATCACAGAAAACTAGTCAATCTAATCACACTAGGACCACAGCCCTTTCTAACTCAATGAAACTAAGCCATGCCCATGGGGCAACCCAAGACAAGCGGGTCATGGTGGAGAGATTTGACAGAATGTCATCCACTGGAGAAGGGAATGGCAAATCACTTCAGTATTCTTGCATTGAGAACCCCATGAACAGTATGAAAAGGTAATGATAGGATACTGAAAGAGAAACTCACCAGGTCAGTAGGTGCCCAATATGCTACTGGAGATCAGTGGAGAAATAACTCCAGAAAGAATGAAGGGATGGAGCCAAAGCAAAAACAATACCCAGCTGTGGATGTGACTGGTGATAGAAGCAAGGTCCAATGCTGTAAAGAGCAATATTGCATAGGAAGCTGGAATGTCAGGTCCATGAATCAAGGCAAATTGGAAGTGGTCAAACAAGAGATGGCAAGAGTGAATGTCGACATTCTAGGAATCAGCGAACTGAAATGGACTGGAATGGATGAATTTAACTCAGATGACCATTATATCTACTACTGCGGGCAGGAATCCCTCAGAAGAAATGGAGTGGCCATCATGGTCAACAAAGGAGTCCGAAATGCAGTACTTGGATGCAATCTCAAAAATGACAGAATGATCTCTGTTTGTTTCCAAGGCAAACCATTCAATATCACAGTAATCTAGTCTATGCCCCAACCAGTAACACTGAAGAAGCTGAAGTTGAACGATTATATGAAGACCTACAAGACCTTTTAGAACTAACAACCAAAAAAGATGTCATTTTCATTATTGGGGACTGGAATGCAAAAGTAGGAAGTCAAGAAACACCTGGAGTAACAGGTAAATTTGACCTTGGAATACGGAATGAAACAGGGAAAAGACTAAAAGAGTTTTACCAGAAAATGCACTGGTCATAACAAACACACTCTTCCAACAACACAAGAGAAGACTCTACACATGGACATCACCAGATGGTCAACACCAAAATCAGATTGATTATATTCTTTGCAGCCAAAGATGGAGAAGCTCTATACAGTCAGCAAAAACAAGATCAGGAGCTGATTGTGGCTTGACCATGAACTCATTATTGCCAAATTTAGACTTAAATTGAAGAAAGTAGGGAAAACCACTAGACCATTTAGATATGACCTAAATCAAATCCCTTATGATTATACAGTGGAAGTAAGAAATAGATTTAAGGGCCTAGATCTGATAGATAGAGTGCCTGATGAACTATGGAATGAGGTTCATGACATTGTATAGGAGACAGGGATCAAGACCATTTCCATAGAAAAGAAATGCAAAAAAGCAAAATGGCTGTCTGGGGAGGCCTTACAAATATCTGTGAAAAAAAGAGAAGTGAAAAGAAAAGGAGAAAAGGAAAGATATAAATATCTGAATTCAGAGTTCCAAAGAATAGCAAGAAGAGATAAAAAAGCCTTCTTCAGCGATCAATGCAAAGAAATAGAGGAAAACAACAGAATGGGAAAGACGAGGGATCTCTTCAAGAAAATCAGAGATACCAAAGGAACATTTCATGCAAAGAGGGCTCGATAAAGGACAGAAATGGTATGAACCTAACAGAAGCAGAAGATATTAGGAAGAGATGGCAAGAATACACAGCAGAACTGTACAAAAAAGATCTTCATGACCCAGATAATAACGATGGTGTGATCATGGACCTAGAGCCAGACATCCTGGAATGTGAAGACAAGTGGGCCTTAGAAAGCATTCACTATGAACAAAGCTAGTGGAGGTGATGGAATTCCAGTTGAGCTATTTCAAATTCTGAAAGATGATGCTGTGAAAGTGCTGCACTCAATATGCCAGCAAATTTGGGATACACAGCAGTGGCCACAGGACTGCAAAAGGTCAGTTTTCATCCCAATACCAAAGAAAGGCAATGCCAAAGAATGCTCAAACTACCACACAATTGCACTCATCTCACACGCTAGTAAAGTAATGCTCAAAATTCTCCAAGTGAGGCTTCAGCAATATGTGAACCCTGAACTTCCTGATGTTCAAGCTGGTTTTAGAAAAGGCAGAGGAACCAGAGATCAAACTGCCAACATCCACTGGATCATGGAAAAAGCAAAAGAGTTCCAGAAAAACATCTATTTCTGCTTTATTGACTATGTCAAAGCCTTTGACTGTGTGGATCACAGTAAACTGTGGAAAATTCTGAAAGAGATGGGAATACCAGACCATCTGATCTGCCTCTTGAGAAATTTGTATGCAGGTCAGGAAGCAACAGTTAGAACTGGACATGGAACAACAGACTGGTTCCAAATAGGAAATGGAGTTCGTCAAGGCTGTATATTGTCACCCTGTTTATTTAACTTATATGCAGAGTACATCATGAGAAACGCTGGGCTGAAAGAAACACTAGCTGGAACCAAGATTGCCGGGAGAAATATCACTAACCTCAGATATGCAGATGACACCACCCTTATGGCAGAAAGTGAAGAGAAACTCAAAAACCTCTTGATGAAAGTGAAAATGGAGAGTAAAAAAGTTGGCTTAAAGCTCAACATTCAAAAAACGAAGATCATGGCATCCGGTCCCACCATTTCATGGATAATAGATGGGGAAACAGTGGAAACAGTATCAGACTTTATTTTTCTGGGCTCCAAAATCACTACAGACGGTGACTGCAGCCATGAAATTAAAAGACGCTTACTCCTTGGAAGGAAAGTTATGACCAACCTAGATAGCATATTCAAAAGCAGAGACATTACTTTGCCAACAAATGTCCGTCTAGTCAAGGCTATGGTTTTTCCTGTGGTCATGTATTGCTGTGGGAGTTGGACTGTGAAGAAAGCTGAGCGCCAAAGAATTGATGCTTTTGAACTGTGGTGTTGGAGAAGACTCTTGAGAGTCCCTTGGACTGCAAGGAGATCCAACCAGTCCATTCTGAAGGAGACCAGCCCTGGCTGTTCTTTGGAAGGAATGATGCTAAAGCTGAAACTCCAGTACTTTGGCCAACTCATGCAAAGAGTTGACTCATTGGAAAAGGCTCTGATGCTGGGAGAGATTGGGGGCAGGAGGAGAAGGGGATGACAGAGGATAAGACGGCTGGATGGCATCACTGACTCAATGGACGTGAGTCTGAGTGAACTCCGGGAGTTGGTGATGGACAGGGAGGCCTGGCGTGCTGCGATTCATGGGGTCTTAAAGAGTCGGACACGACTGAGTGACTGATCTGATCTGTTCTGATCTAGGTTGGTCATAACTTTCCTTCCAAGGAGTTCCACATAGTCAAAGACTTTGGCATAGTCAATAAAGCAGAAATATATGGGTTTTTTTTGGAACTCTCTTGCTTTTTCAATGATCCAGAGGATGTTGGCAATTTGATCTCTGGTTCCTCTGCCTTTTCTAGTACCAACTTGAACATATGGAAGTTCATGGTCATGTATTGCTGAAGCCTGGCTTGGAGAATTTTGAGCATTATTTTACTTGCGTGTGAGATGAGTGCAATTGTGCGGTAGTTTGAGCATTCTTTGGCATTGCTTTTCTTTGGTATTGGGATGAAAACTGACCTTTTCCAGTCCTGTGGCCACTGCTGTGTATCCCATATTTGCTGGTGCACTGAGTGCAGCACTTTCACATCATCATCTTTCAGGATTTGAAATAGCTCAACTGGAATTCCATCTCCTCCACTAGCTTTGTTAGTAGTGATGCTTTCTAAGGCCCACTTGACTTCACATTTCAGGATGTCTGGCTCTAGGTCCATGATCACACCATCGTGATTATCTGGGTCGTGAAGATCTTTTTTGTAAAGTTCTTCTGTATATTCCTGCCTCCTCTTCTTAATATCTACTGCTTCTGTTAGGTCTATGCCATTTCTGTCCTTTTAGAGCCCATCTTTACATGAAATGTTCCTTTGATATCTCTGATTTTCTTGAAGAGATCCCTAGTCTTTCCCATTCTGTTGTTTCCCTCTATTTCTTTGCATTGATCGCTGAGGAAGGCTTTCTTATCTCTTCTTGCCATTCTTTGGAACTCTGCATTCAGATGATTATATCTTTCCTTTTCTCCTTTGCTTTTCACTTCTCTTCTTTTCACAGCTATTTGTAAGGCCTCCTCAGACAGCCATTTTGCTTTTTTTGCATTTCTTTTCCATGGGGATGGTCTTGATCCCTGTCTCCTGTACAATGTCACACACCTCTGACCATAGTTCATCAGGCAGTATATCTATCAAATTTAGTCCCTTAAATCTATTTCTTACTTCCACTGTATAATCATAAGGGATTGGATTTAGGTCATACCTGAATGGTCTAGTGGTTTTCCCTACTTTCTTCAATTTAAATCTGAATTTGGCAATAAGGAGTTCATGATCTGAGCCACAGTTCCCACCTGGTCTTGTTTTGGCTGACTGTATAGAGCTTCTCCATCTTTGGCTGTAAAGAATATAATCAATCTGATTTCGGTGTTGACCGTCTGGTGATGTCCATGTATAGAGTCTTCTCTTGTGTTGTTGGAAGAGAGTGTTTGCTATGACCAATACATTTTCTTGGCAAAACTCTATTTGTCTTTGCCCCGTTTCATTCTGTATTCCAAGGCCAAATTTGCCTGTCACACCAGGTGTTTCTTGACTTCCTACTTTTGCATTCCAGTCCCCTATAAGGAAAAGGACATCTTTTTTGGGTGTTAGTTCTAAAAGGTCTTGTAGGTCTTCATAGAACTGTTCAACTTCATCTTCTTTAGCATTACTGCTTGGGGCATAGACTTGGATTACTGTGATATTGAATGGTTTGCCTTGGAAACAAATAGAGATCATTCTGTCATTTTTGAGATTGCATCCAAGTACTGCATTTTGGACTCTTTTGTTAAAGAGTTATCAATTTTGTTTTTCTTTAGAAAGTGACTTCATTTTGTTAAACTTCTTTTTTTTTCTTATCTCAATTTCATTTACTTCTGCTCTTTATTTTGCATCTCTTTAATTATTTTCTTCTCCTGAATTTCTGTTTTGTCCTTTTTCATGATTTCCATACCGTTATTGAATTCTCACTTTATTTCTGTACTGTGCTCCTGGTTTTATTGTATTTTCTTTCTATTTTCTTATAGCTCTTTGAAATGTCTTGTTGTTGTTGTTGTGCTAGTCACTTCAGTCATGTCCAACTCTTTGCAATCCCATGGACTCTAGAAAACCAGGCTCCTCTATCCATGGCATTTTCCAGGCAAGAACATTGGAGTGGGTTACCATTTCCTAATCCAAGTGAACTCCAGTAATTGAAACTGTGTCTC
The DNA here is from genome assembly GCF_029378745.1 of Bos indicus. Lineage (NCBI taxonomy): Eukaryota > Metazoa > Chordata > Mammalia > Artiodactyla > Bovidae > Bos > Bos indicus. The sequence goes on from NC_091783.1 coordinate 13,525,120, forward strand.
TTATGTCTCCTGGATTAGTAGGCAGGATGCTTACCACTAGCAGCACCTGAGAAACCCTGAGGTTTCATAAAGCAACTATTCTGAATTCTTTTTTAAAATGTATTTATTTTTCAATTGAAGGATTATTGCTTTGCAAAATAGGTATACATATATCCCCTCCTTTTAGAACATCCCTCCCATCTACCTCCCCAACCCACCCTTCTAAGTTGGTACAGAGCCCTTTTTTTTAGTTTCCTGAGCTATACAGCAATTTCCTGTTGGCTATCAATTTTACATATGGTAATGTAAGTTTCCATGTTACTCTCTCCAGACATCTCACACTCTCCTCTCCTTTCCCCATGTCCATGAGTCTATTCTCTATGTCTGTTTCTCCATTGCTGCCCTGTAAATAAATGCTTCAGTATAAGTTTTCTAGATTCCATATACATGTGTTGGAAGAAAAGTTATGACCAACCTAGATAGCATATTGAAAAGCAGAGACATTACTTTGACAACAAAGGTCTGTTTAGTCAAGGCTATGGTTTTTCCAGTGGTCATGTATGGATGCGAGAGTGGGACTGTGAAGAAAGCTGAGTGCCGAAGAATTGATACTTTTGAACTGTGGTGTTGGAGCAGACTCTTGAGAATCCCTTGGACTGCAAGGAGATCCAACCCGTCCATTCTGAAGGAGATCAGCCCTGGGATTTCTTTGGAAGGAATGATGCTAAAGCTGAAACTCCAGTATTTTGGCCACCTCATGCGAAGAGTTGACTCATTGGAAAAGACTCTGATGCCGGGAGGGATTGGGAGCAGGAGGAAAAGAGGACGACAGAGGATGAGATGGCTGGATGGCATCACCAACTTGATGGACGTGAGTTTGAGTGACCTCCGGGAGATGGTGATGGACAGGGAGGCCTGGCGTGCAGCGATTCATGGGGTCGCAAAAAGTCGGACCCGACTGAGCGACTGAACTGAACTCAACTGATACAATATTTATCTTTCTCCTTCTGTCTTACTTCACTCTGTATAATACGCTCTAGGTTCATCTACCTCATTAGAACTGACCTAAATGCATTCATCTTTATGATTGAGTAATATTCCATTGTGTATATGTACCACAACCTCTTTATCCATTTATCTGTCAAACATCTAAGTTGCGTCCATGTTCTAGCTATTGTTTACAGTGCTGCAATGAATAATGGGATACCTATGTCTTTTTCAGTTTTGGTTTCCTCAAGGTATATGCCTAGGAGTGGGATTCCTGAGTTATATGATTTTTTTTTTTTTTTTTTTGGCAGTTTTTTAAGGAATCTCCATACCATCTTCCATAGTGGCTGTTTTAATTTGCATTCCTACAAATAGTGCAAGAGCATTCCCTTTTCTCCACACCCTCTCCAGCATTTATTGTTTGTGGACTTTTTGATGATGGCCATTCTGACCAGTGCAGTTTAGATTTGCACTTCTCTAATAATGAGCAAAGTTGCGCTTTTTTTTTTTTTTTTTTTTCCCATGTGTTTGTAAGCCATCTGTATGTCTTCTTTGGAGAAATGTCTGTTTAGGTCTTTTCCCAATTTTTTGATTGGGTTGTTTGTTTTTCTGGTCTTGAGTTGTATGAGCTGCTTGTATATTTTGGAAATTAATACTTTGTCAGTTGTTTCATTTGCTATTATTTTCTCCCATTCTGAGGGTTGTCTTTTCACTTTGCTTAGAGTTTCCTTTGCTCTGCAAAATCTTTTAAGTTTAATCAAGTCCCACTTGTTTACTTTTTTATTTCCATTACTCTAGGAAGTGGGTCATAGAGGATCTTGCTTTGATTTATGTCATCGAGTGTTCTATGTTTTCCTCTAAGAGTTTTGTAGTTTCTGGTCTTACATTTAGGTCTGGAATCCATTTTGAGTTTATCTTTATGTATAGTGTTAGGAAGTGTTCTAGTTTCATTCTTTTACATGTAGATATCCAGTTTTCCCAGCACAATTTTTGAAGAGGCTGTCTTTGCCCCACTTTATATTCTTGCCTCCTTTGTCAAAAACATGGTATCTGTAGCTGCATGGGTTTGTTTCTGGACTCTCTATCTTGTTCTATTGATCTATATTTTTGTTTTTGTGCCAGTATGATGCTGTCTTGATGACTATAGCTTTATAACATAATCTGAAGTCAGGAAGATTGAGTCCTCCAGCTCCAATCTTCTTTCTAAAGACTGCTTTGGTTATTCAGGGTCTTTTCTCTTTCCATATTAATTGTGAAATTTTATGTTCTAGTTCTATGAAAAATGTCATTGGTAATTTGATAAGGATCGCATTGAATCAGTAGATTGTTTGGTAGTATAGTCATTTTTATTATATTTATTCTTCATACCCAAGAACATGGAATATCTCTCCATCTGTTTATGTCGTCTTTGATTTCTTTTGTCAATGTCTTATAATTTTCTGCATAAAGTTCTTTGGTGTCCTTATGTAGGTTTCTCCCTAGATATTTTATTTTTTTTGTTGCATTGATGAATCAGATTGATTCCTGAATTTCTCTTTCTGATTTTTCATTGTTAGTATATAAAAATGCAAGTGATGTCTGTGTATTGATTTTGTATCCTGTGATTTTGCTAAATTCACTGATTAGCTTTAGTAATGTTCTGATAGTATCTTTAGGGTTTTTTAATTATAGTATCATGTCATCTGCAAACAGTAAAAGTTTTACTTATTCTTTTCTGATCTGGATTGATTTCATTTCTTTTTTTTTTTCTCTGATTGCTGTAGCTAGGCCTTCCAAAATATGTTGAATAATAGTGGTGACAGTGGGCACCCTTGTCTTATTCCTGATCTTAATGGGGATGCTTTCAGGTTTCCACCATTTTAATCTTTGCTGTAGGCTTATCATATATGGCCTTTGCTATGTTGAGGTAAGCTTCTTCTATGCCCATTTTTTGAAGTGCTTTAATCATAAATATGTACTGCATTTTGTCAAAGTTTTTTTTTCTGCATCTATTGAGATTATTATATGGCTTTGTGTTTCAATTTGTTAACATGATGTATCACATTGATTTGTTTGAGTATATTGAAAAATCCTTGTATCCTTGAAATAAACCCAGCTTGATCATGGTGTATGAACTTTGTAATGTGTTGTTTAATTCTGTTTTCTAAAATTTTGTTGAAGATTTTTGCATCTATGTTCATCAGTGATATTGGCCTGTAGTTTTCTTTTTTGTGTTTTCTTTGTCTGGTTTTGTTGTCGGGGTGATGGTGGCCTCATAGAATGAGTTTGGAAGTCTTCCTTCCCCTGCAATTTTTTGAAAGTTTTAGAAGAATAGGCATTAGCTCTTCTCTAAATGTTTGATAGATTTCTCCTGTGATGCCATCTGGTCCTGGGCTTTTGTTTTTTGGGAGGTTTTTGATCACAGCTTCAATTCCAGGGCTTATAATTGGGTTGTTCATAATTTCTATTTCTTCCTGGTTCAGTCTTAGAAGGTTGAAGTTTTCTAAGTATTTGTCCATTTCTTCCAGGTTATCCATTTTATTCCCATATAGTTGTTCATTATATTCTATATTGGAGTTTCAGCTTCATCATCCGTCCTTCCAATGAATATTCAGGACTGACTTCCTTTAGGATTGACTGGTTGGATCTCCTGTCAGTCCAAGAGACTCTCAAGAGTCTTCTCCAACACCACAGTTCAAAAGCATCAATTATTCGGCACTCAGCTTTCTTTATAGTCCAACTCTCCCATCTGTAAATGACTACTGGAAAAACCACAGCTTTGACCAGACGGAGGTTTGTTGGCAAAGTAATGTCTCTGCTTTTTAATAACATTCATTTACTATTTCTGCATATTGTAAAAGAGACTATCATGAGTCTTTCAACCACTTTCAAATATCTATTTAAATCAAACTTCTTTCTGCAACTCAGGAGATGAGCATGTGAAGCAGATAAAAATGACACTCCTCAGTGGTGAGAGCTAGTAAAATCTATGGGAGAAGATGAAATTGCCAAGAGAATGTATGCAAAAGTAATGTAATGGAGAAGAGACTGTGATTGAAAATTCATTTAAAAAAAAGAAGAAGAAGCCACTCAGCGGTAAAAGGTCCAAGATAAGAAACCAAGAGTAAAATATTAGAGAGGTTGAAGGAGAAGTAGAGTACAGTGTCTTGAACACAAACGGAGGGCCAATTACATTCTCAGTGCTTTATCTCTGAAGTTTACCTCCATGTAAAATTTAAGCAGATTAAATTCAAATTGCATAATTTTTAAAATATAAACCTTTATATAACATAAATATCAAGATCTTGAGGAAAGCTGCTAGCATCTGTAACCTAACTCTGTGTAAAGTGAATCAAGTTACTAATAAAAGTTAGCTTGAAAATAGAAATAAGGGCTTAAGGGAAATGTGCCATATTCAAATAAATACATGTAGAACCAATTGTTTATAGCTACAGAGAGCCATACTAAAAATAGATGAAATGAGTTGTGTCATAAATGGGATGGCAAATCCTACAAAGAAGTAGTTGGAGATACTATTTTCACATAAATGTCATCACTTCTTTCAATTAACCAATGTTTATTGAGTCAGAATGTGTCAGACACTTTTTAAGTGCTAAGGATATGACAGTGGCTGAGACAAACACAATCTTAGCTTCTCAGAGCCTATAGGCTAGATGAAGAGGGTAGATATAAAAACTATATACTAATAATTACTTGAATTTCAATTATGATAATCCCAATAAAAGACAAGTGTGAGATCCATAATAATATGTAATGGGAAATTTAAGCTTGTTTGGGAGACTCTGGGAAGGCTCTCTATGTGGAGGTGATAGTCTAACTGAGAAGACTGTCAAATGAAGAGGTAAAATAAATGCATATGTAGGAGATAAACACAAAAGTTGCTCACTGCAAATAAACTAAAAGAAAATTAATGTAGATAGAGAAAGGTATACTTTAGATTCATGGGGAAATGTATTCTTTAGATGGAACTAAAAAGTTAAATAGGTTCTCTGAGGTTTCAGTCTTCACTTTTAAATGTATATTACCATATGTAAAATAGATGACCAGTGCAAATTTGGTGCATGAAACAGGTCACCCAAAGCTAGTGCTCTGGGACAACCCAGAAGTGTAGGGTGTAACCTACCAGGGTCCTCCATCCATGTGATTTTCCAGGCAAGAGTACTGTAGTGGGTTTTGTTTCTTTCTCCAGGGAATCTTCCTGACCCAGGGATTGACCTCAGGTCTCTCACATTGCAGGCAGATGCTTTACCATCTGAGCTACCAGGGAAGTCCAACCAAAATGAAAAGGCATTGTATTGTCTCAGATGAAGAAGCAAGATAAATCTTTGGGGGGGGGAGGGGGGAGGAATTGAAGCAGATATAGGTAAACTTCCACGATCCAGGATCTCAGGAAAAGAATGGGGAAGATGCAAGAAGTGTTTACCAATGATCTAAAAGAACTAAAGAACAAATAAATAGAAATACACAATAAGGAATCAATAGCAGAATAACAAAGGCAGAAAAAATGGATAAATGACCTGGAAGACAGAATGGTGAAAATCACTGTTGCAAAATATAATATAGGGAAAAAAATGAAAAGAAATGAAGACAACATAAGAGACTTCTGGGACAACATTAAATGCACCAACATTCGTATCATAGGGTCCCAGAAAGAAGAGAGAGAGAAAGGAACCAAGAAAATATTTGAAGAGATAATATCTAAAAACTTCCATAATATGAGAAAGGAAATAATCAACAAGGTTCAGGAAGTGCAGAGAGTACCAGGAAGGAAAAACTCAAGAAGGAACACATCAAGACACATAGTAATCAATCTGATAAAAATTTAAAACATAGATAAAATATTAAAAAAAAAAAAAAGGGAAAAAGACAAATAACACACAAAGGAACTCCCATAAGATTATCAGCTAATTTCTCAACAGAAAATCTACAACCCAGAAGGGAACGGCACATTGAAAGTGAAAGTAGCTCAGTTGTGTCTGACTCTTTGTAACCCCAGGGACTATACAGTTCATGGAATTCTCCAGGGCACAAAACTGGAATGGGTAGCCTTCCCCATCCCCAGGGGATCATCCCAACTCAGGGATCGAACCTAGGCCTCCCACACTGCAGGTGGATTCTTTACCAGCTTAGCCACAAGAGAAGCCCAAGAATACTGGAGTGAGTAGCTTTTCTCTTCTCAAATGAACCTTCCCAACCCAGGAATCAAATTGGGCACATTATATTCAAAGTAATGAAATGGAAGAAACTACAACCAAGAATATTCTACCCAGCAAGACTCTTGTTCAGAGTTGATGGAGAAATCAAATGCTTTGCAGACAACCAAAATTAAGAGAATTTGGCACCACTAAACCAGCTTTACAAGAAATGCTAGAGGAATTTTTCTAGGCAAGAAACAAAATAGATTTACAAAATATAAAAAACAATTAAGAAAATATTAATACGAGCAGACACATCAATCTGTTCAGTTGCTCAGGCATGCCTGACTGTTTGCAGCCCCATGGATTGCAGTACATGAGGCTTCCCTGTTCATCATCAGCTCCAAGAATTTGCTCAAACTCATGTCCATTGAGTCAGTGATGCCATCTAACCATCTCACCCTTTGTTGTCCCCTTCTCCTCCTGCTTTCAATATTTCCCAGCATCAGGGTCTTTTCAAATGAGTCAGTTCTTAGCAACAGGTGGCCAAATTATTGGAGTTTCAACTTCAGCATCAATCCTTCCTACGAATATTCAGAACTGATTTCCTTTAGGACAGACTGGTTGGATCTCCTTGCAATTCAAGGGATTCTCAAGAGTCTTCTCCAACACCACAGTTCAAAAACATCAATTCTTCGGCACTCAGCATTTTTTATAGTACAACTCTCACATTCATACATGGCTACTGGAAAAACCATAGCTTGGACTAGATGGAACTTTGTCAGTGAAGTATTGTCTCTACTTTTTAATATGCTGTCTAGGTTTGTCATAACTTTTCTGCCAAAGAGTAGCATCTTTTAATTTCAAGGCTGCAGTCATAATCTACAGTGATTTTAGAACACCCCAAAATAAAGTCTCTCACTGTCTACATTGTTTTCCCCATCTATTTGCCATGAAATGATGGGACCAGATGCCATAAACTTTTCTGAATGTTGAGTTTTAAGCCAACTATTTTACTCTCTTCTTTTACTTTCATGAAGAGACTGTTTAGTTCTTCACTCTCAGCCACAAGGGTGGTACTATCTGCATATATGAGGTTATTGATATTTCTCTCAGCAATCTTGATTCCAGCTTGTGTTTCATCCACCTTGGCATTTTGCATGATGTACTCTGCATATAATTTAAACAAGCAGGGTGACAATATATAGCCTTGTCATACCCTTTTCCTGATTTTGTACTAGTCTATTGTTCTATGTCAGTTATAACTGGTGCTTTTTGATTTGCATAGATTTCCCAGGAGGCAGGTAAGGTGATCTGGTATTCCCATCACTTAAAGAATTTTGTTAATTTTTTTGTTGTAATCCACAGAGTCAAAGGATTTGACGTAGGCAATAAAGCAAAAGTAGATGTTTTTCTGGACCTCTCTTATTTTTATGATGATCCAATGGATGCTGGCAATTTGACCTCTGTTTCCTCTGCCCTTTCTAAATTCAGCTTCAACATTTGGAATTTCAGGGTTCATATACTGTTGAAGCCTGACTTGGAGCATTTTGAGCATTACTTTGCTACCATGTGGGATGAGCACAATTGTGCAGTACTTTGAACATTCTTTACATTGCCTTTCTTTGGGACTGGAATGAAAACTGACCTTTCCCAGTCCTGTAGCCACTGCTGAGTTTTACAGATTTTCTGGCAATTTGAGTGCAGCACTTTCACAGCATCATCTTTCAGGATTTGAAGTAGCTCTACTGGAATTCCATCACCTCCACTAGTATAGTTCATAGTGATACTTCATCAAGCTCACTTGACTTCAGACTCCAGGATGTCTGGCTCTAGGTGAATGATCACACAATCCTGATTATCTGGGTCATGAAGACCTTTTTTGTACAGTTCCTATGTGCATTGTTGCCAACTCTTCTTAATATCTTTTGCTTATGTTAGGTCCATAGCAATTCTGCCCTTTATTGTGTTCATCTTTGCATGAAATGATGAAAATGAAGGACACTACATAATGTTCAAGTGTTCAATCCAGGAAGATATAACAGTTATAAATGTATATGCACCTAACCTAGGAGTACCTCAATATGCAAGGCAAATACTGACAACCATAAAGGGAGAATTTGACAGCAACACAGTAAGAATGGAGGAGCTTAATACCCCATTTTAACCAATGGACAGATCATTCAGGCAGACAATTAATAAGGAAACAGAGACCTTAAATGACACTTTAGACAGGTTGGACTTAGTTGATATTTATAGAGCATTCCATTCAAAAACAGTAGAGTACACATTCTTCTCAAGTGTATATAGAATATTCTTCAAGACTCATCAAATGCTGGGCCACAAGGTGAGTCTTGGTAAATTTAAGAAGATTGAAATCATACCATGCATCTTTTCTGATCATAATACTTTGAGATTAAAAATAAACTACAAGGAAAAAAAAAAAACCTACAAAACACAAAAATGTGTTGGCTAAACAACATGCTATGAAATAATCAATGGATCACTGAAAAAAAAATAAAGAAAGAAATAGAAAAAAAAATCTAGAGACAAATTAAAGTATAAGCGCAATGGTATGAAACCTATGGGATGTAGCAAAACAGTTCTAAGAGGGAGCTTATAGCAATAAAATCTCACCTCAAATAAAAAGATCTCAAATAAACAAATTTACACCTAAAGCAACTAGGGTAAGAAGAGCAAATAAAACCTAAGTTAACAGTATAAATCATAAAATTCATAGCACAAATAGCACAAATCAATAAAATAAAAACAAAGAAAACAATTGCAATAATGAAACCAACAGATTGTTCTTTGAAAAGATAAACACAAGTGATAAACCTTAAGCCAGACTCATCAAGAAAACATGAAGGAGGACTCAAATCAATAAAATTAGAAGTGAAAAAGTAGAAGTTGCAATTAATTCCACAGAAATAGCAAGAATCATAAGAGAACAGTATGGGCAACTGTATACCAATAAAATGGACAACCAGGAAGAAATGGACAAATTCTTAGAAAGGTACAGTCTATCAAGGAAGAACCAGGAAGAAATAGAACATATGAACAGACCAGTTACAAGCACTGAAAGTGAAACTGTGATTTAAAACATCCCAGCAACAGAAGTCCACGCTTAACAGGTGGCTTTGTAGGTGAATTCTACCAACGTTTAGAAAAGAGTTAACACTTATCTTTCTGAAACTGTTCCAAAAAATTGCAGAGGAAGGAAAACTTCCAAAATCATTTTATGAGGCTATCATCATTCTGACACCTAAACCAGACAGAGACTACAAAAAAAGAAAATTACCGGTCATTAATAGAACCATTAATGAACATAGATGCAAAAATTCTCAACAAAATATTAGCAATGAAAATCCAACAATACACTAAAAAGATCATACACCTTGTTTAAGAAGGATTCATACCAGTGATACAAGGATTTTTTAATATATGCAAGTTAATCAATAGGATACTCCACATCAAGAAATTGAAAAATGAAAACCATATGATCCGCTTAATAGGTGCAGAAAATGCTTTTGACAAAACTGAGCACCCATTTATGATAAAACTGTCCTGAAAGTGGGCATAGAGGAAACATACCTCAATGTAATAAAGGCCATATATGACAAACCTATAGCTAGCATCTTGCTTATTGATGAAAAGCTGTAACCATTCCCTCTAGATCAGGAACAAGACAAAGATGCCCATTCTTACCACTTTTATTCAGCATAGTTCTGGAAGTCCTAGCTACAGCAATCAGAGAAGAAAAGGAAGTAAAACGAATCCTAACTGAAAAAGAAGTTAAACTGTCCCTGTTTGCAAATGACATGAAATTATACATAGAAAACCTTGACGATTTTACCAGAATACTACTAGAGTTCATCAATAAATCTGGTAAAATTTCAGGTTACAAAATTAATACACATAAATAAGTGGCATTTGTATACACTAAAAATGAAAGCTCAGAAGGAGAAATTCAAGACATAGTACAATTTACCATCACATCAAGAAGAATAAAATTTCTAAAATAAACCTACCTCAGGAGACAAAAGACTTGTACACCAAAAACTATAAAACGCTGATGAAAGAAATCAAAGAAGACATAAACAGATAGAAAGTTTACAATGTTCATGGATTGGAAGAATCAATATTGTCAAAATGGTTATACCACACAAGGCATTCTACAGGTTTAATGCAATCCTTATCAAATTACCAATGGCATTTTCACAGAACTAGAACAGAAAATCTTAAAGTTTGTGGGGTAACACAAAAGAATCCAAATAGTCAAAGCAATATTCATAAAGTAAACAGAGGTGGAGGAATCAGGCCTCCTGACTTTAGAGTATATTAGCTGCAGTCATCAAAACAATATGGTACTAGCAGAGAAATAGAAAAAATGCATCAATGGAACAGGAAAGAAAACACATAAATAAGCCCATACATTTATAGCCAATTGACCTATGATAAAGGAGGCAAGACTGGACAATGCTCTCAAGACAATACGAATGGAGAAGAGGCTCATGAAAACATGTTCAACATTGCTCATTATTAGAGAAATGCAGATCAATACTAAAATGAGGTATCACCTCAGAACAGCCAGAATGGTTATTATCAAAAAATCCTCAAACAGTAAATACTGGAGAGGGTGTGGAGAGAAGTGAACCTGTCTACGCTGTTGGTGGTAATGCAAATGGGTACAGATACTATGGAGAATGTTATGGAGATTCCTGAAAATGTTAAAAATAGAGCTATCATATGACCTTGCAATTCCAATCCTGGATATATATCCAGAGGAGGCGGGGCGGGGGGTGGGCGGAAACATGATCTGAAAGGATACATGCATCCCAATATTTGCTGCATCACTGTTTGCAATGCCCAAGATAAGGAAGCAACTTAAATGCCCATTGACAGAGGAATGAATAAAGAAGATGTGGTATGTATATGTTGTTATTGTTCAGTAGCTAAGTCATGTCCAACTCTTGTGACCTCATGGACTATAGCACACCAGGCTCCTCTGTCCTCCACTATCTCCAGAAGTTTGTTCAAATTCATGCCCATTAAGTTGGTGATGCTATCTAACCAGCTCATCCTCTGCTGACCCTTCTGTTTTAGTCTTTGATTTTTCCCAGCATCAGTTTCTTTACCAACGAGTTGACACTTTGCTTCAGGTGGCCAAAGTGTTGAAGCATCACCTTTAGCAACATACACTCCATGATTGACTGATTTGATCTCTTTGCAAAACAATCTCCTCCAGCACTGCAATCCAAAAGCATGAATTATTTGATTCTCAGCATTTTTATGGTCCAACTTTTATATATGTACATGACTGACTACTGGAATATCATAGCTTTGACTAGATGGACTTTTGTTGGGACAGTGATGTCTCTGCTTTTTAATATGGTGTCTAGGTTTGTCACACCTAGAGAATGGAAAGGCTACCCACTTCAGCAGTCTGGCCTGGAGAATTCCATGGACTATATAGTCCATGGGGTAACAAAGAATTGGACACAACTGAGTGACTTTCACTTTCACTAGGTTTCTTTCCAAGAAGTAGGCATCTTTAAATGTCATGGCTGAAGTCAATGTCCACAGTGATTTTGGAACCCAAGAAAAGAAAATATATCATTTCTTTCATTTATTTACTCCTCTGTTTTCCAGGAATAGATGGGACCAGATGCCACAATCTTATTTTTTTAATGTTGTTTCAATCCACCTTTCTCACTCTCCTCCTTTATCATCTTTAAAAGAGTCTTAAGTTCCTCTTCACACTTTCTGCCATTAGAGTGGTTGTTGCTGTTCAGTACACAGTCATGTCCAGCCCTATGCAACCTGATGGACTGTAGGATGCCAGACTTATATTACCTTCACTATCTCCCAGAGTTTGCTCAAATTCATGTCCATTGAATTGATGATGCCATCCACCATCTCATCCTAGATTGCTCCCTGCTCTTCCTGTCCTCAATCTTTCCCAGCATCAAGGTCTTTTCCAATGTGTCAGCTCATCACATCACATGGCTGAAGTATTGCAGTTTCAGCTTCAGAATCAGTCCTTCCAATGAATATTCAGAGTTTATTTCCTTTAGGATTAGCTGGTTTTATATCCTTGCCATCCAAGGGACTCTAAAGAGTTTTTTCCAGCACCACAATTCCAATGCATCAATTCTTCAGCATCCAGCCTTCTTTATTGTCCAAATTTCACATCTGTACTTGACTACTGGAAAAATCATAGTTTTGAATATACAACCTTTGTTGGCAAAGTGATGTCTTTGCTTTCTTATAAGCTATTTTTGCTTCGTGTAGCTTTTCTTCAAAGGAGCAAGAGTTTTTTAGTTTCATGGCTGCAGTCACTGTTTGCAGTGATTGTGGAGCCGAAGAAATAAAACCTGTCATTGCTTATATTTTTACCCCATTGATTTGCCATGAAGTGATAGGACTGGATGCCATGATCTTAAGTTTTGGAATGCTAAATTTTAAGCCAGCTGTTTTACTGTCCTCTTTCGGCTTCATCAAGAGACTCTTTAGTTTCTCTTCACTTTTTGCCATTAAGGTGGTATGAACTGCACATTTGAAGTTATTGATATTTCTCCTGGCAAGCATGATTCCAGCTTAAGCTTCATCCAACCTGGCATTTCACATGATGTATGTTGCATATAAGTTAAATAAGCAGGGTGATAATATAAAGCTTTGACGTACTCCTCTCCAAGATTCAAACCAGTCCATTGTTCCATGTCTGGTTCTAAATGTTGCTTCTTGACCTCCATACTTCAGATGGCAGGTAAGGTGATCTGGTATTCCCATCTCTTTAGCAATTTTCTGCACTTTGTTGTGATCCACAGTCAAAGCTTTAGCGAGTCAATGAAGCAGAGTAGATATTTTTGGGATTCCCTTGCTTTATAGAAATACCAAAAAGATGTTGGCAATTTGATCTCTGGTTCCTTTTCCTTTTCTAAATCCAGCTTGTACATCTGGAAGTTCTAAGTTCATGTACTGTTGAAGCCTAGCTTGAAGGATTATGAGCATTACCTTGCTAGCATGTGAAATGAGTGCAGCTGTGTGGTAGTTTAAATTTTCTTTGGCATTGCCCTTTTTTGGGACTGGAATAAAAACTGACATTTTCAGTCCTGTAGCCACTGCTGAGTTTTCTAAATTTGCTAATATGTTGAGTGCAGCACTTTAGCAGCAGTATCTTTTAGATTTGAAATAGCTCAGATGGAAGTCCTTCATTCTCACTAGCTTTGTTCATAGTGATGCTTCCTAAAGCCCACTTGACTTCACACTCCAGGATGTTTGGCTCTAGGTGAGTTACCACACCATCACCGTTATTCAGGTCATTAAGACTTTCTTTGTATAATTCTGTATTCTTGCCATCTTTTCTTAATCTCTTTTGCTTGTGTTTAGGTCTATACCATTTCTGCCCTTTATTGTGCACCTTTTTCCTTTATTCTGTCCTTTATCTTGCATGAAATGTTCCCCGGTATCTCTAATTTTCTTGGAAAGACTTCTAGTCTTTCCCATTCTATTGTTTTTCCTCTATTTTTTCATTGTTCACTTAAGAAGTTTTTCTCATTTTTCCTTGCTATTCTTTGGAAATTTGCATTCACATGGGTATATATTTCCTTTTTCTTAGGCTTTTGCTTCTCTTCTTTTCTCAGCTATTTTTATGGAATCTTCAGACAATCATTTAGCCTTTCTGCATTTCTTTTTCTTGTGGATGGTTTTGATCATTGCCTCCTATACAGTGTTAGAAATATCTGCCCATAGCTCTTCAGACACTGTCTATCAGATCTAATCCCTTGACACTATTTGTCACTTCCACTGTATAATCATAAAGAATTTGGTTTAGGTCATACCTGAATGGCCTAGTGATTTGCCCTACTTTCTGCAATTGAAGTCTGAATTTGGCAACATGGAATTCATGATTTGAGCCACAGTCAGCTCCTGGTCTTGTTTTCACTGACTGTATAGAGCTTCTCCATCTTTGGTTGCAAAAAATATAATTAATCTTATTTGGGTATTGACCATCTGGTGATGTCCATAGACTCATATCTTGTGTTGTTAGAAGAGGGTGTTTGCTGTGACCAGTGCATTCTCTTGGCAAAACTCTGTTAGCCTTTTTCCTGTCTCATATTTTATTGTAACACTAAACTTTCCTGTTACTCTAGATTTCTCTTGATTTCCTGTTTTTGCATCCAACATCCAAGTCCTCTATGATGAAAAGGACATATTTTTGAATTACAGTGATATCCTCTGCAAATCTGAGGTTTTGATATTCCTCCCAGCAATCTTAATTCCAGTTTGTGATTCATCCAGCCTGGAATCTCACATGATCTATTCTGCATATAAATTAAATAAGCAGGTTAATAACATACAACTTGTCAAACTCCTTTCCCAATTTTGAACCAGTTAGATTGTTGCTCCATGTCCTGTTCTAACTGCAGCTTCTTGACCCACATACTGGTTTTTCAGGAGACAGGTAATATGGTCTGATACTCCCATTTTTTAAATAATTTCCCACAGTTTGTTGAGATCCACAGTCAAAGGCTTTGGACTAGTCAGTGAAGCAGTAGTAGATGTTTTCTTCTGGAGTCACCTTGCTTTCTCCATGACCCAACAAATAGTGACACTTTGACCTCTCATTTCTCTGCCTTTTGGAAACCCAGCTTGTATACCTGGAAGTTCTTGATTCAGATTCCTGAAGCCTAGTGTGGTACATATATACAATGGAGTATTACTCAGTAATTAAAATGATTACCATTGTAGTAATCAATGTAGTAAAATGATACCATTTGTAGCTACACAGATGGACCTAGAATTTGTCATACTCAGTGAATTAAGTCAGAAGTGGAACATCATATGAAATCTCTTTTATGTACAGTCTCAAAAGAAGTGATACAAATAAGCTTATAAAACAGAAACAGACTCAAAGTCTTAGTGAATGAACTTATGGTTGCCTGGGGGAAGGATTGGGGGAAGGGATAGCTAGGGCTTTGAGGAAGGACATGTACACACTGTTATGTTTAAAACAGATAACCATTATGGACATACTGTGTAGACATGTAACTCTACTCAATGCTATATAGCAGCCTGGATGAGAGTACAGTTTGGGGGAAAGCTGACACATGTATATGTATAGCTGAGTTCCTTCATTGTTCATCTGAAACTATCACATTTTCTATTAATTGATTACACCTAATACAAAATTTTTGTGTACTAGACAGCAAAAGAGACACTAATGTATAGATCAGTCTTATGGACTCTGTGGGAGAGGGAGAGGGAGAGGGTGGGGAGATTTGGGAGAATGGCATTGAAACATGTATAATATCATGTATGAAACGAGTTGCCAGTCCAGGTTCGATGCAGGACGCTGGATGCTTGGGGCTGGTGCACTGGGACGACCCAGAGGGAGGGTATGGGGAGGGAGGAGGGAGGAGGGTTCTGGATGGGGAACACAGGTATACCTGTGGTGGATTCATTTCGATATTTGGCAAAACTAATACAATATTGTACATTTTAAAAATAAAATAAAAATTTAAAAAAATTTTTTTTAAGATTTTTAAAAGGCAAACGGTGATTTTTTTTTAAAGTGACATGGATCAAAGAGATCATTTCAGCTACTGAGATGAAAATGGATTCATGAGGTTGAGAGAGAATAAGAAAATAAAAACTAGGAGGATATTGTAATAGTTTAATCAGGAAATAGAGGTGGCTTGAGGTACAATAATGGCAACACAAAAATTAATATGTAAATTTAAAATATTTTGAGACATTTATCTTAGTGTGAAAATGGATATGAAAGATGACTATTTGTGAGAAATCCAAGAGTGAGAGATTTTTCTTTGTATGAATGCTTTGATTAGGTTATTTCTAAGATCTATTTCAGATAGTCTGTAACCTCATTATTCTGCAACACTTTGATGACTACATATATAGCAATTTCAAAAAATGAGACTAGATTTTTAATTTATTGCCCCAGGCCCACAGGGGACAAGGAAGACAGGGAAGGCAGGCATGTAAGATTTCATTTGATTCATTACATACTTTTTTTAAAATTAATTTTTATAGTATAGTTTGATTTACAATGCTGTTTTAGTTTCTACTGTACAGTAAGGTGAATCAGATATACATATATCCACTCTTTTTTTTTTTCTTAGTTTCCTGTTCCCACATTATTATAGAGTATTGAGTAGAGTTGTCTGTGCTCTATAGTAGGTTCTTAATAATTATCTATTTTATATACACTAACATGTATATGGGGCTTTCTCAGTGACTCAGTGGTAAAGAACCTGCTGCCATGCAGGAGATGTAAAAGACACAGGTTTGATCCCTGGGTCAGGAAGATCCCTGGAGAAGGGAATGGCAGCCCACTCCAGTATTCTTGCCTGGAGAATCCCATGGGCAGTGAAGGCTTATTTATTTTCGGCTTTCCTAGTGGCTCAGCTGGTAAAGAATCCACCTGCAATGTGGAAGACCTGGGTTTGATCCCTGGGTTGGGGAGATCCCATGGAGAAGGGAAAGGCTATTCACTCCAGAATTCTGGCCTGAGAATTCCATGGGCTATATAGTCCATGGGGTCACAAATTTGTTGCTTCTCCTCTTTCCCTCTTGGCATCCATATGTTTGTTTTCTATATCTTAATTCAGTTCATACTTGTTTTTCAAACTCCGAAGGCCTGACAGAGATTCCCTATTTACTTATTTTTCAGAATACTAAGTACCCTCCTGATGACTTCTGAAGTTAATATATGTTAGTAGCATGACAGCAGTTGAGGATGACAAGTAATTACAAACAAATGTTAAAATTAAAATAAAAAATTTCTGCAATGAGACTGGCTATATTTCCTTGGATTGATTATGATTAACGACCTGTAACAATCCTCCCTCCACAATGATTCTCCAACTTGCTGAGATTCTCCAGGAAGGGTTATTTATGCCTCCACCTGCATCTTAGTTGTCACTGCTGCTGCTGCTGCTAAGTCCCTTCAGTCGTGTCCGACTCTGTGCGACCCCATAGACGGCAGTCCACCAGGCTCCCCCGTCCCTGGGATTCTCCAGGCAACAACACTGGAGTGGGTTGCCATTTCCTTCTCCAATGCAGGAAAGTGAAAAAATAAAGTGAAGTCGCTCAGTCGTGTCCGACTCCTAGCGACCCCATGGACTGCAGCACACCAGGCCCCTCTGTCCATGGGATTTTCCAGGCAAGAGTACTGGAGTGGGGTGCCATTGCCTTTTCCTTTAGTTGTCATGGAGGGACAGGATATTTTTAATTAAACTTTTGTGAATAAAGACAAAATTCTTTTCTAAAACAATTGTCTGGAAGTTAGTAGCAACCCTATTTTCATCATGCAGTGTAGCCATTAATTAGCTAGATGCCAAAGGTTGATGGGAAGGATTGGGGAGAAAGTATGTCAGAAAGGAAGTAAAAATACAATTTAATTTTCCTTGACAAATTTTCCTTCCTACAGTTCCATCAGAAGGGACACTCTGATTGAAGATCTGTAGCTATCTTTCTAATTTAATATCTGTTGGTTATTTATTTTTGCTATAATTTATTTGAGCTCAATAAATTTTAGAGAAGGAAAGCCAATATTGTAATAAAATATTGGAAATTGAATTAAACTTTTATCAAATGCTTATAATCTTGATGCTTAACAAACAAACAAAAAAATAAGAAAGGGACTGCAGTTTCCTGGAAGTGATTTCAGTTTTAACTTTCTATGAACTTGAGGTAAATTCTTAACATTAATTTTTAAAAATTCCAGACTTTTTCCTCCAGAATTAATATTACTAGCAGTGAATATAAATGAAAACTTCTTGATAAAAGTTTTTAGTAAGATTTCATGAAATTAGAAAGATTCATCACACATAGTGGGTACTCAGTGAATACTGAATCACTAAAGACAAAACAATTTTAAGTGTTGAAAAGACAGGCTAAAGTTCTAATAGATAATGGCTCAAAAGATCAAACAATTAAAACTATGTACTATGACTACTACCAGAGAGAAGCTAACTGCATGATGAACAGACTGTTGTCATGGCATAAACTGTTCCATCTTAAGTAGTACTGAATCTGTGGCTATCACAATTCCAATAACTGGTCTGAAGAAAATGGGATTAACACTATTGATCATAGAAATCTATATCTCTATGGGCATCAAAACAATTGCAGTTTGTTGTATCTGTATATGTAATCAGGGCTAAAATGGATTGGAATAGGTACATTTAATTCAGATGACCATTATATGTACTACTGTGGGCAAGAATCCCTTAGAAGAAATGGAGTAACCATCAAGGTCAACAAGAGTCTGAAATGTAGTACCTGGGTGCAATCTCAAAAATGACAGAATGCTCTCAGTTCATTTCCTGGGCAAAGTATTCTATATTGCAGTAATCCAAGTTCAGGTCCCAACCAATAACACTGAAGAAGCTGAGACTGGATGGTTCTATGAAGACCTACAAGATCTTCTAGAACTAATGCCAAAAAGAGATGTCCTTTTCATCATAGGGAACTGGAATGCAGAAGTAGGAAGTCAAGAGATACCTGGAGTAACAGGCAAGTTTAGCCTTGGGGTACAAAATGAAGCAGGGCAAAGGCTAACAGAGTTTTGACAGACAGTACACTGGTCATAGAAAATACCCTCTTCCAGCAACACAAGAGATGAGTCTACACATGGATATTACCAGAAGATCAATACCAAAATCAGACTGATTATATTCTTTGCAGCTAAATTTGGAGAAGCTCTATACAGTCAGCAAAAGCAAAACCTAGATCTGACTGCAGCTCAGATCATGAACTCCTTATTGCCAAATTCATACTTAAATTGAAGAAAGTAGGGAAAGTCAATAGGTCATTCAGATATGACCTAAACCAAATCCCTTATGATTGTATAGTGGAAGTGAACAAATAGATTCAAGGGATTAGATCTGATAGAATGCCTGAAGAACTATGGGTGAAGGGTCATAGCATTGTGCAGGAGGTGATGATTAAAACCATCCCTAAGAAAAAGAAACACAAAAAGGCAAAATGGCTGTCTGAGGAGGCCTTACAACTATCTGAGAAAAGAAGAGAAGCAAAGGGAAAAGATAAAAGGAATGATACACCCATCTGAATACAAATTTCCAAAGAATAACAAGGAGAAAGAAGACAGCTTTCTTAAGTGAACAATGCAAAGAAATAGAGGGAAACAATAGAATGGGGAAGACTAGAGATCATTTCAAGAACATTAGAGATATCAAGGGAATATTTCATGCAAAGATGGGCACAATAAAAGGTAGAAGTTGTATGGACCTAGCAGAAGCAGAAGACATTAAGAAGAGGTGGCAAGAATACACAGAAGGACTGTACAAAAAAAGGTGTTAATGACCTAGATAACCATGATATTGTAGTCACTCTCCTAAAGCTAGATACCATGGAGTGTGTAGTCAAATGGGCTTTAGGAGTCAATACTACGAACAAACCTAGTGGAGGTGAAGGAATTCCAGCTAAGCTATTTGAAATCTTAGAAGTTGATATGGTTAAAGTGAATCCCTCAAAAGGTTAGCAAATTTGGAAAACTCCATTCAAACTACCGCACAATTGCACTCATTTTGCTTGCAAGCAAGGTAATACTCAAAATCTTTCAAGGTATACTTCAACAGGACATGAGCTGAGAACCTCAAAATATACTAACTGGATTCAGAAAAAGCAGAGGAACCAGAGATCATATTGATAACATCCATTGGGTTGTAGAAAAAGCAAAGGGATTAAAAAAAGAAAATCTACTTCTGCTTCACTAACTACACTAAAGTCTTTGACTGTGTGGATCACAACAGTGTGTGGAAAATTCATAAAGAGATGGGAATACCAGATCTGCTTACCTGCCTTTTGATATACCTGTATGCAGGTCAAGAAGTGACAGATAGAACCAGATATGGAAAAACAAACTGGTTCAAAACTGAAAAAGTAGTATGTCAAGGCTGTATATTGTCATTGTTGATTTAACTTATATACAGAGTACATCATGCAAAATGTTGGGCTGGATGAAGGTCAATCTGCAATCAAGATAGCAATAACTTCAGGTATGCAGATGACACTACCCTAATGGCAGAAAGCAAAGAGATACTAAAGAACCTCCTGATGAAGGTGAAAGAGGAGAGTGGAAAAGCTGGTTTAAAGGTCAACATTCAGAAAACTAAGATCATGGCATCTTGTCCCATCACTTCATGACAAATAGATGGAGAAAAAATGGAAACAGTGACATACTTTATTTTCTTGGGCTCCAAAATCACTGAGAATGGTGACTGCACCCATGAAACTAAAAAACAAAACAAAACAAAACTTTCTCTCTGGAAGAAAAACTATGACAAATCTAGACAGCATTTTAAAAGCAGAAATATCACTTTGCCAATGAAAGTCCATATTGTAAAAGCTGTTTTTTGTTTGTTTGTTTGTTTGTTTTTTCCAGTAGTCCTGTATGGATGTGAGAGTTGGACCATAAAGAAAGCTAAACACCAAAGAAGGCATACTGTTGTGCTGGAGAAGACTCTTGAGTGTCCCTTGGACTGCAAGGAGATCAAATCAGCCAATCCTAAAGGATATCAGTACTGTATATTCATTGGAAGGACAAATGCTGAAGCTGCAATACTTCAGCCACATCATGCAGAGTCGACTCATTGGGAAAGACCCTGATATTGGGGAAAAAAGGGGGCAACAGAAAATGAGATGCTGGATGGCATCATCAGCTGAATGGACTTGAGTTAGAGAAAGTTCTGGGACATGGTTAAAGACAGGAAAGCCTAATCTGCTGCAATCTATGAGTTTGCAGAGTTTTACACAACTGAGTGACTGAACAACAACAACAATATCTCATAGAAATAAAATAATGTCTGTCAGAGGGGATTCGTAAGCAGCTCATTTCCGCCTTTCCTCTTTTGTCTGTTTCCCTTATACCTGAATTATAAAAAAGAGATCACTAGGTAACATTTAACCTAACTTTTGATTTATTCCCACCTAAATGTACACAATACTTTCCGTAATCTGTTGATTCATTTGCTATCTTAAAAGAAGTCAACATGAAGAATTCATTAGTTAAAGAATGTCTAGTTCTCTACCCTTATTATGCCCCTTAGCAATCCTGCAGACAGACTACAAAGGCAGACTACAAAGGGATTAGAAAATATCTGAAGAAAGATAATAGGAACTCAGCCAGACTTCACATAATGGAAAATGAGGCAGAGCTTGACCTCCTCTCCTGATGATTCTTTCATGATAGCTCAGTTGGTAAAGAATCTGTCTGCAATTCAGAAGATCCCGGATCAGTTTCTGGATCCAGAAAATCTGCTGGAGAAGGGATAGACTAACCACTCCAGTATTCTTGGGGTTCTCTTGTAGCTCAGCTGGTAAAGAATCTGCCTGCAATGCTGGAAACTTTGGTTACACCCTGTATTGGGAAGATCCCCTGGAGAATGGAAAGTCTACCCACTCCAGTATTCTGACCTGGAGAATTACATGGACTACATATATAGTCTGTGGGCTCACAAAAATCAAATATTCACTTTTGAGCAGTGAACAGCTGAATCTGAGTTCAGCAACAGTGAGAAACAAACTCCTGATTATAGATTCTAGATGTTTTTTCCATGCTTTAAGTGAAGAAAAGAGACTGTGACACCACTGAAGTAAAAACATGTTATCATTCTTCTGAGTACTACATCCATAATCATGGACTTTTTGTTTCCTAAGTGATCCTTTATTAAGATTTCAAGTTCCTTTTTAGATTGTAAGCATGATTTCCTATCCTTTACATTTCTTCTACACAACTAGAAAGTAAGTTAAGGATCAGGGGAGGAGATTAGCATTTACTAAAGGACTATTGTGTACACATTCTCTGTGGATACAGATGTTTATATAATTCAAAACTCTCAGTCACCCTATGAGGTTCTAACCATTTATTACTTGATAAAAATGGCAAATTGAATTTTGAGATACCTAATGTTAGCCAGCAGATGAATGCAGGGAAAAAATGTGATTTTTAACTTATTTATATTGCTTTTACCAAATGTCTCCTAAACACTAATCTGATGGTATGAACTAAATCTTCTCTTTATTTCAAGAGGAAGAAATCATGGCTGGATGATCTGAAAGATAGGTGTCAAGTAATCTTTGCAATCTATTCTGTTTTGACCTTATATCGCTGTTCTGGTAATTAATGTCTCTGGAAGAACACAGCATATACATCTGCAGAGTGTTATAGAGGAGGATTTAAGAGACTCAAAGGATACTAGTCCTGTTGACTAGATGAGATATAAAGGGTATTATATTTTGAGGAACTATGATGAGTTCAGTTTAGACAAAAATGGATGAAAATTGCGTGCAAAAGGAAAGAAACATACCAAAATATGTGCTAAAATATTTCAAGGTGTTTTTCTTTAATATATTTAAAAATGATGGTCATATTTCAGAACTGAATTTAAATCCTGTTATATACTAACTGTATAGGTTCCATCTCTCTTTTTTGTTTGTTTTGAAAATAAGAACTGTAGCATCCACCTCACAGGAATGCCTAGTGGAATATAACCCAATGGTAAATCTCCTGTAAATCCCTGCACTCAGCACCCAGCTCACTGTGGTCAGGAAAATAAATGGGTGATAGTGCCTTTGCTTCAAGGCAGAGGAAATATTTTAAATGTTCATGTCAACTTTTCTACAGCTTTTGACATATTCAAGATTTTTCTGTGGAATAGAAATGCCATAAAGGGTGCATGCCTCTCACCAGTGTCAAATTATTGACAGTTATTTCCATCATTTTTTGTTATATATTATTTCTCATAATGTTAAATAAAAATAGTCCTCTCCCCATTAGCAGGAAAGACTCAAAGATTTTTCATTCCTCTTTCATGAAATGGCAATGATATGAATAAATGTTTACTGCACAGCATGAACTATTTCCTCTAATAAAAATGAACCATACAACAATTCATCACTTTTATTGGATTCTTTTTTTTTTTTTTTCATTTAAACTGTTTGCACTGAGATGTTCGTATGAACCATTTTTAAATCACACATAGAATTCAGAAGTACAAATAATGTGTCCAGGACCACACTATTTTAACCTTAAAAAAGAAGTAAGCCCATATTGGCTTACATTTTCATCCCTTGTAAGTAATGTGGAAGCAAATATTTTAATTAATGCAAAACTGACTAGTTAATTGGCTAAATAATTTATATATATATATGATAGACTATTCAATGATTTTTAATATTCAATGTAATATTCTATAAATGATATATTTGACTTGGCTTAGGTAGATATTCCTTCTTTAAAATGAGGATTCCAATGAATTAAAAAATCAGTGACTTGACTGATATTACCAAGTCAGTATTAGAATCAGGAATAATTCATTTTACTCTTTGCATCTGGTGCAGTTCTCTGCTGAGTTCTTTTTGAATGTGTCTGAGTGGGAATGTATGTGGCAGACTTAGAAGATGCTTAAGCTCACCTCTATCCACAGGCACATGAAAATTACAAGTATTCATAGGGCATTTATTGATCATAAAGATGGAAAGATTAGGAAAAAAAAGTTTCTACAACTAAAGATATAAAGAAACCACAATGAGAAATGGTAGGAGGGACAGAGACCCATACACTGGGATGAGTGACCCACAAACAGGAGAATAATTACAACTGTAATGGTTCTCCCAAAAAGCAAGTGGTCTGATCCCCACAAGAAGTTCCCTAGTCCAGGAATCCTACACTGGAAGTTAAGATCCCAGAACATTTGGCTTTAATGTCAGTGGTGCTTATTTTCAGAAAAGCCAGAGGGCTGTGAGAAATAGAAACTCCACACTTAAGAGGGCACACAAAGTAATATGCTTCAGGACCCAGGACAAGAGAAGTAATTTGAAAAGAACCTAAATCAGACCCACCTGCTAATAACAGACTGCTTACAAGAGAGGTAGGAGACAACTGGAGTTCATCTTGTAGATGCAGACATTTTTGGCAACTATTTTAAAGCACTCTTTCAGGTGGACAGTAGTGCTAATAATGATCACCTTGGAATAATCTCTTTAGCTTAAAATGCCAGTATAAGGCTTTTCACCAACCTGTCAACAGCAGCATTGGAATACCTCAGCCAAGCAACCAGCCAAAGACAAACCCCACTCGCCAGCAGGTCTGCTGATGACTTAAGACTCCCTGAGGCCACAGCCATCTCAGAATGTGGTTCTGTTCACCAGAGAAACCAGGACCCAGCCCCACACATTAGCACACTGACACAAACGCTAGGAACTCCAGAGCTCTGCATCCAGAGACTCACTCTCAGTGGACCAATGCGTCAGTACTAGATCCTTAGGGCCCTACAAACACCCTGGGCCCAGCTCCACTCACTGGTGAGACAGCCTGTTCCTCAGCCCTGCCAAGCACTGGGCTGATACAAATCTGAAATCCTGGACCCTGAAGCAAGAGACCCCAGAACTTGTCTCTGCTAACCAGTGATCCAGCACTAGTGCCAGGCTACAGTGTTACTACTACTACTACTACTAAGTCGCTTCAGTCGTGTCTGACTCTGTGCGACCCCATAGACGGCAGCCCACCAAGCTCCCGCGTCCCTGGGATTCTCCAGGCAAGAACACTGGAGTGAGTTGCCATTTCCTTCTCCAATGCATGAAAGTGAAAAGTGAAAGTGAAGTCGCTCAGTCGTGTCCGACCCTCAGCGACCCCATGGACTGCAGCCTACCAGGCTCCTCCGTCCATGGGATTTTCCAGGCAAGAGTACTGGAGTGGGGTGCCATTGCCTTCTCCTGGCTACAGTGTTACCTACCAGTAAATGAGCAAAAGGTCCAGGATCCCCTGCCTATCAATGGCAGATACCATGACTTACAAAGCTAGTAGAAGAATGAAGAGACAAAAGTAGTAAAATTTTCTAATCTGCATAGATAGTAAGGAATATAAAAAATGATGTAAAATATGATGTCAAAACCCAGTAAATGTGGGGGGAAGGGAAGAAAATTACTGAGGTGTTAAAATGCATTTGAACTTAAGATATCAGCTATTTAATCATTGTTGTTGTTCTTGTTCAGTTGCTAAGTCATGTCTGACTCTTTGCTACCTCATGGACTGCAGCATGCCAGACTCCCCTTTCCTTCACTGTCTCCTGGAGTTTGCTTAGATTCATGTCCATTGAATCAGTAATGCTATCTAACCATCTCATTTTCAGCTTCCCCCTTCTGCTTTTGCTTTCAACTTTTCTCAGTGTCAGAGGAGAGAAAGAGAGAGAGAGAGGATGAAAGATTGCTATATATTCATCTCATTTTTATCATTCTTTAACACCATAAACAAAAATAATCTGCATTAAAGACCTAAATTTAAGACCAGACACTATAAAACTCCTGGAGGAAAACATAGGCAGAACACTCTCTGACATAAATTGCAGCAATATCCTTTTCAATCCATCTCCCAGAATAATAGAAATAAAAACAAAATAAACAAAATAAATAAATGCAAACATTTTTGCATAGCAAAGGAAATAATAAACACAATGAAAAGATAACCCACAGATTAGGAGAAGATATTTGCAAATTATGTGACCAACAAGAGATTAGTCTCCAAAACCAGCAAACAGCACACAATGCTTAATAGCATCAAAACAAACAACCTAATCAACTAATGGATAGAAGACCTAAATAGACATTTCTTCAAAGTCGATATACAGGAGGCCAAGAGACACATGATGATATGTTAAATATCACTAATTATTAGAGAAGTGAAAACCAAAACTACAATAAGATAAGACTTCACAACTGCCAGAAAGGCTATCATCAAAATATCCGCAAATAATAAATGCAGGAGAGGGTATGGAGAGAAAGGAAATCTCCTACACTGTTGATGGGAATGTAAATTGGGATAGTCACTATGAAGAACAGTGTGAATGCTTCTTAAAGAGATAAAAGCAGAGTTACAGAGTTACTGTATAATACTGCAATCCCATTCCTGGGCATATATCTGGAGAAAAATGTGATCTGAAAACATACATGCAACCCAATGTTGATTGCAGCAATATTTTCAATAGCCATGATGTGGAAACAACCTAAATGTCCATTGACAGAGGAATGAATAAAGAAGATGTACATATATACAATGGAATATTACTCAGCCATTAGAAAGAATGAAATAATGTCATTTTCAGCCAAGTGAATGGACCTAGAGATTGTCATACTGAGTGAAGTAAGTCAGACAGAGGACAGATATAGTGTGACATCCCATATATGTGGAATCTAAAAAGAAATGATACAGATGAACTTACTTAAAAACAGAAACCGATTGACAGACTTAAGAGAATGAACTTATGGTTGCCAGGAGAAAGATGAGAGCAAGGGAGGGGATGGAGTTTGGGATATGTAGACACTGTTATATTTTAAATGGAAAACTAAAAAGGACCTACTGTACAGCACAGGGTTCTCTGCTCAGTGTTGCATGGCAGTTACAATGGATCCACAGAAATACAAAGGACGATAACAGATTACACTAGTATATGGAAATAAAATGGACAGCATAGAAGAAAAAGAAAAAATTCTAGAAATGTGCAATTCTGAAGACTGAACCAGGGAGAAATTGTCAGTAATTTCATTACCAGTAATAAAATTGAATCAGCAAAAATAAACCTCCTCCCTTCCCCCCAAAAAAACCCCACAAAAGCTCAGGACAACAGCCTTCAAATGTGATTCTACCAAAAGTTTAGAAAAGATTTTATGCCTATCTTTCTCAAATTCTTAAAAATTTTAGAGGAAAGAATGCTTCTGAATTCATTCCATGAGACCAGCATCACCATGACACCAAAACCAAAGATATCACACAGAAAAAAATAAAATTACAGACTGATATCATTATTGCTGACAAAGGTCTATGTGGTCAAAGCTATGGTTTTTCCAATAGTCAGTTATGGATATGAAAGTTAGACAATAAAAAAGGCTGAGCGCCAAAGAATTGATGCTTTTGAACTATGTTGTTGGAGAAGATTCTTGAGAGTACCTTGGACAGCAAGAAGATCAAACCAGTCAATACTAAAGGAAATTAAAGCTAAATGAATATTCATTAGAAGAACTGATGCTGAAGCTGAAACTTCAGTACTATGGTCACCTGATGTGAGGAACTGACTTATTGGAAAAGACCCTGATGCTGCGAAAGATTGAAGGCAGGAGGAGAAGGGGACTACAGAGAATGAGATGGTTGGATGGCATCACCGACTCGATGGACATGACTTTGAGTAAGCTGCGGGAGTTAGTGATGGACAGGGAAGCCTGGCATGCTGCAGTCCATGGGGTCGCAAATAGTCGGACGGGACTTAGCAACTGAACTGAACTGAGAAAATACGAAGAACCAAACAGAACTGAAGAATACATTAACTGATTTTTTTTTTTTTAATACACTAGAAGAAATTGTTAGCAAACTAATTTATACAGAAAATCAGTGAGGTGGAAGACAGAGTAGTAGAAATCACCAATTCTGAAAAGAAACAAGAAGAAAAAAATGAAGATAATTTAAGAGACATCTGGACGACATCAAGGACACAAATATTTGCATCATAGTTGTTTCAGAAATGAAAAGAGAGAGATAAATGGGAAGCGAATGTATTTAAAGACATAATAGTTGAAAACTTCTTTAACCTAGGAAAAAAAACTACCTAAGTGCAGACAGCCCCATACTGTATTAACCCAAAGAGGAATATACCAAGATACATTGAAATAAAAATATAAAAACAAAAGATAAATAAAATGTTAAAATCAGCAAGGAAAATGCAGCAAATAACATACAAGGGAACTCTCATAAGGCTGTCAGCTGATTTTTCAGAAGAAACTCTGCATGATATAATTAAAGAAATGAAAGAGAAAAATCTACAGCTGATAATTCTCTACTAAGGAAAGGCTCTTATTCAGATTTGATGGGCAGTTCTATAGATAAGAAAAGGAAAATGAATTCAACATCAGTAAGTCAGTTTACAACACATATTAAAGGAACTTTTCTATGCAAAACAAAAGGATAAAAATGGAAACAGGAAAATTATGAAAAGAAGAGCTCACAGGTAAAGGCAAACATACAGTAAAGGTAGGAATCCTTTCACACAGAAAAACCAGTAGGAAGTTTAACAGACAAGAAAAGTAAGATCATCTGTATCCACAGTAAGCAGTTAAGGGATACAGCAAACAATTGAATGTAAAATTCGATATTAAAATCAATAATCACTGGGGAGAAAAGGACAAATGTGGGATGTTTAAAATACATTTGAAATTAAGATATAAGTAGAGAGATAGTGATAAACAAAAAACTCTTGGTAACTTCAAACCAAAAATCTATAAGAGATATACATACAAAAAGCAAAAGGAATCCAAATATAAAACTAAAGATAGTCATTGAATCATAAGACAAGAGAACAAAAGGAGAAAGCAGGAGGGGGGTGGGGACTACAAAAGCAAACTAAAAACAAGTTAATCAAATGGCAATAAGAACATACATTTTTGGGGGGCAGTCCCAAGATGGCAGAGGAATAGAACAGGGAGACCATTTTCTCCCACACAACTTCATCAAAGATCATTTGAATGCTGAGCACCTTCCACAAAACAACTTCTGAATGCTGGCGAAGGACACCAGGCACCCAGAAAGGCAGCCCAATCTCTTCCAAGGGAGTTAGGACAAAATATAAAAGACAAAAACTGAGACGAACGTTTTAAGGATGGACACCCATTCTGGGGAAGGAGTTGGGAAGAAGTCTCCACACAGTAGGAAACCAGAAGACATGGCCCACAGGTGTGTCTGTGGGGGAATTTTGGAATCTCAGAGGGCAGCATAACCAGGAGCGGGGGGAGGACTCACAGAATATATACCACACCTGGCAGAGAAGTGGCCCAGATGCTCACATCTGCCACCAGCAAGTGGCAGCTGGGCAGGGAGATGTGGCTGTACCAGCAGTACTTAGGGTAAGGACTTGGTCTGAATGCTCTGAGGATAATCTGAGGGACCTAATGTGAAATAGCAATCCAAACCGTGGGATCACCAGAGAGACAAAAAAAAAAAAAAAACAAACAAACAAACCAGAAAACCTTTCCTGTGAAAGGCTCTAATGGTGCCCAGTGAACTCTGGTGCACTCCACAGAACAAAGGATTGACCGAATACCAAAGGAGAGCAAGCCAGCTGCTATATAGGGTCCTCTCTCCCTGAAGGCAGAGAAGCAGGTGTGCAACAGCCAGAACCAGAAGGCGAGGGGCTGTTGCATTCTCAGCCCCAGAGACCGCTGCTGCTGCTGCTGCTAAGTCGCTTCAGTCGTGCCCGACTCTGTGCGGCCCCATAGATGGCAGCCCACTAGGCTCCCCCCGTCCCTGGGATTCTCCAGGCAAGAACACTGGAGAGGGTTGCCATTTCCTTCTCCAATGCATGAAAGTGAAAAGTGAAAGTGAAGTTGCTCAGTCGTGTCCAGCTCTTCGTGACCCCATGGACTGCAGCCTACCAGGCTCCTCCGTCCATGGGATTTTCCAGGCAAGAGTACTGGAGGCATGCCATCGCCTTCTCTGCCCAGAGACCACATCTTCAACCAAACTGTGAGCAGGGTCCCAGCTGATAAACTTGTCTTCCTGGGATTCTAGATGGGTGATATCTGCCAGGAGTGTCTGAAACCAGCACCCCAGGTGACACAGGCACACCTGGAATCATGCTCTCATGACACAGCCAGAAAATCAACTGCAGGGACTGGGCAGGTGAATAAGATGCATGGCCCACCTGGGACAGAGGGCTTTCCAAATACCTGGTCACCTGAGCTGCTTAGACCTGGGAAGGGCACAAAACACATGACCCATCTGGGACTGTGCCCTTGTGGAGTACTCGAGAACCTGAGTGGCTTAGACCTGGGAAATGCACTAAACACAAGGCTCACATGAGATGGTGCACTTGTAGAACACCCTAGAGCCTAGCAGTGTAGACCTTGGAAACACATACCACCTTGGACTATGGCAAACCCAGTGTGATCCATCCACTGTGAGCACTCCACACACACACACCAGTGGTATTTCTTTGCAGTATCCCTTCCTCCCCACAACACAACTGAACGGAGCCTAAATAAGTGGTCCCTTATTATTCTGATTGGTTGATCTATCCATATGTGTGACTGGGGTATTAAGGTCCCCCACTATTATTATTGTTTTCCTCTATTTCTTTGCATTGATCACTGAGGAAGGCTTTCTTATCTCTCCTTGCTATTCTTTGGAACTCTGCATTAAGATGCTTGTATCTTTCCTTTTCTCCTTTTCTTTTGCTTCTCTTCTTTTCACAGCTATTTGTAAGGCCTCCCAAGACAGCCATTTTGCTTTTTTCCATTCCTTTTCCATGCAGATGGTCTTGATCCCTGTCTCCTATACAATGTCACGAACCTCTGACCATAGTTCATCAGGCACTCTATCTATCAGATCTAATCCCTTAAATCTATTTCTCACTTCCACTGTATAATCATAAGGGATTTGATTTAGGTCATACCTGAATGGTCTAGTGGTTTTCCCTATTTTCTTAAATTAAGTCTGAATTTGGCAATAGGAGTTCATAATCTGAGCCACAGTCAGCTCCTGGTCTTGTTTTTGCTGACTATATAGAGCTTCTCTGTTTTTGGCTGCAAAGAATATAATCAATCTGATTTCGGTGTTGACCATCTGGTGATGTCCATGTGTAGAGTCTTCTCTTGTGTTGTTGGAAAAGGGTGTTTGCTATGACCAGTGTGTTCTCTTGGGAAAACTGTATTAGCCTTTGCCCTGCTTCATTCCGTATCCCAAGGCCAAATTTGCCTGTTACGCCAGGTGTTTCTTGACTTCCTACTTTTGCATTCCAGTCCCCTATAATGAAAAGGACATTTTTGAGGGGTGTTAGTTCTAAAAGTTCTTGTAGGTCTAAATAGAACCATTCAACTTCAGCTTCTTCAGTGTTTCTGGTTGGGGCATATGCTTGGATTACTGTGATACTGAATGGTTTGCCTTGGAAACGAACAGAGATCATTCTGTCATTTTTGAGATTGCATCCAAGTACTGCATTTCGGACTCTTTTGACCGAACAGAAGCATAAGATATTAAGAAGAGGTGGCAAGAATACACAGAAGAACTGTACAAAAAAGATCTTCAGGACCAAGATAACCACAATGGTGTGATAGCTCACCTAGAGCCAGACATCCTGGAATGTGAAGTCAAGTGGGCCTTAGAAAGCATCACTACAAAGAAACCTAGTGGAGGTGATTGAATTTCAGTTGATATATTTCAAATCCCAAAAGTTGATGCTGTGAAAGTGTTGCACTCAATATGCCAGCAAATTTGGAAAATTCAGCAGTGGCCACAGGACTGGAAAAGGTCAGTTTTCATTCCAATTCCAAAGAAAGGCAATGCCAAAAAATGCTCAAACTACCGCACAAAGTAATGATCAAAGTTCTCCAATCCAGGCTTCAGCAATACGTGAACTATGAATTTCCAGATGTTCAAGCTGGCTTTAAAAAAGGCAGAGGAACCAGAGACCAAATTGCCAACATCTGCTTGATCATCAAAAAAGCAAGAGAGTTCCAGAAAAAACATCTATTTATACTTTATTGACTATGCCAAAGCCTTTGCTGTGGATCACAATAAACTGTGGAAAATTCTTCAAGAGATGGGACTACCAGACCACCTGACCTGCCTCTTGAGAAACCTATATGCAGGTCAGGAAGCAACAGTTAGAACTGGACATGGAACATCAGACTGGTTCCAAATAGGAAAAGGAGTATGTCAAGGCTATATATTGTCACCCTGCTTATTTAATTTATATGCAGAGTACATCATGAGAAACGCTGGGCTGGAAGAAGCACAAGCTAGAATCAAGACTGCCAGGAGAAATATCAATAACCTCAGATATGCAGATGACACCACCCTTTTGGCAGAAAGTGAAGAGGAACTAAAAAGCCTCTTGATGAAAGTGAAAGTGGAGAGTGAAAAAGTTGGCTTAAAGCTCAACATTCAGAAAATGAAGATCGTGGTATCTGGTCCCATCACTTCATGGCAAATAGATGGAGAGACAGTGAAAACAGTGTCAGACTTTATTTTTGGGGGCTCCAAAATGACTGCAAGATGGTGATTGCCGCCATGAAATTAGAAGACGCTTACTCCTTGGAAGGAAAGTTATGACCAATCTACATAGCTTATTGAAAAGCAGAGACATTACTTTGCCAAGAAAAGTCCATCTAGTCAAGGCTATGGTTTTTCCAGTGGCATATATAGATGTGAGGATTGGACTGTGAAGAAAGCTGAGCACCGAAGAATTCATACTTTTGAACTGTGGTATTGGAGAAGACTGTTGAGAGTCCCTTGATCTGCAAGGAGATCCAACCAGTCCGTTCTAAAGGAGACCAGCCCTGGGATTTCTTTGGAAGGAATGGTGCTCAAGTTGAAACTCCAGTACTTTGTCACCTCATGTGAAGAGTTGACTCATTGGAAAAGACTCTGATTCAGGGAGGGATTGGGGGCAGGAGGAGAAGGGGATGACAGAGGATGAGATGGCTGGATGGCATCACTGACTCATCGGATGTGAGTTTGAGTGAACTCCAGGAGTTGGTGATGGACCGGGAGGCCTGGCATGCTGCAATTCATGGGGTCGCCATGAGCCGGACACGACTGATCGACTGAACTGAACTGAACTGAACAGTACATAGAAAACTCTAAAGACATTGCTAGAAAATTACTAGAGTTATGAATATAGTAAAGTTTTAGGAAATAAAAGTAATACACAGAAATTCCTTGCATTCCTATACACTAATGATGAAAAAACAGCAAGTAAATTAAGGAAACAATTCCATTCACCATAGAAACAAAAATAATAAAGTGCTTAGAAATAAATTTACCCAAAGAAACAAAAGGCCTATATATGGAAAACTATAAAACAGTGATGAAAGAAATCAAAGGTAACACAAATAGATGGAGAAGTATACCATGTTTATGAATCAGAAGAATCAATATAGTAAAAATGAGCTACCCAAAGCAACCTATAGATTTAATGCAATTTCTATCAATCTACCAATGGTATATTTCACAGAACTAGAAAAAATTATTTCAAAATTCTTTAGAAACACAAAAAAACCTCCAATAGCCAAAGTAATCTTGATAAAGCATAATGGAACTGGAGGAATCAATCTGCCTGACTTCAGACTATACTACAAAGCTACTGTCATCAAGACAGTATGGTACTGGCACAAAGACAGAAATATAGATCAATGGAACAAAATAGAAAGCCCAGAGATAAACCCATGTGCCTATGGACACCTTATCTTTGACACTGAAGGAAAAAATATACAGTGGAGAAAAGGAAATCTCTTTAACAAGTGGTGCTGGGAAAACTGGTAAACCACCTGTAAAAGAATGAAGCTAGAACACTTTCTAGCAATACACACACACACACACACACACACACACACACACACACACAAATCTCAAATGATTAAAGATCTAAATTTAAAACCAGAAAATATAAAACTCTTAGAGGAAACCATGGGCAGAACACTCTCTGACATAAATCACAGCAAGGTCCTCTATGATCCATCTCACAGAGTAATATAAATAAAACCAAAAATATACAAAGGGGACCTAATTAAAATCTTTTGCACAGTGAAGGAAACTATAAGCAAGGTGAAAAGGCAGCCTTCTGAATGGGAGAAAATAGTAGGAAATGAAGCAACTGACAAAGAGTTAATCTCCAAAATATACAAATAACTCATGCAGCTCAATACCAGAAAAATAAACGGTCCCGTCAAAAAATGGGCCAAAGAACTAAACAGACAGTTCCCCAAGGATGGCTAAGACACACATGAAAAGATGCTCAGCATCACTCATTATCAGAGAAATTCAAGTCAAAACCACGATGAAGTACCATCCCACGCTGGTCAGAATGGTTTCCATTAAAAAGTCTACAAACAACAAATGCTGGAGAGGGTGTGGAGAAAAGGAAACTCTTTTACACTGTTGGTGGGAATGCAAACTAATACAGCCACTATGGAGACCAGTGAGGAAATTCCTTAAAAAAACTGGAAATAGAACTATCATATGACCCAGCAATCCAGTTGCTGGGTATACACACCTTGTAAACCAGAATTGAAAAAAGACACTTGTACCCCAGTGTTCATTGCAGCACTGTTTACAATAACTAGGACTTGAAAGCAACCTAGACATCCACTGGCAGATGAATGGATAAGGAAGTTGTTGTACATATACATAATGAAATATTACTCAGCTATAAAAAACAACACATTTGAGTCAATTCTAATGAGGTTGATGAAACTAAAGCCTATTATGCAGAGTAAAGTAAACCAGAAAGAGGAATACCAATATAGTGTATTAATACATATATATGGAATTTAGAAAGACAATAATGAAGGGTCAACACAAGGATGATCACTCTTGCCACTTTTATGCAACATATTATTGGAAATCTTAGACATACTAATCAAAGAAGAAAAAGAAAGAAATCCAAATTAGAAACAAAGAAGTAAAACTGTCACTGTTTTCAGATAACATGCCAATATACATAGAAAATCTGAAGAAACAATTCAATTTAACATCACATCAAAAAGAACAAAATACGTAGGAGCAAGGAGATTCAACCAGTCCATTCTGAAGGAGATCAGCCCTGGGATTTATTTGGAGGGAATGATGCTAAAGCTGAAACTCCAGTACTTTGGCCACCTCATGTGAAGAGTTGACTCATTGGAAAAGACTCTGATATTGGGAAGGATTGGGGGCAGGAGGAGAAGGGGACGACAGAGGCTGAGATTGCTGATTGGCATCACTGACTCGATGGACGTGAGTCTGAGTGAACTCTGGGAGTTGGTGATGGACAGGGAGGCCTGGCGTGCTGCGATTCATGGGGTGGCAAAGAGTCAGAAACGACTGAGTGACTGAACTGAACTGAAACCTACCTAAGGAGACAAAAGACCTGTACTTTGAAAACTATAGGATGCTGTTGAACCTAGCTGAAGAGAATACAAACAGATGGAAAGATATTCTATGTTCTTAGATAAAAATAATCAGTATTATAAAAATAACCATTCTACTCAAGGCAATCTACAGATTTAATGCAATCCGTCTATGGGGTCACACAGGGTCGGACACGACTGAAGCGACTTAGCAGCAGCAGCAGCCGCAGCCTTTCAAATTACCAATGTCATTTTTCACAGAACTGAAACAAAAGATTTTAAAATTTGTATAGAAACACACACACACACACACACAAACCTGGATAGCAAAAACAATCTTGAGAAAGAGGAACTGTGCTGGATAAATCAGGTTTCCTGACCTCAGACTATATCTCAAAGATTCAGTAACCAAACAGTGTGTTACTGGCAAAAAAAGTAGACACATAGATCAATGGAATAGGATAGAAACCCCAGGATAAATCAGCACACCTTTGTCAAATAATCTATGACAGAGAAGGGAAGATTATACAGTGGAGAAAAGACTGTTTCTTCAATGACTTGTGCTGATAAAACTGGATCAATGAGATCAGAACATTCCCTCACAAAAATAAACACAAAATGTATTAAAGACCTAAATATAAAACAAATGCTCAAAAAGTCCTAGAGGAAAAAATAGGCAGAACTTGTATGACATAAATCACAGGAAAATTTTTTTTATATCCATTTCCTAAAGTCATGGAAACAAAAGCAAAATAAATACATGGAATCTGATTGAACTTAAAAGCTTTTGAACAGAAAAGGAAATTGTAAACAAAAGGCAACCTACAAGTTGGGAGAAAATATTTGCAAACAATGAGACCAACAGGAAATAATTTTCAAAATATACAAAGAGCTTGCAAAGCTCAATATCAAAAACAAACAAATCACCTAATCAAAAAAGAGCAGAAAATCTAAATAGACTCTTCTCAAAAGAAGTCCTATAGATGGCCAAGAGGCACATGAAAAGATGCATAACATCACTGATTAATAGAGGAATGCAAATTAAAACTAAAATGAGATACCACATCACACTTGTCAGAATAGTCATTGTCAAAATGTCTACAAATAATAAGTGCTGAAGAGGGTGTGGCAAAAAGGGAACCCTTCTAACACTCTTGATAAGAATGCAAATTGGTGCAGCCACTATGGAGACCTGTAATGAAGTTCTTAAACACTAATAATAGAGTTATGGTATTATCCCATAATCCTGCCCCTGGACATATATCTGGAAAAGATGAAAACTGTCATTCAAACAGATAAATGTACCCTAATATTCCCAGTGCTGTAACACTATTTAGTGCAGCCAAGCCATGGACACAATCTAAATATCTGTCAACAGAATATAAACTTAATGTTACCAAATGGGAAAGGGTGGGGGAGGAATAAAGTGGTTATTTGGGATTAACAGATACTACTGTATATAAAACAGATAAACAACAAGAACCTGCTGTGTGGCACAGGGAACTATATTCAGTAGCTTGTAATAATCTATAATGGAAAAGAATCTGAAAAAGAAAATATATTATTGGTCAAATTCTTTTCCATTATAGGTTGATATGAGTTAGTGAATATCTATCTCTATATATAATGCCTTGCATCTATGTGTATATACAATGCATTATATATATATATATATGTACATGAATCACTTTGTTCTACATTATAAATCAAATATACTTACATTTAATTAATTAATTAAAATAATTAATGCATTTTTCATTTAATAAATATTTTTAAAATCTAGAACTAAACTTAAAATTAAACATTATAAGCAAATATGTAACAGTTTATAAATTTAAACTTCTTTTGTATGTTCTCATTTGAAACTTCAGCATCCTCTCATATTTAATCAATTATAGCTATTAGTTTAAAAATACATAGCTAGGAAATGACAGAGAAGGGATTCAAGTATAGGTCTCTTTGAATTTAAAGAAGATTCTATATTCTATAAATACATTGTCAAAATTTTCTTTAATTTCCCAAGAATACTAGATAATTTGCTACCCTATAGACCAGCAGGCACCTCTGTCCATGGGATTCCCCAGGTGAGAATACTGGAGTGGGTTGGCACACCCCTCATCAAGGGATCTTCCTGACCCATGGATCTAACCTGTGTCTCCTGCATTGCAGGTGGATTCTTTACTGGTGAGCCACTAGGGAAGCCATAAGACAATTCAAAGTATTTTCAAACCTAAGTTCATTTGCCTGATGCACCATGAAGCTAAACAAATCAATATGTTACCGTCTATGATGCGTGAAAAATCACAAGGAATATGGTGACAGAAAAGGGGAGCATAGACCTGACTTTCAAAACAGCTGCCACTGAGGCTTTCAGGGAAAGATCCAAGAGGCTACTATGGGTGAGTGGTCAGGCAAAGTAAACAAAAGAAAAAGCTCACAGCTCAAAGACTTTCTTTTGCTTTCAGTGGAGAAACGGTGGCACAAATTCCCATCTGTCCTTCTCAGTATTATAAAGAAAAACAACTACAGTGCACTGAGATGTGTTGCTTCTGATCCAAGAATGTAAATATTTAAGTAGTTTTCAAATAAGTAGGGAAAAGAGGGATTTGTGCTATTTTAGAATGTAAATGCTGAAAAGAATATGTAGAAAGTGCAATTTATAGTTGATGCTTATTATTTCCCACATATCAGAATGCATAAGAACAAATAAATTTCACAAATTAATTAGTCTTCCTGTTTTCATAGGGTAGACATTTATTTATTTATATATTTATCTTACTTTCTTTTAAAATTGTATTTATTTTAGTTGGAGAACAATTACTTTACATCATTGTGATGGTTTTTGCCGTACATCATCATGAACTGGCCACAGCTATACATGTGTCCCCAACAACCTGAAGCCCCCCTCCCACATCCCTCCCCACACTATCTCTGTGTGTTGTCCAAGAGCACCAGCTTTGGGTGCCCTGCTTCATGCATCAAACTTGCACTGGCCATCTGTTTCACATATGGTAATGTACATGTTTCAGTGCTCAAGTTATCCCTTCTCCCACTGAGTTCAAAAGTCTGTAGTTTATATCTGTGTCTCCTTTGCTGCCCTGCATTTAGGAAACATACTTCCTTTTTTCAGTTTGAAAACACTTTTGGAGATTTTATTTTAGTGAAGTAAGTTATCTGCTTAGATTTTCACTGTAAGTCAGCCATTCATCAGGTGATAAACTTGAACAAGATATTTACTATCTTGTTTTGCCTCAGTCACGTTATATGAAAATAGGAATGAAAAGAGTACCACCTAAAGGGATTGAGTGATATATGTACATTCTATTAACTGACGTAATTATACATATTATATTTAATTTAATTTTATATATATATATATATGTATATATATATAAGCACTCATGGCTGAGTTGGTAAATAATCTGCCTGCAGTGCAGGAGACCTGGGTTTGATTACCAGGTGGAAAACATCCCCTGGAAAAGGAAATGGCAACCCACTCCAGTATTCTTGCCTGGAGAATCCCATGGACAGAGGAGCTTGGTGGGATTCAGTCCACAGGGTTGCAAGAGTCCGACACAAACTTAGAGACTAAACCACCACCACCACATGCCATACCTCAGTGCTCATAATTTTTTGGCTATTTTGAAGTCTCATAACTTAGTTCAATCAGCTATTCTTCACATTTCATGGGTGAGGAATCTGAAGTGCACAGATATTAGGTAACCTGATGAAGGTTACAGACTAGTCAATGGTAAAGTCAGAGGTACTATTTACACAGCACTACATTTGGGTTCATACAAGTATTAATTAATTATCTTATTTATAGTCTATTTCTAAATCACACTGACTTCTCTCTTCATAGAATCTTTATTAAACTTTCATATGTGTGCTCAGTCATGTCCAACTGTTTGTGACTACATGGAGCCCACAAGGATCCTCTGTTCATGGGAATCTCCAGGCAAGAAAACTGGAGAGGATTGAAATTTTGTACTCCAGGAGATCTTCCTCACCCAGAGATCAAACCTGCATCTATTGCATTGAAGGAAGATTCTTTGCCTACCAAGTCATCTGGGAAGCCCTTTTATTACCCTTACTTTTTTGCTAATATTTGCGAGTATTTGTATTTCTATTTAACATATAATAAGCTCTGCAGGATAAGGAGAGTGTTTATAGTTCTATTACATCCTTTACAGGTCCTAATATAATATTGTAAAAGAAAAATTGTAGCAGGCATTTATTAAAAATGGAAAATAAAAGACTTTAGGATTAGAAGTTGAGATGACTGCAATAAGAGAGAATTGATTCAGTTCCAATGAATCTAAAGGTAGATTATTAAACATTGACATGCATGCTCAGTCCCTCAGTTGTGTCCAACTCTTTGTGACCCCCATGGACTGTAGCCCCCACCAGGCTCTTCTGTCCATGGGATTTCCCAGGCTAGTATACTGAAGTGAGTTGCCATCTCCTTCTCAAAGATACTGGAGTGAGGCAATGAAAAACAAAACCCCAAGGGATGTTTCATCAGTGTGGTTAGGTCATTTGTATTTGCTAATTGTCTCTTATTGAAGTTAGATTGCTACCCCTGCAAAGAGGTTGGGAAGTAAGTGTCCTGTCAGTCTTACAGACTAAATTTAAAAGAGATAAACCCCAGGTCCTGGAGAATGACATTCCTGAGTTGTAGAAGTCTTCCATCTCAAAGAAGTAGACCACAGATACACAACTGCAAATTTTCTAAAGTAGATGCTTTAATGTTTTATCAATGTATTCCTTAATTTATTCTTTGAAACCCAGGAAGCTATCAGCCAAGTATCTTATTTTTGCAATATGTAATAGTTGTGCTAATATTTTTGTGGGGGAGTAGTTTATGTAGAAAATTCGAAAATAATTTATAGTCAATCAATGGGTTTAATGAATCATAACTAATTTCTGTTTAGAGAGTCTTTTTTCAGTGCTGTAACTGGAAAGCAGTCAAATACATCACCTCTTGTGTGTGTGTTCTGCTCTCTGCCAATTTCCTGAAGGAAGAAATCAAAAGCATTAAGATGCTCATAACAGAAGTAAAGGAAATACATGCAATACAAAAATGGCTATTCAGATTTAAGCATTTGAAAAGTTTACATCTACTTGGAGTTTTTAGTGTCTAGGACTCTAGAGAAGAGATACAGGCATCAGTGGGGAGTAAAAGAGCTGGCAGGGCTGACCGAAAAGTCACTAGCAAGGCACTAGTGATAGAAACCCTATTATTGAATGGCTTTTTAAGATGTGAATTAACTCCATGTATGGATATTGTCATTTTTATTTCAAAATATATTTAAAGTGCTCATATGTTCATCTGGTCTTTCTTAAGCATCAGTTTTAATCAGTGACAGTGTATTTTAGAAAAGGTCCTTATGCAAAACACAGTTGAAACATATATAAGAAATCATTAGTCATCACATGTTAGAATATTTTGCAAAGTTAATAGACCAAAAGAAGAAGAGAAAGAACTGACAGTAAGATTTCCAAGGGTTAACTAAAGCTATCTATTCTTTTGATAGATGAAACCTCTTCATATGGAGCTGCCATATGTTTGGTAGATTTGTGTGTGTGTGTGTGTGTGTGTGTGTGTATCACCAAAAAATATAGCTACAACCTGAAAGCAGTTACTTTATTTGGTGTCTCCTGCTCTCAGAGTCCTAAGAAAGGGGCTCATGTATACATGTTCTAAAAGCACAGCAGCCAGTCATAGACAGCATTAAGACTTATTTTGTAATTGAATGAGAGATTCTTTAAATTATATAGGATCTTATAATTTTCAAAAAGTTTATGCACAAGGTTCTACATAAATCCCATAACTCTTTCGCCTCTACCCTGAACTGCCTCTCCCTCCTTGCATCTCCCTATGGGTAACCACTAGCTTGTTCTCTGTGTCTGTGAGTCTGCTTCTTTACTTTTGTTTGTTGTACTTACTGGTTTGTTGTTTTAAGTTCCACATATAAATG
Organism: Bos indicus; assembly: GCF_029378745.1. Classification (NCBI taxonomy): domain Eukaryota; kingdom Metazoa; phylum Chordata; class Mammalia; order Artiodactyla; family Bovidae; genus Bos; species Bos indicus. The sequence continues at coordinate 13,566,119 of NC_091783.1, forward strand.
ATATCATTGAAAGCTTTGAATAGAAAGTTCCTGACTGTTGAAAGAGAATTTGAAAAGAGAAGTATTAAACTAAATAGGTTCATTTGGTATGTTAAGTTACATGGAAGTATTTTCAAATGAGTAATACATTTACTTAGGTTATATTGTATGATGAATGCTAATAATATAGATATCTTAGAAATTCTACAGAGTTTCTAAAATTCTTATATGTACTGGTAAAATGTTATCAGTAATAATCCTAGTCATTATCTTAAAGTGTATGTCACAGCAATAATTGAGTGTCTTTGACAATTGCATGGAATCCAATTTTAAACATACTTTCTTAAGTCTTTTTGTGTCTTTCATGAAAATGGGAGTCTGCTGAAGCCTGGCTTACCATGGAAGGAATGACTCGTTATAGGAGGAAAGGGTGAGTAGTAGCTTGATCTAAGAACCAGAGAAAATTCATGAATATCATGTTTATATAGAATTTAGTAGGAAAAAAGTAAGATATTAAATTACACATAAAATATTAGAACTATATATGATTTGTATTATACATGTGTACACAAAATACTTTGAAGAATATCTTTTATAAATTTGTAAGCATAAATATATGCTTAGCTTTTGATTGGCATTTTATACTTAATTGGCACAATTGAAGGTTAATAATTTTTGTAGATACCCTCTTTTCTCTCTTTTAATGGTCTTGAAAAGTTGTTCAGTCAGTGTAAAAAGGGCATTTGTGTGTAATTCAGGCCAACCTAGACTGTCTTTTGACTAGACTAGCCAAATCCTCATCTAAGCCTTCTAAAAAGGCAGAGTTATGCAAAGGAATATTTTGATGATTAGAGAATAACTCAGGTATCAAGCTAGAATAATGCTAAAAGTTTTTATTTTTTTAAAATTTCAAATAATCCAGAATTGATTCATTCCATCTTTGCTTGCACTGTTCAGTTTATGATTTTAAAAAAATGATTTAGGATAAGTTCATGCAATTTTTGAGCAACTTCTTTGCATTCAGTGCAAGCCTGTGGAATATGTGATTCAAAGTCCAGTAAGGGGTATTTACATTCTGCTTTCTCTATCTTTTTTGCTTTGCTTTCAGAGACTAACAGCTACATTAATTGATATAAATCTGAAAGTTCGAGATTGCAGGACCAAATGGTTAACTCAGTTAAGTTCAGTTTAGTTGCTCAGTCATGTCCAACTCTTTGTGACCCCATTGAATTAAGAAAGCCAGGCTTCCCTGTCCATCACCAACTCCCAAAGGTTACTCAAACTTGTGTCCATCGAGTTGATGATGCCATCCAACCATCTCATCCTCTGTCATCCCCTTCTCCTCCTGCCTTCAATCTTTCCAATTATCAGGGTCTTTTCCAATCAGATCAGGTGGCCAAAGTATTGGAGTTTCAGCTTCAGCATCAGTCTTTCCAATGAATATTCAGGACTAATTTCCTTTAGGATGGACTGGTTGAATCTCCTTGCAGTCCAAGGGACTTTCAAGAGTCTTCTCCAACCCTGCAATTCAAAAGTATCAACTCTTTAGGGCTCAGCTTTCTTTACAGCTCAACTATCACCTCCATACATGACTACTGGAAAAACCATAGCTTTGACTAGACAGACCTTTTTCTGCAAAGTAATGTCTCTGCTTTTTAACATGCTGTCTAGGTTGCTCATAGCTTTTCTTTCAAAGAGTAAGTGTCTTTTAATTTCAAGGCTGCAGTTACCATCTGCAGTGATTTTGGAGCGCCCCCCCCCCCAAAAAAATAAAGCCTCTCACTGTATCCATTGTTTCTCCATCTATTTGCCATGAAGTGATGGGACTGGATGCCATGATCTTAGTTTTCTGAATGTTGAGTTTTAAGCCAACTTTTTCACTCTCCTCTTTAACTTTCATCAAGAGGCTCTTTAGTTCTTCTTTGCTTTCTGCCATAAGGGTGGTGCCATTTGTTGGTCTGAGGTTATTTATATTTCTCCCGGCAACCTTGATTCCAGCTTGTGCTTCATCCAGCCTGGCATTTCACTTGATGTACTCTGCATATAGTTTCATTGAGTTCGAGTGCTGCACTTAATTTGCCAGCAAATTTGGAAAACTCAACAGTGGCCATGGGACTGGAAAAGGTCTGTTTTCATTCCAATCCCAAAGAAAGGCAATGCCAAAGAATGCTCAAACTACTACACAATTGCACTCATCTCATACGCTAGCAAAGTAAGGGTGAAAAGTATCCAAGCCAGGCTTCAACAGTATGTGAACCATGAACTTTCAGATGTTCACGCTGGACTTAGAAAAGGCAGAGGAACCAGAGATCAAATTGCCAACATCCGCCAGATCATTGAAAAAGCAAGAGAGTTTCAGAAGAATATCTACTTCTGTTTTATTGTCTATGCCAGTCTTTGACTATGTAGATCACAACAAACTGTGGAAAGTTCTTCAAGAGATGTGAGTACCAGACCATCTGACCTGCCTTCTGAAAAATATGTATTCATTTCAAGAAGCAACAGTTAAAACCAGAAATGGAACAACAGACTGGTTGCAAATTGGGAAAAGAGTACATCAAGGCTGTATATTGTCACCTTGCTTATTTAACTTATATGCAGAGTATATCATGCAAAAGCTTGCTGGATCAAGCACAAGCTGTAATCAAGGTTGCTGGGAGAAATATCAATAACCTTAGATATGCAGATGACACCTCTCTTATGGCAGAAAGCAAAGAAGAACTAAAGAGCCTCTTGATGAAAGTGAAAGAGAACAGTAAAAAAGCTGGCTTAAAACTCAATGTTCAGAAACCTGAGATCATGGCATCTGGTACCATCACTTTATGGCAATTAGATGCAGAAACAATGGAATCAGTGAGAGTCTTTATTTTAGGGGGCTCCAAAATCACTTCAGATGGTGATTGCAGCCATGAAATTAAAAGATGTTTGCTCCTTGGAAGAAAACCTATCAACAAACTAGAGAGCATATTAAAAAGCAGGGACATTACTTAGCCAATAAATGTCTGTCTTGTCAAAACTATGAGTTTTCCAGTAGTCATGTATGGATGAGAAAGTTGGACTATAAAGAAAGCTAAGCATGGAAGAATTGATGCTTTTTACTGTGGTGTTGGAGAAGACTCTTTAGAGTCCCTTGGACTTCAAGGAGATCAAACCAGTCAATCCTAAAGGAAATCATCCTTGAACATTCATTGCAAGGACTGATGCTGAAGCTGATGCTCCACTACTTTGGCCACATGATTCGAAGAACTGACTCTTTGAAAAAGACCCTGGTGCTGACAAAGATTGAAGAATGAAGGAGAAGGGGACAACAGAGGATGAGATGGTTGGATGCCATCACCGACTCAATTGGCATGAGTTTGAGCAAGCTCTGGGAGTTGGTGATGGATAGGGAAGCCTGGTGTGCTGCAGTCCATGGCATTGCAAAGAGTTGTACATGACTGAGCCACTGAACTGAACTGAGCTGATAGAATTTCATGGAGCTCATTGACACCCTGAATTTGGTCTATAAACTGCTAGACCAAAAAAAAAAAAAAAAAAAACCAAAAAAACAAAACTACCCTTCTATAGAGTTTAGATAGAATCTTAGTTTTTATTATTTAGTAGTAATTAAATAACTTAGAAGGAAAAATTCTAAGACAGAGAATGAACATGTTAACACTATGACACAACATAGCATAACAAAACTTCAGTTTAACTAAAACTCTTTAAGTTAGTTCTAAGATAGATTGACAAACTTTCAACAGTTCTTATTTATAGTAGAGTACATTTTAGCCCTGTGATAGCTGGTGATTTATGTGAAAATTTTGGTTAAAGTAGGATAGTTTTAAAAACTCTCACATAGCTAAACAAATATTTAAGTTTATATGTATAGGTTCAAATTTATCTACAAATATTTTTCAATTCATTTTATATTTGGACAATTTTGACCCTTATTATAGAAAGATAAAATAATGTTTGCATATCTAAGTTGTTTGCAATTTGGACTCAGAATGCATCAGCTTTAAAATCAAAAGGCTTGAGCAGTATTTCTGGAAGAGACACTCAGAAGCTAAATAATCTCAGTGAAAGTGAAAGTCACTCAGTTGTGTCCAACTGTTTGTGACTCCATGGACTATTTAGTTCACGGAATTCTCTAGACCAGAATACTGAAGTGGGTAGCCTTTCCCTTCTCCAGGGGATCTTCCCAATCCAGGTATTGAACCCAGGTCTCTCACATTCCAGGCAGATTATTTACCAGCTGAGCCACAGGGGAAGCCCAAGAACACTGGAGTGGGTAGCCAACCCTTCTCTAGTGGATCTTCCCAACCCAGGAATTGAACTGGAGTATCCTGCATTGCAGGCAGATTCTTTAGCAACTGAGCTATCAAGGTAGCCCAAAATAATCTTAGTGAAGTAACTTAAATTACATGCCTTATTTCCTGATACTTCTTGTATTGTTATTAGCTTTGAATGAAATAAAATGACAACTATATACAGAGCAGATATTAGTAAATATGTTCTCATTATCAAAATAATAGCAGTAATAGCAATAACTTTGAACATGAATAAGTGAAACTGGAATGGGATAGGTTTTAATTGCACAGAAAACAAAAGAATAACATAGAGATCCATAGAAGTCAGAAATAGACTAAAAATAGATTTGTCAGTGACCATGTGAATTATAAACACGGTGCTAAGAGACCAACAACTAAAAGTAATATTCCATATATATAAAGGCTTTTTAACTGAGTACCCCTGAAACTACGGATGGAGTTACAAAGCTCTGATCAGTGGGACCACAAAGGATTAGTTCAGATTCAGAATGACTTTTCATCAAAAGACAAGGTGGAAAAAAACTTTGAATAGGAGTGAGCAAGTGACTTATGAGTCCTGACAACAGCATTTATAATCACCCTGACAAAATAATTAAAACATTTTAGTTTAATTTCTCTAAGAGGACAGGATATATATATTCATCCCCAAAATCTTCTGTTATTATTCCTACTCCTCTTGTCTCAATTTTTTACAATGTTTTATATATTTATATCATAAATCAAAATAGTATTCACATTAGGATTTGAAAATATTTGGAAATAGCTCTTCAGGAACCCTAAACTAGGAATCACTATATAAAATAATGCCAAGCACTTTTTCAGCTCTTCTAACATGGATAATTTTAATATATTCTATAATATAGCTATGTGACTAATAACACAATTTGCTAGGAACAAAAGCATCTTTTCATGCCTTTTATTATCTGTGAAAAAGTACACACACACACACACACACACACACACACGTACCTATATAAAGGTTTGAAGGTAATCAAAGCTAGTGGCATACATGAAATGAGGACATAAACTTTTACTATCTTTCAAATAGCCATTTTCCCCTTTGTTTATTTTACCAGAACATAAGCTTTCAGTCTGCTCAGGAACCAGAGCACACATAAAAGCAGGCTTTGTGTGAATACACTGGGGTTTATTTCTCATTAAATTCACATATTAGACTGCTAATATCATAACATCAAAGGAAGAAAACCAAATGGAATATATTAAAAAGTCAATTTTATTTGGCCAACAAAGAAATAATTTCTTACAACATCAGCCAGAAAAAGATATAAAGACTGGAGTATGAAAAATCAAACCTCTTTATCCACATACACAATAAACTTCAGCAAAAGGAGAGAAGATGACAGAGAAGTAAGACAGGGAGATCGCCAGCATCCCCACAAATATATCAAAAACTCATCAAGATATGAAACAACTCCTATAAAGCAACCTCTCAGTTCAGTTCAGTTCAGTCGCTCAGTCGTGTTTTACTCTTTGCGACCCCATAAACCTCAGTATGCCAGGCCTCCCTGTCCATCACCAACTCCCGGAGTCCATCCAAACCCATGTCCATTGTGTCGGTGATGTCATCCAACCAGCTCATCGTCTGTCGTCCCCTTCTCCTCCTGCCCTCAATCATTCCCAGCATCAGGATCTTTTTAAATAAGTCAGCTCTTTGCATCAGGTTGCCAAAGGATTGGAGTTTCAGTGTCAACATCAGTCATTCCAATGAACACTCGGGACCGATCTCCTTTAGGACAGACTGGCTGGATTTCCTTGCATTACAAGGGACTCTCAAGAGTCTTCTCCAATACCACAGTTCAAAAGCATCAATTCTTCAGCACTCAAATTTCTTTATAGTCCAACTCTCACATCCATACATGAGTACTGGAAAAACGATAGCCTTGACTAGATGGACCTTTGTTGACAAAGTAACGTCTCTGCTTTCTAATATGCTATCTAGGTTAGTCATAAGGTTCCTTCCAAGTAGTAAGCATCCTTTAATTTCATGGCTGCAGTCACCATCTGCAGTCATTTTGGAGCCCAAAAAGATAAAGTTTGCCACTATTTCCACTGTTTCCCTGTCTATTTGCTGTGAAGTGATGGGACCGGATCCCATAATCTTAGTTTTCTGAATGTTGAAGCCAACTTTTTCACTCTTCTCTTTCACTTTCATCAAGAGGCTCTTTACTTCTTCTTCACTTTCTGTAATAAGGATGGTGTCATCTGCATATCTGAGGTTATTTACATTTCTCCCGGCAATCTTGAGTCCAGCTTGTACTTCCTCCAGCCCACCATTTCTCATGATGTACTCTGCATAGAAGTTAAATAAACAGGATGATGATATACAGCCTTGACATACTTCTTTTCCTATTTGGAACCAGTCTGTTGTTCCATGTCCAGTTCTAACTGTTGCTTCCTGACCTGTATACAGGTTTCTCAAGAGGCAGGTCAGGCGGTCTGGTATTCCCATATCTTTCAGAATTTTCCACAGTTTATTGTGATCCACACAGTCAAAGTCTTTGGCATAGTCAATAAAGCAGAAATGGATGTTTTTCTGGAACTTTTTTTCCTTTTTCTATGATCCAGCGGATGTTGGCAATTTGTATCTTTGATTCCTCTACCTTTTCTAAAACCAGCTTGAACATCTGGAAGTTCACGGTCCACGTACTGCTGAAGCCTGGCTTGGAGAATTTTGAGCATTACTTTACTAGCATGTGAGATGAGTACAATTGTGTGGTAGTTTGAGCGTTCTTTGGCATTGTGTTTCTTTGGGATTGGAATGAAAACTGACCTTTTCCAGTCCTGTGGCCACTGCTGAGTTTTCCAATATTACTGACATACTGAGTACAGCACTTTCACAGCATCATCTTTCAAGATTTGAAATAGCTCAACTGGAATTCCATGACCTCCACTAGCTTTGTTCATAGTGATGCTTCCTAAGGCCCACTTGACTTCACATTCCAGGATGTGTGGCTATAGGTGAGTGGTCACACCATCATGATTATCTTGGTCACAAAGATGTTTGTTGTACAGTTATTCTATGTATTCTTGCCACCTCTTCTTAATATCTTCTGTTAGATCCATAACATTCTGTCCTTTTTTGAGCCCATCTTTGCATCAAATGTTCCCTTGGTACCTCTATTTTTTTTGAAGAGATCTCTAGTCTTTCCATTTCTATTGTTTTACTGTATTTATTTGCACTGATAGCTGAGAAAGTCTTTCTTATCTCTCCTTGCTATTCTTTGGAACTGCATTTAGATGCTTATATCTTTCCTTTTTCCTTTGCCTTTAGCTTCTCTTCTTTGCACAGGTATTTGTAAGGCCTCCTCAGACAGTCATTTTGCTTTTTTGCATTTCTTTTTCTTGGGGTTATATTGTATACAAATAAAAGACTAAAATTTAATCCCCTAAAATTTTGCTAGTAGGCTTATGTCCAGGATTTAACATTTTGAATTATTTTAACATCAGCCTTTTCTAAATTTTCCAAAATTTTCATATATTTACTTTGTGTTTAGAAGAAAAAATAATGCTGAGTAATAGTCCCTATTTGAATAGCCATCTATTTCTATTCCTTTAGGAAAGCCTAGGAAATATTAATAGAAGATTGCTTCCTCCATTACCCATTCTCACTTGACTGCTTTAAAAGCTGAGCTCCCTGCCAAAGTGAATTTGAACACTAATTAAAACTGGCATCACACTGGAACACTGTAAGGTTTGTTTGGTTAATTCTTTTTAGCTTATTTCAGGAGAAACCAAATGATAATTAAACAAATATCTATTATTCTTCAGCTCAATTTCTACTCCACTGAAGTCTCTTCTCACTTGAAAGACATTCTGTTTTAGAGCCTGTGATACTGCTGCTCACCGTGTAATATTGCTATCCTGACAGTTCAGGTATCCAGTTCTTCAAGATCCAATGCCCTGAAGGAAATTATGGATCCTGGCTTTTGTTCCTTCTTATTAACTATTGTTCTCATCTAGCACTTTCTCAGATATCACCTTACTTTCTCTGTAATCACACTCCTTGCTTGTGCTGCCTTCTCTGTAACAAGTTCAGATTCGGACTGGCTTATAAGCATTGGCTCAATAACTACTGCTGCTGCTGCTGCTGCTAAGTTGCTTCAGTCATGTCTGACTCTGTGCGACCCCATAGATGGCAGCCCACCAGGCTTCCCTGTCCCTGGGATTCTCCAGGCAAGAACACTGGAGTGGGTTGCCATTTCCTTCTTCAATGCGTGAAAGTGAAGTCACTCAGTCATGTCTGACTCTTAGTGACCCCATGGACTGCAGCCTACCAGGCTCCTCTGTCCATGGATTTTCCAAGCAAGAGTACTGGAGTGGGGTACCATTGCCTTCTCCACAAGAACTACTAGGCAGAAGCTATTTCAAGTCTTTGTTGAAATGCCACACCCTCTAGGTAGCCTCTTATTTCTCCAGCTACTTGATGTGAGCCTTTCACATGACAGACTTTGCATCATAGTTTGTGCTATAACTCTCTGTGTCACCCCTTGAGTCAGCAAGTACTTGTGTGATGGAGTGAAAACAGTACTGATTTGGGAAGTAAGTACATGATTTGCCTTGAGGCTTTACCACCTGCTTAACCATCTACTAACTTTGATTAAGTTTTTGGTTAAGTCATTTTTGAGAAGTCATTTTGCCTAGATAGACTTGGCTTTATTGCCCTATACAACTCCAAAATCTGTGCCAGGATTCAATAAGATAATGTACACAAAACCGGTTTGCAAATTACTAAGTATTCAAAAGTATAAGCAAAGTGTGTATGCCATCTTCCCTTACTTCACCTCTAAACAGAGGCTGATTATTTTTATGGTCTCCATAATACCCTAAACAAGTTTTGGTACCTTCTGAATACTATGGAAGTAATGCTATAGTTAAGATATAAATAATTGATTCATGAGAAACTCATGCAACATTAATCAAACATAAAAGTTTAAGAATAATCCAACCCTCAGATTCCTTTTTTTGATCAAGAATTTCCAACTTTATTAAAAATTAATGCTCTGATATGTCTCCTGTGCCTCACACCCTATTTCTTTTTTGGGAGTTTGCCTCATTCATGGACAGATTGCTCCTGTCTCAGGTGCCTTTCATTTACAATCATCTCTCATGTTGCCCCATATTTCTTATTGATAGTTTTTGAAAAGCAAGCCAATTCTTCATCCCAGCACAGCCACTGCAGCTTTCCTTTTGGATCTTGTTCATCTGTTTACAAGGCAACAAAACACACATAAACATCCTTGACACAGCTTAGTGGTGGGAAAATATGATAGTAATAATTTTGGTTTTCAGGCAAATAGTGAGTTTAAAAATGATTACAGCATGCTGCTGCCATATGACTTACCTCATATAAATGATGCTGATAGAAACTAGGATAAAAATGTGCTTTGTGATGCTAATTATGTTAACAGCTAAGATGATAATCAGAGTGATGATACAAATAAAATATCTTATTTCTATGTCAGAATAGATTTGTGCATCCCTGTATCTTTATTATAAAGATCCTTTAAGTTTAGTAAGGCACTGACTATTAGCTCAAGTAATAGTTAAGGAAACTGAGGTACTAGGTAACTTTTTCATGCTTTGTTCAATTATGAAGTTTATAAAAAGTAGTGTAGGTGACCTTATGTGTTCATCACTGTCCCAAGAAAATATCTGCCACAGCAGCCTGTGTTCTAGTACTGGGAGTTATACAGTACCTAAATAAACAAGTAGTATGCAAGGAAGTTCAGATAATGACAAATGTACTGATGGTAATGAACACATACTATAATTGCAATTTTTGAAAAGACATAGATATTGTTGGAAGGGAGGGTAAAAGGAGGGATTCTCTCAGAGTGGATGGTTGAGAAAGGTCTATCTGAGGGGTAACAGTTTGGCCTGATAGGAAGGAAAGGGGATATAGCCAATATGAAAATTGTTGTAAAAGAATTTCAGAAAGAAAGAATTAAAGACATAAAAGTTATGAGTCAGGAAAGAGCTTGATTCTGTATAGAACAAGATAGATAATTTGTGTGGCTAGAATCTAGCATAATGAAGAAAGACAAATTAATTTGAAATAGGTAAGCAGGAGCCAGATTATGAAAGGTTTATAGGCCATATTAAGGAATTTGTATGACAATTTATTATTAACTATCTTGAACACTGATAAATCCAATTTAATAGTGATATATATTTTTGTATTGCACAGTTTGAATTGCTTACCTAACATTTGCTTTTACATTTTTATTGTTAATTGTATTCTCTTATCCTATCTTTATCTGATTATGAATAAAATTTGTACAAGACCCAAAAAATAGCCACACATTCTTTTTCCAATATTCCTGGAAAATATTGTATGAGAGAAAATATTGATTTCTTAGATGTCCATCAGCAGATGAATGGATAAGAAAGCTGTGGTACATATACACAATGGAGTATTACTCAGCCATTAAAAAGAATACATTTGAATCAGTTCTAATGAGGTGGATGAAACTGGAGCCTATTATACAGAGTGAAGTAAGCCAGAAAGAAAAACACCAATACAGTATACTAACACATATATATGGAATTTAGAAAGATGCTAACAATAACCCTGTGTACGAGACAGCAAAAGAGACACTGATGTATACGGCAGTCTTATGGACTCCGTTGCAGAGGGAGAGGGTGGGAAGATTTGGGGGAATGGCATTGAAACATGTATAATATCATGTATGAAACGAGTTGTCAGTCCAGGTTCGATGCACAATACCGGATGCTTGGGGCTAGTGCACTGGGATGACCCAGAGGGATGGTATGGGGAGGGAGGAGGGAGGAGGGCTCAGGATGGGGAACACATGTATACCTGTGGCGGATTCATTTTGATATTTGGCAAAACTAATACAATTTGTAAAGTTTAAAAATAAAATAAAATTAAAAAAAATAATAGAAGACTAGGCCAAGTATTTTTAAGTTTGGGTAGGAGAAAAGAAGTAGCTTTTATTTTTCTTATTGAGCATTTCACTATTATTATGTTACTGATTTATTCATTTTCCTTAGAAGGTGTCAGTTTATTTTTCTGAAACTATTCCAAAACATTACAGAGGAAGAAATACACCCAAGCTCATTCTATGAGGCCACCATCACCCTGAAACCAAAACCAGACAAAGATATCACAAAAAAGAAATTTATAGACCAATATCATTGATGAATATAGATGCAAAAATCTTCAATAAAGTACTAGCAACCCAAACCCAACAACATATTAAAAGGATTATACACCATGATCATGTGGAATTTATCCCAGAGATGCAAGGATTTTTCAATATCCACCAATTAGGGTGACACACAACATCAAGAAAATAATGAATGGAGGGGAAAAACAAGATGGTGGAAGACTACAAAAATGTGGAGTTTATGTCTCTCTACAAATGCAAGAATACGTCACCGATGGAGTAATTGTCACAGAGGGCTGGCTGAACACTAGCAGAAGACCATGAACCAGACAAGAAAGATCCCTGTATAACCAAGTAGGACAAAAAAAAGAAGGGAAAAAGAAGAAGAGAGGAAGTGGGATGGAAGCTGTGCTCTTTGGGGAGAGAGTAGAAGGATCAGAGAGGTTCTTGCTTGAGAGAACAGAAATCCCCTCTTCATTGATACAGGGATAGGTTAGAACAGAAGGAGAGAATATGGGACTGTTGGAAAAGAGTGAAACAACCTTTTAGACATTACAGAGTAAAACCTACACAGATGGTCAATGCCACAGCCTTGTGCGTCCCAACCTGGAATGTGTGTCCACCAATGCACATGGAAGCTGGGTGCTGGAATATGAGAACTGGATAGGAGACCTGAGAAAGGCTGCTACTAAATGTGAGGAGACATGCTGAGGGTACAAGAGTGAGGAACTCTGCAACAGGGAATGCATATGGAAGAAACTAGGATTGCCACAGGAGCAAGATGCCATTACCGAGTGACGCACAGGGACTGGAGCTGCCATGGCAGCCTCTCTCCCATGAGCCAGCCTTTGTCCCCACAGAAGCTAAAAAGACGCTAAGAAGACCCTGCCAGGGTTGGCTTCTCGTGCTCATGGCCGAACACTAGGATAGTCTCCCACCAGGGCCAAATCTCTCATACCAGTGGCCACCAGCTTTTTTATATGTGCTTTACCATCAATAGGGCTGGATCTCTTATAGCTACTGACTTTCCCATACACCTGCCACTGCCAGGGCTCCCACGACCCCTGCAGTCATGCCATCTCCTTGCCCTGTCCTCATTGGGGCAGACTAGAGGGCTCCACAGCTGAGTCTCTGGGGCCATGGAACTAAGGAAGGAAAGTTGAAAGCTCTCTTTGCAGCTGAACAAATTGACACCCCTATAACTGACTTGGTAAAAGCAGCACCTATAACACATCCGAATGGATGATTGCTCCTGTATTCAAAGCAGACCTAGCTTTAGCAGCTGTAGACTTTGTGAACCCATATACAGGGGGGTGGGACCAGGCCAAATCTGAGCTGCCTCTATAACACCCATAAGTCCAGATTCATGATTACTACAATCCTGGGACCTGACTTCAATGGATCTATTCTTGTGACCTGGTAAAAGCAATGTTTGAGAGACACCAGGGCCAATTACTGGTATATCCATAATTAAGGTGAGGCCAAGAGCAGTTTGAGAATCAGTGTAACCTGAGAGCTTGCACAGTGGATGAAAGGTGAGACAACAGAGCACACTCACAGATGAACATCTCCAAAGGAGAAATGCTCACTAGCTTCCTTCTCAGAAGGAGTGCTCCAAGCTCACACCACAGATCAGAAACACATCTAAGAAACAGAACTGGGGCCTCCAGTCTAACAATGAGGAAGCAGTTCTTGCCCCTGATAGGACAGTGACAACCACAGAGCAAAGAATGGCTCTGCTCAATAACTAGGGCAGGCTTCAGTCATCACAGTGCTAATCAAATCCCACACAATAGATCTGGATTTAGTAGCTGTGTGCTGTGTGAGAATATACATGTGGAGATGGGACAAAACTAGGGTTCAAGCTACCTACATAGGTCCCACAGCAGGGCCAAGTGCACGGTTACTGCATTACTGAGACCTAAGCTCAGCAGACCTGAACCAGTGGCTGTATGATAATGCCTGAGAGTCATCAGGGCCAATTGCTAGCATACCTACATTTAAGGTGGGACTAAGAGCAGTTCTAACAACAGTATATTTTGTGACCCTTCATAATGGAGGAAGGGACACAATAGAGCATAATCACAAACTAATATCTCCAGCAGAGGGAAACTCAGTGGTTTCTCTTCCACTAGACATGCTCCAATCTCACCTACCTCACATCACAGATCAGAATCACAGTAAAGAAGCAGATCTGGGGGCTACTCCAACAACCAAGGAGCAGACCCCATTCCTGACAAGGCAGTGACAACTGCAGAGCAAAGGGGTTTGTTCCAGTTCAATATCTAGAGCAGGCTCTGAAAAACAAAAGATGAATAAAATCCCCTACCAAGGTGATACTGCACAGACCTCTGAACCAAATTCAACCCCCCAGAGGGCAAACACCAGAAGAAAGACAAACTGTGATCCTGCAGCTGAAGAAAGGAAACCAAAAACACAATAACTTTGATAAAATGAGATGGAAATATATTGTTGACAAAGAAGCAAGAAAAAAAACCTGCAAGAACAATTAAGTGAAGAAAAGACAAGCAATTTATCTGAAAAAGAATTCAGAGTAATGATAGTAAAAATTGATCCAAGATCTCAGAAACAGAATGGAGGAATGGATCAAGAAGATAAAAGAAACCTTCAGCAAAGACCTAGAGCAACAAAAGAACAAACAGAGATGAACAAGAAAATAACTGAAATGAAAAATACATTAGAAAAAAACCAATATCAGAATAACTGAAGCAGAAGAATGGGTAAGTGAGCTGGAAGCAAATTGTAGAAACTTCTTCTGTGGTACAGAATGAAAGAAAAAGGAAAGAAAAGAAATGAGAAAAGCCTCAGATACATCTGGGACAACATTAAACACTCCAAAACTTGAATATAGAGGTCCCAGAGAAGTAGAGGAAGAGAAAGTGTCTGAGAAAATATTTGAAGAAGTTATAGGTGAAAACTTGCCTAACATGGGAAATGGAAATGCCACTAAAATGCAGGAGGTGCAGAGAGTCTCATACGTGATAAACTTTAGGATAAACATGCCAGTCAGTTCAATCCCTCAGTCGTGTCCGACTCTTTGCGACCCCATGAATCACAGCTCACCAGGCCTCCCTGTCCATCACCAACTCCCGGAGTTCACTGAGACTCACGTCCATTGAGTCAGTGATGCCATCCAGCCATCTCATCTTCTGTCGTCCCCTTCTCCTCCTGCAATCCCTCCCAGCATCAGAGTCTTTTCCAATGAGTCAACTCTTCGCATGAGGTGGCCAAAGTACTGGAGTTTCAGCTTTAGCATCATTCCTTCCAAAGAAATCCCAGGGCTGATCTCCTTCAGAATGGACTGGTTGGATCTCCTTGCAGTCCAAGGGACTCTCAAGAGTCTTCAACACCACAGTTCAAAAGCATCAATTCTTCGGCACTCAGCCTTCTTCACAGTCCAACTCTCACATCCATACATGACCACAGGAAAAACCATAGCCTTGACTAGACGAACCTTTGTTAGCAAAGTAATGTCTCTGCTTTTGAATATGCTATCTAGGTTGGTCATAACTTTCCTTCCAAGGAGTAAGCATCTTATAATTTCATGGCTGCAGTCACCATCTGCAGTGATTTTGGAGCCCAGAAAAATAAAGTCTGACACTGTTTCCGCTGTTTCCCCATCTATTTCCCATGAAGTAATGGGACCAGATGCCATGATCTTTGTTTTCTGAATGTTGAGCTTGAAGCCAACTTTTTCACTCTCCACTTTCACTTTCATCAAGAGGCTTTTGAGTTCCTCTTCACTTTCTGCCATAAGGGTGGTGTCATCTGCATATCTGAGGTTATTGAGATTTCTTCCCGCAATCTTGATTCCAGCTTATGTTTCTTCCAGTCCAGTGTTACTCATGATGTACTCTGCACAGAAGTTAAATAAGCAGGGTGACAATATACAGCCTTGACGTACTCCTTTTCCTATTTGGAACCAGTGTGTTCTTCCATGTCCAGTTCTAACTGTTGCATCCTGACCTGCATACAAATTTCTCAAGAGGCAGATCAGGTGGTCTGGTATTCCCATCTCTTGAAGAATTTTCCACAGTTTATTGTGATCCACACAGTCAAAGACTTTGGCATAATCAATAAAGCAGAAATAGATGTGTTTCTGGAACTCTCTTGCTTTTTCCAAGACACATACAAATAAAGCTAACAACAATTAAGTGCAAAGAAAAATAGTAAAAGCAACAAGGGAAAAGCCACAAATAACATACAAGGGAGATGACTTAAGATTATCAGTTTATTTTTTAGCAGAAACTCTGAAAGCCAGAAATCAGTGGCAGGATATATTTAAAGTGATGAAAGAGAAAAAACTACAACCAAGAATTCTCTACCCAGCAAAGGCCTCAAAGAGGTTCAATGGAGATATCAAAATCTTTACAGACAAGCAAAAGCTAAGAGAATTTATCACCATCAAATCAACCTTACAATAATTGCTAAAGAAACTTTTCTAGGCAAAAAAAAAAAAAACACAGAGAAGAGAACAAAGACAAAGAGAAGGGGGAAAAAAAAGAAATACAAAAATAAACACAAATCAATTGAGAAAATATCAATAGTAACATGAAGTGAAGTTAAAGTTGCTCAGTCATGTATGACTCTTTGCCCCCCCATGAACAAAGGTCTGTCTAGTCAAGGCTATGGTTTTTCCAGTGGTCATGTATGGATGTGAGAGTTGGACTGTGAAGAAAGCTGAGCGCTGAAGAATTGATGCTTTTGAACTATGGTGTTGGAGAAGACTCTTGAGAGTCCCTTGGACTGCAAGAAGATCCAACCAGGCCATTCTGAAGGAGATCAGCCCCGGGATTTCTTTGGCAGGAATGATGCTAAAGCTGAAAACTGTACTTTGGCCACCTCATGCGAAGAGTTGACTCATTGGAAAAGACTCTGATGCTGGGAGGGATTGGGAGCAGGAGGAGAAGGGGACGACAGAGGATGAGATGGCTGGATGGCATCACTGACTCAATGGACGTGAGTCTGTGTGAACTCTGGGAGTTGGTGATGGACAGGGAGGCCTGGCGTGCTGCGATTCATAGGGTTGCAAAGAGTCAGACATGAATGAGCAATTGAACTGAACTAAACTGAGCCATACCTATCAAAAAAAAAAGAGAGAGAGAGAGAGAGAAAGGACTCAAATTAATAAAATTAGAAAGAAAAAAGAAGAAAAGTACAACTGAAGACTGCAGAACTACGAAGGATCATGCGACTACTACAAGTAACTCTATGACAATAAAATCGACAACCTGGGAGAAATGGTCCTTAGAGAGAAGCAATTTTCTAAGACTGAATCAGGAAAATATAGAAAATATAACAGATAAGCCACAAGCATATAAATTGAAACTGTAATTAAAAATGTTCCAACTAACAAAAGTCCAGGACCACATGTCTTCACAGGTGAATTTTATCAAGCATTTAGAAAATACCTAACACCTATCCTTCTCAAACTCTTCCAAAAAATGGCAGAGGGAGAAACACTCCCAAGATAATTCTACAAGGCCATCATCACCCTGGTATCAAAACCAGGCAATGATATCACACAAAAAAAGAAAATTATATGGCTATGTCACTGATGAAAGTGAAAGTTAGTAACTTAGTAATGTCCAACTCTTAGGGACCCTAAGAACTGTAGCCTACCAGGCTCCTCTGTCAACGGAATTCTCTAGGCAAGAATACTGAAGTAGATTTCCATTTCCTTCTCCAAGGAAATCATCCTGGAGATTTCCTGACCCAGATATCAAACCTGGGCCTCCCGTATTGCAGGCAGATTCTTTACTGTCTGAGCCACAATGGAAGCCCACAAGGAATCACTGATGAACATAGAGGCAAAATTCTTCAAGATACTAGGAATCCAAACCCAAAACACATTAAATAGGATCATACACTATGGACAAATGGGATTTATCCCAGGGATGCAATGATTTATCAGTATATTCAAAGCAATCAATGTGATACATCACATTAACAAATTAAAGAATTTAAAACCATATGATCATCTGAATAGATGTGAATTAATTAATTTAAATTTTTGACAAAATTTAATACCCACTTATGATTAAAAAAAAAAAAAAAACTCTCCAGAAAGTGGACATAGAAGGAGACTACCTCAACATAATAAAGACTGTACATGACAAAACCACAGCAAACATCATTCTCAGTGGTGAAAAACTGAAAGCATTCCTCTAAGATCAGAAATAAAACAAGGATGTCCACTTTCACCACTATTATTCAACATAGTTTTAGATGTCCTATCCATCACAATCAGAGAAGAAAAAGAAATAACAAAAACCCAAATTGGAAAAGAAGGGGTAAAACTTTTACTGTTTGCAGGTGACATGATCCTATATACAAAAATTATAAAGAGGCCACTAGAAAACTACTAGAGATTGTCATTGAATTGATAGAGCTTCAGGATACAAAATTAATAGACTGAAATCTCTTATACTCCTATAAGTAAGAAGAAAATCAAAAAGAGAAAGTAAGGAATTAAATTTAAGAAATGAAATCTTATTTATGATCACAAAAATAAATAAGATATCTGAGAATAAACCTATCTGGAGGACAGAAGATCAGTATTCAGAGAACAATAGAATAAAATGAAAGAAATCAAAGATGACACAAACAGACTGAGAGACATACAATGTTCTTGGATTGGAAGAATCAACATTATGGAAATGACTATACTGTCCAATGCGATCTACAGATTCAGTGCAATCCCTAACAAATTACCAATGGCATTTTTCACAGAATGTGAACAAGAAATTTTACAATGAGTGTGGAAACAAAAAAAGACTCCAAATAGCCAAAGAAACCTTGAGAAAGAAAAAATGTAACTAGAGGAATCAGGCTGCCTGACTTCAGACTATACTACAAAGCTACAGTCATCAAGAGAGCATCCAAAAAAAAAAAAAAAGAAAACAGAAATACAAATCAATGGAAGAGGATATAAAGCCTGAAGATAAACTCCCAAACCTATGGTTACCTAATTGATGACAAAGGAGACAACATTATGCAATGGAATAAAAACAGTCTCTTCAGTAAGTGGTTTGGGAAAACTGGACAGCTATATGTAAAAATTAAATTAGGACAGTCCATATCACTGTACACAAAATAAGCTCAAGTGGATTAAATATATAAATGTAAGGCCCAATACTCTAAAAGTCTCAAAGGAAACCTAGAAAAAAACACACTTTGACATAAATTGTAGCCAGACCTTTTTTGACCAACCTCCTAGAATAATAACAATAAGTATAAGGAAATAAGCAAGAAGAACCTAATTAAACCTAAAAACTTTGAAAGCAAAAGAAACCATAAATAAAATGAAAAGACAACACTCAGAATGGGAGAAATAATTTACAAATGAAACAACAAACAAGGGTGCAATCTCCAAAATATATAAATACCTCATGCAGCCCCATACAAAAAAAAGAAAAATAGTCATCAAACCTAAACAGACAGCTTTTCATAGATGCTCAATATAACTAATTATTAGAGAAATGCAAATCAATCAAAAAAATGAAATATCACCTCACATCAGTCATAATTGCCTTCAGTAAAATGATGTTCAAACAATAAATGCTTGAGAGTATCTGGAGAAAAGGGAACCCTCTTACATTGTTGGTGGGAATGTAAATTTGTACAGCCACTATGGAGAACAATATGGAGTTTCTTAAAAAGAAAAACTAAAACTAAAACTACCATATGACCCAGAAAAACCACTCCTGGACACATATCTGTAGAGAACCAAAATTCAAAATATACATGCACCCCATTGTTCATTGCAGCACTATTTACAATAGCCACAGCGTGGAAGCACCCTAAATGTCCACCAACAAAGGAATGGATAAAGAAGATATGGTACATATATAGAGTGGAATATTACTCTGAAAAGTAGTTATGAAAATAAATGAAAAGTGACATTTGCAGAGATGTGGATAGAGCTAGAGACTATCAAAAATAGTGAAGTAGGTCAGAAATAGAAAAACAAATATCATACAATATTGCTTATATATGGAATCTAGGGAAAAAATGGTACAGTTGAACATATTTGCAAAGCAGAAATAGAGACACAAGTGTGAGCAAAGTTATGGATATCAAAGAGTTAAGAGGTGGATGGCATGAGCTGGGAGCTTAGGATTGACATATATACATTATTATGTATGTGTAAAATAGATAACTAACCACAGGGAATTCTACTGATTGTTCTGTGTGACCCAAATGTGAAGGAAATCTAAACATGAAGGAATATATAAGGATTCACTTTGCTGTACAGCAGAAACCAACTGATTCACTTTGCTGTACTAAACAGCAGAACATAGCAAAGCAACTATACTTCACTATTATTTTTAAAAATGAAACAAATACAAACCATGTGATCATCCCAGTAGATAGAGAAAAATCTTTTGACAAAATCCAGTACCTATTTATGATTTAAAAAAAGACTCTCCAGAAAGTGGGCATAGAGGGAACATATCTCAACATAATAAAAGTCATATATGACAAACCAACAGGTAACATCATGCTCAATGGTGAAAAGCTAAAAGCATTTCCTCTAAAATCTGGAACAAGACAAGAATGTTCTATGTTACTCTTTTTATTCAATAAAGTTTTGGAAGTCCTATCCATGGCAATCAAAGAAGAAAAATAAATTTAAAAATCCAAATTGGAAAAGAAGTAAAACTGTCACTGTTTGCAGATGGTATAATACTATGCATAGACAATCTTAGAGATGTTACCTGAAAATTATTAGATCTCTTCAATTAATTCATTAAATTTATAAGATACAAAACTAGTGCATACAAATCTGTTGCACTTCTATACACTGACAAGAAAAGATGACAATGAGAAATTAAAGAAACAATCCCATTTATCAACTAATTAAAAAAAGAATAAAATACCTTGGAATATACCTACTTAAGGAGACAAAGCCTGTACTTTGAGAACTATAAAACTTTGATGAAAGTAGGTGGTGACTAAAGATACCATCTACAGAGACAAACCTATATAACATGTTCTTGGATAGGAAGAATCAATATTGTCAAAATGACTGTATTACTCAAGGCAATTTGCAGATTCAATGAAACCTCTATCAAACTGTCAATGGTATTTTTCAGAAAACTAGAATAAAAACATCTTAAAATTTGTCTGGAGACATAAAAGACCCCAAATATATAAAACAATCTTGATGGGGGAAAAAAAAATATGAAGCTGAAGGAATCAGGCTCCTGAATTCAGACTATACTACAAAGCTACAGTCATCAAAACTGTATGGTACTGGCATTAAAAACAGATCTATAGATCCATAGAACAGGATAGAAAACCCAGAAATAAACCTTTTCACCCATGATCAATTAAGCTACATCAAATAACTGAAAACTATACAGTGGAGGAAAGATAGTCTCTTCCATAAATTATGCTGGAAAACAACAACAAATGGACAGGTAAGTGTAAAAAATGACATTAGAATATTCTGTAATAGCATTATACAAAAATAAATTCAAAATGTATTAAAGACCTAAATGTAAGACTGGATACTGTAAAACTCTTAGAGGAAAACATAGGCAGAACACCCTTTTACATAAATCACAACAAGATCTTTTTCATTTAACCTCCAAGATCAATGGAAATAAAAACAAAGATGAACAACCAGGACCTAATTAGACTCCACAGCTTTTGGACAGTAAAGGAAACCATAAACAAAACAACAACAACAAAATAAACCCCACAGAATAGAAAATGTTTGCAACCTATGTCACAAACAAGAGATAAGTCTCCAAAAATTACAAACAACTCATGTAGCTCAATATAAAATCAAAAAGTTGACAAAATTCCTAAAGAGGTGTTTTTCCCAAGAATGCATACAGATGACCAAGAGGCATGTGAAAAAGATGCTCAATATCACTAATTATTAGACAAATACAAATCAAAACTATAATGAGATATCACCTTATACTAGTCAGAATGTCCATTGTCAAAAAAAATTCGTGAACAACAAATGCTAGAGAGTGTGTGGAGAAAGGGGAACACTTTGGGGAATGTAAACTTGTACAGCAACTGTGGAAAGCAGTATGGAAGTTCCTTAAGATACTAAAAATAAAGCTACAGTATGATCAGTCAATTCTGCTCTTGGGCATATATCTAGATTAAAAAGGATATGGTTCAAAGGGATAAATGCACCCCAATGTTTATTGGAGTACTGTTTACAACAGCCAAGACATGAAAGCAATCTAAATGTCGACCAACAGAAAAAAAGGATAAAGAAGATTGCTGCATATATACAATTGAATATTATTCAATCATTAAAAAGAATGAACTAATGACATTTGCACAACATGGATAGACTTTCAGATTATTATACTAAATGACATGTCTGACTAATAGATAAATACAAATATGATATCGCTAATAAGCATAATCTTGAAAAAATGATAAAAATGAACTTCTTTACAAAACAGAAATAGATCTGTATGCTTAGATAATGGATTTATGGTTAGCAGGGGAAAGAGTGGGTAGAAAGGGATAGGTTAGGAGTTTGGGGTTGACATGTACACACTGCTATACTTAATATGTTAATAAAATGCCTTTTCATGTAATTAATAAACAAGGAAATGAATAAAAATACTTTGCTTAAGCACTTTGGAAAGTTTTTGTTTTGGGGGGCATTAATATTTCATCTCCTTGAATGCCCCAGCAATAAACCTGTCTTTTCTCCAAACTCTGACTTTTTACTTTGTTTGGCCTCACTGTGTTTGGGCACATAAATTTGTATTTGGTAACATTAGTTTTGGTATATATACAAGAGTGATCAGCTGGTTTAATAACTGACCAAAAATGATGATACATACCATCACACTTGACTTCTTGTGAACCACTTCATCATTTGGCATCAGTCAAAATGTATATTTAATGTTAAAGGTAATCATTGCTAAGTTCAGTTCAGTTCAGTCAGTCACTCAGTCATGTCTGACTCTTTCAGTCACTCAGTCATGTCTGACTCTTTGTGACCCCATGAACCGCAGCATGCCAGGCCTCCCTGTCCATCACCAACTGCCAGAGTCTACGCAAACCCATGTCCATTGAGTCAGTGATGCCATCCAACCATCTCATCCTCTGTCGTCCCCTTCTCCTTCTGCCCTCAATCTTTCCCAGAATCAGGGTCTTTTCAAATGAGTCAGCTCTTCACATCAGGTGGCCAAACTATTGGAGTTTCAGCTTCACCATCAGTCCTTCCAATGAACACCCAGGACTGATCTCCTTTAGGATGGACTGGCTGGATCTCCTTGCAGTCCAAGGGACTCTCAAGAGTCTTCTCCAACACCACAGTTCAAAAGCATCAATTCTTCGGTGCTCAGCTTTCTTTATAGTCCAACTCCTAAATCCATACATGACTACTGAAAAAACCATAGCCTTGACTAAATGGACCTTTGTTGACAAGGTAATGTCTCTGCTTTTGAATATGCTGTCTAGGTTGGTTATAAATTTCCTTCCAAGGAGTAAGTGCCTTTTAATTTCATGGCTGCAATCACCATTTTCAGTAATTCTGGAGCCCAGAAAAATAAAGTCAGCCACTTTTTCCACTGTTTCCCCATCTATTTGCCATGAAGTGATGGGACAATCTTAGTTGTGATGCCATGATCTTAGTTTTCTTAATGTTGAGCTTTAAGCCAACTTTTTCACTCTCCTCTTTCACTTTCATCAAGAGGCTCTTTAGTTCTTCACTTTCTGCCATAAGGGTGGTGTCATCTGCATATCTGAGGTTATTGATATTTCTCCCGGCAATCTTGATTCCAGCTTGTGCTTCCTCCAGCCCAGCATTTCTCATGTACTCTGCATATAAGCTAAATAAGCAGGGTGACAATATAGAGCCTTGACGTACTCCTTTTCCTATTTGGAACCAGTCTGTTGTTCCATGTCCAGTTCTAACTGTTACTTCCTGACCCGCATACAGGTTTCTCAAAAGGCAGGTGAGGTGGTCTGGTATTCCCATCTCTTTCAGAATTTCCACAGTTTATTGTGATCTACACAGTCAAAGGCTTTGACATAGTCTATAAAGTGGGAATAGATGTTTTTCTGGAACTTTCTTGCTTTTTTTGATGATCCGAGGATGTTGGCAATTTGATCTCTGGTTCCTCTGCCTTTTCTAAAACCAGCTTGAACATCTGAAAGTTCACAGTTCACATATTGCTGAAGCCTGGCTTGGAGAATTTTGAGCATTATTTACTAGCATGTGAGATGAGTGCAATTGTGCAGTAGTTCGAGCATTTTTTGGCATTGCCAAATTTCAGTTCAGTTCAGTTCAGTTCACTCAGTCGTGTCCGACTCTTTGCGACCTCGTGAATTGTAGCACACCAGGCCTCCCTGTCCATCACCAACTCTTGGAGTTCACTCAAACTCATGTCCATCAAGTTGGTGATGCCATCCAGCCATCTCATCCTCTGTCATCCCCTTCTCCTCCTGCCCCCAAACCCTCCCAGCATCAGAGTCTTTCCAATGAGTTAATTCTTCGCATGAGGTGGCCAAAGTACTGGAGTTTCAGCTTTAGCATCATTCCTTCCAAAGAACACCCAGGACTGATTTCCTTTAGAATGGAATGGTTTAATCTCCTTTCAGTCCAAAGGACTCTCAAGAGTCTTCCCCAACACCACAGTTCAAAAGCATCAATTCTTTGGCATTAAGCTTTCTTCATAGTCCAACTCTCACATCCATACATGACCACTGGAAAACCCATAGCCTTGACTAGACGGACCTTTGTTGGCAAAGTAATGTGTCTAGCATTGCCATATGGCAAAGAATGCTCAAACTACCACACAATCATTGCTAAAGAGCATAATAAATAATAGGAATGACTTTGTAGTATTTATATTATTGATTGTTAATTAGCACCAAGAATATACAATTTTAATGTTGTATTGGCAAGATTAATAATGGTCACAATATATGGATTTTCTGAAATATTATTCAGACAGTCCATACTGCTGCCTATTATAAGGGTATAAGAATGTTGAGTTATTTATTGTTCATGTTTCACAATTATTATTTATGTTTGATTCATAACTGGCCTTGCGTCTAGCAACTGGCTTTGGTAACGTGATTCTTTGGTAACCTGACTATTAGTGTCAGCTGGATCTTTCCCCTAAAGTTGTTATCACATTTACTTCCATTGTAAAGTATTTTTGGAACCCACAAAGGGACAGATCTGACATTTCATTGCGGCTACTGAAAAGTTTATGTGACTTCTTGTGCCTCTTTACCAATAAAGGTGTCTGAAGTTACCTATACCATAGTTGTGGAGGAAGAAAAGTGTAGTTATCATCTATAATAACTATTTTTACTGTTCTGTTCAGTTCAGTTCAGTCACTAAGTCGTGTCTGACTGTTTGCAACCCCGTGGAATGCAGAGCCAGGCTTCTCTGTCCATCACCAACTCCCATGCTTGCTCAAACTCATGTCCATTGAGTCAGTGGTGTCATCTAACCATCTCATTCTCTGTCGTCCCCTTCTCCTCTGGCCTTCAATCTTTCCCAGCATCAGGTTCTTTTCCAATGAATCAGTTCTTTGCATCAGGTGATCAAAATATTGGAGCTTCAGTTTGAGAATCGGTCCTTCCAATGAACATGCAGAACTGATTTCCTTTAGGATTGACTAGTTCCATCTCCTTACAGTCCAAGCACCCTCAAGAGTTTTCACCAACACCACAGTTCAAAGACATCAATTCTTCGGCACTCAGGTTTCTTTATGGTCCAAATCTCACATTCATATGTGACCACTGGAAAAATCATAGCTTTGACTAGATGACCTTTGCTGGCAAAGTAATGTCTCTGCTTTTTAATGTGAAGTCTTGGTTGGTCATAATTTTTCTCCAAGGAACAAGCGTATTTTAATTTCAAAGCTGCAGTCACCAACTGCAGTGATTTTGAAGCCCCCCCAAAAATAAAGTCTGTCACTGTTGCCATTGTTTTCTCATCTATTTGCCATGAAATGATGGGACCGGATGCCATGACCTTAGTATTTTGAAAGTTGATATTTAAGCCAGCTTTTTCAATCTCTTCTTTCACTTTCATCAAGAGGCTTTTTAGTTCCTCTACTTTTTCTGCCATAAGAATGGTGCCGTCTGCACATCTAAGGTTGTTGATATTTCTCCTGGAAATCTTGATTGGAGCTTGTGATTCATCCACCCTGGCATTTAGCATGACATATTCTGCATAAAAGTTAAATAACCAGTGTGACAGTATACAACCTTGATGAGCTCCTTTCCTAATTTGGAACCAGTCCATTGTTCTATGTCCAGTTCTAACTGTTGCCTCTTGACCTGTATACAGATTTCACAGGAGGCAGGTAAGGTAGTCTGGTATTCCCATATCTTGAAGAATTTCTCACAGTCTATTGTGATCCATACAGTCAAAGGCTTTAACGTAGTCAATAAAACAGAAATAGATGCTTTTCTGGAACTCTCTTGCTTTTCTGATGATCCAACAGATGTTGGCAATTTGATCTCTGGTTCCTCTGTCTTTTCAAAATCTAGCTTGAACATCTAGAAGTTTACCGTTTATGTACTGTTGAAGCTTCAATTGGAAAATTTTGAGTGTTAATTTGCCAGCATGTAAGATGAGTGCAATTGTGTGGTAATTTGAATATTCTTTGACAATTGCCTTTCTTTGGGGTTGGAATGAAAACTGGCCTTTTCCAGTCCTGTGGCCACTGTGAAGTTTTATAAATTTGCTGGTATATTGAGTGCAGCACTTTCAGAGAGTGATAACACCACCATGCTTATCTGGGTCATTAAAATATATTTTTGTATATTTCCTCCATATATTCTTGACAATTCTTCTTAATATAGTCTCCTTCTGTTAGATCCATAGTTTCTGTCCTTAAATGTGTCCATCTTTGCATGCAATATTCCCTTGGTATCTCTAGTTTTTGTGAAGAGATATCTAGCCTTTCTCATTCTATCCTTTTCCTTTTTCTTTTTTTTTTTTGCATTGATCATTTAGGAAGGCTTTCTTATCTCTCCTTGCTATTCTTTGGAACTCTGCATTCAAATGGGCATATCTTTCCTTTTCTCCTTTGCTTTAGCTTCTCTTCTTTATCTCAGCTATTTGTAAAGCCTCCTCAGACAACCATTTTGCCTTTTTGCAATTCTTTTTCTTGGGGATGACCTTGATCACTGCTTCCTGTACTATGTCACAAACCTTTGTCCATAGTACTTCAGGTACTCTGCCTATCAGATCTAATCCCTTGAATCTACCTGTCACTTCCAATGTATAATAATAAAGGATTTTATTTAGGTCATACCTGAATGGTCTAGTAGTTTTCCCCTACTTTCTTCAATTTAAGTCAGAATTTTGCAATATGGAGTTCATAATCTGAGCCACAGTCAGGTGCCAGTCTTGATTTTGCTGGCTGTAAAGAAGGAGAAGAAATTCTCCTTCTTTAGCTGCCAAGAATATAATCAGTCTGATTTCCTTATTGACCATCTGGTGATGTCCATGTGTAGAGTCATCTCTTGTCTTATTGGAAGAGGGTGTTTGCTATGACCAGTGGGTTTTCTTGGCAAAACTCTGTTAGCCTTTGCCCTACTTCATTTTGTACTCCAAGGCCAAATTTCCATTACTCCAGGTATCTCTTGCTTTCCAACTTTTTGCATTCCAGTCCCCTATGATGAAAAGTGCATCTTTTTTTTGATGTTAGTTCTGGAAAGTCTTGGAGGTCATCATAGAACCATTCAGCTTCAGTTTCTTTGGCATTAGTATTCAAGGCATAGATTTGGATTACTCTAATATTGAATGGTTTGCCTTGGAAATGAACAGAGATCTTTCTGTCATTTTTGAGACTGCACCCAAGTACTGCATTTTGGACTCTTTTGTTGACTATGAGGGCTACTCCATTTTTCTAAGGGATTCTTGCCCAAAGTAGTAGACATAGTGGTCATTTGAATTAAATTCACCCATTCCAGTCCACTTTAGTTCACTGATACCTAAAATGTCAGTGTTCACGCTTCCCATCTCCTGTTTAACCACTTCCAATTTACCTTGGTTCATGGACCTAACATTCTAGGTTCCTAAGCAATAGTGTTATTTACAGCATTAGACTTTACTTCCATCACCAGTCACATCCACAACTGGACATTGTTTTTGCTTTGGCTTCATTTCTTCATTCTTTCTAGAGTTATTTCTCTACTCTTCTCCAGTAGCATATTTGGCACCTACAGACCTGGGGAATTCATCTTTCAGTGTCCTATCTTTTTGCCTTTTCATACTGTTCATGGGATTCTCAAGGCAAGGATACTGAAGTGGTTTGTCATTCCCTTCTCCAGTGGACTATATTTTGTCAGAACTCTCCACTGTGACCGTCCATTTTCGGAGGCCTTATACAGCATGGATCATGGTTTCATTTAGTTAGACAAGGCTAGTGGCCCATGCAATCAGTTTGGTTAGTTTTCTGTGATTGTGATTTTCATTCTGCCTGCCCTCTGATAGATAAGGATAAGAGACTTGTGGAAGCTTCCTGTTGGGAGAGACAGTAGTTAATTAGTATTGTTGATACAGGTTGCATCATTAATATTGTTTATTAGCATAGTCTGTATAATTAGCTTTGTTATCATAGTTAGCATTGCTAGTTAGTGCTGTCAGTCAGTACAGTTAGCAGGTCACTATTGAAAGTTTTGGGGAAGGCAATGGCACCCCAGTCCAGTACTCTTGCCTGGAAAATCCCATGGATGGAGGAGCCTGGTAGGCTGTGGTCCATGGGGTGGCTAAGAGAGCAACTTTACTTTCACTTTTCACTTTCATGCATTGGAGAAGGAAATGGCAACCCACTCCAGTGTTCTTGCCTGGAGAATCTCAGAGGCGGGGGAGTCTGGTGGGCTGATGTCTATGGGGTCACACAGAGTAGGACATGACTGAAGTGACTTAGCAGCAGCAGCACTGAAAGTTTGCTACTATGAGCCATGAATGATGCCAGGATTCTTGGCCTCCAGAGGAGAGGAATTTGATTCAGGGCCAGTGATGAAGCTTGACTGCTCAGAGCTTTTTGTGTATTAAAGTTATTAAAGCATAAAAGAGATATAGAAAGCTTCTGATGTAGACATCAGAAGGGGACAGAAAGAATGCCCCCTTGATAGTTTTTAGCAAGAGTTATATACCTATTAGGAAGCTTCTAATTAGAGAAAAGAAATGCCTCAAAACTGGGAGAACTGCAGCAGGCCCCTCACAACATGCATTTTGAGATAACATTGGCTCAAACTGAGTCATCCTGGGCCAAAAAAACAATTGACCTGAATCTTTAAGAAAGGCAGATTCCCAAGAAAACACATAGTTCATTAACAGTTTATGCAAGACCTTTCTGTGAGAAAAACTTCATTGGTTAGCTCAAGGTTTGAGATAAAGTTAAGTTCAGGGAGAACCAGGTGTCACCATGACAACACAGGATTGGAAGAGGAAAAAAAGCCTGCCAGGTGTGGCTTCATTTCCTCCTGCTGCTTGCGGACCACTGACCTCCCTCCCAAGGCTATCAACACCCTCATCTAAATGTGAGAGTTGGACTATAAAAAAAGATTGAGCACCAAAGAACTGATGCGTTCAAATTGTGGTGCTGGAGAAGACTTTTGAGAGTCCTCTTGGACAGCAAGGAGATCAAAACAGCCAATCCTAAAGAAAATCAACACTGACTACTCACTGGAAGGATTGATGCTGAAGCTGAATCTCCAATACTTTGGCCAACAGATGTGAAGAGCTGATTCACTGGAAAAGACCCTGATGCTAAGAAAGACTAAGGGCAAGTGGAGAAGGGGGCAATAGAGGATGAGATGGTTGGATGGCATCACTGACTCAATGGACATGAGAGTGATGCACAGGGAAGCCTGGCATGGTACAGTTCATGGGGTCACAAAGAATCAGATGTGACTTAGCATGACTTAGTGACTAAACAAAAAGTAGTTAATAAGTGAAATAGATAAATAAATGCAGAAGTGAGGGCAGCTTTATGTAACAGTAGAAATCTTAATATCCTCTCATAAAGTGATTATTACTTATTAATTATTCAACATGTTTTTTGATTAATTTTACAGTGTAGAAATAAGTCTGACATCATCTTAACCATATGATAAAAGTTAATACCCCCAGTAAAGGAACAAGTTTGTTTCATGTCTTTCTTAATATGATGCGGTGAAAATAATTTAGCATCACTTTTAATATTTTCCTCCCCTTCCCAAGTCATTATTTTTTATGTATTAGTTCTGCATAAATTATGAGGAAATACAATTAAGTCCAAATTGATGGAAATCCTACAAGATGTTTGTGCTATAATCTTTAAAAATATTGAAGTCAGAAAACATAAGGAAAGAGAGGCATTATTCCAGACTGGAGGACATTAAGGGACATGATAACTAAATGTAGCACAGGGTTCTGGGTATTGTCCAGAGAGTGTGTAATTTGCTCACTTCTGTCTCACAGCAACAAAGATTTGAAATGGCAGCCCAGTGTTACAGCTCAGAGTTTTATTTGGCAAACAAAGGCTAGTACACTCTGGAGGTGTGAGGGCGGGCCAGCCCCAAAAGAGAGGCCTCAATCCATCTTGGCTTTCTCTTTTTATACGTTTTGTCTCCTTCCCACTGAGCCTGCCTTGTGCAAATTGGACTAGCCAAGAAAGCGGGCTGTTTGTTTCACCTGACCTTCTTCCTCCAGTCCACAGATTTTCTTTTGTTCCATTTTTGCAGGCTTTCCCCTTTCTTTGTTTTTTAGCCACCACCATTTTGGACTCCTTTTTCCTATTCTAACTACCAAAAAGTATTATTGATATACATATCACTGGATAAAATTTCAGTGAAATCAGTTAATAAGATGGTGATATTGGGTGGCATTAACTTTCTGATCATGATGGTTTATTGTTGCCATGAAAAGAATGCATCCTTTGTGCTAATATACATTGATGCATTACAGGTTAATAGGGTATCATATATGCAGCTTACTGTCATATAGTACAGAGAAAGAAGTTAAAAACAAACAAACAAAAAAAGAAGATGTTAACACAAAATTAAGAATTAACAATTGGAGAAACTATGTAAATGGCATACAGGAACTTTTTGTACTATTGCAATTATTTCATGAATTTGAAAATATTTTCAAAGAAACAATTAAATTAAGTAATGTAGTAACATGAACTAGAACATGTCATCTCATAACAATTGAGAAGTCTCTCATTTCTAGAATTTGGAGATTCATGATGAAGTTAACAAGGAATTCCTATTAAAAAAAAGAAAACTTATATACCAATTACAGCAATATCAATTATAATTTGTAAGGTTCTGAGAACTATTTGTTAATACAAAAGACCTCTGAAACCTAAATCATGACTTGAATGCCTTTCCAGACTAAATAATCTCCCATTACCAAAAAATACTATAGAATTACTGGATAATTTACCCCATTATTTTAAATATGAATCACATACATTGAAGTAGATTAAATGCAATATGTAGAAATATTTTTATGAACCAAAGTATCCACTAGCTAATCATGTTTTTATTTTTATGTTTCTTTAAAATAGATAAACCTAAGATATACAGGAAAAACAGAAAGAAAAAAAAAGTGTCTCACCAGCATTTTACCCTCTAATCATCTCCCAGGATACATAAGAAACAAAGTAGATTAAAGTCTCTCTAGTCATTTGTCAACAATTGTGATATATTTTTCTCTCAAAAACTCATGGTAAACTTATTCCCAAAAGAACTACTGACAATATCCAGATAATAAATTTTTCAAAGGTGCATTGAGTTATGTATACACAGGGATGTGTGCAGAAAATAAAAGTGTATCAGTCTGAGAACAAAGCTGACTTTACATTCCCACTGTGCTTGGTCTATGGAATCTTTCCATGTTGAGCTGACTATATCGTCAAACTATGGATAAATCAACATTCCTTCCTAGGGAAATCTGTAAACTATTGCCAAGAAAGGGTTTACTGCTCAACTCAAAAAGAAGCCAATACTATGACACTGGTTTTTTAGAAAAAAAAAAAAAAAGTTTATTGAGAGGTCAACTGAGAGGGAGACAGGAGACAAGGCTCTTAAATATGTCTCTCTCATCTGAGGTCAGGTCAAACTTTTATGGGTTAAGGGAAGCCCTGATGGGGTAGTTTTCAATTGTATGGCTTTTGAAACTGGCAGTTTATGGTAATATGTGATCAAGGGGTTTCAGCACCATATCTTCTTGGAAAATAGACCATTCATTTCTGACACAGGTCTGGCATTCAGATTGCAGTCCTGCCCTAGTCCTTTGGTTCCATACAGAAGGGAGAAACTTTGGTTATGGGTGTTATTTGAGGTAAAAATTTTCTTCTCTTTACATGATTGGCTGCATGGCTTTCAGTTTTGTCCTGCTGTCTCTGAATAAAACTTAGTATCTTATTATCCACAGAGTAGGATCAGTTTGAACTGGCCCTACCTTACAGAACTTCCAGCTCACTATCTCAGAAGCTATTACATTTAAGTTTATTACTCTTGAGATTGCATTTTTGTTGTTGTTAAGTAGTGGTAAATACAAAGACTACAAGGAGAGTGGAATACAAAGGCTACAATGGAAAAACAAAGTTTATTTTTCTGGGATCCCATGACAATGTTTAAGGCAATGCACACAGCTTTTACTACGCTGCATTGTACTAATGGTAAATGTATCTGTCACCCCAGGTCAGCCTGGATGAACAGTCCTTGAAGGAATGAATTGTGTTCTATTTCATTTACAGGGTTTTTTAAATTTTTGGTGCACACTAGTACTTAATAGATATTTGTTGAGTTGAATGCAAGAACATTCATTTCCTTTGGAGATCACAAAACTGAAAAATTCAAATTGAAGAAAGTGGAAAGATCTAGAGTAACAATAGATCATGAAATGGGCTTTATAACAAAGGATACAGAGAGAGAGAGAGAGAGTTCTGACTAATTATTTGCAATTTTCTCTAGTAAATTTTGACCTTAATGAAACTTTCCATATTAAGTTAACCAGAAATATAAGAAAAATGGCGAAATGTCATGTGAGATGTCAAGGAAAGAAGAGAGTATATCTGGTCTCTTTACCTGAAAGTGCCCATTAATTCTTCTTCCTCTTCTTCTTCTTCTTTTTTTTTTTTTTTAACCACAGGAAGAAAAATTAGAATGTAAACGAGTCAATAGAGACAGATAGTCTATAGGTAATCTACCACTGAATGTATCTATTCAAAATTTAAGAAGTCTATTCTTTATTCTGCTCTTTTCTCCCCAAAGGGCAAGGCCAGTGAAGATACCATTGCTTCACAGACAAATGTGTATGCCAAAGGCTGTCTTTGCTGCTCTTTATAGATTAAAAAAAAACCCAAACATTTTTTTTTAATTAAATAAAACCTATGCTGCTGGCAAGTTTTACCCTTGGATCATTTTCTTCAATATATAACTGATATGTAATGAAGCTAAAATTAAGGTTTCCTGGGGCTCATCATTATCTAGCTATGAAATCAGTCTCTTCTGGGAGTTAAAACTGTAGTTCTGACAGTTTTGGAATAGTGATTTAAATGCAATGTATCTATTGGGGAAGGTAAAGTTCTTTTTTTTTTTTTCATTTAGTTTAGCCGGTCATCTGTTTTTTTGCAATCCACTTGATAAGTATTAAAAATATGTGAAAATGTTGTCAACCAGGTTTCTTGACCTCCTTTATTGATAGAAATTGATCAGATGCAAGATAAGAAATTTAGGCAAGGTTTTAAGGGTTAGAACATCAAATGTGGTTTTTTTTGTTAGTTTGTTTTAGAGGGAGTGTGTGGAGGGAAACACAGTTCATGCCACAACATCTTAAACAATCAAAAAGTAAGAAAAATCAAAACTATTACAGCTAATATCAGAAATAATACTGATACCAGAAAATGTTATACCAATAAATTTGAAAATATAAATGAAACATATAATTTCCTTGAAAGGTAAAATTAATTTATGGAGAAAAAAAAATTAAAGGTAAAATTAATTTATGAAGAAATAAACAACTTGACTAGTCCCTACATCCATTACTGAAAATAAATTTGTAGGAAAAAAAACAAACCCCCAAACACGCAGCAAAATCCTTCCACAAAGAAAGGCCCAGATGGCTTTACTGATACCTTCTAACAAATATCTGAAAAGTAAATGATCCTAGTTCTATACAAACTGCTGTAGAAACTCATTTTGTGAGGACATTATTTCCTTGTATGTTAGTTTCTTAATATAGGCTAAGTAATATAAAATAACAGAAATTTATTTTCTTCTAGTTCTGGAGTCTAAAAGTTTGCAATCAAGGTGTCAACAGGACCACACACCCCCTGAAGTCTCTATAGGAGAATCTTTTCTGGCTTCTTCCAACTTTATGTGTCTTCAGGTGTTTCTTGACTTTTGGCCACATCACCTCAGTCTTTGACTCTGTCAGACATATTGACTTCCCCTTTTCTTTGTCTGTGTCTTTCCCCTACTCTCTGTCTCAAATATCCCTTTGCAACTTTTTTTATGAATTGATAATCAGATAATCTAGAATAAGCCCTGCTTATCAAGATCTTTAATGTAATCATATTTTTGGAGAGTCACATAAGGAGACATTGAGTCTTTCACCATATATTACTCACAGGTCTTGGGTATTAGGGTGTGGATATATCTCTTTAGTAACTAGCATTTAGCAAAATAAATGTTGATGCCAAAACTGGACAAAACCATTATTATAAAGGAAAGCTACAGGCCAACATCTCCTATGGAAACAATGGGAAAACAACAAAGACAATTTTAGAAACCTGAATACGATATAGCTTTAAAATACTTTTTGACCGGCTAGGGTTCATCTGAGGAATGCAAGTTTGGTTGAATATTTAAAAATCAATCAATAAGGAGAGAACAGATGGCAGGGGAGTAGGTGGATGTGAAGTACATCTCTATCCACGGATACATCTGGAATACACCTTCAGACACAGAAGTGCTTGCAGAATACCAGCTGAGAGCAGGTAGGAGTACCTGACCAATGGAAAAAAATATATAGAACCATGCAAAGGTTGGTAGGATGAAGGAAGTAGGAGAAAAAGAGGAGAGTTAGTAGGACTGGATCTGCCCTTGGTGGGTGGGGGAACTGAAGCAGAAGTCCAGATAGCCACATTGGGGCAATTGTTTGGGACAGAGGGAAAACATTTGAGGCTGAGAGTTAAACAGATGATCTGTGACAGTCTAAATGAAATGAGAATCACACAGACAATTTTTGCTGCAGCCACAGGGATGTGGGTTCCCTAGAAAGCACAGTCAATGGAAGCTGGAGCATACAGATTGTGGAGCAATCTCAGGGTGAGGCCTGCTATTGACTGCATGGAGACAGCCCCAAGGGATGTGAGGGGGGAGATTGTGGTGGCAAATGCCTGTGGAAGAAAACTAGGCAGGCTGCATACAAGGCAATACTGCTGAGTCATGCATAGGAGTTGAAGTCATCTCTGAAGCCTCTCTCTCCCCACAGACCAGCACCTGGCAGCTGAACAACAGAAAGGAAGGCCCTTTAAACACCTGACATATGGGACAACAGAGTAGGAGCCTAGTCAGGGGAGCACTTTTAGTGTCTGAAGTGCCCAAAAAAAGAGAAGGACTCCAGCCAGGAGAGCCCTCTAAATGCATGAATGGGTGGAGCAATGGTGAAGACCTAGTCAAATAGGCCTTCTAATATCCAGCTGTCAGACGTCAGAAAAAGTCTCTGATAAGGCCATATGTCCTGCAGCTGAGGCAGTCTGTGTCCCTGCACACGTGGTGCAGCCAGGATTCCTGCAACCCAAGCAGCTGCACCGCCTTCATGCTCAATCCTCACTGGGGCAGAGCTGCTAGAAAAAGCCCTGATAGAACCATATCTCCTGTGACAATAGCCACCAGGGCTCCTGCGTAGCCAGCATTGCCAGGGTCTCTGTGATCCAAGCAACCATGTAATCCTTGCATGATTCCCACCAGGAAAGAGCTGCCAGAGGCTAGAAAAAGTCTTGAGTCTATGCACATGGGGTGGTTCTATAATCTGTAGTCAAAAAACACTCCTTGGAGGGCACTCAAGATAGTGGGGTACAGTTTACTATGTTAGCGGGCCCAAGGGGAATTGGTTCCCAACAAGGACCCTGATGATTTTGGAGGACTCGTTTTTACACCTTCCGCTACATGACTGGTTCACTTCAGTTCAGTTCATTTGCTCAGTTGTGTCCGACTCTTTGTGACCCCATGAACTACAGCATGCCAGGCCTCCCTGTACATCACCAGCTCCTGAAGTTTACCCAAAACTCATGTCCATCGAGTCGGTGATGCCATCCAACCATGCAACCATCTCATCCTCTGTCGTCCCCTTCTCTTCCTGCCCTCAATCTTTCCCAGCATCAGTGTCTTTTCAAATAAGTCAGCTCTTCGCATCAGGTGGCCAAACTATTGGAGTTTCAGCTTCAACATCAGTCCTTCCAATGAACACCCAGGACTGATTTCCTTTACGAAGGACTTGTTGGATTTCCTTGCAGTCCAAGGGACTCTCAAAAGTCTTCTCCAAGACCACAGTTCAAAAGCATCAACTCTTCCGTGCTCAACTTTCTTTATTTTTTTATTTTTATTTTTTTAATTAATTTTATTTTATTTTTAAACTTTACATAATTGTGTTAGTTTTGCCAAATATCAAAATGAATCCACCACAGGTATACATGTGTTCCCCATCCTGAACCCTCCTCCCTCCTCCCTCCCCATACCATCCCTCTGGGTCGTCCCAGTGCACCAGCCCCAAGCATCCAGTATCGTGCATTGAACCTGGACTGGCATCTCATTTCATACATGATATTTTACATGTTTCAATGCCATTCTCCCAAATCTTCCCACCCTCTCCCTCTCCCACAGAGTCCATAAGACTGTTCTATACATCAGTGTCTCTTTTGCTGTCTCGTATACAGGGTTATTGTTACCATCTTTCTAAATTCCATATATATGCGTTAGTATACTGTATTGGTATTTTTCCTTATGGCTTACTTCACTCTGTATAATAGGCTCCAGTTTCATCCACCTCATTAGAACTGATTCAAATGTATTCTTTTTAATGGCTGAGTAATACTCCATTGTGTATATGTACCACAGCTTTCTTATCCATTCATCTGCCGATGGACATCTAGGTTGCTTCCATGTCCTGGCTATTATAAACAGTGCTGCAATGAACACTGGGGTACACGTGTCTCTTTCCCTTCTGGTTTCCTCAGTGTGTATGCCCAGCAGTGGGATTGCTGGATCATAAGGCAGTTCTATTTCCAGTTTTTTAAGGAATCTCCACACTGTTCTCCATAGTGGCTGTACTAGTTTGCATTCCCACCAACAGTGTAAGAGGGTTCCCTTTTCTCCACACCCTCTCCAGCATTTATTATTTGTAGACTTTTGGATTGCAGCCATTCTGACTGGTGTGAAATGGTACCTCATAGTGGTTTTGATTTGCATTTCTCTGATAATGAGTGATGTTGAGCATCTTTTCATGTGTTTGTTAGCCATCTGTATGTCTTCTTTGGAGAAATGTCTATTTAGATCTTTGGCCCATTTTTTGATTGGGTCATTTATTTTTCTGGAGTTGAGCTGTAGGAGTTGCTTGTATATTTTTGAGATTAGTTGTTTGTCGGTTGCTTCATTTGCTATTATTTTCTCCCATTCTGAAGGCTGTCTTTTCACCTTGCTAATAGTTTCCTTTGATGTGCAGAAGCTTTTAAGGTTAATTAGGTCCCATTTGTTTATTTTTGCTTTTATTTCCAATATTCTTGGAGGTGGGTCATAGAGGATCCTGCTGTGATGTATGTCAGAGAGTGTTTTGCCTATGTTCTCCTCTAGGAGTTTTATAGTTTCTGGTCTTATGTTGAGATCTTTAATCCATTTTGAGTTTATTTTTGTATATGGTGTTAGAAAGTGTTCTAGTTTCATTCTTTTACAAGTGGTTGACCAGATTTCCCAGCACCACTTGTTAAAGAGATTGTCTTTAATCCATTGTATATTCTTGCCTCCTTTGTCAAAGATAAGGTGTCCATATGTGCGTGGATTTATCTCTGGGCTTTCTATTTTGTTCCATTGATCTATATTTCTGTCTTTGTGCCAGTACCATACTGTCTTGATAACTGTGGCTTTGTAGTAGAGCCTGAAGTCAGGTTGGTTGATTCCTCCAGTTCCATTTTTCTTTCTCAAGTTCGCTTTGGCTATTCGAAGTTTTTTGTATTTCCATACAAATTGTGAAATTATTTGTTCTAGCTCTGTGAAGAATACTGTCGGTAGCTTGATAGGGATTGCATTGAATCTATAAATTGCTTTGGGTAGTATACTCATTTTCACAATATTGATTCTTCCAATCCATGAATGGTATATTTCTCCATCTATTAGTGTCCTCTCTGATTTCTTTCACCAGTGTTTTATAGTTTTCTATATATAGGTCTTTAGTTTCTTTAGGTAGATATATTCCTAAGTATTTTATTCGGTTAGTAGAAGGAAAGAAATCTTAAAAATTAGAGCAGAAATAAATGCAAAAGAAACAAAAGAGACCATAGCAAAAATCAACAAAGCCAAAAGCTGGTTCTTTGAAAGGATAAATAAAATTGACAAACCATTAGCCAGACTCATCAAGAAACAAAGGGAGAAAAATCAAATCAATAAAATTAGAAACGAAAATGGAGAGATCACAACAGACAACACAGAAATACAAAGGATCATAAGAGACTACTATCAACAATTATATGCCAATAAAATGGACAACGAGGAAGAAATGGACAAATTCTTAGAAAAGTACAACTTTCCAAAACTCGACCAGGAAGAAATAGAAAACCTTAACAGACCCATCACAAGCACGGAAATTGAAACTGTAATCAAAAATCTTCCAGCAAACAAAAGCCCCGGTCCAGACGGCTTCACAGCTGAATTCTACCAAAAATTTAGAGAAGAGCTAACACCTATCCTGCTCAAACTCTTCCAGAAAATTGCAGAAGAAGGTAAACTTCCAAACTCATTCTATGAGGCCACCATCACCCTAATACCAAAACCTGACAAAGATCCCACAAAAAAAGAAAACTACAGGCCAATATCACTGATGAACATAGATGCGAAAATCCTTAACAAAATTCTAGCAATCAGAATCCAACAACACATTAAAAAGATCATACACCATGACCAAGTGGGCTTTATCCCAGGGATGCAAGGATTCTTCAATATCCGCAAATCAATCAATGTAATACACCACATTAACAAATTGAAAAATAAAAACCATATGATTATCTCAATAGATGCAGAGAAAGCCTTTGACAAAATTCAACACCCATTTATGATAAAAACTCTCCAGAAAGCAGGAATAGAAGGAACATACCTCAACATAATAAAAGCTATATATGACAAACCCACAGCAAACATTATCCTCAATGGTGAAAAATTGAAAGCATTTCCTCTAAAGTCAGGAACAAGACAAGGGTGCCCACTTTCACCATTACTATTCAACATAGTTTTGGAAGTTTTGGCCACAGCAATCAGAGCAGAAAAAGAAATAAAAGGAATCCAAATTGGAAAAGAAGAAGTAAAACTCTCACTATTTGCAGATGACATGATCCTCTACATAGAAAACCCTAAAGACTCCACCAGAAAATTACTAGAACTAATCAATGATTATAGTAAAGTTGCAGGATATAAAATCAACACACAGAAATCCCTTGCATTCCTATACACTAATAATGAGAAAACAGAAAGAGAAATTAAGGAAACTATTCCATTCACCATTGCAACGAAAAGAATAAAATACTTAGGAATATATCAACTTTCTTTAGAGTCCAACTCTCCAATGAACACACAGGACTGATCTCCTTCACGATGGACTTTCATCAATAGGCTCTTTAGTTCTTCAATTTCTGTCATAAGGGTGGTGTCATCTGCATATCTGAAGTTATTGATATTTCTCCCAGAAATCTTGATTACAGCTTGTGCTTCATCCAACCCAACAATTAGTATAGGTACTCTACATATAAGTTA
Source organism: Bos indicus (assembly GCF_029378745.1). Classification (NCBI taxonomy): domain Eukaryota; kingdom Metazoa; phylum Chordata; class Mammalia; order Artiodactyla; family Bovidae; genus Bos; species Bos indicus. The sequence continues at coordinate 13,605,567 of NC_091783.1, forward strand.
AATAAGTAGGATGACAATATACAGCCTTGACATACTTCTTTCCCAATTTGGAACAAATCTATTGTTCCATGTCCAGTTCTAATTGTTGCTTCTTGACCTACATTCAGATTTCTCAGGAGGCAGGTCAGGTGGTCTTGGATTCCCATCTCTTAAAGAATTTTGTGGTAATCAACACGGTCAAAGGCTTTGGCATAGTCAATAAAGCAGAAGTAGATTGTTTTCTGAAACTCTCTTGCTTTTTTGATGATCCAACAGATGTTGGCAATTTGACCTCTGGTTCCTCTGCCTTTTCTAAATTCAGCTTGAACATCTGGAAGTTCAAAGTTCATGTCCTGTTGAAGCCTGGCTTGGAGAATTTTGAGCATTACTTTGCTAGCGTGTAAGATGAGTGCACTTGTGTGGTAGTTTAAACATTCTTTGGCGTTGCCTTTCTTTGGTATTGGAATGAAAATTGACCTTTTCCAGTCCTGTGGCCACTGCTGAGTTTTCCAAATTTTCTGGCATATTGAGTGCAGCACTTTAGCAGCATCATTTTTTAGGATTTTAAAGAGCTCAACTGGAATTCCATCACTACAAAGTGATGCTTCCTAAGGCCCACTTGACTTCACATTCCAGGATGTCTGGCTTTAGGTGAGTGATCACACCATTACGCTTATCTGGGTCATGAAGATCTCTTTTGTATAGTTCTTCTATGTATTCTTGCTACCTCTTCTTTATAACTTCTACTTCTGTTTCAGTCCCTTATTTTGCATATCTTTGCATGACACATTCCCTTGGTATCTCTAATTTTCTTGAAGAGATCTCTAGTCTTTCCCATTCTATTGTTTTCCTCTATTTCTTTGTATTGATCACTGAGGAAGTGATAAAATACATTCCATTTTATGGCTGAGTAATATTACATTGTGTATATGCACCACAACTTCTTTATCCATTCATCTCTCAATGGATATCATGGTTGCTTTCATGTTCTATGTATTGTAAAAGTGCTACTATGAACATTGGGATACATGTGTCTTTTTAAACTTTTGTTTCCTCAGAATATATGCCTAGGAGTTGGATTGCTGGGTCATATGGTACTTTTATTCCTAGTTTTTTAAGGAATCTCCATACCATCTTCCATAGTGGCTGTATCAATATACCTTCCCACCAACAGTGCAAGAGTGTTCCCTTAAGTTTGTACCCTCTCCAGCATTTATTGCTTGTTGACTTTCATTATGACTATTCTGACTGGTGTTAGGTGATATCTCATTGTAGTTTTGATTTGTATTTCTCTAAAAATGAGTGATGATGGTCCTCTTTTTCATCTGTATGTCTTCTTTGGAGAAATATCTGTTTAGATATTTTCCCCGCTTTTTTATTGAGTTGTTTGCTTTCCTGGTATTAAGTTGTATGTACTGCTTGTATATTTTGGAGAGTAATCCTTTGTCAGTTGTTTCATTTGCTATTATTTTCTTCCATTCTGAGGGTTGTCTTTTCCCTTGTTTGTAGTTTCCTGTGTTGTGCAAAAGCTTTTAAATTTACTTAGGTCCCACTTGCTTATTTTTGTTTTTATTTCCATTACTCTAGGAGGTGGATTATAGAGGATCTTGCTTTGATTTATGTCACCGAGTGTTCTGCCTATGTTTTCCTCTAAGAGTTTAATTGCTTCTGGTTTTACATTTAGATCTTTAATCAATATTGAGTTTATCTTCATGTAGGTATTAGGAAGTGTTCTAATTTTATTCTTTTACATGTAGCTGTCCAGTTTTCCCACACCACTCATTGAAGAGGCTATCTCCACTCCCTTGTGTATCCTTACCTCCTTTGTCAAAAATAAGGTACCCATTGTTGTGTGAGCTTATTTCTGGGATTTCTATCTTGTTCCATTGGTCTATATTTCTGTTTTTGTGCCAGTGCCATACTGTCTTGATGACTGTAGCTTTGTAGTATAATCAGAAGTCAAGAAGGTTGATTCCTCCAGCTCCATTCTTCTTTCTCAAGACTGCTTTGACTATTTGGGGTTTGTTGTGTTTCCATATGAATTGTGATTTTTTTTTTGTTGTTCTAGTTCTGTGAAAAAAGTCATTGGTAATTTATTAGTGATCGCATAGAATCTGTAGATTGCATTTGGTAGTACAGTCATTTTCACAATATTGATCCTTCCTACACAGGAACATGGAATATCTCTCCATTTGTTTGTGTCATCTTTGATTTCTTTCATCAGTGTCTTATATTTTTCAATATACAGTTCCTTTGTCTCCTTAGGTAGTTTTATTCCTAGATATTTCACTCTCTTTGTTACAGTGGTGGATGGGATTGATTCCTTAATTTCTCTTTCTGATTTTTCACTGTTAATATATAGGAGTGTATTGGTTTCATGTTCTGCAAGTTTGCTAAATTCACTGATTGGCTCTAGTACTTTTCTGGTACTATCTTAAGGATTTTCTGTATATAATATCATGTCATCTGCAAACAATGAGAACTTTACTTCTTTTCCTATTTGGATTCTTTTTATTTCTGTTTCTTCTCTGATTGCTGTAGCTAAGACTATGAAAACTATGTTGAATAATAGTGGTGAAAGTGGACACACTTGTCTTGTTCCTGATCTTAGAGTGAATGCTTTCAATATTTCAACATTGAGAAAAATGTTCATTGTGGGCTTATCATATATGTCCTTTACTGTGCTGAGTTAGGTTCCCTCTATGTCCATTTTTTGAAGAGCTTTAATCAGATATGCAGATGACACCACCCTTATGGCAGAAAGTGAAGAGGAACTCAAAAGCCTCTTGATGAAAGTAAAAAAGGAGAGTGAAAAAGTTGGCTTCAAGCTCAACATTCAGAAAACGAAGATCATGGCATCTGACCTCATCACTTCATGGTAAATAGATGTGGAAACATCGGAAACAGTGGCTGACTTTATTTTTCTGGGCTGCAAAATCACTGCGGATGGTGATTGCAGCCATGAAATTAAAAGTTGTTTGCCCCTTGGAAGGAAAGTTATGACCAACCTAGATAGCATATTTAAAAGCAAAGACATTACTTTGCCAACAAAAATCCATCTAGTCAAGGCTATGGTTTTTCCAGTGGTCATGTATAGAAGTGAAAGTTGGACTGTGAAGAAAGCTGAGTGCTGAAGAATTGATGCTTTTGAACTATGGTGTTGGAGAAGACTCTTGAGAGTCCCTTGGACTTCAAGGAGATCCAACAACTCCATCCTAAAGGAGATCAGTCCTGGGTGTTCATTGGAGGGACTGATGTTGAAGCTGAAACTCCATATGTTGGCCACCTGATGCGGAGAGCTGATTCATTTGAAAAGACCCTAATGCTGGGAAAGATTGAGGGCAGGAGAAGAAGTGAACAACAGATGATGAGATGGTTGGATGGCATCACTGACACAATGGACATGGGTTTGGGTGGACTCCATGAGTTGGTGATGGACAGGGAGGCCTGGCATACTGCAGTTCATGGGGTCACAAAGAGTTGGACATGATTGAGCGACTGAACTGAACTGTACTGAATCATAAATCATAAATGTGTGCTGAATTTTGTCAAAGGCTTTTTTGCATCTATTGAGATTATCGTATTCTTTTTATCTTTCAGTTTGTTAATATGGTGTATCACATTGATTGATTTGCATATACTGAAGAATCCTTGCATCCTTCAAATAAACCCACCTTGATCATGGTATATGAGCTTTCTAATGTGTTGCTGAATTCTGATGTCTGGAATTTTGCATCTATGTTCATCAGTGATATTGGCCTGTAGTTTTCATTTGTGTGTTGTGTTTGGTTTTGTTATAAGGGTGATGGCCTTGTAGAAGTTGTAAATGTTCTTTATTCGTCATTTTTTTAAAAGTGTTTCAGAAGGATAAGTATTAACTCTTCTCTAAATGTTTGATAGAATTCACCTGTGAAGTCATCTGGTCATGGGCTTTTGTTTTGGCAGATTTTTGATCACAGTTTTGATTTCGGTGCTTGTAATTGGGTTGTACATAATTTCTATTTTTCTCCTGGTTCAGTCTTGGAAGACTAAACTTTTCTAAAAATCTGTCCATTTCTTCCAACTATCCATTTTATTGTCATATATTTGCTCATAATAATCTCATAATCCTTTGTATTTCTGCATTCTTTATTGTAACCTCTCCTTTTTCATTTCTAATTTCTTTGATTTGATTCTTCTCTCTTTTTTTCTTATTGATTCTGGCTAAAGTTTTGTAAATTTTATCTTCTCAAAGAACCACCTTTTAGTTTTATTAATTTTTATTATTGTTTCTTTCATTTCTTTTTCATGTATTTCTGCCCTGATTTTATGATTTTTCCTTTTGCTAATTTTGGTGTTTCGTTGATGTTCTTCTTCTTCATCTTTATCCCATTGTTTTAGGTGTAAAGTGAGGTTGTCTATTCAATGTTTTTCTTGTTTCTTGAGGTAGGATTGTACTGCTATAAACTTCCCTCTTAAAACTGCTTTTGCTGCATCCCATAGGGTTTGAATTGTCGTGTTTTCATTGTCATTTGTTTCTAGGAATTTTTTTTTGTTTGTTTTTGATTTCTTCAGTAACCTGTTCATTATTTAGAAATACATTGTTTAATTTCCATGTGTTTGTGTTTTTACATTTTCTGTTTTGTAATTGATATCTACTCTCATAGCATTGTGATCAGAAAAGATGTTTGATATGATCTAATATATCATTTCAGTTCAGTTCAGTTCAGTCGCTTAGTCGTGTCTGACTCTTTGAGACCCCATGAACTGCAGCACGCCAGGCCTCCCTGTCCATCATCAACTCCCAGAATCCACTCAAACCCATGTCCATCGAGTCAGTGATGCCATCCAGCCATCTGATCCTCTGTTGTCCCCTTCTCCTCCTGACCTCAATCCTTCCCAGCATCAGGGTCTTTTCCAATGAGTCAACTCTTTGCGTGAGGTGGCCAAAGTATTGGAGTTCCAGCTTCAACATCAGTCCTTCCAATGTACACCCAGGACTGACCTCCCTTAGGATGGACTTGTTGGATCTTCTTGCAGTCCAAGGGACTCTCATGAGTCTTCTCCAACACCACATTTCAAAAGCATCAATTCTTTGGCACTCAGCTTTCTTTATGGCCCAAGTCTTACATCCATACATGAATACTGGAAAAGCCATAGCCTTGACTAGATGGACCTTTGTTGGCAAAGTAATGTCTCTGCTTTTAAATATGCTATCTAGGTTGGTCATAACTTTCCTTCCAAGGATCATTTAAGACTTGTGTTTTCTTTTTAATTTTCTGTTTTGATGATCTATTTTTTGGTGTAAGTGGGGTGTTATTGTCTCCAACTATTATTGTGTTTTTTCAATTTCTCCTTTTATGTCTATTAGTGTTTGTCTTTTTGTATTAAGTTGCTCCTATATTGGGTGTATGAATATTTATAATTTTTATGTATTCCTCTTGGATTGATTTCTTGATCATTATGTAGTGTCCTTCCTTATCTTTTGTAACATTCTTTATTTTAAGGTCTATTTTGTCTGACATGAGAATTGCTACTCCAGCTTACTTTTGCTTTCCTTTGCATGAAATATATTTTTCCATCCTCTCACTTTCAGTTTATATGTGCCTTTAGGTCTGAAGAACTGTGGAAAATTCTGAAAGAGATGGGAATACCAGACCACCTGATCTGCCTCTTGAGAAATTTGTATGCAGGTCAGGAAGCAACAGTTAGAACTGGACATGGAACAGACTGGTTCCAAATAGGAAAAGGAGTACGTCAAGGCTGTATATTGTCACCCTGCTTATTTAACTTATATAAAGAGTATATCATGAGAAACACTGGACTGGAAGAAGCACAAGCTGGAATCAAGATTACCGGGAGAAATATCAATAACCTCAGATATGCAGATGACACAATCCTTATGGCAGAAAGTGAAGAGGAACTAAAAAGCCTCTTGATGAAAGTGAAAGTGGAGAGTGGAAAAGTTGGCTTAAAGCTCAACATTCAGAAAACGAAGATCATGGCGTCTGGTCCCATCACTTCATGGGAAATAGATGGGGAAACAGTGGAAACAGTGTCAGACTTTATTTTGGGGGGCTCCAAAATCACTGCAGATGGTGACTGCAGCCATGAAATTAAAAGACGCTTACTCCTTGGAAGGAAAGTTATGACCAACCTAGACAGCATATTCAAAAGCAGAGACATTACTTTGCCAACAAAGGTCTGTCCAGTCAAGGCTATGGTTTTTCCTGTGGTCATATATGGATGTTAGAGTTGGACTGTGAAGAAGGCTGAGTGCCGAAGAATTGATGCTTTTGAACTATGGTGTTGGAGAAGACTCTTGAGAGTCTATTGGACTGCAAGGAGATCCAACCAGTCCATTCTGAAGGAGATCAGCCCTGGGATTTCTTTGGAAGGAATGATGCTAAAGCTGAAACTCCAATACTTTGGCCACCTCATGTGAAGAGTTGACTCACTGGAAAAGAATGATGCTGGGAGAGATTGGGGGTAGGAGGAGAAGGGGACGACAGAGGATGAGATGGCTGGATGGCATCACTGACTCGATGGACATGAGTCCGGGTGAACTCTGAGAGTTGGTGATGGACAGGGAGGCCTGGCGTGCTGCGATTCATGGGGTCGCAAAGAGTCAGACACGACTGAATGACTGAACTGAACTAGGTCTGAAGTGGGTTTCTTGCAGACAACATATATATGGATCTTATTTTCGTATACATTTGCCAGACTGTGTCCTTTGGTTGGGGTTTTTAATGCATTTACATTTAAAGTAATTATTGATATACATGTTCCTATTGCAATTTTCTTAATTGTTTAGTGTTTGTTTTTGTATATCTTTTACTTCTCTTGTACTTCCTGACTATAAAAGGCCCTTTAACGTTTGTTATAAAGCTGATTTGGTGGTATTGAATTTTCTTAAATTTTGCTTGTCTGTAAAGCTTTTGATTTCTCCATCAATTTTGAATGAGATCCTTGCAGGTAGAGTAATCTTGGCTGTAGACTTTTCCCTTTCAATACTTTAAATGTTTCTTGCCATTCCCTTCTGGCCTGCAGAGTTTCTGCTGAAAGATCAGCTATTAAATGCATGGGGCTTCCCTTGTGTGTTACTTGTTGCTTTTCTCTTGCTGCTTTTAGTATTCTTTGTGTTTAAACTTTGTTCATTTGATTAGTATGTGTCTAGACATGTTTCTCCTTAGATTTATCTTGTATTAGACTCTTTGTCCCTCTTGGACCTGATTGACTATTTCCTTTCAATGTGGGGTAAATTTTCAGCTATAATCTCTTCAAACATGTTTTCATACCCTTAATTTTTGTCTTCTTCTTCTGGGAACCCTATAATTTGATCTTAATGTGATTAATATTATCCCAGTAGTCTCTGAGACTATCCTAAGTTCTTTTCATTCTTTTTTTCTTCATTCTTCTTTTCAGCAGTTATTTCCACCTTTTTATCTTCCAGCTCACTGGTCTGTTCTTCTGGTTCAGATATCCTGATATTGACTCTGTCTAGAGTATTTTTAATTTCCATTATTGTGTTGTTTGTCTCTGTATATTTATTCTTTAATTCTTTTAGATCTTTGTTCATGGATTCTTGCATTTTCTCCATTTTATTTTCAAGATTTGGATCATCTTGATTATCATTATTCCGAATTCTATTTTCAGGTAGTTTGCCTATTTCCTCTGCACTTATTTGGGCTTGTGTGTTTCTACTTTGTTTCTTAATTTGTGCAGAATTTCTCTGCCTTTTCTTTCTTTCTTTTTTTTTTTAACTTATTATATTGAGGTCTCCTTTCCCAGGCCTCAAGATTGAATTATTTCTTCCTTTTTTTTTTTTTCCTTCCCTAATAAATTTGGTCCAGTGATTTGTGTAAGCTTCATGTAGGGAATGACTTGTGCTTGTATTATGGTGGGAGGAGGTGAGTTTCTTTTTCTTTTTTTTTTCCTTTGATGAACAGGGCTAAACTGATGATTGAGTGTGAATTTTTGTCTTGTTTGTTGTGTGGAAGAGCCTTCTTGTACAGGGTGCTACTGGTAGATGGGTGATGCTGGGTCTTATATACAAGTGGTAGCCTTTGTGGGAGTTGTCATTTTTTGATACACCTTAGGGACTGGAAGCGGAGATGGCAATGGCACCCCACTCCAGAACTCTTGCCTGGAAAATCCCATGGACGGAGAAGCCTGGTAGGCTGCGGTCCATGGGGTGGCGAGGAGTCAGACACGACTGAGCGACTTCACTTTCACTTTCCACTTTCATGCATTGGAGAAAGAAATGGCAACCCACTCCAGTGTTCTTGCCTGGAGAATCCCAGGGACAGAGGAGCCTGGCAGGAGGCCGTCTATGGGGTCGCACAGAGTCAGACGTGACTGAAGCGACTTAGCAGCAGCAGCAGCAGTAGGGACTGGAAGTAGCTCAGCTGGAATAGCATCTCTCAAAGAACTGATGCTTTTGAACTTTGGCATTGGAGAAAAATCTTGAGAGTCTCTTGGACTGCAAGCAGATCCAACAGTTGCTCTCAATCCTAAAGAAAATCAGTCCTGAATATTCATTGGAAGGACTTTGGCCACCTGATGAGAAGAACTGACTCCTTGGAAAAGACCCTGATGCTGGGAAAGATTGAAGGCAGGAGGAGAAAGGGATGACAGTGGAAGTGATGGTTGGTTGGATGGCATCACCGACTCTATGGGCATGAGTTTGAGTAAACTCAGGGAGTTGGCAATGGGCAGGGAGGCTTGGTGTACTGCAGTCTATGGGGTTGCAAGGAGTCGAACTCAGCTGAGAAACTGAACTGAACTGAGGGTTAGCAGTCCTCTGGTAGTCTAGGGTCTTGGAGCCAGGACTCCCACTCCAAAGGCTCAAGCATGGTCTCTGGCCAGGAACAGAGATTCCACTGGCTTGTTATGACACTAAATGGGGTTAAAACAAATACCCAAAAATGAAAAACCAAAGACGAACCCCAGACAAATAGTAATTACAAAATCAGGCAAATGATAATTAAAATAATGGAATATACACACCTACATATACACCCATAAGCAAAATCAAAAAGTCCAACAGGCATAAAATAGAATAGATTGACCTGATGAACAAAGGAAACAAAGAAATTCTATCCACCAGTTAAAAACAAAAGTAGCTAAAGCACAAACTGGAAAACAAAACTAAATCAAGGTACCAACTGGGGAATAAGGCAATGAAAAAAAAAACTAACAAACATGGTGAGAAAAAGAAAGAAAAGAAATAAAGACTAGAAATGCAAAGTGAAATAGAAGTAGATAAGATTTATATATATTAAAGATGAACTGCAAGGGGGAAAGAATAGTAGGAAAAGGAAACAAATGAATAAAAGTATTAAAAATAATAACAGCTTAAAAAATTTATAAATTAAAATTTAAAAATAAAACAACAACAACAAAAAAAGAAAAACTCAACAGAACTGCAAAAGGCCAAGATGGAGGCAGAAATTTATAACAGAGATGAAAATTGTCATTGGAAAAAAAAAAATCTCAAAAGCTTAAATAGATTTCATAGTGCTAATAAAATTGACAACTACAACGGGGGGGGGGGGGGAGGAAAAAAGAAAGATAAAAAAACCCAAAAGAAACTATAAAACAAGTCAAAATATAAGAATAATAAAAGTTTTTTCCTGAGTCTCTGCTGACAGCGTCCTTTCCCTTGCTGGGAGTCCACCTCGCCTCCCTATGATGTCCTCCAACACTATGCTGGTCTCTGGACCTGCTGTGAGGGCAGCTCAAACTCTAATCTTTTCCTACTCCTGTGTGTTCTTTGCTGTAATGTCCACAGCTATCAAAACTAGTGTGTTTTCTTTTGTGGGAACTCTCAGTTTTCTTATATATATTCCATAGACACAGAGTCTGCCTAGTTAATTGCATGGATTTAATCTACAGCTTGTACGGCTGGTAGGAAAGTTTTGGGTCCTCTTGCTTAGCCATACTGCCCCTGGGTTTTAATTGTGGTTTTATCTCCATCTCTGTATGTAGGTCATCCACTGGGTTTGCTCCTAAGGCTGTCCTGGAGGACTTGGCAGGACCTTGGTCCCAGTGAGTGCCAGGTGTCGAGGTTGAGCAGCTGCTTGGGTCACAGATTCCCTGGCGACACCAGATATTCAGGGGAGTTGGTAGCTTATGGCAGCAGGAAATATAATTCTCTAGAAGGGTACGGAAACTCACTCCAGTATTCTTGCCTGGAGAATCCTTTGACGGAGAAGCCTGGCAGGCCACAGTCCACAGGGTCACAGACTTGGACATGACTGAAGCAACCCTGCATGCATAGATGCCAGACACTTTTTTGCCTGTGGCAGTTCTGCCCCAGTGAGGATTAAGCATAAGGGTAGTGCAGCTGTTTGGGTCATAGGAACCCTGGCTGTGCCAAGTGTGCAGGGACACGGACTATCTCAGCCACAGGGGCTATGGCTCTATTAGAGTCTTTTTTCAAGCCTCTGGCAGCTGGCAATTGGAAGGCCTCTTTGGTTAGTCTTTCTTTGTTGCTCCTCCCATTCAGGCACTTAGAGTTCCCCCTTGCCTAGGACCCTTCTCTGTTGTTTTGTGCACCAGGCACAGAAAGTGCCCTCTCCCCCAGCCTGGGGTCCTACTCTGTTGTTCAGCATATCAGACACTTAAAGGGATACACTGGGTGGGGTCCTTCTCTGTTGCTCTGGGCATCAGGTGCTTGATGGGCCAGCCTCTCTATTGTTTAGCTGCCAGTGTTGGGGTACATGGAGAGAGAAGCTACTGTGATGGCTCCAATCCCTATGCATGACTCAGCAGTATTGCCTTGCTTCCATGGCTGCCTGACCTTCCTTCACAGGCATTTCCCACCACAGTCTCCTCCCTCATGTCCACTCGGTTAGTCTCCCAGCAGTCAGTCAGTAGCAGCCCTCACTTGGGGATTGCTCCACAATCCCTATGCTCTGGATCCCTGCTGCTGTGGCTTCTAGGGGACCTGCATCCCTATATATATGACTGTGGCAAGGATTCTCTGATTCTTATTCCATTTAGGCTGTCACTGATCAGCTGCTTCACTCTCAGCTTCAAATGCTTCTCCTCTGACTCAGACAATTGCCCCAATGTGGGGATCAGACCTCTGCTTCAGTTCCCCCACCCACCAATGGCAGATCCTGTCCTACTAACACTCCTGTTCTTCCCCCTAGTTTCTTCATCCTACCAAGTTTTGCATGATTCTACATATTCTTTTCCAGTGGTCAGGTACTCCTGGCCACCCTCAGCTGCTATTCTGCAACCACTTCTGTGTCTTTATTTCTGAAGTATCTGTGGAGAGAGATGTATTCCATGTCCACCTACTCCTCTGCCATCTTGTCCCTCCTCTAAACATTCTTTAGAACTGCCCTTCTTGAGAATTGGGATGAGGATTGACATTTTCCAGTCCTGTGGCCACTGCTGGGTCTTCCAGATTTGCTGACATAGCTAGTGCTGGAGACAACACATTTCCTGATTTCAAAATATATTAAAAAGCTACATCATGCAAAATGCTGGCCTGGATGACTCATAAACTGGAATCAAGATTGCCAGGACAAAAACCTCAGTTAGAACCGGACATGGGCAATGGACTGGTTCAAAATTGGGAAAGGAGTATATCAGGACTGTATATTGTCACCCTGCTTATTAATTCTATGCAGAGTATATCACACAAAATGCTAGGCTGGATGACTCACAAACGAATCAAGATTGTTGGGAGAAATATCAACAAGCTGAGATATGCAGATGATATCACTGTTTTTTAACCATGTTACAATTTCATTTATCAATTATACATTGAAAAAGCTAAAAAAGAAAAAGAAAACGCACCCAAAAGATGTTAAGACAACTAATCAAAAAATATTCCTATGCCAAAGTTAAACAATAAACTGAAAATATTTTAATTGTATTTTTGATGAAGGGTTAATATAATTCCTATATAGAGATCTTATAAAGTATTTTTTAATTCCAATAAAAAGTGAGCAAATAAACCAGCATTTCATTCAATATGAAATACAAATTGGTTTTTAATATGTGAAATTTCAACAAATTAAGCAACAATTAAGATATTGTTTTGTCTACTCAAATAACCAAGATGAAAAACCAATGACAAAATGCAGTCTGGGTGAACACATAGGGAAATGAGATATCTCAGGCACTGCAAAAGTGGTACAAACAAGTACAGTAAATCTGGAGGAAACTTTAAAAATTTACCTAAAACTTTAAATGTGTACCCCCTAAATAGGCTTCCCAGGTGGCACAGATGGCAAAGAATCTGCCCACAGTGTGGCAGATCCAGGTTTGATCCCTAGGTTGAGAAGATCCCCTGGAGAAGGAAATGGCAGCCCACTCTAGCATTTCTGCCTGGAAAACTCCATGGACAGAAGAGCCCGGCAGGCCACAGTCCAGTTCAGTTCAGCTCAGTCACTCAGTTGTGTCTGACTCTTTGTGACCCCATGAATCACAGCATGCCAGGCCTCCCTGTCCATCACCAACACCTGGAGTTTACCCAAACCCATGTCCATCGAGTCAGTGATCCCATCCAGCCATCTCATCCTCTGTCGTCCCCTTCTCCTCCTGCTCCAAATCACTCCCAGCATCAGGGTCTTTTCCAAAGAGTCAACCCTTCACATGAGGTGGCCAATGTATTGGAGTTTCAGCTTCAGCATCAGTCCTTCCAATGAACATCCAGGACTGATCTCCTTTAGGATGGACTGGTTGGATCTCCTTGCAGTCCAAGGGACTCTCAAGAGTCTTCTCCAATACCACAGTTCAAAAGCATCAATTCTTCGATGCTCAGCTTTCTTCACAGTTCAACTCTCACATCCATACATGACCACTGGAAAAACCATAGCCTTGACTAGACAGAACTTTGTTGGCAAAAAGACTCTGCTTTTGAATATACTATCTAGGTTGGTCATAACTTTCCTTCCAAGGAGTAAGCGTCTTTTAATTTCATGGCTTCAATCACCATCCACAGTGATTTTGGAGCCTCCCAAAATAAAGTCAGCCACAGTTTCCACCATTTTCCCATCTATTTGCCAGGAACTGATGGGACCAGATGCCATGATCTTCGTTTTCTGAATGTTGAGCTTTAAGCCAACTTTTTCATTCTCCTCTTTCACTTTCATCAAGAGGTCAGGGGCAGCGGCCACAAGAAGCTACCCCACGTCCGAGGTCAGAGGCGGTGGCCAAGAGGAGCTACCCCACGTCCAAGGAGAAGCAGCTGCGTGGGCGGAGGAGGGCCGACAGGACCTACTCCAAGTTCAAGGTCAGGCGTGGCGACCTCATCCAAGGTAAGGAGCAGCAGCTGCACTTTGCTGGAGCAGCTGTGAAGAGATACTCCACGTCCAAGGTAAGAGAAGCCCGAGTAAGACAGTAGGTGTTGCAAGAGGGCATCAGAGGGCAAACACACTGAAACCATAATCACAGAAAACTAGCCAATCTGATCACACGGACCACAGCCTTGTCTAACTCAAAGAAACTAAACCATGTTGTATGGGGCCACCCAAGAGGGACAGGTCATGGTGGAGAAGTCTGACAGAATGTGGTCCACTGGAGAAGGGAATGGCAAACCACTTCAATATTCTTGCCTTGAGAATCCCATGAACAGTATGAAAAGGCAAAATGATAGGATACTGAAAGAGGAACTCCCCAGGTCGGTAAATGCCTAATATGCTACTGGAGATCAGTGGAGAAATAACTCCAGAAAGAATAAAGGGATGGAGCCAAAGCAGAAACAATACCCAGTTGTGGATGTGACTGGTGATAGAAGCAAGGTCTGATGCTATAAAGAGCAATATTGCATAGGAACATGGAATGTTAGGTCCATGAATCAAGGCAAATTGGAAGTGGTCAAACAGGATATGGCAAGATTGAACGTCGACATTCTAGGAATCAGCGAACTAAAATGGACTAGAATGGGTGAATTTAACTCAGATGACCATTATATCTACTACTGTGGGTAGGAATCCCTTAGGCCACAGTCCACAGGCAAAGAGCCAGACACGACAGACCAACTAACACATACACACACACATACACACACACACACAGAAAATATCATTTTTAGAAATTCATCTCAAGTAAATAACTAGACAAATAAATAAGATGTAAGTATGAATTTCTTAAAATAATCATAAACAATGTAAAAGAAAAATTATATAAATGCCCTAAAGATGAAGATTTTATGGGCTTCCCAGTTGGCACTAGTGATAAATAACCACTAGCAGTCTGGTAATGCAGGAGACATAAAAGACATGGGTTCAATCCCTGGGCCAGGAAGACCCCCCAGAGAAGCACATGACAGCCCACTAAGCATTCCTGCCCAGAGAATCCCACAGACAGAGGAGCCTGATAGACTACAGTCCAAGGGTCCACAAAGAGCCAGAAACCACTGAAACCATTTAGCATGCATACATAGTACCTCCACACAATGTAATACTATAAAACCACTATAAAATTTAACACTGATTTTATGGTTATAAACCCAGAAAAAATATTTATTAACATATTTGAAGTTACAAAATAAAGCAAGTTAAATGGCACTTTTTACAGACATAGAAAAAACAATTCAAAAATTCATGTGGAGCCATGAAGGATAGCAAATAGTCAAATCAATCTTGAGAATAAAGAACAAGGTTGGAGACATCACATTTCTTGATTTCAAAATATATTTAAAAGCTACATCATGAAAATGCTGGGCTGGATGACTCACAAACTGTAATCAAGATTGCCAGGAGAAATATCAATAACCTGAGATATGCAGATGATACCACTTTAATGGCAGAAAGTGAGAATGAAATAAAAAGCCTCTTGATGAGGGTGAATAAGGAAAATGAAAAAGCTAGCTTAAAACTCAACATTCAAAAAACTAAGATCATGGCATCTGGTCTCATCACTTCATGGCAAATAGATGGGGACAAAGTGAAATCAGTGACTGTTTTACTTTCCTGGGCTCCAAAATCACTGTGGACAGTGACTGTAGAGATGAAAGTAAAAGATGCTTGCTCCTTGGAAGAAAGCTATGACAAACTTAGACAGTGTATTGCAAAGCAGAGACATCACTTAGCCAACAAAAGTCCATATAGTCCTAGCTATAATTTTTCCAGTAGTCATGTACATGTGTGAGAGTTGGACCATTAAGAATACTGAACACACTGAAGAATTGATGCTTTCATACTGTGGTGCTGGAGAAGACTCTTGAGAGTCCTTTGGTCAGCAAGGATTGATCCTAAAGGAAATCAACCCTGAATATTCATTGAAAGAACTGATGTTGAAGCTGAAGCTCCAATACTTTGGCCGCCTGATGCAAAAAGTGACTCATTGGAAAAGACTTTGTTGCTGGGAAAAATTGAAGGCAGGAAGAGAAGGGGGCAACAAAGGATGAGCTGGATGGATGGCATCACTGACTCAATGGGCATGAGTTTCAGCAAACTCCAGGAAAAAGTGAAGGTAGGGAAGCCTGGCATGCTATAGTTCATGCCATTGCACAGAACTGGGCACGACTTAGTGACTGAGCAACAACAAATATTTAAATTAGTGATGCCTTAAGTACATAGATTGTATCTTTCAGGTGTAGTTTTGACTCTCTTTCTTGATTTTCTCTATTATTCTATAGGAAATAGTGACGAACATGGGCTGGCTACCATATTTGCTTCTCCTTTTGATTAAAAACCAGTGTTCAAACACTTTCTACAGGGAGTAGCTAGAAGATATTACTCACATGCCCCAATAATAAGCACATTCAGCAACAAAGTCTGTAGCTTCTTTATGGAAGTTCAAACCTGGAAGAGGCCTTAATGATTATCTTGTAAGAACAGAAATTAGATACTTAATTAAATAAAACAGTCTTTAAAAATTGTCATAGATATTGACTGAGTCATTACCAGAGGTCAGGTTTCCTGATTCTCAGTTCAGTGCTGGTTTTTTTTTTTTGGTTTTGTTGTTTATTTTGTCTTCTTTGTTTTTTGATATTGAATATATATTTTACACTTACAAAAGAAACTGCCCATGCCTCTCTCTGCTTCATCTCCCTAAAACAGTTTCATTTTGCAAGCATTAAGAATGTTAAAATAAATTAAGCAAGTTAACTACAGCACAATTATTTTCAATGTAGCTGTCATAATTATTAGAATTTAAATCTCCAAAAATTAACCAAAGTCCAAGTAATTTATAAGGAAATCTTGAGTATCATCCAAAAGGAAAATTCCATATTACAAGTTAGCAAATTCTAGTACAAAAGTAGTCTGTGTGTTGCAATCATGCTTTGCTTCAAAATTTAAATTGTCAGTCAATATCTATGATAAATTTCATATAAAATATGAAATTTACAAATTTCTGTGTCATCCTCATTCGGAAATTGTGATAATCTTCTCTGAATTGCTTCAAATTTTTTTCTATGTGTTGCTGAAGTGGGCACCAGTTCTGTTTATTATGCTTTAATGCCTAGTTGGTATGAGAAAATGCATCAGCAATATAAAAAACTACATAGTCATTAAGGGCTAAGTTTAGTTATTTCATGGACTTTTCCCTGATAGCTCAGTTGGCAAAGAATCTGCCTGCAATTCAGGAGACCCCTGTTTAATTCCTGGGTCAGGAAGATTCACTAGAAAAGGGATAAGTGACCCACTCCAGGATTCTTGGGCTCCCCTGTGGTTCAGCTGGTAAAGAATCCACATGTAATGCAGAAGACCTAGGTTCAATCTCTGGGTTGGGAAGATCTGGAGAAGGCAAACTTTTGGGGCTTCCCTGATGGCTCAGTTGGTTAAAGAGTCCACCTGTGATGCAGGAGTCCCCCGTTCAATTCCTGAGTTGGAAAGATCTGCTGGAGAAGGGATAAATGACCCATTCCAGGATTATTGGGCTCCCCTTGTGGCTCAGCTGGTAAAGAATCCACCTGTAATGCAGGAGACCTGGGTTTGATCTCTGGGTTGGGAAGATGCCCTAGAGAAGGGAAAGGCTACACATTGCAGTATTCTGGCCTGGAGAATTCCAGGGACTGTATAGTCCATGGGATTGCAAAGAGTTGGACACAACTGAGTGACTTTCACTTTCACTTTAGTTCTCTAGCTTGAATAGAAAAGTTATATTCTATGTACTTTCCACAAATTATTTTACGGCCAACCAGAGTTTGTGAATACCATGGAGAACACAGATAATTTTATTAGGTGTACTCTGAGCTGGTATAAAACTAGTCAAAATTAGATTAAATCTGATACTTATAACAACCAGGAAATATATAATTCCCAGCAAGTTTCATGAAACATTGAAAATAATTGTCAACCTACATTTCTACCTTTATATATTGGTGTATCTTTGGCTTTTGTGGATTCATGAAAAGATAAGTTTTTAGATCACTTTAACATTCCTTGACTTTCTGACAGTACCTATCAAATCATTATATTGTGCAATAGAAGTCCAAGAGCATCTATCTCATTATAAATACATTAATTGACACTAAAGAATTTGGATTATGATTTAATCATAAACAATTTTCCCTTCCATCACGCAAAAAATAAAGTAGTAGGTTCATATATATGAAAGTATGGTAAACACTGATAAAGACAGACTTTCCAATTTTTACATACTTGAGCCTCTTTTTAATACAGGCTTTAAATTTCAGATTAAATAAACAGATTAGTTTTGCAAAACACACTTATTTGTCACCGACATCACCTATGGGTGTTACCTACATGTTGCATACTGTTTTGCTTTAGAAGAGAAAAAGGTAAGACTCAGTATTTATAAACTGGTTTTTATGTAAGTGGCATTTTCTCAGGTTGTTAGCATTCAATTTTCCACTGAGGACAAAGTTTTCATGAACAGTTGAATGCAAACGTGGCATTAACTCTGAACATGGCTTCAGTCTTTGATACTTGAGACAGCGGCAAGTAAGAAATACTTATCACTGGTGTATTTCTATGGTGAAGTTTCTCATTGCAGACTCACCAACAAATTTTGACCTCTGGACCCAAAGACTGTCAATTACCCGGCTTACAGAGGTGGAATATAGGGAACCAGAAGCATCATTTCTCTGTCATCCAGTTAACATCTTATCAGAAGGTGGAAAGCAATTTGTCCAATATTTCAACCACCAGGGAGAATTCTTTATTAGCTTTTGGATAGGTTTGCCTTTCAATCAGATGATTTGAATAGTTTCTGTGGCAAGAGAGATACTGCAGTCAGATAATAATTTTGCATTCCATCTTATCATTAATGCTTTAAACCTCATGGGTAGTCACAGTGTCTTTTATGAAGGTCAAAGCAGTTTATAACCTTAATAAAAACTCATAGCCTCAGGAACATCAAGTGTAAACTAGCAAGGGGGATTGACTGCATAAAAATATAATTAGATCACCACTTTGGAATGCACTAGCTAGAGAATTTCAAATGCAAATCAACAGTATAAGAGTACAATGGCACCCCAAACTTCAGTCCTATTCTGAAATACACACATAAACTGGCACTACCCAAAGGAAAATGAGATAAATCATCTTTTTTTCTCCTTCTGGATAGGCACTTTTTATAATTTTATATTTAATTGCAAAATATTTTTATGGATGCTGTACAGAAATAGGTTAAAAAGCATTTTGATAGATTTGAATTTAAAACAGTTAATAATCATAGTGGTTCTCAGCTGTTATAAATTTATTTCTATATGGCACTTAGGTCACTGTATTTTGAAGTGTGAAATTAATACAAGATAATATGCAAGAGTGATTTTGAAAACTACATCATCATCTACATTTCCCAAGGAATAGATCACTCCCTCCTAAACATTGCAAAGAAATTATAGTTTTCAATATTTGCCTAAGTGGTACTCTCCAGTAGAATCACTCACCTCTTTTACAGTTTCCCTAAGCTTGTACTTCCTTCTCTTAGGCATTGTTTACTGGCCCTACTTATGTTCATAGGAAATAAGAAAGAAAACAGGACTTGCTATCCCAGGTATTCTGATACAGTAAATGCTCATCTTCTTTGACCTCCACAGAAACCTTTAGAGGAAGGCATATTCTTACAGACTGTGGATCAGAGAGGTTAAATAATTTTGCAAGGTCATATTCCTGATGAATATCAGAACTTAGTTCTGCTGACTTCACCTTGTCTTTCAAATGCAGTAAAACATACTGTCTACTGCATAAATGAAAAAGAGCAGGCCAAGTGTTAGGGAATGATCCATGGAAGGATAGTGGTTGAAGTGTCTGAAATAATCCTTCAAGAGGTAACACACTTGACTAGAGGGCTAGTTTTCAGGGTCAGTACTGGAATAGCCTGACATATCAACTGACCCTGAAGCAAATAGGGTGCTAATTTGCATTGGCAGCTTAAACTAGAAGCTAAATAGCTAGGCTTGTTAGAATATCAATTTTTTAAAAGTCCACTGGGTTTACCAAGAAGTTATTGTTGACTCCTGCCCCAAGACTACAGGTGCAATGTCTTGTGCCAAGGCCACAGAAGCAGAACCCAAACCAATGTCACCTTCAAAACTGACTGAGCCTTAATGTAACCATTGCCAAAAGCCCCTCTGATCATCATCAGCAGGCTTCCTAACTGCAAGCAAATTAGGCAAGAATGTCCACTCTGGTAGTCACCCTAGAGTGGCCTATGTTGTTCTGTGTGTCTGACTCTTTGTGACCCCATGGACTGCAGCTTGCCAGGTCTCTGTCCCTCACCATCCCATAAAGTGTGCCCAAGTTCATCTCCATTGTATTGGTGATGCCATCCAGACATCTCATACTCTGACACCCTCTTCTCCTTCTGCCCTCAATCTTTCCCAGCATCAGGAACTTTTCCAGAGTCAGCTGTTCACATCAGATGACCAAAATACTGGAGTTTCAGCTTTAGCACCAGTCCTTCCAAAGAGTATTTAGGGTTGATTTCCCTTAAGATTGGCTGGTTTGATCTCATTGCTGTCCAAGGGAGTCTCAGAAGTCTTCTCAAACATCACAGCATACAAAGGCATCAATTCTTCAGCACTCCACCTTCCTTATGGGCTTCCCTGGTGGCTCAGATGGTAAAGAATCCACCTGCAATGTGGGAAACCTGGGTTTGATCCCTGGGTTGGTAAGATTCCCTGAAGAAATGAATGGCTACCCATTCCAGTATTCTTGCCTGCAGAATTCCATGGACAGGAGGGCCTGGCAGGCTACAGTCCACGGAGTAGCAAAAAGTCAGACATGACTTTTATTCACTCCACCTTTTTTACGGTTCAGCTCTCACAACCATGACCACTGGGAAGACCATAGCCTTGACAATATGGACTTTTGTCGGCAGGGTAATGTCTCTGCTTTTTAACACACTGTCTAGGTTTGTCATAGCCTTCCTACAAAGAAGTAAATGTCTTCTGGTTTCATGGCTTCAGTCATTATCTGCAGTGATTTTTAGAGCCAAAGAAGAAGAATTCTGTCACTACTTCCACTTTTACCCCACTATTTGTCATGAAGTAATGGAGTCAGATGTCATGATCTTAGGTTTTTTTGTTTGTTTGTTTGTTTTTAATATTTAGCTTTAAGCCGAATTTTTCACTCTCCTTCTTCACCCTCATTAAGAGGTTCTTCAGTTCCTCTTCACTTCCCATCATTAGAGTGCTATCATCTGCATATCTGAGGTTGTTGTTTCTCCCACCTATTTTTATTCCAGCTTGTAACTCATATTCAGGCCAGCATTTTCATGACATGCTCAGTGTATAGGTCAAACAAGCAGAGTGACAGCAGACAGTCCTGTCATACTCCTTTCTCAATCTTGAACCAATCAGTTGTTCCGTGCAGGACTCTAACTGCTGTTTCTCGACCTGCATACAAGTTTCTCAGGTGACATGTAAGATGGTCTGGTAGTTCCATCTCTTTAAGAGTTTTCCACAATTTATTATGATCCACATAGTCAGAAGATTTGGTGTAGTGGATATAACAGAGGTAGATGTTTTCCTGGAACTCCCTAGCTTTCTCTGTGATTTAGGAAATGTTGGCAATATGATCTCTGGTTTGTTAGGAGCCACGTTAGGCATTACAGACAAAATGGAGGCACGGCCCCAGCCCCCTCTCCTCATTCCATAGGACCTGGGATGAAGGAGTTAGCTCTTGTGATTCTGACTTGTTTCTTCCTTTCTTTGGTTGAGTTGGCTGGAAGGAATGTTAAGGTACTTATTGTTCTTGAGAGAAGTGTGAGAAAGCATAAAGCCTTCTGCAGTTGTGCCCAGAAAATAATCTATAAAGTAACCATTGACATTTGTTCAAGGATTTTTGCAAAGAATGTCCCAGGACGAGCACATAGGCTGCAGCTTGAGGCCATGGGAAGGATTGTTATCTGAGACCTGTTTGTGAGGGATACATTTTTGGCAAAGGAAGTTTGCTGAGCTTAAGGTTTAGGAATAATTAAGAATAGCTAGAAGCCTTTTTAGGAGAAAGTGAGTTTAAGATACTAGGGGCAAGTGGGATTTAGAAAGATAAGAAATAAACTGAGGAATGTGGTATGCAGCCCAGACATAAGCATGAGTTAATGTAATCACAAGTAAACACGATTCTGAGAGAATCGCTGAAGCAGGAACTGTGTTTGAAGGGCAACAATGAGACAATAATCTGGGCGAGGGGAAACTGAAAATGACAAACCTCTGACCTAATGCTTTTGAAAAAGTATAAAAGAGAACCTGATGCTTGAAATAAACATGTAGTCTAGTACCTCGAGTCAGAGGCTACATCATTTACCGCCGACACTGCTCATCCCTTCAGGCTGATCCCCTGGCTGCTGGAGCTGGACTCTGGCACTGGTTTCTCTTCCTTTTTTGAACCCAGCTTGTACGTTCAGAAGTTATTGGTTTGCATAATACTGAAACCTAGCATGCACGATTTTAAGCATGACCTTACTAGCATGGGAGATGGTTATACTAGCATTGTCTGGTGGTTAGCACTTTCTTTAGTACTACCCTTCTTGGGAATTGGGATGAGGATTGACCTTTTCCAGTCCTGTGGCCACTCCTGGGTCTTCCAGATTTGCTGATATAGGGAATGCAACACCTTGATGGCATCATCCTTTAGGGTTTTGAATAGTTCTTCTGGAATTCCGTCACATCCACTAGCTTTATTGACAGCAGTGCTTTCTAAGGCACACTTGACTTAGCACTCCAGAATATCTGGCTCTGGGTGGCTGACCACACCATTGTACTCATCCAGTTCGTTTGGATCTTTTATGTACAGTTCTTCTGTGTATTTTTTCTATCTCTTCTTGATCTCTTCAGCTTCTACTAGATCTCTACCATTTCTCTCCTTTATTGTGCCCATCTTTGGGCAAAATATTCTTTTGATATTTCCAGTTTTCCTGAAGATATCTCTGATCTTTCCCCTTCTGTTGTTTTCTTCTAGTTTTATGCTCTGTTCATTGAAGAAGGCCTTCTTGTCTCTCCATGCTATTCTTTGGAAATCTGCATTTAGTTGGATATGCCTTTTCCTTTCTCCCTTGCTTTTTGCTTCTCTTATTTCTTTAGCTATACGACCTCCTCAGATAACCCCTGTGACTTCTTGCCTTTTTTTTTTTTTTTTTTTTTTAATTTGGTATGGTTTTGTTCTCTGCCTCTTGTACAATATTACAGACCTCCATCCACAGTTCTTCAAACACACTGTTTACAAGTTCTAATCCCTTCAATCTTTCATTACCTCCACTGTATATTCACAGGGGATTTGATTTATGTTGTATCTGGCTAGTCAAACTTTTGATTTATGTTTCCCTGCTTTTTCTAAGCCTGACTTTTGCTATGAAAAGCTGATGATCTGTGCCAGTCAGGTGCAGGTCTTGTTTTTGCTGACTGTATATAGCTTTTCCATCTTTGGCTACAAAGAATGCGGTCAATCTGATTTCAGTATTGGCCATTTCATGATGTCTATGCATAAAGTTGCCTCGTGTGGTTGAAAAATGGCATTTGCTATGACCAATGCATTCTCTTGGTAGAATGCAGTTAGCCTTTGCCCTGATTCATTTTGTTCTTCAAGGCCAAACTTGTCTGTTACTCCATATATCTCTTGACTTCCTACTTTTGCATTCCAATCCCCAATGATGAATATAACATCTTTTTTCCGTGTTAGTTCTAGGAGGTCTTCTAGGTCTTCATAGAACTGATCAACTTCAGTGGCCTAACCTGTCACCTAATATCAACTTTCCAGCAGGAATTATAAAAATTGGCTACTAACCTACATAAACTGTTGACTCTCCCTGGTCCATCAAAAGTTGCCAGCCTGCTTCACTTACAGTGCCCACTTTATCTCTGCTCTTTTTTCTTAATAAAGTTACTCCTTTCTGAAATGCTCTGTCTCTGGAAAGTTTTTTCCAACCCATGCTCCAACTGTCTCAACATTTGGTGACACAAATGGGGACTCTTAGAAAGGTTTCCCCAACTCTCCTTTCCTCTCTTGTTTCTTTTTCCTCAAATCCTCTGCAAACAGGCAAGTGACTATGGAAGCAATTGAGGAATTTTGGCCAGGGTTACTCTCTGGCATGTTCCAAAGGACCTACAGTCCACCGTGCCCCAGTAGTTACCACCTAAGCAGGTGAGACCTCTCCTTTCCTCTTCTTCTCCTTCTCCCTTACACTGAAGACCAGGCCAATTAAAATTGTGTAGACATGGGTCAGGAACTTAAAGTCATTGCCTACCACTTGAAAATTCCCATAATAGGATCAGGGAGTCATGGAACAGACCAAGCTATTAGTGTGTTCCCTCAGCAAGACAACGTCAATTCAAAGTCAGGCACATTTTGGTTCAAGCAAAACACTAATTTTTTTCCCTTGATCATCACTTCTGTGAAGGACTACAAGGCATATTCCTCAGTCTATCTTCTCTGCTACTTTCACTTTTCCTTACTGGTGTGCATGCTCAGTCACTCAGTCATGTCTGACTCTTTGAGACTCTGTGGACTATAGCCTGCCAGACTGTCCATGGAATTTCCCAGACAAGAATAATGGAGTGGGTTGCCATTCCTTGTGCCAGGGCATCTTTCTGATCCAGGGACTGAACCTATGTGTCCCACTTGTCCTGCATGGCAAACAGATTATTTACCCCTGAACCAACTGAGAAGCCCCAGGAGCCTAGGAGATGCTTCTGAGTCATCCCAAAATCTGTCTTCCACATTTCAGGGAATTGTCAAAAGGTGAATCATGATTGTTTCTAGGAACTTCTTTTCTGTCCTTTCCTGCCTTAGCTGCCAGGTGCATTTCCACATGGTTTGTGCCTAGGCTTCTAACTGGTTGCACAGTTTGTGCCATTCTCTGTCACATGCTCAGGGGTCGGTCGCCTTTCGCTGTTGAACACGATTGATGAGATGGTTGGCCATTTGTGCTTCTAGCTTTGCAGTGCCTTATCTCACACAGAAGGTTCACTGGAACAGTTGCAACAGCTTCTGTGGCTGGTGAGCTCTTGGTACCCTCATTCTCAGAATAGGCTCAGGTATATCTCAAGAATCCTCCCTCAGATTCACATCTAGGCCGTATTCTCAGGAACTGGAAAAAAAAAAAAAAGATTCTGAAAATCTTAAAAACAAAAGGCTTCAGATTATTTTCCAGTGAAACTTGGCCCCACTACAAATAGGGGGACCAAGAAAAATGGTCTTTTAATGGGACACTAAATTATAACACAATCCTCCAACTTGATTTCTTTTGCTGTTCCTTATGTTCAAACTTTCATGGCCCTTAGTCAGAATCCAGATTGAATGACTCATGCCATATGTGTCTTTCTGTTGTTGTCTTATCCCCTAATCCTCACTATCTCCTTCTCCATCAGATTTTCTGGCCCAAGACTTCTCCTGTAATCAAAACACTGAATGAACTCTGCTAATATTCTAAAGAATCCCCTTCTAACTCCTTATATCTCTGGAGGGGGAGGGGGAGAATGAACCAAACTTCCCCCATTTTTGAAAGTTCCCTTACTCCTTCAGATTCTGCTGATCAAACTAAGACCCCATCTCCCGAGAGGGACAATCCCTGGTGAGAAAACATCTTATCATCCAGTCTGCCCTGTTCAGAGTCAATCTGAACATTCTTTGGTTTAAAATTTTTAACTATGAGATCATGATCATAGAAAGAAAAAAGACAATAGAGCTATGATATTCTTTAAACTCCAGAGAAAACTGGTTAAAATGAAGTCTTTTTGAAATTGCAAAACTGCTTCTTTTCACATGTGCAATTAGAAAAAACTGGCTTGTTAAGATACATTTTTTGGAGCTCCAACCCTGAGAAAACAGAAACATGGCTAAGAAAAAGCCTGAAGTCCTTATGTCCTTGAGATACACAGCCCACTCTGCCTGAGATTTCAAACTTGGGCAAATTAGTAGAACTTCAAGCCAAGAGAAAAACAGAAGAATGGGCAAAGAGACATTTTAAATCTCTTGTGGAAAAGTATGAGATCTCTGTCTGTCCTGATTTATGTATCTCTCAGTGTGTGTCTTTGGATAATATTGCGGCTGTTAATTTGTAAACGAGCTCTAATTCAATTGGCCTAAAGAAAAGTAAACACTTACAAATCAAACAATCCTAAATACAATAGAAATTAAACTAAATGAATATCAGGTTCATGTGAAAAGGGAAATGTTCAGTCGCTAAGATGTGTCTGACTCTTTCAGACCCTGTGGACTGCAGAATGCCAGGCTTCCCTGTCTTTCACTTTCTTCCGGAGTTTGCTCAAATTCATGTCCATTGAGTTGGTGATGCTATTTAATCATTTTGTCCTCTGCCACCATCTTCTCCTTTTGCTTTCCGCCTTTCCCAGCATCAGGGTCTTTTCCAATGAATTGTTGCATTGGGAAATATTTAACGTTAAGATAATACCTGAGGGTTTTTTTGTTAAACTAATTAATATGGACCTATCTGAAGAATCATCAACATTAAGAGCAATACTTTTATTGTGCTTAGCTTCAATATAAGCAAAAGAAGATTCTGTTATATCTACTGCAAATTTTCTAGCAAGGGAAGTAACTCAATGTGAAGAAACTTTTAAGGAAAGAAAATGCAAATGTGATAAGAGTTTTGCGTGATTTATGTTTACTAATCTACAGAGTATTGATATAAAGGGCAGTTCATTTTTTTTAATAGGATGTTTTTAATAAAATATATAAAAAATGAATTAGGAAGTACGTATGACTTACTATTTCTGAATGAACAAAGTGATGAATACAGAAAGTGAAAAAAATGTTTGCAGAAAGTAGACCCCAAAAAAAGAGTTTTGTGTGTGGTACAAGTTTCTTAAGACACTAAAGTGCCTTTGAAATATTTTCTTGTTACTTTGAAGTGAATAACTATTGTTTCATAGTAAATAAAAGCTGCTGCTAATCTAGAATTTGATTTTCTCTGTAAGTTTATAAAGTTAAACATTCTATGAAGTTTTCTTAGAATGCTGCTTTAAATAACAGATTACGTGAATTACTTTGCCTATAAGTGATTTATATTTGTTTTTTTTGTTCAAATATTTTGTTACTTTGGTAAAATGAATAAACATCATTTCATAATGATCTATGACAATTATGGCACATGTAGATAAAGTACAATTTGCTTCTATAAAAATTAATTCCTCACTCATTGTTAAACTTTTGCTATCCCAATGTCCTTAAAACATGACAACGATCTCCTAAATCAGGGAATTTAAAATGGGCAAACAATGGATGTAAATCACAGTGAGGGTTATGGAAAATCCAAGATGGCCACTTGACTTTTCTGTGCTCTCTGACAAATGTCACCTTTTAATTTGATAAATTATTTCTTGGCTGCATTGTTGATGCTTTAACAATGGAGAAAAAAAAAGATTAAAAATGTGTCTTCCACTTGGGATATACTTTTTATAATCTCCAATGATCAGGGGACCCACATCACTAAACAAGTTATACAAGCCTTAACAAAAACTTCACAAACTTCTTAAATCAATTGCTGTCATTATCATCCTCAGTCATCAGGCAAAGACGACAGAACAAATATTAACTACATAGGATTAAATAAACTGCTAAATATGATTGTAGTTTTCATGAGTTTTTATCTAACATATTACTGGGTTTTAGTCTTTATTTTCAGATATAAAGAAGCTCTTCTCCTCAAGCTACTTAAAACAGTTTGGTAATTTACATCTCTGGGTAAAATTATAACATTTTCATTTTCTCTCTGTCTTGTCCCTCCAGAAATGGGAGACACTTGTGTTCTGAGAAGACTTAGCAAGTAAATTAAAAGGCAGCCTTCAACATGTACAGAAACATCAAAGTATTTTGGGAAGCTCTAGAAGAAAAAAGAAAAAATCACCTAGGAAAATCTAATGACAGACCTATGGTATCTATAGTCAATGGACCAAAATTATTTTTAAAACAAACTAGTCTTAGCTGTGTTTAATATAAATGGGGGTAATTTTAGACAAAAAAATACATTTCACTAAATATTACATTCTGGTTTTGTTAATTAAGGTCTCCATTTACCAAGACTCACTTCCCAGTTAGTTCCTTGATGTTACATTATACTATTGCAAGATTTAATTGAGTTAATAAAAGTACATTCAAAGTTTGTTTCTGAAGCTTAACTTCAAATCAGTCTTTGAATAAAGACCAGCTGCTTCATGATCTATAACCAGGAGTTTAACACCAGGCTATAATCATTTAACAAACAAAGTCAGACTACCTAGATATATACTTCAGTTCAGTTCAGTATGAAAGTTCTTAAATTCTTACTCATGGCCTTACTATTACTTCTAACTATAATTTTTCTTATATTGCTTATTTCAGAAAATTGTTGCCTCTTACACTACCAAATGTGTGACTTAGCCCCTAATAAAATGATGATATATAGTTCCACATGAGATCAATGATTGTAATAATGTAACTCTAGATACAGAAAGAAGCAAAAAGGGGGGATGTTTTCCTGGACTACAAGAGACTACCAGCAAAGCAAGTATGCTCCAGAACTTTTGCTATTTTCGTGATCTAATCCAGTAAGAGCAAAGTGAGTGACCTACCAGAAAAATATTTGCCAGACTTGGGAATGAGCATTCCTAACACCATGGGACAAAATGGACATGAGATGCCCCTGAAACCATGGTCAAATTTATGGCCATGAAGGTGTCCTGCCAATTGGAAATTGGTAATTTTCATCTGCCTCTACAAAGGTTAAATTAGGAACCACTTCAGCTGCTGACCTTCAACACCCTCTGAAAAGAGTTCAGGGTAGAAATCAGAAATAAGACAGTCTGTGCTCTGGGAAAAGCTAGCAGAACAGGCCTTCAAATAGTTATATCTTTTCAGGTAAAGATTTTCATAAGGCCCAATTATTGCATCTTCTCATACCTAGAGAAACACTAACATCATGGACCAATGTCCATCTGATCCTGGTTCTCCTAGTTAGCCCCTCTTTTAGTCCCCTTGGCAGGTTTTCTACTTCTAAAACCTTCGGGCCATATATCTCTAACCATCTAATTAAGCTTGTTTCTTCTAGAATACAACAAATACTTTTCCAGTTGGTGCTACAACAAGAATACCAGCCAGCTAGCACATGGACTACATTAGAACAAGCTGCCTTGTCATTCCATGGACTCTCATCTCCTTTTGTAAATGCACAATGACAGAGAGTGGGCATTGGGACCCAGGACCCCACAATGCTCTGTCTAGCAGGAAGAAGCTAGAGTTAGTTTTTGCCCCTTTGCCAGTGACCCAGGTCCCCATGACCCAAGATGAGGATAGACAGGTTGACATGAGCAGGGTGTTAAGGGGCCAAAGATTCATGCTCCAAGGCCACATGTGCAAGGTCTTGTATTAAGATCACAAAAGCAGAGCCCAGTGTTAAGATCACCTCTGAAACTGATTGACTCCCATTATAACCATTGTCAAAAGCTCCCCTGATCATCACCAGAAGCTTCCTGACCCCAAATTGGGCAAGGATGCCCACCCTAGTATTCACTGTATAGTGCCTTAACCAATTACCTAAAGTACAAGTCAAGCAAGGGTGAAACTTGAGGATGCAAATGTGGATTTGGATAAAAGCCAGGAATGAAGGAGTAGGTAAACAATGAAATAAGGATAAGGAGATAGAAAAAAGCAATCTCAGGATCAAGAGTAGCCTTATTTTAAGCTTAGGAAGAAACAAGATCTATTAGCTTATTGCCAATGACCAGGAAGTACTGACTGCAACTGTAGGATCAGCTCTTCCCCACTGCCTTACATAGATGCAGGCACTTCATTAGAAAGCTTCCTACAAAATTCTGGCCTTGGTCCTGCCTTATTAACAAAACTGATCTATAACAACCCATGAGCAAAGTATCACTAAATATTCTTCCTTATGTGGATTCCAGGATTGATTTTCTTTAGAGTGACTTATATTCTAGATAATTTTTAATAATATCCATTTACTTTTTCATGGATGTGATGGCATTTTATCTGTGTATGTGATTAAACCCAAGTTCCTGTGTCCAATGCACAGTTAGGCCAGACAAAGCAAAAATTTGGAGTTTAGAGCAGAGAAAGGCTTATTGCAAGGGCCAAGTAAGGAGAATAGGTGGCTATGATCAAAAAGCCCAAACTCCTCAATGGTTTTGAGGGAACAGTTTTTTAATGGCATAATACAGGGTGACAGCTGCGTGATGTATGACTTTCTTTTGATTGGTTGATGGTGAGGTAACCAAGTAGTATTACACCAACCAGTATGGGATCTGCAAGCTTTTGGTCAGCATGTAGTTGCCACCCTCCACCAGATGGGAGTCTTGGTCTCTGCAGAACTCAAAAATATGCATTAGATTATTACCTTTATCCCTTTAGGAGAAACTGGTAGTCCTGTGAATCAGTTGTCTTAATAATGTTAACAAGATGAGGTTGCTTTTTTGAAACTCACAAAAAGCCTAGGAGACTAAAGACCTTTTTTTCCTTACAAACAAGAAATGAACATAGAGGGGCTTTTTACCTGGGAGGATCCGGCACGGTTTCATGTATTTACTCAGACATTCCCAATGACAGTGAACTTCAAAAAGCAGTGACACATGTGGAGGATTCTATCCCTAACTCCCCAACTGCTACTCCCACCACACTAGCTAAAATCAAGGCTGAGTTTAGATATCCCCAATACAGAGCAAAACTCATTTATAGCTGTATGCTAAACAGTCTTGCTTTCCAGAGCCTCAGACATTATTTCCCTGTTAATAGTAACTTTTCAAAATAAAGTATTTTGGTAACAACATGATGTTAAGCTAGGTGCATCAAGGATCTTAATTATGAGACTAGATATAAACTCTTTTAATATGAAAACATTTTAATTTAATGAATGATGACTATTCTAGAATGAATATTCATTCCAAAATAGTAACAGGTCCTCTTCCTGGCTCTACAAATTGTTATTTTTGAAAATGTGCAAGATATTGTGACCTCAGAGATCTTCTTTTCCTGTTTGAGAAAAAAAAATATTTTTTAAAGGTACAATGACATAAAAAAATGAAAGTAAGGTTTTTATTCTGAAGGATTTGCAATAAAATGAACTATATGGTCCCTTTAGTCAAAGCTATGGTCTCTCCAGTAGTCATGTACTGCCAGGAGCCAGCGTGAGGAACTCCGCCTGTGGCAAAGGTCATGAGGAAGGAGGCTCAGCATACGCAAAGGCGGGATCGTGCCTCAGGAGTCCCCCTGGAAATTCTCGAGCATCTACCCCCAAAACCAGAGTCTGCCTACTTTACTGCTTTGTGCTCTCACCTACACCTCTGACTTTACAGGGGTCTGTCCCCCACCATCTCTTTCTGAGAAGGAGTTAACTTAGAGCTCCAGTTAATAATTCCTGGGCGTGACAAGAGTGTTTCAACCAACAAACTCCTCTGAAGGTTCTCTAGCCTGCCTGACAGGTTTGTCCAGCCACATGTGATTGTTCACAGCCTCCCATCTCCCATCTAGTGAGAGGCACAAGATGCTTTAAATCTTCTAAAAACAGATTCTTTTGAGCAGTTAGGAAATTATTAGTGTAGTATAGTGGGCTGATTAGAAATTGTATTGGTGAAGGGTTTTCATTTGTTGAGCCAATGTTTGATGCTAAGTCTCCACATCCCCTGCACTTATACACATTAATGAAAATAACTAGCATATAGGAGAAATAAGTATTAACCTTTGATATTAATCACGTTAGACCTTGGGCTAAGCAAATTCTTTTCTTAATTAGAACCCACCGCACCCTCACCCTATAGGAATGCAACTTTATCTGGTGCCTTCCGAAGGTGGCGCCTGGTTTAGGAATAAATCACCCCTGGAGAAATAAGTGTTCTGGTTGACTGACCACTATCACAAAGAAAGGGTTGTAAATTGTTAGCAGGCCCCCTGACCAGAAGATGATGTAACACCCCTAAGACCTTTGTATATATTTGTATGAAGCACCTGATTTTGATAAAAGTCAGGACTGCAGACCCCGCATGACTTTTGTATTCCATCTCTGTGTATAAAAGCAGACCCGAAAAATAAAGAGATGGATCAGTTCCTAGAAAGCCTGGTCTCCTCATGTCATTCTTTCTCTCACCTTCTGGCTGAATTCCCA
Source organism: Bos indicus (assembly GCF_029378745.1). Taxonomy (NCBI): domain Eukaryota; kingdom Metazoa; phylum Chordata; class Mammalia; order Artiodactyla; family Bovidae; genus Bos; species Bos indicus. Next base: position 13,637,010 of record NC_091783.1, read on the forward strand.
TCTGGAGCGTGGAAGCTCACCAAGCCTACTAATTTTGCCTGGGCTTCTAAGATCTGACCGGGGAGGCCTTAGTGTCTCCTCTCCTTCGGGAGAACGGGAGGACACCTGCGGCCTATATAGGTGGTGCAAATTCCTTGTCTTGGAATTTTATTGGTTTTCCACATAAACCCAGGTATTCAGCCTCTTTTCTCCACTGAATTTTCTCGCTGAGCTATCCTTATTTAACCACTCTTTATACCTTTAATTAACGCTTAATTGATCTATTGTTTCCTGGTCGCTGATACCATCCCCCCTTCGAGTTCCCTGGATCCACTGGGGCTGGACCCCGGCAAGGTACAGATCTGAGAGTCGGATCGTAAAAAAGGCTGAGTGTTGAAGAACTGGTGCTTTTGAAAAGCAGTGCTTGAGAAGACTCTCAAGAGTCCCTTGGACTGCAAGGAAATAAAACCAGTCATTTCTAAGGGAAATCAACCCTGAATATTCACTGGGAGGACTGATGCTAAAGCTGAAGCTCAATTACTTTGGCTACCTGATGGGAAGAGCTGACTCACTGGAAAAGACCTTGATGCTGGGAAAGATTGAGGGTAAGAGGAGAAGGGAGCAACAGAGGATGAGATGGTTTGATGGCATCACTGACTCAAAGGACATGAGTTTGAGCAAACTCCAGGTGATAGTGAAGGACAGGGAAGCCTGGCATTCTGTAGTTCAAGGGGGCCTCAAACAGTTGGCAGTTGAACAACAACAACAATCTCATGGATGACTATAGGAGAAGAGGAAGTATGCAATGGAGGAGTGAAATTATACTCAAGGGGAATGATGTTTCATCCCAGTCTTGTGGGGAGCAAAGGGCTGAATGAGCAAGCTAAATATTCCCAAGTTGTAATTATGTTTATTAAATATTTCCCTGCACTTAAAGATTATCTTTATAACATAATGAAATGTATAATTTGCTGTCTTAAAAAAAAAAAAGCAGAAACCAGATATTTGTTCTGGAAGTCTATGTCTGAATTTAAATAGTTCCTACTAGGTGGAAAATTGTATGTTATAAAGCAATGTGGAACAATAAACAGACTTTGGTTTTAAAAATCAAGCCAGTTATTAAGTAATCAGCCTTTTAAGTTTAAATTGAATATATTTAAATTTCCAGTAAAAAGAAAAAAGTAATTAGATTTCAATTTTCTTCCTGTAATGTTGAATTTGGGCTAAACAACTCCTAGGTATGATTCTTCATTAATCTGAAGATCAAATTTATTCAAGAATAGGACTATCATGGGGACCTCAAAAATAATAATTGTTGTTAGGAATCATTAAAACCTACTCACAGAAATAGAAAAGTAGTCAAAAGTCATGAGGAAACAGCTCTTTCTCTCTCATACACACACACAGTGTCACACAATTATCCACAAAAGTGTCCATTAAATAAAAAAGAAAATGTTCAAATTTATAAATAATACAAATAAAAGCAAAGACATTATTTTCACCTATCAAATTGGCAAGTATCTTTTTTAAAAGGTAATATCCAAGTTGACAAGAAATCTCTTATGAAATAGAAGGATCATTCCCTGGTGGCTCAGAGGGTAAAGAGTCTGCCTGCAATGTGGGAGACCTGAGTGTGATCCCTAGGTCTGGAAGATCTCCTAGAGAAGGAAATGGCAACCCACTCCAGAATTCTTGCCTGGAAAATCCCAAGGATGGAGGAGGCTGGTGGGCTACAGTCCATACGGTTGCAAAGAGTTGGACACAACTAAGCAACTACACTTTCTTTCTTTCTAATATATTGAATGGATTATAAATTGGCATTTTTAGAAGACTATTTTTATCACATGGACGGAGGAGCCTGGTGGGCTGCTGTCTATGGAGTCGCACAGATTCGGACACGACTGAGCGACTTCACTTTCAGTTTTCACTCTCATGCATTGGAGAAGGAAATGGCAACCCACTCCAGTGTTCTTGCCTGGAGAATCCCAGGGACAAGGAGCCTGGTGGGCTGCCGTCTATGGGGTCGCACAGAGTCGGACATGACTGAAGCGACTTAGCAGCAGCAGCATTTTTATCAGAATGTGCCCAAGTTACAAAAATGTTGATGCATTTTGATTTAGATATTTCACATCTGGGAATTTACCCTGAGAAAATAAGCACTGAATTATAGATTGATGTTGAAAAGTGAAAGTGATAGTCACTCAGTTGTGTCCGGCTGCAACCCATGGACTGTAGCCCACCAGGCTCCTCTGTTCATGAGATTTCCTAGGCAAGAATACTGGAGTAAGTAACCATTCACTTCTCCAGGGGATCGTCCTCCCAACTCAGGAATCGAATCCAGATCTCTGCATTGCAGGCAGATTCTTTGCCATTTGAGCCACCAGGGAAAACCATTGTTGATGTTGTGTCAGTCAGTTCAGTCATGTCTGACTCTTTGCGACCCCATGGACCACAGCATGCCAGGCTTCCCTGTCCATCACCAACTCCTGGAGCTTATTCAAACTCATGTCCATTAAGTCAGTGTTGGCATCCAACCATCTCATCCTCTGTCATTACTTTCTCCTCCCATTTCAATCCTTCCCAGCATGAGGGTCTTTTCCACTGAGTCAGTTCTTTGTATCAGGTGGCCAAAGGACTGGAGTTTCAGCTTCAGCATCAGTCCTTCCAATGAATACTCAGGATTGATCCCCTTTTGGATAGACTGGTTGGATCTCCTTGCAGTCCAAGGGACTCTCAAGAGTCTTCTCCAACACCACAGTTCAAAAGCATCAATTCTTTGGTGCTCAGCTTTCTTCACAGTTCAACACTACATCCATACATGACTACTGGAAAAACTATAGCTTTGACTAGACAGACCTTTGTTGGCAAGTAATGTCTCGGATTTTAATATGCTGTCTAGGTTGGTCATAACTTTCCTTCCAAGGAGCAAGTGTCTTTAGTTTCATGGCTGCAATCACCATCTGCAGTAATTTTGAAGCCCCCAAAAATACAGTCAGTCACTCTTTCCATTGTTTCCCCATCTGTTTGCCATGAAGTGATAGGACCAGATGCCATGATCTTAGTTTTCTGAATGTTAAGTTTTAAGCCAACTTTTTCAGTCTCCTCTTTCACTTTCATCAAGAGGCTCTTTAGTTCCTCTTCACTTTCTGCCATAAGTGTAGTGTCATCTGCATATCTGAGGTTATTGATATTTCTCCTGACAATCTTGATTCTAGCTTGTGCTTTATCCAGTCAACATTTCTCATGATGTACTCTGCATATAAGTTAAATAAGTAGGATGATAATATGCAGCCTTGACGTACTCCTTTTCCTATTTGGAACCAGTCTGCTGTTCCACATCCAGTTCTAACTGTTGCTTCCTGACCTGCATACAGATTTCTCAAGAGGCAGGTCAGGTGGTCTGGTATTCCCATCTCTTTCAGAATTTTCCACAGTTTATTGTGATCCACACAGTCAAAGGCTTGGCATAGTCAATAAAACAGAAGATGTTTTTCTGGACCTCTCTCGCTTTTTCTATGGTTGTTGGCAATGTGAAAAATATGAATATTATTTTCTATATTGTCTTCTGATGATATGAGATTGTGTAATATTTGTACCATTTATATTTGTGCATTCCTTTCTATATATGTTTGTTCATTTTCTTATGACTCTTCCAAGCCCCAACGTAAGTCCATTATCCATGAAAACTTCATTGACTCAGCAGCGCTCATGGTACTCTCTCCCTTAAGCATTTAAATATCTATACAGTTTAACAGTTGATTAGAGAGTACTTGTTTTCCATAGCTTTTCAATTAGTCCGAGTGTACTCGAATGCAAGAATCTTGAGGTATGATTGTTTTATTTTTCTCCCCACTGCCTCATAGTACTATTCACAATAAAACTAGTTGAATGATTTCCATACATGTTTGAAGTAGCTCGATATGACTTTAGCAATTTTTTGTTAAAACAATTTAATACACTGGGTACAGTGATGTTTTTAAAGATAATATTTGAAATAATATAAAAGAATCTGGACCAGATGAGTGTTCATTTCAGTATGACAGGGGAACATTTCCAATGCTGAAGGAATTCTTCTGTCCACCTCCTCCTGTGTAAACTCTGGCTTCTTACACCTTCATTATTTAACATTCCCTGCCTAGCATGAAATCAGAAGAGATTGGCTCATTAATGTTCCACTCCAGCACATGTTATTTCCAAAACAATTTAAGAAATTCATGAATATTTCATTGTCTTTGTAAGTGCCAGGGAGATGGCACCATTCCCTAAGAAACCAAAAGCTAGTTTCTAAGTTTGCTTCCCTGCAATTACAACCAAAGAGAGTGTATTCGAATCCTCAATGAGCATTTCTGGGAGTCAGTACATATTAGCCAGTGACATAAATGAAAAGCAGAATCTGAAACAGGGACATCAATTTGAAAAAAGGCATTTGGAGGAATTCTTCCTTTTAAAGGCAGATGCTGGCCTGCTTCAACCTGCTTACACATATGTCAGAACTCAGGAGAGATTAATAAAGTTTAATCTAATTTCTTTTTTTAAAAATATAATTTCTTACTGGCACTTAGTGAAAGTTAAAAATCACGTAAGTAAATTTAGCCACAGGAAATATTTTTTAAAGGATAAAGAAGAAGACTCTGGTCTTTTTCTTTTTCTTCCCTCTAGCTTTCTTTTCAGATATAATACTTCATGAAAAGGTTAAGCAGTCTGAATCATTATTGTTCTGTTTTCTCACCATCTTCTTTCACACTCTTCCCTATATTTTCAAGAGTCATATAATTGTGACCATAAGGAAGAGCTGTTTAACTCAACCGTATCCAAGCTATGAGCCAATTTTGAAAATAGAAAGTTAAAACAAAAAGTGTACCACATTTCAAAGTACCCCAGGTCCACAATAGCTAGTGGAATATGATAATATATAGGACATAAGACAGAGAAGGCAATGGCACCCACTCCAGTACTCTTGCCTGGAAAATCCCATGGACGGAGGAGCCTAGTAGGCTGAAGTCCATGGGGTAGCTGAGTCGGACACGACTGAGCGACTTCACTTTCACTTTTCACTCTCATGCATTGCAGAAGGAAATGGCAACCCACTCCAGTGTTCTTGCCTGGAGAATCCCAGGGACAGGGGAGCCTGGTGGGCTGCCGTCTATGGGGTCGCACAGAGTTGGACACGACTGAAGCGACTTAGCAGCAGCAGTAGCAGGACATAAGAATGATAAACACTGTATTGTTAAATAAGATATTTTCTAGATATTTATTTCTATGGAAATACACATTTGACACCCTATAATTCCTGTAAAAGGCACAGGAATTACTTTCCCATTTTGTATGTAAGAAAACTAACATGGAGTAGTTAAAAAATTTGTATCAAAAAATATTAGATTAACCTAATTGTAAAACTCACACCTCTGATCAGTCCAAATCTCTTTAGCTGAAACCAGGTGATATATCCTAAGGAGCACTCCTTACTTGGAGACTTAATAGATAATATTCTCTGAGAAAGATTAGCTCTCCAATGTAAACAGTGCTTCAAAGTATTTGAAAGCTGTGTGCAATATCTAGTTCAAAATTAGTATGGAAAGCTCTAAAATACCTCCCGCTGACACCTGATCATCTTTTTTCCCCATCATTTAAATATAGTTTTTGAAAATATATGACACTAAGAATGTAACATTTGGAATACAGCACTGGGTGCAAACTCAATAGCTCAGTAGCACTCATTTGAAATCCTTATTAGACCATGTTCCTGTCTGTCTCCAAAGGCCTACTTTTTTTTCTATTTCCATGAGAAGAACAGGACATTATCTGCAGTTTGATCAAAAAAGGAACAATCAGTTAGTTTGACCATTACTAAAAAGAAGTTACCATATTGTAACTTCACTTAGTATCATGCACTTTAACAAAAAGTAAATATAATTCTTCATGCAATCTCTGAAAATTAAGCTTTGCTATAGTTTGAAACTATAACTGAAAATCAATCCAGGTCTTTCACCTATGTCACCTCTTTTTCCTGTGGTCAGTTTTGCAAGTAGGCAGTTATATACAACAGGTAATCGACATTAGGTGCTTTCAGGGTCTAAAAGAATACCACAAGCCTACAGTTCCTAGATACTGACTGAAAGAATTTATTGCTAAGTACTGTGGTGCTTCTAAAATTCATCAAGTGCCATGTGATTCCCAGAGTACCCTGAGGTTGAACACAGAATCAAGACTTTAAGGGCCAGCCCTGTATAGTGAAAACATCTTCAGGCAATTTGAATGGTATTCTGAGATGGAGGTATTCCTCAAACCTTCACTGTCTCTAAGCCATTTATGAAATACATGTTTGATGAATGCGTGTTCAATCTCTATTTATCCCTGAAAAAGCAGAGACATCCCATGCATTGATGCAGTTTAAAAGCTAACTTGTGGGGATTTAGAATGAAGTATAGAAATTATTTTAGGATTACAAGTGGAATTACTGTTAGAATATAGTATAAGGATTCTCTGCAATCATTCCTTCTTATCTTCTCATACCTTAAAGTCTCCATTGACACCACACATTCATCTAGTTACAATATTATCTTGTTACTTAATTTTAGCCAAGATCCTTAAAAAGCAGTTGTTTCCTGAGTTCTTGTCTGCATTGCACCACTTGCCCAAAACAGCCACTTAAACCAAGGACACAAAACTAAAATATTTTCTGACAATTCGGGATATATAGTATGTGTAGGGAAAGAGCAAATTAGCCAAGATGGCGTGGTCAGGCTCTCGCCCCACAGCCTCTAACTTTTGCCCCACGTTTTGTAAATAATGATTATGTAACAGCTGAATTCACTCACTGCACTGCACATACATGTCTCAAGGTTTATGTAACAACTGAGATCACTTAGAGCACTTATATCACTTAGAGCACTGTGCATGCACAGCCCGAGGTATTCGCTTGGTCATGGCTTGCGTGTGGTTCGCCTGTATGAGCTTCACCACGAATGCCCTGGCTGCTGCTGCATTGGGGCTACACTGGAGCAACATAATGATTATGTTATGTGAGGTTATGTTATGGCTCTGTTATGGGTATGTTGTGGCTGCTGCTATGGCTGCTGTCAGCCCGGAGAGAGGCTGTGTTATGGCTGCCAAGCCAGCTAGGAGAGAATAAACATGTCTGCAGTTCCTATGGCCCCTCATCTTCTTCCAGCCTCTTAGCTCAAACCTTGCCTACCCTGGGTTCAATGAACAGTGCGGACATTGTGACCAGCAAGACAATTGGTGTCATGAACTGGATCAGCAATATGTTTCCCAAGTTATTACAGAAAAATATTTTTCTAATATTTTTTCACTGCATGACATGTATGCTGCTGCCAAGCCACTTCGGTCGTGTCCGATTCTGTGTGACTCCATGGACTGCAGCCTACCAGGCTTCTCCGTCCATGGGATTCTCCAGGCAAGAACACTGGAATGGGTTGCCATTTCCTTCTCCACATGACATGTATAGGAATTTTTAAATCTATAATATCAGATTGCTTCCTGCTTTCTGCCTGACCACTAACATTTGCCACATGTTTTAAGTGTTTGCTATAGTAGCACCCTACTTCTGTATTAGTCAGAATGATAAAAATTGCTATTTTTTCAAATGTTAAGAGCTTAAAATAATTTAAAAAATCTATTTCACCAATGAAAATAGAATTAAAGGACTCAGAAGTTGGAGAATTCCATGATGGAAGGGACACAGAGTTGCCCTGAACCCTGAGTTGCCACTTGGTGAATTGTCTTTTCTTCATCATATTGTATAGTGATCAACACAAAAAAAATTCTATTGTATGAAGCCACTGTATTTGAAAATTATTGTTTTAATTGTTGCCAATCCCCAGTGGGTTGGTGACTCCTCATTGGGTCTTTTGTCCAGTGTTGACAGGCCAATCTAACAAAATTGGATTCACTACAGCAGAGGAGGAAATATTCTTTGATCCAGGAATATTGATCCTTCCTTGAGAAGGGAGGAAGTGCTCTAAAAACACCTTCTTCCTGAGGGGAGATGAGTGGAGGAATTTTAAGGGCTATGAGAGGGCATTATTATCAGAACTCTAGGAAAGGGACAGAGATTTTCAGGGGCAGTTAGGGTATGTGCAATCTTCTACATTTCTTTGTACATGACACAAACTGTGCCTAGCAAAATGCAAGCTTCCCCCACTGGTCAGAGACTTCAGCATGGTAATGAAACAAAGGAAACTTTTGGTCATCTCCAAGCCTCAAATGCCAGACATGCTTCTTTGATCAAATCAGAGTTGGTTCAGGGCAGTTGATCACTGCATATCTTTTGAAGCACAGCTGTAAAACATCTTTGACAAATGCCAAGTACTTTAAAATAATCTTAGAAATAAACCAAAACAAGGTTCCTTGATTTCCCAGGGGCAGATATGGGTTGACATAACAACTAACCTTATTTATCCTAATAAACTGTTCAGATAATCCTGCCCACTTATTGAAGAGCACCACTATAAATCCAGTTGCCTAAACCAGAAACTTGGTATTAGTTTCAACTCTAATTTTTGTTCAATTCCTTTGTCCAATCTCTTATAAAGCATTTTAGATTCTACTTTCATACGTAGTATGTTGAAATATATACATTTCTTTGCTCCACCAGTATACAACCTTATTTCAGGCTACTAATACTCTCCCAAATTATACAGTCTCAAAGTAATTTATCCTCTAACCCAACTCCTGATACCCAGTAATCCTTTTAATACATTTCAGCTCAACTGATCTTTTAAGGGTCCAGTCTGGTCATATAATTTCCCCACTTAGTATCTTTCAAGGAATTGCTATTGCCAGAGGGTACATTCCTAATTATTTAGACCACTTATCAAAACTCTTATGAATTAGCCTGTTTTCCTTATCAACCTCAATTCACTGTTTGCCCTTCAACTTTATGTAGTTTCTTGAATATACCATCTTCTCCCATGTCGCTGAGCATTTGCATATTCTGCCTAAAGTTCTGTCCATGAGGTTACTCTCTCTTTCTACTTATTTTCACTTTATATTTTGATTTTCTTGGATAACTCCCATAAATTCCTAAAAGGTAGTTATGTGCCTTATGTTACATCATCACAGAATATGGATCTGTTGACTAAAAAATTATAGTCACAACATGAAAATACAGAGTTACTTTATTTGATGGTAATGTTTAGGACTCCAAGCTCGGGAGACAGTATCTCAGTAGCGCTGAGAAAAATGCTCCAAGGAGGAGGGGGTGTGGGTGGGGGGGTGGTCAGGCTGTACACAAGTTTGCAACAAAGGTACCAGGAAGTCTGAACATCAAAGATCAGATGTCAAGTTAAGGAATTTCTATATGTGGGAAGATGCAAGCCTCTGGGCTCACTGAATTCTTTCCTTTCGTGTGTATGTCAGCTGCCTGGGGCCAAATCCTGTTTCCTTGTTCACCTTAAGGAGTGGCAGATGGCTGCTTCTTGCATCCCTGCCCCCCCACCCCCACCCTGCTCCTCAGCAATCACCAATCACCTGATTTGGGGGACGTGGCGGGAGTGGCATCGGCTGGATTGCAGTTTTGGGACCTCTCATTCACATTTGGAGGCCAGAAATCACTGATGGCTGTGACATTTCTTATTTATTGATATGGTAGTAGATATTTTCATTTCACAGTCCTTCACCATGATCACAAATTCGACCATATTTGGGAGACATTTGATGACCTTTCTTTTTTATTTTTTGTCCCAAGACACTGGGAGACTTATCCCAGATCAGGCAAGGTTCTCATTGATATGTCACTCCAGGTGTTAATTTTCAGATTAGGCCTATTGATAATAAAAGATTCTCTGAATCCTCAAGCTTCTAACCTAACACAATCCAGGAGAAATTTCCCTTGTTGCTTCTTCCCATACCTAGAATCACAGTTACAATTATTCTACATTATATATGTGATCTATTTTTCAAGATGTTTAGCTATCATTAATTTGACCAGAAGCCTGGTTATACATCATGTAATACAAAAGGCAACAATCTTATAAAATAAAAAGATTACAAATAACACAGCTAGTAACAAAATAATTAAGGTTACAAACAGGGATTTAAGCCATGAGCTTTCAGGACCAAACCATCTTTCTAAAAGATTACCAAGGCTGGGAAATGGATCATCAAAGGCAGCAATCTGATTTTTCATGTGACTCATTAAATGTGTTTCATCTGGTGTGTAAACACAATGTTCAGTTTGAATTATAGCACAAGTACCCCTTTGAGTTGCTGTAAGGATATCAAGGGCCATATGATTTTATAATACAGCTTTTCTCATCATAAAGACCACAAAATTTAGTAGGCTAATAACCTGGTTGCTATCACTTAATGCTTTTTAAGTGAATTTTGTTATGACTTCAATGTGAGGAATAACATTTTCCAATCCTACTGAAGGTATAAAAATAGCTTCTAAGTGATCATACCAGTTAAATACAGATCTCTTGGTCCATCAGGCTTGTATTGATGGTAAATATGCTGGAGTCACTTCTAAATTTGTATGCAAGTGGCCTGGGGCCCAAGAAAATCTTAAAGTATACCTCCCAAGCCAGTCTGGTAGAAGCGAAGGCCATAAATTAAACCCACAAAGCCACTGAGTCCCGTTAGGTGCCTGTCATCCAATATATTTCTGGACATCTGACCCAATCTGTTTCAACCATCCCATGACTGAGGCAACATCCTTTCTAATAGTCTAGAGACATTTTTTTTTTTTTTTTGTCTGAAATTTTTTTTGTTGCTCTGATTGAGCTTGAATAACCTTAAGCGAAAATTCATATTCACGGCCAGGGTCAGAATAAGTATGTTTGATAGGCCAAGTGGGTTCCATCTAGTGATATCAGAAGTAGCCCAGACAGCTATAATTCCTTTATTTTAAAATAAACTTTCTCAGAACCAACCAATCAGAGCCTTGGAAGGGAGAAACCCACTAAGGTAAACCAGATACTGGATGCAGGTAATTGACCACAAACCCAATAATTTGATGAATTTCTAAAATTTGCATGAGATCACGCCCATGATAGGAAAACATTTGATTTGTATAAGAGTCCAAGAAACTAAGAAAATGTTATGAAAAATCATACGTGTTAGGTGCAAAATTTTGGGACAGCTGTGTACTTTTGCTGTCTGATTCTCATCCTGGTTTTGGTGTTTCCTTATTATCAGAGAGTTGCTTTAAGGTGAGTTTGAGCTCAGCAGTTCTCCCTATAGACCAGAATGGTACATGAGCCATTTTTAAGTGGGAAATATGAATCCAAGATTAAATTCCCTTCATTTTACTGCCATGAGCTACTCAAAAGAAGCTGATAAGACCCTTTCCATTTAGGTTGGAAGGAGTCCTTTAAATGATGTCTTTTCCAATGTACATTGTTAGTCATGGGAAATCTGATTTTCATTTGAGGATAGATTATTGTGATAATCTTCAGAAAAAAGTTTAGAATGACTTGTCAATAATTTGATTAAACACTTTCAATAAGATGATATATCTCCCTTAAGTAATATCAAATCGTATAGTGCTTCAATCAATCTCATTGGTCTCCCTGTAATAATATCAAAGGGAAATAAGTGATGTTTGCCCGAGGAATGGATCTGAGATTTAAGAGAACCAATGGAAGGGGTTTAGGGCAAGGTAAGGAATAAGCATCCATAATTTTAGCCAATTTTATTTTAATTGTTCCATTCGTCCTTTCCACAAACTCAAAAGATTTGGGGTGATAGGCACAATGGAAATGTTGCGTAATTGGCTAACATTTATAAATTTCCTAAATAATTTGTCCAGTAAAGTGGGACCTTCTATCACTATGTAGATAGAAGGAGATTCCCCAGATGGAAATTACTCTTTCTAAAAGCAACTTCCCTATCTATTGTGCCATGGCCCTTCTGCATGCTTAAAGATTTGAGTACAAAGTAATTAGGAAACTTGCATATTTCTACAACATGTAACACTTTAGTATAATTGCTAGAATTATGACTGATAACATTAAATCAGGACATATCAGATGTTAGGGATTCCATATAAATTTTGGATTTCTGTAATGATATTTATCTATATATTACAACCTAAAATTTGCTTTTAATCACTTGATAACATTTTTGAAGTAAAAATATTAAGCAAACTTAGCTTAACATTTCTTTCTTTTTTTTTTTTAACATTTATTTCTGAGGTTCCTCAGAGATGTTTCTTCAAAGCATCCATCCCAGTGTCAGGTGGAGACTAAAAAACTTAGATTTTGATATTTGGAAATGTTATTAGAAATATCAAAAAGATTCTAAAACACAGGATCATAGATCGCTGAAGCAACACCTATTCACTTAACCAATGTCACAAAGAAAATAAATATAGATCATTTAAGGGCACAGAAACTCACAGAATCTGTTATCAAAAGGGGAACTTCAGTTCAGTTCAGTTGCTCAGTCATGTCTGACTCTTCGAGATCCCACGGACTGCAGCACGCCAGGCCTTCCTGTCCATCACTAACCTCTGGAGCTTGCTCAAACTCATATCTGTCAAGTTAGTGATGCCATCCAATCATCTCATCCTCAGTCGGGCCCTTCTCCTCCTGCCTTCATCCTTCCAAACATCAGTGTCTTTTCCAGTGAGTCAGTTCTTCGCATCAGGTGGGCAAAGGATTGGAGCTTCAGCTTCAGCATCAGTCCTTCCAATGAACACCCAGGACTGATGTCCTTTAGGATTGACTGGTTTGATATCTTTTAAAGTCCAAGGGACTCCCAGGAATCTTATCCAACACCACAGTTCAAAAGCATCAATTCTTCAGTGCTCAGCTTTCTTTATGGTTCACCTCTCATATCCGTACATGACTACAGGAAAAACCATAGATTTGAGAGGATTGGACCTTTGTTGGAAAACTAATGTCTCTGCTTTTTAATATGCTGTCTAGGTTGGTCATAACTTCTCTTCCAGGTAGCAAGCATTTTTTAATTTCATGGCTCCAGTCACCATCTGCAGTGATTTTAGAGCCCAAGAAAATAGTCTGTCATTGTTTCCATTGTTTTCCCATATATTTGCCATGAAGTGATGGCACCAGATGCCATGATCTTCGTTTTTTGAATGTTGAGTTCTAAGCCAGCTTTTTGACTCTCCTCTTTCACTTTCATCAAGAGGCTTTTCCATTCTTCTTCACTTTCTGTCATACGGGTGGTGTCTGAACTTATTGATATTTCTCCTGGCAATCTTGATTCTAGCTTGTGATTCATCCAGCCTAGCATTCCTCATGATGTACTCTTCATGTAAGTTAAATAATCAGAGTGACAATATACAGTAAATATACAAATTGAGGTACTCCTTTCCCAAGTTGGAACCAGTCTGTTGTTCCATGTGCAGTTCTTACAGTTGCTTCTTGACCTGCATACAGATTTCCCAGGAAGCAGGTCAAGTGGTTTGATATTCCCATCTCTTGAAGAATTTTCCACAGTTTGTTGTGATCCACACTGTCAAAGGCTTTGGTGTAGTTAATAAAGAGAAAGTAGATGTTTTTCTGGAACTCTCTTGCTTTTTCCATGATCCAGCGGATGTTGGCAATTTGATCTCTGGTTCCTCTGCTTTTTCTAAATCCAGCTTGAACATTTGGAAGTTCTCAGTTCATGTGCTGTTGAATCCTCGCTTGGAGAATTTTGAGCATTACTTTGTTAGCATGTGAGACGAGTACAAATGTGCAGTAGTTTGAACATTCTTTGTCATTGCCTCTCTTTGAGATTGGAATGAAAACTGACCTTTCCCAGTCCTGTGGCCACTGTGAAGTTTTCCAAAGCATCTATTTCTGCTTTATCGACTATGACAAAGCCTTTGACTGTGTGGATCACAATAAACTGTGGAAAATTCTGAAAGAGATGGGAATACCAGACCACCTGATCTGCCTCTTGAGAAATTTGTATGCAGGTCAGGAAGCAACAGTAAGAACTGGACATGGAACAACAGACTGGTTCCAAATAGGAAAAGGAGTACATCAAGGCTGTATATTGTCACCCTGTTTATTTAACTTATATGCAGAGTACATCATGAGAAACGCTGGACTGGAAGAAACACAAGCTGGAATCAAGATTGCCGGGAGAAATACCACTAACCTCAGATATGCAGATGACACCACCCTTATGGCAGAAAGTGAAGAGGAACTAAAAAGCCTCTTGATGAAAGTGAAAGTGGAGAGTGAAAAAGTTGGCTTAAAACTCAACATTCAGAAAACAAAGATCATGGCATCCGGTCCCATCACTTCATGGGAAATAGATGGGGAAACAGTGGAAACAGTGTCAGAGTTTATTTTTCTGGGCTCCCAAATCACTGCAGATGGTGACTGCAGCCATGAAATTAAAAGACGCTTACTCCTTGGAACGAAAGTTATGACCAACCTAGATAGCATATTCAAAAGCAGAGACATTACTTTGCCAACAAAGGTTCATCTAGTCAAGGCTATGGTTTTTCCTGTGGTCATGTATGGATGTGAGAGTTGGACTGTGAAGAAAGCTGAGCACTGAAGATGCTTTTGAACTGTAGTGTTGGAGAAGAGTCTTGAGAGTCCCTTGGACTGCAAGGAGATCCAACCAGTCCATTCTGAAGGAGATCAGCCCTGGGATTTCTTTGGAAGGAATGATGCTAAAGCTGAAACTCCAGTACTTTGGCCAGCTCATGGGAAGAGTTGACTCATTGGAAAAGACTCTGACTCTGGGAGGGATTTGGGGCAGGAGGAGAAGGGGACGACAGAGGATGAGATGGCTGGATGGCATCACTGACTCGATGGACGTGAGTCTGAGTGAACTCCCGGAGTTGGTGATGGACAGGGAGGCCTGGCGTGCTGCAATTCATGGGGTCACAAAGAGTTGGACATGACTGAGCAACTGATCTGATCTGATCTGAGTGCAGCATTTTAACAGCATCATCTTTGAGGACTTGAAATAGCTCAGCTGGAATTCCATCACCTCCACTAGCTTTGCTCATAGTGACACTTCCTAGGGCCCATCTGCCTTCAGACTCAAGGATGCCTGGCTCGAGGTGAGTGATCACACCATCATGGTTTTCTGGGTTGTTAAGATCTTGTATAGCTGTTTTGTATATTCTTGCCACCTCTTCTTAACATCTTCTGCTTCTGTTAGGTCCATACCATTTCTGTCCTTTATTGTACCCATCTTTCCATGAAATATTCCCTTGGTATCTCTAATTTTCATGAAGAGATCTCTAGTCTTTCCCATTCTATTGTTTTCCTCTATTTCTTTGCATTGGCCCCTTAGGAAGGCTTTCTTACCTCTCCTTGCTTTTCTTTGGAACTCTGCATTCAGATGGGTTTATCTTTCTTTTCTCCTTTACCTTTAGCATCCTTCTTTTCACAGTTATTTTTGTAAGGCTTCCTCAGACAACCATTTTGCCTTTTTGCAAAGGAGCATTTAGACAAAATAAAATTTCCAATCTTGCATTAGCTTACTTAACAAAGTTAACTTCAATCTAAATTTAGTTAGTCCTGACTGTGTATTGTAGACCTAGAAAAATATGTGCAATCTAAAAGTTGAAAGTTTGATTTTATTTGGTGGGAATTTTAGGACTTGACCCCAGGAGACAGTATCTCAGGTGATCCCGAGAAAGCAGGGATAGAGCAAGGCTATATACAAGATTTCAGTGAGGGACAGGTCATCTGAATATTAAAAGGTTTACTGCTAATTAAGAGAAAACTAAATCTCTTTCATAAAGAGATTTAGCCATCTTCTATGTATGGGAAGATGCAAGCTTTTGGGCTTGCTGAAATCATTTCTTTCATATGCATCTAGTTATTTGGGGCCAATCCTGCTTTCTTTATTGTTCACATACTAATTTCTTATTTCCTTTAAGAGATGGAAAATGTGGCTGATGGCCCCTTCTCATATCACCCACCTCCCAGCATCTCAGCTCTTACTGGGGAGGAAGTAGGTGATGGCTTCCAAAGAGCTGACTTTGTTTCACCTGGGCTCAGAAATTTGCATTTGGAAAAGTCTTGTTTACTGGAAGACTTTAGAGCAGAACACATTTCATTTCATAGTATAAAACTTTTTCCTTAGGGTTCCTCTTCATAATCTCTCATTACTTTTTGTATCCAGCCTTTCATTTTTCCTCTAAATAAAATTAACCAACTTATTTGTTCTCACTAAAATGTAATTTCATTTCTCATATCTCCTTTACTAAAAACATACATTTTATTTCCTACGGTATCCTGAAAAGTTGCTGTATTATTTCTAATAGCTTTAATTACATGTTTAAATTAGAATCCTCAACTGTTAAAACTTTAATTTTAATAAAACTAAGAAGCAAGCGATTATGAACTGTCTTTACATTGGCATTTTATAAATTAGTGAGCTTAAACATCAGTAATAATTTTTAAAATCATTTGTCGTCTTATACTACTGAGCGTGCATGCAGACATTTTCATTAACATTTTCAAAATGCCTTTTTTTTTTTTAATTTAGTAATTGATGTTTCAGTATTTTCTAAATAAACTTTCATCACTTAGTTTAAATGGGCACAGCTTTAGAATCTTAAATTTTCAAACATCTGGAAAGGTCATTTTGACAACTACAAAGTGGCACTTGCCAAGAGTGTTGCCAGCTCCTGAACAACAAAGGCATTTGCCATCAGCCTCTGCAGAGATTGAAACCTGTGCTACTGCAGCTGTTGACCTTCAACATGCCCTGAGGGAATTCAAGTGGAGTGAGGCACTCCGTGCTCCAGGGAATCTTGTGGAACAGGTCTTCAGATAGATATTTTCAGGAACTGATTTCATGATCCCAATCTTTGCATCTCTTCATACCTCGAAAAACACTAAGTCCTTTCATGATGACATCAGATCCTGATGACTAGCAGAAAACCTTTTGTAAACACTTGATTGCATTGAACCCCTGCTTCACCAAAATCTTTTATATTGACTTTCCCCCTGGCCCCTACCTCTTTGGTGCAATCTCTCAGAACTATCTGAGGTGCTGTCTCCCAGGTTGCAGTCCTCATTTTGCTTCAAATAAAACTTAACTAGAAATTCTCAAGTTGTGCATCTCTTTTATTTGACAGTTGTGGTGACCCTGAAGGGACCCAGAGTGGGCTTACCTCCTTTGCCTGAACCCCACAAGCAACCAGAGCTTTGGTACCAGCAGCAGCCCCTTGCACCCATCTGCCTCCTTGGAGAGTGTAGACTAATTTGTGTAAGTCTTCCCTGGTTCTCAAATCTCCCATATTCATTGAGATTCTGAGTTTTATTTGGCAATGGAGCAGGTTACCTGCTCCTTTCCAGTTGGAAAGACTCAGTG
Organism: Bos indicus; assembly: GCF_029378745.1. Classification (NCBI taxonomy): domain Eukaryota; kingdom Metazoa; phylum Chordata; class Mammalia; order Artiodactyla; family Bovidae; genus Bos; species Bos indicus. Next base: position 13,654,257 of record NC_091783.1, read on the forward strand.
GGAGCAGGTGAAATATTAGGGGCATACCCACACATGGTCTAAACACTCAGTGGGACTTGATTGAAAGATACAAAGAAATTCCCACCCAGTCAAAAGATACTTGGTAGGGGTGCTAGCTGCAGATAACCAGGGGAACACCCACACAGTGGAAATGTACTGAGGGGGGTTCAATTTAAGGAAACTGAGGGATACCCGTGGCTCAGTTGAAAAGATACTGTGGCTACTCCACTGTAGGGGACTGAGTAGTCTTGACTGAGTGGTTAGGTAAGAGGCTGATCTGACACATTTTTCTTCAATTTGTCTGTCTTCATAGAATCTGTTAGGATAAAAGTGAGGAAAATACATGAGAGCTTTGCTCCAAAGAAAAGGGACAAGACTCCTTCCAGCCAGTTATGGCTTTCTCAGGTGATTGAGAAACCTATGGCAGTGGTGGAGGCCGGGTCCTCCTACTTTGCAGCGGTCCCATAGGGAAACCCACTCAATTAAAACACTAGCTCATTTGGGGGTCACAGTATGAATTGGCCATTCAGCAACCTGAGCAGCCATGGAGGTCTTAGTTTGCCAGATGCAGAATTGGAGACATGTAAGAGGAGCTGAAATGAATCTGGGGTGACACTTGGAGGAGTTAAGCTCACAAGCAGCACATAGGCCCACCAAACAGTTTCACTAGTGATGGCTAATCCCTGAAAAATTCAACTTAAAATGGGAAACAGAATCTCAAAAACAGAAATGAAGGATGTCAGAAAGCCAACCTCTGACAAACACTCTAGCCGATCCAGTACAATACATATATAGCTCATACTTGCAAGTACTTAATTAATTGGAGAAATTATACTAAATGAGATCTCAACAAAGTGCCCAAACTGAGGTTCTTTTGATATTCCAAAATTGATATTTTTTCACGCACAGTTAGAAAAAGCCTGCTGTAAGGTCAAACAGACTGAATGGAATGCTTACTTTGGTATCTAGAAAGTTCTAAAAGAGTGAACAGTAGAGTAACTTCTTTCAGAAAATCAACAAGAAATTGCTTGAAAGTATATAAAAACTAAAAAAAGGCCACTAGCACTGACTCTGCCAGGCCATAGGTCTAGTGGAAATGGAAAGTCACATTTGGTATTTAGCCCATCTGGCATTTTATTTCTGGGGATCACTTTGCCGTCTTTTGGGGGTGTTCTTGCCACTTGGCTTTTGATTTCTGGGCATCTCTTTGCCTTTTGTTTTATTTGGAGTATGATGCCCAGCTGGTGAGGTTCTGGTTTGGATTGGTATTGTTGGTTTGGTTTGCATGCACAGGCATCTGGTACAAAATGCTAGACGTAATGTGGGAATTGTTCCCTCTAAGGTTCCAATGCCCCACCTGGGAACCCCTTGGAAAAAAAAATTTTGACTGGTCAATCTGTAGCTATGATCCAATGCCAAGAAAAATGGCCTAAAAACTTTAGATCTTTATTGACATAGGATAGGAAAATGGACTAAAGTTCCCTTATGTTCAGGACTTCCTCCTGTAATTAACAGGCTGAGGCTAATCAAACTAAGACCCCCCACTTCTCAAGAGGGACAATCCCTGCTGGGACCAAACTGCCCTTGTTATCGGGGCCAGTTTGAGCACTATCTGGTCTAAATTTTGGCAATAAAACTATGACCACAGAAAAATTTTGACAATGTGGTCACAATATTCTTTAGACTCCAGAGACAGCTTGAAGAAAAAATTATCTCTTTAAGAATTCTTGCCCTGAGGAAATAACTCCCCCTATACCTTTACACCTGGAAAAGGTAATGGCAACCCATTCCAGTGCTCTTGCCTGGAAAATACCATTGGCAGAGGAGCCTGGTAGGCTGCAGTCCTTGGGGGTCTCTAGGAGTTGGACACGACTAAGCAACTTCACTTTCACTTTTCACTTTCATGCATTGGAGAAGGAAATGGCAACCCACTCCAGTGTTCTTGCCTGGAGAATCCCAGGGATGGAGGAGCCTGATGGACTGCTGTCTATGGGGTCACACAGAGTCAGACACGACTGAAGCGACTTAGCAGCAGCAGCAGCATACCTTTACACCAGAGCTCTCTGGATCACTTATCTGGACACAATTTCTAATTCCTGAAAAATAAAAAAATAAAGAAAGAAAGAAAAAGAAAGAAAGGGAGAGGAGACAAAGCCTTTTAAAATCTTGTTCCAACCATTGTTTACTACTAGTGAGTTTTGTATTGTGACATCTGGTTTATAACTAAGTTTGGAAAACAAAGCTATAGGATTTCTTTTGTGTCTATGTATGTCTCAGTGTGTGACTTTGTTTTCTGGATAATATTGCTGATTGCTGAGATTAGTTTGTAAATGAGCTCTAATCTAATTGGCCTTAAAAAAAAAAAAAAAAAAAAGTAAGTGCTTACAAATCAAATAATTCTAAATACCAGAGAAATTTACCTAAATAATTTCAGGTTCATGTGAACTAAGAAATGTTTAGTATTAAGTATTAAATATGTGATATTAATGTTTGCTTGTTTGACCTAACTAATATAGACCTATCTAAGAGTAATTAACATTAAGAAAAATATTTTTATTGTACCTAGGCTTAAAATGTTAAATATTATCATATCTGCTACAAGTTTGTGAGCAAGGAAATTACCTTGAGTGAAGAAACTTCTAAAAAATGTAAATGAGATATGAGTTTTTAGATAAATCTATTAAGAATGCTTTAGGAATGTCTGTCTAAAATAGTCTCTCCATTTTGGGGTAACCTGAATTTCTAAGGGTTGTACTAAACTAAGTGTTGGAAGTCTATTGAATAGCTAAGTCATTTCCAAATAAGATTTTGAGACATTTATTACTAATTGAACACTAATTTCCTCTTACAGAGAAACTAAAGAGATTTGGGACTTAAAAATAAATAATGTTTGGTGCCATTCTAAAATTTTCTCTCCAAGAAAGCAAAGGTTTTAGAAATTATCACTGGTATTTATACTCACCAATCTATAAAATGTTAAAAGTCAGTTCTTTGTTGCTTAAGGAAAGTAGGAAGTGGTTTTTTTTTTTTTTTTTTTTTGGTAAGAAAAAAAAGTTATGAGGAATGGGATTGAATTTTGTGAAGGGGAAGGAGGTAAACTTGACTTACAGATGACTTTTTAGGATGAAAAAACACAGTAATGGGTATAGAAGCTGAAAAGAAGTTTTGTGGATAGTGAACCATGAGAAAAGAGTTTTGTACGTAGTTAGGACTAAGCTTAACATAAATTTAATTAAGTTTACCTTTTAAATAAAGTAAGTTGGTGCAAAAACTTGAATTTAGCTTTTCTCTCTGTTAAGGACACCTTTTCTTCAGAGGTTGAACTGCCTTTGATAATAGATTTAAGTTTCTCTATCTCTTAAAGGAATTGTTCTGAAATCCTTTGGATTTCACTTTGACTAAGTGAATAGCTGTTTCACAATGACCTATGATCCTATTTGACTGAGTGTTCTAAACCTTTTTGATATTTGTTGACAAAACTTCCTAAATCATTCTAATGAAGAGCTTGATTTCTAGCTAACTTTGGGATGCCTCAGAGGGCCCTTGAAACATCACAAAGAGATATTACACTAGTTAGGTTCATTTTGTATACAAAAATACATGGTAAGTATTATCAACTGAGTAGTAAGTCTTGGGTTATATTGTATGGTAAATGTTCCTAGTATAGTTATCCTAGAAAATATGTGGAACTTCTGATATGTTTGGATAAAATGTTATCAGTCATAATTCTAGTTGCAATCTCAAAATATTGTCATAGCACTAACCAAGTTTTGCAAAAATGCTTCCTCTTCAAGAAGGTTTATAGAAAGGATTTTTGGATAAATACCGATTTCTAAACTGGGTGAGGATTCTAACAGAAAAGCTTATGGCTTCACAAAGGTTAACAAAAGGACTGAATGAACTGGTGAATATGCTTACCACTTTCATGTTTTCTATCTGAAAAATTGCCAGTTTGAATCTGTGTCTTCCAGGTGTAAGAAAAAATTATTCCCCTCAAACTAATTATGACAGTAATTTTATAAAATTATATTTTATAAACAAATTGAAACATTTATCTTTTCTATCTGAACCCTCCAGAGATTGGAAACTCTTCGTTTCCAGTAACTTTATCAGATAAATTAGGAAAGTTATCTCACTAATAGGTATAGAAATCTCAAGGAATTTTGGAGACCTTGAGAAGGGAGGAATTCACATCTTAATTTGGTTATATTTGGTTAAAATGATGATGATTTTAGGCAGAAAAAAATGTTTCAATAAATGTTAAATCCTAGTTTGTTAATGGAGGCCTGTATCTACTAAGATGCATTTCCTGGATAGATCTTTGCTGTTAGAGTATATTATGTAAAATTTAATTAAACTATTTAATGATGCTCTAGGTTTATTTCTGAAGCTATCATTGGATAAAGATCAAATGTTTCAATCTACAACCAAGACTGGAAAAAGACATAATTTAAGAAACTGTCTCCAATCTGGATGGAAGCACCTGTCAGCTACTCTTAACTGACACATTCACAGTGAAACTGAAGGGATATTGACTCTTGGACTAACTCCCACTTCCAAAGGCCCCTAAGGTGGACTGGTCTATACAGAGGCCTGCCAGCTCAAACTCACATTAAAACGATGCTCAAAGAGAGGCAATGGCACCCCACTCCAGTAGTTTTGCCTGGAAAATCTCATGGATGGAGGAGCCTGGTAGGCTGCAGTCCATGGGGTCACTAAAAGTTGGATATAACTGAGCATCTTCACTTCCAATTTTCACTTTCATGCATTGGAGAAGGAAATGGCAACCCACTCCAGTGTTCTTGCCTGGAGAAGCCCAGGGACGGGGGAGCCTGGTGGGCTCCCATCTATGGGGTCGCACAGAGTCGGACCCGACTGAAGTGACTTAGCAGCAGGATGAGAAAAAGATGACATCAGAAGTAAGACAGCTTACCCAAGATGCTGATGTGATTTGTATGATCATTCACAATGTTTTCTTGAGTCCTTGGACCTATTCCTATCAATAAAATGTTTTCTGTCATGACAATGATTCTATGCTACTTTAAAACTCAATCCAATTGTTGGGTTTGGCCAATTAGCTGTGTTTAGTACACCTGGTTCACCTTGATGGATTTCTGTCCTCCAGGGCTCTGATTGGATACTACCTAGGAAATTTATTTTAGATGAGAGTACAGTTCTGTTCTGTCTATTCCTGATATCACTAAATGGTAGACTCTCACCTGGCCAATTAATAATACCTGCTCTGATGCTGGCCATAGATTTAAATTTTCTCTTCAGTTCAGTTCAGTCGCTCACTGTTTCCACTGTTTCCCCATCTATTTCCCATGAAGTGATGGGACCAGATGCCATGATCTTCGTTTTCTGAATGTTGAGTTTTAAGCCAACTTTTTCACTCTCCACTTTCACTTTCATCAAGAGGCTTTTTAGTTCCTCTTCACTTTCTGCCATAAGGGTGGTGTCATCTGCATATCTGAGGTTATTGAGATTTCTCCCGGCAATCTTGATTCCAGCTTGTGTTTCTTCCAGTCCAGCGTTTCTCATGATGTACTCTGCATATAAGTTAAATGAAGAGGGTGACAATATGCAGCCTTGACGTACTCCTTTTCCTATTTGGAACCAGTCTGTTGTTCCATGTCCAGTTCTAACTTTTGCTTCCTGACCTGCATACAGATTTCCCAAGAGGCAGATCAGGTGGTCTGGTATTCCCATCTCTTTCAGATTTTCCAGTTTCATGTGATCCACACAGTCAAAGGCTTTGGCATAGTCAATAAAGCAGAAATAGATGTTTTTCTGGAACTCTCTTGCTTTTTCCATGATCCAGTTTTCTCTTAGGGTTATTCAAATTCAATCAGAGTGACAAACTGAGTCTTAGTCAAAAAAACTAACCTCTCATCTATTAAAAGGAAAACCCCCACAGTTATGGGATGGATCTTTATGGTTAGCACCAGGCTTTGGTTGTTAAAGTTCAAAAGCTCCTGTACGTTGAGAACTATTAAATCATATTAAAAATGATAAACCTAGTAATATTATGAGACAAGGTTGGGTTCTATATGAACTATGCCTATTATTACCCTTAGAGAGAGTGATTGATATAGAACTCAGTGGATTTGTGGCACTAATATATGGCCTTAACATCTACAGGGGTGGATACAAAAGTGTAGCCTGGGATTCTGATGAATTTAAGGTCATACACAAGAGGTAATCCCAACCAATCTACCATTGATATTATCCAAATGGGTCAAAACATCTGTACTCTATTAGTATGACAACTTAGCAGCTATTTTTTTGTGGGCATGAGCCTTCAGTGGGATTGGAGGAGGTAATTGGCCACACTGAAGACTTAACAACTTTCATAAGCTTTAAATGATAATAACTGGGCTATAAGTCTATTGAATTCTGAGATCTCTTTGATGAGAAAGGCATTGCTACACAACTGCAAGGCCCTTGACAACTTACCTCATCTCAGGGAGTTATCTGTGCTATAATTCAAACTGATTGCTATATTTTCATACCTGATAAATCCTTTAATGTAACACAATTGATGAACCATATGAAAAATCAAATTTTTGCTTTAAGTTACCATTCCCTAGTCTTGACAATTTAAAAAAAAACTGGTTTGGTGTGGGAGGCTCATGGATAAAATATTTACTTTTAATTCCACTAATGTTATTAACTATACTATTTGTATTTTGCCTGTTTCACAAGATTATTGTTTCTTGTATTACCAAATGTATGATTAAGCCTCCAATGAAAATAATGACTAGACTTGAAGCAGTTGATCAAATGAATAGCTTGATATGGGATCAATGATTGTAATAGTGTAACTTTAGATATTGGAAGATGCAACAAGAGGGAATACTTTCCTGGACCATAACTAGAAGACAGGTGTCCAGAGATCTTGGATTATGAAGACCTAGCCCAGTAATATCACATTGAGTGGCCTATCAGCAAAAACCTTCTTCAGAAATGGGAATGAGCCTTCCCAGCAACACTGGTCATGAAAGTATGCCCAGAAAATATGGTCAGATTTATGACCACAAGGGGGCCATACTACAAATGGCACTTACCTAGAGCATTGCAAATGACTGAACAACAAAGACATTTGCCATCCACCTCCGTTTGCCATCCACCTCTACGGAGACTGAACCCCATTCTGCTATAGCTGTTGACCTTCAACAACCCCTGATGGAGCTCAGGGTGGAATGAGGAACTCTGTGCTCAAGGGAATCTAGTGAGGCAGGTTTTTAGATAATTGGATGTTTTTAGGAACAAATTTTATGATTTCAGTCCTTGCATCTCCTCAGATCTAGTTCAGTTCAGTTCACTCAGTCATGTCTGACTCTGCGACCCCATGAATTGCAGCACTATAGGTCTCCCTGTCCATCACAAACTCCCAGAGTTTACCCAACTCATGTCCATTGAGTCGGTGATGCCATCCAGCCATCTCATCCTCTGTCGTCCCTTCTCCTCCTGCCCCCAATCCCTCCCAGCATCAGGGTCTTTTACAATGAGTCAACTTTTCCCATGAGGTGGCCGAAGTATTGGAGTTTCAGCTTCAGCATCAGTCCTTCCAATGAACACCCAGGACTGATCTCCTTTAGGATGGGCTGGTTGAATCTCCTTGCAGTCCAAGGGACTCTCAAGAGTCTTCTCCAACACCACAGTTCAAAAGCATCAATTCTTCGGCACTCAGCTTTCTTCACAGTCCAACTCTCATATCCATACATGACCACTGGAAAAACCATAACTTTGACTAGACAGACTTTTGTTGGCAAAGTAATATCTCTGCTTTTTAATATGGTATCTAGGTTGGTCATAACTTTCCTTCCAAGGAGTAAGGGTCTTTTAATTTCATGGCTGCAAACACCATCTGTAGTGATTTTGGAGCCCATTAAAAATAAAGTCTGACACCGTTTCCACTGTTTCCCCATCTATTTGCCATGAAGTGATGGGAACCAATGTGATGATCTTAGTTTTATGAATATTGAGCTTTAAGCCAACTTTTTCCCTCTCCTCTTTCACTTTCATCAAGAGGCTTTTGTGTTCCTCTTCACTTTCTGCCATAAGGGTGGTGTCATCTGTATATCTGAGGTTATTGAGATTTCTCCCAGCAACCTTGATTCCAGCTTGTGCTTCTTCCAGCCCAGCATTTCTCATGATGTACTCTGCATATAAGTTAAATAAGCAAGGTGACAATATACAGCCTTGATGTACTCCTTTTCCTATTTGGAACCAGTCTGTTGTTCCATGTCCAGTTCTTACTGTTGCTTCCTGACCTGCATATAGGTTTCTTCAGAGGCAGGTCAGATGGTCTGGTATTCCCATCTCTTTCAGCATTTTCCACAGTTTATTGTGATCCACATAGTCAAAGGCTTTGGCATAGTCAATAAAGCAGAAATAGATGTTTTTCTGGAACTCTCTTGCTTTTTCCATGATCGAGGGGATGTTGGCAATTTGATCTCTGGTTCCTCTGCCTTTTCTAAAACCAGCTTGAACATCTGGAAGTTCACGGTTCATGTGTTGCTGAAGCCTGGCTTGGAGAATTTTGAGCATTACTTTACTAGCGTGTGAGATGAGTGCAATTGTGCGGTAGTTTGAGCATTGTTTGGCATTGCCTTTCTTTGGGATTGGAATGAAAACTGACCTTTTCCAGTCCTGTGGCCACTGCTGAGTTTTCCAAATTTGCTGACATATTGAGTGCAGCACTTTCACAGCATCATCCTTCAGGATTTGAAATAGCTCCACTGGAATTCTATCACCTCCACTAGCTTTGTTTATAGTGATGCTTTCTAAGGCCCACTTGACTTCACATCCCAGGATGTCTGGCTCTAGGTGAGTGATCACACCATTGTGATTATGTTAGTCATGAAGATCTTTTTTGTACAGTTCTTCTGTGTATTCTTGCCACCTTTCTTAATATCTTCTGCTTCTGTTAGGTCCATACCATTTCTGTCCTTTATTGAGACCATCTTTGCATGAAATGTTCCCTTGGTGTCTCTAATTTTCTTGAAGAGATCTCTAGTCTTTCCCATTCTCTTTTTTCTTCTATTTCTTTGCATTGATCACTGAGAAAGGCTTTCTTATCTCTCCTTGCTCATATCTAGGGAAACACTAAATCCCTTCGTAGTGACATCAGATCCTCATGACTAACAAAAAGCCTTTTGTAAAATGAGTGCTTAATGGTATTGAACTCCTCCTTCACCCAACCTTATATATTGACCTTCCCCCACTGTTCCTTTGGAGGAGTCTCTCAGAGCTATCTGAGATGTTGCCTTCCAGGCTGCCGTTTTCATTTTGCACTAAATATAACTTACAACTCTCAAGTTGTGCATATTTTTTAGTCAGCACAAATTTGTCAGCAAGGAAAGTAACTCAAATGAAGAAACTTTTAAGGGTGGAAAATGTAAATGAGATTGGAGCTTTTGGACAAACTCTATTAAGAATAATTATGCTTTCAGAATGTCTGTCTAAAATAGTCTTTTCAGATTTTGGTAACCTGAATTTCTAGGGTTCTGCCAAACTAAGTGATGAAAGTTTATTCAATAGCTAGGTCATTTCCAAATAAAATAAAATAAGATTCTGAAACACTGATTACTGGAAACTAATTTCCTCTTACAGAGAAACTAAAGAGATTTTGAGCTACTAATGAATAATGTTTGGTTCCATCCTGAGATGTTTTCTATAAGAAAGTAATTTTTTTTTTCTTTTAAGAAGTTATTATTAGTATTTATGCTCACCAATCTATATAATGCTAAAATAAAGGTCAACTCTTGTTTGCTTAAGGAAAGTAGGATGTGTGTTTTCCATAAAGGAAGTTATGAGGTATGGAATTTTATTTTACAAAAGGAAAAGAAAGTAGGTCTGACTTAAAGATGGCTTTTTAGGATTGAAGAACACAGTAATGGCTACCTACAGAAGCTGAAAAGAAGTTTTTTTGGAAAGCTGACCCTAAGAGAAGAGTTTTGTGCATGGTCAGGACTATGTTTGAAATTTAATTAAGTTTATTTTAAATGAATTTAAAAGTAAGCTAGTACAAAAAAAAAATTGAATTGGGCTTTTCTCTCTGTTAAGAGGAATCTTCAGATGTTGAACTGCCTTTGATAATAGATTTAAGGTTTGTTTTTTTATTTGTTTGTTTGTTTTTCTCTTAATCTATTCTGAAATCCTCTATTGTTACTTTGGCTAAGTGAATAGCTATTGTTTCAAAATGACATATTATCCCATCTGACTTAGTGTTCTAAACGCTTTTGATATTTATTCACAATACTTCCTAATCATTCTAATGAAACACCTTTGACTTCAAGCTAACTTTGGATGCTTCAGAGGGCCTTTGAAACATCCCAAAAAGAGATATTACACTAATTTGGTTCATTTTATGTGCTGAATTACATGGGAACTATTGTCAATTGAGTAATAAATCTTAATTTATATTGTATGGTAAATGTTACTAATATAGGTATCCTAGAAATTATATGGAGTACTTAAAATTCTGATATGTCCAGGTATAATGTTATCAGTCATAATTCTAGTTACTATTCTCAACAGTTGTCACAGCACTAACCACGTTTTTCACAAATACTTCCTCAAGAAGATTTATAGAAAGAACTTTGGGATAAATATAAGATTCTGAACTGGGTGAGAAATTAAAGGATTGGAAAACTGATGACTTCACAAAGGTTAACAAAAGGACTGAATGAACTGACAAATATGCTTATAAAGTTAATTTGTCTGAAAAATAACTGTTTTGAATCTGTTTTCTAGTTGTGAATACAGTTCTCCTCAAACTAATTATGACCTACAGTAATTTGTTAAAATTATGCTTTTGTAAACAAATTGAAAATATGTATCTTTTCTCTGTATCTGACCCCTCAGGAGAATGGAAACTTCTAGGATTCCAGTAACTTTATCAAATAAGTTAGAAAGGTAATCTCACTAACAGGTACAGAAATCTCAAGGAATTTTTGAGACCTTGAAAAGGGAGGAATTCACCTTGATCTGTTAGGTGAAATCTGTGTTAAACCTTTAGCATGATTTTCTTAGCCCTGAGAAGTTTTATTTTAAAAGTTCAGTCTGAGATTCTTTTTATAAAAGTTTCAGCAAAGCAAAAATATCTATAATAAATTATAGTTATAAATAATCAGGTCACATTTATTGAGAGTAGCTCTATTTTGCAAATAAATTAGTCTTAATTTAGTTATATTTGGTCAAAATGAGGGTTATTTTAGGGAGAAAACGTGTTTGAATGAATGTTAAATTCCAGTTTGTTAATGGAAGTCTGTGTCTAACACTCATTTCCTAAATATTTCTTTGCTGCTATGCTATATTAGTGTAAAATGTAACTGAATTATTAAAGACACTCTAAAAAAAAAAAAAAAAAAAAAAAAGACACTCTAAGTTTGTTTCTGAAGCTGACCTTAGTAATCTATCTTTGGATGAAGGTCAGATGGCTCCCAACCTAAAACCAAGACAAGAGAAAGACATAATATAAGGGACTGACTCCAACCTGAATGGAAAAACCTTTTTATCAGGTACTTTTAACTAGCTCATGCACAGTGAAATTGATTCTTCAATTAATTCCCACTTTCAAAGGCTCCTACACTGGACTGGTCTATAGCGAGGACTGGTGACCTCAAACTCACATTAAAATGAGACTCAAACAGAGAAAGCTGCACTACAGTAGGAGGAGAGGAAGATGCTATTAGGAGATAGCTTGCCCAAGTTGCTCAATATGATTTGTATAATCATTTATAAAGTTTTCTTGACTTCTTGGGCCTTTGAATATAAATCACATGTGTTTTTTTGTTTGTTTGTTTTTATCATGGATATGATTCTATGCTAGTTTAAAACTCAATCCAATTGTTGGGTTGTGGTCAATTACATGTGTCTAGTACTCCTGAGTTACCTTGGTGGATTTCTCCCACCCAGAGATCTGATTGAACTCTCCCTAGGAAATTTATTTTACAGGAGAATTCAGCCCAGTTCCATTTTCTCATCATTTAACTAGAGATGATCTCACCTTGTTAATTAAAAACACCTCTTCTAACCCCAGCTATAGATTTAAGTTTACTCTTAGGGTCACTCAAACTCATAGTGATGAGCTAAGTCTCAGTCAAAAACTGTAACATCTTATATATTAAAAGGAAAACTCCCACAAATATGGGATGGATATGATAAATACCAAGCTATGGTATTTTAAGTTTAAAAGCTCCTCTATATTGAGAACAATTAAATCATACTAAAAATGATCAACCTAGTAATATTATGAACCAAGACTGGGTGCCTTATCAGTTCAGTTCAATTCAGTCACTCAGTCATGTTTGACTCTTTGTGACCCCATGGACTGCAGCTCACTAGGCTTCCCTGTCCATCACCAACTCCTGGACCTTGCTCAAACTCATGTCCATCAAGTCAGTGATGCCATCCAACCATCTCATTATCTGTTGTCCCTTTCTTCTCCTGCCTTCAAACTTTCCCTCCATCAGTATTTTTCCAATGAATCACTTCTTAGCATCAGGTGCAAAGCATTGGAGCTTCAGCTTCAGTATCAATCCTTCCAGTGAATATTCAGGACTGATTTCCATTAGGATGGATTAGTTTGATCTCCTTGTTGTCCAAGGGGATATAAGGAGTCTTCTCCAGCACCACAGCTTGAAAGCATCAATTCTTCAGTACTCAGCTTTCTTTATGGTCCAACTCTCACATCCACACAAGACTACTGGAAAAAACCATAGCTTTGACTAGCTGGACTTTTGTTGGTGAGGTAATGTCTCTGTTTTTTAATATGCTGTCCATGTTTGTCATAACTTTTCTTCAAAGGAACAAGCATCTTTTAATTTCATGGCCTTTTTGCATTTCATTTTCTTAGGGATGGCTTTGATCACCACCTCCCATACAATTTTATGCACCTCCATCCATACTTCTTCAGGCACTCTGTCTATCAGATGAAATCCCTTGAATCTATTTCTCACTTCCACTGTAAGGGATTTGATTAGATGGTACCTGAATAACCTAGTGGTTTTTCCTACTTTCTTCGATTTAAGTCTGAATTTTGAAATAAGGAATTCATGATCTGAGCCAGAGTCAGCTCCCAGTTTTGTTTTTGCTGACTGTATAGAGCTTCTCCATCTTTCTAGATATGAAGAGAGGCAAAGATTGGGATCATGAAATCAGTTCCTGAAAATATCTAACTGTCTAAAACTTGTTCCACCAGATTCCCTGGAGCACAGAGTGCCTCATTCCATCCTGAATTCCCCCAGTAGGTGTTGAAGGTCAACAGCTGCAACAGTACAAAGTTCAATCTTTGCCAAGGCAGATGACAAATGCCATTGTTGTTCAGGTACTTGCAATGCTCTTGGCAATTGCCAATTTGTAATTGACAGGTCTCCCTCATGATAAGAAATTTAATCATACTTGGGGTGGGGGCATTTAATAACCATTTCATTATATTTGCTAAGAAGGCTCACTCCTAGTTCTGGAGAAGGGTTTGCTAATAGGCCACTCAATGTGCTAGTACTGGTAACCTGAATTTCTAGGGTTGTGCTAAACTAAGTGATGCAAGTTTATTCAATAGCTAGGTCATTTCCAAATAAAATAAAATAAGATTCTGAAACACTGATTACTAGAAACTAATTTCCTCTTACAGAGAAACTAAAGAGATTTTGAACTACTAGTGAATAATGTTTGGTTCCATTAATGTCTTAATATTCAAAGATCCCTGGAAACCTGTCTTCTAGTTATGGTCCAGGAAAATACTCCCTCTTTTTGCATCCTCTCATATCTAGAGTTACACTATTATAGTCATTGATCATATATTGAGCTATACAATTGATCAACTTCTTCAAGTCTAGCTCTCATTATTTTCCTTGGAGGCACAGTCACACATTTGGTAGTAAAAGAAAAACAATCTTGAAAAACAGGAAAAATACAAATAATATAGGTAATAAGTAGTGGAATTATAAGTAAATATTTCAACCAGAAGCCTTCCACACCAAACCAATTATTTAAGATTTTCAATTATTTAAGATTGTCAAGATTAGGGAGCGGGTCACGTAAGGCAGAAATATAATTGTTCATATGCTTTACCAAATGCATTGCATTACCAGGTTCATCACATATGAAAACTAAGCATTCAGCTTGAATATGGCACAGGTATCTCCCTGAGATGCTGTAAGGTGTCAAGGGCCTTGCAGTTTTGTAGCATCACCTTTCTCATCATAGAAATCTCAGAATTCAATAGGCTAATAACCTGGCTACAATCATTTAAAGCTTGGTGAGTGAAAGTTGTTAAGGTTTCAATATGGCCAATTACATCCTACAATTAAAGACACAAAAATAGCAGCTGAATTGTCATAACTGTAGAATACAGATCTCTTGACTCATCAAAATTTCATCAACATTACACTGGGTGGAGTTATCTCTAATTTGTTACATATATGATCTTGAGTTCATGAGCATCCTAGGCTATACCTTCTTATCCGTCAGCCCCAAGCTACAGGGCAAGGCCATAAATAAGTACCACAAATCCACTGAATTCCATACCAATCACTCTTTCTAAGGGTGAAAATAGGCATAGTTCACAACTGAGGTCTGTAAAATTCAGACTTAAATCGAACAAAATTGGGAAAACCACTTCCTGGTGGCTCAGATAGTAAAGCATCTGTCTACAATCCGGGAGACCTGGGTTCAATCCCTGTGTTGAAGAAGATTCCCTGGAGAAGGAAATGGCAACCCACTCCAGTACTCCTGCCTAGAAAATCCCATGGACGGAGGAGCCTGGTGCCGGCTGCTGCCCATGGGGTCGCAAAGAGTTGGACACGACTGAGTGACTTCACTTTATCACTTTCACTGGACCACTCAGGTATGACCCAAATAAAATCCCTTAAGATTATGCAGTTGAAGTGACAAATAGATTCAAGGCGTTAGATCTGATAGAGTTCCTGAAGAATTATGGGTGAAAGTTCATGACATTTACAGGAGGCAGTGTTCAAAATCATCCCAAAGCAAAAGCTTTGGTTGCTGAAGGAGGCCTAACAAATAGCTTAGAAAAGAAGAGAAGCAAAGGCAAAGGAGAGATGGACAGATATACCCGTCTGAATGCAGAGTTCCAGAGAATAGCAAGGGAAGACAAGAAAGCCCTCCTAAGTGATCGATGCAAAGAAATAGAGGAAAAAAACAGAATGGGAAAGACTAGAAATATCTTCAAGAATATTAGTGATACCAAGGAAACATTTCATGCAAAGATGGGCAAATAAAGGACAGAAATTGTATGGACCTAACAGAAGCAGTAGATACTAAGAAGAGGTGGCAAAAATACACAGAAGCACTATACAAAGATACCCTAGTGGCCCAAATGACCATTAGGGTGTGATCACTCACCTGGAGCCAGGCATTTTGGAGTGGGAAGTCAAATGGGTCTTAGGAAGCATCACTACAAACAAGCTAGTGGAGGTGATGTAAATCCAGCTGAGCTACTTTATATCCTAAAAGATGATGCTGTGAAAGTTCTGCATTCAATATCCTAGCAAATTTGGAAAGCTCAGCAGTGGCCACAGGATTGGAAAAGGTCAGTTTTCATTTTAATCTAAAGAAAGGCAATGCCGAAGCATGTTCAAGCTACTGCATAATTCCACTCATCTCACACACTAGCAAAGTAATGCTCAAAATTCTCCAAGTTAGACTTCAACAATACATGAACCAAGAACTTCCATATGTTCAAGGTGGATTTAGAAAAGGCAGAGGAACCAGGAATCAAATTGCCAACATGTGTTGGATCATAGAAAAGGCAAAAGAATTCCAGAAAAACATCTACTTCCACTTCACTGACTATGCTAAAGCCTTTGAACTTTGTGGATCACAACAAATTGTGATCCTTTCCAAATTGGAAAACTCTTCAAGAGATGAGAATACCAGACCACTTTACCTGCCTACTGTGAAATCTGTATGCAAATCAGAAGCAACGGTTAAAACCGGACATGGAACAACAAACTGGTTCCAAACTGGAAAAGGAGGATATCAAGGCTGTACACTGTCACCCTGCTTATTTAACTTATATGCAGAATACATCATGTGAAATTCTGGGTTGAATCACAAACTGGAATCAAGATTTGGGGAGAAATATCTGTAGCCTCAGATATGCAGATAATGCCATCCTTATGGCAGAAAGTGAAGAGGAACTAATGAGCCTCTTGATGAAAGTGAAAGAGGAGAGTGAAAAAGTTGACTTAAAACTCAGCATTCAACAAACTAAGAACATGGCATCTGGTGCCATCACTTCATGGCAAATAGACAGGGATACAGTGGAAACAGTGACAGACCATATTTTCTTGGGCTCCAAAATCACTGCAGATGGTGACTGCAGTGATGAAATTAAAAGACATTTACTCCTTGGAAGAATAAACCGAGATGGTTTATTAAAATGAAGAGATATTACTTTGCCAGCAAAAATCCTAGTCAGAGCTATGGTTTTTCCTGTAGTCATATATGGATGTGAGAGTTGGACCATAAAGAAGGCTGCTACTGCTAAGTCACTTCAGTCGTGTCCAACTCTGTGGGACCCCATAGATGGCAGCCCACCAGGCTCTGCTGTCCCTGGGATTCTCCAGGCAAGAACACTGGAGTGGGTTGCCATTTCCTTCTCCAATGCATGAAAGTGAAAAGTAAAAGTGAAGTTGCTCAGTTGTGTCTGACTCTTCGCGACCCCATGAACTGCAGCCTACCAGGCTCCTCCGTCCATGGGATTTTCCAGGCAAGAGTACTGGAGTGGGTTGCCATTGCCTTCTCCAAAGAAGGCTGAGCACCAAAGAATTGATGCTTTTGAACTGTGGTGTAGGGGAAGACTCTTGAGAGTCACTTGGACTGCAAGGAGATCAAACCAGTAAGTCCTAAAGGAAATCAGTCCTGAATACTCATTGGAAGTTTCATTGGATGAGGTTGAAGCTCCAATACTTGGCCACCTAGTGGGAAGAACTGACTCATGAAAAACAACCCTGATGCTGGGAAAAGTAGAAGGCAGCAGGAAAAGGGATGATAGAGGATGAGATGGTTGGATGGCATCATCGACTCAATGGACGTGAGTTTTAGCAAACTCTGGGAGATGGCAAAGGACATGAAAAACTGAAGTGCGGTGGTCCATGGGGTGGTGAAGAGTCAGACGTGACTGAGGGACTGAACAACAATATCTGGACAAGTACTAAATCTGTCATGATGACATCAACTCCTCAGGACTAGCAGAAAACCTTTTGTAAAATATGAGCTTGATTGCACTGTACTCTCCTTGTTTCTTTGGAGTAGTCTCTCAGAGCTATCTGAGGTGTTATCTCCAGGGCTGCAGTCCTCATTTTGTCCCAAGTAAAACATAACTCATAATTCTCAAGTCGTGCATCTCTTACAGTTGACACTTTATCCAACAGTTCTTGTCTCATTTACATTTACCTTAAAGTTTTATCACGTTATTTTCTTATAAGAGATTAGTAAGTTTTTATTTATTAATTTAGGAAGTGTCAGACGAGTGTATGCTCCTCAGTTCTGTCTTGTCACAACAAAGATTTGGAGTGACGGACATTAAAGCGCTCAGCATGTCACAGCTCTCGGGTCTTGGACAGACCGTGTTATAGCTCTCAGGTCTCGAATGGACTGTGTTAGACAAATCAGTGTTACAGCTCCATGTTACAGCTCTATTTTATTTAAATAATAACAGGAAAATCCATCCTCGAGGCATGAGGGCATGTCGACCCAAAGACGCGAAGAGAAGAGTGCCCCAAGGCGCGCGCGCATGCACACGCGAGCCCTTTGGCTCCTCTTTGTATTTTTTTATTTTTTTTTTAATTTTATTTAATTTTTAAACTTTACATAATTGTATTAATTTTGCCAAATATCAAAATGAATCCACCACAGGTATACATGTGGCTCCTCTTTTTATATGTTTTTCTTTCCCCCCTGGGCCTGCCCTATGTAAATTGGGTTAGCCAGGAGTGTTGTTTGTTTTACCTGAGGTCCTCACTCCTGTCCTCGGACCTTCCTTTGTTCTATTTTTGTGGGCTTTTCTCTTCCTTATCTTTTAGCCACTGCCATTCTGGACTCCTTTTCCCTATTCTAACTACCTAACAGAAGAATACAGTATTATACTTAATTTTGATGATTCAATGACATCTATATTATTTTAGACAAACAAAAATTAATATCAGGTATCAACTTAAAATTGAATATTTCTCAGTTCACATGAACCTGAAAGTCATCTTGGTCAGTTTTCTTTAAATGTAAGTGTTACCAAATCCAACTTTGCTCTGCTCGCCCCACAACAGGCCAATGAATCTGAGAGACAGGATGTTGAGGCAAGGAAAAGGACTATATTTGGAAAGCAGCTGACTGAGAAGATGGCAGGCTAGCACTTGAAAATAACCATCTTATCAGGGTCTGGATGTCAGATTATTTTATAGATCAGAGATAGAGGGAGGTGAGGAAGCAAAGTAAAAGGGAATTAATCTTGCAAACACCTCCTAGAATGGCAAGCCTCAAGCAAGGGATGCATTAAATTTTCCCTTCCTGTCCACGGGTGGACAAGATTCTGAACAAGGGCATTTCGGTTTAGCATCAGGCAGAGGATCAGGATTCCCTGAAGCAAGCCATTCTGTATGATTATAATAGCAAACTCAATGAAAAACATGTCAGAAAAATAGTTCTATCATGGAGTCAGAATTGGCTTCCTCTCTGCAACCATGCCCCACTGTCAAAGTACAGTACACAATCTTGTAGTAAAAGGGGTGACAACTGTTCTGCTCAGTCAGATGGATCTTTCTAGGAGTGTCTGCCATTTTTACCAGTGCTTCAAATGTTGAAAATTTTCATTCTTTTTTCCATTTTTGGAAAGTATCTATCTTACAACTGTAGACTAAGAAATACTGAACTTCAAATCCATGAGATAGCATCTCAAGTTAAGAAATTTAGTGCTTTTCTATGTATGGGAAGATGCAAGTTAGGGCTCATTAATATTATTTATTTGGTATTTACCTCAGCTATCTGGGCTTGTAATCCTGCATTTTCAGAGTTTGCTGAAGGCTAACCATAGGGGTTGGTTAGAGTGACTGAAGTCTAATGACTGGTATGGGGCAGGTATTCCACTTCCTGAGGACTCACTGGCTCACATTGAAGGGCTGCAATCACTGATTCCATTCCTCAGGTCTTCTTCTCTTGGTCATGAATGATCATTATGTGGGAAACACTACATGATCAACTCTTGTCCCATGGCACTGGGAGGCTCATCCCAGTTAGGGCAAATATTCTTTTTACGCCTATCCAGGTGTTAAGTTTTGGACCAGGCCCTGTCAATAATCAAAAATTCTCTGGATTCTAACTTTAATCCAGGCAACATTTTCCCTTCTAGTGTGATACCTAGAATCACACTACTGCAATTATTTTATGTTGCAAATGTGATTTCCTCAAAATGTTTAGCCATAGAAGTTTTGTTTGAGGTCTATTTGCACATTGATTACTGCAAGAGATAGCAATCTTATAAATTAAACAGGATATAAGTAATGCAGACAGAGACATAGAGCAGCAGAGAGACACAAAGTGCAATTTGAAAACAAAGAACTATAATATTATATTATAGCTAGTTGTAATCCAGTTGTAATAATCAAGTGACCAAAGGATCCATAACTAATTTGATGAGCTAGCTGCAGTTTCACTGCATTGGCCATGTACACTTATGTGTGGTCTAACCTTTGAGACCAGCATATGTTACTGGCAAGATCAACCAGGTAGAGAGAAAAAGATATATGTTCCAAAAGTCATAATCTACCAAATTATTGGAAGTCCTAATTAATTGAAGGAGAAGTTTTTCTTACACCTAGAAAACACAGATTTAAACCAATAATCCTTTCAGATAGAAACCATAAAAGCCATAAACCATAGTTATTAGTTTACTCAGTTTTATGTAAATAATCCTTTTGTTAACAGTTTTATGAAGTCATCAGATCTTTCAATAGAATTTTTCAGATTTCTTTCTCCCTTCAGGATTATGTTCTGAAAGTCAGAAACTTGTAAAGTCCTTTTTATAAATCTTGAAGAGGAGACATTTTGCAAAGGCATTAGAATGAAACCATAACTGTGTATGCTAACAAACGATTTAAAGAAGGCAAATTTAAATTTGATTACTGTTGTGACATATAACACCTTTAGATAACTAAAAGTATGGCTGGTAATATTTTACCAGTATATATCAGATTTTTAGGATCTCTGTATAATCTGTAAAATATCTGCACCATTTACCATATAACTTAAAATTTTTTATTCATTTGACAACTAGTTTAACATACCAAGTAAAACTGATTAGTTTAATATCTCCCTTTGGGCTCCCTCAGAGACCCTTTGAAGCATCCCAAGGTTAGTTAGAGGTCAAAGGAACTTTATTATAATTTGATTTGGGAAACCCTTCAAAGGAATACCAAAACATTTTAAAATACAGCATAACCATAGATCACTGTGAAACTTAGTCAAAGTGACAATAGAAGATTTCAAAGGCAAATACAGATTATTTAAAATACAGATTATTAAAAAAAAAAAAACACTTGATTTCTGTTATCAAAGGCAGTTTCTCATCTTCAGAAAACTTGTCTGTTTTAACAGAGAAAAAATGAATTTACATTTCATAGCAGCTTTATTTAAAAGTTCATTTACTGAATTAAACTTATATTAGGCTTAGTCAATCCTGACTGATCATGTACAAACCCTTTCTGGGGTCCATTTTTCACAAACCCTTCATCACTTATTTCAGCACAGTTTTAAATTTCAAGTTGTAGATTACCTGGAGAGAGCCTAAAACATATATTTATAAGAGTTTACTCAAAACTCTTCTCCTTTATATTTTCATTCCTTAAATGTTCTTTGTTTAACAAAACCTAAAAAAAAATGTTTCTCTGAATAGAAAAAAAAAAAAAAAAAATCCAAATCCAAGTCTTAAGAAATCCTGATCATGCATAACTCTTTTCAGTATTTTTTATTTCCACATCTTCTACTGAAAACACATATCTTAGTTTTCTTGAAGCTTTTTCCACTTTTAGGTACATTTTGGTTGACAAATTTGTAACATATAATACCTTATTTATGTTAAAACCTAGGCACAATGAAAGTATTATACTTAATAATATACTTAATACATTGATGACTCAAGGCCTGTCTTATTATTATAATTAGATCAACAAACTTAACCATTAATACCAGATGCTAATTTAATATTAAATATTTCCCAGTTCCCATGAACCTGAAACTTATTTAACTTGATTTTCCTATAATGAGATTTTTTTTTTTTTTTTTTTGGTTTGTTTATAAGTACTTACTACTGTTATTTAAGCCAATTAAATAGAGCTCTTTTTATAAATCAACCCTGGCAGTGCTATCCAAAAAAGGATATAAACATGTAAACAGCAAGGCCTCAGTTTACATCAAGATTTCAGTTCTGAGTCAGGTACAGCAATGTAAAACCCAACAATAGTTTACAAAAGAGGTTGGATTATAATTGCAATTCTCACAGATGAAACAAGTCAGGCTCACTTGGCTTGATGGCTAAATATCAATATTTGTAGAAAAAGCAACTTCTATTACCTTGGACAAGCAAATTTCTAAATTACTTTACCCTTTCTAAAATTTGTATTAAAAAGACAGCAGAGATAAAGATTTCTGAGAAGACCAAGGAGGACATTTGCATCTCAAAGACACTGGCAAGTTCTTTCTAAGATGACTTTGTTTCCCCTTTATTTAATATTTACAGACTTTATAAAGTGAGCAGAGATGGTTTGGGGAGTGGTAAAAGGATTTTTTGGAACCATCCTTCTGGTCCTATAAAGACTACCTTTGTAAGCCAAGGACAGTTTTGTTTTTTCTTTCCTTCCCCCAAAGAATTGGGTGGCCTCCCCACAAGGATTGACGTACTTATTCACCCATGTTGGAAAGTTTTACCCTCCTCCTCTAGCTTAAGGGAGATGGCCTCTCAGGAAGCCTAGAGGCAACAGTCAGGCTCCCACAAGTCAATCTGGACTGAGGAGGAAAGAAACAAAGGCAACAGGAAAGATAAGGAAGACTGACTGAGGAATCCTCCCTGTATTTCCACTGACCTGATCCTCAGCTTAAAAGAGGTGGAGGAAAGGAGGGCTCTCACCTGCTTGGGTGGCAGTGGGCTGTGGGCCTTTGGAACACACCAGAGAGAACCCTGGCCAGAGTTCCTTAATTGCTTCCATAGCTACTCGCCTGTTTACAAAAGGTTCGCAGAGAAAGAAATGAGAAAACGGTAGAGGAAGACATAGAGGAAGCAGTTAGTACCAGATGTCTGTGCATTACCAAAGTAACCAGAATAAACCAAAACCTAATCAACCAGAAAGTCAGATTAACATAACTTTCCAGTCCCATTAGGCGGGTGGCCTTTCTCGAAAGTGCCTTATAAAGAAAGCTTCCTTTCAAAGGAAGAACACCCCAAGTAGTAGTCAGAGTCCCCTGGATGGGAGCTGCTGCTGCTAAGTCACTTCAGTCGTGTCCAACTCTGAGCGACCCCATAGATGGCAGCCCACCAGGCTCCCCTGTCCCTGGGATTCTCCAGGCAAGAACACTGGAGTGGGTTACCATTTCCTTCTCCAATGCATGAAAGTGAAAAGTGAAAGTGAAGTCGCTCAGTCGTCTCCAACTCTTAGCAACTCCATGGACTGCAGCCCACCAGGCTCCTCCATCCATGGGATTTTCCAGGCAAGAGTACTGGAGTGGGATGCCATGCTCCCCAGATTGGACAAGATTGAAAAGGCTCCAGTAGGACCCTGATGTCAAGCTGTTCTGGGGGAAAAGGTTATTTGAGCATTAAATTTACAAAGGAGAGTGGTATCTATCGGAGAGAGTCAATCAACTTGTTCCCCACTGTCAAAGTTACCTGGGGCTCCTGTAAAGGAAATTAGAATTGGTTGCTTCAAGTCCAAGGGAGCTCCCTGAGCATGTTCATTATCAGAGTGTTCCTCTCCTTTGTAAAGCATTTCTGACTGTCAGATTGTTTAATTGTGAGCCATTCAGGGTCATTGCTCTTCTGATTTTAACATACTTGGCTCAGACGGTAAAGCCTCTGTCTACAATGTGGGAGACCCGGATTCGATCCCTGGGTCGGGAAGATCTGCTGGAGAAGGAAATGGCAATCCACTCTAGTACTATTGCCTGGAAAATCCCATAGACAGAGGAGCCTAGTAGGCAACAGTCCGTGGGGTTGCAAAGAGTTGGACACGACTGAGCGACTTCACTTCATTTCAATACGTACTCCAAAGATCTTTTCTTTGGAATAGATGATATATTTTCCATATTTATAAGCCTTAAAACTACAAAACACAAAAGGCACAGACAATTTCCAAGAAAAACAGCACAAACAGATTCCAGCATTGATGCACACAGACAAACCAATTCCCCAATAGGGTAAATAAATTTACCCTATGAAGCAAATGAACTAATTCCAACTAGGCTACCCACTCCCACAAGAACTAGCTCCCAAAGGAACTGGTTCCAACTGGCCCATTCCCACAGGTAAATAAATTTACCTTACAAAAGAGCTAATTTCAACTAGGATGGGCTTGCCCCATGAGGACCAGTTCCCAATGAACCAGTTCAGGGTAGGGTGCAACAATACCTCCCCTCTGCAAATTGGTATCCCAAGCATTGGTTTGTTCTGTAAAGAAAAAGCCCCGATTGAGGGGAAAAAATGTTCCAAGTGTGCACAACGGAGTGACTTACACTCCAAAATTGAGCCCATCGGCTCTTCATACAAAAGGACACTCAAAACAAGTGAACCGACTGAACCGGCTATCAAATTGGGTAGACTTACCCTACAAATGAAATTGAGTCTGTCGACTCTAGAAGTTTGTTGGTTCCTTATCTTAACTGCCAAGCATTGAGATCAGCCAGTGCCACTTCAGGGAATCCTGAAGGAAAGAACCTCAGGACAAATAGCCCCGGTAGCTGCTAGGGTCTTGTCCCAATATTCCCTCATTGGGGCCGGTCAACCGAGAGTAGCAAGTCTCCTGGCTGGTTCACCAGACTGTTACCAAGTCCAAGCTCCCTCTGCTCACTGCACAACACGCCAATGAATCCGAGAGATGAGGTGTTGAGCAAAGAAAATGACTTCACTCAGAAAGCAACTGACAGAGAGGATGGCAGGCTAGCACCTCAAAATAAGCATCTTATCAGGGTCTGGATGTTAGGCTCTCTTATAGATCAGAGATAAAGGGAGGTGAGGAAGCAAAGTAAAAAGTACATTAATCTTGCAAACATCTGGAATGGCAAGCCTCAAGCAGAGGATGTGTTAATTTCTCCATTCCTGCCATCCTCAGGTGGACAGGGTTCTTAACAAAGGCGTTTCAGTTTAACAGTCAGCCAGAGGGGCAGGCTTCTCTGAGCAAGCCATTCTGTATGATTACAATAACAAAAACAATGAAAAGTAAGTCAAAGAAACAGTTCCATCATGGAGTCAGATTCGGCTTCCTCTCTTTTGACACTGTCAGCCATCTCTTTACCACCCAAACTATCAATTACACAAAGGAAAGAGACCATTTAGGACTCAACAGCTTCACAACCGCGGCTCTGGCTCCAGCCTAGCCTCTCACCCACCACCAGAGGCTTGGCTCCTCTGAGCCCCTCTGCGTCTGGCCACCAGCTCCCACCCGGCTCCCACCCTGCCCTGCCAGGGTCAGACTCGCTGAGCCCGCACTGGATCCTAATTATTTTAAGCTACCTGTGGAAATGGCTTTCCTTGCCAATATTTGATTTAGGAGTAGGCATGTGACTGGCTTTTGACCAAAGAGACACCTGGGAAAGTCTGCTGGGGGACTTCTAGGAAAAACTTCCCCACTGTTGACACTCAAGGTTTCTCTTCTTTCTCTAGACAGGCACTCTCTCATATGATAGCCACTAGGAACAGGTGGCTATTTAAAATTAAATCAATTAAAATTCAGTGAAATTAAAAATTCAGTTCCTCAGTCACGCTAGTTACATGTCAAGCGCTCATTGGCTGCCATATGGGACAGTGCAGACACGGAGTATTTCCATTGTTGCAGAAAGTTCTATTGGATAATGCTGTGCCTGGACATTTTCAGTTTGGATTTAATGCTGAAAGTGTGGTAGCCATCTGAAAAACACTGAAAGGGGCTAGGGATTGCAAGTGAAAATGGAGATAACCTGAGGTTTTCAAAGTTTGGCTTCCCTGACAGCTCAGTTGACAAAGAATCAGCCTGCAATACAGGAGACCCTGGTTCAATTTCTGGGGTGGGAAGATCCCCTGGAGAAGGGATAGGCTACTCACTCCAGTATTTTTGGGCTGGAGTATCTCCAGTATCTTGTGGCTCAGCTGGTAAAGAATCCCCCTGCAATGTGGGAGACCTGGGTTAGATCCCTGGGTTGAGAAGATCCCTAAGAGAAGGGAAAGGCTATCCACTCCAGTATTCTGGCCTGGAGAATTCCATAGACTGTATGGGATCACAAAGAGTCAGACATGACTGACTGACTTTCACTTCACTTCACTTCACTGCAACATAAGTACTTTTTATTAAAGTTCAATAGAGCTCTTATAAATCCAATTATAATAATATCTTTAAAAGTAGAAATATCTCCTTTGTATAATGTATACACAGATGCAAAAAAACTAGAGATGTCATGGCTTTACTAAAAGGTTAGATATGAACCAGGTATTACAATATTTATGTAAACTTACTGGTTAACAAACAGTTTGAATACTCTAAAGTTTCTTGCTCAGATGACTAAGGCTTACTATCTGCATGTTTGGGCTTGTTATAGAAACTGTGGGAGCAGAAAGAGACAAGAAGCGGCACTCAGAGATGCAGAAAAACAGGGTCTATTCAGCATTGGTGCAGGCTCAGTGGCGTCTCCTCCAGAGGCTGAGGGCCCAGGCATTGTTCTGGGTATTTTATATACAGCACAGACTTTCCTGTCTTCAGGACTTTCCTGCTCAAGCAGCTCAGATCCCCCTCCCCAGGCAGCATAGGTTCCTGAAGATGGGATGAGAAAGCAAGACTGCAGAAATGGAGGTAGTGAGCAGTGAGCAAAAGCTGTTTAAGCAAGATAACGGAAGCAGAAGGCAGAAAGTTGTTATTCTAGATCTGGGTTGGTATTCTAGTTCGGGGTTCCCACCTCAGGCTGAAGGAACATCATTTTTCAGAAGTTTAGATTTAAAACTGCCACTTTTTCCCTATGGTCTTGTAGGTGCTGCCTGTTTAATTGGGCTTAGTCTACGTCATTGTAGCCCGTACTCATGTTCTGGTTTAGACATTTGTGACACAGAGGCAGTTGTTTAGTTTTTCTTTTTTTTTTTTTTTTTGAGGAAATAGAAAGGTGGCTTTCATTCTCAGAGGGTAGAAAAGGGGACACAGCATGGTCATGCCTCAAGATCTGCACCCCCATCCATGAGGAGTCTAGGGGCTTCTGTAATGTAAGGCCTCGAAGTCAGGAATCAGTGATGAAGAACAAAGGTAAGAGGATCTTGATTTCTTCCTCTTGCACTGTTTCAAAGACAGCCATAAACTGGTATCAGTAACCCAGTAATTGAGTCTGGCAGTTCAGTGCTCTACAACCTTCTTTCTGATAACAAAGAACAAGGGAAAGGCAAGGGAAAACACCAAATAGGGAATGTATTTAGCATAGAGTCAAATAATGTTGTTTTTTTTTTTTTTGGCCTAAAGTTGCAAAACTCAATGGCAAGATTTATATCAAACTGAAACTTAACTTATGAAGTTCTATGCTTTATAACTTTAGAGTTTTAACTTATGACTTCAAAGGTTTGTATAAAGCATTTAGCAAAGATCTTTCAGAGTTTTTAAAGTAAACCAAAGCAAAACCACTATTTTTATTTTATTAGCCTTTGGATATTCAGTCTGGTTCAGTGCAGTTGCTCAGTCGTGTCTGACTCTTTGCAACCCCATGAATCACAGCACGCCAGGCCTCCCTGTCCATCACCAACTCCCAGAGCTTACTCAAACTCATGTGCACTGAGTTGGTGATGCCATCCAACCATCTCAGCCTCTGTCGTCCTCTTCTCCTTCCCCCTTCAATCTTTCCCAGCATCAGGGTCTTTTCCAATGAGTCAGTTCTCTGCATCAGGTGGCCAAAGTATTGGAATTTCAGCTTTAGCATCAGTCCTACCAATGAATATTCAGGACTGATTTCCTTTAGGATGGACTGCTTGGATCTCTTTGCTGTTCAAGGGACTCTCAAAAGTCTTCTCCAACAACATGGTTCAATTATTAGTACTAAGTTTATATTAATATTTTATGGCTCATGTAACTATTGGTTTCCTCAGTACGTTTAGTCAGTATTTCCTTAGTGGCAAACTATATGTCTTGTTTATCCCATAATATAAATTAGATAAGGCCTATAACCACCTTACATAAGGCCCATTTAGATATACCAATTTGTATACCTTTATCTAAATGCTGCCAACTTCTATGCATTTAATTTTAGTTTTCATAAGTTTCTAATCTACAGGCTCTGTTCTTAGAGGAGAGTTTAGGGGACTTTTCCTTTTTGTTCACTGTCTATTTTGCCTATTTTTATGTAAATGGCTTTGGGATCCCTAGAGTCAGATAGAACTGATTAAGTCAGGTACTTTGGCCTAGCTGTCCCAAAATAATTGGCCAGATATCTCAATGTAAAATTTTCTAGTCCCTTAAATAGATAACTTCAAACTGCTGTAAATACAACAGACTTGTTTAGCTTTTAATGTTGGGGACCAGTAAGGGGTCCCTTTTGGCTCATTAACTTTAGGTAGTCTAATAATATCAAATCTTTAATCATGTAAATGGGCTTTATTTATCCCATTCTAGATAACTATCCAAATAATTTTTTATTCATTTGAGGTAACTCATTATTTTTTTTTACCTCTTTGAAATAACATTTTTTCCAAGTTTTTTTCTTTTTTTAATATTCTTAATTGCTCTTATTAGCATCTATAAGACCTATTGAGAAGGCCTCAATGAAGCTTCCTAAACCTGTTTTTCTTATTCTAAAATAAAAATTTCTTACCTGCCACTCCTTAAGGTGAACAAGGAAATAGGATTTGGCCTCAGACAGCTGAGGTGCATATGAAAGAAATGAATTCAATGGGCCCAGAGACTTGCATCTTTCCATATATAAAATGCTTAATTTCTCAACCTAATATCTGATTTTTGATGTTCAGACTGCCCACTCCCTATGTTGCAAACTTGTATAATTTGACTTTTGTTTTATAGATTCAAACAAAACAGTTGTTTGCAATGAGAGGACTCTAGACTTAATAATTTGTTTCTCTAATTTTAAAAAAATTCATCTTTTGGCCACCAATAAATTACATCTCCACAGAGATGCAAATCATTAATAATGCAAAAAGACCTCTTATAGGGCTAACAGGAATAAAACCACAACAGACCAACCCAGGAAGATCAGATAGAACATTTACATCTCAAAGACACAGAGAAATCTGAGCTTCCCCCTACAAGGCCTTGTTTAAGGTTTTACCAAGCCAATTTTTAATTTTTAACTGCATATGCATTAAAGAGCCCACTCAATATTTAGGACAAGATTTAATTTCTCCAGTTAACTAGATATTTGCAATTATCAACTCTCTATGTCTTTCTACAATGGAGTCACCATCAGAGTCTTTCAACTGAGGCCCAGGTATTCTTCCTCTCCTACCCAGCGTCTTTCAACAGGACCGGCATTCCTCAGTATCTTTTCAACTGAGCACCACCCAGTATCTAGACTCTGAGTGGATATATCCCCAGTGTCTTTTGAATGTCTTCTCCCCCAGCACCTTAACTGAGAGGGGGCAGATACCCGCTATATCCCACCAAACAAAAAACTTAAAATAGCAGCCAATAGGGGAAATCCAAGAACCAGGAGGGACTTACTCAAATCCGTCCTGAACTCCAGAGGAAGTGGATGGGTACAAGCAGCCTTGGTTAGTACCATGGCTCTGGTTTCTCATAGAGTTCAGGTGGAGGAGAGAAATCTGCTCTGGGTCCCTTCATGTTGGTCACCAAAGCTGTTCATTAAAAAATATAGTCATAACCAGATGGTAGAGTTGTTTTATTTGGTGGGAATGTTTAGGACTCTGAGCCCAGAAGGCAGAATCTCAGTAGCTCTGAGAAAACTGCTTCAAGGACATGGCAGGGGGTTGGTGGGGAAGGGGGTGTGGGGGAAGTCAGGATATATACAAGTTTGCAACATAGGGAGCGGGCAGTCTGAACGTCAAAAATCAGATGTTAGGTTGAGAAATTAAGCATTCTATATATGGAAAGATGCAAGTCTCTGGGCTCACTGAATTAATTTCTTTCACATGTACCTCAGCTATCTGGGGTCAAATCCTATTTCCTTGTTTACCTTAAGGAGTAGCAGGTATGGCAGATGGCTGCTTCTTGCATTCCCTTAGCTCCTCAGCAATCACTGCAGTGGGTGAAGACATTTGCTGGATTGCAGTTTTGGGAGCCCTCATTCACATTTGGAGGACAGCAACCTTGTGGCTCAGCTGGTAAAGAATCCGCTTGCAAAGCAGGAGACCTGAGTTGAATCCCTGGGTTGGGAAGATCCCCTGGAGAAGGGAAAGGCTACCCACTTCAGTATTCTGGCCTGGAGAATTCCATGGACTGCATAGTCCATGGGGTCGCAAAGAGTCAGACATGGCTGAGTGACTTTCACTTTCACTTTCAATTGCTGATGTCTGTGATATTTCTTGTTTATTGATAAGGCAGGAGATATTTTCATTTCACATATCTTATCTGTAACCACTGCCTTCCTGTCAGTCTTTCCTTAAACCCTACATTCCTTATGGTCAAGGACTGAATCTTAGTCATCAATGCATTCTGAACACCTGACTTAGTACCTGGCTTACAGTGTGTTCAATACATAATGAATAAGTGGACGATTAGTGTTTTTTTTTTTTTTGTATAAATAATTACTTGTAGAACCATTAGTGTAATTGTAGAACAGAGGCTATAAAATTTCCTGGGTTTATAAAGAGTCCTACATGCTGTTTTAAATTCAAAAGATTTCTACTATTCTGCACTTTTCTATAGATGTCAGGCGAGTGTATGCTTCTCGGTTCTGTCTCGTCACAACAAAGATTTGGAGTGACGGACATTAAAGCCCTTGGCATGTCACGTCTCTCGGGTCGTGGACAGAACGTGTTATAGCTCTCAGGTCTTGAACAGACCGTGTTACAGCTCTTAGACAAATCAGTGTTACAGCTCTATTTTATTTAGAAAATAGCAGGAAAATCCATCCTCGAGACATGAGGGCATGTTGACCCAAAGACATGAAGAGAAGGGGAGACAGAGAGAGAGAAAAGAGAGACCCCCAGACCTTTGGCTCCTCTTTTTATATGTTTTTTCTCCCTCTGGGCCTGCCCTATGTAAACTGGGCTAGCCAAGAGTGCTGTTTGTTCTACCTGAGGTCCTCATTCCGGTCCTCAAAACTTCCTTTGTTCTATTTTTACGGGCTTTTCCCTTCCTCATCTTTTAGCCACCACCATTCTGGACTCCTGCTTCCTATTCCAACTACCTAACAGTACATTCTGATAGAATGTAGAAGTAGACTTGATCATATGGCTAGTGGCCACATGTCTAGGAAAAAAAGCTAGAAATTTAATATAAACATTTATGTTCTTATTTCTATTCCATAAGCTAATGATATTTTTAAAAACTTTGCCGTATTGCTAAACACACACCAAATATAACATACATACTTTTGTATTTTTCAAATGTAGGTAAATTTCTTAAGGCCTGCATGCATATCTATATATATATTCACCAGCTATATCCATATAAGCACAATTCCAATCAAGGCAAAAAGATTTTGCTGGAACCAACAATAAGCCTGTAAAATAAAAATCAACAAGGAAATCCAATTCAATCATATTTCAGAGTTTATCCTTTTCAGAGTTCAAATTTCTTCCTTGACAATGACCAATGCAATTTCTTATGGTTTTCTTTTTGTGATTAATCCCAAATACTGTAAATAAATTCATTTAAGTGGATGCAACTAAAAATACTGCATTCTGTTTAATAAATTCTGTTTTATTATAAATAGATATAAATGGTATATATCAAAAGTGTAAAGCAACTAAACTGTGTAATTTTACTGTCATAGTCACCTAAATAAATAGTATTACTGCATCAAAATTTAAGCTTACTTTCTTTTCACTTCCAAATAAAATGTAAGAAGAGCTACTTATTCCTTTTGTTCTTCAAAGTTTACATTTTAGTAGATGTGATGGTTTCTCATTAACAAGAACTCCATTGCTACAGCCCCATAGATGTGACTTGCTTTTAAACTATATTCACATTTGTTGTCTTGTTTTTTCATATTTAATAATTTTATTTATTTTTATAGTGATTGAAATTATTTAACAACTCTATTGCTCTATATCTGGGCTGCTGCATATGCCCTGAAATTCATTCTCTTGGTCTTTTTAGAGGCATGCCTACACTTCAACTTAAATCTGCTAATCTTTTCGCTTGAATGGATTAAAAAAATTATTGACAGTAGAAAAGAAAAAGACTCAAACAGTGGCTAATTTTCGAGGTTAGAAAAGGTCTTCCCTTTTACTCTAAACATTTTCTGTTTCTACTTGCAAATGGCTCAAATTCCTTTAATCAGGTACCAATCTTTTTTCTGTTCCTATGTGAAAGTTGTTAATGTAAATAAATGTTTTCAAGGGGAGGAATTTGGTGATTTATAATGACTGGTATTTGAATAACTATCATCAGTTTCTAACGAATTTTCAATAAAAAAGCCATTGGATGTGGCAGAATTGGGAGGCAGGATCTTAAAGGCAAACTTCATCAGTTTCATAACTTCAAAGCCAGTAAGTCTTTCTCCACTCCTGACTCTAACTGATTAATGGTTGCTAAGAAAAGACTTCAGATCAAGTGCTTCATTCTTCACTCCTCAAAATGGAATGTCTTTTTTTTTTTTTTTTGGCAATATCAGATAATCTTTGAAGTATCCCAAGTTATTCAGTAACAGCAAAAAAGGAATAGTTCTTTGTTCTGATTTGTTTTAATATTTTTAATTTTGAGAAATCTTAGTTTAATCTAAGTGGAAAAAAAAAAGATGCTTTTTTATCTGTCTTTAAAATTAAAGACATTAGCAAGATGAAAAGCAAAACCAGAAGAACCACCATTGCTAAGCTTTGAGCATATATCAAGGAGAAAGAAATGGCAACCCACTCCAGTATTCTTGCCTGGAGAATCCCAGGGACGGAGAAGCCTGGTGGGCTGCCGTCTATGGGGTCACACGGAGTCGGACAGGACTGCAGCGACTTAGCAGCAGCAGCAGCAAGGTGGTTATATTGCTCTTCATCCTGCCCACTATACCAATTGTATCGCTGATCCTGTTCGTGACGCCAAAGTCTTGCTGTTTACTCTGTCTGTACTGTTCATTATACCCAGGATAGGCAAAGTAGAGCTAAGAGGCTGGAAGGAGACTCAAAGAGCTTTAGGAACTGCAGACATGTTTTTCTCTCCTGGCCGATGCAGCAGCCATAGCAGCAGCTATAGCATAACCTAACACAACACAACCTTTCTCCTGGCTGCCGTAGTAGCCATAGCAACAGACACGCTATATTCTCTCTTCTCCTGGCTGACCCAAGGGATGCAGCCGTGATGCGGCAGTAAATGCCACTGCTTTCTAGGTAGAGCTCACACATGTGTACATCACAAAGTAGTTCGTGACCAAGCAAGCACTTCGTGACATGCATATGCAGTGCTATAAATGATCTCAGTTGTTACATAGTCATTATTTACAAAATGTGGGGTGAGAGAACCTGACCACACCATCTTGGCTAATTTGCTATTTCTCTATAGTAGTTGCTAAATTGGAGAAGGCAATGGCACCCCACTCCAGTACTCTTGCCTGGAAAATTCCATGGACGGAGGAGCCTGGTAGGCTGCAGTCCATGGGGTCGCTAGGAGTCGGACACGACTGAGCGACTTCACTTTCACTTTTCACTTTCATGCATTAGAGAAGGAAATGGCAACCCACTCCAGTGTTCTTGCCTGGAGAATCCAAGGGACCCAGGAGCCTGGTGGGCTGCCGTCTCTGGGGTCGCACAGAGTAGGACACGATTGAAGTGACTTAGCAGCAGCAGCAGCAGTTGCTAAATATATTCTGTGAAAGAAAAAGAACAAATTTGCATAGCATTGGTAATTTAGTTACCAATAGCCTGAAGTCCTCAACTTAACTAGGATTTAGAGCACTTTAACTGAAAACACATACGATGTACAAATCAGCACACTAGCTGTGAAGAGATTTCATGAACAAAATCCCCAGGATTATAGTGATTCTAAAATAGCATCAAGGGAAGCCATCTACTAAGGGAAACAATTAGGACAGAATCGCATTCCAACTCTGTTGCTTGTGTATTGCATATCAAAGGAGTTTACAGGTAATTTTCTATCAGTATGTACAGCTTGCATATTCTAGCACTCTGCACTGCAGTTTCCTCATCTATCAAGAAAGTTTTCAAACAGGAGCTGTGAAGAAAGAACAACTGGGAACTGTTGACTCATATAATGAAACATATTTTGAGATCCTTTGTGAATAGAGATTAACTACATTTTTTTCTTCTTTTACAAGGTTCCTGATCTTCAGCAAAAGTTAGAGTATAATTAAAGCTACAATTGCTGTTTAGGTAATCAGGAACAATGAGAATAAAAGAGGGGGAACAAAAATGAGCTATTATGTTAAAGCAATCTAACCAGATTTTAAATATAGTTTACTATATCTAAAAATAAAAGAAATGTCCTGTAAATTGTAGCTATGATTCCACATGGTTCTTCATTACAAAAAACAAAGCAAACCCAACAAACAAGCAAAACTGGAGCATATTTAAGTATCTGGTACTTACCATGTTTTCAGTTCAGTTGCTCAGTCGTGACCAACTCTTTGCGACCCCATGGACTGCAGCATGCCAGGCTTCCCTGTCCATCACCAACTCCCAGGGTTTACCCAAACTCATGTCCATTGAGTTGGTGATGCCATCCAACCATCTCATCCTCTGTTGTCCCATTCTCCTCCCACCTTCAATCTTTCCCAGCATCAGGGTCTTGTTTTAAGGGAGGACAAAGAAATATAAGTAACACCTATGTGGAAACAAGACCAACAAAATGGGAAAAGCAAAGGCTATTTATTCAGAGCTTGCTATAGTAAGGGAGTCAGCTACCATCACATATGTTTGGCAGAAACTCCAACATGGGGAAACTTAATAGTAGGGTAAGTAGAGGCTTCAGAAATGCCTTGTAGACTGTTGACCTAGAGAAACTGTGGTTGAGATAATCAAAAGTGGGGCATCTATGGTATTGGTATTGGTATTGGTATTGGTTAGTCAAGGATAACTGGCTTTCTTTGGTCAGTCCTAAGTTGAAAGTGGGAACAAAAATTAGGGAAGGCCTCAGTTACTTATCAGGTCCTGGATATTTCAGACTGATTGTTAAGTTATTACTTTGCTTCCTGGATTATTATTAGAAATATCAATCTGCTTTCCTACAAGTATGACTCATAGAAGGATGGCTTCCTGGGTTGTCTATTTTAATAAGGGGATGGTTTCCAGGCCAGGTTGCAACAGGTTGTGGTTTAGAGGTCTATTTTTATATATGGCCTGGGTATTATCCATTTACAAGTTCAGTCTGTCACATACATTTGAACTATCAAAAATAAAATCTTTTAATTTCTATAGAACTTTGAAGAGATGATTATATTTTATCAAGGAATGTATAGAAATATAGTAATATTCAGACATAAGATAGATGGGCTTCTAAGCTGAGCAGCTGGAGTTTGTCCCCTGCTTCAAAATAGCAGGAACAAGGGAAAAGCTGAGCCTTGCCCTGATGAAAAATAGAGACCACGTATTTCTTTCTTATTTTCAAGGTCAAGAAGGCCTTTCCAGTCAACTATATATGCACAGAAAGGCTCCTTGGAGGTGAAAAAGCAAGTGATATCAATCAACCCATAGGCCTCTTCACTAGAATCCATCCTGACCAAGAGATGTGCACACACAAGGGAGAATCTGGAGATAAACCAAATATGGACTCAGAATCAGGCGAAGGAGGATGACTGGCCAAAGGAAATCAGAAGAAATGCCCCATATAAGTGATTCTACATACCACAAGGGTGTGACCCTCTCTCTCTGAGTCTGCCTGTGTGTCTATCCACTTGTGATCTTTTTCCTCTGAATAAATACTTGCCTCACTACATTAGATCTTTATGGGAATTTATTGTTTTAAAACCAAAAGGCCAGGGGCCTTGTTGCTGTCCACTGGTGTCTGGTGGTCCAGTGGCTAGAATTCAGTGCCCTCACTGCAGCGATCTGACTTCAGTTTCTGGCCAGGAACCGAAATCGTGCTTCAGTCTGCTGTAGGCTGAGGCCATCCAAGATCAAGATGGACACAGAGACTGTAATACCTAGTAGAAAATGGACTAAACCCTTTGAGATATTCTGCAAACATTGTTCAATTATTTAGGAATAGACAAAACCAGAATTCTATCTTAAAGAAAAAAAAGATTGTTCTTTCTAATATTCTCAATAGTCCATTGTATGCTGTGGAATACTGTGTTTAAAGAAATATATTCACTTCTACCATTTATTCCTTTTCAAACAAAACTTCTTTAATACCTATATTGAACTTTCTCAAAGAAGATCAATCCTTATATTCTGAGTGGGTTTGATTTTTATTTTATTTATTCTAGTATGTTTTATTTTCAATAACCTAAAGTTATATAAAAGCAAGAACTTTCTCTTGTATGGTTCTAAAATAGCTCAGAGTTTTGAAACATGATTTCCCTAAAGTGTTTGTTACTCAGCCATGTCCAACTCTTTGCTACCACATGGGCTGTAGACTGCCAGGCTCCTCTGTCCATGGGATTTACCAGGCAAGAAAACTGGAGTGGGAAATCATTCTCTTCTCCAGGGAATCTTCCCGATACAGGGATTAAACTTGCATCTCCTTCATTGGTAGGTGAGTTATTTACCATTTGACCCGAGAGCTTGGAGTCTGGGCACTGGAAAATAGCAAAATCATGGTTAGGACAGTTCAGTTTCTCAGTCGTGTCTGACGTTTTGCAACCCCATGGACTGCAGCACACCAGGCTTCCCTGTCTATCACCAACTCCCAGAGCTTGCTCAAACTCATGTCCATCGAATCAGGGATGCCATCCAACCATCTCATCCTCTGTCATTCCCTTCTCCTTTGGCCTTCAATCTTTCCCAGCATCAGGGATTTTACAACGAGCCAATTAGCATCAGGTGGTCAAAGTATTGAAGCTTCAGCTTTAGCATCAGTGCTTCCAATGAATATTCAGAACTGATTTCCTTTAGGTGGCTGGTTTGATATCCTTGCAGTCCAAGGGACTCTCAAGAGCCTTCTCCAACATCAGAGTTCAAAATCATCAATTCTTCCGTGCTCAGCTTTCTTTATAGTCCAACTCACATGCATACATGACTACTGGAAAAAAACAGCTTTGACTACATAGACCTTTGTTGGCAAAGTAATATCTGTGCTTTTTAATATGCTGTCTAGGTTGATCATGACTTTTCTTTCAAGGAGCAAGTGTTTTTTTTTTTTTTTTTTTTCATGGCTGTGGTCACTATCTGCAGTGATTTTGGAGCCCCCCGCCACCCCCCCCAAAAAAAAGTCTGTCAATATTTCCATCCTTTCCCCATCTATTTGCCACGAAGTGATGGGACTGGAAGCCATGATTTTAGTTTTTTGAATGTTGAGTTTTAAGCCAATTTTTTCACTCTCCTCTTTCATTTTCATCAAGAGACTCTTTAGTTCTTGCTTGCTTTCTGCTATAAGGGTGCTGTCATCTGCGTATCTGAGGTTATTGATATTTCTCCTAGCAATCTTGATTCCAGTTTGTGTTTCATTCAACCTGACATTTCGTATGATAAGTACTCAGCATATAAGTTACATAATCAGGGTGGCAATATACAGCATTATAATGTCCTTCTTCCCCAATTTGGAATCAGTCTGTAGTTCATGTGTGGTTCTAATTGTTGCTTTTGGACCTGCATACAGATTTCTCAAGAGACAGGTAAGGTGGTCTGGTATTCCCATCTCTTGAAGTATTTTCCACAGTCTGTTGTGATCCACGTAGTCAAAGGCTTTGACATAGTCAATAAAGCAGAAGTAGATTTTTTCTGAAAATCTCTTGCTTCTTCAATGATCCAACTGATGTTGCCTATTTGATCTCTGGTTTCTCTGGCTTTTCTAAATACAGGTTGAACATCTGGAAGTTCATGGTTCACATACTGTTGAACTTGGAGAACTTTGAGCATTACTTTGCTAGTGTGTGAGACGAGTGCAATTGTGCAGTAGTTTCAACATTCTTTGGCATTGCCTTTCTTTGAGATTGGAATGAAAACTGACCTTTTCCAGTCCTATGGCTGCTGCTGAGTTTTCCACATTTGCTGACATATTGAGTGCAGCACTTTCACAGCATCATCTTTTAGGATTTGAAATAGCTCAACTGGAATTCCATCACCTCTACTAGCTTTGTTCTTAGTGATGCTTAGTAAGGCCTATTTCACTTCGCCTTCCAGGGTGTCTGACTCTAGGTGAGTGATCACACAATCGTGGTTAACCTGGTCATGAGGATTCTTTTTGTATAGTTCTTCTGTGTATTCTTGGAACCTCTTCTTAATATCTTCTGATAGATCTGTATTATTTCTGTCCTGTATTGTGCCCATCTTCACATGAAATATTCCCTTGGTATCTCTAATTTTCTTGAAGAGATCTCTCGTCTTTCCCATTCTATTGTTTTCCTCTATTTCTTTGCATTGATCACTGAGGAAAGCTTTCTTATCTCTCCTTGCTACTCTCTGGAACTCTCTGGAACTGTGCATTCACACATTTATATTCATATCTTTTGTTTTCTTCTTTACCTTTAGTTCTTCTTCTTTTTTCAGCTATTTGTAAGCTAGCCTCAGACAACCATTTCATTTGCCTTTTTCCATTTATTTTCCTTAGGGATGGTCTTGATGACTAGCTCCTCTACAATGTCACAAACCTCCATCCTTGGTTCTTCAAGCACCCTGTCTATTAGATCTAATAGCTTGAACCTATTTGTTATTTCCATTGTATAATCATAAGGCATTTGATTTAGATCATACCTGAATGGTCCAGTGGTTTTCCCTACTGCCTTCAATTTAAGTCTGAATTTGACAATAAAGAATTCATGATCTGAGCCACAGTCAGCTCCCAGGCTTGTTTTTGCTGACTGTATAGAGCTCCTCCATCTTTGGCTGCAAAGAATATAATCAATCTAATTTCAGTATTGACCAGCTGGTGTTGTCCATGTGTAACATCTTCTCTTGTGTTGTTGGAAGAGGGTGTTTGCTATGACCAGTCCATTCTCTTGGCAAAATTCTGTTAGCCTTTGCCTTGCTTAATTTTGTGCTCCAAGGCCAAATTTACCTGTTACTCCAGGTATCTCTTGACTTCCTACTTTTGCATTCCATTCCCCTGATAAAAAAGACATCTTTTTTTGTTGTTAGTTCTAAAAGGTCTTTTAGATCAAGCTTTAGGTTCTTTCAGCATTACTGGTTAGGGCATAGACTTGGATTATTGTGATATTGAATGGTTTGCCTTGAAAAGGAGCAGAGATCATTCTGTTGTTTTTGAGATTGCACCCAAGTACCACATTTCAGAATCTTTTGTTGACTGTGAGGGTTACTCCATTTCTTCTAAGGGATTCTTGACCACAGTAGTAGATATAATGTTTATCTGAATTAAATTCATCCATTCCAGTCCATTTTAGTTCACAGATTCCCAGAATATCGATGCTCACTCATGCCATCTCCTGTTTGACCAGTCCCTATTTACCTTGTTTCATGGACCTAATATTCCAAGTTCCTATTCAATATTGCCGGAGAAGGCAATGGCACCCCACTCCAGTACTCTTGCCTGGAAAATCCCATGGATGGAGGAGCCTGGTAGGCTGCAGTCCATGGGGTTGCTAGGAGTCAGACACGACTGAGCGACTTCACTTTCATTTTTCACTGTCATGCATTGGAGAAGGAAATGGCAACCCACTCCAGTGTTCTTGCCTGGAGAATCCCAGGGCTGGGGGAGCCTGGTGGGCTGCCATCTATGGGGTCGCACAGAGTCGGACACGACTAAAGTGACCTAGCAGCAGCAGCATTCAATATTGTTCTTTACAGCATCAGACTTTACTTCCATCACCAGTCACATCCACAGCTGTGTGTTTTATTTTTTTCACTTTGGCTCCATCTCTTCATTCTTTCTGGAGCTATTTATCCACTCTTCTTCAGTAGCATATTGGGCACATACTAACCTGGGGAGGTCATCTTTCAGTGCCACTTATTTTTGCCTCTTCATACTGTTCATGGGGTTCTCAAAGCAAGAATACTGAAGTGGTTTGCCATTCCTTTCTCCAGCAGATCACATTTTGTCAGATGTCTCCACCATGACCCATCTGTCTTGGGTGGCCCTACATGGCATGGCTCATAGTTTCATTGAGTTAGACAAGGCTGTGGTCCATGTCATCAATTTGATTAGTTTCTGTGATTGTGGTTTTCATTCTGTCTGCCCTCTAATAGATAAGGATAAGAGGCTTATGGAAGCTTCTTGATTGGAGAGATTGACTTGGAGGAAACTGGGTCTTGTTCTGATGGGCAGGACCATGCTCAGTAAATTTTGAATCCAATTTTCTGTTGATGGGTGCGACTGTGTTCCCTCCCTGTTGTTTGACCTGAGACCAAGCTATGGTGGAGGTAATGAAGATAATGGTGACCTCCTTCAAAAGGTCCCATGCATGCCCTGCTGCACTCAGTGCCCCGACCCTGTAGCAGCTCACCGCTGACCTACACCTCATCCAGAGACTCCTAAAGACACTCATAGGCAAATGTGAGTCAGTCTATTGTGGGGTCAGTGCTCCTTTCTCCTGGGTCTTAGTGTGCACAAGGTTTTGTTTGAGCCCTCCAAGAGTCTGTTTCCCCAGTTCTGTGTAAGTTCTGTAATCGAAACCCACTGGCCTCCAAAGTCAAATTCCCTGAGAGTTCTCAGTCCCTTTGCCAGATACCCAGGTTAGGAAATCTGTTGGGAGTCCTAGAGCGTTCTTAACCATGTGAGAATTTATTTGGTATAATTGTTCTACAGTTTGTGTGTTGTCTGCTTGATGATTCTATGGTGAGGTTGATAGTGACCTCCTCTAAGAGGGCTTATGCCACATGCTGTGTAAACCATGTCTGCTGCACCCAGAGCCCCTGCCCCTGTGGCAGGCCACTATTAACCCATACCTCCACAGGAGACTCAAACCCTCAAAGGCAAGTCTGGCTTAGTCTCTGTTGGATCTCTGGGTCCTGGTGCACACAAGGTTTTGTTTGAGCCCTCTGAGCATCGCTGGTGGGTATAAGGTTTGATTCTAAATGTGATTTCGCCCCTCCTACCATCTTGCTGGGGCTTCTCCTTTGCCCTTGGACATGGGATATCTTTTCCTGGTGTGATCCAACATTCTCCTGTCAATGGTTGTTCAGCAGCAAGTTGTAATTTTGGAGTTCTTACAGGAGAAGATGAGTGCACATCCTTCTACTCCACCATCTTGTGATAGAATCATGGTATTTCATCCCAAAGTAGATGTATATAAAGGGATCCCACACACCATTCATTAAATCTCTGAACAACACATGCCATTAGAAAAATACCTAGCTAGCTGCTAGGGCTGGAGAGGAAAAGAAAAAAATGATATAGATTCTGCCTCAAAAACTTAAGGTCTCGTAGAGAGAGGCAGACTTGTAATCAAAGCAGACTAACTAAAAATCATTCTTCTCTAAAGTCATTCTAGAAGTGTTTGTAAACATAATGAAAATAACAGAGAAGGATGTTTCAGTTCTTGGAATAGGGGACAATGGAAGCTCAATAAAGCCTGTTAAGAACACATGATTTTGGTGATTTGTATCTTCCTTCCACTATGTGGGCAAAATCAAGGCACTTAAGGGCTTCTTTGGTGACTCAGACAGTAAAGAATGTGCTTGCAATGTGGGAAACCCAGATTAGATCCCTTTTTTGGGAAGATCCCCTGGAGAAGGGGATGGCAATCCACTCCAGTATTCTTGCCTGAAGAAGTCCATGGACAGAGGATCTTGGTAGGCTATAGTCCATGGGGTCACAAAGACTTGGACATGACTGAGTGACTAACATATACAAGGCATTTAAAATTAGGAAACAGAGTAAGCAAAGGCATGGGGTGTAAAGTAGCTTAATAATTTGGAAAATTTTAAGAAATTTACAGTGGCCAAAAAGAGGGTACATGGTGAAGCAGGCTAAAGGAAACATGAGAGGGCTAATAAGAAGCAAATTATAGAGTGCAAGAATTTCCTACTGAGAATTTTGTCCTTGATCTTGTAGGCAGTGAGGGGCTTTGGAGAATTTTAAGGAAGGCTATATTTTTACAAAATGTTTTTCAGAAAGCTGTACCCACTGTCATTATATGTATTCTTGTATATTTTTTTAAAAAATTGTTTTTATTTATAGCTTTTATAACTATATTCATGTAAGAATGCTAATGTTCTAATAAGAGAATTTACAAAGAAACTTCAAGATCAGAGCTAATTTGTATAGTAGAAATGAGATGTTTCACATCTAAGGGGACAAAATTGACTTACAACAGGAGAGAAGAAATTTTAGGGATCATCTTCTCCAAATTCTCTTTTTACATAGTGTATGCGTGCATGCTCAGTTGTGTCCAATTCTTTGCAACCCTATGGACTATAGCCCACCAGACTCCTGTGTCCATTGGATTACCCAGGCAAGAATACTGGAATGGGTTGCCATTTCCTCCTCCAGGGGATCTTTCTGACACAGGGATCAAACCTACAAATACTGTGTCTCCTGTGTTGGCAGATGGATCCTTTCCCACCTGGGAAGCCCTCTTTTACATAGACAGGATGTTAAATTAGAAATTTTGTTGGAAGATGCAGCCGATAATTATGACCAAAGTGCACCTTGTCAAATTGTCAAAGGAAAGCATAGAGAACCAATTGTAAGACTCAAGGGAATAAGATCTGGTCACTGGAGATTAGTGTGGGTTATCTTAGATCTTATCTGGCAAGGCACCTACAGAAGCAAATAGGTGCAAGCCTCAAGATATCCAAGGTATTTTTGTCAGAATAGAAAGATCACACACATCAAAGGAACTACAGTTAAATGTCCCCAGTAATCATGGGGAGTCCCTAAAAATATAGGGTTGTCATATTTAGCAAATTAAAATTCAAAAACACAAGGTAAATTTGAAGTTTAGAAAAACAACATGTAGAATTTTTAGTATATCTCAAATCTTGCATGGGAGATAAGTACACACAAAACACACACACACACACACACAACTACTGTTTATTTGAAATTAAATTTTTCTTTTTTGGCCATGCTGCATAGAATGTGGAATCTTATTTATCTAACCAGTGATCAACCCTGTGCCCCATGCAGTGGAAGCAATGGAGTCTTAACCAATGTACTGCCAGGGAAGTTCCAAAATTCAAGTTCAATTCTATTTTGCTTGGAAATCCTGTTGAAGAGCCCACATGAGCACTGAACACTGACCAGATTCAAAAGCATAAAGCCGGCATGTGACTGTAAAAGCCAAGTGAAAAATTTTCTGATTCCTTTACCGTACCTCTTTCACTAAGATTCAGCCCTGGAGGACTGATTAACTGTAAGTTTGTGGGAAAGGATCAAGGGAATAAGGAATAATCTGCCCACATTTCTATCACCCACTGCAGCAACCTCCAGCTGGAGAAGGAGGTAAAATAGCTGAAACTGTGAATGTGTTTATTCCATTAAATTGAACATTCTGAGTTCTAACTCTGTTTTGACTCAAATTGACTGTAGAACATTGGATTAATTGAGAGAATAGAAAAGTTATGAGCCTGTATAAGTTTTCT
Organism: Bos indicus; assembly: GCF_029378745.1. NCBI lineage: Eukaryota > Metazoa > Chordata > Mammalia > Artiodactyla > Bovidae > Bos > Bos indicus. Next base: position 13,697,212 of record NC_091783.1, read on the forward strand.
TCTAGATTAAGGGAGAAAATTATTTACCTACCTCCTAAGCAAAGTGACTGAGACAATGGGAGAAAAAAATAAGCTTGTGCTCTCGTTGCACTCATAAGCCTTGTTTGTTCAATATGCCAGTGATGTGCTAATTAATGACCAGAGGCCTAAAGATAGCTAGTCTAAAGATAGATCTAGTCTAAAGATAGCCTAAAGATGGAACTAGTGATAGTTCTGTCAGTGGATTGCTGGAGATGGACAAAGGAAACTCTTCCACACATGCTCTGCAAATCTTTCCATGGCAATTCTGTCATCCTTCTGCCAATAATGGGCCTTCTTCTCTGCACACATTCCCCTGGAACTAGAGAAATGACAACTGGAAAACTGACTCAAAAATGCTCAAATAACTCATTTGCAATATCTTCAGAAAGACTTGAATGAAAATTCAAAAGAAAGTTACCCAGAGGGATGGTATGGGGAGGGAGGTGGGAGGAGAGTTCAGGATGGGGAACACATGTATACCTGTGGCGGATTCATTTTGATATATGGCAAAACCAATACAATATTATAAAGTTAAAAAATAAAATAAAATTAAATTTAAAAAATTAAAAAAAAAAAAGTTACCTATCCTAGTTGTATCTGAGAATATAAAAGCATCTACTACCTTCCTTTAATTTGGGCACTGCCTAGATGAGTTCACCAAAATGCAAAAAGGCCCATTGCTCCTGGGTGTGGAAAGTGAAATTGCACAAGAACTTATTCTCCTGAGCACTCAGTGATCGGTTACTGTTCAAAGACATGGCCCCACTTTTAGGGGAAAATTAGCTAATGAATGGAAAATCCTTATGATGGGGAAGACTTAACACTGAGGAGGGTGACAGGGAAGGACAGAGAGCAGAAGAAGAAACAGATGTTAGAAGAGTGAGCTGATGCTGTATTAGTTTCCTATGGCTGCTATAACAAATTGTAACAAATTTAGTGGTGTAAAATGATAAAAAAAAATTATCTTATAGTTATGAAGATCAGATGACTTAAATGATACCACAGGGGTAAAATAAAGGTGTGGACAGGGCTGAACTCCTCTGCGGACTCTGAGGGCAAATTATTTCTTTGCCTTTTCTAGATTCTAGGGTCCACATGCATTTTTTGGCTTCTGGTCCTTTCCTCAATTTTGATACCAGCAATGGATCACTCCTACTTCTACTTTTATCATCATGTCTCCATTACTGACTCTAACTTCCTGCTGTCCTCTCAATTATAAAGACCCTTACAATTACATTGGTCTTATACAAATATTTGAGGATAATCTTTCCATCTCAGGAGCTTTAATTTTAATCACTGCAAAGTCCCTTTTGCAGAGAATACTCCTGTTGTGAAAATTTGGGGCATAGACATCTTTGGAGGCCATTATTCTGTCTACCACAGATGTGTTCTTTTATCTTTGTTTTGGAGTCAAATTTTAAATTGTGAAATGAGAGGCAGAAATGGTGGCACTGGGTGGGATTTCTCCCTTTACCCCTTCCCCTTCTATTGAAGTCATTTATCATTTCAATTTTGGAGTCAAGAGTTCTCAAAGTTTATGATTATTTTATGTCATAACAGAAGCTTGACATCTATTTAACATTCACCTTTGGTAACACTTTATTTCACTTCTTAATCTGGTTTCTTTCTTTGCCTTATGGCTATACCTCTGCTCCTCCTGGAGGGAACTATTCTTTCCCTACTTTGACTGTGTGGTTCCATGAGGGATATCAGTCTAAATCCCCCCACTTAATAGCTACAATTGTGGAGTTGTGGACCAAGACAAGAGAAACAAAATCCTTTGGAGACTTCTATATTGCTGAGGTAGAGGTGTGAAACTCACTTCTGGCCATTGATATTGAAAGGTAAGGTGAAGTCTATAAGAAGTTGTCATGTCTTCCAACAAACAGAAAAAATAAAACCTAGCCTGCAGTAGAAAAGAAGCTGAGACAGTGAAGCAAGTTGAGTCTGATGAAGAGGCAGTTCTATTGGAAAATTGATTCCCTGAATTACTCAATTTGATGATTAGTGTTACCTCTATCCTTTCCTGCTATGAAAGTAAAAAATTCCTTTTGTTTGCTTATTTAAGCTATTTTACATTAGATTTCAATAATTTGCATTAGTTATATTTTTTAGTAGTGTAGTCTTATTCTGAGCTAAGTGCTATAGTTAAAATATTATATTAAATTCTTAAAACAGGCTTGTAATTGTATAATACTTATTTTTGTTTTACAAACAAAGTAACTGAGGCAAGACCGGTTAAGTAACTGCCAAAGTTCATACTGGTAGAATGAGGAATCAGAATATAACCCAGTTCCCTGAATCAAAAGTCCAGTCTATGAACCGCAACACCAACTGCCTCCTTTTCTCCCTTGTAGTGAGACAGCACATCATGTCAGCCAGGTGAATCTCTTTGCCATGTTTTGAATATGTTGTGCTCAATCTTGTATTTTGCATAGCTGTTTCTTCAATCATGGTTGTGAAACCACTACAGGGCTGAGGACAGAAATGCTTACTGAAAAAAAAAAAAACAAAAAACTGTTCAAAGAGGAAATATTCAGCATTCACTACTGATTACATTAGCTCCAAAGTAAATATTACTTTCTTACTTTAAAGAAAGTAAATATTTAGACCACAAACTGATGATTATGACTTACGATCTCCAGGTTGCTGCTGCTGCTGCTAAGTTCTTCAGTTGTGTCTGACTCTGTGCCACCCCAGAGACAGCAGCCCACCAGGCTTTCCCATCCCTGGGATTCTCCAGGCAAGAACACTGGAGTGGGTTGCCATTTCCTTCTCCAATGCATGAGAGTAAAAAGTGAAAGTGAAAGTGAAGTTGTGTCCGACTCTTAGCACCCCCATGGACTGCAGCCCAGCAGGCTCCTCCATCCATGGATTTTCCAGGCAAGAATACTGGAGTGGGTTGCCATTTCCTTCTTCAATGCATGAAAGTGAAAAGTGAAAGTGAAGTCGCTCAGTCATGTCCAACTCTTAGCGACCCCATGGACTGAAGCCTACCAGGCTCCTCCGTCCATGGGATTTTCCAGCCAAGAGTACTGGAGTGGGGTGCCATTGCCTTCTCCAGTTTACCATATCTCAAATCTTTCTGTGTTGTAGACTTTTAAACTTTTAATTTGTTTTGAACAAAACATTTTTACTTTAACATGGTATGACACATTTGAGAGCCTGAAATAAATGAATTTGTTTTAAAAATGACTGAGATGTATAGCTTTACAATTTGTTCAGTGTACTAAGTGTGGTCAACCATTCAAAGACACTCACTAGATTACTTCCATGGTTAACCAACAGATAAAGTCCAGATATGGCAAAGGACAAAATATGTTGTGGGAGAAATGGGAAAATGAATGTCATTTTGGATGTCCTAAGAGTTTTAAGCTAGTCTAATTTTGGCATAAGTATCACTATTTCATAGATGCTTTCTAGATTATATGTACCCTGTTACACAAATAGGAAAAGGAGTACGTCAAGGCTGTATACTGTCACCCTGCTTATTTAACTTATATGCAGAGTACATCATGAGAAACGCTGGGCTGGAAGAAACACAAGCTGGAATCAAGACTGCCGGGAGAAATATTAATAAACTCAGATATACAGATGACACCACCCTTATGGCAGAAAGTGAAGAGGAAGTCAAAAGTCTCTTGATGAAAGTGAAAGAGGAGAGTGAAAAAGTTGGCTTAAAGCTCAACATTCAGAAAACGAAGATCATCGCATCTGGTCCCATCACTTCATGGGAAATAGATGGGGAAACGGTGGAAACAGTGTCAGACTTTATTTTTGGGGGGGCTCCAAAATCACTGCAGATGGTGACTGCAGCCATGAAATTAAAAGATGCTTACTCCTTGGAAGGAAAGTTATGACCAACCTAGACAACATATTCAAAAGCAGAGACATTACTTTGCCAATAAAGGTCTGTCTAGTCAAGGCTATGGTTTTTCCTGTGGTCATGTATGGATGTGAGAGTTGGACTGTGAAGAAAGCTGAGTGCCGAAGAATTGATGCTTTTGAACTGTGGTGTTGAAGAAGACTCTTGAGAGTCCCTTAGACTGCAAGGAGATCCAACCAGTCCATCCTAAAGGAGATCAGTCCTGGGTGTTCGTTGAAAGGACAGATGCTGAAGCTGATACTCCAATACTTTGTCCACCTCATGCGAAGAGTTGACTCATTGGAAAAGACCCTGATGCTGGGAGGGATTGGGGGCAGGAGGAGAAGGGGACAACAGAGGATGAGATGGCTGGATGGCATCACTGACTCGATGGACATGAGTTTGGGTGGACTCCAGGAGTTGGTGATGGACAGGGAGGCCTGGCGTGCTGCAATTCATGGGGTCGCAAAGAGTCAGACACAACTGAGCAACTGGACTGAACTGAACTGATACATTTATCAGGCTGCACTTCTTTTTAGCACTTATTTATTTAATTGATCAATTATTTGTTTTCTGTGTCACCACTAGACCTGACTGCAAGCAAAGGTTTTTTATATCTCCAGTACCTAAAGGAAATCAACCCTGAATAGTCATTGGAAGAACTAAAGCTAAAGCTAGAGCTCCTGTACTTTGGTCACTTCATACAAAGAGCTGACTCATTGGAAAAAACCCTGATACTAGGAAAGATTGAGGGTAGGAGAAGAAGGGAGTAACATAGGGTGAGATTGTTAGATGGCATCATTGACTCAACGGACATGAGTTTGAGCAAACTCTGGGAAATAGTTGGAGAAGGAAATGGCAACCCACTCCAGCATTCTTGCCTAGAGAATTCCATGGACAGAGGAGCCTGGTGGATTTTATATACTCCAGGGGGTCGCAAAGAGTCAGAGACAGTTGAACAACTAAGGCTGGGAAATAGTGAAGGACAGGGAAGCCTGGAATTCTACAGTCCATGGGGTCACAATCAAGACACCAGTGAGTGACTGAGCCAAGGGAACATTAAGACGTGAGACCCCTCACGAAGTCCTCCATCTTCACACCCAAACCAAGCCCACCCAAAGGCCAGCAAGCTCCAGTGCCTGAATGGCCCGCACCAATCCTTCAAAATAACACAAACACAAGGCTGCACATTAGCAGACAAGTTGCCCAAAGCCATATCAAACACATAGATACTGAAAAATACACTACTGAACATGGCACTGCCCTTCAGACAGATGAGATGCAGGCCCATTGACCAGAACACAGGCACAAGTCCCCTCTAACTAGAAACCTTCAAAAGTCACTGGTCCAACCCCACCCATGGGGCCAGACTTCACAATTATGAGAAACTATGACCTTGAGAATTTTTTGGTTTAAACACACTGAGAAAGTTAAAGCTTAGGCAGTCCAGGCCCCTTTAAGAAGGAGATGAACATTCTAGCTCAGGATTTCCTTAAGCTTTGTGCAACAATGTATCTTACCTGAGAACTGGGGCCTCCTTCAAGTCCAGAGCTGATAATTACACAGGGAGACAATGTCTTACTCATGAAAATATTTTTCTTAGACTCTATTGTTATAATTGTAACAAATCTTTCCTGGGGACCTGTTTCTCAAGACTTGTATCCCTGATTGTAGCAACACTATATCTCATCTAGAGACATTGCTCCTTACCACCTGTCTCCCTGGCTAATCTTGTGCTGAAGTTATCTCAGGAAATACGCCTTGGGAAAGGGTCTGGTGGAAATCTTACAAACTTTAGGTATTCTTTTTATCTATTCTCAGCAGCTGGTTGAAAAGTACATAATGCCCTGCTTAAACCGGTGAGGCAGGTACTTTCCTGCCCCCTTCCAGTGCCTCTCACTGGAAGCTCTCTCAATCTCTTTACACTCTGATAAAACTTAGTTAAACAAATCTCTGAATGACTAAGACTGGTCTTCTGGGTCCTGGACTGAAATTTTCTAATTTGGAGACCACAAATAATGGCACCGTTCACCGCTCAACTATCAACAATTTTTATTTCCTTTATATAATTCTACCTCTACATTGGCATTTTGCAGTGCTGTGAGGGTATTTTGTTTGTTTGTTTTATTTGTTTTTCATATTGTTCTTTTCCTGCTATGGTTATTCTTTAATATATAGAAATCTTTTTATATTCCTTTACATAACGGCTTTTCTATTTTTTCAGCCACGTTTCTTAGTCTGTTTTGTTTGCTTTGCTTTATTCCCCAGTTGGCACATAGCTTTGGTTTTATTTTCCAGTTTATGTTTCAGTTAATTTTATTTTTAATTGGTCTATACCATTTTTGTCTCCTTTGCTCAGCAGGTCACTATTTTGTACTTGTTTTCTTTGGACTGTTTTGGTTTTGTCTCTGTGTGTGTAGTCCATTAATTTTGGTTATTATGTATCTGATTCTGTATTTACCATTTGTCTGCATTTGTTTCTTTTGTTTCTTGTTCTGTTCAGTGTTTTGTTTTTCTGTGTTTGTTTTAATACCCCCTGGTGGCCCTCAGATGGTGAAGAATCTACCTGCAATGCAGGAGACCCAGGTTTGATCCCAGGTTGGGAAGATGCCCTGGAGAAGGGAATGACAACCCACTCTAGTGTTCTTGCCTAGAAAATCCCATGAATAGAGAAGCATGGCAGGCTATAGTCCATGGGGTCGCAAAGAGTCAGACATGACTAACAAATAAGCAACAGCAGAATGATGTAATAAATGACTTGTAGAATCTCAGTCCTCTGGCCAGAGTTCAAGCATGAACTTTTGGAGTGGGTGTACTGAGTCCAGGACCTAGAATGCAAGAGAACTCCCTTACCTCAGGGATTATTAATTAGTGAGAACTATCACTAAAGCTTCCACCTATATACAAGACCTGGCTTCACACAAATACTGGAAGCACCCAGTGCAGGACACTTCATGCACACAACAAAAAGACAAAAACACAAACTCAATCATCAGTAGGAAGGATTCCCACAGACACTCTAAAACATATCACCTCATACAGCCCTGCCCATCAAAAGAGGGGGTAGAGGGGAACATGTCTTTCCACCAGAATGCAGGCCACAATTCACTCTCAACACAAAGCCTACACAAATCAAATCACTAGACCAGACTTATCCACTGAGTGAAAGTGAAAGCCCCTCCTCCTCTTCCTCCTCCTCCTCCTCCTCCTCCTCCTCCAAGTCACCTCAGTCGTGTCCGACTCTGTGCGACCCCAGAGATGGCAGCCCACCAGGCTCCCCCATCCCTGGGATTCTCCAGGCAAGAACACTGGACTGGGTTGCCATTTCCTTCTCCAATGCATGAAAGTAAAAATGAAAATGAAGTCACTCAGTCGTGTCCAACTCTTAGTGACCCCATGGACTGCAGCCTACCAGGCTCCTCCATCCATGGGATTTTCCAGGCAGGAGTACTGGAGTGGGGTGCCAAGCCCCTCAGTCATCTCCAATTCTTTGTCACCTCTTGGACTACACAGTCCATGGAATTCGTCAGGTCAAAATACTGGAATGGGGTAGCCTTTCCCTTCCCCAGGGGATCTTCCCAACCCAGGGATCCAACACAGGTCTCCCACATTGCAGGGGGATTCTTTACCAGCTAAGCCACAACAGAAGCCCAAGAATGCTGGAGTGGGTAACCTATCCCTTCTCCAACAGATCTTCCCGACCCAGGAATTGAACAGGGTCTCCTGCATTGCAGGTGGATTCTTCCCCAACTGAGCTATCAGGGAAACCCAAGGAAGAAGTCCACTGAGGGCACAAACCAAATAGAAGAAGGAATACTATTCTAAAGTCTGGGAAAAGGAGATCTCAAACTCAGTAAGTTAGAAAAAATGAAGCACAGAGATATACTGTGCAAGTGAAGGAACAAGTTAGGTACTCACAAGACCAAATAAATAAGAGGAAATAAGAAAATATCTAAAAAATAATTCAGAGTAATGATAGTAAAAATGATTTTAAAAAACCCTCAAAAATAGAATGGGGAAAATGCAATGAATGAACATATTTTAAAAGGACCTAGAAGAAATAAAGAATAAACAAACCAAGATGAACAACACAATCACTTAAATTAAAAATATTATATTAAATTAAAAATATTATAGAAAGAATCAATAATAGAATTACTGAGGCAAAAGAACAGATAGGTGAGCTGGAAGACAGAATGGTGGAAATAACTGCTGAAGAGCAGAATAAAGGGGAAAGAATGAAAAGAATTGAGGGTAGCCTCATAAACCTATGGGACAATATTAAATAAAACAACATTTGAATTATAGGGGTACCAGAAGAAGAAGAGAAAAAGAAAGAGCTGAGAAAATTTTTGAACTTTAGTTGAAAACTTCCCCAACATATGGAAGGAAATAGTCAGTCAAGTCCAAGAAGTGCAGAGAGTCCCATACAGGGTAAACCCAAGAAGAAACATGCTGAGACATATTGGTCAAACTAACAAAGATTAAACACAAAGAAAAAATAACAAAATCAGCAAAGGAAAAGCAACAAGTAACAACGGAAACCCCATATGGTTAACAGCTGATCTTCCAACAGGAGACTCTGTAGGCAAGAAGGGAATGGTAGGGTATATTTAAAGTACTGAAAGAGAAAAATCTACAGTGAAGATTACTCTACCTAGCAAGGATCTCATTTAGAATTGATGGAGAAATCAGAAGCTTTACAGACAAGAAAAAGTTAAGAGAATGTAACACCAGCAAATGAGCTTTACAACAAATGTTAAAGGGACTTCTGTAGACAGGAAGCACAAAGAAAGAAAAAGATCTGCAAAAACAAACCCAAAACAACTAAGAAAATGTCAATAGGAAAATATATATCAATAATTATTTTAAATGTAAATGGATTAAATAGTCTAACCAATAACTGCCTGGCTGAATGGATACAAAAGCAAGACATATATATGTCTTGCTGTCTACAAAACATATATAGTATATACTATATATACTATTGGAGAAGGAAATGGCAACCCACTCCAGTACTCTTGCCCGGAGAATCCCATGGAGGGAGGAGCCTGGTAGGCTACAGTCCATGGGGTCGCAAAGAGTCGGACATGACTGAGCGACTTCACTCACTCACTCATATATACTATATACTATACACACACACACACACACACACACACACACACACACACACATGTATGCTGTCTACAAGAGACAGCAAACATTATTCTCAATGATGAAAAACTGAAAGCATTCCCTCTAAGATCTGGACCAAGACAAGGGTGCCCACACTCACCACTATTACTTAACACAGTTTTGGAAGTCCAAGTTATGGCAAGCAGAGAAGAAAAAGAAATAAAAGCAATCCAGACTGGAAAAGAAGTAAACCTGTCACTGTTTGCAGATGACATGACTCTGTACATAGAAAACCCTAAAGATACTATCACAAAATTACTAGAGCGAATCAGTTAATTGAGTAAAGTCACAGGATACAAAATCAAAACACAGAAATCACTTGCATTCCTATACACTAACAATGAAAAAATCAGAAAGAAAAATTAACGAATCAATCCTGTTTATCACTGCAATAAAAAGAATAAAATAACTAGGAATTAAGCTACCTAAGGAACCAAAAGGGCTCTTCACAGAAAACTATAAAACACTGATGAAAGAAACCAAAGATGACATAAACAGATAGAGAGGTATTCCATGCTCCTGGGATGAAAGAATCAATATTGTGAAAATGACTATATTACCAAATGCAATCTACAGATTCAGTGCAATTCCTATCAAATTACCAAAGACAGTTTTCACAGAACTAGAACAAAGTATTTCACAATTCACACAGAAACATAAAAGGCCCTGAATAGCCAAAGCAATTTTGAGAGGGAAGAATGGAGCTGGAGAAATCAACCTTCCTGACTTCAGGCTGTACTACGAAGCTATAGTCATCAAGGCAGTATGGTACTGGCACAAAAACAGAACTATAGACCAATGGAACAAGATAGAAAGCCCAGATATAAACCCACACATCTATCTTTTATCTTTTATAAAGGAGGCAAGAATATACAATAGGGAAATCACAGTCTCTTCAATAAGTGTTGCTGGGAGAACTGGACAGTTATATGTAAAACAGAGAAATTAGAAGACTTCCTCACACAATACACAAAGATAACCTCAAAAAGGATTAAAGATCTAAATGTAAGACCAGTAACTATAAAACTCTTAAAGGAAAACACAAGCAGAACACTGTATGATATAAATCATTGCAAGATCCTCTATGACCCACATCCTAGAATAATAGAAATTTAAATTAAAAAGTGGGACCTAATTAAATGTAAAAGCTTTTGCACAACAAAGGAAACCATAAACAATGTGAAAAGACAACACTCTGAATGGGAGAAAATAATAGCAAATGAAACAACTGACGAAGGATTAATTTCCAAAATATACAAGCAGCTCATACAACTCAATGCCAGAAAAACAAACAGCTTAATCAAAAAGTGGGCAAAAGACCTAAACAGACATTTCTCCAAAGAAGACATACAGATGGCTAACAAACACATGGAAAGATGCTCAACATCACTCATTATTAGAGAATGCAAATCAAAAATACAATGAACTATCACCTCACACCAGTCAGAATGGCTGTCATAAAAAAAATCCACAAACAAGTGCTGAAGAGGGTGTGGAGAAACCCTCAGTTAATAATGCCAAATAGTTTTTTATAAGTGGTGATACTAGCTAATACTTCCACCAGCAGTGTATGAAAAAACTCGGTGCTCTTTTTCCTCTCCAGTGAACTTTAACCAAGCTGATGTGCATATAGTTGCATCTGATTTGAGTTTTAACTTTGGGGGTTTTGATTCTTTGTTTGTTTTGGTATTGGGATATCTTCTTTTGTGAAGTGCCCATTCTAGGCTGTGGTCCAATTTTTATCTCTTCCTTATTGATTTGCAGATTTTTTTTTTTTTTTCATTCTGGATTCATGCCCTGTTCAACAGTTACACATATTGTAAATATCTTCCATTTGGTGGATTATGCTTTAATTTTAAGAGGGGTTCTTAATGTTAATGCAGATATACTTAATCTTTTCCTTTATGTATCACATTTTCTATAGACTATAAAAAGTTTTTTTCTGCCTAAAAATCTTGACTGTACATATTAATATTTTCTAATATAACTTTTTGAAGCTTTGTTTTAAAACTTTGATATTTAAAACTATGATACATCTCATACTGATTTTTGTACTTATAAGAGGTAAGGATTAATGTCTATTTTTTAAAATGTATTTCTTATTGTTCTAGTGATGGGTATTAGAAGATTATTCTTTTCCCCACAAATTGGTGGCACTAATTTGATTTTAAATCAAACATTCAATACACGAGCATTGGCCAATAAATGGCAAAATTAGTCAAAGAAAAATATATTTGTATATTATGATCTAGCAATTATATATATATATATAAAAGACATGTATAAAAATATTTCAAAGCAATATGGCTTATAACAGACCAAAAGTAAAAAACTGCTAATTAATTATGAAGAGTAGAATGGATACATACATTCTGCAAATTTATTTAGCACACATATTCTATAATAAAGACAAAAACGATGAACTATAGTTACATATTTCAGGAAGAAATCATAAGAATATGATGTCAGACCAAAAAAAGTCTGAAAAATATATTTATGTCTATGTATTCAATGGTGTTTTTTTTCCTAAAGTACAAAAGCAAGTAAAATTAATCTGTTCCTAAAATTTAAAATAGATACTTTTAAGTAGTTATCTACTAAAAGAATAAATAGTGATGAATGGGAAAGAAGAGAGGGAGGAGAATTTCATTGCTGGTATTTTTATTTCCTTACTGCATTGTTTTTATGTGGTTGTTTCTCAGAATGCTTATAATATACACATTATTTTTCAGTATATATAATATGTGTTAGTAAAAGGTTTACTTGAAATCGATAAAGTAAAAGAAATCTTTATGTTGACATGATATGTATTAATTTCGAAGACAGGTGCAGTGCTTTGTGATGCAGATGAAAGGACACAAGGAAATCCTCAGACGATCAGACATTTATTGTAGCTTTGTCATTATTTTCCTAGATAAATAGAGACAGTTTCTCACCATTATATTTGTTCATATGAGAACTCTAATTTTTATCTCTTACTCTTCTGTTGATTTTATTTTGTTCTATCTCTATGGTCTTTTCCCATAATAGCTTTCATTTTGGAATAATCAAAAGCTAGTTTGGAAAAAAAAATGAAACAAAACTTTGTCAGTGTTTCTCATTGGCATGTGTTGCCCATCTGGTCACATTCACAAAATTATGGCAAGATGATGCTTTCTCAATCTTATTAATTCAGTGCATGTTTTTATTTGAGATGTTGGATGATCATATTCGATTCCAACTATCCTGTCAACACTCATGAGAACATTTGGCTCTTAAGTTATAGCACATGCCCATAGCTTCCCTATTTCTTAATGATGGAGCATGCTTTAGTATACTAGAGGATACCTTTTAAGCACATCAAAATAAACATTTGTACCAAGACCTCTTCAATTAATTACCATGATTTAGAAGTATATATCCATCCAAACTCCATGATTAACATCTGTTTTTGTGTCTTTACACCTGCTTCAGAAGTGCAATAACTTTCTGTCTTATAGCCCCCAATTTCTCCTCTATCCAAGCCAACTTATACTATACTAACACATTAATCTTCGCAAAACACAACTTTCAAAATTCCTCACTAACTGCAGATTTTTTGCTTTATATTAGACCTCCTAAATTTTTATCAAGCCAAAGAAATATTCACTATGGGATAGTTTTAAAAAAGCAGATTCTGTGTCCCTACTTGAGATCTAGAGTAAAACTGAGAAATCTATGCTTATTTGCCTGTCCAATGTGAATTAAAATTGGAAACTCAGAACTAATTTAGACATTGTTACATATATGTCTCTGCTCTATTAAATGGAGAAATAACTATGCAAAAATTAAATTTGTACTTTAGCCAAATATTCACAACACTGAAATAGTGCACTGCCAAGAAGTCATCCCCCTCAGCAGGCTCCTGTAGATAACTTTACAACTTTCTCTTAGCTACTGTAGTAAAATTTGACCCAAATTGGAACATAGGAAAAATAAGATAATGTCAATAAAGATTTTGACAACATGGGCTATTTATAGACTTGTTTCTCAGAGGTTAAGATAGAAAACTTTAGATAATTTCCTAAAATGTAAGAGATGTCAAACAGCTACTATAAGGAGCTCCTTAGAAACCCATGCAGAATAGTCTTTCAGGAAGAATCAAAAGTTGATTTAACTCTATGAAAGGAGATTAAAAAAAAAAAAAAAAAAGCAATCAGAATTATACAGGAGGAGACCACACAGCTCTAGGAATAATGGCAAAATTAATGAAAGTTCCATTAAAGATCAGCATGCTGCTGCTAAGTCGCTTCAGTCATGTCCGACTCTATGCGACTCCAGAGATGACAGTCCACCAGGCTCCCCCATCCCTGGGATTCTCCAGGCAAGAACACTGGAGTGGGTTGCCATTTCCTTCTCCAATGCATGAAAGTTAAAAGTGAAAGTGAAGTTGCTCAGTCGTGTCCCACTCTTAGCGACCCCATGGACTGCAGCCTACCAGGCTCCTCCGTCCATGGGATTTTCCAGGCAAGAGTACTGGAGTGGGGTGCCATTGCCTTCTCCAAAAGATCAGCATAGAGACATTGAAAAAATTATATCTTATATTTGGAGATGTCCATTTCTACATGCCTACTTCAGAGAAATTGCTGTTGATCAGCTGTTAAGCGATGTCCAACTCTTTGTGACTCCATGGACTGTAGCATGCCAGGCTCCAAACTATCTACCAAACTCTGCTCTGCATAATGCAGGTGGCTGCAACAGCGCACATAGCGCAGCTGAGAGGAGCTACCCCACGTCCGAGGTCAGGGCCAGTGGCCGAGAGTGCCAGGCTGAAACGGCACAGGAACAGCCGAGAGGAGCTACCCCACTTCCGAGGTCAGGGGCTGCGGCGGAGAGGCGCTACCCTGCGTGGAAGGTCAGGGCGGCAGCCAAGAGTGCCAGGCTGTGACAGTGCAGGAGCAGGCGAAAGGAGCTACCCCACGTCCAAGGTCAGGAGTGGCAGCCAGGAGGAGCTACCCCACATCCAAGGAGTGGTGGCTGCGAGGGCATAGAAGGGCCTAGAGGAGATATTCCACATTCAAGGTCAGGAGGGGTGGTGGTGAGGAGATACCCTTCATCCAAGGTAAGGAACAGCGGCTGCACTTTGCTGGAAGAGCCATGAAGAGATAGCCCACGCCCTAGGTAAGAGAAACCCAAGTAGATGGTAGGTGTTGCAAGAGGGCATCACAGGGCAGACACACTGAAACCATACTCACAGAAAACTAGTCAATCTAATCATACTAGGACCACAGCCTTGTCTAACTCAATGAAACTAAGCCATGCCCGTGGGACCACCCAAGACGGGCGGGTCATGGTGGAGAGGTCTGACAGAATGTGGTCCACTGGAGAAGAGAATGGCAAACCACTTCAATATTCTTGCCTTGAGAACTTCCCAGGACAGTAGGTGCCCAATATGCGACTAGAGATCAGTGGAGAAATAACTCCAGAAAGAATGAAAGGATGGAGCCAAAGCAAAAACAATACCCAGTGTGGATGCGACTGGTGATAGAAGCAAGGTCTAATGCTGTCAAGAGCAATATTGCATAGAAACCTGGAATGTCAGGTCCATGAATCAAGGCAAATTGGAAGTGGTCAAAAAGGAGAGGGCAAGAGTGAACATCGACATTCTAGGAATCAGCAAACTAAAATGGACTGGAATGGGTGAATTTAACTCAGATGACCATTATATCTACTACTGTGGGCAGGAGTCCCTTCGAAGAAATGGAGTAGCCATCATGGTCAACAAAAGAGTCCAAGATGCAGTACTTGGATGCAATCTCAAAAACAACAGAATTATCTCTGTTTGTTTCCAAGGCAAACCATTCAATATCACAGTAATCCAAGCCTATGCCCCAAACAGTAACACTGAAGAAGCTGAAGTTGAACGGTTCTATGAAGACCTACAAGACCTTTTAGAGCTAACACCCAAAAAAGATGTCCTTTTCATTATAGGGGACTGGAATGCAAAAGTAGGAAGTCAAGAAACACCTGGAGTAACAGGCAAATCTGGCCTTGGAATATGGAATGAAGCAGACAAAGCCTAATAGAGTTTTGCCAAGAAAATGCACTGGTCATAACAAACACCCTCTTCCAACAACACAAGAGAAGACTCTACACATGGACATCACCAGATGGTCAACACCAAAATCAGATTGATTATATACTTTGCAGCCAAAGATGGAGAAGCTCTATACAGTCAACAAAAACAAGACCACGAGCTGACTGTGTCTCAGATCATGAACTCCTTATTGCCACATTCAGACTTAAATTGAAGAAAGTAGGGAAAACTACTAGACCATTCAGGTATGACCTAAATCAAATCCCTTATGATTATACAGTGGAAGTGAGAAATAGATTTAAGGGCCTAGTTCTGATAGATAGAGTGCCTGATGAACTATGGATGGAGGTTCATGACATTGTACACGAGACAGGGATCAAGACCATCCCCGTGGAAAAGAAATGCAAAAAAGCAAAATGGCTGTCTGAGGAGGTCTTACAAATGGCTGTCTGAGAGAAGGCCTTTCTCTTCTGTGAAAAGAAGAGAAATGAAAAGCAAAGGAGAAAAGGAAAGATAAAAGCATCTGAATGCAGAGTTCCGAAGAATAGCAAGAAGAGATAAGAAAGCCTTCCTCAGTGATCAATGCAAAGAAATAGAGGAAAACAACAGAATGGGAAAGACTAGAGATCTCTTCAAGAAAATTAGAGATACCAAGGGAACATTTCATGCAAAGATGGGTTCGATAAAGGACAGAAATGGTATGGACCTAACAGAAGCAGAAGATATTAAGAAGAGGTGGCAAGAATACACAGAAGAACTGTACAAAAAAGATCTTCATGACCCAGATAATCACGATGGTGTAATCACTCACCTAGAGCCAGTCATCCTGGAATGCGAAGTCAAGTGAGCTTTAGAAAGCATCACTAAGAACAAAGCTAGAGGAGGTGATGGAATTGCAGTGGAGCTTTTTCAAATCCTGAAAGACGATGCTGTGAAAGTGATGCACTCAATATGCCAGCAAATTTGGAAAACTCAGCAGTGGCCACAGGACTGGAAAAGGGCAGTTTTCATTCCAATCTCAAAGAAAGGCAATGCCAAAGAATGCTCAAACTACTGCACAACTGCACTCATCTCACACACTAGTAAAGTAATGCTCAAAATTCTCCAAGCCAGGCTTCAGCAATATGTGAACCGTGAACTTCCTGATGTTCAAGCTGGTTTTAGAAAAGGCAGAGGAACCAAAGATCAAATTGCCAACATCCACTGGATTATCGAAAAAGCAAGAGAGTTCCAGAAAAATATCTATTTCTGTTTTATTGACTATGCCAAAGCTTTTAACTGTGTGGATGACAATAAACTGTGGAAAATTCTTCAAGAGATGGGAATACCAGACCACCTGATCTGCCTCTTGAGAAATCTGTATACAGGTCAGGAAGCAACAGTTAGAACTGGCCATCCAGAACAGACTGGTTCCAAATAGGAAAAGGAGTACGTCAAGGCTGTATATTGTCACCCTGCTTATTTAACTTCTATGCAGAGTACATCATGAGAAACGCTGGGCTGGAAGAAACACAAGCTGAAATCAAGATTGCCAGGAGAAATATCAATAAACTCAGATATGCAGATGACACCACCCTTATGGCAGAAAGTGAAAAGGAACTCAAAAGCCTCTGGATGAAAGTGAAAGTGGAGAGTGAAAAAGTTGGCTTAAAGCTCAACATTCAGAAAATGAAGATCATGGCATCCGGTCCCATCACTTCATGGGAAATAGATGGAGAAACAGAGGAAACAGTGTCAGACTTTATTTTGGGGGCCTCCAAAATCACTACAGATTTTGTTTGCAGCCATGAAATTAAATGACGCTTACTCTTTGCAAGAAAAGTTATGACCAACCTGGATAGCATATTCAAAAGCAGAGACATTACTTTGCCAACAAAGGTCCGTCTAGTCAAGGCTATGGTTTTTCCAGTGGTCATGTATGGATGTGAGAGTTGGACTGTGAAGAAGGCTGAGCGCCGAAGAATTGATGCTTTTGAACTGTGGTGTTGGAGAAGACTTTTGAGTGTCCCTTGGACTGCAAGGAGATCCAACCAGTCCATTCTGAAGGAGATCAGCCCTGGGATTTCTTTGGAAGGAATGACGCTAAAGCTGAAACTCCAATACTTTGGTCACCTAATGCAAAGTGTTGACTCATTGGAAAAGTCTCTGATGCTGGGAGGGATTGTGGGCAGGAGAAGGGGATGACAGAGGATGAGATGGCTGGATGGCATCACTGACTCGATGGACATGAGTTTTTGTGAACTCTGGGAGTTGGTGATTGACAGGGAGGCCTGGCATGCTGCACTTCATGAGGTCGCAAAGAGTCGGACATGACTGAGCAACTGAACTGAACTGAACTGATGCATTTCCCTCACATATAATCATATATATGTTTTATTTATTTATTTATTGCAAGGAACCTGGTTACACAGTTGTGAAGCCTGGTTTAATAAGAAAAAAATCCACAGGGCAGCGTACTGGGAAGAGCAGGCTGGCATTTTGAACATGGACTGAAAGGCTGTCCACAGATGAGATTTTCTTTTTTTTCCTTCTTTTTATTTAAAAAAAATTATTTTATACTGAATTATACACACACACACACACACACACAACAGTGTAGGAATTTTCATGTCTCTCCAAACCCTCTCCAGCTTTTATTATTTGCAGACATTTTGATGATAGTCATTCTGAATGGTGTGAGGTAATAACTCATTGTAGTTTTCATTCACATTTCTCTAATGATTAGCATCTTTTCATGTGCCTTTGACCATCCTTACATATGGTCATCTAAAATTCGTCCTACAAAATGTCATCATGGCGATTTCTTGACTTTTGCATTCTATTGTTTTCCTCTATTTGGTTGCACTGATCACTGAGGAAGGCTTTCTTATCTCTCCTTGCTATTCTTTGGAACTCTGCATTCAAATAGATATATCTTTCATTTTCTCCTTTGCTTTTCACGTCTCTTCTTTTCACAGCTATTTGTAAGGTCTCCTCAGACAGCCAGATTACTTATTTCTATTTCTTTTTCTTGGGGATTGTCTTAATCACTGTCTCCTGTACAATGTCACGAACCTCCATCCATAGTTCTTTTGGCACTCTATCAGATCTAGTTCCTTAAATATACTTCCACTGTATAATCGTAAGGAATTTGATTTAGGTCATACCTGAATGGTCTAGTGGTTTTCCCTACTTCGTTCAATTTAAGTCTGAATTTGGTAATAAGGAGTTCATGATTTGAGCCACAGTCAGCTCCCAATTTTGTTTTTGCTAACTGTGTAGAGCTTCTCCATCTTTGACTGCAAAGTATATAATCAGTCTGATTTCAGTGTTGACCATCTGGTGATGTCCATGTGTAGAGTCTTCTCTTGTGTTCTTGGGAGAGGGTGTTTGCTATGACCAGTGCATTTTCTTGGAAAAACTCTATTAACTTTTGCCCTGCTTCATTCTGTACTCCAAGGCCAAATTTGCCTGTTACTCCAGGTGTTTCTAGACTTCCTACTTTTGCATTCCAGTCCCCTATAATGAAAAGGACATCTTTTTGGGGTGTTAGTTCTAGAAGGTCTTGTAGATCTTCATAGAACCATTCAACTTCAGCTTCTTCAGCATTGTTGGTCAGGGCATAGACTTGGATTACTGTGATATTGAATGGTTTGCCTTGGAAATGAACAGAGATCATTCTGTCATTTTTGAGATTGCATCCAAGTACTGCATCTCAGACTCTTTTGTTGACCATGATGGCTACTCCATTGTTTCTTAGGTATTCTTGCCCGCAGTAGTAGGTATAATGATCATCTGAGTTAAATTCACCCATACCAGTCCATTTTAGTTCACTGAATCCTAAAATATTGACGTCCATCTTGCCATCTGCTGTTTGACCATTTCCAATTTGCCTCGATTCATGGACCTAACGTTCCAAGTTCCTATGCAATATTGCTCTTTACAGCATCAGATTTTGCTTCTATCACCAGTCACATCCACAACTGGGTATTGTTTTTGCTTTGGCTCCATCCCTTCATCTTTCTGGAGTTATTTCTCCACTGATCTCCAGTGGCATATTGGGCACCTACTGACCTGGAGAGTTCATCTTTCAATGTCTTATTTTTTTGTCTCTTTATACTGTTCACGGGGTTCTCACGACAAGAATACTGAAGTGGTTTGCCATTCCCTTCTCCAGTGCACCACATTTTGTCAGAACTCTCCACTAGGACCCGTCCATCTTCGGTGGCTTTACAGGGCATGGCTCATAGTTTCAATGAGTTAGACAAGGCTGTGGTTCATGTGATTAGATTGGTTAGTTTTCTGTCATTGTGGTTTTCAGTCTATATGCCCTCTGATGGATTAGGATAAGAGGCTTAAGGAAGTTTCCTGATGGGAGAGACTGATTGAGGGGGAAACTGGGTCTTGTACTGATGGGCAGGGCCAAGCTCAGTAAATCTTTAGTCCAATTTTTTGTTGATGGGTGGGACTGTGTTTCCTCCCTGTTATTTACCTGGGACCAAACTATGGTGGAGGTAATGAAGATAATGGCGACCTCCTTCAAAAGATCCCATGCACATACTGCTATACTCAGTACCCCCAACCCTG
The DNA here is from genome assembly GCF_029378745.1 of Bos indicus. Classification (NCBI taxonomy): domain Eukaryota; kingdom Metazoa; phylum Chordata; class Mammalia; order Artiodactyla; family Bovidae; genus Bos; species Bos indicus. Next base: position 13,716,897 of record NC_091783.1, read on the forward strand.
CAGAAGGCCGCCACCAACCCACACCTCCGCTGGAGACTCCTGGACACTCACAGGCAAGTCTGGGTCAGTCTCTTGTTTCTCCCCAAATCAGTTTATATATGCAGATGTAATTTCAGTCTGATTTCTCAACTCTTTCTCTATGATCTTAGACTTTGAATGTGAGTAAAAACTGAGGACATTCCACACTGAGAGTTCCTATTTTATAGAACACAGGTGAATGCAGGTATGATTTGTGTTTTTAACATTATTTTCTGCACTCCCAGCCTTGTAAGCTTAAAATGACTATTGTAAAAGTGTTAGTCCTGTCCAACTGTTTGCAACCCCATGAACTGTAGCCTGCCAGGTTCCTCTGTCCATGGAATTCTCCAGGCAAGAATACTGGAGTGGGTTGCCATTCCCTTCTCAAGGGGATCTTCCTGACCCAGTAATTAAATCTGGGTGAAAGAAATCAAAGAGGACACTAATAGATGGAGAAATATACCATGTTCATGGATTGGAAGAATCAATATAGTGAAAATGAGTATACTACCCAAAGCAATTTATAGATTCAACGCAATCCCTATCAAGCTACCAACAGTATTCTTCACAGAGCTAGAACAAATAATTTCACAATTTGTATGGAAATACAAAAAACCTCGAATAGCCAAAGCGATCTTGAGAAAGAAGAATGGAACTGGAGGAATCAACCTACCTGACTTCAAGCTCTACTACAAAGCCACAGTTATCAAGACAGTATGGTACTGGCACAAAGATAGAAATATTGATCAATGGAATAAAATAGAAAGCCCAGAGATAAATCCACGCACATATGGACACCTTATCTTTGACAAAGGAGGCAAGAATAAACAATGGATTAAAGACAATCTCTTTAACAAGTGGTGCTGGGAAATCTGGTCAACCACTTGTAAAAGAATGAAACTAGACCATTTTCTAACACCATACACAAAAATAAACTCAAAATGGATTAAAGATCTAAACGTAAGACCAGAAACTATAAAACTCCTAGAGGAGAACATATGCAAAACACTCTCTGACATACATCACAGCAGGATCCTCTATGACCCACCTCCCAGAATATTGGAAATAAAAGCAAAAATAAACAAATGGGACCTAATTAAACTTAAAACCTTCTGCACATCAAAGGAAACTATTAGCAAGGTGAAAAGACAGCCTTCAGAATGGGAGAAAATAATAGCAAATGAAGCAACCAACAAACAACTAATCTCCAAAATATACAAGCAACTCCTACAGCTCAACTCCAGAAAAATAAACAACCCAATCAAAAAATGGGCCAAAGAACTAAAGAGACATTTCTCCAAAGAAGACATACAGATGGCTAACAAACACATGAAAAGATGCTCAACATCACTCATTATCAGAGAAATGCAAATCAAAACCACTATGAGGTACCATTTCACACCAGTCAGAATGGCTGCAATCCAAAAGTCTACAAATAATAAATGCTGGAGAGGGTGTGGAGAAAAGGGAACCCTCTTACACTGTTGGTGGGAATGCAAACTAGTACAGCCACTATGGAGAACAGTGTGGAGATTCCTTAAAAAACTGGAAATAGAACTGCCTTATGATCCAGCAATCCCACTGCTGGGCATACACACTGAGGAAACCAGAAGGGAAAGAGACACATGTACCCCAATGTTCATCGCAGCACTGTTTATAATAGCCAGGACATGGAAGCAACCTAGTTGTCCATCAGCAGGTGAATGGATAAGAAAGCAGTGGTACATATACACAATGGAGTATTACTCAGCCATTAAAAAGAATACATTTGAATCAGTTCTAATGAGGTGGATGAAACTGGAGCCTATTATACAGAGTGAAGTAAGCCAGAAGGAAAAACATAAATACAGTATACTAACGCATATATATGGAATTTAGAAAGATGGTAACAATAACCCGGTGTACGAGACAGCAAAAGAGACACGGATGTATAGAACAGTCTTATGGACTCTGTCGGAGAGGGAGAGGGTGGGAAGATTTGGGAGAATGACATTGAAACATGTAAAATATCATGTAGGAAACGAGTTTCCAGTCCAGGTTCGATGCACGATACTGGATGCTTGGGGCTAGTTCACTGGGACGACCCAGAGGGATGGTATGGGGAGGGAGGAGGGAGGAGGGTTTAGGATGGGGAACACATGTATACCTGTGGCGGATTCATTTTGATATTTGGCAAAACTAATACAATTATGTAAAGTTAAAACAAAAAAAATCTGGGTCTCCTGCATTGCAGGTAATTTCTTTACCATTTCAGCCACTATAGTAAGTAGTAATTCAACATTTCTACTGACATTTGTTTGGCTTTCTGAACAAAATTCTAGGAACTAAAGGGTTAGCCAAAATGTATCCAGTATGAAATTGTTGTAGGCTGACAAATTCTTTCACAGTCTTATCAGTGTCTCCCAGAATGTTGGAATTTAATTCTTTAACTCCTTCAGAAATGAATTGTCTACAAGGTGATTTGGGAAACAGAGTTCCTTGGGAACAAAGGAGGTTAACAGAAATTGAAATATCAAAGTTCTTAGAGAGCTTAAATTGGACCTAGGAAGTTAGGGGTCGAATGGGCTTTAATTCTTCAAGTTAAGCTGATACATTTTATATAAATTGAGTTCTTGGGAAGAGAAAGGACTTAAGAGTTAGGAACTACGACAGCCAAATTCATTCTGTAACTCTGGGTTAATATTCACTATGCTCCCTGTGGTGGCATCTCTACTATGCCTAGGGCTTTATAAAAGAATTTCACCCCAATAAAGGGAAGGGCAAAATGTAAGATATAAGATTTTCCTAATTCTTTTTTTCTTTACCACACTAAATCCTATCATGATTAAGGCTAGTGTTAATCACTCAGTCTTGTTTGATTCTTTGTAATCCTGTGCACTGTGGTCTGCCATACTTAAGGCTAAGGAAATAATAATTAAATATGACTTGTAATTTAAAAATTAATTAATTGTTCATATCAATAAGGCTAATTGTTTTTAGTGTCAGGTCTATTATCCCTCTTCTGTGTCTTCATTGATCAAAAGTCCATTTATAAAAATAAAATATATAATGTTTTCTTTCTCTGAGCGATAGAATTAAAGGATAATTTTATTTCCTGATATATACACTTTCTGCATTTTTCAAGTCTTCTGCAGTAAGAATGTGTTATTGTATTAAAAAAAAAATAAATTTGAAAGCAGTAAAGGAACTACCACTTAAGGGATATGTTTAATAGGATCCCATATTAGTTTCCTATTGGGGCTGAAACTTAGTGACTTAAAACAACACAAACTTGTAGTTCTGAGGTCAGAAGTCTAAGAGCAGTTGACAAGGTCACGTTGCTTCTGGAGGCTCTAAAGAAGAACAGACTTCCTTGTCCGTTCTAGCTTTTACGGTTTACCTGTATTCCTTGACTCATGGTCCCTTTCTCCATCTTCAAAGCCAGCAGTATAACATCTTCAACTTTTCCTATATCTCTTGTCCTCTCTATCTCTCACCTCTGCTTCCATCATTATCTTCTGTGACTCTCTTTTAATTCTCTCTTATAAGGACTCTTGTGAATACATTGGCCCGTCTGATAATCCAAGATAATCTTCCCCTTTTAATATCCTTAACTTAATTACAGTTGCAGAATCCCTTGTACCATGGAAGGTAACATATTCCTGGGTTTCAAGGATAAGAGATGGACAGTTCAGTTCAGTCATGTCTGACTCTTTGCCACCCTATAGACCGCAGCATGCCAGGCTTACCTGTCCATCTCCAGGATATGGACATCTGGTATATGGACATCCTGGGTGCATTTATTCAGCCTATGGTAGACTCTTTTTATTTAGCTTTTTTGAGTTTTTCCAAACATTTTCAAGCTCTCTTTCATCTACTACCTTATGCCTGACGTGTGCACACACACACACACACACAGAGTGTACATATTTTATGTCTCTACAGAGTATATAAATATTCCAGTAAATATTATGACAATTAACATTCTTGACCCTTTTACCTTTGGACTTTAAACACTACTGTTTTTCTCTCTTTTCATCTCATTCTTTCTAATTTTATTCAGTGTTCAAAAATGAATTGAGTACCTACATGACCCCAGGCTCTAAGTTGTAAAGATAGAGTGGTGAACAACGCAGATATGGATTCTGCTCAGGGAACTTTCATAATGGTAGGAGGAGTGAAATAAGCCTGTAGACAAATATATAAACAAAATAATCAGAGAGTTGTATAAATGTTAGGAGTAAAATATACAGCTAATAATGAATGACTACGGAGAAGGCAATGGCACCCCACTCCAGTACTCTTGCCTGGAAAATCCCATGGATGGAGGAGCCTGGTAGGCTGCAGTCCATGGGGTCTCGAAGAGTCAGACATGACTGAGCGACTTCACTTTGACTTCTCACTTTCATGTGTTGGAGAAGGAAATGGAAACCCACTCCAGTGTTCTTGCCTGGAGAATCCAAGGGACGCAGGAGCCTGGTGGGCTGCCGTTTATGGGGTTGCACAGAGTCGGACACGACTGAAGTGACTTAGCAGCAGCAGTGAATGACTAATGGAGAGCTGAATGACAGGGTCATCACTGAATGTCTTTCTAAAGGGTAAAATTGATGCTGAGACCTGAAATGAATAAAACACACACACTGTGGACTAAAACCAAACCAAATTGAAATATTGTGGATAAAGTCTATCCTAAGTCATTTCCTACAATATCTGCAACAGATATTTTTTAGTGGCATGAATACTGATTTGGGACCAGGGAGACACAGAGAAATAACAGAGAAATAATCCTCAATTTTCTCATCATGATGTTAGGAAATTGAATAATAAAATCAAATATTCTATGTGTTTTGATAAATATGCACAAAATTTATTTTTACACAGTTTTAGATGCATTGTCCTTTGGGTTATTGAAAGTCAAGTAATTTGGCAGTAATATAGCACTTTATTTTGGTTGTAGGTGTGTGTTTATGTGTTTGTGTGTCTTGATAAATGTTGAATCAGTAGAGTATTTCATGCCAGGAATCACCAAATAGGCCAAATGACTGAAAAATAATTGCTAGTTTATTATGGCAATCTAAGTCCACATCATTTATGAAATGAGGCTTCTAGTTCCTCTGTTTATCTAATAAAAGTGGAGGCACAACCAGTTTATTGCTTTGATCAGATATGTTGTCCACAAGCTGTATTCATCTTTTCAACACTGAGTAATTGTCTAACACTGCTGACCCCAAAATGGTTTGGATTCTATTCAGTACCCAGGAAAACATTATAGATGATTCTTATTTGATCATAACAAAGCAGCTCAGTGTGTTTTTATAATGGTAATAAGTAAAAGTAAATAACCAATTTTTGTCTGAATGAAATAAAAAATCAACACTTCTCCTTTGCAATATGATTTTCAGGAAGAAAATCCACAGATTTGTCTCATTTCTAAAGGTCTAGTTGCAAAGCATTGAGGTATATTTTTTACAAATCTACATGAAATGGGCCAAAACACGCTATTCAGATTTTGAATGTACCCAACAAGCTCTTAGTAGCTCAACTTTATATCATTTTTACAGATGATTATAATGGATATATTAATATATCCTCATCCCTTGGAAAAACAGTCTCTGTTTAAGCCTAACATATTAGGGACTTCCCTATAGCCCAAATAGTAAAGAATTTTTCTGCAATGCAGGAGACCACGGTTTGATCCCTGGGTTGGGAAGATCCTCTGGAGAAGGGAATGGCAATCCACTCCAGTATTCTTGCCTGGAGAATCCCACAGACAGAGAAGCCTGGTGGGCTAGAGTCTGTGGGGTTGCAGAGTCGGACACGACTGAGCGACTAACACACACACACATAACATAAAAAGAGATTTATCTGTGTGCTGCTGCTGCTGCTAAGTCACTTTAGTCGTGTCCCACTCTGTGAGACTCCATAGACGGCAGCTATGTGCACACATCTAATAAATATTTTGTAGAGAGAAATTGGGTGAGTTACTTCTTTATTCAGTAAGATATTATTACTGATAATATTCTGACACTTATGATGACCATAAAGGTTATTCCTATGATTTTCCTCCCTATTAAAACTCCCAAGTTTATGGTGGTATTTATCAAGAAAATATATGAACATTTCTCTCACAGGTATTCATCAACTTTTATGAATTTTTAATTAAAATCTAAAAAGTATAAAGAACATAAATATAATTGAGTACCTAACTTTCTTAAGGAATAGATAAGAAATAAAAGTCATAATCTTTTAGGATTAAGAACATATTTGTTTTGCTAAATGATTGACAAAAATAGAAATGAAGATAAACAAATGCAACTTCAACTATTTTCATGGTTTATATTTTTTTCAAACAATCCAAAGTATGTGAGGAATTTCCGTATTGCATAACAACCAAATAAAAAGGCACATTCAAAAAAATGGATGATTTACTTTGTCAGGACTTATCCCTTATTTGGTTTTGTTTCTTGCTGATTATTTAGTATTGCAGGAACAAATGTACAAAGACACAGCATTTTTAAAAATGTGTTATAAGGTCATGAACTTGGCTTTATCTATAACAGCTGAGGCTGTCCCTCCTATCTGATTAGTTCTTGCAAAACAGCAGAACCAACTTCCTAATTCTACCTATGAGAAAGTAAGGAATCTACTCTTTAGAAATATGTGTTTAAATATCATTTCTTGTTGTTGTTCAGTAGCTCAGTCATGTCCAACTCTTTGTGACCTCATGAACTGTAGCCCATCAGGCTCGTCTGTCCATGGGATTTTCCAAACAAAAATATTGGAGTGGGTTGTCCTTTCCTTCTCCAAGGGATCTTCCTGAGCCAGGGATCAAACTCATGTCTCTTGCATCTCCTGCATTTGCAGGCAGATTCTTTACCACTGAGCCACCAGGTATCACTCATCACTTTGTTGTTGTTCAGTCTTTAAGTCATGTCTGACTCATTGTGACCCCATGAAATGCAGCATGCTTTCACTATCTCCCTGAATCTGCTCAAATTCATCTCCATTAAGTCAGTGATGTCATCCAACCATCTCATCCTCTGTTGTTCCCCTTCTCCTCTTGCCCTCAATCTTTTCCAGCATCAAGGTCTTTTCCAATGAGTCAGCTCTTCCCATTAGGTGGCCAGAGTATTGGAGCTTCAGCTTCAGCAGCAGTCCTTCCAATGAATATTCAGGGTTGATTTCCTTTAGGATGGACTGGTTTGATCTCCTTGCAGGCCAAGGGACTGTCAAGAGTCTTCTCCAGTACCACATATCGAGAGCATCAGTTCTTCAGCCCCTAGCCGTCTTTATGATCCAACTATCACATCCATACATGACTATTGGAAAAGCCATAGCTTTGACTATATGGACTTTTGTTGGTAAAGTGATGTCTCTGCTCTAGGTTCATTATAGCTTTTCTTCCAAAGAACAAGTGCCTTTTAATTTGGGGGCTGCAGTCACCGTCCAGTGATTTTGAAGCCCAAGAAAATGAAATCTGACACTGTTTCCACTTTTCCCTCATCTATTTGTCATCAACTGATGGGACCAGATGCCATGATCTTTGCTTTTTAAATGTTGAGATTTAAGCCAGCTTTTTCATTCTCCTCTTTCACCTTCATCAAGAGGCTCTTTAGGTCCTCTTCACTTTCTGCCATTAACGTGGTATCATCAGCATATCTGAGGTTGTTGATATTTTTCCTGGTAATCTTGAATCCAGCTTGTGAGTCATCCAGCCCAGCATTTCATATGATGTTACTCTGCATGCAAGTTGAATAAGCAGGGTAACAATGTACAGCCTTGACATACTCCTTTCTTTATCACTTCAGTCCAGTTCAGTTCAGTTCAGTCGCTCAGTCATGTCAGACTCTTTGCGACCCCATGAATCACAGCACGCCAGGCCTCCCTGTCTATCACCAACTCCCGGAGTTCACTCAAACTCATGTCCATCGAGTCGGTGATGCCATCCAGCCATCTCACCCTCTGTTGTCCCCTTCTCCTCCTGCCTCCAATTCCTCCCAGCATCAGGGTCTTTTCCAATGAGTCAACTCTAAGCCTGAGGTGGTCAAAGTATTGGAGTTTCAGCTTCAGCATCAGTCCTTCCAATGAACACCCAGGACTGATCTCCTTTAGGATGGACTGGTTGGATCTTCTTGCAGTCCAAGGGACTCTCAAGACTCTTCTCCAACACAACAGTTCAAAAGCATCAATTCTTCACAGTGCTCGGCTTTCTTCACAGTCCAACTCTCACATCGATACATGACCACTGGAAAAACCATAGCCTTGACTAGATGGACCTTTGTTGGCAAAGTAATATCTTTGCTTTTGAATATACTATCTAGGTTGGTCATAACTTTCCTTCCAAGTAAGGGTATTTTAATTTCATGGCTACAATCACCATCTGCAGTGATTTTGGAGCCCCCAAAAATAAAGTCTGACACTGTTTCCACTGTTTCTCCTTAGAAGGTATTAAATACAAACAAAACAGCACAAACATCCACTTTTGAAACTTTATTTTCTTTAGTGCTAAACATGCATGTAGCTATTTTAAAGAATACCTTCACATGCATAATTGTAGTAAGATGAACAACAAAGTCTGATGCTGAACTCTGAACTAAAGATTGAGCCATTGAGAGGCTCCCCATGTTCCACTTCCACCCCTAGGTCCCATGAATATCAATGTTACTTTCTTGTTAGGCTGATATTTCCCTCATCCTCTTAAGTACCCATTCACCAATTCACACCTGCCTTAGGATAGGGTAGAATATGTGATTCTCAGTTGCAATATTAGGGAAAGGGGTATTGGAAGGAAGTACAAAGCACCCTTCCCTTGGATATGGTAAAAGGACTGAATCATAATTTCAATTCTTCTGTTCTAATCCTTGCTCTCTCATTAACTGTAATGATACTGGTTAATTTATTAATTTCTCTTTACCTCAATCTCTTTACATATAATAGAAACAGTTTGGACTAGATACTCTGCAAGATTCTTCATAATCTTTATGAATTCTCCATTTTAGTGCTCCTGACTAAAGTGATTTCCTTCTCCCTTTCACCATATGAGTTATTCATATAAATAACCTGGAGGTGCAAAATCCTTCATTGTTTGCCAGCTAGGCTGACCTCCATTTTACACTGTCTATGTCTATATGACTGAATGATTTGACTATTTTCAAGTCAGCCTCCTAACAGTTCATCTTATATTTGCAATTTGGCAGCAGCTCAGTGGTTAAGACAACTGGAGTAACTGTGAAATGGTCACTCTCTGGTTCTTCTTTGGCACAAAGCCAGCCTTCTGTTTTCTTTTGCAGCTAAGCCTCATTCTTATAGTATTTAGCTAATAAATTTAACATTTATAGACTTATTTCAGAGAAGGTGATGGAGTACGACTGCCACTGAGTAGATGCCCAACCACTTCCTCTCATATAGGTACACCCAAAGGCAGGGCACCACCAAAGTGCAAGAATGATGCCACCAAAGTCCAAGAAATGTCCATTCTGAAGGAGGACGAACTGAGCATTGTTCCACCCATAGAGAAGCATATGTAAATCTCTTACATCAACAAATGAAATAAGAAGATGGTGAGCTTGATGCCTGAAGAGAATCATGAAAAATAGAGGAGGAATGCAATTAGATATTCAGTATCTCAGTGTTTATAATAAATTTTTACCTAATAAAAATGTATTTGTCTTGGGAAAGGGATAGGAGTCAAGTTAATACTACTGACACAAAGGTCAGAGTCAAGAAAAAATCGCATCTATTCTAACACTGTGATACATTTTTATGAAGCTGTATATAGTTTTAAATAGCCTTTGAAACAAGCTACCCCTCTTGACGGAAGTAGTTTTTCTTATGACATCAATTGTAAGGATTTCTAATCTATCCTTTTTGTGTACTATTGGACTGTAATATTTTGAGAAATACTGTCACAGATCAGTTTGACTTTTGACACTGAAATAACAACTTTCATGTTGAATGTCTCAATGAAAAAAATGTTGACTGGTATATAAATATCAATATCAAAAAAAAAAAAAAAAGGATGTTACAACTATCAAGCCATCACATTATGGCTGACCCAAAGATGAATGCAGAGAGAGCTCAGGATAGAAATAGGACGTCCACCATCAACCCATCAGTCACTGCACCCACCCCATAACAGTAACCCTAGGAGACTGGGGACAACAGAGGATACTAGCCCCAAATAGCTGAAGTGCATATCAAAGGAATGATTTCAGTGAGCCCAGATTCTTGTTTCTGCCCATAGATAAGAAAGTGCTAAATTCATTAACTGGAGATATCTTGTTTTCTTTAATTAACAGTAATCTTTAAAGTTTTGACTATTCGGTCTTTGTTGCAAAAATCCCTATCTAGTCTACCTTCTGCTTTACCTCTTCAGAGGAGTCTTTCAGAGCAGAGAGGATTCTTCCCAGGCTTAAATCTCCAGCTTTGTGTGCAAAATAAAACATAATTCTCAACTATTTTGTTATTGCTCTTCAGTTGCTAAGTCATGTCTGACTCTTTGACCCTATGGACTATAGCATGCCAGGCTCCTCTGTCCTTCACTATCTCCTGGAGTTTGCTCAAATTCATGCCCATTGAGTCAGTGGTGCTATCTAATTGTCTCATTCTCTGCCACCCCTTCTCCTTTTGCCTTCAATCTTTTTTCAGCATCAGGATCTTTTCCAATGAGTCAGCTCTTTGCATGAGTTAGTCAAAGTATTGGAGCTTCAGCTGCAGAGCCAGACCTTCCAAAAATATTCAAGATTGATTTCCTTCATCAACCAATTGAATAGTTTGATCTACTTGAAGTCCAAGAGTCTGCTCCAGCATCACAATTGTCTCTCAGCCTTCTTTATGGTCCAACTCTCACCTACACACTTGACTACTGGAAAAGCCATAGCTTGGCCTCTACGGACCTTTTTCACCAAAGCAATGTCTCTGTTTTTCAGTACGATTTCTAATTTGTCATAGTTTCTCTTCTAAGGAGCAAGTGCCTTTTTTTTTTTTTGAAGTTTTTAAGATCAATTTATTAAGTTCAATGATGAAAGCCATCAGAAGAATATTCTCCTGAAAATTATTTTTTTCTTAGAAAAAATAAAGGAAAATCAATACCCTCTCAGCATAGCCACAGATGCTGTGGCAGTCAAGCCTCTCTGCAGATGGGAATAGTCCATCAGTCGGTCAAGTCACTCTCCCGGTCAGCAGGATTGTAGTCTGGATCATCATCATCCTCCTCCAGCTCCAAGTCATCCATTTCCTGGAACAAGGACTCATCTACCTCCACGTTGTTTCCAGCATCTTCCAAGGACTGGATATCAGATGTGTCGAGATTATGATCTGTTTCAAATAGTTGTCTCCTACTTAATTCATTTTTTCCTGTTTGCTCTTCTTCCTTCATCCATTTCTTTTTAATTTCCAAGGGTTCTACATCAAACTTGGCCTTCCAATTTAAGAAATTCTCAGTTGTAACAGGAGTACCATGGAATAACTGCTTTTCAGCTTCTTTTCCTTCTTTTTCTTTTTGTTTCTTTTCTTCTTCTCTTCTAGTTTTTATTTGATCTACTATTTCATTTAATTTTTCTTGCACAGCTGTCACTAAGGTGAAGATCATCACTATACCAAGTTTTCTTCTGCCTGTAATGCTAATAATTTTAAAATATCTGCTACATCATTATTTTCTAGATTTAACTGGGCGAATATTTCATAAAGGGGAGCTTCATCTGGGTATTTTTCACTGTATGTAAACTTGAGGGTTGTCTGGACAGTTTCATCATTTTCTCCAGCCTCAGATACCACAGTAATGGTGAAGCTGGGTGGATTTTCTGATAATACTGTGAAGGAGTCAGGGTAGATGGACTCCAGAGCCTCCAGCTCGTTGCGCTGCTCCTCACCGTAATCTGTCATCGCGGCCCTTGCTGCAGCCCATGGATCGCCCAGATACCCAGGCGGCATGCTGCAGCCTGGACCGCAGTGGCGCTGGAAGAGCAGGCAGCGGCCAGGCGGGCACAGGTGCAGAGTCCCAGGCAGAGAGGCCTGGAGCCCACAGCCAGGCTGGGCCTGCTGATCAACAGCCCCTCGCCGGTCTCCGACTCGCAAGTGTCTTTTAATTCCATGGCTGCAGTCACTGTCTGCAGTGATTTTGGAGTCCAAGAAAATAAAGCCACTATTCCCATTGTTTCCTCATCTATATGCCATGAAGTGATGGGACTGGAGACCATAACCTTGGCTTTTTGAATGTTGAGTTTTAAGCCAGCTTTTTCACTCTCTTCTTTCACCTTCATCAACAGGCTCCTCTTCACTTTCTGCCATTACTGTAGTATCATCTGCAAATGGGTTATCAATATGTCTCCCAACAATCTTGATTCCAGCTTATGATTCATCCAGCCTGGAATTTTACATGATGTATCTTGCATATAGGTTAAATAAGCAGGGTGAAAATAGGCAACCTTGATGTACATCTTTCTCAATATTGAAGCAGTCCATTGTTCCATGTTCTAACTGTTGCTTCTTGACCTGCATACACCTTTCTCAGGAAATAGGCAAGGTGGTCTGATATTCCCATCTCTTTCAGAATTTTCCAGTTTATTGTGATCCACACAGTCAAAGGCTTGGGCATAGTCAATAAAGCAGAAATAGATGTTTTTCTGGAACTCTCTTGCTTTTTCTATGATCCAGAGAATGTTGGCAATTTGATCTCTGGTTCCTCTACCTTTTCTAAATCCAGCTTGAACACCTGGAAGTTCATGGTTAACATACTGTTGAAACCTAGCCTGAAGGATTTTGAGTGTTACCTTGATAGCATGTGAAATGTGCACAGTTGTACGGCAGTTTGAACACTCTTTGGCATTGGAATCAAAACTGAATTTTCCAGTACTGTGGTCACTGCTGCTTTTTCCAAATTTGCTTGCATTTGAGTGCAGCATTTTCACAGCATCATCTTTTAGGATTTGAAATAGCTCAGCTGGAATTCCATCACCTCCAATAGCTTTGATTCATAGCATTTCTTCCTAAGGCCCACTTGACTTTATATCAAGGATATCTGGCTCTAGGTGTGTGACCAAACAATCATGGTTATTTGGGTCACTAAGACTTTTTTTGTACAGTTCTGTGTATTCTTGCCACCTCTTCTTAATCTCTTCTACTTCCATTAGGTCCTTACAATTCCTGTCCTTTTTTGTACCCATCTTTGCATGAATGTTCCTTTGGTTTCTCTCATTTTCTTGAGGCTATCTCTAGTCCTCCCCATTCTATTGTTTTCCTCTATTTCTTTGCATTGTTCTCTTAAGAAGCCTTTCTTATCTCTCCTTGATTTCCTTTGGAATTCTACATTCATTTTGGTGTATCTTTCCCTTTCTCCTTTTCCTTTCCCTTCTCTTCTTTTCTCAGCTTTTGTAAGGCCTTCTCAGACAACCAATTTGCCTTCTTACAGTTCTTTGGGAGCAGCAGACATATGAGATTAACTGAGAAACAAATGCTGTGTTCACTCCAAACAAAAGATACATCCTGTATCATAGTACCTGGAGTTGCTATTTGAAAATGAGATACTTTACAAAATATGTACCTACAGTGTAACCCCCTCAAAAAAGACCAGTGTTAGCTGAGCTTCTTCAGGTATGTCTAGTATGCATCTGGTGACCTCATTAATTTTCTCAGAATTGGGAAATAGCACAGAGCCTTGTCCTGGGCCATGTGACTATGTGAAGACCAATAGACAGGATGCAACTAAATAGAGAGCTATCTAAACCAGTTAAATCATAGGTCTATCCGTTCCCATTAGTACCTGGAACTATCACAAGTTATACTCTAACCAAAACATATGCCCTGCATAATAATAAAACTTACCATTTCCCTGGCACTGCAATTAATCAAAGCTCACTGCAAATATAGGCAAGAAAGATAAGTAGAAAGCTCTAGCTTTGAAGATATTCAAATGTATTGGAACATTACCCACAATTGACTGATTAAATCTCTGATCAATATTTCAGGGTGTGTGATTCATGATTTCATGACCTCAGTTTAGGAGATGTAGCAACAGAGACCTAGAAGCAAAGCATTCATTCTATTTCATGTATTCTGCATAATAAAGGAAAGTAGACAGCTTGTCATTCTGGGTATATCTATCTGTGACCCCACAATCCCAATCCTAAATATTTATCCAACATCAGCTCAGTTCTGTTTAGTCTCTCAGTTGCATCCAGCTCTTTGTGACCCCATGGACTTTGTGACCCCAGCACACCAGGCCTCCCTGTCCATCACTAAGTCCCGGAGTTTACTCAAACTCATGTTCATTGAGTAGATGAGACCATCCAATCATCTCACCCTTTGTCATCCCCTTCTCCCACCTTCAATCTTTCCAGCATCAGGATATTTTCCAATGTGTCAGTTCTTCTCATCAGGTGGCCAAAGTATTGGAGTTTCAGCTTCAGCATAAGTCCTTCCAATAAATATTCAGGACTGATTTCCTTTAGGATGGACTGGTTGGATCTCCTTGCAGTCCAAGGGACTCAAGAGTCTTCTCCAACACCACAGTTGAAAAGTGTTAATTCTTTGGCACTCAGCTTTCTTTATAGTCCAACTCTCACAGCCATACATGACTGGACAAACCATAGCTTTGACTAGACAGAACTTTGTTGGCAAAGCAACGTCTCTGCTTTTTAACATGCTATCTAGGTTGGTCATAACTTTTCTTCGAAGAAGCAAGTGTCTTTTAATTTCATCATCATCATCATTCAATTTCATCATCATCAATTTCATCATCATTCATGGACGAAAAAATAAAGTCAGCCACTGTTTCCCCATCTACTTGCCATGAAGTGATGGGACCAGATGGCATGATCTTAGTTTCCTGAATGCTGAGCTTTAAGACAACTTTTTCACTCTCCTCTTTCACTTTCCTCAAGAGGCTTTTGAGTTCCTCTTCACTTTCTGCCATAAGGGTGGTGTCATCTGCATATCTGAGGTTACTGATATTTCTCCTGGCAATCTTGATTCCAGCTTGTACTTCTTCCAGCCCAGCGTTTCTCATGATATACTCTGCATATAAGTTAAATAAGCAGGGTGACAATATACAACCTTGAGGTACTCCTTCCCTATTTGGAACCATATGTAAAGACAAACAGCTCAGTTGTCAGTTAATAAAAGAATGGACAAACTGTTAGATATCTATGCAGTGGAATTCTAATCATCAATGAAAGTTAACAATTTACCATTACCACTAGACTTCAGGTGAGATCAAGTATGAAAAAACATCTTGAAACAACAATTGAAACATTTGAAACAATTGAAACATGTTTCAATTAGGTAGGCTTGCATTGTCAGACTGAGACTCATCCTTTTATCTGTTCATTATATTCCATGTGGGAAGTCAGACCTTTGCAACAATAACCATGGAAACTGCTCTGAGTCGTTTGCAAAAAAAGTATGTTGTTTTGCCTTGGTAAATGTAATTATTTTTTGGACATTTCTGTTTGTTTTCTGACATGGAGAAACACAGTTTTTTGAAAATCATGCACACAATAACTTATCTATTTTACTAATTAGAATACTTTGTAAACAATTTGGAATTCTTTATAAATAAAATAAGGTACCTGTGAGCAATGATCATTTAGATCATCCTTTATTTTATTTATTTATTTTTAATTGGAGGATAATTGCTTTAAAATATTGTGATAGTTTCTGCTATACCTCAATATGAATCACCCATAGGTGAACATATGTCCCCTCCCTCCTGAAATTCCCTTCCACATTTCACCCCATAGCACCCCTATAGGTTGGCAGAGAGCACCAGGTTTGAGATCCCTGAGTCATACAGCAAATTCCTGCTGGCTAACCATTGTACAGTATCTGCAGATGGTGATTGCAGCCATGAAATTAAAAGACGCTTACTCCTTGGAAGGAAAGTTATGACCAACCTAGACAGCATATTAAAAAACAGAGACATTACTTTTCCAGCAAAGGTCCATTTAGTCAAGGCTATGGTTTTTCCAATGGTCATGTATGGATATGAGAGTTGGACTGTGAAGAAAGCTGAGTGCCGAAGAACTGATGCTTTTGAACTGTGGTGTTGGAGAAGACTCTTGAGAGTCCCTTAGACTGCAAGGAGATCCAACCAGTCCATCCTAAAGGAGATCAGTCCTGGGTGTTCTTTGGAAGGACTGATGCTGAAGCTGAAACTCCAATACTTTGGCCACCTCATGCGTAGAGTTGACTCATTAGAAAAGACCCTGATGCTGGGAGGGATTGGGGGCAGGAGGAGAAGGGGAAGACAGAGCATGAGATGGCTGTATGGCATCACCTACTCAATGGACATGAGTTTGAGTGAACTCTGGGAGTTGGTGATGGACAGGGAGGCCTGGCATGCTGCAATTCATGGGGTTGCAAAGAGTCAGACATGACTAAGAGATTGAACTGAACTGAACCATTGTACCTATAGTAAAGTGTATGCTTCAATGCTACTTTCCCAATTTGTCCCATGCTCTTTCCACAGCTGTGTCCATAAGCCTGTTCTCTACGTTTGAATATCCATTACTGCCCTGCAAAAGGCTCATCCTTCTATATTCCATATATATATAGGTTAATATATGATACTTGTTTTTCTCTTTCAATTTACTTCTCTTTCTAACTTACTTTGCTTTTCTTTTTCTTACTTATTCATCCTAGTATATTAGGCTGTAGGTTCCCCACCTCATTAGAATTGGCTCAAAGTGTTCTTTTTCATGACTGAGCAATATTCCATGGTATACATTTATTACAACTTCTTTATCCATTCATCTGTCAATGGATATCTAGGTTGCTTCCATGTCCTAGCTATTGTAAATAGTGCTTCAGTGAACATAGCGGTACATGCGTCTTTTTCAATTATGGTTTCCTCAGGACATACGCTCAGTAGTGGGATTGTTGGGTCTTATGGTAGTTTTCTTCCTAGTTTTCCCAGGATGCTCCCTACTGTTCTCCATAGTGGCTATATCAATTTACATTTCACCAAAAGTGCAAGAGGGTTTCCTTTTCTCCACATCCTCTTCAGCATTTATTATTTGTATAGTTTTTGACGATGATCATTCTAACTGGAGGGAGGTGCTACCTTATTGAAGTTTTGATGCCATTTCCTTCTCCAATAATGAGTGGTGCTGAGCATATTTTCATGTTTTTATTAATCATCTATATGTATTTGGAGAGATGTCTGTTCCTGTCTTTTGCCAAGTTTTAGATTAGGTGGTTTTTTTTTTTTTTTGGTACTGAGTTGCATGAGCTGCTTGTATATTTTGGAGATTAATCCTTTGTCAATTGTTTCATTTGCTATTATTTTCTCCCATTCTGAGGGCTGATTTTCCACCTTGTTTATAGTTCCCTTTGTGGTGCAAAAATTTTTTAATGTAATTACATTTGTTTAAGTATGTTTAATTAATTAATTACATTTAATTATGTTTATTTATTTTTGTTTTAATTTCCATTACTCTAAGAGGTGGGTCATAGAGGATCTAACTGTGATTTTTGACAGAGTGTTCTGCCTATGCTTTCCTCTAAGAGTTTTGCAGTTTATAGTCTTATATTTAGATCTTTAATTCACTTTGAGTCATTTTTGTATATGGTATTAAGAAGTGTTCTAATTTCATTCTTTTACACATAGCTGTGCAGTTTTCCAAGCATCACTTATTGAACAGGCTATCTTTTCTCCATTGCACATATTATTTCCTCTTTTGTCAAAGATAAGGTGCCCTTGGATGTGTGTGTCGATTGCTGGATTTTCTACCTTGATCCATCGATCTATATTTCTGTTTTTCTGCCAGTACCATAGTGTCTTAACAACTATAGTTTTGTAGCATAGTTTGAAGTCAGATTCCTCCAGCTCTGTTTTTCATTCTTACAGTTTATATGCCTATTCAGGGTCTTTTGTGTTTCCATTTAAGTTGGGATTTTTTTTTTTTTTTTTTAGTTCTAGTTCTGTGAAAAATACCATTTTTAGTTCGATAGGAGTTACATTGAATCTACAAATTGCTTTCAGTAGTATAGTCATTTTTTTCAATATTGATTCTTCCAATCCAAGAACATGGAATGTCTCTCCATCTCTTTGTGCCACCTTTGATTTCTTTCATCAGTGTCTTATGATTTTCTACATACAGATTTTTTGTCTATTTTAGGCAGGTTTATTCCTAAGTATTTTATTCTTTTTTTGCAATGTAGAATGGGGTTGTTTCCTTAATTTCTCTTTCTGATTTTTCATTTTTAGTGTAGAGGAATGCAAGGGATTTCTATGTATTAATTTTATATCCTGAGACTTTATTAATCAATTAGCTCTATCAATTTCTGATGACATTTTTAGGTATAGTTTTAGGTATAGTTTTATATTCCAGGTATAGTTTTATGTCATCTGCAAACAATAAGGGTTTTACTTCTTCATTTCCAATCTGCATTTCTTTTATTTCTTTTTCTTCTTTGATTTCTGTGGCTAGGACTTCCAAACTATGTTGAATAATAGTAGCAATAGTGAGTGAGCACACTTTGGCGTGTTCTGTTCTTAGAGGAAATACATTTACATTTTCACCGTTGATAATAAATTCTCTTTGGATTGTCATGCATTGCCATTTGTTTATGTTAAGGTAGATTCCTTCTATGTCTACATTCTGGAGAGTTTTTATCATAAATGGATGTTGAATTTGGTTGAAAGATTTCTCTGCATCTATTGAGATAATCATATTGTTTTTATCTTTCACTTTCTATTATGGTGTATCACACAGATTGATTTGTGTATACTGAAAAATCTTTACATTCCTGGAATAAACTCTACTTGATCATGCTGTGTGATCAAGTATTGTTGGATTCTGTTTGCTTGAATTTTGTTGAGAATTTTTGCATGTATATGCATCAGTGATATTGGCCTCTGATATTCTTTTTATCTGACATCTTTATCTAGTATTTGTATTAATGTGATGGTGACCTTGTAGAATTAATTTGGGAGTTTGCCTACCTCTGCAATTCTCCAGAAAAGTTTGAGTAGGATAGGTGATTCACCTGTGAAGACATCAGGCCTTGGCCTTTTGTTGTTGTTGTTGTTGGAAGATTGTTGACTACATTTTCAATTTCCATGCTTGTCATTGGTCTGTTCATATTTTCTATTTCTACCTGGTTCAGTTTTGGAAGGTTATACTTTTCTAATAAAGTGTCCATTTCTACCAGGTTGTTCTTCTTCTTCTTCTTCTTTTTTTTTTTTTTTTGGCATATAGTTGCTTCTAGTAGTATCTTATGATCCTAATATTTCAGGGTTGTCTATTTTCCATTATTTTCTGATTTTATTGATTTGAGTCTTCTCTCTTTTTTTCTTAGTGAGACTGTCTAATGATTTGTCATTCTTTCTTAATCTTCTCAATTAGCCAGCTTTTAATTTTATTGATCTTTTCTATTGTTTCCTTCTTTTTTTTTCATTTATTTCTCCTCTGATCTTTATGATTTACTTCTACTAACTTTGGGTGTTTTTATGTGTTGCTGTTCTTACTCTTTTTCCAGTTGCTATAGATGTAAGGTTAGATGGTTTATTTGATGGTTTTCTTGCTTCTTGAGGTAGGCTTGTATTGCTATAAACTTGCCTCTTATTATTGCTTTTACTGTGTCCCCTAAGTTTTTAGTTGTCATATATCATTGTCTTTTGCTTCTAGGTACTTTTAAATTTTCTCTTTGATTTCTTCAGTGACCTCTTGATTGTTCAGAAGCATGTTGTTTAGCCTTCATGTGTTTGCCTTTTATAGTTTGTTTTTGTTTTTTTTCCCTGTGAAAGTCGCTCAGTCATGTCTGACTCTTTGTGACCCCATGGACTATATAGTTCATGGAATTCTCCAGGCCAGAATATTGGAGTGGGTAGCCTTTCCCTTCTCCAGGGGATCTTCCCAACCCAGGAATCGAACCCAGGTCTCCTGCATTCCAGGCAGATTCTTACCAACTGAGTGTAGTTGATATCTAATCTTATAGCACTGTGGTCTTAAATGATGCCTGAAATAATTTCAATTCTTTGTAATTTACAAAGGCTTGATATGTGACCCAAGATGTGGTCTATGCTGAAGAATGTTCCATGTGAATTTTGAGAAGAAAGTGAATTCTACTGTTTCTGGATGAAATGCCCTATAGATACCAATTAGATCAAACTGGTCCAATATATCATTTAAAACTTGTGTTACCTTATTAATTTTCTTTCCGGATGATCTTTCCATTGGTGTGAATGCAGAGTTAAGCCCTTCACTATTGTTGTGTTACTGTCGATTTCCCCACTCCAGTACTCTTGCCTGGAAAATCCAGTGAATGGAGGAGCCTGGTAGGCTGCAGTCCATGGGGTTGCGAAGAGTCGGACGCCACTGAGCGACTTCTTTCACTTTCACTTTCATGCACTGGAGAAGGAAATGGCAAAGCACTCCAGTGTTCTTGCCTGGAGAATCCCAGGGATGGCAGAGCCTGGTGAGCTGCCATCTTGGGTTGCACAGGGTTGGACACGACTGAGACAACTTAGCAGCAGCAGGAGCAGCAGCATTTTCCCTATGTATTAAAGTGCTCCTATGTTTGGTGCATACATATTTATAATTGCTAAATCTTCTTGGATTGATCTCTTGATCATTATGTAGTGTCCTTTGTTGTCTTTATTTTAGAGTCTCTTATATCTGATATAAGTAGTGCTACTCTCACTTTCTTTTTTTTTTTTTTTGCGTCTCTGAAGGGCATCATAAATTTTATTTTATTTTTTTTTAGCAGGCATGTATTTTTATTTTATTTTTAAACTTTACATAATTGTATTAGTTTTGCAAAATATCAAAATGAATCCGCCACAGGCATACATGTGTTCCCCATCCTGAACCCTCCTCCCTCCTCCCTCCCTACACCATCCCTCTGGGTCACCCCAGTGCACCAGCCCCAAGCATCCAGTATCGCGCATCGAACCTGGACTGGCAACTCGTTTCTTACATGATATTCTACATGTTTCAATGTCATTCTCCCAAATCTTCCCACCCTCTCCCTCTCCCACAGAGTCCATAAGACTGTTCTATACATCAGTGTCTATTTTGCTATCTCGTACACCAGGTTATTGTTACCATCTTTCTAAATTCCATATATATGCGTTAGTATACTGTATTTATGTTCTAGAGGAGAACATAGGCAAAACACTCTCTGACATACATCACAGCAGGATCCTCTATGACCCACCTCCCAGAATATTGGAAATAAAAGCAAAAATAAACAAATGGGACCTAATTAACCTTAAAAGCTTCTGCACATCAAAGGAAACTATTAGCAAGGTGAAAAGACAGCCTTCAGAATGGGAGAAAATAATTGCAAATGAAGCAACTGACAAACAACTAATCTCAAAAATATACAAGCAACTCCTACAGCTCAACTCCAGAAAAATAAATGACCCAATCAAAAAATGGGCCAAAGAACTAAAGAGACATTTCTCCAAAGAAGACATACAGATGGCTAACAAACACATGAAAAGATGCTCAACATCACTCATTATCAGAGAAATGCAAATCAAAACCACTATGAGGTACCATTTCACACCAGTCAGAATGGCTGCAATCCAAAAGTCTACAAATAATAAATGCTGGAGAGGGTGTGGAGAAAAGGGAACCCTCTTACACTGTTGGTGGGAATGCAAACTAGTACAGCCACTATGGAGAACAGTGTGGAGATTCCTTAAAAAACTGGAAATGGAACTGCCTTATGATCCAGCAATCCCACTGCTGGGCATACACACTGAGGAAACCAGAAGGGAAAGAGACACGTGTACCCCAATGTTCATCGCAGCACTGTTTATAATAGCCAGGACATGGAAGCAACCTAGTTGTCCATCAGCAGGTGAATGGATAAGAAAGCTGTGGTACATATACACAATGGAGTATTACTCAGCCATTAAAAAGAATGCATTTGAATCAGTTCTAATGAGGTGGATGAAACTGGAGCCTATTATACAGAGTGAAGTAAGCCAGAAGGAAAAACATAAATACAGTATACTAACGCATATATATGGAATTTAGAAAGATGGTAACAATAACCTGGTGTACGAGATAGCAAAAGAGTCACTTTCTTTTGATTTCCATTTGCATAGAGTATCTTTTGCAGTCCCAACTTTCAGTCTGTATATGTCCCTAGGTCTGAGGTGGGTCTCTTATAGAGAGCAAATAAAGGGGTCTTGTTTTTGTATCCATTCAGCCAATCTGTGCCTTTTGGTTGGAGCATTAATCCATCTACATTTAAATTAATTATTGAGATATATGATCCTATGACTATTTAGGTTACTAGTTTGAGTTTGACTCAGTGGCCTTTTTTTTCTCTATTATATAATGATATTTCCTTCCTTAGAATTCCTTTAACATTTGTCATAAAGCTGGTTTAGCAGTGCTAATATCTCTTAATTTTTGATTGTCTATAAAGCTTTCAATTTTTCCTTCAAGTTTGAATGAGATCCTTGCTGGATAGAGTAATCTTCCATCTAGGTTTTTTCCTTTCATCACTTTAAATATATCCTGCCTCTCCATTCTGGCCTGAAGAGTTTCTATTGAAAGATCAGCTATTATTCTTATGTGAATCCCTTTCTATGTTATTTGTTTCTTTTCCCTTGTTGCTTTTAAAATTTCTTCTTTGGTTTAACTTTTGTTAGTTTGATTAATATGTGTCTTGGTGTGTTTTTCCTTGGACTTATCTTGTATGGGACTCTGTGGGCTTCCTAGACTTGGGTGGTTATTTCCTTTTCCCAGGAGAACAAGTTTAACCTGCATGCTTCTCTCCCTTCCTAAATAATTCTCTGTGTCTCTTTCTTACAGTTTTAGTTGTAAGTCCTTCTGTCAGTCTCCAGGAAGTTTTCAGTGAGAATTGTTTCACAAGGAGATGTATTTTTGATATGTCCATGGGTGGAAGTAAGGTCTGTGCTCTCCTACTCTGACATCTTGATCTCCCATTCAGAATCAGTTATTAATATTAACTTTATTTCAAGGTTTTCCTCCTTCTCTGAAGAAGAGTGAGGTGGAGTTGAAAATTCTAAACTTCTGATCATGGTTTTGTCTTACTGGTGACCAGTTACCACCCAAGAGTCATCCAGGAGCCCATCCAGAATCTCCCTATTAGAACAAAATATGCTCCTAGTGCTCCTATTACTTAGGAATTTATAGGTATTTTAGGGGTCCCATGTCAGGAAACATGGTCAAAGGCCAAATATTAGAACAAGAGATGCTCTTCATATTTTTAATCACTTAAGAAACTACAAGGGTTTTAGGAGTGTTGTGTCATCAACTAGAGGCAGATGTGTGTGTGTGTGTGTAAAATTAGTTTACATAAATATTATAAAGTTTATAAGATATACTATGAACAACTCTAGTGAGTAAATTTTATGTATTGAATTAAATAAATTATCAACAAAACATGGGGCTTCCCTGGTGGCTCAGATGGTAAAGAATCTGCCTACTATGCAGGAAACCTGGGTTTGATCCCTGGGTTGGGAAGACTCACTGGAGGAGGGAATGGCTACCCATTCTAGTATTTTTTCCTTGAGAATTCCATAGACAGAGCAGCCTGGCAGGCTACAGTCCATGGGATTGCAGATTCAGAGGGACTGAACTACTAACACTTTACTTCCCATAAAGAATCAGAAAACCTCACTAATTCTAAAACCAGTAAAGCAACAAAAGGTCAAAAATATCCCCACAGAGAAAATTCTGTGTCCAGCTATCTTCACTGATTAGTTATGCTATACAATAAGAAAACAAATATTTCAAATTTTAGATATGTTATACAATTTTATGTGGCTAGAAGCATTTCTCAGCCTCAGCATCATTAACAATTTTTGGTCAGATAATTATTTAGTGTCACGCTATCCTGTTCATTACATGATATTCAGCAACATCCCTGACTTCTACTTATTGGATACCATCTCCCTAACAGTTGTCCAATTGTGACAACTAAAACTTTCTTCAGATATTGTCAAATGTTCCTGGGAGGTAAAAACAGTTACTACTGAGACCTAGCCTGATATTAAACTTGGCAAGATTATGTGAATGAAAAATTATAGCCCAGTATGACTCATGAACTTAGATACAATTAACTAAGGCAAAATATTAGTAAACTGAATATGACAACTCATAAAAGAACAAAAGTTATGACCAAATTGGGTTATCATAATCACTAATGATTGATTAATCATTAATGATTAACCAGAAAAAATATCTATTTCTGCTTTATTTACTATACCACAGTCTTTGACTGTGTGGATCACAATAAACTGTGGAAAATTCTTCAAGAGATGGAATACCAGACCACCTGACCTGCCTCTTGAGAAACCTATATGCAGGTCAGGAAGCAACAGTTCTGGACATGGAACAACAGACTGGTTCCAAATAGAAAAAGGATACATCAAGGCTGTATATTGTCACCCTGCTTATTTAACTTATATAAAGAGTACATCATGAGAAATGCTGGGCTGGAAGAAGGACAAGCTAGAATTAAGATTTCCGGGAAAAATATCAATAACTTCAGATATGCAGATGACACCACACTTATGGAAGAAAGTGAAGAGGAACTAAAAAGCCTCTTGATGAAAGTGAAAGTGGAGAGTGAAAAAGTTGGCTTAAAACTCAACATTCAGAACATGAAGATCATGGCATCTGGTCCCATCACTTCATGGGAAATAGATAGGGAAACAGTGGAAACAGTGTTAGACTTTATTTTTTGGGGCTCCAAAATCACTGAAGATGGTGACTGAAGCCATGAAATTAAAAGATGCTTACTCCTTGGAAGGAAAGTTATGACCAACCTAGATAGCATATTCAAAAGCAGAGACATTACTTTGCCAACAAAGGTCCATCTAATCAAGGCTATGGTTTTTCCTGTGGTCATGTATGGATGTGAGAGTTGGACTGTGAAGAAAGCTGAGCACCGAAGAATGGATGCTTTTGAACTGTGGTGTTGGAGAAGCCTCTTGAGAGTCCCTTGGACTGCAAGGAGATCCAATCAGTCCATTCTGAAGGAGATCAGCCCTGAGATTTCTTTGGAAGAAATGATGCTAAAGCTGAAACTGCAGTACTTTGGCCACCTCATGCGAAGAGTTGACTCATTGGAAAAGACCCTGATGCTGGGAGGGATTTGGGGCAGGAGGAGAAGGGGACGACAGAGGATGAGATGGCTGGATGGCATCACTGACTCGATGGATGTGAGTCTGAGTGAACTCCAAGAGTTGGTGATGGACAGGGAGGCCTGGCGTGCTGTGATTCAGGGGTCGCAAAGAGTCGGACACGACTGAGTGACTGAACTGAACTGAACTGAACTGAATGATTGATTTAACATTAAAAAGTAACAAAAATCACTTCAAGCACAATCAAAGAAATATAGGAACTTTTCAAACACTATTGGAGAAACATTTAATGAAATTCAGCAGATATTTATAGTGAAAAAAAAGCTTTTGCTAACTAAAAAGAAAGAAAATTTCTTTATTCTGGTATAAGTATCTTCAGAAAAAAATAAAGGAAACAATCTTAAAGTAACTACAATAATTAATATTGCTGCTTTTAAAGCACTTTTTTCAGGGAAATTTTGTGTGCCTTTTATCATCACTTTATTTATCAGCCTAGTGATGCATTTTTAAGAATAACGAAACATAAAATTTGTAAAGGATAGGAAGCAACCATTGGCATGAATACAATGATATATTCATGCTATTTTAAAAAATCAAAAATAAAATATAGGATATATATTAGCATTAGTAAGAGAGTTTAACAAGATTCAATTCAGTTCAGTTCATTTCAGTTCAGTCACTCAGTCTTGTCCGACTCTTTGCTATCCATGAATTGCAGCACGCCAGGCCTCCCTGTCTGTCACCAACTCCCGGAGTTCACTCAAACTCATGTCCATCGAGTCAGTGATGCCATCCAGCCATATCATCCTCTGTCATCCCCTTCTCCTCCTGCCCCCAATCCCTCCCAGCATCAGGGTCTTTTCCAATGAGTCAACTCTTCTCACGAGGTGGCCAAAGTATTGGAGTTTCAGCTTTAACATCATTCCTTCCAATGAACACCCAGGACTGATCTCCTTTAGAATAAACTGGTTGGATCTCTTTGCAGTCCAAGGGACTCTCAAGAGTCTTCTCCAACACCACAGTTCAAAAGCATCCATTCTTCGGTGCTCAGCTTTCTTCACAGTCCAACTCTCACATCCATACATGACCACAGGAAAAACCATAGCCTTGACTAGATGGACCTTTGTTGGCAAAGTAATGTCTCTGTTTTTTAATATGCTATCTAGGTTGGTCATAACTTTCCTCCCAAGGAGTAAGCGTCTTTTAATTTCATGGCTGCAATCACAATCTGCAGTAATTTTGGAGCCCCCAAAAATAAAGTCTGACACTGTTTCCACTGTTTCCCCATCTATTTCCCATGAAGTGATGGGACCAGATGCCATGACCTTCGTTTTCTAAATGTTGAGCTTTAAGCCAACTTTTTCACTCTCCTCTTTCACTTTCCTCAAGAGGCTTTTGAGTTCCTCTTCACTTTCTGCCATAAGGGTGGTATCATCTGCTTATCTGAGGTTATTGATATTTCTCCCAGCAATCTTGATTCCAGCTTGTGCTTCCTCTAGCCCAGCACTTCTCATGATGTACTCTTTATATAAGTTAAATAAGAAGGGTGACAATATACAGCCTTGACGTACTCCTTTTTCTATTTGGAACCAGTCTGTTGTTCCATGTCCAGTTCTAACTGTTGCTTCCTGACCTGCATACATGTTTCCCAAGAGGCAAGTCAGGTGGTCTGGTATTCCCATCTGTTTCAGAATTTTCCACAGTTTATTGTGATCCACACAGTCAAAGGCTTTGGCAAGATTACTGGACACAAAATTACTCCATAAGATAAATAAAATACAGAGGTATATGCCAATAATAAATAGAAAAAAATTAAAAATCTAAACGTTGTTTACAATAGCATCAAAAATATGAAGTACCTGGAAACAGATATACCAAACGGTTTACAAGTGCTATATGGAACATATAATGGGATGATTGAGAAATACTAAAATAGGCCTAAATAAATGGAGTTGCAGGCTGTGTTCATGAATCCTGGGTCAGTCATCTTCCAAGTTGATCTATAAATTTAATGTAACTTTCAACAGATTTTACTGTGGGCAAGCTAATTTTAGGCATTTGCCTAAAATGAAGAAATGTCAGAATATTTTGAAGAAACATTAAGGATGGAGACTTATTACATGACAAGTGTTACTTTAAAGCTTAGCAAATAAGGCAGTGTGGAAATAATGGATAGATAAGTGGATCACTGGAATGACATGGAGATGGACTGGCATAAAATATGGACTTGATGGGCTTTATGACAGAGATTGTAATGCAGACCTATGGAGATAGGATAGATTGTATTACAAAAGTATTGGGACAATTGATAATTCATGTGGAATAAAATAAATTTAGATATTTATTTCCCAAGATATATAAAATTCAATTATGGGTTCTGTAAAATTTCAACCTAAAAAACAAAAGTTCAGTAATTTCAGAAGAGATCAGGTAGAATATCTTCACAATCTTGTAACAGGGAAAGACTACACAAGACTCAAAATACATTAACCATAAAGGTGAAGATTGATTGTTTAATCAGTTTCAAAGTAAAGATTCTTTAGACTTCAAAAGTCACCATAGAATGAAAAAACAAAACTAATTGAAAGCATGTAACTGACAAAGGGTGTTATCTGTAACATATGATGACATCTTATAAATCAATAAGGAAAAGACAAACAATTTTTTTACATTTACATTTAAAGTCACTCAGTCATGTCCAACTCTTTACGACCCCATGGAATACATAATCCATGGAATTCTCCAGGCCAGAATACTGGAGATGGTAGCTTTTCCCTTCTCCAGGGGTTCTTCCCAATCCAGGGATCAAACCCAGGTCTCCCGCATTATGGGTGGATTCTTTACCAACTGAGCCATAAAGGAAGCCCAAGAATATTGGGGTGGGTACCCATTCCCTTCTCCAGAGGATCTTCCCAACCAAGGAAACTAACTGGGGTCCCCTGCATCACAGGGGGATTCTTTACCAACTAAGCTATCAGGGAAGCCAACAATCTGACATGTAGTTTGTTTCCTCCTGCCACTTAAGAGAGAGAGAAAAAATGTCTGACATTTACAGCATATTTCCTCCATTTTACTGAGGAAGAAAATAAAACATTAATATATGAAAAATACCATCTCACAATAATCAGACAAATGCAAACTAACTGTCAGCAAGACACCATTACACAATTACTAGGCTGTCAAAAATTACAAAGTCTGATTATATAATAAGTATTAAGCTGGGATGGCATAGGCTAAACAGTAATTTAAAAATAAAAATCATCTGTTCAAACAATGAAAGATTATTTATTAGCCATGTGCAGTTCAATGCAAGAGCTTGTCTAAGGGTTTTACACATAATAATAACTTAGGGGCAAAGCTAAACAAGTTTTACTGTTGCAAGGCACTGCCATCTACACTTGCTGCAGCACAGAAAGAATGTTGAGAATTACTTTAAAGGTCTTAAGTGCTTTCACCTAGAAATAAAAATTATCATTTAAATCAAGGAAAAACTTAGCCTCAGGATTTTGACTAAGTTCTAAGAGGGGACTGAA
This sequence comes from Bos indicus, assembly GCF_029378745.1. Taxonomy (NCBI): domain Eukaryota; kingdom Metazoa; phylum Chordata; class Mammalia; order Artiodactyla; family Bovidae; genus Bos; species Bos indicus. Next base: position 13,745,502 of record NC_091783.1, read on the forward strand.
TGTTGTTTATGAAAGAAGAAGTGCACTGAAAATATTAAAGACAATAGTGATATCTGTCACGTCAAAAGATGGCTCCTATATGGAACAACGGAAACTGTCATACACTTTTAGAAAAGTTAAAATTTGTAAAAAAAAAACATGATATAAAAGTTTTGTGTTGCCTAGAAAATGAACAACCAAAGAAATAGAGGAAAACAATAGAATGGGAAAGATTAAAGATCTCTTCAATAAAATTAGATACCATGGGAACATTTCATGCAGATGGGCACAATAAAGGACCTAAAAGAAGCAGAAGATATTAAGAAGTACTACACAAAAAGGTCTTAATTAAAAGGACTCAGATAACCATGATGGTGTGATCACTCACCTAGAGCCAGACATCCAGGAGTGTGAAGTCAAATGGGACTTAGGAAGCATTACTATGAACAAAGCTAGTGGAGATGAGGAAATTCCAGGTGAGCTATTTCAAATTCTAAAAGATGATGCTGTTGAAGTACTACACTCAATATGCCAGCAAATTTGGAAAACTCAGCAGTGGTCGCAAGACTGGAAAAGGTCAGTTTTCATTCCAATCCCAAAGAAGGGCAATGCCAGAGAATGTTCAGACTACACACAATTGTACTCATTTCACATGCTAGCAAGGTAATGCTCAAAATCCTTCAAGACAGGTTTCAACAATACATGAATCACGAATTTCCAGATGTACAAGCTGGATTTAGAAAAGGCAGAGAAACCAGAGATCAAACTACCAACATCTGTTGGCTCATTGAAAAAACAAGAGAATTCCAGAAAAAAACATCTACTTCTGCCTCAATGACTATGCTAAAGCCTTTGACTGTATGGATCACAACAAACTGTGGAAAATTCTTAAAGAGATGGGAATAGAAGACCACCTTGCCTGCTTCCTGAGAAGCATGTATGCATGTCAAGAAGCAATGATTAGAACCAGACATGGAACAATGGACTGGTACAAAAGTGGGAAAGGAGTATGTCAAGACTGTACATTGTCACTCTGCTTATTTAACTTATACGCAGAGTACATCATGTGAAATGCCAGGCTGGATGATCACAAACTGGAAGCAAGATTGCTGGGAGAAATATCAACAACCTTAGATATGCAGATTATTCCATTCTAAAGACAGAGTGGAGAGGAACTAAAGAGTATCTTGATGCAGGTGAAAGGAGAGCAAAAGCTGGTTTAAAACTCAACATTCAAAAAACTAAGATCATGGCATCTGGTCCCATCAATTCATGGCAAATAGATGGAGAAACAATGGAAACTGACAGACTTTATTTTCTTGGGCTCCAAACTCACTGCAGACAGTGAATGAAGCCATAAAACTAAAAATATTTGATCCTAGGAGGAAAAGCTATGACAAACCTATTAAACAGCAGAGACATCATTTTGCTGACAAGGGTCCATCTAGTCAAAACTATGGTTTTCCCAGTAGTCACACACAGATGTGAGATTTAGAGCAAAGAAGGTTGAGTGCTGAAGAACTGATGTTTTTTAAATGTGTTTCTAGAAAAGACTGTGAGAGTCCAAGGGACTGCAAGGATATCAAATCCTAAAGGAAATCAACCCTGAATATTCACTAGAAGGACTGATGTTGAAGCTAAAGCTCTAATAATTTGTCCAGCTAATAGAAAGAGTCGACTCATTGGAAAAGACCCTGATGCTGGGAAAGATTGAGGGCATAAGGAGAAGGGGCTAACAGAGGATGAAATGGTTGGGTGGCATCATCGATTTGATGGACATGAGTTTGAGCAAACTCCAGGAGATGGTGAGAAACAGTGAATCCTGGTGTGCTGCAATTCATGGAGCTGCAAAAAGTCAGACACAACTGAGTGACTGAGTAACTACAACAACAAATAAAGTGAAACATGCTCACACCCAGCCATCTGGTAATCCTGTCTCTGGGGATATACTATAGAATCATTACTATATGTGTGTACTAGGAAAAATTGAACATAAATGTGAACGGAATCATTTTTCACAACACCAGTCATTCACCAAACACTTGCAGTTTGGCAAAAAATTCGTTTATCATATAATAGAAAATAAATGTATTTATACAGAGAAATTCCATAGAGCAGTGAAAATGAATGACTGACCTATGCTACTTAGATCAGCATGAATAAATATAATAAATACAATATTGAGGAAAGAACAGTATACAAAACATGATTCAGTTTATAACTGGCAAAATTGTATTATATGTACACATACATATATGTGCATATTTACGTCATGTCAGGAATATACATACATGTATATACAGATATTTAGACTCAAACAAATGCAAAATACTTAAGTGATATGTTTATATTTATGTATACTTAGCAATTTCTTCATAAATATTTTTCCAAGTGGAAAAGCTGTCCAAAAGAACAAAATATAATTATCACAAAGGTCAGGATAGCAGTCATCTCTAGGGTAGAAACAGTAGGAGACAATTAAGGATGTGCATAAAGCCCTTGTCAGATGCTATTAATAAGTGTTCTTTTCCTTACCAGGTGTTTTTAATTAAGGTCATTAGTTTATCCTCCCTATCTGTATGTATGTAAAAAGAGAACAAGACAAATATAGGTAGATAATATATAATATAAAACATTTTTTAAAACAGAGAAAATAATATTCAAGGAAGAAATGACAAGAGGCAATAAATTATAAATAATACCAAGGAATAGTACAGTCCGTTAATTTCAAAAGATCAGAGAATAGTGAAATGACTCTAGGCTCTAATAGTCAAGAATATATTAATGAAGGAGCCAGAACTTATCACAGGGGTTGTAGGAGGATAAAATTCTAGTGGGTGGGAAGAGAAAGCAGCTTGCAAAATGGAAATGGCACAAGAAGGAAAATGCTGAAATATAATTTAGTACATGATGAACATGGAATAGTGGCTTGGATAGCACATTTGTGTACAATAATGGGACTGTTTTGTTTTCTTTCTATTCAGTTATTAATTCCACTTCACTTCAGTGAGGTATATATGAGGATAGTGCAAGTATGTATCATTGTAATGGTCTGGATTTGCATTTAATCCTTAAGCAAAAAATACAGATATAAAAATAAAACTTTAAGTGCTCTCCCAAATATTCAGGAGATGGGAGAAGTATAACTAGAGGATTACAAAGGAAGAAAAGAGAATATCTGGGCCTTGCCGATATCTTTGAAATCATATTGTAGAAATGATCCTCTAGACCACTGTTATCTGAAGCATGGACAGTGCAAAGAGGATCTAGTACCTGAGCTGTTCATTACTCGCATGACAAGAGAAGCTCAGAAATTGACAATAGGCATTTAGTAATTATTGTAGAAATTTGAAAATAATCTATTTGTGGAATCAAATAATTAAAAATTTGGAGTCTCTATATGTCAGTTTTTTATTTAAATATATCTGACGTAAAATTGTACAAATGTAAGATATATAGCATGTTAATTTTTGAATTTATATATTGCAATATGATTGCAATTATAGAAAAAACTAACACATTGATCATGTTATGCATTTAAATTATTTGTTCATTTCTATAGGAATTTATACAATTCAGTGTTGGATAGAATTCTTTTTTTTTAAAGAAGGGGTTTTAGCCACATATAATTTAAGAAGTAGTGGTATATATTTTATCTAGACATGAGGCTTACACATAGATATATTTTGATATTTAGCTGACACCAAGAAAAAAATGAATCTAAATTTTTTGTAGCATTTCCTCTAATGAAAATAGCGAGATCACCTTTTAAGAAAAGAAGAATCTAATTTATTCTCACACCATACCCTGGAAGAATACCTTGGGTATTCTTTCTTGGATATACTTTCCCTTATCCCTAGCTCTATGCCACAAGTAATCAACTCTCTACCTACTCAAAAGAAGGTTAGTTAATCTTACAGATACTAACTGATAAACCCTAAACTCTTAAATTTTTGCCACACTTGCTTTCTCTGAACCTCAGAACAAATTAGTGGATGCAGGAGAGAATAAGTGAATTGGAAAGTCATATATCTTTGATCTTGCTATTTCTCTGTTTGCACATCTTGGGTTTTTCCTCTTTATACTTGGAACATATTTCTTTTAGTATCCAAAGCGCTTGTATACATGCTCTTCTTTCCATGTCTATTGCTACTATCCCATCTCAGAACATCATTATCTCTAGCTTAATCTTCTACAATAACCACCAATATAAATTCCAGCCTACGGCTCCCTCCACCATACTTTATTCCACTCACAACTGGCAGATTTCTTTTCCTGAAGTGGAAATGTAATTTTAGCTCTGAAGTTTAAAATCCTTCAGGGCTGCCTACTGACCAATTGCTATTGATGAATTATAAATTCCTTATATCAAGCATTCAACATACTCCATGCTATGGATTCAAATGATCTTTCTAGTCTGACCTCCCACTGTTCTTCATCACATAAATTATTATGCTTGAAAAAAAACAAATACTATTCTCTAAACACAGCATATCCTCTTAAGCCTTTCTTAGTCCTCAGTAGAATACATGACATTTCCCTCCTTTACCCTCATATTTTCCTCCTTTCCCTTTATGCCACTTTGCTTGATGGGCATTATAGTTATTGACCTTATAGCACACTGGAATATTAACGCCTTCCCTAAGGTGTCATAAATGTTCCACAAAAATAGTCTGTGTGCATGCATGCTAAATTTCTTCCATTGTGTCTGATTCTGTGTGACTTTATAGATTGAAACCCGCTAGGCTCCTCTGTCCATGGGATTCTCCAAACAAGAATTCTGGAGTGTGTTGCCATGCCCTCCTCCAGGGGATCTTCCTGACCCAGGGATTTAACCCCCCATCTCTTAGGTCTACCTGCATTGGCAGGTGGGTTCTTTAACACTAGCGCCACCTGGGAAACCTGATAGTCTGTAGTGTGTGAAAAATTGAATTCTCCACTGCACAGGAGACAGATGTAAGCCTATTCTTGTTTATAACAGTCCTTCCACTGTTGTTACCCATTTTCACATGGCCAACATTTTCAGTCCAATATACTGACTTAGAATTGTTCTCTGTATATATTCTCATACTGTTCTCTCTGCATAGAGAGAAAATTCTTCTTTCTCTGTGTATGCAAATCCTACTTAACATTTATCCTGTTTAAATCCCTACTCCTCCATCTTTCATGTTTTAAGGGTAGGAAGTGAGTTCTCCATTTGCAGTAATTTCTTATTACTAATTTGAAAATTAGTACTGAACTGATTTATGGTATTATATGTATCTCTTTTTCATAGTCACTTGTAACCATATGTCTGTTATTTATTAGTTTCTAACAGTTGAGTTGCCTGTGGCTTGTCTGCCATATGCTGTAGTAACTAAGAGTATGTATGATGGATCTAGACTGCTTAGGTTCAAATCCTAGTTCTGCTACTTGTTAGTAGCATGGGGAGGTTTCTTATCCTCCATGTGCCTCAACTTTCCTTATCTGTACCTGCTGCTGCTGCTGCTGCTGCTAAGTAGCTTCAGTCGTGTCCGACTCTGTGCGACCCCATAGACAGCAGCCCACCAGGCTCCCCTGTCCCTGGGATTCTCCAGGCAAGAACACTGGAGTGGGTTGCCATTTCCTTCTCCAGTGCATGAAAGTGAAAAGTGAAAGTGAAGTCTCTCAGTCGTGTCCGACTCTTCACGACCCCATGGACTGCAGCCTACCAGGCTCCTCCATCCATGAGATTTTCCAGGCAAGAGTACTGGAGAGGCGCGCCATTGCCTTCTCCGTTATCTGTACCTACCTTATTCAATTGATGAGTATTAAATGAGTTCATACAAGAGAACCACCTAGAACAGTGCTTGTCCCTTGGTAAGTTCTCAGGAAACACCACCCTCCATTATCGTACTTGGAGAATAAGGGCTTTTCTGTTATTTTTTCTTTTGTTTTGTTTTGTTTTTCCTTTCTGTGAGGCCACAACTTCATTTAGTCTATGTGTATTTAGTACACACAGTATGCTAGTATTGGCATATGTACCGGGGGTAGTACTCATGAACAAGATGAGGCTTATATTCTGGAAGACATATTGGGCTTGCTTTTTCCCTCAACTCTATAAACTGTTATCATTTGCACAAGTGAGGCTTTATTGTTATAAGTTCATGATGCTTCCATCCTTACCTTAGCTCTATGTTCCCAGTAAGAAAAACATTGATTAAAATCCAATAAACTTGAATTGAAATTCTAGGGAACCAGTATGATCCAGAATAAAACCACAGACTTTGGAATAAGAAAGGGCTTAGTTCACTGCTTAGGTCTATTATTTACCAGATGGCTGACTTCAAACCCACTAACTTTCCTGAGCTTCAGTGTCCTACTTTTTAGAATCTATATAATATCCACCACTTAAGATCATTGTGTAAATCAATTGAAATAAATATTTAAAGTGCCCAGCGCATAGTTATAAACCCAATAAAGCAAGCTATTACTGTTTTCATGTAAGACTGTATATTTGCTATAGATATCAAAGATTTCTATAATAAAACATCCTAGAATGCTTACCCCATGATCTTCCTCTACTAAAATTAGATTTAATCATTCAAACTTAATATATTAAAAGTACATTAGGTAATCTTAAAAAAGTTAATGAATTGTGTACATTTTAATAAATAGCATTTAATAACTCTTAATGAGGTTTAAATATATAAACTAATATCTTAATATAAAAACGTCTATTTTCTCATAAAAACAAAACTGTTATTCATGATATCTATAAGAAAGTTCATATCTTTCTCATGTTTTTATGATAATCTCTTTCTCCAGTCTTCTCACCAATAGCAGCATCTGCGACTAGACTTCTTAAAAACCAGAAGAAGCAATCCTTTCCTCAAGCCCAGACCAAGAACTGAATGGAAAAGGAGAGTGGTAAGCCAGTTTTGGCTGTGGAGTCTCACAGCTAATAGATGACATGTCACTGTTTTTATCATTTTTTCCTCTCTTCTGGTGTTTTTCCAAGTGGTGTCCATTATGAAAAGCACCATCCTTAGGACAAATTAGAGTTCTAAACATACTTAAGAAATGTTTATCAAATAATATAATTTTTGTCATTATCTAGGGATGAATTTTCCAATATGGTAGTCACTAGCCACAGTGGCTATTTTGAGATGGTATGCTGGTAAATATTTAACAATCAGTTTCCTACTTCAGCCCACCCTCTAAAAAATTTGCATCAGTTGAAGATTCGTATGGAATAAATATTCTTACAGGGACCAATTTTAATTTACCATTGTTTCATGAAATTCAGAAAATGTAATCACCAGCTGGAAATTCAGTGCAAGCTGGCTCCAACATAACACTGAGAACGGCTAGTCCATACTGCATGCATTTTTTAAGTGTAAAATACACACCATATTTTGAAGACTTAGTAAAAGAAAAAATTAAAATATGTAAAGTATCTCTATCTTTATATTGACTGAACATTGAAATAATATTTTAGATATATTGGGTTAAATAAAATTATTAAAATTAATTACAATTGTTATTTACCTTTGTAAAGTGTGGTTACTAGAAAATGTAAAAATTAAATATGTGACTCAAATTTTATTTCTATTGGACATCTAAGGAAATATTTTTAAAACAAACAAGCATATCTGCATTTTATATTATATTTAATTAATAAATATTATTTGCTTAATTATATTGCTGATTAAATCCTGGTTAAAATTAAATTTCTGAAAATCTTAACCTGATTTAGCTCAGATAACTGAGAAAAATGTTGTTTCAGAACAGTATTTTCATAATTTTAACCTTACTCAAAAAACAGCAAAATCTTTGAATATGTATATACATATTTTTTAAAATGTTTCTTGTTACTTCTCAAATTCCTTAGTATTAAATGGCACTTGCAAGCACTTTAACATATCTGGTAATGCTGGGGTAAGTAGGAACATGTTAAATGTACGTGATCAAATGGTACAACCCCGAGCACACTTATAAGAAATAATGGTTGAAGCAAATTGAAAATTGGAGCACATAGGCTGAATTCAGGGACAAGTGTGGGTTTTATCGAGACCTGTAATTTTCCAGTGGTTCCACTGAGGGCTGTGAATATACTACACGTGATTTTGAAAAGCCACTGACTGCCCTTCAGTGAGCTGATAGATCAGCTTGAAGGAATGATAATGCAGCCTCACTGGGGAGCTTCACCTACACAAAGCAACAGAAGAAGGGGAACAGCACACAGGACGGCTTTGGGTCTAAAAGTCATAACTGGGAGATGACACGTGAGCCCTGCCAGGTTACCATGCCTCACCAAGCTTGTCAGAAAACATTTCTTGTAACTGTGTTCACACAAAAGGGTACAAAGGATTCACTTATCAAAAACATAAATTCCAAATTCAGTAGGCCTTTGTCATTAGGAAATTTGTGGAATCTGGTCTTTCACCTAAATCACTTTTTCATTATGATAATGTCATCCTTAGAGTATGACAAAATGGAAAGGTACAAATAGAGTTCCATAGGGGTACAATACAATGGAAGGTAGAATTCTAGATATTATGGGATGGAGGGAAGCACTTTGGACTGGGTATCAGAAGGCCTCTGTTCCAGTTCCAATTTCTCTTTAACTCTGTTTAACACTGAACAATCCTTTTAGCTATTGAACTTCAGTTTCTTCATCTGCAAAATAGAAATAATAGTAAATGCCTGATGAAGAGATTGTGAGCTTAAGTAGCAATTACAAAAAAAACAAAGCGGGGGGTGATCTTTGAATGTGGAATATTATAAAGCATTCCTGTTAAATAGTCTTAGGGAGCAAGTAGGTGTCACCAAACAAGATTCAAAGAAAATTCTATCTTTCAAGATATGTTCAGAGAAATAATTCATTGGGCAAGGCTGTCTAAAACTGGGAGTTCTCTGCAAAGGGTTTAAGGAATTTTTAAAAAGTCAGTTATTAATATTTTCCCTGTTCTTCATTAGTTTATAATTTAGATTAGAATATGTGAATAAACACATAAAACAGGACAAGTCTAAGAAAATTTTAAACAACAGCATGTTAATGTGAATTAGCTGAGTTCCCTTAGCACGTTTATTCTGAGTAAGAGAACAGACTAGGTTTTATACTGTGAAGGTTTAAGGAAAAATGCAAGTCTTAAGCAGGGGCTTATAATATTTCTGAATTTGACTGGGAGGGGAATGGCATGATAAAGAAGCTGTTGTAGCCAGAATCAAGGGCATATTTTAGGGAGTCGGGAAAACAGACAGAAATGTTCAGAACACAAGCAGAGAAGTTTTCAAACATTAATGTGAGGGTCTGCAGTGTTAAACTGAGAAGCTTGGCTTGGATTACTTGTTCAGTGGGGAAATTTTGAAGCTCCTGAGTAGAATCATATTTTTGGCAAATGGAAGACCATGATGACTAGAACCAAACATTCTAGCCTGGGTGGACACTCTAAGAATGAGCTCTGTTTCCTCATCTATAAAATGAAAATCTCATTTTATGATTTTATAAGAATTAAAGACTTTGAAACCACAATCGCCTGACATATACTTAGATGTTCAATAGAGAGTAACTTTTATTTTACATTTAAATGGAGTTTTACATTTTAAAAAGCCTTGGATACTTTTTCCTATACCACAAACCTGACTTTCAGTTTTCCTAAGAGGTTCATTGGCTGTACATAGATCAAAGTCTAGTAAATGGTGGGAACTGAATTGGCTTCAGAGGCTGGTTGGGATTACTCCTTGCAGATACTTGTGTTTCTAGAAAAGGGCATTTGCCCTATTTCATATAGCGTACTATTTTCTAAGGTATGCACCCCAGAAGGCTTACGTTGCATTTGGCTACCACAATGTGATGTTAGATTATAGAACTTATTCACATACAATTATTCATTCATTCATTCAACATGAAACATGCTAAGTATTCATGTTGGGTCAGGTTCTACACTAGGCACCCGTAAATAAAAATTTACGACTAGCCTGCCACCCTACAGACTGAGCTTCTCTCTTTCTGTTTTCTTAGTTCATGGTTCATAGTTCACAACCCTTAGAGGGAAGGCTATTCCACAGTGCTCTTTACAGTGCTCTTTACCTGTGAAAATAGCAATTCTTTCTTCCTTTTAGTAAACTGTGATTTTAAAAATGCTAAAGTCTTCAGATATTCATAGCATTTTTAAATAGTAAGAATATCAGATAATGGAGTTGGAAAATGATTTTCTTTCGGAAGCTGGCTTATGCCTGGCCTACTACTGAAACTTTTTGGGCTCATTAATGAATTGCAAAATAATTCCTGCTTGACCCACATAACAATGCTGCTATTAAGATGAAATGAAGTAATCTATGTAAAATGGTCAAAACCATAGAAGGCTCTACAGAGATAAACACATATGTGTGTGTGTTGAGTATGTTGATGTGTGAGAAAGATATAGGTCAAACTATAGAACTTGTATTTACAAAATTTTTACCAGGAAGCCTATAAGGGGACGTGTGATTGCAGTGCTGTAGGTGATGTGGGAATTCCGAAACTCTGTAAATAGAGACAAGTAGACTAAAACCTGCTTGATCAGTACATGGATGTTGTATGACCTGCTACTCTTCTCAAGGACGCACCGTTATGCACATTTACCAGCTTCCTGGGAATGAAGGTCTTCATCTCTGTGTTAAGACCTTCTAAGGTTGACACACTTGTATAAGGCGAAAATGTTTCTTCTTTATGGTAATGAACATCAATACTGATCCAGGCTGCTACAAGTGGGGCAGCTGATACGGGAGCATTTTGCCCTTGGATGCAGGCTGTTTCTGTTCTTTTTTATTGTGAGTCGACCTTGTTGCTCCTGCTGTCATGTGGAGGAGGAATGGACAGTTCTTGAACATCTTAAATGATATTTATTTTTTTCCCTGCCTTGGTAGTTTCAGTGAGTGGCCTCCTAAGTTAGAGAGTGTGAAAAGACAGCAGTGCAAACTGTGTAGTGTAGAGGGAAGAAAGAAAGAAAGTGAAGTCGCTCAGTTGTGTCCAACTCTTTGCCACTCAATGGACTGTGCCTGCCAGTCTCCTCCATCCATGGGATTTTCCAGGCAAGAATACTGGAGTGGATTACCATTTCCTTCTCCAGGGGATATTCCCAATGAGAGCACAGGCTTCTGGAGATTGGCTGATCTGGTAAAAATGTACTTTGTATGTCAGTTGCTATCGGCTACTCCTGATATATGTGTGAACATAGTTTCTTGCATGTCTGCAAGTGTTTGAATAAGTACATATCCACACATTATATAGAAAATACTTATGAACCTGTGTTATACTACACTTACACATAAACATGCACAAGATAAATGAAAGAGAGAAAATTATTTCCTTGGGGGAGAAATTTATTGTTTTGTTCAATACTATATCACTGCCATTCAGAATAGTATCTTACATACAGTAAGTGCTTATATTAGTCACCTTTCACAGATGTTACATTTTTTTGAAAAAAAGAGGAAATTCAAAGCTTATAACATTGGACATGTTTCTTGTGCATAGATCCTTAAGCTTGTTGTTGCTTGGCTTTATTCCTCTAAGTCCTACAAAACATTTGCTGGGCTTGGTTCCAGGCTGAGGATTGGATTCACATCTATTTCATGGGCTTCTCATTACGAACCGAGGATTGGACATATGGGATATAAGTCCATTTTCTTGCTTCAAATTTAAATAGGAAAATACAAAGAAAGGCTGTGGAGCTTACCAGAATAAAGACCTGAGGGGAAGCAGAACTTGCATTCCCTGTGACTATAGAGGAGTGACCACAAGAAGAAGACTACGGACAAATCGCTGTCCCTCTCTAGGTAGTGAGAGTGGTGGACCAAGTCAGAAGTTTTTAGACTTTGGACAAGTTCACTCAGAATCACAATGTACATCAGATAAAAACACCATGGCTTGGTGGCAGCTCCTGCTGCTGCTGCTAAGTCACTTCAGTCATGTCCGACTCTGTGCGACCCCATAGACGGCAGCCCACCCCATAGACGGCAGCCCACCAGACTCCCCCGTCGCTGGGATTCTCCAGGCAAGAACACTGCAGTAAGAAAAGTGCTACCCATAGTGGTCTCTTGTCCTAAGCAGGAGCAGTGCTCTAAGGAAGAAAGAAGACGTGAGGTCTGAGCTCCAGGAGGGTGTCTGGACCAGCAGTAGCAATATGGAACAATGGCAGTCTGAGAAGAGTGAAGTGTGGCACAGCAGAGATGCATGATCACACATATTACCACCAACTGTCTTGCCCTAGAGGAGAAGCAGATTTGACAACAACCACAGTCTCCTACTGTTATGGACAGAGATTGAAACACAAGAGATGAGCGACTGGCCTCAGAAACAAGCAGAAATTCCTTCTGCTCCAGGTCATATGATTATGCAAAGACAGTGTATGAAAAAGCACTGTTATTTGTGCTGTTTTCCATTTCTTTTAACTTAAAAACCATTCTGATGTATTAGTGCATATTTATTTGGGCATATGCATGTACACACTCCCAGTGGCATCCCTAAACAGAAACCTCACAGACTGAGAGTTCCCTTAGTGCCTCAAGAAAATGGAGGTTTACTCACCCTTTCAATTTGCTTCCCTTCAAAGACTCACATCAATCTTAATGATAAGAATGTTTCAGTGACTCTGTCTAACTGCTCTAATCTGGGTGAGAGTCAAGATGAATTCTAGAAATGTGCTAAATATTCCTAACATTTGCATACCAGGGGGCTTTGATTTATTATATTTTTTGTTTTTTAATATTAAAACTGTTGTTGTTGTTGCTGTTGTTCAGTTACTCAGTAGTGTCTGAAGCTTTGCAATCCCATGAACTGAAGCATGCCAGGCTTCCCTGTCCTTCACCATCTCCTGGAGTTTGTTCAAACACATGTCCATTGAGTCAATGCTGCCATCCAACCATCTTATCCTCTGGTTCCCCCTTCTTCTTCTGTCTTCAATCTTTCTCAGCAACAGGTTCTTTTCCTATGAGTCAGCTCTTCCCAACAGATGGCCAAAATATTGGAGCTTCAGCTTCAGCATCAGTCCTTTCAATGAATAATCAGGGTTGATTTTTTAAGAATTGATGGTTTTGATCTCCTTGCTGTCTAAGAAACTATCAAGAGTCTTCTTCAGAAAATTTTGAGACCATCAATTCTTTGGCACTCAGCCTTCTTTACAATTCAGATAGCACTTCCATACATGATTAGTGGAAAACTGTACCTTTTACTAGACAGACCTTTGTAGGCAAAGTGATGTCGCTTCTTTTTAATAGGCTGTCTAGATTTGTCATAGCTTTTCTTCTAAGAAACAAACATCTTTTAATTTCATGGCTGCAATCACTGTCTATAGTGATTTTGGAGACCCAGAAAATAAAGCCTGTCATTACTTCCATTGTTTCTCCAGCTATTTGTCATGAAGTGATGGGGCCATATGCAATGATCTTGGTTTTTGAATGTTAAGTTTTAAGCCAGCTTTTTCACTCTCCTTTTTCACCTTCATCAAGCAGCTATTTAGTTCTTTGCTTTCTGCCATTAGGGTGGTGTCATCTGCATATCTGAGGCTATTTTCTTCCAGGATATTTCTTCCAGCAATCTTGATTCCAGCTTGAGCTTCATTCAGCCTGGTATTTCACATGATGTACTCTGCATATAAGTTAAATAAGCAGAGTGACAATATACAGCCTTGATATACACCTTTCCCAGTTTTGAAACAGCCCTTGTTCCATGTCTGGTTCTAACTGTTTCTTCTTGACATGCATACAGATTCCTCAGGAGGCAAGTAAGGTGGTCTGGTATTCCCATCTCTTCAAGAATTTTCTACAGTTTTCTATGATCAACACAGTAGAAGGCTTTAGCATAGTCAATGAAGCAGAAGTAGATGTTTTTCTGGAATTCTCTTGATTTTTCTGTGAGCCAACAGATTTAGTAATTTGATCTCTGGTTCCTCTGCCTTTTCTAAATCCAGATTGTGCATTTGGAAATTCTAGGATCATGTACTATTGAAACCTTACTTGAAGAATTTTGAGCATTACTTTGCTTGCGTGTGAAATGAGTGCAATTGTGTGGTAGCTCGAACATTCTCTGGCATTGCCCTTATTTGGGATTGGAATGAAAACTGAGCTTTTCTAGTACTGTGGCCACTGCTGATTTTTCCAAATTTGCTGGCATATTGAGTGCAGCATTTTCACAGCATCATTGTTTAGGACTTTAAATAGCTCAGCAGGAATCCCATCGCCTCCAATAGCTTTGCTCATAGTAATGCTTCCTGACCCTCACTTGACTTCACACTCCAGGATGTCTGGCTCTAGATGAGTGATCACACCATCCTGGTTATCTTGTCCATTGAGACATTTTTTTTTTTTGTACAGTTCTGGGTACTCTTGCCACCTCTTCTTAATATCTTCTGCTTTCGTTAGGTCCAGTTTCTGTCCTTTATTGTGCCCATCTTTGCATGAAATGTTCCCTTGGTATCTCTGATTTTCTTGAAGAGATCCCTAGTCTTTTCCATTCTGTTGTTTCCCTCTATTTGCAATATTCACTTAAAAAGGCTTTCTTATCTTGCCTTGCTATTCTTTGGATTTCTGCATTCAGATGGATATCTTTTCTTTTATCCTTTTCCTTTTGCTTCTCTTCTTTTCTCAGGTATTTGTAAGACCTCCTTAGACAGCCATTTTGCATTTTTGCATTTTTTTCCCCCCTTGGGGATGGTTTTAGTCACCACCTCATGAATAGTGTTTTGACCTCCGTCCATAGTTCTTCAGGCGCTTTACCTGATCTAATCCCTTGAATATATTTCAGATCAGATCGGATCAGATTAGTCGCTCAGTTGTGTCCGACTCTTTGTGACCCCATGAATCTCAGCAGGCCAGGCCTCCCTGTCCATCACCAACTCCTGGAGTTCACACAGACTCACGTCCATCGAGTCAGTGATGCCATCCAGCCATCTCATCCTCTGTCGTCCCCTTCTCCTCCTGCTCCCAATCCCTCCCAGCATCAGAGTCTTTTCCAATGAGTCAACTCTTCGCATGAGGTGGCCAAAGTACTGGAGTTTCAGCTTTAGCATCATTCCTTCCAAAGAAATCCCAGGGCTGATCTCCTTCAGAATGGACTGGTTGGATCTCCTTGCAGTCCAAGGGACTCTCAAGAGGCTTCTCCAACACCACAGTTCAAAAGCAACCATTCTTCAGCGCTCAGCTTTCTTCACAGTCCAACACTCACATCCATACATGACCACAGGAAAAACAATAGCCTTGACTAGACGAACCTTTGTTGACAAAGTAATGTCTCTGCTTTTGAATATGCTATCTAGGTTGGTCATAACTTTCCTTCCAAGGAGGAAGCGTCTTTTAATTTCATGGCTGCGGTCAACATCTGCAGTGATTTGGGAGCCCAGGAAAATAAAGTCTTACAATGTTTCCACTGTTTCCCCATCTATTTCCCATGAAGTGACGGGACCAGATGCCATGATCTTCATTTTCTGAATGTTGAGCTTTAAGCCAACATTTTCACTCTCCACTTTCACTTTCGTCAAGAGGCTTTTGAGTTCCTCTTCACTTTCTGCCATAAGGGTGGTGTCATCTGCATATCTGTGGCTATTGATATTTCTCCCAGCTATCTTGATTCCAGCTTGTGCTTCTTCCAGCCCAGCATTTCTCATAATGTACTCTGCATATAAGTTAAATAAGCAGGGTGACAATATACAGCCTTGACGTACTCCTTTTCCTATTTGGAACCAGTCTGTTGTTCCATGTCCAGTTCTAACTGTTGCTTCCTGACATGCATACAGATTTTTCAAGAGGCAGATCAGATGGTCTGGTATTCCCATCTCTTTCAGAATTTTCCACAGTTTATTGTGATCCACACAATCAAAGGCTTTGCCATAGTCAATAAAACAGAAATAGATGTTTTTCTGGAACTTTCTTGCTTTTTCCATGATCCAGAGGATGTTGGCAATTTGATCTCTGGTTCCTCTGCCTTTTCTAAAACCAGCTGGAACTTCAGGAAGCTCACGGTTCATATATTGCTGAAGCCTGGCTTGGAGAATTTTGAGCATTTCTTTACTAGCGTGTGAGATGAGTTCAACTGTGCAGTATTTTGAGCATTCTTTGGCATTGCCTTTCTTTGGGATTGGAATGAAAACTGACCTTTTCCAGTCCTGTGGCCACTGCTAAGTTTTCCAAATTTGCTGGCATATTGAGTGCAGCACTTTCACAGCATCATCTTTCAGGATTTGGAATAGCTCAACTGGAATTCTATCACCTCCACTAGCTTTGTTCGTAGTGATGCTTTCTAAGGCCCACTTGTCTTCACATTCCAGGATGTCTGGCTCTAGGTCAGTGATCACACCATCGTTATTATCTGGGCCATGAACATCTTTCTTGTACAGTTCTTCTGTGTTTTCTTGCCATCTCTTCTTTTTTTTTTAATTGATTTTATTCTATTCTCAAACTTTACATAATTGTATTAGTTCTGCCAAACATCAAAATGAATCCACCACGGGTATACATGTGTTCCCCATCCTGAACCCCATCTCTTCTTGATATCTTCTGCTTCTGTGAGGTCCATACCATTTCTGTCCTTTATCGAGCCCATCTTTGCATGAAATGTTCGTTTGGTATCTCTGATTTTCTTGAAGAGATCTCTAGTCTTTCCCATTCTGTTGTTTTCCTCTATTTCTTTGCATTGATCGCTGAGGAA
Source organism: Bos indicus (assembly GCF_029378745.1). NCBI lineage: Eukaryota > Metazoa > Chordata > Mammalia > Artiodactyla > Bovidae > Bos > Bos indicus. Next base: position 13,762,129 of record NC_091783.1, read on the forward strand.
GGCTTTCTTATCTCTTCTTGCTATTCTTTGGAACTCTGCATTCAGATGTTTATATCTTTCCTTTTCTTCTTTGCTTTTCACTTCTCTTCTTTTCACAGCTATTTGTAAGGCCTCCCCAGACAGCCATTTTGCTTTTTTGCATTTCTTTTCCATGAGGATGGTCTTGATCCCTGTCTCCTCTACAGTGTCACGAACCTCAGTCCATAGTTCATCAGGCACTCTATCTATCAGATTTAGGCCCTTAAATCTATTTCTCACTTCCACTGTATAATCACAAGGGATTTAATTTAGGTCGTACCTGAATGGTCTAGTGGTTTTCCCTACTTTCTTCAATTTCAGCCTGAATTTGGCAATAAGGAGTTCATGGTCTGAGCCACAGTCAGCTCCTGGTCTTGTTTTTGCTGACTGTATAGAGCTTCTCCATCTTCGGCTGCAAAGAATATAATCAATCTGATTTCGGTGTTGACCATCTGGTGAAGTCCATGTATAGAGTCTTCTCTTGTGTTGTTGGAAGACGGTGTTTGTTATGACCAGTGCATTTTCTTCGCAAAACTCTATTCGTCTTTGCCCTGCTTCATTCTGTATTCTAAGGCCAAATTTGCCTGTTACTCCAGGTGTTTCTTGACTTCCTACTTTTGCATCCCAGTCCCCTATAATGAAAAGGACATCTTTCTGGGTTAGTTCTAAAAGGTCTTGTAGGTCTTCATAGAACTGTTCAACTTCAGCTTCTTCAGCATTACTGATTGGGGCATAGACTTGGATTACTGTGATATTGAATGATTTGCCTTGGAAATGAACAGAGATCATTCTGTCGTTTTTGAGATTGCATCCAAGTACTGCATTTCAGACTCTTTTGTTGACCATGATGGCCACTCCATTTCTTCTGAGGGATTCCTGCCCACAGTAGTAGATATAATGGTCATCTGAGTTAAATTCACCCATTCCAGTCCATTTCAGTTTGCTGATTCCTAGAATGTCGACATTCACTCTTGCCATCTCCTGTTTGACCACTTCCAATATGCCTTGATTTATGGACCTGACATTCAAGGTTCCTATGCAGTATTGCTCTTTACAGCATCGGACCTTGCTTCTATTACCAGTCACATCCACAGCTGGGTATTCTTTTTGCTTTGACTCCATCCCTTCATTCTTTTTGGAGTTTTTTCTCCACTGTTCTCCAGTAGCATATTGGGTACCTACTGACCTGGGGAGTTCCTCTTTCAGTATCCTATCATTTTACCTTTTCATACTGTTCATGGGGTTCTCAAGGCAAGAATACTGAAGTGGTTTGCCATTCCTTTCTCCAGTGGACCACATTCTGTCACATTCTATCAGTTCTCTCCACCATGACCCACCCATCTTGGGTTGCCCCACGGGCATGGCTTAGTTTCATTGAGTTAGACAAGGCTGTAGTCCTAGTGTGATTAGATTGACTAGTTTTCTGTGAGTATGGTTTCAGTGTGTTTGCCCCTGATGCCCTCTTGCAACACCTACCATCTTACTTGGGTTTCTCTTACCTTGGGCATGGAGTATCTCTTCATGACTGCTCCAGCAAAGCACAGCCATTGCTCCTTAACTTGGACGAGAGGTATCTCCTCACCTGAATATATTTAGGGATATAAATATATTTAGGGATATAAATATATAAATATACCTGAATGATCCAGTGGTTTTCCCTACTTTCTTCAGTTTAAGTCTGAATTTGTCAATAAGGAGTTTATGATCTGAGCCACAGTCAGCTCCCGGTCTTATTTTTGTTGATTCTGCAGAGCTTCTCCATCTTTGTTTGCAAAGAATATAATCAATCGATTTTGGTATTGACCATCTAGTCCATGTGTAGAGTTGTTTCTTGTGTTGTTGGAAGCAGGTGTTTGCTATGGCCATTGCATTCTCTTGGCAAAGCTCTGTTAGCCTTTGCCTTGCTTCATTTTGTACTCCAAGGCCAAATTTGCCTGTTACTCCAGGTATCTCTTGACTTCCTACTTTTGCATTCCAGTCCCCTATGATAAAAAGGACATTTTTTTTTTTTTTTTGCCATTATTTCTAGAATGTCTTGTAGGTCTTCATAGAACTGTTCAGCTTCATCTTTTTTGGCATTAGTCATTGGAGCCTAGACTTAAATTACTGTGATAATGGTTTGCCTTGGAAGCAAACTTAGATCATTCTGTCATTTTTGAGATTGCACCCAGGCTTTACATTTCTGACTCTTCTGTTGACCATGAGGGCTATTCCATTTTTTCTAAGGGACTTTTGCCCACAGTAGTAGATATAATGGTCATATGAATTAAGTTCACCCATTTCCATCCATTTTATTTCACTGATTCCTAAAATGTTGATGTTCACTCTTGCCATCTCCTGTTTGACAACTTTCAGTTTATCTTGATTCATGGAACTAACATTCCTGGCTCCAAACTGCTGTACCATGAATTAACCATAAAAATAATTTTCAGAGAATAGCTATGTGGCCCACATGGACATAGGGGCATAAGGAGAGGACTTGGATGATCTTGAGTACCCTGCTATTATTATCTCTGAAAACATAAAAGACAAGGGAATCTCTAAAACTTTTCTCTATCTCTAAATCCAGGTTATTCCATATTTGTAAAATTGAAATTCAAAGATTTAGCTCATAATTATCACAGAGGGAAGGATAGAAACAGAAATTTCCCCCAGTTCAGGATCAGGGGACCACGTAGTTCCAATATGTAAAGAGAAGGCTGCTTTGTATCCTTGAATCCTTATAAAAAGGCATAGACTCTACCATAACTTGCTATATGAATACTTGATCCCTCTCAACAACTATCACATAGTTCTTATTATCTTTTGGATTAACGGACACTTTTTTTTTTTCTTTTTTAGCTTCTTATCTTGTGTTAGGGTACAGCTGATTGATAGTGCTGTGGTAGTTTCAGGTGAACAATGAGGGAATTTAATCATTCATATGCATGTATCCATTCTTCCCCAAATTCCCTTCCCACCCAGGCTGCCACATAGCATTGAGCAGGTTTCCATGTTTTCTATAGTTGGTCCTTGTTGGTTATCCATTGTAAATATGGCAGTGTGTACATGGCCATTCCAAACTCCCTAATTATCCTGTCCCCCTCATGCTTCCCCTCAGCAACCATAAGTTTGCTTTTTTATGTTTGTGACTCTCTTTCTGTTTTGTAAGTTAATTTGTTGCATTTATTTTTTAGATTTCACATGTAAGGGATGAAGGACCACTTTTAAAATGAATGTTATGAATCTCTCTGCAGACGAGAACACCATATGCCTAAGGTCACAAAATTATGTTCCAGATTCAGGCTCCCTGAGGCTTATCAGTGGAAGACTAAGAAATGGTTTTTGGATAGGGATCCAACAACATTAGAGTAATAAAATGACTTTGTGTAAATATAGAAAGAAAATATAATTTCAACTTATAAAATACCTATTTTTAAAAAATTTTATTCATTAATATTTATTATGATTTAAAAGTTCATTTATTTATAAATAACACCTATATTGAGGACACATATTTCAAAAATTATTGATACTACATAACACAGTTTAAAGAACACTGGCCTATATGATCATAAGTGAAGAAATTCTCTCTGTTCAAAGGACCCTAGTTCTGAACCCTGAGAACCAAAACTAGTCTCATAATTATGTAGAAATGTGATTAGAAGACTTTCTAAATTTAAGCCCAAGAATTCTAATTCTAAGCCCAAGAATACTGGAGTGGGTAGTCTATCCCTTCTCCAGCAGATCTTCTTGCCCCAGGGACTGAACCAGGGCCTCTTGCATTGCAGGCAGATTCTTTACCAGCTGAGCTACCAGGGAATCCCTTTCTAATTTTATAACTGATCTGAAATCCTATTATGGTGTCTAAATCCCTCATTATCCATTTCTTTAGTTGTTATATACTGAAAGCATACATATGTATATACAAAAATCTTAAAGGACAAGATAATGAATATGTGCATTATTTCTCTACTTATAAGATTCTTGGAGAAGAGAACACCTAAAAGCAATGTTTCATGGATACTCTGGGAAGAAAAGTAAAGCCATGAGAATGTGTGGAGTCACCAGGAGATACAATTTTGGTCCAACCCGTAATAGGGACTCTTACATGCTACAACAGAGCAGTTGAGCACTAAATATCAGTGAGCAGCGTAGAAGTGGAAGTGTGGTGAACTTAGGAGTATAAGGAATGGTAAACAAAGCAGAATTTGGAATCCATTGCAAACACACTTTCCCCTGATTTGCAATTTTTTCTGTCTGGCTATATTAGTGGCTTTTATGTCTTTTTTAGTGACTTTTACACATAAACTTTTAGTGACTTTTATGCATAGACTGCTTTTATGCTGACTATCTTATATAGTGGTACTTTCCTGTGGCTCAGACAGTAAAGAATCTGCCTGTAATTTGATAGACCTGGGTTTTACCCATGAGTCAGGAAGATCCCCTGGAGAAGGGAACAACAACCAATTCCAGTATTCTTCCCTGGAAAATACCATGGACAGTGGAGCCTGGAAGCTACAGTCCATGGTCTCCCAAAAAGTCAGACACAACTGAATGACTAACATAATGCAGATTTCTGTTTGGATTCAGAGCTGTTTTGAGGGAGACACACTCTTGGGATACCTTTTTCTATTTTTGGTTGTGCTGGGTCGTGGTTGCAGCATATGTACTCTTCATTGCACCATTCAGGCTTTCTCTAGTTTGGCGTCCTGGCTTCTCTAGTTGTGGTGGGCAGGCTTAGTTGTCCCATACCATATGGGATCTTAGTTCCCCAATCAGGGAATCAGGGATGAAGTCCAAGTCCACTGAACCACCAGGGATGTCCCCTGGAATATCTTAAAGCACCGTTTTTCAATTGGGTGTGATTTTGTTCATGGGACATTTTTAGTTGTCACTACTTATAGGGTCTGTCACTGTTATATTGTGGGTATAAGCTAGGCATGTGATAACATCTTACAATGCAGAGGACAGCTCCCCACAATGAAGTATTGTGCTGTGCTTAGTTGCTCAGTCGTGTCTGACTTTTTGTGGCCCCGTGAGCTGTAGCCTGCTAGGCTGTTCTGTCCATGGGGATTTTCCAGGCAAGAATACTGGAGTGCCCTACTCCAGGGATCTTCCCAACCCAGGGATTAAACCCAGGTCTCCCACATTGCAGGTAGATTCTTTACTATCTCAGCCACCAGGGAAGCCCCCCAAAAGTATTACCTCACCCAAAATGACAGTAGTTCCAAAATTGAGAAACCCTTTCTTATAGGAACAAAATGATGCCATTAAAATTGACAAGGCAGGAGGCAACACCAGCAATGTATATGCTCATTCAATAGCTCCTTGTTGCCTGTTCTATCCCAGAAATCTCAATCCTATGAATAGCCAGTCTGCTCCCAGTGGGGTCTGAAATATTACTGTTTTGTCACCAACTATCTATCTCACAATAGGGAGGCGATTTAGGATGAGCTCTGTCAAAGGAACTGAAAATCTGCCCTTTCCATTGGTCTTAAAGAAACAGAATTTAATGGTCTCAGCTGGGACCTAATGAGCCAACGTTCACATCAGAAAGCTACTCTGTGTTTGACATATTTGACAGGGTGTTATGGGGAAATAGAGGGGAAAATATATAGGTATATTCAAAGACTAACTGAGCACTGCAACTGAGCAATCCATGGACATTCTATCCTCTAGTTAGAGGTTGCCACGCTTCAGTGGAGCCAGAGACAGACTCTGCTATGAAGATGTCATTTTTTTAATATGGAAAAAAAATATGGTTTTAAATATAGCAAAAGCAAGGAGCATTGGGGAGGAATGATGTTGGTTATAGAAACTTCTGTCAAAAAGAACCACTCAGCTGTGGCTAACAGTCTGACTTCAAACTAAAATGTTTTAGGTGCTTCGTGTTCTACTTTGGTATGGAGAAAATAGGACTGAGGTGTGCAGGGGATCCCATCACAGAGCAGACTGGGCCAGTCCAGGGAGACAAGGACATCAAGACAGAATTTCTGAATTGGTCAGGGGCTCCTAGCACAAGGACTATCACCTAATCTGGCTACTTCAGGTGATAATAAAGACTACAGGCTGTAAGGGAATGTTAGCAGAGAGGGTGGGATAACTCTGATTCTGGAACAGCCTCAAGCAATCTATCCAGCTCTGGGCTGCTGCTAAATTACTGAATCAAGAACTGAGGCCAGAAGTGTAGCAAGCATTCATGTGCATTGCTTATGTCAAACTTGTGTGTAAAGATTAATGTCAGCTGCTTGTGTGTGTGCTCAGTCACTCAGTCATATCAGACTCTTTGTAACCCCATAGACTGTAGCCTGCCAGGCTCCTCTTTGCATGGAATTTTTCAGGTAAGAATACTGGAGTGGGTTTCATTTCCTCCTTCAGGGGATCTTTCCAATCCAGGAATTGAACCCACAACTCCTGTGGCTTCTGCATTGGCAAGCGGATTCTTTACCATTGTGCCACCTGGGAAGCTCGATCACCTGCTTTGTGTCTGACTAATTAACATTTTTCAATCTCAGTTTTTGCACCTTAAAAATGGAGATACTAATAGACTTCACAGAGTTACTTTAAAATCATGCATGTAAGTTACTTATGAAGGTTAACCAAAATCCTGCTTATAAATCTAGCACATAGCATAATCTTAAGGAATATTTGTGAACACATAATTGAAATCAGCTGAGATTATAAGTAGGGCTAGTTTATGACATAGGCAACAGACCAAGTGTATGAGGACAGGACCCTCCATTTCTATTACCCAATTTACGGGTTGCTATGGCATCTGGATGGAAAAGGCAATGGCACCCCAGTCCAGTACTCTTGCCTGGAAAATCTCATGGGCAGAGGAGCCTGGAAGGCTGCAGTCCATGGGGTCGTGAGGAGTCGGACACGACTGAGTGACTCCACTTTCACTTTTCACTTTCATGCATTGAAGAAGGAAATGGCAACCCACTCCAGTGTTCTTGCCTGAAGAATCCCAGGGACGGCGGAGCCTGGTGGGCTGCCGTCTATGGGGTCGCACAGAGTCAGACACGACTGAAGCGACTTAGCAGCAGCAGCAGCATGGCATCTGGACATGCTACAGTCCATGGGGTCACAAAGAGTCAGACACAACTTAGCAGGCAAGCATGAACTATGGTACCTGGAATATTGTATATGTGAAACGACCCTCCTGATGTAAGGCATCCTAGGTCTTTATTAAAAGCTGATCACTGCCTAAAATGACCTATTCTAATAAATTATTCTGGAAAAATATTTAACCATTTTTTTAATTGGAGGATAATTGCTTTACATAATTTTGTTGTTTTCTGTCAAACCTCAACATGAATCAGCCATAGGTATACATATACCCCCTTCCTTTTGAAACTCCCTCCCATCTCCCTCCCCATCCCAGCCCTGTAGGTTGATATGGAGCCCCGTTTGAATTTCCCGAGCCATACAGCAAATTCCCATGGGCTATCTATTTTACATATCATAATGGAAGTTTCCATTTTACTCTTTCCATACATCTCATCCTCTCCTCCCCTCTTCCCATGACCATAAGTCTATTCTCAATGTCTGTTTCTCCATTGTTTCCCTGTAAATAAATTCTCCAGTTCCATTTTTCTACATTCTGTATATATGTGATAGAATTATTATTTATAATACTTTATATTTATTTATTTATCTTGTATTCATCTCTGTATTTATCTTGCTCTTTTTGACTTATTTCACTCTGTATAATAAATAAGTTCTAGGTTCATCCATCTATTAGAATTGACTCAAAGGTGTTCCTTTTCATGGCTGAGTAATATTCCATTGTGTATATGTACCACACCTCTTTATCCATTTATTTGTTGATGGACATCTGGTTGCTTCCATGTTCTAACTATAGTGCTGCAATGAACAGCGGGATAATGTGTATTTTTCAGTTTTGGTTTCCTCGGGGTATAAGCCTAGGAGTGGTATTGCTGTGTCATGTGGTGGTTTTATTCCTAGGTTTTTAAGGAATCTCCATACTGTCTTCCATAGTGGCTGTATCAATTTACCTTCCCATCAAGACTGCAAGAGCATTCCCTTTTCTCCATACCCTTTGCAGCATTTATTGTTTGTAGACTTTTTGATGATGGCCATTCTGACCAGGTTGAGGTGATATCTCATGCAGTTTTGATTTGCATTTCTCTAATAATGAGCAATGTTGAACATTTTTTCAGGTGATTGTTAGCCTCCTATATGTATTCTATGGAAAAATGTCTGTTTAGGCCTTTTTTCCACTGTTTGATTGGGCTGTTTATTTTTCTGGCATTGAGTTATATGAGCTGCTTGTATTCTTCCATTCTGAGGGTTGTCTTTTCACCTTGCTTTTTCACTCTCCTCTTTCACTTTCAACAAGAGGCTTTTTAGTTCCTCTTCACTTTCTGCCATAAGGGTGGTGTCATCTGCATATCTGAGGTTATTGATATTGCTCCTGGCAATCTTGATTCCAGCTTGTGTTTCTTCCAGCCCAGCGTTTCTCATAACGTACTCTGCATATAAGTTAAACAGTAGGGTGACAATATACAGCCTTGACGTACTCCTTTTCCTATCTGGAACCAGTCTGTTGTTGCATGTCCAGTTCTAACTGATGCCTCCTGATCTGCATATAGGTTTCTCAAGAGACAGGTCAGATGGTCTGGTATTCCCATCTCTTTCAGAATTTTTCACAGTTTATTGTGAACTGTACAAAAAAAAGATCTTCATGACCAAGATAATCACCATGGTGTGATTACTCACCTAGAGCCAGACATCTTTGAATGTGAAGTCAAGTGGGCCTTAGAAAGCATCACTACGAGCAAAGCTGGAGAAGGTATTGGAATTCCAGTTGAGCTATTTCAAATCCTGAAAGATGATGCTGTGAAAGTGATGCACTCAATATGCCAGCAAATTTGGAAAACTCAGTAGTGGCCACAGGACTGGAAAGGATCAGTTTTCATTCCAATCCCAAAGAAAGACAATGCCAAAGAATGCTCAAATTACCACGTGATTGCACTCATCTCACATGCTAGTGAAATAATGCTCAAAATTCTCCAAGCCAGGCTTCAGCAATACATGAACCGTGAACTTCCTGATGTTCAAGCTGGTTTTAGCAAAGGCAGAGGAACCAGAGATCAAACTGCCAACATCCACTGGATCATCGAAAAAGCAAGAGAGTTCCAGAAAAACATCTATTTTTGCTTTATTGACTATGCCAAAGCCTTTGACTATGTGGATCACAATAAACTGTGGAAAATTCTTCAAGGGGTTGACATACCAGACCACCTGACCTGCCTCTTGAGAAACCTATATGCAGATCAGAAAGCAACAGTTAGAACTGGACATGGAACAACAGACTATTTCCTATTTCCAAATAGGAAAAGGAGTATGTCAAGGCTGTATATTGGCACCCTGATTATTTAACTTCTATGCAGAGTACATCATGAGAAACGCTGGGCTGGAAGAAGCACAAGCTGGAATCAAGATTGCCAGGAGAAATATCAATAACCTCAGATATGCAGATGACACCATCCTTATGGCAGAAAATAAAGAGGAACTAAAAAGCCTCTTGATGAAAGTGAAAGAGGAGAGTGAAAAAGTTGGCTTAAAACTGAACATTCAGAAAACGAAGATCATGGCATGTGGTCCCATCACTTCATGGGAAATAGATGGGGAAACAGTGTCAGACTTTATTTTTGGGGGCTCCAAAATCACTACAAATGGTGACTGCAGCCATGAAATTAAAAGACGCTTACTCCTTGGAAGAAAAGTTATGACCAACCTAGATAACATATTGAAAAGCAGAGACGTTATTTTGCCAACAAAGGTCCCTCTAGTCAAGGGTATGGTTTTTCCAGTGGTCATGTATAAATGTGAGAGTTGGACTGTGAAGAAAGCTGAACGCTGAAGAATTGATGCTTTTGAACTGTGGTGTTGGAGAAGACTCTTGAGAGTCGCTGGGACTGCAAGGAGATCTTACCAGTTCATTCTAAAGGAGATCAGCCCTGGGTGTTCTTTGGAAGGAAGGATGCTAAAGCTGAAACTGCAGTACTTTGGCCACCTCATGCGAAGAGTTGACTCATTGGAAAAGACTCTGATATTGGGAGGGATTGGGGGCAGGAGGAGAAGGGGACAACAGAGGATGAGATGGCTGGATGGCATCACTGACTCGATGGATGTGAGTTTGAGTAGACTCCGGCAGTTGGTGATGGACAGGGAGGCCTGGCATCCTGCGATTCATGGGGTCTCAGAGAGTTGGATATGACTGAGGGACTGAACTGAACTGAACTGAACTGAGGCTTAGTGCTCTGGTAGTCTAGGGTCTTAGAGTCAGTGTTCCCACTTCAAAGGCTCAGGGCTTGATCTCTTCAAAATCTTCCCATACAGTATATTCTGCATCTCTTCCAGCTGCTGCGTTAACTAGAAGCCCCTCCTCCAGACTGACCTTTGCTACTCCTTCAAGGATCTCAGCCATCACCTGCAGAGGTCTCAGTCGTCAGAACAGTCTCAATCTCTAGTACCAAATCGTAAGCCACAGAACTTGAGGAGCACCTCTGCCACTAGTCAGGTTACCTTGTACTGCACACTGAAAATTATTTTAATAAATTTTGTGCACAATACAGAGTTTAAATTTGAAATGATTTTATCTGTAAACTAAACTCTGACTAGCTGTGGACTTTGGACAAACAATTTAACTGATCTGAGCTGTTGAATCCTTTTCTGTAGTTAATTACAATTCTAACTGATCTTCCATTTCTTAAAGGCATTGGAATATATTGAAAATTTCAAAGTGGTGCATAAGCAAATGACAATATTATTAGAACTGTTTTTCAACATGTTACATACACATACGTACATGAAACAGAGTGTGTGCTAGTAATAAACTTATCTTTGAATGTAAACAAAGATAGAAAAATACAAACCATTGAATTGTCAATATTAGAGTTGAAATGATGAGCATCAAGAAATAGCATTAATCAGGAGCATCTTCTAGAAGTGGGTATCTTGGAAGAAGGAAATTATGTGAAATAACAGAGATGGTGAATCAGGATTTTCCAGATGCATAGCAAGTAGTAGAGGCAAATAATGACCTGGTAGTGGTACCCCTTCTCCACTGATCCTAAGGTTCAGTATCTCTCTCTTCTAGTGAGTGAAAGTCGCTCACTCTTTGTCCGACTCTTTATGACCCCATGGGCTATATAGTCCATGGAATTCTCTAGGCCAGAATACTGGAGCCTTTCCCTTCTCCAGAGGATCTTCCCAACCCAGGGATCAAACCCAAGTCTCTGGCATTGCAGGTGCATTCTTTACCAAATGAGCTATCAGGAAAGCACACCTCTCTTCTAGTAGAAGCTAAAGGAGCAGTGATTCCAAAGCAGTGGAGGTACTTCTAATAGAAGATTATTCCCAGAAAGCCTGAGGCTCAGGTCAAGAAATACTGTCCCTGGAAGTTTAGAGTTCCATGTACGGACTTAGTCATGGGGCAAGGAAAAAAACTAGTATTTATTAAGTGCCCGGACTTCCCAGGTAGTGCAGTGGTAAAGAATCTTCATGCTAATGCAGGAGATGCAAGAGATGCAGGTTCTGTCCCTGAGATGGGAAGATCTCCTGGAGTAGGAAGTGACAATCCACTCCAGTACTCTTGCCTGGAAAATTCCATGGACAAAGGAGCCTGGATGGCTACAGTCCATAGGATTGCAAAGAGTCAGACAGGACTGAGCAACTGAGCAGAGCAGATTAAGTGCCCATTTCATGATGTGTGTTGAACCAATTAGTTTTAGAAAACTAACCAATCTAACCACATGGAAACAGCCTTGTCTAACTCAATGAAACTAAGCCATGTAGTGTAGGGCCACCCAAGATGGACAGGTCATGAGGGAGACTTCTGACAAAATGTGGTCCACTGGAGAAGGGAGTGGCAAACCACTTCAGTATTCTTGCCTTGAGAACCTAATCAACCTTATGAAAAGGCAAAATGATAGGACACTGAAAGATGAATTCTCCAGGTCGGTAGGTGCCCAATATGCTATTGGAGATCAGTGGAGAAATAACTCCAGAAAGAATGAAGAGACAGTGCCAAAGCAAAAACAACACCCAGTTGTGGTTGTGACTGGTGATAAAAGCAAGGTCCGATGCTGTAAAGAGCAATATTGTATAGGAACCTGGAATGTTAGGTCCAGGAATTGAGGCAAACTGGAAGTGGTCAAACAGGAGATGGCAAGAGTGAACATTGACATTTTAGGAATCAGAGAACTCAGATGGACTGGAATGGGTGAATTTAACTCAGATTACCACTATATCCACTACTGTGGACAGGAATCCCTTATAAGAAATGGAGTAGCCATCATAGTCAACAAAAGAGTCCGAAATGCAGTACTTGGATGCAATCTCAAAATGACAGAATGATCTCTGTTCGTTTCCAAGGCAAACCATTCAATATCACGATAATCCAAGTCTATGCCCTGATCAGTAATGCTGAAGAAGCTGAAGTTAAATGGTTCTATGAAGATATGCAAGACCTTTTAGAACTAACACCCCCAAAAGATGGCCTTTTCATTATAGGGGACTGGAATGCAAAAGTAAGAAGTCAAGAAACACCTGGAGTAACAGGCAAATTTGGCCTTGGAGTATGGAATGAAGCAGGGCAAAGGTTAATAGAGTTTTGCCAAGAGAACACATTAGTCATAGCAAACACCCTCTTCCAACAACACAAGTGGAGACTCTACACATGGACCTCACCAGATGGCCAACACCGAAATCAGATTGATTATATTTTTTGCAGCCAAAGATGGAGAAGCTCTATATAGTCAGCAAAAACAAGACCGGGAGCTGACTGTGGCTCAGATCATGAACTCCTTATTGCCAAATTCAGACTTAAATTGAAGAAAGTAGGGAAAACCAGTAGACCATTCAGGTATGACCTAAATCAAATCCCTTATGATTATACAGTGAAAGTGAGAAATAGTTTTAAGGGACTAGATCTGATAGACATAATGCCTGAAGAACTACAGACTGAGGTTCCTGACATTGTATAGGAGACAGGGATCAAGACCATCCCCAAGAAAAAGAAATGCAAAAAAACCAAAATGGCTGTCTGAGGAGTCCTTACAAATAGCTGTGGAAAGAAGAGAAGCAAAAAGCAAAGGAGAAAAGAAAAGATATACCAATTTTAATGGAGAGTTCCAAAGAACACTAAGAAGAGATAAGAAAACCTTCCTCAGTGATTAGTGCAAAGAAATAGAGGAAAACAACAGAATGGGAAGGACTAGAGATCTCTTCAAGAAAATTAGAGGTACCAAGGGAACATTTCATGCAAAGATGGGCTTGATAAAGGACAGAAATTATATGGACCTAACAGAAGCAGAAGATATTAAGAAGAGGTGGCAAGAATACACAGAAGAACTGTACAAAAAAGATCTTCACGACCCAGATAATCACAATGGTGTGATCACTCTCCTAGAGCCAGACATGTGGACCTTACAAAGCATCACTATGAGCAAAGATAGTGAAGGTGATGGAATTCCAGTTGAGCTCTTTCAAATCCTGAAAGATGATGCTGTGAAAGTGCTGTACTCAGTATGTCAGTAAAATTGGAAAACTCAGCAGTGGCCACAGGACTGGAAAAGGTCGGTTTTCATTCCAATCCCAAAGAAAGGCAATGCCAAAGAATGCTCAAACTACTGCACAATTGCACTCATCTCACACGCTAGTAATGCTCAAAATTCTCCAAGCCAGGCTTCAGTTATACGTGAACTGTGAACTTCCTGATGTTCAAGCTGGTTTTAGAAAAGGCAGAGGAACCAGAGATCAAATTGCTAACATCTGCTGCATCATAGAAAAAGCAAGAGAGTTCCAGAAAAACATCTATTTCTGCTTTATTGACTATGCCAAAGCCTTTGCCTGTGTGGATCACAATAAACTGTGGAAAATTCTTCAAGAGATGGGAATACCAGACCACCTGACCTGCCTCTTGAGAAATCTGTATGCAGGTCAAGAAGTTACAGTTAGAACTGGACATGAAACAACAGACTGGTTCCAAATAGGAAAAGGAGTATGTGAAGGCTGTGTATTGTCTCCATGTTTATTTAACTTATATGTACAGTACCTCATGAGAAACACTGGGCTGGAAGAAGCACAAGCTGGAATCAAGATTGCTGGGAGAAATATCAATAACCTCAGATATGCAGATTATACCACCCTTGTGCAGAAAGTAAGAAGAACTAAAAAGCCTCTTGATGGAAGTGGGAGAGGAGAGTGAAAATGTTGCCTTAAAGCTCAACATTCAGAAAACTAAGATCATGGCATCCGGTCCAGTCATTTAATGGCAAATAGATGAGGAAACAGTGTAAGCAGTGGCTGACTTTATTTTTTTTTTTTGGTCTCCAAAATCATTGTAGATGGTGATTGAAGCCATGAAATTAAAAGACCCTTACTCCTTTGAAAAAAAAGTTATGGCCAACCTAGACAGCATATTAAAAAGCAGAGACATTACTTTGCCAACAGGGTCTATCTCATCAAGGCTATGGTTTTTCCAGTGATCATGTATGGATGTGAGTGTTAGACTATAAGAAAGCTGAGTGCTGAAGAATTGATGCTTTTGAACTGTGGTGTAGTAGAAGATTCTTGAGAGTCCCTTGGATTGTGAGGAGATCCAATCAGTCCATCCTAAAGGAGATCAGTCCTGAGTTCATTGGAAGGACTGATTTTGAAGCTGAAACTCCAATACTTTGGCCATCTGATGCAAAGAGATGACTCATTTGAAAAGACCCTGATGCTGGGAAAGATTGAGGGCAGGAGTAGAAGGGGACGACAGAGAATGAGATGGTTGGATGGTGTCACTGACTCAGTGTACATGAGTTTGGGTAAACTCTGGGAGTTGGTGATAGAGAGGGAGGCCTGGCGTGCTGCAGTCCATGGTTTCACAGAGTCAGACATGATTGAATGACTAAATTGAACTGTTGAACCAGTTGCCAGCATCATATTAGAATCTGATGAGATGCTTCCTATCATGTACAAATAAAGCAATATATCCTCAAAGAGTCTCAAGAAATCAAATGAAAAATGGCAAAGATCGTATTACTGTATAGTTAATAAAACTTCAATAATACTAATTTATTGGGAAAACATTGAACTGAATTTACTACCACACTGTCAAATAGGAACTTGCCTGCTTGTACTCTCATCTTCCTCAACAGGAATGTGAGCTCATCACATTCTTCTCTTGTACCTCCTTCAGCATAATGAAGGACACATGGCTGAAGTTTAATAGGCACATAGAATTTTGAATGAAACTGAATTGAAAACTTGGACAAGTTTATTGAAGCTTTATACACATGTGCTTCTGGAAGGTATTTTCTTCAGAAACTTCCCAAATATGCAAAGCAAAGCAAATACAAAAACAAAACAAAACAATGAAATTTACTGTATCTGAACATTAGGTAATCCTTTCTCTGATTTATGAAGAGGGTATTTTAACTTTCAAAGTGTTTCTCTGAAGGTTTCCCCACACCTTCATGCCACCTCTCAGAGTCTGTTTTTTCCCCATTCAGCAAGACTAAGGCTAGCTGAGTCATTGTACAAGGGCAATTAGACGCACACAGATCTCCTTTTTGATTTCACCTGATTATAAGCCTCTGTCCTCTGTCCTCACCTTCAACACAAAAATACACACCCCTGAAGTTCATTCCCACTGCCTAAAGACTAGGAGACACAGAAAATGAGCAGTGGAAATATCAAGCTGCTGGCAATGCTGTCAACTATTCAGTTTTGAACTTAGAGCACAGCACTGCCAACAGACAACACCCAAGAGCATCCGAGTGTTTCCCTTTGTTAACTGGACAGGCTGGGACCTTTCACAGAAAGAAATAAAAGAGAAACACACATGTGTAGAACATGTCTCACAGTCCTGAATTCAAAGAATTACAGTATTATGTGGTTTTTCCCCCAGATTCTCTTTTATAACAGATGTTATTAATATACTGCTGTTTTGTATTTTACCACAATATGTAAAATAAAAGGAAATGGCTGCTACCCAAGAGGTATGGATCAGCACCGAAAGCTCTGTGGAACTATTAAGCATTGCCTTTAATCAGTTTAAATGGAAGGAAGTGATATAGCTAATTATGGAAGACCAGGTTTTTCTTTTCATTTTTAAAATATGTGAGTGTATTGCAATCTTCCATAATGTACACTCGTATTTCTGCACACAACATATTTCACACCCATTTTAATGAAGCCCACTGGGCATTCAACATTCTCTTGTTAAGCTAGAGTTGGACCAGAATGAGGGCCTCCCCAACATCAGTCAGTAAATTGAATATATACTGATAGTTAAGCTGCCCTGCTTGCCATCCACTGAGTACAGTTTCCTACCCTTTGCACACACTATTTCCCCAAACTCTATTCCACAGTTTGACATGGTTATATGTAAATTATTTTTCATAACTCATTTCAGTCCTCTATTTCTTCTGTCCCTGACCCTTTTAGTCTACACTGTATGTTCCTCACCATGTGTGCTCATTATACCATTCATTTAATCCTGCTTACATTTCATATTTCCATCTTTCTTACTTATATTGTACACCGCACACCATCCACTCACCCATAGAAGGGAGCTCCTGAGAAACACAGACCAACATTCATGTTTCTGTCTTTAGTTTGTATAGTATCCTGAACATTAATGGAAGCTTCCCCCACCCACCCCCCCAAAAAAAGGAGTAAAAAAAGGAAACTATATTTGTGCCTCCATGTGAGTGAATAAGATATAAACATTATTCCAGCCAAATTTAGATGATATATGAGTACAATTTGATGGGGCTGATAATAGTGGATTTGGGCAAACTTTTTACTGGGTTGAGAGGGTGTAAAAAGAATGAACATGATAGCTAGAAAATGAGGGTGATGGAGAGCCATAAAATCTTTTACTGTGGTGAAACAGTGCCAAGAGCAGAGGAAATTTTGTGTTTTAGACAGTGACTGCTTCGTGGTCTGGACTGCAAATAAATCCTTTGATCATCTGTCCTGTGATATTCACTGTAGTGAACTGTAACCTTACCAGTAAATTTTCACTGTAGGCTTAGGTTCTGAAACAAAGGCACAGCTTCATTGCATGGAACTCTTGTCAGAATGTCCTTTGCTTTCATGAAATTTTAAGATAATGAGAGGATGTACGGCTCTCCCCTGCACCAACCCCTTTGCAGGATTCTTGAGGGCAAATAAGGCAGCTCTCCGTTCCATGCTTTTGCTCATTCAATTGTTATATGCTCATCTATTGTCCCAATTGTACCCCGTGAGTGGAATAATGACTGTTCTTTAAGGAAAAAAGAGAAAAATCTGTCTTGAAAAACAAGAGGGAGCTAGAAGAACCTGACTATGGGATTGTCTATGGCTTTGCCCTCCTTCCATTGCATACCCTGGGTGTTATCTCAAACAGATATGAGACAAAAGAAAGAGACATTCAGGTAAAGAAGAAAGTCTGGTTATATAACTAAGTGTGATAAACAGGCTCACATGCAACCTTATTGATCAGATCCAACATCTGTAGAGATGATGAGAGCCCCAGAACAAGTTCTTACCTCAAAATGTCTTTTTAATCTGTGCACTCATAATGAATACCTACACTTCTTTTTGAGGAAGGACAGAGTCTTACCTTTCATAAGAAATGTGACTTCAAATGGCAAATTACTCCTGAGGGAGTGGGAAGCACCAGAAATTTAAAATCATAATAAAATATAAAAACAGAATATGGATAGAAGACTGAGAGGGTTGGGTAGAAGAATGTCCATTTAAAGGATAAAAATAAGATAGAGTGAAAATTGGAAATGAAGTCCAGATTTATCAGGAATTGGAGAATTATTTCACTATGGTTTTCTTAGACCTTAAACAACTATTCTCTAACAAAGAAAACACCTGCTGAAATAGCATAAAATTCAGCAAGCCATATAACCGTCTCCTCCAAAATGGACTGTTGCTACACAGTAAGACTCTGTACTTCCTTAAAAAGAAGTGTAGGTATTAGTTTCAGTGTACAGATTAAAAACACATTTTGAGGTAAGAAACTTGTTCTGGTGCTCTAATTTTCTTCAAGAAAACTAGAGTATAAAGGAAATATTTCATGAAAAAATGGGCACTATAAAGGACAGAAATGGTATGGACCTAACAGAAACAGAAGATATTAAGAAGAGGTGGAAAGAATACACAGAAGAACTATATAAAAAAGACCTTCATGACCCACATAATCATGATGGTGTGATCACTCACCTAGAGCCAGACATCCTGAAGTGCAAAGTCAAGCAGGCCTTAGGAAGCATCACTACCATCAAATCTAGTGGAGGTGATAGAATTCCAGTTGAGCTATTTCAAATCCTGAAAGATGATGCTGTGAAAGTGTGACACTCAATATGCCAGCAAATTTGGAAAACTCAGCAGTGGCCACAGGACTGGAAAAGGTCAGTTTTCATTTCAATCCCAAAGAAAGGCAATGCCAAAGAAGGCTCAAACTACCATACAATTGCACTCGTCTCACACACTAACAAAGTAATGCTAAAAATTCTCCAAGCCAGGCTTCAACAGTACATGAACCATGAACTTCTAGATGTTCAAGCTAGATGTAGAAAAGGCAGAAGAACCAGAGATCAAATTGCCAACATCTGCTGGATCATCAAAAAAGCAAGAGAGTTCCAGAAAAACATCTACTTCTGCTTTATTGATTATGCCAAAGCCTTTGACTGTGTAGATCACAACAGACTGTGGAAAATTCTGAAAAAGATGGGAATACCAGACTACCTGACCTACCTCTTGAGTAATCTGTATGCAGGTTAAGAAGCAACACTTAGAACCAGACATAGAACAACAGACTAGTTCCAACTGGCAAAGGGGTACATCAAGGCTGTATATTGTCACCCTACTTATTTAACTTATATGCAGAGTACATCATGGGAAATGCCAGACTGGATGAAGCACAATCTGGAATCAAGATTGCCACGAGAAATATCAATAACCTCAAATATGTAGATGACACCACCCTTATGGCAGAAAGTGAAGAGGAACTAAAGAACCTCTTCATGAAAGTGAAAGAGGAGAGTGAAAAAGTTTGCTTAAAGCTCAGTATTCAAAAAACTAAGATCATGGCATCTGATCCCATCACTTCATGGCAAATAGATGGGGAAGCTATGGAAACAGTGACAGACTTTCTTTTCTTGGCTTCCAAAACCACTGCAGATGGTGATTGCAGCCATGAAATTAAAAGTCGCTTGTTCCCTGGAAGAAAAGTTATGATCAACCTAGACAGCATATTAAAAAACAGAGACATTAATTTTCCAACAAAGGTCCATCTAGTCAAAGCTACGGTTTTCCCAGTAATCATGTATGGATGTGAGAGTTGGACTATGAAGAAAGCTGAGTGGTGAAGAATTGATGATTTTGAACTGTGGTGTTGGAGAAGACTTTTGAGAGTCCCTTGGACTGCAAGGAGATCCAACCAGTTAATCCTAAAGGAAATCAGTCCTGAATATTCATTTGAAGGACTGATGCTGTAGCTTAAACTCCAATAGTTTGGCCACCTGATGCAAAGAACTGACTTTTTGGAAAAGACCCTGAGGCTGGGAAAAATTGAAGGCAGGAGGAGGAGGGGACAAAAGAGGATGAAATGGTTGGATGCCATCTCTGACTCAATGGGCATGAGTTTGAGCAAGCTTCAGGAGCTGGTATCCTAAAGGTATCTATGAAGACCTTCTTTGCAAATAGGATATTTACAAATACAGTCAAGCTAAAAAAATATCATACTGGATTACACTGGGCCCTAAATACAATGACTAGTGTTCTTAAATGGAAAGGAATATTTAGAGACATAGTGCCATGGATACACAGGGAAGAAGAGCATGTGATGAAAAAGACAGAGATTACAGTAATACATTTACAAGTCAAGGCATGGCAAGGATTTCTGGGGACCACTAAAAACTAGGAAGAGACAGGGGAGAATTCTTCCCTAGAGTCTTCAGAGGGACCATGATCCTGCTAACACCTTGATTGCGGACTTCTAGCCTCCAGAACTGTGGAAAAAAACATTTCCACTGTTTTAAGTCATGGTGGTAATTTGTTACAGCAGCTAGAGCAAATTCATGGGGTTCTCAGGTGACACTCATGGTAAAGAATTCCAATTCTGTGTGTGCCAATGCAGGACACAGAGATGAGGGTTCGATCCCCAGGTCGGGAAGACTCTCTGGAGTAGAAAATGGCACCTGATATAGTATTCTTGCCTGGAAAATTTCATGGACAGAGGAGGCTAGCAGGATACAGTCTATAAGGCAGTAAAGAGTCAGACTGAGAGACTGAGTGCCATAGCAAATTCATACATCAAGTACCATCCAATCCATCTATGTGTCCACCTGTGTGCAAGTTAAAAGTGAAGGTGAAAGTCATTCAGTCATGTTCTATAGTTTTGAGACATCAGGGACTGTACCCTGCCAGGCTCCCTCATGGAATTCTCCAGGAAAAAAATATTGGAGTGGGTAGCCATTTCCTTCTCCATTTTCTCCTCGACCCAGGGATGGAATCAAAGATCAAACTCAGGTCTCCTGCACTGTAGACAGATTGTTTACCATTTGAACTGCCAGGGAAACTCTGTTCACCTGTGTATTAAAGCACAACTCTCCATGAATCTCACTTTCCTGCATGTCTTATGAACAGAGGCACTGACAGCTTTTGATCCAGACTATCTTTTCAAGGATGCCTGAATAGCAAAAATTTCTGAAAGACAAAGAATCTACATCTGGGCAGATGGCAGACATATTTGCTGTCCAGGATGATAGATACAATGTCTGTCTTCAGAGTCAAAGTTGAGATGGTTTGTTTTCAGCCTCTTTATAAATTTCCTAAACTTGAAGTCTCTCCTATATTTGGACCATTGTGTTACAGGAAAGGGGACCCCTTCTAGGGCCCGAAACTGGGCTGTTGTCTAACACTCGGAAATGAATTGTCCGAGGAGACACATGTGCTGACAAAGCCAGAGATTTCATTGGGAAAGGGCACCCTGGTGGAGAGCAGTAGGGTAAGGGAACCCAGGAGAACAGCTCTGCCACATGACTTGTAGTCTCTGGTTTTATGGTGATGGGATTAGTTTATGGGTTGTCTTTAGTCAATCGTTCTGACTCAGAGTCCTTCCTGGTGGTGCATGCCTTGTTCAGCCAAGATGGATGCCAGAGAGGGTTCTGGGAGGTGGTTGGACATGTAGTGTCTTCTTTTGACCTTTCCCAAACTCTTCTGGTTGGTGGAGGCTTTTTACTTCCATCCCAGAACCTCCTGTCCTAAAACAACTCATGCAAATGGTTACTATGGTGCCTGGCCAGGGCGGGAGGTTTCAGTGTGCTTCCCCTAACAATTTTATGCAGGGCTCACCGTGTCCTTGTCCCCAGTGGCAAGTGGGGCTCAGAAAACCAGCACAAATGATATTCTGGTTACTGTCGATTGGTATGGGTAAAATACTGCCCTTTGTCTCTGACTTAGAAGTCTTGTGTCTTCTGTCAGCATTCCTGAAACTGTAGTAGATGCATTTATAAGCTTGCAAGTAGGGTAAAATCTCAGACCCTTCGCAGTTCTTGATACTGTATGTCTTGACATCCAAGCACCTATCTTCTCCCCTGTCTCCATTAGTGAGTGAGCTCATGGGCCCTCTTCACTTGCTCATGAACATGCCAAACAGGCAGTACAAGACCAGGTGTTTATGGTTCACGATTTCTAAGTGCATAATTGGATAGTCAAGACCAGCACACACAAATAAGTTAGACCTTCAAGATCAGCAACATGGATATCCCCTGAGAGTCGGTCAGAAATATGGAATCTTAGACCTCGCGCCAGACCTAAAAATCAAAATCTGAATTTCCCCAAGATCCCCAGGTGATATACAGGCACATTACAGCTCGAAAAGTACTAAATTAGAACAAAATTGGCTGAAGAATACCTCATTCTCTGTGCTATGGTAGCTTAGTGATGAAGACCAGCATCACCTGGGGTTGTCAGGATAAGCCATATAGATATAGGAAAGGTAGACATAGGAGACTGGGAGATAGGAGAACACTGAAAATTAGGAATATGTAAGAAAAAGACACAGAAAACTCTGAACTCTCAACTTTACAATTATTATCTTCATTTGTGGAGAAGGAAATGGCAGTCCACTTCAGTATACTTTCCTGGAGAATCCCGTGGACAGGAGTCTAGTGGGTTACAGTCCATGTGGTTGCCAAGAGGCAGACACAACTGAAGCAACTTAGCACAGCACAGCACATCTTTCATTTGATCCACTCAAATCAATAATAAACCAAACTGCTCAGAGTCCTCCACGACTCCTGTAGGAGGTAGGGGACTCAGATTGGAGGACTTCAGAAAGCAAGAAGAGGTATTTAAGCTCCTGTGATTCAGGGGAGCTTAACTCAGAGCTTAACTCTCTAACCTGTTTCATTGCTGCTAGTGGCCCCAAAATGTTACTTTTTTCTCATACTTTAAATACAAATATTTCAAAAGTTAGGCTATTTTAGCAGACTTTGGGTCCCCCAAAAGCTTTAAGGAAGGAAGTTAAGAAAGGAACACAAAAGTCAAATATTACAGGCAAACTAATAGTCAAAAACATGGGAGGTGGGCATCAAAGTCTTATGGCTTTCCAGAATTTCTGGCTTCCCAGTACAACAGCATCCACATGTTAAAAAAAGTTTGAATCACCTCCACCCTAACTTCCATCTCGGACAGTAGAGGTTGGAAGCTTAGTGTACCATGAGTCCTGCCAAGCCCTGCTACAAAGCACAAGATGGCAGAGACCACAGGAAGAGCTGAAAAGGGTTAGAGCATCTGGAAATTTCAAATAGAAAAAAAAATTAAAATGTAAATTGCAGTGTCTGCTGAATATCCTTTGGAGAATTCTAATACTATAATTATATTATTTACTCCTAGACATGTGCCTGGGTGCATAATTGCATTAATATGCAGGAGGGCAGTTCATTCTTCTTGTTCAATCTCCTTCTACATTTTACAACTTTGTAAATGTCAGACCATTAGGTAATAACTCTCTTGTGAGGACCTCATTACCTATAAAGCATTCATATCTGCCACATAAAAGACGCAGGTAGATGCAGATTCAGCAATTAACCCATATATCTTTATCCATCTGGCTGGTCTTGCTTTAAACACACACACACACATTTTTTTTCTTTTAAAAAGTCCCATTCTTTCCTTTTATTTTAAATTTAGGAAATGGAACTGTCAGTCCAAAGATTCATTTCCTCTGGTAAGTGGCTCAAGTAAGGGCACCATCTTTAAATTATAATCCAGGCAGAGTCCCCAAATTCTAAGCAGTTTCAGGGGTAGGAGATCTCTAAGCTCCTTGTAAGGATGTGAAAACTCCTCTCTCTTGTGCTATACCCATCCCTGCCACAAACAGGTCACCTGAAAGACTAAGCCTTGCCACACAGGCTTACCTCTTAGAGCAATGTCCTTGAGTTCTGCCTTTCTATACCTCTGCCCCTTTGTCAGAACCTGTCACTGTTGTGGCAATCATAAACAAATGTAACCTTTGGAGTGACAAAGATTCTCATAGATCGAGTTCAACTCAGGATTCTCCAAACTCCAAATTCTTTTCCAACTAGTCTTAATTCTGGGAACTTCTATGTTCATATCAGCACGGTCCAGTTTATCAACAATCTTGCTAAATCACTTAAAGAAGAAGCCCTACCCTCCATTTGTGATCAAGTTCCTCATCCTCCACCCCACCCCACAACCCAGGAGATGTCTGATCAATCTGACTTCCTCCCCACTCTGCACCCCCCACCTCTCCACCTCCATCCCTAGGGAGGGAAGGCTGCTGTATCCCAGGCATTGTTCTCCACTTGGGGGATCCTCTGGGTTCTGAAATTCACATTTGGAGGGTGTGGATGGCTGTGACATCATTGTTTATAGATATGACAGGAGATACTCCACTCCACGCTAGTAACTATCTCAAGATTGCATTCTACTCAGGAGTACAGCATTAACCTAAAGGAATGGAATTAATGACCCTGATAGGTGAATTTTTTTTTTTTTTTCATAATGAATGAGTCTTGTTGTTTCCTCAAGGTATACATACAGAATAACAATCAAACTCCTTCCTGTTTACTTTCTATGCTGGGGGTGACAATGAAGAGATGCAGCTTTTCTAGTACTATATAAGTGTGTCAGTCTTTATTTACATTTCTAAGAGGAATCAGCTAAGCACATTCCTGTACTCAGCCAGGATGTAAATAGGTTAGTTCCCAAGGAAACAATTACAAAATCTCACAAACAAACCCCAAGAAATTAGATTGCAATGCCATTTTTATGACAAGTTTCAAGTACCCAAAATAAAATCCATGTCTCACATCTCACATCTATTAAAACAATTTATTACTGGCCTGCTTCACCTACCCAGGTTCTTTAGATTTTGAGGGACAACTTTCAGTCACTTTGCTAAAAAAATATTTTATCTGAAGGAAAAACTGTCTAAGAAGTGTGATTAGTCAGGTAAGTCAGTCTTGTGAACTTCGACTGGACTGAAAAGGACTCTATTGTATTTCACAATTAAAAATAAATACTGATCATTCTAAGCCAGGTATTAAACAAAGTGAACTTGATGTATGTTTTGTATGCTGAAATTAAATAATAACAATGCCTTCAAATTTGTGTATATGTATCCATATATTAGGGCTTCCCAGATGGCCCAGCAGTAAAGAATCCACCTGAAATGCAGGAGACACAGGTTCAATCCCTGGGTCAGGAAAATCCCCCTAAAGGAGGGCGAGCAACCCACTCCAGCATTCTTGCCTGAAGAATCCCATGGACAGAGGAGGCTGGCAGGCTACAGTCCATAGAGTCTCAAAGAGTCAGACATGACTGAAGTGACTTAGCACGCACATACATATATTAAAGTACTTCCTTATAATTTCATGTGCTGGCATGAGAATACCTGACAGAGCCCCCCAAAAATTGAATATCCTAGAAGGCGCAGAACATTCCCTCTAAGAAATGTAATATTTCCTACCATATCAGTAAATGAGAATGTCACAGTTATCAGCGATTCTAGCTCTCCAGTGTGAGTTCCTGAACCCTAAGGGCACTCTGGAAGGAGAATACCTGTGTACTAGCAGCCATCAGAATTGTAGCCACTCCCCAAGATGAGACCAAGGGAGATCAGGATGTGAAAAACACAGGACCTTGGTCCCAGGAAAGCTGAGATTCTATGAAAGGAATGATTTCAGTGAGCCCAGACTCTTGCATCTTCCCACACACAGAAAAGCTCTAAATCTCTTTACCGGGGATATGTGGTTTCTTTAATTAATAATAATATTTTGATGTTCAGACTACCTGCCCTTTGTCACAAAACTCCTATATATAACCTGACTCCTCTCACCTCCTCAAAGTAGTTTTCTCAAGGATTACTTGAGATGCTGTCTCCCAGTCTTGAAGTCCTAAAAATTCCCACTGAACAAAACATAACTCTCATCTATTAGGTTGTGACTATTTTTCAAGTCAACACCACAAAGTAGTCACTAATAACATTCCTTATCACCATCCAACTCCTTTCTCATATCCTGCTGGCCCTGTGATCTTCCTTTCTCATGACTCTTTCTTGCCATTTTCATGCCACAATCAGCTCCTTAGTACACAACATTTGGAGACAGCCTTGTCCTCCAGACTGCTATTGTTGGTCATTTGAGTAGGAAGCCAAGGTCCAGGAGACCACACTGACTCTTCACATTTGGAGGGTATTTAAAGAGGTTTAAATTCTGATGGGAACTCTGATTGGGAAAGGGAAGCATGATTTGAAAAGAGAGGATGGAGAAAAAGAAGAGGCAACAAGAACAGAGAATTGTTAACTAAAAAAAAAATAAAAAAATAAAAAGTTGCTACTTAAGTTTTATTTGGGGCAATATGAGGAATGCAGCCCAGAAGACGGCATCTCAGATAGCTCTGAGTAACTGTTCCAACGAAGTAAAGGAAAGGAGAATATATATGTGATTTCAGTAAAGGAGGAGTACATGCTATCAAGCACTTATTTTTCCAAAAGATTCCTACTAGTCTTATGAAGCTTCTGCTCATCACAAGAAACAGTCATCACCATGAAGGACTTGAGTGTTTTTCTATGTATGAGGAGGTACAAGAATTGGGCTCATAAAATCAGCTCCTGAGAATATCTAACTGAAGATCTTTTTCCCTAAGCAGAGAGTGCCTCATTTCTGCCCTCTTCCTTGAACTCCTTTAGGGGATTTTGATGGTCAGCAGCTGCAACAGCACATGATTTAATCCTTGGAGAGGTAAATGGCAAGCAGTCATGTCAAGTGTCAATTTGTGGTTGACAGAATAAACAACTTAGTTTGCTTCCTTCTTTTCATGTTTGACATGTAGCCTCTCTGACCCCTCCTGAGGACCCAAGGTTTGGTTCACTTGTGCACTGTCCTTCCCTGAGAACCTGGCCCTTTGAAAATGCTCTGCTTCCTAGAAGTCAATGTTTCCAGAGAAGGAGGTCTAATAACATCACCTCCAGAACAGATGGTCACTAATTGCCACAAGTAAACAAACATAGGCAACCAACATATTATAACCTTGAACATCATTAATTTTCAAGAACACCAGGGTGACTCATTCCCCATCAGTGGAAAACTGGGAGCAGAACTGAGGGAGCTGAGCCAGGCTGTCAAGCAGGAGACCTGACTCCTAGCCTGCTGCCTCCAGACTCAACAGGGAAGTTCAAGAAGCCACTTAACCTTGCTGCCTATGTTTTCTCACCTGTAAAACAGTAGGTGATAAAATCCCTCTGCTTCTTCATTGGGTTTTATATGAGTGAACTAATTAATGATTGTATAAAGTTTAATACAATGCAACATGTAATTGAGTAGTTTAATTATCAAGGTTCAGTTCAGTACAGTTCAGTCACTCAGTCGTGTCCAACTCCTTGCAATCTCATGGACTGCAGCATGCCAGGCTTCTCTGTCCATCACCAACTCCCAGAGCTTATTCAAACTCATGTTCATGGAGTCAGTGATGCCATCCAACCATCTCAGCTTTTGTCCTCCCCTTCTCCTCCTACCTTTAATCTTTCCCAGCATCAGGGTCTTTTCAAATGAGTCAGGTCTTCACATCAGGTGGCCAAAGTATCATCAAGGTAATTGTCCAATAATAATAGCTTGAAAAACAGTGATAAATAGTGCTTTTAAAATGTAGATATTACCATTTTGATATTTTCTCTCTGATCTGTATTTTCAAATTAGTAGCATATATATTAATATTTTCAATTTTATGAAATTAATTCTACAAAGCTACTTCCTCTATTATTTTAATTGTGATAATTCCAAGCAGAGAATTGTTGTAGATTTAAGTAATAACTGGACATTCTAGTTAAAATATCTTTTATGCTTAGGAGTCCTAACATAAAACCATAGGGTCAAGGATCTTCCCACTCCTTACACATTTAGAGAATTCACTACTTTTATATCCATTTTCCAAACTAGACCAAAAGGAAGGCTTCTCAGTCATAATTTCTTAGTTTTTGACCTCTGTTTCAGTAAGTTCACTTCTGTTTTTTTCTATTTATAAACCTTTTTACAAGCTATTTTCTCTTGGAATGCCCTCTATTCTCCTTCACAGCAGGGCTTCTTTCTGGAAAATTCCTACACCTTTTTCAAAAGGCAAATTAAAGTTTATTCACTGATGTTTTCCATCGTATCTCTAAGAAAGCCTAGGATTTTCTCATCTGTTTAATTTCTTTTACATTTATGTGTGTGTGTGTGTACAGTGAGTTGCTCAGTCATGTCCAACTCTGTAATCCCATGGACTATTGCCTGCCAGGCTCCTCTGTCCATGGAATTCTCCAGGCAAGAATACCAGAGTGGGTTGCCTTTTCCTTCTCCAGGGAATCTTTCCAACCCAGGGACCAAATGCACATCTCCTGCAACTCTTGCATTGGCAGGCAGATTCTTTACCACCGAGCCACCTGGAACCTCCGTTATATGAGTTATCAGCATGTGTTGCTCTGACTTGCTAACTATTGGTTTCCTCACTGTTTATTAAGCAACTTAAGAGCAGAAATTATCTCTTCTAATCATCTCCTTTTCCCAGCACAATTAATGGCACAATATAAGTTTCAGTGAATATTCTGGTTGTGATTAATAAAGGATAGTTTCCAAGAAGGCAGTGTTGAATAAGTTATTGCTTTTATCATTATATATTTTCTCATTTAGTAGTTATCATGTGTGAATCTGCAAAAAAAATGTGACTTTAAGAAAAGTTGTCTCGCTTAACACAGTTGATAGCTGCATCATGCTCAAATCTTTATGCTTTGCAAAAAAGTCTTTCATGACTTGGTGCCTGCTTATATTTGTAACCTCAAAACCCATTGTGCATGTGTGCTAAGTCGCTTCAGTCATGTTTGACTCTGCAACTGCATTGACTGCCTCTAATCTCTGCCCATGGGATTCTCCAGGCAAGAATACTGGAGTGAGTAACCATTCCCTTCTCCAGGGGATCTTCCCAACCCAAGAGTGTCTCTTACATCTCCTTCATTGGCAGGTGGGTTCTTTACCATTAGCGCCACTGGTGACATAAGAAACTCAGGTTTGATTCCTGGGTAGGGATGATCCCCTGGAGGAGGGCAGGGAAATCCACTCCAGGATTCTTGCCTGGAAAATCCCGTGGACAGAGGAAGCTAGTGGACTATAGCTCATAGGGTTGCAGAGCAGGCACACTGAAGTGACTTGGAACACTCAAATCCCATCACTGTCCCCAAAAGGACACCTATTAAAATCACACCAGACTTCCCACAGTCTCTTCAACCATCCCTGTTGCATGGTGCCTATGTCTGTGCATCCATCATGGTCTGGAATAGACTTCCCACCTTCCTTGATAAATTCCTACTCATCCTTCACTTCAGTTATCATGTCTGTGCTTTTTCTTGACACTTTGTGCCCCACCTCCCTTTTATTCTTTATATTTTCTCAGGGTCTTTACAAGCCACTCCCTCCCTAACCTAATTGATTATTTATATACCTTGTTTTCTTCAAGCTAGGGGCTCCTTACAGATAAGAACAGTATTTGATTCTGACTTGAAATAGCACATCTTGTCGAAGGGCCTGACACACAGTTAATGCTTATGAATAGTTGCCCAATGAATGAATGAATGAGTTACCCCATGAATGAATAATTGCTGATTGCTCTGCCTATTATGCAGGTTGTACTGTGCTGTGCTTAGTCGCTCAGTCCTATCTGACTCTTTGCGACCCCATGGACTGTAGCCCACCAGGCTCCTCTGTCCATGGGGATTCTCCAGGCAGGAATACTGCAGTGGGTTGCAAAGCCCTCCTCCAGGGGATCTTTCCAACCCAGGGATGGAACCCACTTCTCTGGGGTCTCCTGAATTTCAGGCAGATTCTTTACTGGTAAGCCACTGGGGAAGCCCATTATGCAGGCTAATTGGAAGAAAATGAAAATTGAAGAGCCTATCTTCTACTCTTTAACTATAAGGCATAACATTTTCACTTTCTCCCAGTTTATTTTTAGATACACTTGAATAAACATTTAAATTATTTTATGAAATTTGCTTTATTTTCCTAGGATAAACTGTGTCTATGCACTACCTTTTCTTTCTCCATGATGCCCACATACCCTGCTATGCAACCTCATGTTCCACTCTCTCTGCCCAGGTTTTAGAATTATTTCCAGGCTACTTTGAGAAAATTTATTTCTAGTCTGTACAACTCTAGACAATAAAAGGAAATTTCCCAACCACACATGAAAATTGTCATGGTTTAAGGAGCTCAGAGGAGAATAACAGTGATTGTGAGCACCCAAGAGTAAATCCAGCACATGCTAAACTTTAAGAATTCTAGAGATTGAAAAGAGATGTATGGCTTGGAGAAGAAGGCAAAAATCTGTATTTCCGCATACTTCTCAAATCTGTGCAATTTGAAAAAAAAAAAATTGTGCCAAGACTGACAGACTTAAAATATTCCATTTCTTTTACTGAAGTATTTCATTGTACAGCTCAGAAGTAGTGATTGATAATTAAAACTGAATATAAACATTGGTGATATAATCTTATTCTGGAATTTTTATACATAAATGGGAAACTGAAAGCATTCTTTTACAGAGTAAGTAGAAAAATTTTGCATATTCATTTTCAAGGAAGATCCTTGCTCAAGGCTGAATATAATTTAAATATATATTTATCATATATATATATATATATATTATCAAGTATATATATCAAAATATACATATATGTATATATCTTTTTTGAATCAAGTAAGTTCAGCATCATCATTAACAACTAACATCATCAATGTTATTTACTAATAGCTTACTGGACTGGATGGTATTTACCTTGAAATATCAATAGAATAAGATGAGATCATGCCTTTTCTGAAAGAAGGGCCTGAGGGATACTCCTTGAATAAGTATCCAAGATGTTACCAACATCATCCAGAGATGCCAAGCCAGAGCTCCACAGGGAATAGAGTCAAGCCCCTTTGATGTTTTATAAAATAGAAATACCTTAGTCCTGTCCCTCAGAGAAAATCATCAGTTATTTATAAACAACTCAGAAAATTAAATAATACGGTCAAGTCATAAACATTTTTTGCATTGTATTTCTCTTCATGTCAATGTTTAATAGACCGAAAAGTCCTCATTTTCTTAAGAATACTAATTCCTCCCCTGATAGTAATGACTCTTATGCCAAGTCCACAGAGACTTGGGCTTGATGTGGCCCACAATAGATGACTGATGCTGCTATTGTACATTTTGGGGGCTGTTCCTTGTAGGAGAGAAATCCCATAATCAAGTTTCAATCCATGGGGTTTTAATATAACTTGTTTCTAAATCAAGAGAATTTTAATGAGGTTGGACTGTAGGACTTTGTAGAGATTGGGACCACTGCTATACTTATTTTTCTTGGTTTCCAGAGTTTCTTTTCAGAAGAAAGTGACTTTGAGCAAGGTCTAGGTGTGAAATTGTGAATCTGAGCACAGTTCTTTTTGGAAACCCCAGGTCTGCTTTATTTACGTTTCTTTCCTCTGGACTACTACTTCCATTTTCACTATCTCCTTCTTCTTCCCTTTATAGTCTTTGAATAATGCCCCCAGTGGAGACGCTCAGACCAGTACTATTTAGCTTCCTGTGAATTTAAGTCACAGTTACACTTTAATAGGGCTGTTAAGCCTTCTTTTAACATCACCAAGGCCTGCTTAGATTGCTGTTAAAAATATTTCTGAAAGCAGTGAATGAATAAAAACAAAATCAGTTTGGAGTAGGAAACCATATCCTTTTGCAATCATAATTAGGTTTCTGGCTTTTCTGTCTAAGAATAAATGAGTAGTACTTTAATAAAGTGGAAGTTTTTATCACTACTATTTACCTTAATTCATTTGCTGCTCCCTCTCTCCCACCTTCATGTAAGGAATATATTCTAACGGTTGCAGCGACAGGATAACCTACACTTTTCATTTCCCCTTGAGGGGCATGAATGCCCTTTAACTCTAGCCCTTCCAAATATGGGTCTGTTGTTCATCAGACTTAAACACGTGTTTGCTGAAAGCTTTCAGTTCAGTTCAGTTGCTCAGTTGTGTCCGACTCTTCTCGACCCCATGAATCGCAGCATGCCAAGCCTCCCTGTCCATCACCATCTCCCGGAGTTCATTCAAACTCATGTCCATCGAGTTAGTGATGCCATCCAGCCATTTCATCCTCTGGCGTCCCCTTCTCCTCCTGCCCCCAATCCCTCCCAGCATGAGTCTTTTCCAATGAGTCAACTCTTCACGTGAGGTGGCCAAAGTACTGGAGTTTCAGCTTTAGCATCATTCCTTCCAAAGAACAGCCAGGGCTGATCTCCTTTAGAATGGCCTGGTTGGATCTCCTTGCAGTCCAAAGGACTCTCAAGAGTCTTCTCCAACACCACAGTTCAAAAGCATCAATACTTTGGCGCTCAGCTTTCTTCACAGTCCAACTCTCACATCCATACATGACGACTGGAAAAACCATAGCCTTGACTAGATGGACCTTTGTTGGCAAAGTAATGTCTCTGCTTTTGAATATGCTATCTAGGTTGGTCATAACTTTTCTCCCAAGGAGTAAACGTCTTTTAATTTCATGGCTGCAGTCACCATCTGTGGTGATTTTGGAGCCCAAAAAAATAAAGTCTGACACGGTTTAGCTTTCTATTTAAAATATTATTGTTACTCTGCTCAAGGGAGTAAATAAATCTCAGGCTTTTGAGTCAGTCAGTACTTAGTGAATCACAAATGAATAGTGTAACATGAGGTTCAGTTTATTCTTCTGACTTTTCACTGTAGAAAATTTTAACACATAGGAGAAATCTGTTTCAACTTTAGCAAACATCTCAAAGATCATTTTTAAAAATTAGTGGTTCCTATCAAAAAGCTTTAAACAAAAAACAAAGTGTAAAAGTTATGATATATATTTAATTATGTGGTTCTTGAAACAAGCTATGAATATTGGCCCTTATGGTAACATTTATAAACAAAAACATTTAGATATTGGAAGTTTCAGTGGAATAAGTGTGTGACTTCCCTAGCCAAGCACTTATATGAAAATGATATTGATTTGGATTATGAATTCAGTAAATTAAAATCATATGGTGAAGGCATTGGAAAGAAGGGACCTTGGAGATATTGTTAGTATATTAGAACCTGTAGGAAACACTGTCAATAGAGTGGAAAGAATTCCTAATTAGTTTCACAAGCTCTCAGGGTAAGGGGACAAAGATTCTTATATATGCTTTGTCACATAACATTTAATTTCCTGGGGTTAACATTTCTGATAGTCATTGGCACCAAAAGTTCAATTTGCAATCCCAAAAGCATAAACTGATTATCATGCTTATACATTATAAACAATGTGGGCAATAGACTCCAGAAGTTAAGTTTATATCATTTCATTCTTTCTCTCTCTGCCATTCTTTTATCAATAAGCATTTACTAAGCATCCACTACATCCAGCTTCTGGGTGCTGCAGATTATAGCCATGAATCATTGTACCAAGGCCTCTGCTTGACGAACTTACATTTTTTTCAAGTAAGTTATAGGCAAGCAAATAAATGAGTAAATGAATAATGAGTAAGATACTTTGGAATAATAAAAAAGAAATTGCAATAATAGAATAGAATGCTCCCAGAACATTTATAGAAAAAGCTTTCTGAGAGCATGAAAAACAGCAGCCAACTCTGCAATATTGTAGGAAAAGAGCAAAAGAGGTGGAGGGCTCAACTTGTGCAATGACCCTGAGAAAAACATGTATGAGGACCAGGAAGAGCCCTGGTACCTGTGACTCAGCCAATTCTCTTCTTTCTAGGGTTTCTGTACCCGATTCCTACTGCACTGCATTTGTTTAGACCTAATCACTTGGGCTCTGCTGCATTCTCATCATTCTCACAGTATCCTTGCTTCCATGCTTTTCTTTATTGTTACTCAAAATATCTCCATATATTAGAGTTCTAACTGTCCTGTGGAGTAGTCAAATCTCCATAAGCTTAGCTTCTATAAACTTCATCATCTCGTTATGACTCCTAATGTTTCTATTCATTTGTCTATTATTACAGACATGCCATGAATTTTGCTACCTTAATCTCTATGTTCAGATCATTCTCAAACAGTCAACTTACATAACTTTGTCCTTATATTCAAATCCTACATACACTTTAAAACATCCGTTTAAGACACTAAGATCAAATGAAATTTGATCCCTCTAAGGGATCAAATTTTCCCCTCTAAGTCTTCCCTTGTTAATGTAGGCTAAAATATATCATTTTTCTTTCAAAGAAAGAAAAAATCATTTTCACTGTCAAAGAAAGTGAAGTCGCTCAGTCGTGTCCGACTCTTTGCGACCCCAAGGACTGCAGCCTACTAGGCTCCTCTGTCCATGGGATTTTCCAGGCAATGGTACTGGAGTGAATTTCCATTTCCTTCTCCAGGGGATCTTCCCGACCCAGGGTTCGAACGCGGGTCTCCCACATTGTAGACAGATGCTTTACCATCTGAGCCACCAGGGCTCATAGACTTTTCTTTCAAAGTCTATGGCAATTCCTGACCATATAATTCATTTTTCCATCAATCAATTTACAGTTTACAACATCTTTTCTTTAATTATTGAGAAATATTTTATATTTATCCTATTTCTCAGATGCTCATTTTTGCTTCCCCAATTAATTGTAAATACTTTAAGACCGAAACTGTATTTCATGTTTCTTCCTTTCTCCTAGACTGCCCAGCCTAGTGTCTGGCTCACAATAGTTACCCAATAACTGCTTATGATTTTATCTGAACTAAACACAGCTCTGTCTGACTTAATGGGCAAAAGTGTGTGTTACAATGGCCCTACCTTTAATCTGAGAGTTGCCTTCAATAAAAAAGAAATTAACTATTATGGTACATCCTTTAGTGAAAGGGAAATACCCTTCTAACTCATGCCTCAAGTCCCTTCCCAGCAATATTTGTGAAAGGTACTCTATTGATTCAGAAAAGGGAAACTTCAGGAGGCAACATTCCACAGGAAAATTAGTGATTCTGTGGATAATGAATGAAACTGCAGAGAAATAGATGAGAGACCCCAATTAAAGTTGTTTAGTCAGCAAAGAATAAGAACAACAAAGAGACGAATCCGTTTAAAAAAAATATTATACCTCATATAAAATCTTTAGAAACCTAGAACCACCAACATTGAGAACTACTTACTGATGCTAGTCTTACAGGTCTTTCCATCTAATCACGTAACTTTTAATACCTCTTACTCTTGGTATCTATCCTGACACCTTGCCACTCACTCACACTTACTGAAGCCTTTATTTAATTCAGACCTCACCCTACTTTGGCTCATTCCAAATTCTCTCTTCACCCTGGTGTCCTCAGTATCCCTGGTTTTAAGGCATCAGACCAACATTCCTCTCTACTGCATTTTTACCCCCTAGGTCTGCCCTTCTCTACTTATGCTATCCACTCCTTTGCCCTCATCCTGGACTTTGTCACTGCTTAGCGTTGTTCCTTTTCTAAAACTTCTGATTTAAAATTTAATTTTCAAATAATTCAACTGCACAATAATTGGCCAATGGTTGAATAAATTATTGCAATTGTGGAATACAAAATAACATGTGTTTATTCAAACAAATGAGATAGATGTAAAAGTACTATGGAAGTTCACTAAGATATTATTTGTTGAAAAATGTCAATTCAAACATTATGATCCATTAAAAAAATAAGTTATGTGCAACCATGTAATATGTATTAATATGTATGTAAATGGGCTTCCCTGATGGCTCAGATGGTAAAGAGTCCACCCACAATGCGGGATAACTGGGTTTGATCCCTGAGTTGGAAAGATTCCCTGGAGGATGGCATGGCAACCCACTCCAGTATTCTTGCCTGAAGAAGCCCCATGGAGAGAGGGGTCTGGAGGGCTACAGTCCATGGGGTCACAAAGAGTTGGACATGACTGAGCAACAAAGCACAGCACAGCACATATACATAAGTACAGAGAAAAATTTCCAAAAGAATAAACACCAGACTGCTGAAAGTGGTCATTTTGGGAAAGAAAGAGCTCATTGATGGGGAGAATGAGGAGACACTTCAATATTTTACTCTCTGTAGCTTTATATCCTCTGATTTTTTTTTTTTGGCTTAAATTTTAAATTTTTTAAATTCAAAAATTTTAATGAAGTAAGCTGAAATATAATTTGTATTAGTTTCCAATGTACAACTTACTGGTTCCCTTGAAACACTTCCAACAAGAGTCTATTTGTACATTATTTGTGTAATTTTTAAATGGATGTATAAATAAATAAATTTCACACCCTGAACCCAACTTTTACCCTTCTAATAGTTATATGATTACTTCTCTCAACTTTGTTTGGACCATATTGCGAGTTTATGAGCTTTGACCCCTGTCATTTTTCTGCTTATTTCCTCCTATCTTTCTTTCTTTGGACAGTCCATCTTACTTTCCATTTTCTGATTCTTCAACCATCTTACTGTAGTTTTGTAATTTTTGTCCTATTTTTCTTTTATCATATCTACTTACTATTATTCCATATTAGAATGTGCTCAACTGTCCACCACATTCGTATTTTCTTCCTACTTAAATGACTCCTCTACTTCCACTGCAGGCTATTTTTCTCTATTTATACCTACAGTATTGTCATTCCTCAGAGATTTTCCTGAGGACCTCTTCTTTCCTCATGTTTCAGGCTCTTTATAGTAAATCTCATCTACTTTTTCAACTTTAAACTCAGCTAAAGCTTAGTAAGAATTCCCAAGTCTTTGCTTCAATCTATTTCTCTCTACTACATTCCAGACTCATGTAGCCAGTCGGCACCATGTGACGCTAAGAGTCGGACACGACTGAGTAACTTCCCTTTCACTTTTCACTTTCATGCATTGGAGAAGGAAATGGCAACCCACTCCAGTGTTCTTGCTTGGAGAATCCCAGGGACGGGGGAGCCTGGAGGGAGGCCGTCTCTGGGGTCGCACACAGTCGGACACGACTGAAGCGACTTAGAGAGAGAGAGAGAGACTTTCACAGATACATTAACCTAAATGCATTCAAAACCACATCCTTTTTTCTTCTCCCCAGATCTGTTTCTCTGTCGTATTTGTTATCACTATCTCAGGGACGGCTCCATCATCTTCTGGTTGTCCAAATCACCAGATTTTCTGGTTTGAATTATGACTCTTTCTTGCTCTCCACATTCATGCATTCACCTGTCTTACTGACTGTACCCCCTAAATAATTCTCACAATGTTTATTTCTAGTCATCATCTCCTGCCTGGAATATTACAACAACCTCTAGTCTAGTGTCTCTCACTTCTGCTTTTTTCTCTCTAATCCATTTCTCACACAGCTTTAGTGATCTTTCTTAGACCCAGATATAATTGGCCACTTCCCTGATAAAGATCCTTTAATGACTATAAAAGTCTTTTTTAGGGCTAATAACACTTTTCACAATGGATTCCTTCTCCATTCCTTCACAATGGTTACTTCTCGAGTTCATGTCATTTTACTAACACCTTACCTTCTATTCTCCATCTGTAAGGAGCTTCTTTAAAGCGCTCTACCTTTTTTGTTATCTCTAAGTTTACTAAATTTACTAATTCCGGTTCTTCTATTTACTATTTACTAATAATCTCTAAGTTTACTAAATTTACTAATTCCGGTTCTTCTGCCTGTGCTACACTGCTACCACTCTGCATTGAACAAATTCCCACTCTCCTCTCTAGTCTCAAGTTAGACGTAATTTATTCCTCTGGTCCCAGAGAAACTTAAGTATTTTTTTTCAATATTCTAACTCACTTTTTGTCTGTTTTCTTCACTAGACTAAAACCAAGTTCCTTGAGAGTTAGGAAAAGGAAATTTATTGTAATGCTCATAGCTGGAATATGATATCACCTAAATGTTTATGTCTCTTGTATCTCTCCCTCCAACTGAAGTCTCTACTTTAACTCATTACTCACACCAGTTACCAGACTTCCCTATTTCAGTATTCCCTGTACTATGAGTTCAATATCTAATATTCATTTTATATGTCCTGATTCCCTTAGGAAAACTATTATTTGCTTACAAGATTCCCTTTCTTGGTGATTTGAACTAATATGCATCTCACATAATCCTCCTCATTGGTCTCCCAGATTTCATCTTGCTCTGATTCATTTTTCATTTAGTCACCTGAACGATTTTCTTGAGGCTAAATAAAATCATGCCACTCCCTACTTAAAACTATAGGCTCAATAAATATTTGTTGTATTAAAGAATAAACATTGAATGGATGAACAAAGACATAGTTCTGACAAAGTAGAGAGAATCTAGGACTGAAACCAGTGGTTAATATGACAGGACTACTTTTGTCATTTGCAGCTATGCAGTACAGCTCAGATAGCATATTCAAAAGCAGAGACATTACTTTTCCAACAAAGGTCCGTCTAGTCAAGGCTATGGTTTTTCCAGTCGTCATGTATGGATGTGAGAGTTGGGCTGTGAAGAAAGCTGAGCACCGAAGAATTGATGCTTTTGAACTGTGGTGTTGGAGAAGAGTCTTGAGAGTCCCTTGGACTGCAAGGAGATCCAACCAGTCCATTCTAAATGAGATCAGTCCTGGGTGTTCTTTGGAAGGAATGATGCTAAAGCTGAAACTCCAGTACTTTGGCCACCTCATGCGATGAGTTGACTCATTGGAAAAGACTCATGCTGGGAGGGATTGGGGGCAGGAGGAAAAGGGGATGATAGAGGATGAGATGGCTGGATGGCATTACTGACTCGATGGACATGAGTTTGAGTGAACTCTAGGAGTTGGTGATGGACAGGGAGGCCTGGCATACTGCAATTCATGGGGTCACAAAGAGTCAGAAACGACTGAGAGACTGAACTGAACTGAACTGAGTATTTATCAGGTTAAAAGATAAATCACTATATAGGATATATTTACCCTAAAAAAACGTTTATCTGATATTCATATAAAATGAGCATCCTATATTTATATTTACTAAATCTGGCAAACTTAGACTTGGTACAAAATATAGCTGAGCCTCAGTTTTACTATCAATAAAACAGCAAATTATTTCCCCCTTATCTGGCTTTTGTGATGATTAAGTGGGATAATCCATGAAATTATTTACAAATAGTAAAGCATTTACAATCATAATTACTACCATTCACTATCAACATTCCCTGGTGAGAGAACTGAGACAAATATTCATATCTCTACACATTCAGTTCAGTAAACTTTCTGATTAATAAGCAATCCATTCCTCCAACATTAACTCACTCAATAAAAAAAAATGATTGAGGAAAATACTAAGATATGAGCCACTGATTCAGATCTTTTACTTATGAGTGATAAAATGTCATAATATTGTATGTGTATAAATAGATTAAAATATATAATATTGTCTGGCTTGTTATAAAACTTAATACAAATAATTAGCATAAAATATGGATCATTAAGCAGTTTTTCCACTCAACATTTGAGCAGTGGTGGTGGTTTAGTCACAAAGTTGTGTCTGACTCTTGAGACCCAAAGAACTATAGCCTGCTAGGCTCCTTTGTCCAAGGGATTTTTTTCAGGTAAGAATACTGGAGTGGGTTGTGATCTCCTTTTCCACAGGATCTTCCTGACCCAGGGATCAAACCTATATCTCCTGCATTGCAGACAGTCTCCCGTATTGCAAGATTTCTTACTGCTGAGCCACCAAGGAAGCCCCACTAAATATTTGCACTTCTTTAAATTCATGCATGCTTTTATATCTGAATCTTATTCATTTTAATGCTAGCAAATAGTCAACTTAAGGGATTTTAAACTTTACTGATTGTGTTTTTCATCTCTAAGCTTGACAGTTAATTTTCATATCTCTATGTTTGAATATTTTTTTCCATTGTGTTATGTATTGTCTTATCCTTCATGAAGTTATTTCTTTACTTATTTCATAGGTTATTATATTTAATACTCAGAACTATTTCTACAGCAATATTAAATTGGTAACAATAATGTAAGGATTCTGGCCCTCAGAGGAATTCAGTAATTTGCTCAAATTGTCATCACTATCAAGTGGCATTGCTGAAATTCAAAAGATCAGCTCTTCTCATTTATCACTTTCATATGAAAACAATTTATTCTGAGAGCCCTCAAACCTGATAAAACACTTGAATAATAATGATGATATTGAGAAATAATGGACAAAGCAAAGAAATGGTGGGGAATATCACATTTCAATGTATACATTGAAAGGGGAAAGTCAAATTACATTACAAATAAGAAGCTTTTTGGTTTTACCCTTTCCTAAGATGTTTATATTCCCTACAGCTTCCCCTACTTAAAAATAATGAAAACTCTTCACCAATATTTATGTTTCAACTGGATAATAAAGTTAAGTTCAAAGAAATGTGTCTCTAACACCAAGGTCAACATACTTTATCTATAAATGTAAATATTTTTAGCTTTACAGGCTTTGTACCTTCTGTCACAAAGACTCAACTACTGTCAGAGCACAAGAATCAACATAGATAATAAGCAAATGAATTTATGTGACTGTGTACCATGTGCTCCTCAGAGAAGGGCATGGCAACCCACTCCAATATTCTTGCCTGGAGAATCCCCATGGACAGAGGAGCCTGGCGGGCTACAGTCTATGTAGTCACAAAGAGTTGGACACAACTAAGCAACTAACACTTACACTTACTTTATGAATAGTCACTGGGTTATACAAACCATTGGTTATGGCTTGCCAGTCCCTGTTCTATAGAAGAATTTATTAGACATTGGTGCCAGGCAAATAATGAATAATGCTTTGAACAGGAAAAATTTCTTATATTATTTCACATAGTTAAGCATGCACTCCTCCCTTACAGATGGTCAGCCATGACTTTAGACTGGCTAGTAAAGGGGTTTGTGATATCTTTCTGCTTACAAATTGTAAAGCAGCTCAAATCTCTGAAGGAAGCCATGAGACCACACATGTATTACTATCTAGGAGATAATGGACTCCTTGTTCTATTCATTTCTTTGTCTTCTAGGGAAAACATCATCAGAGACAGACCTCAAGAATTACTGTCCTGTGATATGTTGCCTAGTATCTGCAGAATAAAATTTCCAGAGCATAATTGGAAAGGAAAACACATCTATAATACATCACATGTGAATTTTGAACACATATATCTTAACTTCAATGTGCTTTTCAACTATTTGCTCATTCAAGTATTATATATATATATATATATATATATATATATATATATATAATAGTTTGTATGCATATTGGCCATATGGAAGAAGAGAAATTTGGAACAGTAAATTAGGATCCAAAGTCCCCTTAATTCCCATACTTAGGTTTCCAAACTTTACAGCAAAAGAAGATGAAACAAAAGGAGATGAAGAAGGAAAAAAATCTAGAAGGGGAGGAGGAAGAATGGGGGAAGGAAGAGGAGAAACCAAAAGGAGGAGAAGAAAAGAAAGGAAGGGAGGGAATGAAAGTTAAAGTTAGAAGGAAAGAAGGAAGGTGAGGAAACTGTACCAAACATACAATCATTTTTTCTAAACAAAACTTGGATCTTCGGATCTCTTATTCATTTATTTACCCACTAGTCAAGCACATATGAAGTGCATTCTGCTACACTAGATACCTGGCCCACATACCTTGATACACCTCTGAGGTACCTGACAATTTATATAATTATTACTTGTAAGCTTCCCTATCTCTTACAATATTATGATTTCCTTGAATATAAGCGAAAGTGAAGTCGCTCAGTCATGTCTGACTCTTCGCGACCACATGGACTGCAGCCTACCAGGCTCCTCTGTCCATGGGATTTTCCAGGCAAAAGTACTGGAGTGGGGTGCCGAATATAAGTACTGCATATTAATCATCTTTGTATCTTCAGATACTCTGTGACAGGTGGTAT
Source organism: Bos indicus (assembly GCF_029378745.1). Classification (NCBI taxonomy): domain Eukaryota; kingdom Metazoa; phylum Chordata; class Mammalia; order Artiodactyla; family Bovidae; genus Bos; species Bos indicus. Next base: position 13,803,553 of record NC_091783.1, read on the forward strand.
TGTTAGCACCAACTCTGTCTCCCCACTTCTGTCATGTGACTTTGCAGTTCTTCCCATAAGGTTACTGCTAAGCCCCTTCACTTTGGACTTAGCCAAAGTTATTGGTTTGGTCAATAAAGTGAGAGGGAGGTGTTTTGTCCATCTTCCAATGCCTATTAAAATGTATTAGGTGTTTCTTCTTGCCCTCCTGTGCATTTGGCATCATGAGAAGTACTTTGTCTGGCAGTTATTGCACCCTCAACCTGGGACCACGGAGAAGGAGATGGCACCCCACTCCAGTACTCTTGCCTAGAAAATCCCATGGATGGAGGAGCCTGGTAGGCTGCAGTCCATGGGGTCACGAAGAGTCGGACACGACTGAGTGACTTCACTTTCACTTTTCACTTTCATGCATTGGAGAAGGAAATGGCAACCCACTCCAGTGTTCTTGTCTGGAGAATCCCAGGGACGGGGGAGCCTGGTGGGCTGCCGTCTGTAGGGTCGCACAGACTTGGACACGACTGAAGTGACTTAGCAGCAGTAACAGCAGCAACCTGGGACCAAGAATAAACATACAGAGAGGGGCCCCTGAGCCAAGAATTTAGTGTGGAGCAAGTCCAGACAAGTCTGTGGCTTGAAGAAAAGCTGCTCAGCTGGGACCAACCAAATCAACCAACATCTTCTTAATATCAAAATATATGAACTATATTAACTAATTGTTGTTTAAAGCTACTGAGTTTGGGAATGGTTTAGCAGTAGTAGCTAACATATACTATCCCAACCTCATGCCTAGCAAAATGTATGGAAAATAGTAAATGTTCCATAACAAACTAATAGGAACTTTAAAAACCTTTAAACCAATTCCTTTAAGCCTTGCTTTCTTAAGCCTTTTCTAAGCAGACAGCTCTCCTTTTTACCTTGTCTGGGCTTGACATTCCAAATCATACAGACCCTGAAAAAATACAAGTCTCAGACACCTTTCAACATTAGCGGATTTAAAATCACTCTGGAGGTCTGTATCTGAGGAAAACAAAAAAACAGAAGAGAAAACAATGCTTGACCAGTTCTAAGGTCCACATTGGTCTATTTTTCCTATTGAGTGTTTCAGTAAAGAATCCTTTGTCTTTCACTGCATTTTCTCATAAATTTTTGCAATTTTGTCATACTTATCATTGAGGAGATGGAGAACAATCCCCTTTACTAATTAATTTTGCAGAAATACTCTTCTCTTGGTAGTAAATCCAATAGAAATATTCATGACAGTGTCACTTTTTAAGATAATGAACCGTGATTCGCTTGGCTTTCATTGGGTAAGGGCTTTTATCCTGATGGTTCTTGATAGGGGAATTCCCCATTTCTCTGGATGTGTTTACACAGAGAGCTATCAAGAGCAGCAATTAATGTAACAAGTCAAGATTTAAGATAGACATCCATCACTCAGTCATGGCAACTAAGGAGTAGGCAGCCAATTAACCAGGCCCTGAAAACTTATTAGTATGGCAAAATTCAAGTAGAATCGTTCAAGCTGGAATATGAGAGCTTTCCCTCCATTTGGCTCATCAATATCTCTATATTTAATAACTCAAATATAAATAAATAAAAGGTAAATATAAATAAATAAAATAAAAGGCATTTTCTCTAAAAAAAAAAAAAAAAAAAAAGATCAGTGTGTACTGAATGTGGGAAAAAGACATTGCTTTCAAGCCCCTCCTGAATCTTTCTCTTAGACCAGGGGATTAAGTAGAGAGAATCTTGATTGGGAGATCAATAGTCTTAATCTTTGCACTAATTGATGATAATTCTCTGTGTGATTTTGCTACCACCACTCTGACATCAATTTTTTCATCTATAAAATGGAAGGTTTTATGAACTTAAACATATTTTCAAAATCCTCTTTGTATTTGACATTTATATTTGGTTCAGTTCAGTTCAGTTCAGTTGCTCAGTCGTGTCCAACTCTTTGAGACCCCATGAATTGCAGCACGCCAGGCCTCCCTGTCCATCACCAACTCCCGGAGTTCACTCAGACTCATGTTCATCGAGTCAGTGATGCCATCCAGCCATCTCATCCTCTGTCGTCCCCTTCTCCTTCTGCCCCCAGTCCCTCCCAGCATCAGAATCTTTTACAATAAGTCAACTCTTCGCATGAGGTGGCCAAACTACTGCATTTTCAACCTTAGCATCATTCCTTCCAAAGAAATCCCAGGGCTCATCTCCTTCAGAATGGACTGGTTGGATCTCCTTGCAGTCCAAGGGACTCTCAAGAGTCTTCTCCAACACCACAGTTCAAAAGCATCAATTCTTCGACACTCAGCCTTCTTCATAGTCCAACTCTCACATCCATATATGACCACTGGAAAAACCATAGCCTTGACTAGATGGACCTTTGTTGGCAAAGTAATGTCTCTGCTTTTGAATATGCTATCTAGGTTGGTCATAACTTTTCTTCCAAAGAGCAAGCGTCTTTTAATTTCATGGCTTCAGTCACCATCTGCAGTGATTTTGGAGCCCCCAAAAATAAAGTCTGACACTGTTTCCACTGTTTCCCCATCTATTTCCCATGAAGTGATGGGACCACATGCCATGATCTTCGTTTTCTGAATGTTGAGCTTTAAGCCAACTTTTTCACTCTCCTCTTTCACCTTCATCAAGAGGCTTTTTAGTTCCTCTTCACTTTCTGCCATAAGGGTGGTGTCATCTGCATATCTGAGGTTATTGATATTTCTCCCAGAAATCTTGATTCCAGCTTGTGCTTCTTCCAGCCCAGCATTTCTCATGATGTACTCTGCATATAAGTTAAATAAGCAGGGTGACAATATACAGCCTTGACATACCCCTTGTCCTATTTGAAACCAGTCTATTGTTCTATGTCCAGTTCTAACTGTTGCTTCCTGACCTGCATACAAATTTCTCAAGAGGCAGGTCAGGTGGTCTAGGATTCCCATCTCTTTCAGAATTTTCCACAGTTTATTGTGATCCACACAGGCAAAATCTTTGGCATAGTCAATAAAGCAGAAATAGATGTTTTTCTGGAACCCTCTTGCTTTTTCAATGATCCAGCAGATGTTGGCAATTTGATCTCTGGTTCCTCTGCCTTGTCTAAAACCAGCTTGAACATCTGGAAATCCGTGGTTCACGTATTGCTGAAGCCTGGCTTGGAGAATTTTGAGCATTATTTTACTTGCTTGTGAGATGAGTGCAATTGTGTGGTAGTTTGAGCATTCTTTGGCATTGCCTTTCTTTGGGATTGGAATGAACACTGACCTTTTCCAGTCCTGTGGCCACTGCTGAGTTTTCCAAATTTGCTGGCATATTGAGTGCAGCACTTTCACAGCGTCATCTTTCAGGATTTGAAATAGCTCAACTGGAATTCCATCACCTCCACTAGCTTTGTTCATAGTGATGTTTTCTAAGGCCCACTTGACTTCATATTCCAGGAATGCTGGCTCTAAGTGAATGATCACACCATCGTGATTATCTGGGTCGTGAAGATCTTTTTTGTACAGTTCTTCTGTGTATTCTTGCCACCTCTTCTTAATACCTTCTGCTTCTGTTAGGTCCATACCATTTCTGTCCTTTATCAAGCCCATCTTTGCATGAAATGTTACCTTGGTATCTCTAATTTTCTTAAAGAGATCTCTAGTCTTTCCCATTCTGTTGTTTTCCTCTATTTCTTTGCATTGATCGCTGAAGAACGCTTTCTTATCTCTTCTTGCTATTCTTTGGAACTCTGCATTAAGATGCTTGTATCTTTCCTTTTCTCCTTTGCTTTTTGCTTCTCTTCTTTTCACAGCTATTTGTAAGGCCTCCCCAGACAGCCATTTTGCTTTTTTGCATTTCTTTTCCATGGGATGGTCTTGATCCCTGTCTCCTGTACAATGTCACGAACCTCAGACCATAGTTCTTCAGGCACTATGTTTATCAGATCTAGTCCCTTAAATCTATTTCTCACTTCCACTGTATAATCATAAGGGTTTTGATTTAGGTCATACCTGAATGGTCTAGTGGTTTTCCCTACTTTCTTCAGTTTCAGTCTGAATTTGGCAATAAGGAGTTCATGATCTAAGCCACAGTCAGCTCCTGGTCTTGTTTTTGTTGACTGTATAGAGCTTCTCTATCTTTGGCTGCAAAAAATATAATCAGTCTGATTTCGGTGTTGACCATCTGGTGATATCTCTTGTGTTGTTGGAAGAGGGTGTTTGTTATGACCAGTGCATTTTCTTGGCTAAACTCTATTAGTCTTTGCCCTGCTTCATTCTGTATTCCAAGGCTAAATTTGCCTGTTACTCCAGGTGTTTCTTGACTTCCTACTTTTGCATTCCAGTCTCCTATAATGAAAAGGACATCTTTTTTGGGTTTTAGTTCTAAAAGGTCTTTTAGGTCTTCATAGAACCGTTCAATTTCAGCTTCTTCAACGTTACTGGTTGGGGCCTAGACTTGGGTTACTGTGGTAATTCAGGCTAGCTTCAGTCAAATAAACTATCAATAAAGATTGGCAATTTGACTTAGTTTACAATGATCAGAGTCAATTTTTTAAGAAATATAGATATCTAAATAATACTCAAAAACTGTAGAATGAACATGAAAGGATTCATTTATATTATATATTCATTTTATTTTAAGCACTGAATGAACATACATCTTTAGCCTCATATTAGACAGTAATCAGATACATTTGCTCATTACTGCCTTGTATATTAGTATTGTGGGAATGGAAGCTTCATTGTATGAATTGCTGTTCTATGTCATAAAACAATCTCCCACAGAAGTTGCTGACATACGTGATTACAAAACCATGATTAATCATTATGAACAAATTGTGAGAGGGAGAATAAAATACTGGATATGATCAAAATAGTGCTGCTCAAAAAATGAACCAATATTTATTGAATATCTGATATGGATGACATTTTTTACACATATTACCTCACTAAAATTTTATAAGCCTCCTGCAAAGGATGGTTTTACAGAGAAAGTAGAAGCTTAAGGGGGATAAATTATCTGGGGAAATAAAAGATGAAAACTTTAAAAACCAGTCTTTTTAAATTAGAGTCATATGTTCTTTTAAAAATCACTAAACTGATACTAAAATGAAAAAGTGATCAATGAAAAATGAAAAGGCAAATTTATTCATTTTATTGACCAGCACGTTTAATATCAATTTCTATCACATTCCAAGAACTGTCACTTTGTGACACGTTATGTAATTTTTGATGTGTCTGATAAGATGTGCAAGCCCACATAGTGACCTATTATACTTGAATTTTAGGGAGCTGATCCCCTGTGACTTCTTTGTGAACAAAATTAAAATATCTAGACTTGATAGCATAACCAGATTGAGAATATGTGGTTAAACATTTGTATACTTAAATATATTAATTAATGCATATATAATATTGTGCAATAGTTTGGAAGACTTGATTCAATAAACTCACTCACACATATACACACAAAATTACAATGAGTGTTTTACTTTCTAAATGCTCAGATCAGAACTGAGGAGTTTCCATGGAAATAGTATCTAGAGTTCTAAAATGCTAAACAAATTGAGGCAAGTTAGTCACTTAATCAGGATTATGTATGTATATATATATATATATATATATAATGTAAGCGGTGGCTAAGAGGAGATATCCCACTTCCAAGGTCAGGAGCAGTGGCTGTGCTTTGCTGGAGCAGCTGTGAAGAGATACCCCACGTCCAAGGTAAGAGAAACCCAAGTAAGATGGTAGGTGTTGTGAGAGGGCTTCAGGGGGCAGACACTCTGAAACCATAATCACAGAAAACTAGCCAATCTGATCACATGGACCACAGCCTTGTCTAACTCAATGAAACTAAGCCATGCCATGTGGGGCCACTCAAGACAGGCGGGTCATGGTGGAGAGGTCTGACAAAATGTGGTCCACTGGAGAAGGGAATGGCAAACTACTTCAGTATTCTTGCCTTGAGAACCCCATGAATAGTATGAAAAGGAAAAAGACAGGACATTGAAAGAGGAACTCCCCAGATCAGTAGGTGCCTAATATGCTACTGGAGATCAGTGGAGAAATAACTTCAGAAAGAAGGAACGGATGGAGCCAAAGCAAAAACAACACCCAGTTGTGGATGTGACTGGTGATAGCAGCAAGGTCCAATGCTCTAAAGAGCAATATTGCATAGAAACTTGGAATGTTAGGTCCATTCATGGCACCTGAATCGAGGCAAATTAGAGGTAGTCAAATAGGAGATGGCAAGAGTGAACGTTGACATTCTAGGAACCAGTGAATTAAAACGGATTTCAGTTCAGTTCAGTTGTTCAGTCGTGTTTGACTCTTTGTGACCCCATGAACAGCAGCATGGCAGGCCTCCCTGTTCACCACCAACCCCAGGAGTTTACCCTAACTCATGTCTATGGAGTCTGGGTGAATTTAACTCAGATGACCATTATATCTAATATTGTGGGAAAGAATCCCTTAGAAGAAATGGAGTAGCCATCATAGTCAACAATAGAGTCGGAAATGCAGTACTTGGATGCAATCTCAAAACCGACAGAATGATCTCTGTTCATTTCCAAGGCAAACCATTCAATTTCATGGTAATCCAAGTCTATGCCCTTGCCAGTAATGCTGAAGAAGCTGAAGTTGAATGGTTCTATGAAGACATGCAAGACCTTTTAGAACTAACACCCCAAAAAGATGTCCTTTTCATTAAAGGGGACTGGAATGCAAATTAGGAAGTCAAGAAACACTTGGAGTAACAGGCAAATTTGGCTTTGGAGTACAGAATGAAGCAGGGCAAAGGCTGATAGAGTTTTCCCAAGAAAATGCACTGGTCATAACAAACACCCTCTTCCAACAACACAAGAGAAGACTCTACCCATGGACATCACCAGATAGCCAACACCAAAGTCAGATTGATTATATTCTTTGCAGCCAAAGATGGAAAAGCTCTATACAGTCAGCAAAAAGAAGACTGGGAGATGACTGTGCCTCATATCATGAACTCCTTATTGCCAAATTCAGACTTAAATTAAAGAAAGTGGGGAAAACCACTAGACCATTCAGGTATGACCTAAATCAAATCCCTTATGACTATACAGTGGAAGTGAGAAATAGATTTAAAGGACTAGATAAGATAGACGAGTGCCTGATGAACTATGGATGGAAGTTCGTGACATTGTACAGGAGACAGGGATCAAGATCATCCCCAAGAAAAAGAAAAGCAAAATGGATGTCTGAGGAGGCCTTACGAATAGCTGTGAAAAGAAGAGAAGTGAAAAGCAAAGGAGAAAAGGAAATATATAAGAATCTGAATGCAGAGTTCCAAAGAACAGCAAGGAGAAATAAGAAAGCCTTCCTTATCGATCAATTAAAAAAAAAAAAAAAAGGAAAACAATTGAATGGGAAAAACTAGAGATCTCTTCAAGAAATTAGAGATACCAAGGGAAAATTTCATGCAAAGATGGACTCAATAATGTGAAGTCACGTGGCTCTTAGGAAGCATCATCATGAACAAAGATAGTGGAGGTGATGGAATTCCAGTTGAGCTATTTCAAATCCTAAAAGACAATGCTGTGAAAGTGCTGCATTCAATATGTCAGCAAATTTGGAAAGCTCAGCAGTGGCCACAGGACTGGAAAAGGTCAGTTTTCATTCCAATCTAAAAGAAAGGCAAAGCCAAAGAATGCTCAAACTACCGCACAATTGCACTCATCTCACACGCTAGTAAAGAAATGCTCAAAATTCTCCAAGTCAGGCTTTAGCAACATGTGAACTGTGAACTGCCAGATGTTCAAGTTGGTTTTAGAAAAGGCAGAAAAACCAGAGATAAATTTCCAATATTTGCTGGATCATAGAAAAAGCAAGAGAGTTCCAGAAAAACACATATTTCTGCTTTATTGACTATGCCAAAGCCTTTGACTGTGTGGATAACAAGAAACTGTGGAAAATTCTGAAAGAGATGGGAATCCTAGACCACCTGACCTGCCTCTTGAGAAACCTGTATGCAGGTCAGGAAGCAACAGTTAGAACTGGACATGGAACAACAGACTGGTTCCAAATAAGAAAAGGAGTATGTCTAGGCTGTATATTTTCATCCTGCTCATTTAACTTATATGCAGAGTACATCATGAAAAATGCTGGGCTGGATGAAGCACAAGCTGGAATCAAGATTTCTGGGAGAAATATCAATAACCTCAGATATGCACATGACACCACCCTTATGGTAGAAAGTGAAGAAGAACTAAAGAGCCTCTTTATGAAGGTGAAATAAAGGAGTGAAAATTGGGCTTAAATCTCAACATTAGGAAACTAAGATCATGGCATCCGGTCCCATCACTTCATGGGAAATATATGGGGAAACAGTGGAAATAGTGTCAGACTTTATTTTGGGGGGCTCCAAAATCACTGCAGATGGTGATTGCAGGCATGAAATTAAAAGATGCTTACTCCTTGGAAGGAAAGTTATGACCAACCTAGACAGAATATTAAAAAGCAGAGACATTACTTTGTCAACCTTTGTCAACAAAGGTCTGTCTAGTCAAGGCTATGGTTTTTCCAGTGGTCATGTATGGATGTGAGAGTTGGACTACAAAGAAAGCTGAGTGCTGAAGAATTGATGCTTTTGAACTGTGGTGTTGGAGAAGACTCTTGAGAGTCCCTTGGACTGCAAGGAGATCCAACGAGTCAATCCTAAAGGAGATCACTCCTGAATATTCATTGGAAGGACTAATGTTGAAGCTGAAACTCCAGTACTTTGGCGACCTGATGCGAAGAGCTGACTCATTTGAAAAGACTATGATGCTGGGAAAGATTGAGGGCAGGAAGAGAAGGGGACGACAGAGGATGAGATGGTTGGAAGACATCACCAACTCAATGGACATGAGTTTGAGTAAACTCTGGGAGTTGGTGATGGACAGGGAGGCCTGGCATGCTGCAGTTCATGGAGTCACAAAAAGTCGGACACGACTGAGTGACTGAACTGAACTGATAAATATTCTGCTTGTATATACCCTCATAGTGTGGTTATTTACCAGGGAAAGTAACTCTGGCTCCAAGGCTAAGAGATAATGGGAAGGTGTGTCAGTTAATAATCAGGACTGCTACTGCTTAGTTGCTCAGTTGTGTCCAATAATGACTGTTTCTTGCCAGCTCCTGTGTTCATGGGATTCTCAGGCAAGAATATTGGAGTGGGTTGCCATTTCCTTCTCCAGTAATTAGGACTAGAGGTGCAGTTTTTGCCTTGACTACTTTAGCTTTGGCTGACAGATGCATAGTAACCATCTCGTTTCTCCCTAAATATTTCTCTGCCTGATTATGGTACTGACACTGACAAAGAAGCCACCACTCCCTATCTGCAACCGCCTCCTCATGGTACATGAAGTCCAGCTTTGAGCAGATTTCATCAGTTCCTTTACATTACTAGTAATTTGAAGAGCATCAATATTATTTACCATAGTTGATCCCTGAGTGGCCATTGAGCATGTCAGTTTCATTCCTAAACAAACAAAATAATAAAGACTAACTGAAGTCTGAAAAGCGACAGCTAAAATCTATAGATTGCCTCATCAGCTGAGTATAAACCTTGTGTTTTTTGGCTGTTGACCAGGGAGTAGAGGTATCAGTGACAGGTGGGAAGTATGATAAAGCATTTCAGGTAGTAAGCAGACACTCAGAGGGAACTGTACCATGATGGACACTTTCAATATTCTCCCAAAGTACATAGAATTTTGGTTAAAAGTCATAAATTACTTTTGTTTAAGTGAAATTATGGTTGGATATATATTTTTTTTTCCCTTTGGGCAAACCAATGAAAAGGAAGGGAGTAAATTGAATAGTATTCACAGCCATCCAGAAATGAGAACTGACAATGTTTTGATACACACTCTTCTCTGTGAACTTCAAATGGGCATAAACAGTAAGCCTGGGATCTAGTCCCTCGTGATGTGTTGCAGGGCTCAATATTTAGTTCTGACCCCGTAATGTATTTTTGTGATAGTGGTGATACATGTACATGTGCTAAGTTGCTTCAGTTGTGTCTGACTGTTTGAGACCATTTAGACTGTGGCCCAGCAGGCTCCTCTGTCCATGGGATTCTCCAGGCAAGAGTACTGGAGTGGGTTGCCATGCCCTCCTCCAGGGGATCTTTCTGACTCAGGGATTGAACTTGTGTTTCTTATGTCTCCTGCATTGGCAGGCGGGTTGTGGTGAAGGCTGTTGCTTATTAGAATGACTATACCAATTTTGGCTGACAAGCTTTAGAGAGGAAAGGCTAATTAAAAGAGGTAAAATCAGTGATGTGTCAAAGCTAACTCATATAGCAGCTAGCTAGTAAACTTTGAGAAAATTTTGGGCCAATTGTTAAAGCAGTGATAGGTTGAAATCAGTGTTGGAATTTGCAAACACAATAAGCAGGGTTTTATTTAGTTTTAGTTTTCCTGGAAAGCTCACTGTTAAATATTTACCAATTATTGACTAAAAAATATAATCACAGCCTGAAAGAAGAGTTATTTTATTTGATGGAAATGTTTAGAACTCTGAGCCTGGGAGACAGCACCTCAGTATCTCTGAGAAAACTGCTCCAAAGAGGCAGGAGGGGAAATCAGGCTACATGCAAGTTTGCAACAAAGGGAGCAGACAGTCTGAATATCAAAGATCAGATATCACTTTAAGGAATTAATCATTGCATTCTCCCAACTCCTCAGCAATTACTGTGGTAGGTGGCAGCATCTGCTGGATCACATTTTCGGGAGCCCTCATTTGCATTTGGAGGACAGAAATCACTGATGGCTGTGACATTTCTTGTTCATTAATCTGGCAGGAGATATTTTCATTTCACACAATAGAAAACTGGGAAGTTGCAATCCATATTAGTGTCAACTATAATTATATTCAGAGCAACAGAGGAAAAGTATCTCACCTATATCCATTTTCTCATCCCTGGTTTAAAGGGATAATTTTCATTGTCAAGGACTCTAAATCATCTCACGGGAAAATAAAAGTTAATCTCATAAAGAGCATGTCCCACATGGAACTGAGGAATAACAAAAAGAGTTAACATGAACTATGAAAGAATTATGAACACAAAGTGCCATTTATTTTAGCCGAAAGCACATCATTTAAGAGCTAACAAAAAAGAAGTCAACAATTTTTCTCTAGTTAATAATGGTTTCCACTTTCCTTGTCTTCAAATGCTTTGTGCAGGAAGTTCAGAAGATTTAAAGAAATTCTGATTAGTCTTTCCATCCAGAGGTCCTCTTAAAATCTTTTCTTAGGTTAAATTTAAATTCAAAAGTATCAGCTATGGTCTTTGTTTGTCACTGTAAGAAGGAATTAAAGTGTCACAGAGGTAAGATTCTAGAGTGGTGATTTTTCTTTCTCCCCAAATACACTGTCTTTTATGAAACAGGAAGGAAGACCAGCATATAAAGAAATGTTTGGAAGAATGGCTTTTGCTTTTTGTACATATGCTATGGACCTCAGTATTCCAGGATGAATTCAAATTTTTCTCTCATCAAACTCAGGGATCTGTTATAAAAATACCCAAATGTGGCTGATTTATTTCTCATTTTTCTTTTATTTATTGATTTGGATGCAGGCTTCTTGCCTTGGAGATTTGCATTCTCTGGCATTAGTCAAGGTCAGAGTACAGAGCCTTTGTGTGCATTCTAAGCCATTTCAAGTCTGTGTTCACTCCCTGATGTGAAGCCTTTTATAAAAGACACCTTGCTCAGAATTGACCCACTTTGGACTCCTGCATTTTGTTTGTCTTCTACTAAAGACTGAGAAGCTACATTTTCATTTCATATTCCACATAAATGCTTTCAGAATAGCTTAAATCTGGAGCTGTCTGGAAACAAGAAAACTATTAGATGATTTCCCGGAATCGCTTCCTGCTCCTCAGCTTAAGGCGCAAGAGGCTCCATCACTCTGTACACACTAGTGTTTCTAAGATGGTATTGATGATTGCAGGCTCTCTGGCATGAACCCCTCTCCTGGATCTAACATTTGCTAGTCACTCCCCAGGTGGTGTTGTCACCTCTGCTCCGGTTTTCTGATCTCAGTTTGCCTCACTGAATTCGCCGATAAATAATGCACATAGCATATTATATGAGAGTGACTCAATATATGAATATTAACAATATTAAGGTCGATTTAAATCTATTGAGATTCAGGATCAGTTCAGATCAGTCATTCAGTCATGTCCAACTCCTTGCTACCCAATGGGCTGCAACACGTTAGGCTTCCCTGTCCATCACCAACTTTGAGAGGTTGCTCAAATTCTTGTCCATCAAGTCAGTGATGCCATTGAACCATCTCATGCTCTGCCGTCTCCTTCTCCTCTCCTAGCATCAGAGTCTTTTCCAATGAGTCAGTTCTTTGCATCAGGTGTCAAAGTGTTGGAGTTTCAGCTTCAGCATCAGTCCTTCCAAAGAACATTCAGGACCGATTTCTTTTATTATTGATGGTTTGATCTCCTTGCATCCAAGTGACTCTCAAGAGTCTTCTTCCAACAAGACAATTCAAAAACATCAATTCTTCAGTGCTCAGCTTTCTTTATGGTCCAACTCTCACATCCATGCATGACTACTGGAAAAACCATAGCTCTGATTAGACAGACCTTTGTCAGCAAAGTAATGTCTCTGCTTTTTAAGACACTGTCTAAGTTTGTCACAGCTTTTATTCCAGAGAGTAAGGGTCTTTTACTCTCATGGCTGCAGTTGCCAACTGCAGTGGTTTTGAAGCCCAAGAAAATAGTCTTTCACTGTTTCCCCTGTTTCCCCGTCTACTTGCCATGAAGTGATGGGACCAGATTACATGACCTTAACATTTTGAATGTTGAGTCTTAAGCCCGCTTTCTCACTCTACTCTTTCACCTTCATCAAGAGGCTCTTTAGTTCCTCTTTGCTTTACGCCACAAGGGTGGTGTCATCTGCATATCTGAGGTTATTGATATTTCTCCCAGCAAACTTCATTCCAGCTTGTGCCACATCCAGCCTGGCATTTCACATGATGTACTCTGCATATAAGTAAAATGAGGAGGGTGACAAAATACAGCCTTGATGTACTCCTCTCCCAATTTGGAAACAGTCTGTTGTTCCATGTCTGGTTCTAACAGTTGCTTCTTGAAATGCATACAGATTTCTTAGGAAGCAGATAAGGTGGTCTGGTATTCCCATCACTTGAAGGATTTTCCACAGATTCTTGTAATCCACACAGTCACAGGGTTTAGCATAGTCAATGAAACAGAAGCAGATGTTTTTCTGGAATTTTCCTGCTTTTTCTATGATCCAATGGATGTTGGAAATTTGATCTATGGTTCCTCTGCCTTTTCTAAATTCATCTTAAATATCTGGAAGTTCTTGGTTCATGTACTTTTGAAGCCTCACTTGGAGAATTTTGAGCATTACTTTGCTAGCGTGTGAGATGAGTGCAATTCTGCAGTAGTTTGAACATTCTTTGGCATTGCCTTTCTTTGGGATTGGAATGAAAACTGATCTTTTCCACTCTTGTGGCCACTGCTAAGTTTACAAAATTGCAGGCATATTGAGTGCAGCACTTTCACAGCATCATCTCTTAGGACTTGCAATAGCTAAGCTGGAATTCTGTTACATCCACTAGTTTTGTTCCTAGTGATACTTCCTAAGGCCCACTTGACTTTGCATTCCAGGATGTCTGGCTCTAGGTGAGTGATCACACTATTGGTGCTTATCTGGGTCATTAAGGTCTTTTTTGTGTATTCTTGCCACCTCTTCTTAATATCTTCTGCTTCTGTTAGGTACTTACCATTTCCATCCTTTATTGTGCCTATTTTTGCATGAAATTTTCCCTTGGTATCTCTAGTTTTCTTCAAGAGATCTCTAGTCTTTCCCTTCTATTGTTTACCTCTATTTCTTCACATTGATCACTTAGGAAGGCTTTCTTTTCTCTCCTTGCTATTCTTTGGAACTTTGCATTTAGATGGATACAACGTTCTTTTTCTTTTGCCTTTAGCTCCTCTTCTTTTCTCAGCTAATTGAAAGGCCTCTTCAGACAATCATTTTGCCTTTTTGCATTTCGGTTTCTTTAGATGGTTTTGACCACTGCCTCCTGTACAATGTCATGAACCTCCATTCATAGTTCTAGAGGTAGTCTGTCTATCAGATCTAATCCCTTGAATCTATTTGTCACTTCCACTATATAATCATAAGGGATTTCATTTAGGTCATACCCAATGGTCTAGTGGTTTTCCCCACTGTCTTCAATTTAAGAAGGAATTTTCCAATAGGGAGTTTCTGATCTAAGCCACAGTCATTTCCCTATCTTGTTTTGCAGACTGTTTAGAGCTTCTTCATCTTCGACTGCAAAGCATATAATCAATCTAATTTCGGTATTGACCATCTGGTAATGTCCATGTATAAAGTCGTCTCTTGTGTTGTTAGAAGAGGTTGTTTACTATGACCAGTGCATTCTCTCCGCACAACTCTGTTACCGTTTGATCTACTTTATTTGTATTCCAAGGCCAAATTTGCCTGTTATTCCAGGTATCTCTTGACTTCCTACTTTTGCATTACAGTTCTCTATAATGAAAGGACATATATTTTGGTGTTCATTCTAGAAGGTCTTGTAGGTCTTCATAGTACCATTCAACCTCAACTTCCTTGGCATTAGTGGTTAGGAGACAGGCTTTCATTACTGTGATATTGAATGGTTTGTCTTGGAAATGAACAGAGATCATTCTGGCATTTTTGAGATTGCATCCAAAACCACATTTCAGACTCTTTTGTTGACAATGAGGGATACTCCATTTCTTCTAAGGGATTCTTGCCCACAGTAGTAGATACAATTGTCATCTGAATTAGATTCGCCCATTACAGTACATTTTAGCTTGCTGATTCTTAAAATGTCAGTGTTCACTCTTGCCGTATCCTGTTGGACCACTTCCAATTTACCTTGATTCATGGACTTAGCATTCCATGTTCCTATGTAATATCTTTACAACTTCAGACTTTACTTTTATTACCAGTCACATTCACGATTGGATGCTGTTTTCACTTTGGCTCAGCCTCTTCATTCTTTCTGAAGCTATTTCTCCACTCTTCTCCAGTAACATAAATGAAGCACAAGCTGGAATCAAGATTTCTGGGAGAAATATCAATAACCTCAGATATGCAGATGACACCACACTTATGGCAGAAAGCAAAGAACTAAAGAGCATCTTGATGAAAGTGAAAGAGGAGCATGAAAAAGCTGGCTTAAAACTCAACATTCAGAAAACGAAGATCATGGCATCTGGTCCCATCACTTCATGCAAATAAACAGGGAAAAAATGGAAACAGTGAGAGACTTTATTTTCTTGGGCTCCAAAATCACTGCAGATGGTGACTGCACCCATGAAATTCAAAGACATTTGATCCTTGGAAGAAAAGGTATGACCAACCTAGACAGAATATTAAAAAGCAGAGACATTACTTTGCCAACAAAGGTCCATCTAGTCAAAGTTATGATTTTTCCAGAAGTCATGTATGGATGTGAGAGTTGGACTACAAAGAAAGCTGAACACAAAAGAATTGATGCTTTTGAACTGTGGTGTTGGAGAAGACTCTTGAAAGTCCCTTGGACATCAAGGAGATCCAAACAGTCCATTCTAAAGGAGATCAGTCCTGGGTGTTCATTGAAAGGACTGGTGCTGAAGCTGAAACTCCAGTACTTTGGCCACCTGATGTGAAGAACTGACTCATTGCAAAAGACCCTCATGCTGGGAAAGATTGAAGGCAGAAAGAGAAGGGGATGACAGAAGATGACTTGGTTGGATGGCATCACCAACTCAATGGACATGAGTTTGGGTAAGCTCCGGGAGTTGATGTTGGACAGGAAAGCCTGGCATGCTGCTGTCCATGGGGTCGCAAAGAGTCGGATACAACTGAGTGGCTGAATTGAACTGAACTGAACCCACGTGATGAGTTCATCTTTCAGTGTCATATCTGTTTGCCTTTTTGTATTGTTCATGGGTTTCTCAAGGCAATAATACAGAAGTGGCTTGCCACTCCCTTCTCCAGTTTTGTCAGAACACACCACCATGATCTGTCTGTCTTGTGTGGCCCTATACATCAAGGCTTATAGTTTCATTGAATTAGATAAAGCTGTGATCCATGTGATCAGTTTGGTTGATTTTCTGTGATTTCGGTTTTCATTCTGTCTACCCTCTGATGGACAAGGATAAGAGGATTGTGAAAGCTTCCTGATGGGAGGGACTGGCTGTGGGGGAGTCTGAGTCTTGCTCTGATGGGCAGGACCATGCTCAGTAAATATTTAATCCAGTTTTCTGTGGTTGGGTGGATCCGCCTGGGGCCAAACTAAGGGTAATGGCAGTGATGGAAACCTCCTTCAAAAGGACTTATGCCAGGTAACCAAATCTCCCAGAACTGTTATATTCAGTGCCCCTGAGATTCAGGATGATAATCACTTAATAAGGTGGGCTGATATAGTTCATAGACATATAGTTAAATTTTTTGCAAGGTTCTTCTGCAAAAAGAAGTAATTTACTGATCATCTCTAGATATCAAGACCTGCTGCCTTTGTTGCAAGGAGGAAGCCAATTCTGAATCCATGGGAAACTATTTCTTTGATTTGCTCTTCCTTGCTTTTATTTTTATAATCATACTCAATGGCTTGCTGGAGGACCCTGCCCCTCTGCTTGACTGTAAACTAAGTACTTTTGTTCAGCTCCTGGAGAAATAGTTTGTCCCTGCTCAACTGTGAATGAACACACCCCTTCCAAAGGCAGACCATTCCCAGGAGATGTTTTGCAAGACTGAAGACCCTTTCACTTTACTTCCCACTACCTCTCCCTCTCTATCCTGCCTTTTGACTTTAGTACCTCATTGCTTCTTTCTCTCTGATCTATAAAACAACCTGGCATCAGACCCCAATAAGATGATTATTTTGAGGTACTAGTCTGCCATCTTCTCAGTCAGCTGCTTTCCGAATGAAGTCTCTTCCTGGCCTCAACACCTCATCGCTCAGATTCACTGGCCTATTGTGAAGAGCAAGTGTGGACTCAGTAACACCCTGTTTGTAAAACTGAGGAAAATTGTAGTTACTACTTCATAGGCTTATTTTGAGAATCAGCATGTAAGTTGTATGTGAAGTGCTTGCTCTGGTATATAGGAAGTATGCAAAAATACAAATAATATAATAATTGATGTTCAATTACCTGTGCCTGGAAAGGTTTAAGAACACTGTGAGGAAGTAAGATATTGAATTCAGACACTGCTTCCACTAACCTCAACTTCAAACACCAAGCAGCTGCCTGGGGCAAGATGCTCCACCAGGAAGGAGGCCCAGAAGCTCAGAATTAATAGAAAAGAATTGGAAGTCAAAACCAAAACAAGGCCCCAGGCTACCTGACTGACCTTTGATTTTCTTAGTTTCTACTCATCTCAACTTTTCTAGCTACATAATATACTTCATAGGGCTAGAGAAGCAATGTAACCAAAATATTTGGAGACATATCATACTCCTTCATTCTTAGAACACAGCACTAGTTTAATATACTAATTATTAAATTTTTTTTGGGGGGGGAAGATATTTTATACATTAGATATAATTATTAATTAAAGTATAAATTGATTTCAGAAATATAAGAAATTAAGAAATTAAGTATGTTTTTCTGAATCAAGGAAATAAACACAGTAAATTCTAAATTAGTTCTCATACTCTGAGATCCATCCTTCTCACCAGTTCTTGTTCACTCTATCACAATTTGTTATAGAATTTATATTGGTTTCTAAGGAAATAAACTGTGCATGATGATTGGCCAAGCATGATGTCCAGAAAGATGGGATAAGGCTTGGATCAGAAGCTCAGTGAAGGAGGTGAGAAAACAAAAACTCAGAACCAGGTGGGATTTGGATTTCCAAAATCCATACATGTGTACACTCAAGTGACATGAGTACCAAGAATGGGATTTTGGGGTTACTACTGATAAAATAAAATTCATATTTTATGGCAAGATTTAAAAAATTGACCAAGTTTTTCTTTGCCCATCTGGGCCTCCTCCCTTCCCTTTAGTGTGTGTGTTGTTCATCTCCATTAATCAAACCACCTTAGGAGACATCTTTCCTTCTCAGTCTTGTAAGGAACCACAGTAACCCATGACCAGCTGTTCACTTTGTGAGTATAGATCTGGATTGTGTAAGCTGTCAAAAATACATTGGGAGAACAAGATGGCAGAGGAGTAGGTGGACATGGAGTACATCTCTCTCCGCAGATACATCAAGAATACACCTTCAGACACAGAAGTGCATGCAGAACACCAGCTGAGAGTGGACAGGAGTACCTGACCAGTGGAAAAGAATATATCAGTTCAGTTCAGTCACTCAGTCCTGTCCGACCCCATGGACTGCAGCACGTCAGGCCTCCCTGTCCATCACCAGCTCCTGGGGTTTACTCAAACTCATGTCCATTAAGTTGGTGATGCCATCCACTCATATCATCCTTTGTCATCCCCTTCTGCTCCTGCCTTCAATCTTTCCCAGCATCAGGGGCTTTTCAAATCAGGTGGGCAAAGTATTAGAACCATGCAAAACTCGGTAGGACAAAGGAAACAGGAGTGTTAGTAGGACTGGACCTGCCCTCAGCGGGTAGGGGAACCGATGCAGCGGTCTGATCCCCACAGCGAGGCAACTGTCTGAGTCAGAGGAGAAACATTTAAGGCTGAGAGTGAAACAGCTAATCTGTGGCAGCCTAAATGAAATGAGAATCAGACAGTCCTTGCCACAGCCATACATTTGCCAAACAGGAACATGGGTGTCCCAGAAGGGGCAGAGGCTGGGAAGTGGAGTTTAGGGATTGTGGAGCAATCCCAGTGCGAGGGCTGCTATTGACTACAGAGGGACGGATGTGAGGGAGGAGATTGTGGTGAGAAATGCCTCTAGAGGAAAGCCAGGCAGCATGGAAACAAGGTGATACTGCTGAGTCATGCATAGAGGGTGGAGCCGTCACCATGACCTCTCTCTCTCTCTCTCTCTCCACAGGCCAGCATCGGCAGCTGAGCAATAGAGAGGCTGGTCCATCAACTGCCTGTGCACCGAACTACAGAGTAGGACCACACCCAGGGTGCTCCTTTAAGTGCCTGATGCGCTGATCTACAGAGTAGGACGCCAGTCAGGGGGCCCCCTCTATGTACCTGATGCACCGAACAATAGAGAAGGACCCCAGGCAAGGGATCCTTCTAAGTGCCTGAAGGGGTAAAGCTACGGAGAAAGACTGGCCAAAGAGGCCTTCTGATCACCAGCTACAAAGAGGCTTGGAAAAAGACTCTGATAGGGCCATAACTCCTGCCATGGAAACAGTCCATGTCCCTGAACACTTGGCACCACCAGGGTCCCCGCAGCCAAGCAGCTGCACCACCTTCATGCTCAACTCTCACTGGGGCAGAGCTGCCACAGGCAGAAAAAATAAAATAAAATAAAATAAAAATAACGTCTTGTGTTTATGCACACAGGGTCACTTCTGTCCTGTCCGACTCTTTGTGACCTTGTAGACTGCAGCCTGCCAGGCTTCTCTGTCAGAGAAGGGGTTCTCCAGGCAAGAATACTGGAGTGTATTGGCCAATACTGATTGTCATACCCTTCTAAAGCACTATATTTCCTACTACCCTAGCCACCAATCCCCTTGAGTACCTGGTACTGCCAGAACCCCTGCGACCCAAGCAGCTGCACCACTTCCACACCTGGCCCTCACTGGGGCAGACCCAAGCCCTCCAGGGCAGCCTTAGGAGTTCAACCCCAGTGGATGACCCACATGTAGAGGTGGAAATAAAACCACAATTGAAACCCAGGGGCAGGGTGGCTAAGGAAGAAGACCCCAAACCTTCCCACCAGCTGCACAAGCTGCAGAGTAAATCCATATGATCAACTAAGCAGGCTCTGTGTCTATGGAATATATAAAAGGCCATTGAGAGGTCCCACAAAAGAAAATGCACTAGTTCTGATAGCTGTGGATATCGGAGGCAAGACCACACAGGAGTAGAACTAGATTAGAAACTGAGCAACCCTCACAGCAGATCCAGAGATCAGTACAGTGTTGAAGGGCATCCTGCAGAGATAAGTTGGACTGTGATTCCCAGAGCGGGAAAGGACTCTGACAGCAATGAGTCCAGAAAAACATGTATTATTCTTATTTTTTGACTTGTTCTGTAGATTCTTTTGGATTTTTTTCTTTTCCTTTTTTCCTTCCTCTGTTGTAGTTGTCGATTTTATTGACACTAAGAAATCCAATTAAGCTTTTGAGCTTCTTTTTTTTTCTTCTTCTTCAGTCGCATTTTTTATTGTTGTCATAAACCTCTGCCTCTACCTTGGGTTTTTGCAGTTCTGTGGAGTTTCCCTTTTCTTTTCCTCTCTCTCTTTTTTTAATTTGAATTTTTAATGTTTTAAACCTATTATTATTTTTCTACATTTACTCCTTCATTTGCTTTCCCTATTGTTCTTTTCCCCTTGCAGTTAATCTTTAATATATATATAAATCTGCTTTATCTATCTCTATTTAACTTTGCATATCTATTCTTTCTTTTCTTTCTCTTCCTTCCTCTCAACATATGTTAGTTTTATTTTCATTGCTTTATTCCCCAATTGGCACCTTGCTTTAGTTTAGTTTCCTAGTTTGTGCTCTAATTAATTTGGGTCTGATAGATGTAATTTTTGGCTTCCTTTGCTCACCAGGTTAATCTACTGTATGTAATTTTTGTTGGACTGTTTTGATTTTGCTTTTGGACGTATATTTATATGTGTATATTCAGTCACACTTAGTATTGTTGTTACAAACTTCTGTCTCTACATTGGCCTTTTGCAGTTCCATGGAGTTTTCTTTTTTTTCCCCTTTTTTCTTTCTTCTTCCATTTTTTTCTCTTTTCTCTTTTTTATAATTTTAATTTTTAAACCTATTTATTTTTTCTACATTTATTCCTTTGTTTGCCTTTCCTACTGTTCTTTGCCCCTTGCAGTTAAACTTTAATGTATATAAATCTTTTTCTTTCTTTTCTTTCTTTCCTTTCCTCTCAATATATCTGTTAGTTTTGTTTTCATTGTTTTACTCCCCACTTGGCACCTTGCTTTAGCTTTGTTTTCCAGTTTGTACTTAAGTTAGTTTTGCTCTCAACAGGTAAATATAATTTTTTTTAAATTTCCTTTGTTCACTGGATCAATCTACTGTACTTTTGTTGGATTGTTTTCACTTTGCTCATGAATGTATAGATGTATGTGTATATTCCATTATTTTAATTATTATTTGCCTGATTTTATAACTGTCATTTGGTTCCTTATTTTTGGGTATTTGTTTTATTCTCCCTTAATGTCATAACAAACCACTTGTGGAATATTTGATCCTAGCCAGAGATCAAACCCTGAGCCTTTGGAGTGAGAGCACTGACTCCAAGACCTTAGACTACCAGAGAACTAATCATAGGGTGTTTCAAATAGTGAAAACTCACACAAAGGAAACCACTTGAATATAAGACCCAGCATCACCCAACCAACTGTGGCACCTTGTGCAGGATGCCACATGTAAACAACAAACAAAAGAAAAATACAAACCCAATCATCAGCAGACAGGATTACCACCTCACTCAGCCTTACCCATCAGAGGAAAAACAAACAAACAGAACCTCAGCACAAATTTGACCCTATATGAACCTCACAAAACCACTGGACCAACCCTAGGAAAGAAGAAACCAAAAGGAAGAAAGAATTCAAGGAGAGAATTAAACTTTCCTTGAAGCCTGGGAAAAGGAGACCAAAAACACAATAACTTAAAAAAAAAAGAAAAAGAAAGGCAGAGAAATACTACACAAATGAAGGAACATACTAGAAACACAGAAATCCAAATAAATGAAGAGGAAATAGGCAAACTACCTGACAAAGAATTCAGAATAATGATAGTAAAGATGATCAAAAAACTTGAAAACAAAATGAAGAAAATGCAAGAATCAATTAACAAAGACCTAGAAGAATTAAAGAATAAGCCTTCAGAGACAAACAACACAATTACTGAAATTAAAAATAGTCTAGAAGAAATAAATAGCTGAATATCTGAAGCAGAAGAATGAATCAGTGAGCTGGAAGATAAAGTGGTAGAAATAACTTCTGAAGAGCAGAATAAAGTAAAAAGAATGAAAAGAGCTGAGGATAGTCTCAGAGACCTCTGGGGCCATATCAAACACAACAACATTCGAATTATAGGGGTCCCAGAAGAAGACAAGAAAAAGAAAGTTTATGAGAAAATTTTTGAAGAGATTATAGTTGAAAATTTCTTCAACATGGAAAAGGAAATAGCCAAACAAGTCCAAGAGGCACAAAGAGTCCCATACAGGATAAACCCAAGGAGAAATACACTGAGACACATACTAATCAATCAAACAAAGACTAAACACAAATAAAGAATATTAACAGCAGCAAGGGAGAAGCAACAAGTAACATATAAGGGAAACCCCATATGCTTAACAGCTGATCTTTCAGCAGAAACTCTGCAGGCCAGAAGGGAATGGCAGGATATTTAAAGTACGGAAAGGGAAAAATCTACAACCAAGATTACTGTACCCAGCAAGGATCTCATTCAGAATTGATGGAGAAATAAAAAGCTTTTCAGATAAGCAAAAATTAAGAGAATTTAGTACCACCAAACCAGCTTTACAACAAATGTTAAAGGGACTTATATAGTCAACAAATGCAACAGAAAAAAAAAAAAAAATCTACAAAATCAACCCCAAACAATTAGAAAATTGCAATAGGAACATATATATCAGTAATTACTTTAAATGTAAATGGATTAAATGCTCCAACCAAAAGACACAGACTGGCTGAAAACAAAAACAAGACCCATATATATGCTGTCTACAAGAAACTCACTTCAGACCTAAAGACACATATAGACTGAAAGTGAGAGGATGGAAAAATATATTCCATGCAAATGAGAAGCAAAAGAAAGCTGGAGTAGTAATCTTCATATCACACAAAATAGACCTTAAAATAAAGAAGATTACAATAGATAAGGAAGGACACTACATAATGATAAAGGAATCAATGCAAGAGGAAGACATAACAATTGTAAATATTTATACACCCAACATAGAAACACCTCAATACATAAGACAAACACTAACAGACATAAAAGGAGAAATTGACAGTAACACAATCATAGTAGGAGACTTTAACACCCCACTCACACCAATGGACAGATCATCAAAACAGAAAATAAATAAGGAAACATGAGTCTTAAATGATACATTAAATGAGATGGATCTCATTGATGTCTTCAGAATATTCCTTCCAAATGCAGAAGAATACACCTGCTTCTCAAGTGAACATGGAACATTCTCCAGGATAGACCATATCTTAGGTCACAACTCAGACCTCAGTAAATTTAAGAAAGTTGTAATTTTATCAAGCATCTTCTCTGACTACAATGTTGTGAGACTAGATATAAATTACAAGAAAAAAAAAAAACTGTAAGAAACACAAACACATGGAGATTAAACAACACGTTTCTAAATAACCAACAAGTTATTGAAGAAATCAAAAGGAAAATAAAAAAAAAATTCTAGAAACAAATGACAATAAAAACATGACAACTCAAAACCTGTGTGATGCAGCAAAAGCAGTTCTAAGAGGGAAGTTTATAGCAATACAATCCTACCTCAAGAAACAAGAAAAACATCAAATAGACAAGCTAACTTTACACTTAAAGCAACTGGAAAAAGAAGAAAAAAACTCCAAAATTAGTAGAGGAAAAAAAATCATATAGATCTGAGCAGAAATAATTGAAATAGAAGTGAAAGAAACAATAGTAAAGATTAATAAAACTAAAAGCTTGTTCTTTGAGAAGATAAACAAAATTGACAAGCCCTTAGACAACTCATCATGATAAAAAGAGAGAAGAATCAAATCAACAAAATTAGAAACAAAAAAGGGGAGGTTACAACAGACAATGAAGAAATACCAAGGATTATAACAGACTATTATGAACAACTATATGGCAATAAAATAGATAACCTGGAAGAAATGGACAGATTCTTAGAAAAGTTCAATCCTCCAAGACTGAACTTGGAAGAAATAGAAATTATGAACAGTCCAATTACAAGCACTGAAATCGAAGCTGTGATGAAAAATCTCCCAAAAAACAAAATCCCAGGACCAGATGGCTTCAGAGGAGAATTCTATAAAACATTTAGAGAAGATCTAATTTCTATCCTTCTAAAATTCTTTCAAAAATTTGCAGAGGAAGGAACACTTCCAAACTCATTCTACAAGGTCACCATCACCCTGACACCAAAACCAGACAAAGATAAAACACACAAAAAAGAAAACTACAGGCCAATGTCACTGATGAACATAGATGCAAAAATCTGCAACAAAATTTTAGCTAACAATTCAGCAACACATCAAAAAGCTTACATACCATGATCAAGTTGGGTTTATTCCAGGGATGCAAGGATTCTTCAATATACAGAAATCAATCAATATGATATACCATATCAAAAATTGAAAGGTAAAAACCTTATGATCATCTCAATAGATGCAGAAAAAGTATTTGACAAAACTCAGCACCCATTTATGATTACAACTCTTCAAAAAATGGGCATAGAAGGAACATACCTCAACATAGTAAAGGCCATATATGACAAGCCTACAGCAAAACTTATTCTCAATGGTGAAAAACTGAAAGCATTCCCCCTAAGATCAGGAACAAGACAAGGGTGTCCACTTTCACCACTATTATTCATTTTAGTTCTGGAAGTCCTAGCTACAGCAATCAGAGAAGAAAAAGAAATAAAATGCATCTAGATCAGAAAAGAAGAAGCAGAGTTCTCACTGTTTGCAGATGACATGATACTGTTCATAGAAAACCCTAAAGGTAGTATCAGAAAATTCCTAGAACTAATCAGTGAATTTAGCAAAGTTGCAGGATACAAAATCAATACACTGAAATTATTTGCATTTTTATATACTAACAATGAAAAATCAGAAAGAGCAATTAAGGAATCAATCCCATTTACCATTTCAACAAACAGAATTAAATATCTAGGAATAAACTTACCTAAGGAGACAAAAGACCTGTACACAGAAAATTATAAGGCACTAATGAAATAAATCAAAGATGGCATAAACAGATGGAGAAATATTCCATGTTAATGAGTAGGAAGAATGACTATACTGCCAAATACAATCTACAGATTTAACGAAATCCATATCAAATTACCAATGACATTTTTCACACTACTAGAACAAAAAATTTCACAATTCATATAGAAACACAAAAGACCCAGAATAGCCAAAGCAGTCTTGAAAAAGAAGAAGAGAGCTGGAGGAATCAAGCTTCCTGACTTCAGGTTATACTACAGAACTACAGTCATCAATACAGTATGGTACTGACACAAAAACAGAAATATAGACCAATGGAACAAGATAGAAAGCCCAGAAATAAACCCATAAACCTATGGCTACCTTATTTTTGAAAAAGGAGGCAAGAATATACAATGGGTCAAAGACAGCCTCTTCAGTAAATGGCACTGGGAAAACTGGACAGCTACATGTAAAATAATGAAATAAGAACACTTCCTAACAGCATAAACAAAGATAAACTCAAAATGGATTAAAGACCTAAATGTAAGACCAGAAACTATAAAACTCTTAGAGGAAAACATAGTCGGAAAACTCGATGATATAAATCAAAGCAAGATCCTTTATGACCCACCTCCTAGAACAATGGAAATAAAAACAAAAGTAAACAAGTAGTACCTGATTAAACTTAAAAGCTTTTGCACTGCAAAGGAAAGTATAAGCAAAGGTGAAAAGACAACCCTCAAAATGGGAGAAAATAATAGCAAATGAAAAAACTGACAAAGGATTAATTTACAAAATATACAAGCAGCTCATACAACTCAATGCCAGAGAAACAAATAACCCAGTCAAAAAATGAGGAAAAGACCTATACAGACATTTCTCCAAAGAAGACATGCAGATAGCTAACAAACACCTGCAAAGATACTCAACAACACTCATTAGTAGAGAAATACAAATCAAAACTACAATGAAATATCACCTCACACTGGTCAGAATGGCCATCATCAAAAAGTCTACAAACAATAAATGCTGGAAATGGTGTGGAGAAAAGGGAACACTCTTGCACTGTTGATGGGAATGTAAATAGATACAGCTACTATGGAAGACAGTATGGAGATTCATTAAAATCTAGGAATAACAGCACCATATGACGCAGCATTACCACTCCTAGGCATATACCCTGAGGAAACCAAAATTGAAAGAGACACATGTATCCCATTGTTCATTGCAGCACTATTTACAATAGCTAGAACATGGAACCAATCAGATGTCCATCAACAGATGAATGGATAAAGAAGTTGTGGTATATATACACAGTGGAATATGACTCAGCCATAAAAAGGAACACATTTGAGTCAGTTCTAATGAAGTGGATGAACCTAGAACCTATTATACAGAGTGAAGTGAGTCATAAAGAGAAAGACAAATACCATATTCTAACACATATATATGGAATCTAAAAAAATGGAACTGAAGAATTTATTTACAGAGAAACAATGGAGAAACAAACATAGAGAATAGACTTATGGACATGGGGAGAAGGGAGGAGAGATTGAGATGTATGGAAAGAGTAACATGGAAACTTACATTACTGTATGTAAAATAGATAGCCAACTGGAATTTGCATACTGTATGGCTCAGGAAACTAAATCAGGGTCTCTGTATCAATCTAGAGGGGTGGGATGGGGAGGGAGAAGGGAGGGAGTTTCAAAAGGAAGGGGATATATGTATATCTATGGCTGATTCATGTTGTGGTTTGACAGAAAACAACATAATTCTGTAAAGCAATTATCCTTCCATAAAAAAATAAACAAATTAAAAGCCTAAAAAAAAAAAAGAATTTTCCGTAGTTTTTTGTGATCCACACAAAGGCTTTGACATAGTCAATAAAGCAGAAGTAGATGTTTAAAAAAATACATCATTGATGAACAAATCTTTGTTTCAAAAACTTATATAATTGTCCTTTGATCTCGAATGAGTAGAACAGTCCTCAGAACTTTCTAAAAGATATCTCTCAGGTTGGCTCAAATAAAATTTTCCATTTCTTTCTTAGGTGGACTATTGATTTGAGCCACATCACTATGCCAACAGTGACTAACACATACACACACACACACACACACACACAAAGAGTTTGACAATAAAGGTCCTTATAGTCAAAGCAATGGTTTTTCCAATGGTCATGTACAGGTGTGAGAGTTGGACCATAAACAAGGCTCAGCACCAAAGAATTAATGCTTTTGAACTGTGGTGCTGGAGAAGACTCTAAGACCCATGGACAGCAAGGAGATCAAACCAGTCAACCTTAATAGAAATCAATCCTGAATATTCATTGGAAGGACTGATGCTGAAGCTGAAGCTCCCATACTTTGGTCACCTGATTGGAAGAGCTAACTCATTGGAAAAGACCCTGATGCTGGGAAAGATCAAGGGCAAGAAGAGAAGGGGGCGATGGAAGATGAGATTCTTGGATGGCACCATTGATTCAATAGACTTGAGTTTGAGCAAACTCTTGGAAAAAATGAAGTACAGGGAAGTCTGGCATGCTGCAGTTTATGAGATTGCAAAGATTCAGACACAGCTTAGCAACTGAAGAGCAACAAATACTTAAGCCAAGGGGCTCAAATATTATTTTACGCACCCATTCTCTATTCACAATGCATAAAGTATGGGTAACAGTCAAGAGAATAGTAAGGGTGGCAATGTAATGAGCTGGCTCATAGAATAATGAGTTTTGGAGTAAGATCAGAGGACTAGGAAGAATAATTATAACTAGTTACTTTAGCATTAGTGTTGTGGTCAGGTTTAGACTTGGGCTTTTAGGAATTTCAGAATTACAATTTGGAAAGGAGCTGGCACCCAAGTATAAGACCAGCCAAATCTCTGTACCTGAAGAACACAGATTCAGCTGTCTTAGGGAGAAAAGGGTCACTTAGATAGGGGGTATCATAGGCATAACCACAAAGGAACAGGATAATGATATCTTTGGGAGGATGAACTTAGCTCCTTTCCCTTCCAGTGGTCATTTCTTTGCTTTGCCCTTATACTGGAATGTCTACGTCATCTATAAGCATCTCAATAGCTGTCTCTTCCCTGTACATATCACTGAAATAACTATACTATGAGTATTTTTAATTTAAATCTGGCCTCTTCAGGCCATCAGGAAATCCGGATGGATCTCTAAGGAGATCTAGACAACCCCTGACCTTGAGGAAAAAGGAAAACTTTGCTCTCAGTTTAGAGAGTCCTTCTATCCCTCTGAAAAGTCTTCATGACTTCTTTATTTCAGATATTTTCCTTGCATCATGCAAATGGATCAGAGGAGCACAACAGCACTTGAACATCAATCTCATTAATACTCAGAACAATGTTATAAAATTCCCATTGCAAAATAAAGGTAGAACAAAAAAAGTATCAATTAATATAAAGATGTCTTGTGTCACTTTATCATTAGCCTTAAAAATGTTGTTCTAGTCATGCTGCTGCTACTGCTGCTAAGTCGCTTCAATCTTGTCCGACTCTGTGCGACCCCATAGACGGCAGCCCACCAGGCTCCCCCTTCCCTGGGATTCTCCAGGCAAGAACACTGGAGTGGGTTGCCATTTCCTTCTCCAATGCATGAAAGTGAAAAGTGAAAGTGAAGTCGTTCAGTCGTGTCCAACTCTAGCGACCCCATGGACTGCAGCCTACCAGGCTCCTCTGTCCATGGGATTTTCTAGGAAAAAGTACTGGAGTGGGATGCCATTGCCTTCTTCATGTTCTAGTCATAATATTTCACAATAATACATTTAATAAATTAAAAAAACATTTAAAACCTAAAAATAAAATTATGCTCTCATAATGATATATTTTATGAGCATGTGTGAGAAAAACAGTATATGAAAATACAGTGTCACATATGCCATAGTAGCAGTATGTATGGGGGTATTCAGGAAATTCAGAAGAGAATAAACTCAACTCAGGCAGAGAATCAAGAAATGTTGCACAAGGCAGGTGATCTGATCTAGGATTACTGTCTTGAAAACTGACTAGAAATTATCCATGATAAGATTCTAGGCAGAAGAAACAATATAAGAAAAGTCAAAAGAATATGTAGAAATGTGCGTCTGTGTGTGTGGTAGGTGAAGAGGATGCATGTGTGTGTTTGTGTGTGTGAGAATTCCACTATCCCCCTTGCTTCTGAAGTCAGTGCAATCAATTATATATACTACCTGATAAATGAGTATAAGTTTCACATTTTTTCTGTACAGTGGTCTTGCACTTTAAGCCTAACTTCCAGCTATAGAATCAAGTTTTTGTTCTTCAATAAAGGAATCTCCACTACCATGTCACAGGGATGCCATATATTTAGTGGGAAATTTTAAAATAGACCTTAGAGAGTCACCTCCTATGTATGCAAGCAGGCCTATTCTTAGCTTTGGCAATAATGCCAGCTCCCAAGATGGTACACAGCTAGGAGGCTATTTCTTGCTGCAGTGAGAACATCCAGTATTTACCAACCATGTGGTTCCTCCCCTATCCTGGCCAGGCTCCAGGTTATTTCCATCTGTGAGACTTACTACTTGTGATATAATTGGGTCATACCACACCATGTATGATACTTCTGGGGATCAAGCCAATTTCTTTCTATCCCCAACCCATTCACTGCTCAGTGGGTCAGTAAGCATTATGGTAAGTGACAAGAAGTGCAGCCAAGCAACAGTGAGGTGAGGGGCACTGTGGCAAACCTGAATTTCAACTTCCAGGTGTCCATGGCCTCCAGACCTATAGGCTAATCCTGCTTGGCAACATTTTTTGTCTTTATTTTTCATCAAATAATATCACCCTCTAAGTTGTGCAAGGAAGCAGTCACAAATTGTGTTAGTAATGGTGCAAGACAGAATGCAGTTCCAGACATGAAATCTCTAAATACTAGCCCTCATGGTGTGAGGATTGACTGTCACTTTGGAGAATCCAATAATCTCTGCCCTTGTGCTTCTTCATCAAGCAAATAAGGATTCTCACTGCAAGGAATACCTAGCTATGAGAGAGATAAAAATATATTCAAAACTTTAAAACATTAAATAATATTGAATTAAGCCAGGTAGTTGTTCATCCAGAACATTAGTTAACACCACTGAGAGCAAGCAGGCATATTTTCCAAGGCAAGTAGGTCAAATGCAGTTATCACACTTTTCTATCCATGTACTATACGCTGCCTAATTTAGAAGGGCATCTGGGATCAGAGAAGTTAAGTTCTCACCACTGAATATTAAATATTCATGAGAGCCTATCATGCACAATGTGCTGTACTATATTTTTATTAATTTTAGTGATTTGTTCAAGGTCAGAGAGCTGGTTAGTGTAAGGCTACATTAGCCGACCTTACTCCCAGCTGCATTATCTATCATTCCATTCTATCACATGTTCTGGAATCCATTGTTTTCAATTGGGCAAATAGAAGAATTTATGTGCTTTAGGTTCACAACTGTTTCATCTGAGGTTCTATCTACATAAAGCACTTAGATTTTTTCCAGAAATATTTAATTTGGTTTTGCTTAATTTATGAAAGAAAATATATATTAGTGACACCAGGACTTTAAAGAAGAGGAAAAAAAAAAAGAATATCTTGGAAAGACAAGTAAATTCCTAAGTAAAAGCAGTAGGAGCAAAGAGAGCATGAGATTCCAACACAATCGACACATAAATAATTCTACAATTATTTGCAGTTTTAAGGTTCACTGGCTGTGATTCTTAAGAAAAGGAAGTCAGATCAGCAACATGAACCAAATGATCATCTGCCACTCTAGTCTTAATCACTGCTGCCCATTGCTGGATACTCTTTCCAGGCTATATCCACTTAACTGTGGCCCTGACCAC
The DNA here is from genome assembly GCF_029378745.1 of Bos indicus. Taxonomy (NCBI): domain Eukaryota; kingdom Metazoa; phylum Chordata; class Mammalia; order Artiodactyla; family Bovidae; genus Bos; species Bos indicus. Next base: position 13,834,466 of record NC_091783.1, read on the forward strand.
ATGGACATGAAATAAAGAAAGAAAAAGAAATTTGGCTCTTATCACAGAATATGTCATGCTGATTTATTAACCTCAAATATAGCTTAATCTGCATAAAAATAGAACCTTACAAACTGACTGGGATTAATAATTCTAGTTCAAGCTCTAATTCCTTCTGGTAGTCTTACTTAAATGTGCTTGTTTGTGGCTCAGATGGTAAAGAACCTGCCTGCATTGCAGGAGATCCAGGTTTGATCACTAGAGACGCAGGTTAGATCCCAGGGTCAGGAAGATCCCTTGGAGAAGGAAATGGCAATCCACTCCAGTATTCTTGCCTAGAGAATTCCAAGGACAGAGGATCCTTGTGGGCTACAGTTCATGGGGTCACTACAGTCCTTAGGGTTTCTACAGTCCATGGGGTTTCAAACAGTCCAACACGACTGAGTGACTACACTTTCATTTTTCACTTTCAGTCTCATTTAAATAGGTCATTCATCACTGTGACCTCTTTTGATAATCATCTTACTGTAATACTGAATTTTATGTTAATTCTGTTATAATTTAGCCAATGTTTATTTGCAAAATAATCACTAAGGAATTAGCTCTGCTCCCCTCCCCAAGATGGGTCCTTACCAACATTCTCCTGAAGGCCCACACAATTGAAAATAGTCTATTCCTTTATCTGCTAAAATGTATTGTTCAAGAATCATTGTGCTTGAGAAGGACAGAGCATAAGGAAAAGGAGACATTATCATAGACACTTTACCTGGATTGTGAGGTAGATCACTCATTTTGAGCCAATCAAGACATAAAATATGGCTCAATGACAAAAATCCAGGTCAGTTGGCACACATTAGTTGATTTCTATTTGTGCTAGGATCTGGCAAGTTCACTTATGGTATTATTTCTTATTAACCAGAACATGCCCGATTGTGTTGCTGTTGTTCAGTTGCTAAGTCATGTCCAACTCTGTGCGACCCCATGAACTGTACCACATCAGGTTTCCTTGTCCTTCACTACCTCCTGGAATTTGTTCAAACTCACGCCCACTGAGTCAGTGATGTCATCCAATCATCTCATTCTCTGTCACCTCCTTCTCCTCAGTCTTTCCCAGCATCAGGGTCTTTTCCAATGCATCGATTCTTCCCACCTGATAATGACTGGAGCTTCAGCTTCACCATTAGTCCTTCCAGTGAATATTCAGGGTAGATTTCCTTTAGCATTGACAACAAACTGGAAAATTCTTAAAGAGGAACATTATGAATTCTAATAAATTCAGTCTAATTCATTACAATGTAACATATTAATGATTCAAGGACCTCTGAAAGGTACACTTAGTGCACAGGGGCAGATGTATAGGAGACAGATGTGTAAGTGTGTGTGTGTGTGAATGTGTATGTACTTGATCACACATAGTTCCATGGACAGTCAGAGAAACAAGAGAGTGCTCTGTCTGGCAAAGACCAAGAATATAAGATTAAAACTGTCCTTCTGGGAAAGAATAACATAGGTACAGAGGTGGTTTTTCTCTTTCCCATTTCTGATATATCTCAAAGTGGATTGGCCATTGCTACCTGAAGGCTACCTGAAGAATCTGGATCTGATAAATGAGCTAGTATGTCATAGGTGTCCTGAGCAAACATCCTGATGAGATGATCTCAACATTTGTGTCAAGATAGATTATAAGTAATATTGTTCCACACTTAGTTATAGTTCCTCTTTCTTTAGGTAATCTCCTTAGGTAATATACCCATGATTGATAATAAAATTAGCTATTTTAGAATTTAGACTTCTATTAAAGATTATCTAATTCAGCTCTAGATAAGACAGAGTTTCCCATAAGAATAAGTCATTTGCTCACAAGTTGTAGATAAAAAGGTGAGCAGTAACAGGGGCCAGGCCAGAATCCATATCTTTTGATTCCTGTCTCACTGCTGTGTGTATGTGTGTGCTCATGGTGTGTGTGTGTGTGCATGTGTGTGCTTAGTTGCTCAGTCATGTCTGATTCTTTGCAACCCCATGGACTGTAGCCCAGCAGGCTCCTCTGTCCATGGGGATTCTCCAGGCAAGAATACTGGAGTGGGTTGCCATCCCCTCCTGCAGAGGATCTTCCCAACCCAGGAGTCAAACCCAGGTCTTCTTCACTTCAGGTGGAATTTTACCATCTGAGACTCCAGGGAAGTCCTGTCTCACTGCAACTTCCAACTTTAATGTCTCTGATATGCTATGTCCAACATTTCTCACTATGAGCATTCATTTGTATCAGATCTCACTCAAGGAGTGAACCAGGTAGGCAGCTCCCTGGGAGCCAGTTTACATGATACGTAAAAGTATTGAAAATACTTGGCAAAAAAAATTCTGTTTAAGTTTTTTGTAACATGTAATGGAAAAATCCAAAGGAATTTTTTGGCCAACCTTCTGCCTCATCTTCACTACTTAGATAAAATCATTTTGAAAGGAAACTGAATCACTAACATATCCAGTGTATCCACATCTCTCAGTCTAGCCCATATATAGACTGATGTGTGTGCATGTGTGCCATCGCTTCAGTCTTGTCTGACTCTTTGCAGCCCTATGGAATGCAACCTGCCAGGCTTCTCTGTCCATGGGATTCACCAGGAAAGAATACTTGAGTGGTTTTGGAGCCCTCCTAGAGGGGATCTTCCCAACTCGGGGATAGAACCTGCATCTCTTACATCTACCTGCATTGACAGGTGGGTTCTTTACTGCACCACCCAGGAAGTTCCATAGAGAAAGTTAATCCTTACAGTGTAGTAGCCAAAGACAAAAAGAGGAGGTTTTCTATGGGCTAGCAAGATATTGCACACTATACTGAGATGCCTAAAGGATCAAAAGAAGAGTCTAGTAAAGTTGGGAATTTACTGATTTTCCTAAATAATCATTTAACATATTTTCTTTCTTCTAATACCTCATTAATATCACTTCCACACCACAATCTCAGCTCTTGACTATTTCACTGTGGAAAACAAACAAACAAACAAAAAACCAATCAATGAGAAAAGAACTTCCACATGTACCCACCTTGAAATTACACGTCTGAAATTACACCTGTGCCCATGCATTCTGCCTTGAGATAACAGTGAACAAACTGTCTGTGTTTCTTATCTTAGGTGAAGTCAGATGCTCAGGGATGAGGCTCCTGAAATCACCCCTCTCTTTACTCTATCAATAATATTTACCCCTCTACTGGATGGTCTCCACCAGTAATTCAACAATCTCAATAAGACACTGTTTTATAAAACCTTCTCCTAACCCTATATCTCTTTTTTAATGCCTGAATTCTCTTCTCTCTTTTAGTAAAACTCATTGGAAGGGATGTCTATATTTTACTTTATTTCATCTTCTTGATATTCTCTTGAACCATCCTTAGTCTGATTTTCGTCCCCATCCCTTCATAGAAATAGGTCCTGTGAACCTCTCCAATGATCTTCATGTTGCTAAATTTCACCTTCAGTTCTCATCTTACATAACTTCTCTGTAGCATTTGTCACAATACTTCATTTCTTTGTAGAAGCACTTAGTTCCTAAGACATCACTCTCTCTTGGTTTACTTCATGTTGGCACTGTATTGGCTACTCCTCAATTTCCTCTGCTGGTCTCTCCTAATTTTCCCAATCTCTAAATGTGGGAGAACCCCTTACAGTTTGGCTCTTTGTGGTAAGCAAAGTAAGAATAAAACTTTAAATTATTTTAATGATATATCTATTGGAAGGGAGATTTTTAACTATTCCCTTTAGCTTACTATTCATAATTTATACAATTTGTAATCACCAATCACAATATGATCACCCAAGTTCAGACCAATATCATCTCATGCTTAACTAGTGCAATAATACATCATTCTTCTGTCAGTCTTCCACCTCCTGTTCCTCCAGTCCATTCTATGCGGTATTACAAGTGTATCATCCTTTGGTACAATTTTATACTCATGATTCCATACTCAAAGTTGTATTTCCTCTTTCCTATAACATCCAACTATTACTAACTATACCCACTCAGTCTACTAATAGAAAAAATTCCCTTCTTTCCATCACCTTTTAATTCCCTTATTAATATCTTCTCAGTATATGCCAAGACCTTGATTCCTGTATATGAACTTTAACTCAAGTTACGTAACAAGTTTTTTGTCCCTTGAGCACTGTGATCTCCATAGCTGAAGCCTTTCAGACCCCCTTAAGGGGTTAGAGTTTAGGTCCAGGTCACAAAATAGGTAAAACACAGAACTTCTAGGTCAACATTTCCAAAATGTACTCAGATTCATACTAATTTTATGAGCTGTTAATATAGCTCGTGCATATTCATACACACACACATGCACACAGCATCTATAGCTAAAGGTTAGTCTGGGAAATGCTGGTTTAATCAAAGTTAAATAGTAATCTTTGTCTTTTCTATGGGATTGAATATATCACTTTACAGTGTATTCTCTAGTCCTGCGTAGCTCAGTTGGTAAAGCATCTGCCTGCAATGCTGGAGACCTGGGTTCAACTCCTGGATCAGGAAGATCCCCTGGAGAAGGAAATGGCAAGCCTCTCCAGTATTCTTGCCTGGAGAATCCCATGGACAGAGTAGCCTGGTGGGCTACAGTTCATGGGATTGTGAGAGTCGGAAACGACTTAGCACTATTTTTCTTTCTTTATACAATGCCAGCATATTAAGAAGTAGTGAGTATGTGGGAACTCCTAACAAGATAACTATACCTCAGTCCTAACATTGGTGTCTCTGTCACATCACCCTGCATATGTATTTACTGTGAGGCCCTAAATGTGCTCTCATTTTCTTGGAACTAGATTCCCATCATTGTTCTCATGCTTTCTGCCAAGAACATAAATCCTGCTGGCAGCACCAATCATTCTGAGTACATGCTAAATTCTCCTCAAAGTCCTTATCTATGGAGACTTTCTCTGAATATTTATTGTTGGAACCAAGTTTGGTTCAGATTTATTACTATACCCTTCTCTATTTTGGCCCTTTTGGGAAAATTTTAATTACTCAGTTAAATTTAAGGTATTGATTTAAAAAGAACTGGGAAAGAGACTGAGCCTTCCTTAACAGACATTTAACCATCTCTATCATTAGAAAATCAGCTTAAATATGCAAAAATATGCAAAAAAACAAAAATAAACAAGCAGGTCTTCATCAAACTGAAAAGCTTGAAAAGCAAAGAAAGCAAAGAAAACCATCAACAAAATGAAAAGACAACCTACTGAATAGAAGAATTTTCATATATCTGATAATAAGTTAATATCCAAAATATACAAAGAACTCATGCAATTCAAAAGCAAAAACCAAACAATCTCATTTTAAAATGTGCAGAAATCCCATGGACAGATGAACTTTGTGGGCTATAGTCCATGGGGTCACAAGAGACTTGGACACAACTGAGCATCTAAACAGCAGCAACAAACAACAATATCTGAATAGTCATTTTCTAAAGAAGATATATAGATGGTAAGAAGGTACAAGAAAAGATGGTCTACACTGTTAATCATCAGAGAAATGCAAATCATACCACAATGAGATATCACCTCACACCTGTTAGAATGCAATGGCAACCCACTCCAGTACTCTTGCCTGGAAAATCCCATGGACAGAGGAACCTGGTAGGCTGCAGTCCATGGGGTCGCTAAGAGTCAGACACAACTGAATGACTTCTCTTTCACTTTTCACTTTCATACATTGGAGAAGGAAATGGCAAACCCCTCCAGTATTCCTGCTTGGAGAATCCCAGGGATGGGGGAGCCTGGTGGGCTGCCATCTATGGGGTTGCACAGAGTCGGACATGACTGAAGCAACTTAGCGGCAGCAGCAGCAGCTGTTAGAATGGTTAATATCAAAAAGATAAGAGATAACAAGTATTGGTTAAGATATAGACAAAAAAGAACTCTTGTGTACTGTTGATGGAAATATAATTGATGCAGTTACTATGGAAACAATATGGAGGTTCCTCAAATAATTAAGACTAAACTACTATATGATCTAGCAATTCCACTTCTGAGTATTTATTTGAAGAAAACAAAAATAACAACACTAACTTGAAAAGATATAAGGATACATGCACCCCCATGTTCTTTGCATCATTATTTATAATAGCCAAGATATGGAAACAACATATTAATGGATAAATGAATAAAGAAACTGTGGTATACATGCACAATGGAAGAGTATGCAGCCATAAAAAAGAACAAAGTCCGCACCTGATTAATAAAGGGCAAATAGCTTTTTTTTTTTTTCCTCAAATATGTGAGAGTTTATTCATTCATCATCTCAGGTAGATAGAAAAATAATAACTGCCTCCTCCACTTTTGACAAGGAAAGTGTATGAACTGCCAGTTCTCTGGAACAAACAAGCAATTGCACATTATCATCTATATTTTCAACTTGGGGAATCAGTGAGTCCTACAGTATAAATTTCATGAACTGTGTAGTCCCATCTCTTCTAGACCATATCACTTCATAAACACTCACATTAAAGCATAAACTGGAGATGGAAATGGCAACCCACTCCAGTACTCTTGCCTGGAAAATCCCATGGACAGAGGAGCCTGGTAGGCTACCTTCCACGGGGTCGCAAAGAGTCAGACAAGACTGAGCGACTTTACTTACTTACTTAAACCATAAACAGTAATATTAATAATAGAGGAAAGACTTGAAGAAGGCAGATATTTAAAAGTAGAATGAATCAAAAGCCTTGTCTCTAGAAGCAAATGCAAAACAAAACAACACCACCAACAAAATTAAGGCACAAATATCTATTGAATCTTTAGCTTATTGGTAGAAATGTTGGAGGGGTGGAAGCACTCAAATACAAATGAAACATACAGACTCTCAGAGAAAATATCAGAGATGAGGATATACATTAAGAAAAATAAGTCTGGACATGTAAGACAGGGTTGGATTATTGAAGCTGGGAAGTTTCAATTCCATTTTTTTTTCTTTTTTAAAAAATATTTGTTTGGCTGCACTGGGTGTGGGTCTTAGTTGCAGCACATTGTCTCAGTATTTGTGGTGTACAGGCTCAGTAGCTGTGGTACATGGGGTTTAGTTGTGCTGTGGTATGTGGGATCTTATTTCCCCAACCAGGGGATTTAATCCGCATCCCCTGTATTGCAACGTGAATTCTTAGTCACTGGACTACCAGCGAAGTCCCAAATTTCCTTTTACTTTTGTCCTTAAAATCTCCTTTTGCTAAGAAAATATAGTCTGTCACCATACACAGAATTTTCATTCCTATCCAAAGTTCTTTTGAAAGTTCAACATACTCGCTGCCCTCTCTTGACATCTGTAATGTTTAACTTCAATGTCTCTGCCCCTGAGGATGGGATGAACACATTTTGGCCTGAAGAACTATCTTCTTAGTAGGGTATCAGCAGGTGACCTTTCCTAAAAATATTGTCCTCAGGGAGGCTCAACCCCATAGACAGGAATAAATTCCTTTCCAAGCTAAGCCTCAGATCAATAATGGGAAATTGTATATGCATAATAAGGAGAAAGACTTTCCATGGCAAAAATAGTGAAAAAAAAAAAAAATCCAGAGAGTGTATCTTCTCCATCAGTTGTGGCCCCGCCTGGGAGAAAGCCGTGGGGTTTGAGATGCAGTTGTCTGCCAAATCAAAATTGGGATCTGGGTGAATGAGTTTTTTTCCTCTCAGCCCTGCTGAGCCTCATTTTCAGAGCTCGAAGGCCAACTTGCCATGAAACTGTAATTTGGAAAAGTTCTTCATCTGCAACACTTTGATCTTCTATACTTTTAACAATATTTTGGCATGACAAACTAAATTTGAACTAAATTAAAATACTGAACTGTTTATTTGTGAGTGGCTTGTGGTGAAAGACTGGGGAATATTATGAGGTTTAAAGCTTTAAAGATTGAGTAGATCAACATTTTAAACATTTTAAACTATATAGTTTATTTTTAAACCCCAAGGAACTTCAGTCTATAAGACAAACAAAAGTATAGCTTCTCTAGTTAAAGAGGTTAATGATAAAAGAGCTCTAATTCTTCCCCCAAAACAATTCAGAGCCACAATATATGCAATGTTGGACCTCTGGGGATGATATTGAAAAAGGTTGCCTGGTGCAGAGGGGTTGCTCTAAGCACAGGTTTTTGTCATCAGGATAAAAGATCTAATTCTTGGCAGAAATAATAGACATGTGAATCATTCAAAAGACATTTCTATTCAGTTTTCCCAACATCATTTATTGCAAACTATCCTTTCTTATTTAAATACTCTTAACTCTGAGCTCTTGATTTTCTCCAATTAATCTGTGTGTCTTTTTTTTAATGCCAGTGCCATACTGTTTTGATGACTATAACTTTGTAATGTAGTTTTAAATCTGGACACAGGATGCCTCCAGTTCTTATTTCTCAGGATTACACTTGAAGTTCAGAGTCTTCTGTGATTTCATACAAATTTTTTTTTTCTATTTCTGTAAAAAGTGTCATTGGAGAAATAATAAAATTTTCAGTATTATAAAAAAAGGCAGTTATATTTACATGTTTAGTACATTCAGTGATTTTGAAAAAATAATCAACCTCAATTGAAAGTTATGTTCCATTTTTATAGTGCATAATTGTAACAAGTAACTTTACCTCCTAAAGTTCCTCAGGCTCACGAATCCTTACAGCCATTGGAAGGATTAAAAGTAAATATAAGTAAAAAAATATATAGTAAAGTAATGCTCAAAATTCTCCAAGCCAGGCTTCAGCAATATGTGAACTGTAAACTTCCTGATGTTCAAGCTGGTTTTAGAAAAGGCAGAGGAACCAGAGATTAAATTGCCAACATCCGCTGGATCATCGAAAAAACAAGGAAGTTCCAGAAAAACATCTATTTCTGCTTTATTGACTATGCCAAAGCCTTTGACTGTGAGGATCACATGAAACTGTGGAAAATTCTTCAAGAGATGGGAATACCAGACCACCTGATCTGCCTCTTGAGAAATTTGTATGCAGGTCAGGAAGCAACAGTTAGAACTGGACATGGAACAACAGACTGGTTCCAAATAGGGAAAAGGAGTTCGTCTAGGCTGTATATTGTCACTCTGTTTATTTAACTTCTATGCAGAGTACATCATGAGAAACGCTGGGCTGGAAGAAACACAAGCTGGAATCAAGATTGCTGGGAGAAATATCAATAACCTCAGATATGCAGATGACACCACCCTTATGGCAGAAAGTGAAGAGGAACTCAAAAGCCTCTGGATGAAAGTGTAAGTGGAGAGTAAAAAAGTTGGCTTAAAGCTCAACATTCAGAAAACGAAGATCATGGCATCCAGTCCCACCACTTCATGGGAAATGGATGGGGAAACAGTGTCAGACTTTATTTTTCTGGGCTCCAAAATCACTGCAGATGGTGGCTGCAGCCAAGAAATTAAAAGATGCTTACTCCTTGGAAGGAAAGTTATGACCAACCTAGATAGCATATTCAAAAGCAGAGACATAACTTTGCCAACAAAGGTTTGTCTAGTCAAGGTTATGGTTTTTCCTGTGGTCATGTATGGACGTGAGAGTTGTACTGTGAAGAAGTCTGAGCACCGAAGAATTGATGCTTTTGAACTGTGGTGCTGGAGGAGACTCTTGAGAGTCCCTTGGACTGCAAGGAGATCCAACCAGTCCATTGTGAAGGAGATCAGCCCTGGGATTTCTTTGGAAGGAATGATGCTAAAGCTGACACTCCAGTACTTTGGCCACCTCACGGGAAGAGTTGATTCATTGGAAAAGACCCTGATACTGGGAGAGACTGGGGACAGGAGGAGAAGGGGACAACAGAGGATGAGATGGCTGGATGGCATCACTGACTTGATGGACGTGAGTCTGGGTGAACTCCGGGAGTTGGTGATGGACAGGGAGGCCTGGCATGCTGCGATTCATGGGGTCACAAAGAGTTGGACAGGACTGAGCGACTGATCTGATCTAATCTGATAAGTAAAACACCTGGGGCAGTATTTATCCTAAATCTGTCTCCTCCCAACTTCCACCCCACTGTTCTCAGTGACCTTATAATGTTGAATGGAGGAAGGCGAGTATATACATAAATAACCAACCAAGAACACTTTAGTGTGTTCAGTGTCATATTAGAAACATACATAAAGTGCTGTGGGAAGATTAATAAGCAAAGGCTCCATACACTTTGATCACAGGAAAGGCTTCACAATTAAGAGGCTACCTGAATAGGTGGAAAGAAGGAAGGATGGAGTAGTTGGAACTTATTATAAGGTAGAGCTCACATTCACTAGACATACAAAGGAGGCAAGTGAATGTTCCAAACAGAAGGAGGCTTGAGCTGAAAGCAGAGGCAAGAGAGCATGTTAGGATTCAAGGCAGTCACAGCACAGGATGTAGGCTCCTTACAGACCATGGGTCTTGCCTGTCATGTGCCCATCTTAGCATCATCTATGGTGCAAAGTTGGTTATTATCTGACTAAGGCTGTTATATAGTATCAATAATTCCCATTAGTGTACACAGCTTTGTGAGGAGTCGAGACTTTGTTCTTTTCATAATGGGGAGGTTTTTAAATCATAGTAGCCAATTAGAATCTGATTTTACAGGGATAATTCTGGTTTCTCTCAGGAAGAACAGTTGCATTCCAAACATTGATCCCAAGGAGATGATAAAGGAAGGTATTTTAAATAGCCCAGCAAATGATGATAATATAATCACAGCTAGCATTTACCCTAATACACGCCAGGGAAATTGCTAACTCTATTATTGCATTATCTCATCTTTTCCTCATCATAATCTAAAGGAAAAGGTACTACAGCCATCCCTATTTTAGAGATAAGGAAGCCAGGGCACTACGTTAAGTAATTTAGCAAAGTCTGGAACTATTTAGCAGTGGAATTTACTTCTGACTATAGAGGATTTCGCTAATGATGATTTGATCTAAAATCAGTAGAATCTGATGGCAATTTAACAAGAAATAAAGTGACCAAAGCAAACGACAAGGTTTCTAGCTTGAAAGACTGGTAGATCATGCATGATGTCATCAACTGAAAGGGAAATTTTAGTGAAATGAACATATGTGCTGAAAAGTATGGGAAATGGTTAAGAAGACAGATGATTAGAAAACTGGATGGGGAGCCAAATATTTAATGACAAATTTCTTCGGAGTTTTAAAAATGTTGATCAACAAGTAAGAATCATAAGATATATCTATGTATGTCAGATGGATAAATAGATAAATTGATGGAGCCTATCTTATTCATTTAAAAGACAAAGTCATTTTGAATTTAGAGTTATGCCTTACCATTATTTTGAACTCTGAGTGGTTAGATTATTACCACAGTTGGTATCTTCTGGATCTTTCAGAATTTTCTGCCTAACAGACAGAGAAGGTTGAGAATATCTAGAATCACAAAATACATCAATGGATTAAAAAAAAACTGCAAAAACTTTACGGCATTTGCAGAATGAGATTTAAAAATACATGAGATTTTAAAAGAAGAAATATTGATTGTGAAGGGAATTTAGATATTATCTGGTATAAATTCCTTATTTTTCTGACCAAGGGGCATAAAGACAAGAAGATTATATAACTAGGTCAAATTTTCTTTCATACCACATCTTGGATTCCTATCAGAGATACAGCAAGTAAAATTGATGGAGATAGGCCAAGAAGAATTTTCAGCTGATATTCATTTTTTAAAAAGTTACTGAAAATGAAAAATATTTGCGATTTTTAAAAAAATCAGATGATTGCATGCATCTTCCAAATCAACATTTTTCAGGAAGGATACTTTTATACGCAAATAGTGGAAAGGAATTGTGTGATCCTCTTAGGAGCCTGGGACCATTGCTGTAGGGGCCATATTTGTACCTCTCCTTGTCTCTTCTTGTAGAGGGATGGGCTGGTACATTTAATACTACACTACAGTAACATTAAGGGCTTCCCTTGTGGCTCAGATAGTAAAGAATCTGCCTGCAATGCAGGAGACTCAGGTTCAATCCCTGGGTCTGAAAGATCCCCTGGAAAAGGAAATGGCAATCTACTCCAATATTCTTCCCTGGAGAATTCCATGGACTGAGGAGCCTTGTGGGCTATAATCCATGGGGTTGCAGACAGTCGGACACGACTGAGCGACTAACACACAGTAACTTTGTTCCTACCTTCAGTTCAGTTCAGTTCAGTCTCTCAGTTGTGTCTGACTCTTTGTGCCCCCATGGACTGCAGCACGCCAGGCTTCCCTGTCCATTCAACTCCTGGAGTTTACTCAAACTCATGTCCATTGAGTCGGTGATACCATTCAACCATCTCATCCTCTGCCATCCCCTTCTCCTCCTGCTTTCAATCTTTTCCAGCATCAGGATATTTTCAAATGAGTCAGTTCTTCACATCAGGTGGCCAAAGTATTGGAGTTCCCACCTTAGTGTTTTTCTACAAATATGATTCCCAGCAACTGTAAAATTCTAGAGCATTTGAAGGCTTAAAAAAAAAAAAAAAAAAAAAAACTCTAGCATTTGATACCACTCTGTCTTGTTTTATAGACGTTCTTTCTTTTTGAAACAGCAGATTCCTTCAAAGCAAAAAAAAAAAATATTTTTATCCCTCTTGCATTTTCTTGTGGTCACAGTTCGTTAAGAAACTCTTTTCTATATCCAAATATAGCGCTTCCATTTTTTTCCTCATTCTTTAAGTCAGCTTCTTTGAAATGAAGGTTTGTGCTAGTATTTTCTTCTCATTATTTATTATAATGTATACATAAAACATTAAGTGTTGATATTTCAAGTGTCAGTTTATGGCTAGAACAGGGGTAATTTCTAAATGTGAATGGCATTAAGGCTTAGAAATGTAGCTGGTACAATTGCTGGGTCACTGAGCTTCTAAGAACTTTGGATTTCTGTCAAGGAAAGATTTAACATGTTTGGAAAGTGGAGGGAGATACAAATGTCCACACAGTCCCAACCGATACAATAAGCATGTTATTAGGGGTCAGTTAAGCTTAAATAAAAGCATTTTATAAGCTCAAAAGACCAAAAGGTCTTAGTTCTCACAGTTTATTTTTCTACTGGTAAACAAACAAAGCTTTATATAAGCTAGTTAAAGCAATACATATTAACCTGGAAGTTTCATGATAGTGTATTTTTTTTTTTTCTTACATAAATGCTCAGCTTCTTCCTTTCTAGTCACAATTGAAGGCTTAATTGGGAATAAAGGAAAGGAGTTGAGATGGGAGAGCCAAGTTGAAGGGCTGCTTGTGGAATTCTCTTTGCGTTCTGGTTTGATTACTATTCACATATGAATTATGTTAAACCAAAAATTTCCTCCATGTTGAGCGTCTAGAATTTCATTTAATTTTTTTGCAAAATACAGTATTAAGTAGCCTCCTACTGTCCCCCTGGACATTTCTTAAATCATGAGCACTGACCTTTTCTATCAGAGAAGTATGTGCCAGTCATTGATATTCAGTACTACCTCTTGGTTTAAAAAAAAAAAAAAAGAGGGGGATTAAAGTGCTATATTTCAAAGGGGTTGTATTAGGGTAGTTACACAATTTGATTTATAAAGTTACTCTGATTCTACTAAAAATAGATTCTAAGGGGAAATGAATAGAAATAGAAAGATCAGACAAGAGATTACACAGTAATAATTCTGGTGATTGAGAGAGTGGTTTCATTTAGAATGGTGGATGGAAATGGAGAAAAGTAAACAGATTTAGAACATTTTTTTAGGGTGTGGACTTAAATAAGAGAATGAGGGCAGAGAGGATGATATCTACCCAAGGGATTTAAGAGATAATTTCTACAGTCAGTTCTTTCCTTGGAATTCTTCGCCGATTCATCATATTAAACATCATCTCACTTATTCTGAAGGACTAATAGTACAACTAGTACTTCCTATTCTTGGTTCATTTTTGACTTTTACAAAAACTTTTTGATTTATCTATAGCCTTCTATATTCAATCTGACCTATACACATTAAGAAAACTGCGTGTCTGCACTTAACATACAGATATGTCCTTAATAGGGAAAGCAGAACATTTATGTATCTATATGTCTGCCTGTCTATTTATCTTAGAGACTTTGTAGCTAGAAACCATTTAGCTGTTGCATGCCAGATTTTTTGTTCTTTCTTCTATACTGCACCGTCTCCTCATAGGTGTGATAGCTTACTGGAGAGGACAGCCAATATAAATATATATGAGGGATATATTTCTCTTGAATAATTTACAATCTTTGTGGGAGAAAGGAATTTTTTTTTTACTTAGCTACATGAATCAGTAAAGGGCAAACAAATGATTAGTCTTCCAAGTCCTGAAGAAATATAAAGACCTTTCTGGGCAGAGATAAAAGATATATGGAAACATTGCCAGACAAAAAGGATGTAGCAAGTCTAACTTAATCTTTGAAAACTGATAAGAATCTGGTTGACAGAGAGAAATTGGGTGAATATTGTAAACACTAGGACCAATGAGTATGGTAGAAGTAAGAAATTTGTATGAGGAATGCCAAAGAAAAGTTGACCCTAGCACTTGTTAAGGGGCAGCTGTGTCAATCCACATGTATTACATATTATCTAATTTAATACTTGTAATGGTGAAACAGGAAAATATCAGTATCCCAGTTTAATAGATGTGAGAACTGAGACTCTGAATATATGAGACACTTTTTCTAAGGCCATGGAAAAGTACGAGGCAGAGCTAGGTTTTGCTTCTACATTTTGTACAGTTCTAGAGTTAACTTCACTGTGCTGAAACTGCTTAGTGAATAGTAAGAGACAGAAGGTGACTTGAGGCTAACTTGAGATGTGCCTTAATTGGTAAGCTTATTAATGGATATAGAAGACTTAAATAGAGTGATGATTGCTAAATTTGTTTCATTTTGTTTTGCTTTGATTTTACTATGTGTTCAATATGTTAAGCAATGGTTTCTAAAACGATTGAATAGTCTTCTGCGGTAAAAATTTTGGAACATTTGGAAAATTTGAAAAATTCTGGCAAGTTTGTTTAGCTGGTCCAATTATTTTATAGTCTCCTTTTTTAGAGGTGATATTATAACATTAAGGAGCTGTGAATCACAGATTCCACAACATGAGGGTTTTCAATTTATAATGTTGCAAAATAAATCATCATTTGCTCTGTTCACTCCTTTTTTGGAAATAAGATGACTATAATTCAACATTTTGGTAATTTTCCAAAAGAATAATGCCTCCTGTCTGACCTCCAATATGTATTTGTTAGGTTTCTGCTATGTTCACAGCTTTATGGTGTTGGGAAAGTCTGCATTTAAAGTATCTTCTGCTAAATGTTTGCTGGGCCTTTCCTCTGAATTATATCTTGAGATCTCCATAACAGTCATGCTCTGCTAGTTCTACTGCCAGCCTGGGGCAGCCAGTGTACAGCCATGGGACTGAAAAGCGGCAGCTGGAGGAGCATTTAGGACCAGACTTCTCTGGGCAAGTGTACAACTAGTGAGGCTCACTGCATCTAATATCTGCATCAGGTCAAATTGTATTCACTTGTGTCTCACCTTGCCAGCCTACAGAATGCCAAGGTTCCCCATGTTCCAGCAAAAGGGGAAGCAGATTATCTCTGGGCCAGATAAGGAAGGGAAAATATGAGACATTTGTCAAAGTTAGTGAAAACTTAAATTCTGGACCATTTATGCAAGGGTCTCAAATGCTCTATGGAATTGTACCTAAGTCAAAGGAGAAAATCAAAGAAACACACAATCAACATAATAGTTGTCAAAATGTCTAAATAACTCTCTGAAAGTCATGGGGTGAAAAGGCAGAGGCTTCTCTTTTACAGTGTTCAGACAGGATCATGAGGAACTAAATGTCTTCTCAAGAAAATTAAAATAAGTGTATGTTAGTACCATGATATAGTATAAAGCAAGATTGCAGAGAGAGTGCAAACAGAAGAGAAGCAAAACATAATATGGATAGTAGATTGATCTACATTCAGGCTTGTAAAACAGTAGTCATAGTATAATTCTGAATCTGGAGGAGAGGTCAAAGTAGGGAGAATCACTTATTGTGATAAAGAGTATACCTCATCAGTTCAGTTCAGTTCACTCGCTCATTCATGTCCAACTCTTTGTGACCCCATGAATCGCAGCACGCCAGGCCTCCCTGTCTATCACCAACTCCCGGAGTTCACTCAGACTCACGTCCATCGAGTCAGTGATGCCATCCAGCCATCTCATCCTCTGTCATCCCCTTCTCCTCCTGCCCCCAATTCCTCCCAGCATCAGAGTCTTTTCCAATGAGTTAACTCTTTGCATGAGGTGGCCAAAGTACTGGAGTTTCAGCTTTAGCATCATTCCTTCCAAAGAAATCCCAGGGCTGATCTCCTTCAGAATGGACTGGTTGGATCTCCTAGCAGTCCAAGGGACTCTCAAGAGTCTTCTCCAACACCACAGTTCAAAAGCATCAATTCTTCGGTGTTCAGCCTTCTTCACAGTCCAACTCTCACATCCATACGTGACCACAGGAAAAACCATAGCATTGACTAGACAGACCTTTGTTGGCCAAGTAATGTCTCTGCTTTTCAATATGCTATCTAGCTTGGTCATAACTTTCCTTCCAAGGAGTAAGCGTCTTTTAATTTCATGGCTGCAGTCACCATCTGCAGTGATTTTGGGGCCCAGAAAAATAAAGTCTGACACTGTTTCCACTGTTTCTCCATCTATTTCCCATGAAGTGATGGGACCAGATGCCATGATCTTAGTTTTCTGAATGTTGAGCTTTAAGCCAACTTTTTCACTCTCCACTTTCACTTTCATCAAGAGGCTTTTTAGTTCCTCTTCACTTTCTGCCATAAGGGTGGTGTCATCTGCATATCTGAGGTTATTGATATTTCTCCCAGCAATCTTGATTCCAGCTTGTGCTTCTTCCAGTCCAGCGTTTCTCATGATATATACCCCATGCTATGCTAGGTCGCTTCAGTCATGTCCGACTCTGTGCGACCCCATAGACGGCAGCCCACCAGGCTCCGCTGTCCCTGGGATTCTCCAGGCAAGAACACCGGAGTGGGTTGCCATTTCCTTCTCCAATGCATGAAAGAGAAAAGTGAAAGCGAAGTCCCTCAGTCGTGTCTGACTCTTAGCGACCCCATGGACTGCAGCCTGCCCGGCTCCTCTGTCCATGGATTTTCCAGGCAAGAGTACTGGAGTGGGGTGCTATTGCCTTCTCTGTGTATACCCCATAGGTTAAAGCAAAACTATGGATGATAACAATATTAGTTGGGCAGCAGGAATTCAAAACCACTCAAGAACGCTAAAGGAAGGTATAGGTAAAAAGGCATTAGAGGTTTCAGCTGGACAAAATAGAGAGATACAAAATGTTGTTTTTAAAAGTAGAGAAGAAAAGACAGACAAAGCTGGACAGTCAATAAAAATATAGAGATTAGAACAGGCAAAGGATCATCTTTTTTTTTTCCATCTGATGGCAGCATATTTGGTAACTTTATTCACATTAAAAAATGGGTGCCCACCCACAAAAGGAGTAATAGATTAATAGAAATAAAGTAAAACTTGACCTTACAAAGACTCTCTAGATATACTGAGGTATTTCAGTCTGATAAAAGAAGTCTCAGAGAGGAAAATGAAGGTTGCCTTCAGATATTTGAAAGACTATTGTCCCAGAATAAAAATTATTACTTTCTATAGTTTCATAATCTTATCTTTCAGATTTCATCTGCTTAACATTTCCTTGCAACTTCCTTCAGTTCCCTAATCCCCTGAATTCTGGAATTTTTGATGTAGATTAAAGTCAGAAATCAATGCAAGAAAAGGTAACAAGAGAAAAGGAAAAGAATGAGGACGATGAAATTAGACTGGCAACTTCTGAGGGAAAAAGTTGCTTGTTCTGAACAAGCTACTGATTCATGAGGAACAAGATGAAGCAGTGACAAAGTGGGATGAAGGGTAGCAAGGCTCTTCTGACACACTGGGTTTGTGGAGCCACTGAGCCTAGATAATGTCTAGCCTAAGTTCTCTTTACCACCTGATATTCCTAAGTCTCAACTCTAGCCTCTGGCCCACAGTACCATTCAGAGTTACTGGGGAGTAGTGTTTTCATAGAATCAATGTTCAATAATTCCAAATAGTAGGCATTTCCTAGTCAAGGCATAATTAGCTTTGAATTTGTAAAAGGTCTATCCCAACCAACTCCACTATTCTTGCCTGGAGAATCTGCATGGACAGAGGAGCTTGGCAGGCTACAATCCATGGGTCATGAAGAGGAAATGACTGGGTGACTAAGCAGGGTACAAGAGGAAATTTAAAGTAAATACTTGGAAAGTTATATACAAGAAACTTCTTTAAGCATGCAAACTTCCCTCTTCCTCACATGGTGTTAGGTCATGTTTCTGAGTTGCTGGAATCAATTATCTACAGTGTTGATTCAAATCAGCCTTCTATTTATTAATCCTGAGTTATTGCTTTCAGGTGTACAGATCAAGTAGAAAGTCCATCTGTTTCAGTTCTAGGAAACACATGATTAATTAGCCATTATCAAAATTCCAAGTAGATCAAATTATTCTGATTACCAGTTATGCCCTGATGCTTTCAATGGTAATCTTGCTTCTGTGTATTAATAACTCATACATGCCTCTGCTCTTCTGAGTATCCAGAATTCTCATTGAAATCAGGAATCCATCTAAATGGTTGAATTTCCACTTATAGTCTAGACACAACCAGTGAAGTGCTCTCTAAGGTCTTGGGTATTCCCTTATCAATAGGGAACAACATTTAGGCTGCTTGCAGAACATGTTTTGGAAGAATGACTAATTATACATGATAAAGCTACTCTAAATATCTCATGTTTTCTTAAGCTTTTGGATTTATTTGGTTCAGTTCTGTTCAGTTTAGTCACTCAGTCATGTCCAACTCTTTGCAACCCCATGGACCACAGAACCCCAGACTTCCCTGCCTGTCCATCACCAACTCCAGGAGCTTGGTCAAACTCATCAAGTCGGAGATGCAATCCAACCATCTCATCCTCTGTCATCCCCTTATCGTTCCACCTTCAATCTTTCCAAGCATCAGGGTCTTTGTCAATGAGCCAGTTCTTTGCATCAAGGTGGCCAAAGTATTGGAGTTTCAGCTTCAGCATCAGTCCTTCCAATGAATATTCAGGACTGATTTCCTTAAGGATTGACTGGTTGGATCTCCTTGCAGACCAAGGGATTCTCAAGAGTCATCTCCAACAACACAGTTCAAAAGCATCAATTCTCTGATGCTCAGTTTTCTTTATAGTCCAGCTCTCACATCCATACATGACTACTGGAAAAATCATAACCTGGACTAGATGCAACTTTGTTGGCAAAGTAATGTCTCTGCGTTTTAATATGCTAAGTGGATCATAGTTTTTCTTCCAAGGAGCAATAATTTTTTAATTCCATTCCTGCAATCACTATCTACAGTAATTTTGGAGCCCCCCAAAATAAAGTTTGTTACTGTTTTCCTTATTTCCCCATTAATTTTCCATGAAATGATGAGACTGGATGCCATGATCTTAGTTTTCTGAATGTTGAGTTTTAAGCCAACAATTTCACTCTCCTCTTTCACTTACATCAAGAGGCTCTTTAGTTTTTCTTTGCTTTCTGCCACAAGGGTGGCGTCATCTGCATATTTGAGGTTATTTATATTTCTCCTGGCAATCTTCATTCCAGACTGTGATCCATCCAGCCCAGCATTTCACATGATGTACTCTGCATATAACTTAAATAAACAGGGTGACAATATATAGCTTTGACTTACTCCTTTCCCAATTTGGAACCAGTCTGTTGTTCCATTCCAGCTCTAACTGTTGCTTCTTGACCTGCATACAAATTTCTCAGGAGGCAGGTTAGTTGGTCGGTATTCCCATCTCTTGAAAAATTTTCCACAGTTTGCTCCAATTCACAGTCAATGGTTTTGGTAGAGTCAATGAAGCAGAAGTAGATGCTTTTCTGGAACTCTCTTGCTTTTTCTATGATCCAACAGATGTTGGCAATTTGACCTCTGGTTCCTCTGTCTTTTCTAAAACCAGCTTGAACATCTGGAAGTTAGTTCATGTACTGTTGAAGCCTGGCATGGAGACTTTTGAGCATTACTTTGCTAGCATGTGAGATGAGTGCAATTGTGCAGTAGTTTGAACATTTATTGGCATTGCCTTTCTTTTGGATTCAAATGAAAATTGACCTGTTCCAGTCCTGTGGTCACTGCTGAGTTTTCCTAATTTGCTTGCATATTTGACAGAGTGCCTGAAGAACTATGGATGGAGGTTCATGACATTGTATAGGAGGCAGTTATTAAGATCATCCCCAAGAAAAAGAAATGTGAAAAGGTAAAATGATTGTCTGAGGAGGGCTTACAAATAGCTGAGAAAAGAAGAGAAGCAAAAAGCAAAGGATAAAAGGAAAGATATACCCATTTGAATGAAGAGTTCCAAAGAACAGCAAGAAGAGATAAGAAAGCCTATCTCAGTGACCAATGGAAAGAAATAGAGGAAAACAAGAGAATGGGAAAGACTGGAGATCTCTTCAAGAAAATTAGAGATACCAAGGGAATATTTCATGCAAAGATGGGCACAATAAAGGACAGAAATGGTATGGACCTAACAGCAGCAGAAGATATTAAGAAGAAGTGGCAAGAATACACAGAAGAACTGTACAAAAAAAGATCTTCATGACCCAGATAAGCACGATGGTGTGATCACTCACCTAGAGCCAGACATCCTGGAATGCAAAGTCTAGAGGGCCTTATGAAGCATCACAACAAACAAAGCTAGTGAAGTGATGGAATTCCAGTTGAGCTATTTCACCCTAAAAGATGATTCTGTGAAAGTGCTGCACTCAATATGCCAGCAAATTTGGAAAACCCAGCAGTGGCCACAGGACTGGAAAAATCAGTTTTCATTCCAATCGCAAAGAAAGACAATACAAAGAATGTTCAAAGTGAAAGTGAAGTCGCTCAGTCCTGTCCGACTCTTTGCGATCCTGTGGACTATAGCCCATCAGGCTCCTCTGTCCATGGGATTCTCCAGGCAAGAATACTGGAGTGGGTTGCCATTTCCTTCTCTGGGGGATCTTCCCAACCCGGGGATCGAACCCGGGTCTCCAGCATTGCAGACAGACACTTTAACCGCTGAGCTACCAGGGAAGCCCAAGAATGTTCAAACTACCACACAATTGCACTCATCTCACACACAATGGAAACCCACTCCAGTACTCTTGTCTGGAAAATCCCATGGACGGAAGAGCCTGGTAGGCTGCAGTCCATGCGGTCACTAAGAGTCAGACACAACTGAGTGACTTTACTTTCACTTTTCACTTTCATGCCTTCGAGAAGGAAATGGCAACCCACTCCAGTGTTCTTGCCTGGAGAATCCCAGGGAGAGCGGAGCCTGGTGAGCTGCTGTCTATGGGGTTGCACAGAGTTGGACACGACTGAAGCGACTTAGCAGCAGCAGCAGCAGCACATGCTAGAAAAGTAATGGTTAAAATTCTCCAAGCCAGGCTTCAACAGTATGTGAACTATGAACTTCCAGATGTTTAAGCTGGATTTAGAAAAGGAGAGGAACCAGAGATCAAATTGCCAACATCCAGTAGATCATATAAAAAACAAGAGAGTTCCAGAAAAACATCTACTCCTGCTTCATTGAATACAACAAAGCTTTTGACTGGATGACAACAAACTGTGAAAAATTCTTAAAGAGATGGGAATATTGGACCACCTTACCTGCCTCTTGAGAAACCTGTGTGTAGCACAAGAAGCAACAGTTAGAAATAGACATGGAACAACAGACTGGTTCCAAATTGTGATAGGAGTACATCAAAGCTGTATATTGTCACCCTGCTTATTTAACTTGTATGCAGAGTACATCTTGAGAAATGCCAGGCTGGATCAAACACAATCTGGCATCAAGATTGCAAGGAGAAATAGCAATAACTTCAGATATGCAGATGATACCACCCCTATGGCAGAAAGCAAAGAAGAACTAAAGATCCTCTTGATCAAAGTGAAAGAAGAGAATGAAAAAGTTGGCTTAAAACTCAGCATTCAGAAAACTAAGATCACGACATTCAGTCCCATCGCTTTATGGCAAATATATGGGGAAATAATTGAAACAGTGACAGACTTTATCTTGGGCGGCTCCAAAATCACTGCAGATGGTGAATGCAGTCATGAAATTAAAAGACACTTGCTCCTTGGAAGGAAAGTTATGACCAACCTAGATAGCATATTCAAAAGCAGAGACATTACTTTGCCAACAAAAATTCATCTCGTCAAAGTTATGGTTTTTCCGTAAGTCATGTATGGATGTGAGAGTTGGACTGTAAAGAAAGCTGAGCGCCAAAGAATTGATGATTTTGAACTGTTGTGTTGGAGAAGACTCTTGAGAGTCCCTTGGATTGCAAGGAGATCCAACCAGTCCATCCTAAAGGAAATCAGTCCTAAATATTCATTGGAAGGACTGATGCTGAAACTGAAAATCCAATACTTTGGCCATCTGCTGTGAAGAACTGACTCATTGGAAAAGACCCTGATGCTGGGAAAGATTGAAAGCAGGAGGAGAAGAGGATGACAGAGGATGAGATGGTTGGATGGCATCACTGACTCTATGGGCATGAATTTGGGTAAAGTCTGGGAGCTGGTGATGGACAGGGAGGCCTGGCGTGCTGCAGTCCATGGGGTTGTGAAGAGTCAGACATGACTGAGTGACGGAACTGAACTGAACTGAGTGCAGCACTTTCATAGCATCATTGTAGGATTTGAAATAGCTCAGCTGGAATTTCATCACCTCCACTAGCTTTGTTCATACTGATTCCTCCTAAGGCCCACTTGATTTCACATTCCAGGATGCCTGGGTCTAGGTGAGTGATCACACCATCATAGTTATCTGGGTTATGGTGATCTTTTTTTATACAGTTTTTCTGTGTATTGGTGTCACCTCTTCTTAATATCTTCTGCTTCTTTTAGGTCCATAATGTTTCTGTTCTTTATTGTGCCCATTTTTACATGAAATATTCCCTTGGTATTTCTAATTTTCTTGAAGAGATCTCTAGTCTTTCCCATTCTCTTGTTTTCCTCTATTTCTTTCCATTGATCACCAAAGAAAGTTTTCTTATCTCTCCTTGCTATTCTTTAGAACTCTGCATTCCTTGGTTGAATTGAATTTGGATTCCTTGAAATACATTAAACTAAGACATTTCTTGCCTGGAAAATCCCATGGATGGAGGAGCCTGGTAGGCTGCAGTCCATGGGGTCGCTGAGGGTCAGACACGACTGAGGGACTTCACTTTCACTTTTCACTTTCATGCATTGGAGAAGGAAATGGCAACCCACTCCAGTGTTCTTGCCTGGAGAATCCCAGGGACGGGGGAGCCTGGTGGGCTGCCGTCTATGGGGTCGTACAGAGTCGGACACGACTGAAGTGACTTAGCAGTAAGACATTTCTGGTATCTTCACTTCTTTTGGCTTAGGTTACTCCTGTATCTAGTTTTAGTTAACAATCCATGAAAATAACTAAATCTACTTTCTGCTACTTGAGTTAGTTTGTCCTAGTACATCAAATCCATACTCTCTTGTCATTACACCAAAACTGACGAATTCAACTTGATCTAAAGTATGTCACTCTTTCCCTGGTCTAGCACCCTTGGCACCAATTCCTATATGTTTATTCCAAGAGCTTTTTGTAGATATAGACTGTGGAAATGTATAAGTCAACATTTAGGTTAGATTTTTAATTAATGCCCAAGAGCATACTGGGATCTAACTCCAGATACCACATGGAACAATCCAGTGGGGCAGGAGGAGACCAGGCATACTTTTTGTTGAAATCATCACAATCTCTTCAAGCATCACAGTTGGCCTCATCTCACAGGAAAGACAGAATATTTCTGATATGTTAGTATATTTAGAGGAGTTGGTGTTGTTCAAATTCTCTCAAATGTTCCAATTCCAGTCCTTCTGGGTCCAACTCTTCACCAAACAATGTCTCATCTTTTATCTGATGACCTAAAGTAAGTTGTGAATTTAATCCATGTTTTAATTCAGAAACACACATGATAAGATCCTATAACTGTTTTTGCACACATCAGCCTTGGAACCATAAGAGATTTTTTTAAGCAGGACATTTAAATGCCTTTATTCTCTAATGTAGTTAGAAGTAGACAGTATTTTCCATTATAACTCTGCTCTCTATAATGTTCTATTACAGGGTTATTTCAGCCTATCCAAATCATTATTTCATCTCTGATGAAATGAAATGGCCACAAATGATGACATCAGTATAACAGTTTGCACTGGATGGCACAGATAATCCTAGTGCCCTCCCTATAACAGTAAATGGATCCTTCCCCACCCAAATCAAAGAGCCCATTCCAGACTGCCTTTTCTTTTCAATCTGTGTTCTGCAACTACTTCTGCTCCCAATTATTCTGTGAGTCAGTGTTCTTACAGAATCTATTCTTACTTTAGTTTAATAAAAAAAGATATGCATCCACACCACAGAGGTGTTCGATGAAAATCCTACAGATACAGCCATCTACTGCTCAACAGCTAAAACATTAGAATCTCCATTATAACTGCTGCAAAACAAACAACAACAACAAGAGATTCCACCAATATATTTTACACAAAAATTGCATATCATTATATCCTGATGTCTACATATACCTTCCAGGTTTCATTCAGGTACACCTACTTGACTGAATCAGATCACAACAATCTGAGCTCCAGGGAATCCAGCAAATGAAGCAGTTAACTTCAGGAAACACATGCTACAAGGAGATTGGGGTGGTATTTTATGAACCTATCTCGGGAGATGTCCCAGTCACATTTACCAGTATCCAGTGATACTTTGATTTGAGATAGTTTGGGAGGAAAATCTCCTTACTATTTGAACCTGGAGTATTAGGTTTATTATCATGACTGCTGTCTTTCACTGAAAGGAGAAAAATACCTCCAGATGAAAATTTCCATATGCAAAATAAAACTTGCTTTATTTGTTTATGTCCAATACCCAAATTTACATCAGCATAGAATGTTAAAAATATCTTATTCAATATCAGTTCCTACCTTCAGGGATCTGCAGTCAGGTAAGGAGAAAGACACAGAAGTAAATAATGATAAAATATTATGGTAAGTACAAAGGATGAAATGTGCACAGGGAAATCTTGTTGATATACAATAACAACAATGATGTTGGAAGTCAAAATTGATTGAATGTGTCCAGCTGTGTTCTTGGTTTATTTCCATGTGTGTAATATCATACCAATATCTTATGATTGAAAGTCAATCATAGCTTTGCAATCTTAACATCCTGTGACTCATAAATTCTTTTGGTCCAGAAAGGATCTTACCATTACCTCTTATATCATCCAACAGAGGAAAAGCCTGGTTTCATTTACACCTTAAAAGTGGTAACGCTTGTCGTAGGCTCTGGCACCCTGCCCCTTTTGGCTAAACAATATTATTGCTGCTTAGATTTGTGTCAGTTTTCTCTTACTGAAGTTGACAAAATATAATTTGAAAAGCTTCCTTATAGTATTCTATGACTTTAGATAAGTATACTTTCCAACAAAGAAATTTGTTTTAATAACTTTGAACCTAGTGGAGTGGAAGAGGGAATATCTAATTTGTTCCAAATCATTCCATTTCACCCTCCTAAAATTTGGGTGATGCCCAAATAAAACAGGATAATTTTGTCATATAGCTGCACTGTCATCTGTTGTAAAGAATGACACTTTATAGCAGTTCCACAAAGCCATAACCAGTGAACAAAGAATCAGCTCTGCCAAAAGTACCGAGTGAGAATGTCACCACCTCAGGTGTGCTGTGGGGAATATCTCCTTGTAACTATCCTTGAATAAGACATCTTTTTCTCTCACATGGAGTAGTTTACACTAGGGAAAGTTCACAAAGGTTTTTATGTACACTATCATTCTCATTCTTATTTCCCTGAATGCATAGAACACCAAAAGAAAAGAGATCATTCTGAAGTGCTAGATTTGAATTCACACATTCTAACTTCCACTTTGAATCAACAAGGAAGTATTATTTCTAAAGTAACTCAGCTAGTCAGAGAAAAGGCCCAGGATAGCAATCTAAGTATACTTTAACACGTATGCTGTCCCTGCATGCAGCTGGCACTCTTGATCTGCTATCAGTGTTTTGTTTTATTTACCCCAGGGGAAGAAATAGTGCAGCCAGGTAAGATGTAAGCCTGTCAACAATTTGATTTATGGGGCCCTAGTCCTGATTTCTCTCTCAAAACATTAACCAAAGAGGCTTTTATTCAGTCATTACAGTTTTATTCCTTTGAGGTTTGGGGCACTTAATCCTCAAGACATTGATTAAACCTCTGTTAGCGGTCAGAATTGTGTTATTACCAGTATCTTTTGCAGAAATTTCTAAGATTGGGCCATCTGATAAAGACTTGAGAGAAGAAGACATTGGGTGGAAAGATGGGGAAAATCTAAGAGTTCTGCTGACATCCTAATTTATCAAAGAGATGCCTATGGTGACATGGCATATCAATACTACTCTGCAATCCTCTTGGTTCCAAAGATATTTATTCGGAGTAAGCTGGCTTAGGTTATAAGAATTCTAAAGCAATAGATCAGGAATAAGGAAATCAATGTCTCTCACTTGAGAATGAATCTCATGACCTTGGGTTGGGGTGGTTTCCTCCAAACACCCCACACCTTGAAGCAGACAGTTAGAGCCAACACTTTGTATTTAATATTGCCTACACTGTAAGTGGAAATAGCTCTCTATTTCACATCCAATTTCAAAGTGTAAATTATTTTCCAGGAATGACCTTTAGGGATTTTCACCCAGGAGACTAACCTTTTAAAATCCATAATAAAAGCCTGTCAGATTCTATGTGACAGTCTAATATATTATTCTTGTATTAGGATCAATCACAGCCCAGGGCCTGAGATTCAATATATCTTGTTGAAAGAATGCAAAGTTTTCAGAATACATTACAGTGAAATTTACAAATCCTATGGACATAAATTAGTAAATCTGTTTAATATACTTTTATGTCACTGAATCTTTGCTGGGTGCCTTGTTGGTGTGGAGACTGAGCAGGGCTCTTTCTGAGGCAGAAAATATAGCAGCTCCCTGAACATGCTCCCTACCTCCTCTACCCCCACGACATTCTTGGGTTATTGAATCTAGATGCCACATAGCACATTATAATAACCCTTATAATCATAAAAGAAGAAATGGTGGAAGATAGAAAAGGAAGAAACATCAAGGAATAAGCAGAAACAGAAGTGTATTTGTTAGTCCGGTGAAAGAAAGTGGGAATAAAAAATGTTTTGCTCTGGAAATTTTGATCCATTTTAAAATATTAAGCTATCTTTTGATAGCAACTGGTCTTGGTTCTGATAAGATTTGATAACCCATAAACTGCCCTTTCAGACAGCATGGCTGAGTGAGACCAGACTTCTCTCTTTCAGAGTCCAGGTCTGTTATTAAATTTGAACATACCATGATATAAATAGATTATTTTTTAGCTAAAGTTATGTACAGAGATAGAGAGGTAGAAGATAGTTGATAGATAGATATGCACACATATTATATACATAGGTAATACAAAGTATTATTGATGCATACAATATGGTTATGGCATTAACTATAATTCTTCCTCAGAATGGACCAAGAAAAGCCCTAATCCACCTATCCAAATAGATGATCCCTTGATCTTCTTTTGTCCTATGATTCTATGTCATCATTACTTCTTTTGATCACAGATCATTCCATGCCATATGGTGACTCACAGGAATGACCATTTTCTTATATTAAATCTGAAATACCAATTACATAGCACTTCAGTTCTTCTTCCTCCTCCTTTCCTTCTTTTCTCTGTCCTCCTTTCTTTTCCTCCTCTTCCTTCTTCTGGCACTAGCTTCTTTCCTTTCCTCTAGCTGCAGCATGAGTAATATCAGAAATATTCTTTTGGGCAGGAATTAAGTAACTGTCAATAGAAGTGACATACCATAACATGTTTACTAAAATTAATATTCTTAAAAATCCATTTTTGCTATTTTCTATCTCAAACTACTAAACTTGTTTATGCTCACTTATGCGTGTATGACCATAGCTCTACCCTTTGCAAATTATATTTGCTTTGTCACATCTATGCAGTCAAAATGATCCATATAATGAATGTAAAACTTTATCCATTTCACACATTTTGAAACATGAAGACTCTGACATAGAAGAAAATCATTCTTTTTTCTTTTTCTTTTTATTGTTCCACATTTGTATTCTGTCCTATAGTGCAACTTCTCTAATCACTCCTGCTTTGGAGTGATACAATGCATTAAAGTGGCTTTATGATTGATTAAAAGCTCCAGCTCTGGTCCTACATTTAATCAATGGCAGCATCCCTAGCTGTCTCCATTGGCTACAAGGCATTACAGATTAAGAGCACACATTTTTTTCTATTTCAGAACAAATTATGATTTCTGTAACTACAATATTTTTGAGCTTCAGAAAGTGACAATTACTTCTAGGAAAATAGCATATTCATTTTAATTATAATTAATTAGAATGCTCAATGTTATTGTAACATCTATTTCATTACTACCTGTTCTGCAAAGGCTATGATAATGTTGGTTCCATATTTATTTCAACAGTTTGTAGATGACTCATATTAAATGATTATTAAAGAAAACCTGACACTTTAGCCACCAGACACCACACTTTTCAAGCCTGGGAGAATATTTATGAAGAAATTTTCATCTGCTTTAATCTTAGATGATAGGCAAATCTTCCTTGGTTCTGGTGACACAGGAGATACTTATCATCTTTTATATATATATTTTTTTTTCTAGAATGAAGTGAAAGACACCTTTCCCCCTGTCCGAGGTAATATTTCTTCCCTAAATGACTGGCCCAGATATTGATGCTGATTAAGATTGTTAGTTTATAGTTAGCTTATAGTTTATAGGCTTTTGGCCACAACTATAAAAGGAACCTAAGAATCACTGTTTACTGTCCTATGAAAGTTAGCCCAGTGTTTTGTTTTTCTTGAGAGCAGAGAGTATATCATATCATCTTTGTGTCCATCATAAGAAGCGCAGTTCCATACTCATAATAAGTTTAATATACATTCCTTGAGTGAGATATTTGTGAACTAAAATTTTTTTAGAAAGTCCTGAAAACCTTCACTGGAAATAAGACAAAAATTAATTAAGATAGCATTTGTTTTATTTATAAGACTAAAAATATCCTCTAAGTGAACTCTTATACTGTGTTGATTGCCACCCATTTGTAAACAAAAATGTTTCCAGATTACTACCCAAGATGTCAAGAACACTGAAAAACTTACACTTGTGAATATACCAAAAATAGTGAATACAGCTTTGACTAATGATCATGAAAAATAAACATCAGCATTTTCCAAAAGTGTCAAGATATTGAAAGACAGAGACTAAGGAACTGTTCAAGATTGGAAGAAACTAAAGAGAAATTGTAACTAAATGGAGTATGTAATCTTGGGTAGGATCCTGGGACAGAAAAACAGTGGAAAAACTGATAGAATTCAAATAAGGTCTGTATGTTATCAAATAAATTGGAATACACTGCTCATCCCTTACAAAATCAATTGCATGCTCACAAATGGTGAGCATGCAATTAAGGCATGCAATTAAGGCACCTTAATCAGAATGCCAGCAATCTAAGGAGATGGTGGAATCAGCATCCCCCAAGAACCACCTCTGAAGATTCTTCTCATCCACGAAATTTAGAAGAGAAGGAAGGGAGTAATCTCAGTTAATCACTGAGAGAACCATCAGAGTTGTCACCATCCCCCTCTGTGTGCAGGCTTGTTGACTCCTGGTGAACTTACTGTAGATGTTATCTTGTTCACACAGTTTAGTCACAGTTTGGGAGATTACTGAAGAGGAAGCTAAGGAAAAGATCTGGTTACCTGTTCATCCTAGAGGATCAGGTAATCACTTAGGATTTTTTCAGATTCATGCAATAGAAATTAGCTTAAACAGGAACCTTATGGGCTTCTTGAAAATTCAGAGGTAGGTGACCTTCTAATTTGACCCAACCAGAACATAGGGAGCTTGGCAGCTCCAGCTCCATTACTATTACTCTTTCCTTCTCCAACTATACTTTCTTCAAGCTAGATTTCTTCATGGCCTTATGATGGATACCAGCAGTCACTTATACCAAGCTTTGCCGTTTACTTTCTGAGAGAGAAACAAATCCTTGTTTTCCTTTTTCATCAGGGCAAGACTCTTCACAAAGGCCTCTAACCATTTTCCTCTTGAGTCTCACAGGCCAGGATTTAATCATATGTACTTTCCTATACCAATGACTGCCAAGAGGTCATATAATTAGTTTAATCAGAGCTCATCTTTGAGACAGAGGGTAGAGTTAGACAGAAACCTGAGTATAATCAGATCTCTTTAAGGAAAAAGGAAATGAATATTTGGGAGGCAAAAAAAAAAAAAAACTCATTATGATTATAATTTGAAAGGGATCACTGTTGAATATTTATGATGAAGTACTGTTCTACACCAAATAGGGAAAGGAGTACATCAATGCTGTATATTGTTACCCTGATTATTTAACTTATACGCAGAGTACATCATGAGAAAAGTTGGGCTGGATGAAGCACAAGCTGGGATCAAGGTTGCTGGGAGAAATATCAATAACCTCCAATATGCAGATGACACCACCCTTGTGGCAGAAAGCGAAGAAGAACTAAAGAGCTTCTTGATGAAAGTGAAAGAGGAGAGTGAAAAAGCTGGCTTAAAACTCAGCATTCAGAAATCTAAGATGATGGCATCTGGTCCCATCACTTCATGGCAAGTAGATGGGGAAACAGTGGAAACAGTGACAGGCTTTATTTTGGGGGGGCTCCAAAATCACTGCAGATGGTGACTGCAGCCATGAAATTAAAAGACGTGTGTGCTCTTTGGAAGAAAAGTTATAACCAACCTAGACAGCATATTAAAAAGCAGAGACATTACTTTGCCAACAAAGGTCTGTCTAGTTAATGTAATGGTTTTTCCAGTAGTCACATATGGATGTGAGATTTGGACTATAAAGAAAGCTGAGTGCCAAAGAGTTGATGCTTTTGAACTGTAGTGTTGGAGAAGACTCCTTTTTTTTGGGAAACTAAAAAACACATGTTTAATTTATTTATTATTTTTAATATAAATTTATTTATTTTAATTGGAGGCTAATTACATTACAATATTGTATTGGTTTTGCCATACATCGACATGAACCCGCCACGGGTGTACTCGTGCTCCCCATCCTGAACTCCCTCCCAATACTGTCCCTCTGGGTCATCCCAGTGCACCAGTCCCGAGCAACCTGTATCATACATTGAACCTGGACTGGGGATCCATTTCACATATGATAATTATACATGTTTCAATGCCATTCTCCCAAATCATCCCACCCTCACCCTCTCCCACAGAGTCCAAAAGACTGTTCTATATATCTGTGTCTCTTTTGCTGTCTCTTCTACAGGGTTATCGTTACCATCTTTCTAAATTCCATATATATGCGTTAGTATACTGTATTGGTGTTTTTCTTTCTGGCTTACTTCACTGTGTATAATAGGCTCCAGTTTCATCCACCTCATTAGAACTGATTCAAATGTGTTCTTTTTAATGGCTGAGTAATCCTCCTTTGTGTATATGTACCACAGCTTTCTTATCCATTCGTCTGCTGATGGACATCTAGGTTGCTTCCGTGTCCTGGCTATTATAAACAGTGCTGCGATGAACATTGTGGTATACGTGTCTCTTTCCATCCTAGTTTCCTTGGTGTGTATGCCCAGAAGTGGGATTGCTAGGTCATATAGCAGTTCTATTTCCAGTTTTTTAAGGAATCTCCACACTGTTCTCCATAGTGGCTGTACTAGTTTGCATTCCCACCAACAGTGTAAGAGGGTTCCCTTTTCTCCACACCCTCTCCAGCATTTATTGCTTGTAGACTTTTGGATAACAGCCATTCTGACTGAAGTGAAACAGTACCTCATTGTGGTTTTGATTTGCATTTCTCTGATAATGAGTGATGTGATGCATCTTTTCATGTGTTTGTTAGTCAGCTGTATGTCTTCTTTGGAGAAACGTCTGTTTTGGTCTTTGGCCCATTTTTTGATTGGGTCATTTATTTTTCTGGAATTGAGCTGCAGGAGTTGCTTGTATATTTTTGAGATTAGTTGTTTGTCAGTTGCTTCATTTGCTTTATTCTCTCCCATTCTGAAGGCTGTCTTTTCACCTTGCTTATAGTTTCCTTTGTTGTGCAAAATCTTTTAAGTTTAATTAGGTCCCATTTGTTTATTTTTGCTTTTATTTCCAATATTCTGGGAGGTAGGTCATAGAGGATCCTGCTGTGATT
This sequence comes from Bos indicus, assembly GCF_029378745.1. Taxonomy (NCBI): domain Eukaryota; kingdom Metazoa; phylum Chordata; class Mammalia; order Artiodactyla; family Bovidae; genus Bos; species Bos indicus. The sequence continues at coordinate 13,866,787 of NC_091783.1, forward strand.
TATGTTGTAGAGTGTTTCGGCTGTGTTTTCCTCTAGGAGTTTTATAGTTTCTGGTCTTACGTTTAGATCTTTAATCCATTTTGAGTTTATTTTTGTGTATGGTGTTAGAAAGTGTTCTAGTTTTATTCTTTTACAAGTGGTTGACCGGTTTTCCCAGCACCACTTGTTAAAGAGATTGTCATTTTCTCCATTGTACATTCTTACCTCCTTCATCAAAGATAAGGTGTCCATAGGTGCATGGATTTATCTCTGGGCTTTCTATTTCGTTCCATTGATCTATATTTCTGTCTTTGTGCCAGTACCATACTGTCTTGATGACTGTGGCTTTGTAACAGAGCCTGAAGTCAGGCAGGTTGATTCCTCCAGTTCCATTCTTTCTCAAGATTGCTTTGGCTATTCGAGGTTTTTTGTATTCCCATACAAATTGTGAAATTATTTGTTCTAGCTCTGTGAGAAATACCGTTGGTACCTTAATAGGGGTTGCATTGAATCTATAGATTGCTTTGGGTAGTATACTCATTTTCACTATATTGATTCTTCCCATCCATGAACACTGTATATTTCTCCATCTATTAGTGTCCTCTTTGATTTCTTTCACCAATGTTTTATAGTTTTCTATATATAGGTCTTTTGTTTCTTTAGGTAAATATATTTCTAAGTATTTTATTCTTTTCATTGCAATGGTGAATGAAATTGTTTCCTTAATTTCTTTTTCTGTTTTCTCATTGTTAGTATATAGGAATGCAAGGGATTTCTGTGTGTTGATTTTATATCCTGCAACTTTACTATATTCACTGATTAGCTCTAGTAATTTTCTGATTGAGCCCCTTGGACTGTAAGGCGATCCAACCAGTCCATCCTAAAAGAAATCAGTCCTTAATATTCATTGGAAGGACTGATGATGAAGCTAAAACTTGAATACTTTGGCCAGCTGATGTGAACAGCTGACTCATTTAAAAAAGACCTTGATTCTGGGAAAGACTGAAGGCAGGAGGAGAAGGGGATGACAGAGGATGAGATGGTTAGATGGCATCACTGACTCAATGGACACAAGTTTGAGCAAAATCTGGAAGTTGGTGATGGACAGGGAGGCCTGGCATGCTGCAGTCCATGGGCTTGCAAAGAGTTGGACACAACCGAGCGACTGACCTGAACCTAACTGAACTACTCTACACAGTAGAAAGCATGTATGTACAGAACAGTAACCTAACATTGTAACAAGCAAGTGCTACAGGTTTAAGTGCATTTCTAGATAAGGATAACTAGATACCCTCAGGTTAATATACAAAACACAGACCACCACAGAATCCTAGATTTAGAGGTTTCTTACAGATCTGCACTGCTACTGCTAAGTCACTTCAGTCGTGTTCAACTCTGTGCGACCCCATAGATGGCAGCCCACCAGGCACCCCTGTCCCTGGGATTCTCCAGGCAAGAACATTGGAGTGGGTTGCCATTTCCTTCTCCAATGCATGAAAGTGAAAAGTGAAAGTGAAGTTGCTCAGTCGTGCCCAACTCTCAGCGACCGCATGGACTGCAGCCTACTAGGCTCCACCGTCCATGGGGTTTTCCAGGCAAGAGTACTGGAGTGGGGTGCCATTGCCTTCTCCACAGATCTGCACTAACCCAGTGCAAAACTCCTCCATCCTAATAACCAGCCTCTTCTAAAACACGTCTCATATGCGTTGGCTGCTTTCAGGTCTACTAGCCTGGAAGTTATGTTTTACATTGCTTTCATTGTGTCTTCTGGATCCTCACTCATATTCAATCCTTTTCTCTATGGGAAACTTTCTGAATCTAGAAGATAACTTTCACATTTTGCTTTTTCTTCACACTGAACAAGGTTGTTTTAGACATCTTCTATGCCTATTCAGTCTCCAGATCACCATGTTACCTCTCATACTGTAGCTCTCACCCCCTCCCCCACATGTTTGATTTCATTAAAAGAAGCACAGTTGTGCCACAAGTTACAGGAAAGCTGGATATTATATTAATTAATGTACCCTCATATTATGTGCTTAATATGTTAATATTATTTCACTTTAAGTTCCTTGGGGAGTGTGGAGAAATGAGTTTCCACATAATAAACTGCCTAAATGTGCTGAATAATGATACAAACGTCACTTCCATTCTTCTTCCCACGAACTCCTGCTTAGTGGCCTCCTGAGGGTAATAACAATAAAGCAAAGTTAAGGCGAAAGTTGGGGAAGAACTTAGCAGATGTTTAGCTTATTTGAGCCAGGGGACATACTTTCCTACCAAGGCCCCAGCCAGCCTTCAAACTACAATAAAATAAACCTTGCTATTGCAGTGGAAGGCATCACGCCTGAGTTATTATCTTGCATTAGAATATGCATCAATCTATTTGGTAGCCTTGAGAGCAGTTCTAACTCAATATACCAGAGTACAGGAGAGAGGAAGAGATGGGAAAATCATTGTATTTAGCAAATCCTCATCTTCCCCTCAATGCACTAACATGTCCTTCACACAAAACATGGTTTCTGGACAGAGCTGCTTTAAACTGGAGAATAAAATTCTCAGTTTCACAAAGCCAAATGATCTATTCTTGTGTAGACAAAGAATTATTTCTCTTTCCCCCAAAACACAGTTCTAGTGATGGTCTGGCCTGCCCTCACTGGGATGACCAAGCAGCTTGATTAGCTAGTATAGCCCCAGTTGATAATAACTGTTTTGATGTAAATATTAGCAAAGGTCCCTTTCATTCTCAGGTGTCTGGATTTAAACAATAAATTATTTGGTCATTTGATAACAGAATATCACAGATTTAAACCAGGGATATTGGAAGTCCATATGAAGTTCGTGATAGAGAAATTGCTCAGTCGTGTCCAACTCTTTGCGACCCCATGGACTGTAGGCCACCAGGCTCCTGCATCCATGGGATTTCCCAGGCAAGAATACTGGAGTGAGTTGCCATTTCCTTCTCCAGGGGAACTTCCTGATCCAGGGATCGAACCCGGGTCTCCTACATTGCAGGCAGACGCTTTAACCTCTGAGCCACCAGGGAAGCCCTATATGAAGTTATTATCACCCAAAAAAGGGTCTTTCTGAAGTATGAGGCTATCATAATACAACCCCCATTTGGTATATGAGAGAGTAAGTGACACATATTGTCATATAACTTGGTCTTAACAGGACCAGCTATAGAGCTCATTTCAAATGTTTCACTAGAAAATGTCATTGGAAGTCATTTATTCTCCTTATCTCCTTTCTTGCAGTCAGACTGATGGGGAGAGAAGGGTAGCTAAGAAGACTTCATTTTTTCTTCTGTGCATATGATTTTGCTGGTTTTTTTTTTATTTTCTTCTGGATGAAAGAGACAATATGATGTAAAGAAATATAGAACATGTCTTTGCCCTCTTCACAAAATATATATTATTTTATCTTTAAAAATCAATATATTATTACTAAAACATTTGGAGCATACACAAAATGTAGAAAGAAAAAGAAATGTTCAGTTCTCAGAACACTGCCAAGTGGAGAGTCTACAAAGAAAAAAAATAAAAATTTTATTTAGAATTATACTTTTACTTTATTTACTCTTTTCAGACTGCCCTTTCTACTTTTCTCCATTATTGTAGTTTTTGCATGTTCTTTTTTTTAAATTTTATTTTATTTAACTTTACAATATTGTATTAGTTTTTCCATATATCAAAATGAATCTGCCACAGGTATACATGTGTTCCCCATCCAGAACCCTCCTCCCTCCTCCCTCCCCATACCATCCCTCTGGGTCGTCCCAGTGCATGTTCTTATGTCCTTTTCATTATAGGTGACTGGACTGCAAGAGTAGGAAGTCAAGAAACACCTGGAGTAACAGGCAAATTTGGCCTTGGAGTATGGAATGAAGCAGGGCAAAGGCTAATAGAGTTTTGCCAAGAGCACACAATGGTCATAGCAAACACTCTCTTCCAACAACACAAGAGAAGACTCTATACATGGACATCACCAAATGGTCAACACTGAAATCAAATTGATTATATTCTTTACAGCCAAAGATGGAGAAGCTCTATACAGTCAGCAAAAACAAGACCAGGAGCTGACTGTGGCTCAGATCATGAACTCCTTATTACCAAATTCAGACTTAAATTGAAGAAAGTAGGGAAAACCACTAGACCATTTAGGTATGACCTAAATCAAATCCCTTATGATTATACAGTGGAAGTGAGAAATAGATTTAAGGGACTAGATCTGATGGATAGAGTGCCTGATGAACTATGGATGGAAGTTCGTGACATTGTACAGGAGACAGGAATCAAGACCATGGAAAAGAAATGCAAAAAAAAGCAAAATGGCTGTCTGGGGAGGCCTTACAAATAGCTTTGAAAAGAAGAGAAGCAAAAAGCAAAGGAGAAAAGGAAAGATATAACTATCTGAATGCAGAGTTCCAAAGAACAGTAAGAAGAGATAAGAAAGCCTTCCTCAGGGATCAATGCAAAGAAATAGAGGAAAACAACAGAATGGGAAAGAGTAGAGATCTCTTCAAGAAAATTAGAGATACCAAGGGAACATTTCATGCAAAGATGGGTTTGATAAAGGACAGAAATGGTATGGACCTAACAGAAGCAGAAGATATTAAGAAGAGATGGCAAGAATACACAGAAGAACTGTACAAAAAAGATCTTAACAACCTAGATAATCACGATGGTGTGCTTACTCACCTAGAGCCAGACATCCTGGAATGTGAAGTCAAGTGGGCCTTAGAAAGCATCACTACGAACAAAGCTAGTGGAGGTGATGGAATTCCATTGAGTTATTTCAAATCCTGAAAATGATGCTGTGAAAGTGGTGCACTCAATATGTCAGCAAATTTGGAAAACTCAGCAGTGGCCACAGGACTGGAAAAGGTCAGTTTTCATTCCAATCCCAAAGAAAGGCAATGCCAAAGAATGCTCAAACAACCACACAATTGCACTCATCTCACACGCTAGTAAAGTAATGTTTAAAATTCTCCAAGCCAGGCTTCAGCAATGCGTGAACTGTGAACTTCCAGATGTTCAAGCTGGTTTTAGAAAAGGCAGAGGAACCAGAGATCAAATTGCCAACATCCGCTGGACCATGGGAAAAGCAAGAGAGTTCCAGAAAAACATCTATTTTTGCTTTATTGACTATGCCAAAGCCTTTGTGTGGATCACAATAAACTGTGGAAAATTCTGAAAGAGATGGAATACCAGACCACCTGACCTGCCTCTTGAGAAACCTATATTCAGGTCAGGAAGCAACAGTTAGAACTGAACATGGAACAACAGACTGGTTCCAAATAGGAAAAGGAGTACGTCAGGGCTGTATATTGTCACCCTGCTTATTTAACTTATATGCAGAGTACATCATGAGAAATGCTGGGCTGGAAGAAGCACAAGCTGGAATCCAGATTGCTTGGAGAAATATCAATAACCTCAGATTTGCAGATGACACCACCCTTATGGCAGAAAGTGAAGAGGAACTAAAAAGCCTCTTGATGAAAGTGAAAGAGGAGAGTGGAAAAGTTGGCTTAAAGCTCAACATTCAGAAAACGAAGATCATGGCATGTGGTCCCATCACTTCATGGGAAATAGTTGGGGAAACAGTAGAAACAGTGTCAAGCTTCATTTTTGGGGTGCACCAAAATCACTGCAGATGATGATTGCAGCCATGAAATTAAAAGATGCTTACTCCTTGGAAGGAAAATTATTACTAACCCAGATAGCATATTGAATAGCAGAGATATATTGCTTTGCGAACAAAGGTCCGTCTAGTCAAGGCTATGGTTTTTCCAGTGGTCATGTATGGATGTGAGAGTTGGACTATGAAGAAAGGTGAGTGCCGAAGAATTGATGGTTTTGAACTGTGGTGTTGGAGAAGACTCTTGAGAGTCCCTTGGACTGCAAGGAGATCCAACCAGTCCTTTCTAAAGGAGACCAGTCCTGGGTGTTCTTTGGAAGGACTGATGCTAAAGCTGAAACTCCAATACTTTGGCCACCTCATGCTAAGTGTTGACTCATTGGAAAAGACCCTGATGCTTGGAGGGATTGGGGACAGGGGGAGAAGGGGATGACGGAGGATGAGATGGCTGGATGGCATCACCAACTCGATGGACATGAGTTTGAGTGAACTCTGGGAGTTGGTGATGGACAGGGAGGCCTGGCATGCTGTGATTCATGGGGTTGCAAAGATTTGGGCACGACTGAATGACTGATCTGAACTGGAGACCTCTCTGAAATATTTCCTAAGGTTGCTGGTCCACAGTAGTTCCTCTTCCCCCACTGTTTCTCAACCACCTATTTCACACAGGTTATATATTCCTTTGTAGCTTTCTATTATTTATTTTATTAAAATTTTTTTCTTCAACTAAACTCACACCTTTTCATTCAATGAAAACTCCTTTCTTATACCTCTTCATATCCTTAGCACCTAATGTACACATGATAAGAGCTTAAGAGCTATCTGTCTTTTGAGTTGAAGTTATGATGATGATGATAATGATGAAAAAGGTACTGTCAAATGTGTTTCTAATTAATTTAGTCTTTGCACTCTGCTCTCTCTGATTATTAGCCTTGATCAGATATCTTAAAGGACTTTTAAATTCTGTCAATAATATCTGTGTCCCCTCATAGAAAATTACATTCAGATCTAGAGCTTCTCAGATATAGAATGATGTTAACAAATTGCTGCAAATTCAGGGGATAGTTGCTGGATTGAATTAGGGAATGCAGGACTTGATTTATGAGGAAACTTTTAAAGAACTAAATATGCATAGCTGGTTTCCAAAGAGATTTAGAACCGGGCTGGGGGATCTGACAACTATATATCAGTAGCTCGTGGCTGAAAATAACATTGCAAGAAGAGCAGCTTAAATTAGGGAAAACAGCCTTTGGAGACAGTCACCAGGGATGTTAATTACTAGTGAATTAAACATACCAATACATGAATCCATTGCTTTCTCAGTGCTTTGTATGCACAGAAATCACCTAGGAAAAGTGTTACAATGCAGATTCTGATACACTGGGTCTGAAGCAAGCCAGGATTCTACATTTCTAGCAAGTTTCCAAGTGGTCCAGAGACTAAACATACTTAGCCAACCCCCTTCTCTTTATGAATTGTGCAATTCTGCTTAATTACAAAGAGTAATAAGCTTCAAATATGGGATATTTAAATGAAATAAAGTATCCTGGAGCCTACAGTGAGGAAATAGGAAAAAGCTAATCAAGCAGGGCATGAAGATGAGTTCTTTCCTCCAAATGTTCATCTGCCTTTTTTGGCATCCATATAGGGCCTGCACACTGTGATTAGCCACACTGTGATTAGCCTCATTGGTTCTCTCATCTTCTTTTTCATCTTTTCACTTGTGCCAGATGACATTACAGGAAGAAAGCAGAGATACCTACAAATGATGATGGTAGGCTGTTGTGAAGCTCCTCTTAGCTTCCAAAATAACTCCCCCACCTTTTGATTAATGCCTGGAAATCTACAGCTGGTGCTTCACTCCTTTAGCTTAAAATATCCATCCTCTTTATAGAGGACATGTGCATCTTAGTGTGAGTAGCTTTAAATTTTTTCTTGGAAGATTTTAATAGAGAGCAATAAGATACTATAACGTTTATGTACTGGGGGAGTAGACAAGGACAACTAATGGTGAGGACCACCTGTCTATTTCACACATAACAATGAGGTCTGAAGAAAAGGGGACACTTTGCCAATGTCACCTGCTTACCTCTTTCTTAAAGTCACATTTCTATGTCAGTTTTCTTTTTTTTTTTTATTTTTTTCAGTATACCAAATCTTCCTCTCTCTACTCCTGGAGATCTGCACAGCTCTGATCTTCATCTATTTCAGGCTAAAATCCTAACTGAGCTTCCTCCAGCCCTTGGAACAAGTCACTGATAGACATTGCTTCTCACCTGAATTAGGCTTAATCAGATAACTTAAAGATAACGTTTCCCTCGTGAGGTATAAGTCTTAAGCTGGTGAGTTTCCGTTCCTTTATTATAATCAAAGCAATTGGGATAAAAATTGGGAAGATGAATCTATCTGCTTCATATCAAATAGCTCAAAGATACTTTAAGTAACTTACTCGTTACTTAAAGACATATTATCTGGTTAGTCAAATGAGCACAGAGTAAGGACACTATGCCCCATCCCATCCCAACCCACTTCCTCCTGAACTCATTTTTTTTTTCCCCTTTTGATACCCAGATATTAACATCTCCTGTTCTCCTAAGGTTTCATAGGTCACACACAATTTTTTATATATCTTCTAATTTGATTATACTGATAATCTTTAAGATAGTAAGTAGTATTGTTACTATTTCTGATATGGAGGCTGAAGAAATTTGTTCATGAAACAAGTTAATGTTATACTCAATGTCATACATAATTTGAAATTTGGACTTTGGCCTTTGGACTGCAAATCTCATTTTACTTTCTTAACAATATACTTTTTGGCCAAGTCAATTCTTTCAGTCCCAGCATATGTTCAGGATTTGTTGCTTTTACTTAATGAAGTGAACTTGAGTTCAGTTCAGTTGCTCAGTTGTGTCTGACTCTTTGCTTACCCCATGGACTGCAGCACGTCATGCCTCCCAGTCCAACATCAACTTCCAGAGTTTACTCAAACTCATGTACATTGAGTCAGTGATGCCATCCAACCATCTCATCCTCTGTAGTCCCCTTCTCCTCTTACCTTCAGTCTTTCACAGAATCAGGGTCTTTTCCAATGAGTCAGTTCTTTGCATCAGATGGTCAAAGTATTGGAGTTTCAGCTTCAGCATCATCAGTCCTTCCAATGAATATTCAGGACTGATTTCCTTTAGGATGGACTGGTTGGATATACTTGCAGTCCAAGGGACTCTCAAGAGTCTTCTCCAACACCACAGTTCAAAAGCATCAATTCTTCAGTGCTCAGTTTTCTTTGTAGTCCAACTCTCACATCCATACATGACTACTGGAAAAACCAGAGCTTCAACTACATGGACCTTTGTTGGCAAAGTAATGCCTCTGCTTTTTAATACGCTGTCTAGGTTGGTCATAACTTTTCTTCCAAGGAGCAAGCGTCTTTTAATTTCATGGCTGTAGTCACCATCAGCAGTGATTTTGGAGCCTCTCAAAATAAAGTCTGCCACTGTTTCCCCATCTATTTGCCATGAAATTATGGGACCAGATGCCATTATCTTAGTTTTCTGAATATTGAGATTTAAGCCAACTTTTTCACTCTCCTCTTTCACTTTCATCAAGAGGCTCTTTAGTTCTTCTTTGCTTTCTGCCATAAGTGTTGTGTCATGTACATACCTGAGGTTATTGATATTTCTCCCAGCAATCTTGATTCCAGCTTGTGCTTCATCCATGAGTATTTCTAATGATGTACTCTGCATATAAGTTAAATAAGCACAGTGATAAATAAGTACAGCCTTGATGTACTCCTTTCCCAATTTGTAACCATTGTTTTTCCATATCCAGTTCCAGCTGTTGCTTCCTGACCTGCATACAGATTTCTCAAGAGGCAGGTCAGGTGGTCTGGTATTCCCATCTCTTTCAGAATTTTCCACAGTTTGTTGTGATCCACACAGTCAAAAGCTTTGGCATACTCAATAAAACAGAAGTAGATATTTTTCTGGAACTCTCTTGCTTTTTTGATGATCCAACAGATGTTGGCAATTTGATTTCTGGTTCTTCTGCCTTTTCTAAATCCAGCTTGAACATCTGGAAGTTCACAGTTCATGTACTGTTGAAGCCTGTCTTGTAGAATTTTGAGCATTACTTTGCTAGTGTGTGAGGTGAGTGCAATTGTGTGGTAGTTTGAGCATTCTTTGGCATTGCCTTTCTTTGGGATTGGAATGAAAACTAACCTTTTCCAGTCCTGTGGCCGCTGCTGAGTTTTCCAAATTTGCTGGCATATAGAGTGCAGCACTTTCACAGCATCATCTTCTAGGATTTGAAATAGCTCAACTGGAATTCCATCAACTCTGCTAGCTTTGTTTGTAGTGATGCTTTCTAAGGCCAAGAACTTAAGTAAGTCATGATAAAATATCAATTTTGTGTTTTCTTGTGTAATATTTATTATTTTCATCTATGTTTTCCCAGTCTACCTCCTCCTTTGGGAAAATACAATTGTTTGCAAGTTTTGATTATTAGAACTGTAATAATCAGAGTTGACATACTTAGTATTTTCTTAAGTTCAATTCGTAAAAGAAAGAAGCAGAAGGCAACTAAACCAAATGGTGCAATTTTACTTCAGAAATCCAATGCAAACCTTCAAGTCATTATAAATTCAGTGTGAACTCATTTTCTGTCTCTGTTTTTAGTACAGAACATTGAAAATTCATGACCATTAAGATGTAGCCAAGGCTGTTTAAGATCCCCAGTCTGCAGAGACAAAATCAATCATGTTCAATAGGCTGTCCTTAGTGAAATGTAAAACAAATGTGAACATAAAGACAATGCTGCACAAGAGTTTGACAAGTATGTGTTAAAATGGTTTAGATTCTTGATTCATCATGAACTGTAATTTATGAAACTTGTAGTGGTGGTTTAGCCACTAAGTTGTGTCTGACTCTTGCTACCCCATGGACTGTAGTCTTCCAGACTCCTCTGTCCATGGGATTCTCCAGGCAAGAATACTGGAGTACGTTGCCATTTTCTTTCTCCAAGGGGTCTTCCAAATTGAATCTGGGTCTCCTGCTTTGCAGGTAGATTCTTTACCAACTGAGCTGGGAGGGAAGCTTGATGAAACTTCCCACTCCCTATATGTTCTGCTTAGCTTAGTTTTTATGCAATTTCTATTTTTTTCTAACTTGGTGACCAGAGCTGAAAATACTAAAGTATTCCCACCTCCCTTCATTGGGATAAGCATTTGGATCAGTAGCACAAAGCCTAGCCCTCATTTGAGGACCACCTCCTATTCTACTCAGCTCTGTTTAAATAATATCAGCTTAACTCTTTCTAGTGATATCAAATTGGCAGTATTGAGAGCAGATGGTACTGGCAATGAAGACACACTTTTTTCTCTCTCTGTCTTTTTCCTCTAAACTGTTGCCCCCCGCCCCATATCTAAGGGTTCTGCATCTGGGAATTCAACCAACTGCAGATTGAAAATATTTTTTAAAATTCCAGAAAGTTCCAAAAAGCAAAACTCGAACATGTCATGCCTCAGCAATGATTTACATAGCATTTACATTGTATTTACAACTATTTACATAGCATTTGCATTGTATTAGGTATCATAAGTAAATCATCTAGAAATGATCTAAAGTATATGGAAGGATGTGCATAGGTTATATACAAATGCTATGCCATTTTATATAAGAGACTTGAACATCTGTGAATTTTGGTATCTGCAGGGGTCTTAGAACCAATCGCCAATAGTTACTGAGGAATGACTATATTTTTCTATGTAAATTACATGATATTTTAATTAAAGAAGTGAATAGTGATGTTTATGATTTTTATACATTTTAGTTATCCTATCTTATTTTTTTAGGTATATCCAGTTAACTAAAGGATTTTTGTACCTTTTATTTTTTAGGTATTAACTTGTGTCTGACTCTTGGCCATATGGACTGTAGCCCACCAGGCTCTTCTGTCCATAAGAATTCCGGGGAAAGAATACTGGAGTGCGTAGCCATTTTCTTCTCAAGGGAATCTTCTAGACCCAGGGATCAAACTCATGTTTCCTGCGTTGCAAGTGGATTCTTTACCACTGAGACACCAGGGAAACCTTTTGTGCCCAGAAAGAGAATAATAAAAATGAAGCCACTGTGATACAGTAAGTAGAATGTTGTTCCAAATAAACATACACTGGAGCACATTGGGAAAGAGCCATCAAAGAGGGTGGCCAGACCAGATGTGAAGATAGCTAAATAAAATGCTAAATTTTAGGATTAAAATGAGATAGTCATAGACCATGTGAAAATCAAAAATCAAAAGTTACTCCCTAAAGCCCTTTATCTATACGCCAAAATAGCTAACATTAAAATGACTGTCAATATCAAATATTGTCAAGGACTGAAGTAACTAGGACTCTCACATATTGCCTACATGGATGGAAAATGGTATAACTATTTATATTCCCAAGGACAAAGTAGCCTGGTGGGCTGCAGTTCATGAGGTCACAAAGAGTCAGACTCGACTGAGTGACTAAACACACAGTACATTTTTATTTTTATAGACTGTCAGTATCTATTAAACTAAATGTTAACTTACCCTTTGTCATAGAAATTCCACTCCTAAATAGATATCCAAGAGAAATGAATATATTCAGCCACCAAAAGACATGTACAATAATGTTCATAATAGCCTCATTTTAAATAACCAAAAACCAGGAAGTAATCCAACTGTCAATCAACAAAAAAATGGACAAATGGTAACATTTCCATAGAACTGAATACTATTTAACAATTAAAAAAAAAAGCCCTAACTGACACATTCAACAACATGAATAAATTTTATAGATAGTGTGCTGAGAGAAGGTAGATAGAAAAGATGTACAATGAATGAATTTATTATATGAAAAAAGGGTGCTAGCTATGGATGGGAATGGGGTGGGGTAAGAGGGCTTACCAAATGGAAGGGAGTATGAAAGAGGCTTCTAGAACACTAGAGAAGTTCCTTATCTTCTGGTGATAGATACATGGGTGTGTATATATAAAAATTCATTGAGTTTTATTCCTAGTATTAGTATACCTTATGGACTTTACTATGCATACCACATACTATTATGCTACAATTTTGTTTTAAGTACCTGAAAGTAACAGTAAGTCTACGCACAGAAACTGAGTAAAATCACCACCTCCATCTTTGCTTCAGGGCTTCCTTCGCAGGCGCAAGTCCCAGAGAAAATTAATTTCAACTCTTTTAAAGACACACACTCTGGTCACACCGCCTTAGTACATACCTAATCCTTAAAATGTTCTCATTTGGCTAATGATCCAGGTTGTTCACAGAACCTGTGAGCATATCATAAAAATGCCCACTGGCCAATGAGTAACACTGCAGTAATTGTCTTTTTTATGGGTATTATGCCTATGCATAACTTTCATCATTAACACAAATGTTCCTTTACTCACGTCATCTCCATTTCTGTTTTAAAACTGAAAAATTTGGTAATTTGCCATTAGATTTCAGGATGTTTGTGAAAATGAATAATGTTCCATTATATTTTAATCATCTCTTATATGAGTTTTTATTTCTCACTTGTGGATTGATAGTCTATTAAAAACTAGCCTAGAAGAAAATTAAAAAGCCTTAGAAAGCCATAGTGCTGGAATCAGATAATTTTTTAAATGCATTTTAAAGTATAGTGGAAACCTACAACCTTCCCCTCCTACCACTTTAAGGTAAAGCTGAACTGACAGCAATCTTTGTCCTAATGCTGGGCAAGGTAGCAAACTGAATGAATAAATGAGTCTTAGAGGATGGAAATAGCTTGATAATCATTTTCTCATGGAAAAAAAATTTATTCAGATAGACAGATCACAATGATTTTTGCACACTGCTGTTGCTTAAACCATTATACCATTAATTATAGAACTACTGATTCAATACTAAGATCTTTCTAACAATAATTCTGAGAATCTACTATAAATGACAATCAAAGTAGTATTATCAGTTACATTTTAAAAAGAGAGAAGCTATTTTCATTACACAGAGAAGGCAATGGCAACCCACTCCAGTACTCTTGCCTGGAAAATCCCATGGACAGAGGAGCCTGGTAGGCTGCAGTCCATGGGGTCACTACCATTTGGATATGACTGAGTGACTTCACTTTCACTTTTCACTTTCATGCATTAGAGAAGGAAATGGCAACCCACTCCAGTGTTCTTGCCTGGAGAATCCCAGGGACGCGGGAGCCTGATGGGCTGCCGTCCATGGGGTCGCACAGAGTCGGACACGACTGAAGAGACTTAGCAGCAGCAGTAGCAGCAGCATTTTTGTTATAAACTTTATTTTAGGTTGATAAGATGGAGAAGGGATGGTGGATGTGGAGTACATCTCTCTCCATGGATGCATCAGTAATGCATCTACAAATGCAGAAGTTCTCACAGAGCACCAGCTATGTCTTGGAAGCTGACCACAAGATTTCTTGACCACAAGAAAGGAACATATGGATCCATGCATAACTCAATAGAACAAAGGAAAGAAGGGAGAAAGAGGAGGAGAGAAAGAAGGACAAGACCAGTACCTAGGGGTGATGGGGAGCTAAAGAGGGGATGAGATACCTGCATCTGGTGCAATTAATTGGAACAGAAGAGAAGCATTTGAAGTTGTCAGAGAGTGAAACAGTTATTCTGTAACAGTCCAAATGGAGTGAGAACCACAGAGTCCATGCCACAGCCTTGCATACCCTGGAAATGGACTGTTCCACCAGAACACAAAGTGGCAGGGAGCAGGAGCATGGAGACTAGATAGCAATTCTAGGTCAAGGACTGCTGTTGACTGCAGGGAGATGGCCCAAGGGGACAGAAGAGAGGAAATCCACAATGAGGAATGCCTTTGGAGGAAAGCCAGCTGGTCATAGAGGCAGGGTGCTACTGTTGAGTTACGTGCAGGGGGTAAAGCTAACCCTGTAGTCTCTCTCTCCCCACATGCCAGTACCAGCAGCTGAGCAATAGAGAAAGATGTCAGTGAGTGTGGCTCTTTGATGCCTGATGTGCCAAGCAATAGAGAAGGACCTCAGCCAGGGATGCCCTTTCTGCCTGCTGTGCCAAACAAAAGAGAAGGACCAGCCAAGGAGGCCTTTTGAGCATCAGCTGCCAGAGGCTAGAAAAGAATGGACTAGAGCCAAATCTCTTGTGCTAATGGCCGCCAGCTTCCCTACATACCTGGTGTCCCTGCAATCCAAGCAGCTGCATCACCTCCATGCCCAGTCCTCACTGGGGCAGACCCAAGTCCTCCAGGGCAGGCTTGGGAGCAAACTCCTGTGGGTGACCCACAGGCAGAGGTGGGGATAAAAGCATAATTAAGCTCCAGGGGTGAAGTGACTAAGGAAGAGGATCAAACATCTTTCCATGAGCTGTCCTAGTTAGGTGAGGTGGGTTGAGGCTCACAGACAGGGAAAAGATGCTGACAGCTGAGACCTGAGAAAAGCATTCATTATTATTATGTTTCATTCATTCTGTAGTTGGGTCTGGATTATTTCCTAAATTTGTTGTTGTTGTTGTTCTCTCTACTTTTTTCTTGTTGTTATGGTGGATGTTTTCATTAGTATTATTTCTATTTAGGCTTTTGGGGACCTTTCTTAAATCACACTTTTATTTCTTTCACATATATCTACTTCAGCTTTGTCTTTCTGTGGTTCTGTGGTTTTCTTTTTATTCTTGTTGTACTTTTTATTTAATATAACAACCTTTTTTTATATATACATCTAACTTTGTTTTCCTATTTTTTTTTTCTTCTTCTTCTTTCTTTTCACCATGTTGGTTTATTTTGTTTTCTCTGCTTTACTCCTCAGTTGTGAGTCTGCTTTGGTCTTGTTTTTCTGTTTTAGCTACTTTGCTTTTAATTGGTTGATATCATTTTGTGTGTGTGTGTGTGTGTGTGTGTGTATTTATTTTTATTATTTTTTTTAATTTTATTTATTTATTTATTTTTTTTTAATTTTATTTTATTTTTAAACTTTACAATATTGTATTAGTTTTGCCAAATATCGAAATGAATCCACCACAGGTATACCTGCGTTCCCCATCCTGAACCCTCCTCCCTCCTCCCTCCCCTACCCTCCCTCTGGGTCGTCCCAGTGCACCAGCCCCAAGCATCCAGTACCGTGCATCGAACCTGGACTGGTGACTCGTTTCATACATGATATTATACATGTTTCAATGCTATTCTCCCAAATCTCCCCACCCTCTCCCTCTCCCACAAAGTCCATAAGACTGATCTATACATCGGTGTCTCTTTTGCTGTCTCGTACACAGGGTTATTGTTACCATCTTTCTATATTCCATATATATGCCTTAGTATACTGTATTGGTGTTTTTCTTTCTGGCTTACTTCACTCTGTATAATAGGTTCCAGTTTCATCCATCTCATTAGAACTGATTCAAATGTATTCTTTTTAATGGCTGAGTAATATTCCATTGTGTATATGTACCACAGCTTTCTTATCCACTCATCTGCTGATGGGCATCTAGGTTGCTTCCATGTCCTGGCTATTATAAACAGTGCTGCGATGAACATTGGGGTATATGTGTCTCTTTCCATTCTGGTTTCCTCAGTGTGTATGCCCAGCAGTGGGATTGCTGGATCATAAGGCAGTTCTATTTCCAGTTTTTTAAGGAATCTCCACACTGTTCTCCATAGTGACTGTACTAGTTTGCATTCCCACCAAAAGTGTAAGAGGGTTCCCTTTTCTCCACACCCTCTCCAGCATTTATTGCTTGTAGACTTATGGATTGCAGCCATTCTGACTGGTGTGAAATGGTACCTCATAATGGTTTTGATTTGCATTTCTCTGATAATGAGTGATGTTGAGCATCTTTTCATGTGTTTGTTAGCCATCTGTATGTCTTCTTTGGAGAAATGTCTATTTAGTTCTTTGGCCCATTTTTTGAATGGGTCATTTATTTTTCTGTAGGAGTTGCTTGTATATTTTTGAGATTAGTTGTTTGTCAGTTGCTTCATTTGCTATTATTTTCTCCCATTCTGAAGGCTGCCTTTTCACCTTGCTAATAGTTTCCTTTGTTGTGCAGAAGCTTTTAAGTTTAATTAGGTCCCATTTGTTTATTTTTGCTTTTATTTCCGATATTCTGGGAGGTGGGTCATAGAGGATCCTGCTGTGATGTATGTTGGAGAGTGTTTTGCCTGTGTTCTCCTCTAGGAGTTTTATAGTTTCTGGTCTTACGTTTAGATCTTTAATCCATTTTGAGTTTATTTTTGTGTATGGTGTTACAAAGTGTTCTAGTTTCATTCTTTTACAAGTAGTTGACCGGTTTTCCCAGCACCACTTGTTAAAGAGATTGTCTTTAATCCATTGTATATTCTTGCCTCCTTTGTCAAAGATAAGGTGTCTATAGGTGTATGGATTTATCTCTGGGCTTTCTATTTCGTTCCACTGATCAATATTTCTGTCTTTGTGGCAGTACCATACTGTCTTGATAACTGTGGCTTTGTAGTAGAGCCTGAAGTCAGGTAGGTTGATTCCTCCAGTTCCATTCTTCTTTCTCAAGATCGCTTTGGCTATTCGAGGTTTTTTGTATTTCCATACAAATTGTGAAATTATTTGTTCTAGCTCTGTGAGAAATACCGTTGGTACCTTAATAGGGGTTGCATTGAATCTATAGATTGCTTTGGGTAGTATACTCATTTTCACTATATTGATTCTTCCCATCCATGAACATGGTATATTTCTCCATCTATTAGTGTCCTCTTTGATTTCTTTCACCAGTGTTTTATAGTTTTCTATATATAGGTCTTTAGTTTCTTTAGGTAGATATATTCCTAAGTATTTTATTCTTTCCGTTGCAATGGTGAATGGAATTGTTTCCTTAATTTCTCTTTCAGTTTTCTCATTATTAGTGTATAGGAATGCAAGGGATTTCTGTGTGTTGATTTTATATCCTGCAACTTTACTATAATCATTGATTAGTTCTAGTAATTTTCTGGTGGAGTCTTTAGGGTTTTCTATGTAGAGGATCATGTCATCTGCAAACAGTGAGAGTTTTACTTCTTTTTTTCCAGTTTGGATTCCTTTTATTTCTTTTTCTGCTCTGATTGCTGTGGCCAAAACTTTTGACTTCCTTTTTCTCACTGGGTGACACTTCTATTTGTTTTTGGGTCTGTTTTGATTTTGTTTGTAGATGTTTGTGTGTGTGTGTGTGTGTGTGTGTGTTCCTTTGTTTTTCTTTATATTTGTCTGATTTTGCTTTTTGATTTGTCTTGGTTTTGGTTTTTATTTCTTTTGTTGTTATTGTCATTAAAAACAAATTGAAGGATTTTGATTCCCCAAAAAGAAGTTGGCCTTGAGCCTGTGGGGTGGGAGTGTGATGTCCAGGACACTAGACTATCATAAAACCTCTGGCCTCGGGGAGTTTTAATCAGCGAGAACTCCCGTGAAAGCCCACATCTGGATCCAAGACCTGGCATCACACAACTGCAGGCAACACTGACTATTGGAAACCTCACTCAAATAACAAGCAAGTTAAAGTCACTCAGTCAGGTCTGACTCTTTGCGACCGCATGTAGCCCATGGAATTCTCTAGGCCAGAATACTGGAGTGGGTAGCCATTTCATTCTCCAATGGATCTTTCTAGCCCAGAAATCAAATCCAGGTCTCCCCCATTGCAGGCAGATTCTTTACCAGCTGAGCCACTAGGGAAGCTGAACAAGAGAGGAATACAAACCTAATAATCAGCAGACAGGCTGCCCTCAGACAACCCAAAACACACGACCTCAAACAGCCCTGCTGATCAGAGAGAGAGAGAGAGAAACCTCACTTCCACCCACCAGAATACAATCAAAAGTTTCTCTCAACACGAAGTGTACACAGCCATTGATCCCACTTCACCCACCAGGGTCTGAGATCAAAAGCAAGAAGAACTATAGCACTATAGCCTGGAGAAATATGATCTCAAACACAGTAAGTCAGGCAAAATAAAAAGACAAACAAATACTGTGCAGATGAAGGAACAAGATAAAAATCCTAGTGAGAAAATAAATAAAGAGGATATAGACAAACCACCTGAAAAATAATTTACAGTAATGATACCCAAAAAGATGACCCCAAAATTTCAAAAATAGGATGAAGAAAATGTAAGAATCATTTTACACATTTAGCAAGGACCAAGAAGAAATGAATAATAAGTAAACAGTGATGAACAACAGAACTACTGAAATTAAAAATACTCTAGAAGGAATCAATAGAAGAATAACTGAGGCAGAAGAATGGATAAGTGAGGTGAAAGATAGAATGCTGGAAATAACTGCTAAGGAGCAGAATAAAGAAAAAAGAAAAGAATTGTGGAAAATACCAGAAACCTCTAGGATAATACTAAATGAAAAAACATCCAAATTATAGGGGTTGCAAAAGAAGAAGACAAAAAGGGTCTGAGAAAATTTTTGAAGAGACTATAGTTGAAAACTTTCCTAACATGGTGAAAGGTTGCAGCTGTGAGCAGTGAACGATGCCAAGATTCATGGCCTCTGGAGGAGAGGAATTCAATCCAAAGCCAGAAACAAGGCTTGATCACTTGAAGCTTTTTGTGTAGCAAAGAAGCTTCTGACATAGACATCAGAAGAGAAGAGAAAGAGTTCCCCCTTGCTAGTTTTTAGCAAGGCATTTTATACCTGCTAGCAAGTTGCTAATCAGATAAAGAAATACATCAAAACTAAGAGAGTTTCAACAGGCCTCTTTCCTACAACATGCATCTCAAGATAGAATAGTACAAAGGGAGTCTCATCTCCAGGAATAAAACAATTGACATGAATCTCGAAGAAAGGTAAATTTTCAGCCAAATACATAGTTTCATTAATACAGCTTAAGAGAACATTTTCATGAGTAAGAAATGCAAAAAGGCAAAATGGTTGTCTGAGGAGGCCTTACAAATAGCTGAGAAAAGAAGAGAAGCTAAAGGAAAAGAAGAAAAGGAAAGCTATGCCCATCTGAATGCAGAGTTCCAAAAAATAGCAAGGAGAGATAAGAAAGGCTCCCTCAGTGATCAATGCAAAGAAATAGATGAAAATAATAGAATGGTGAAGAGATTCCTACAATAAAATTAGTTAGAGATACCAAGGGAACATTTTATGCAATGATAGGCACAACAAAGGATAGAAATAGTCAGGACCTAACAGAAGAAGAATATTAAGAAGTGGCAGCAATACATAGAAGAACTGTACAAAAAAGATCTTAATGACTGACATAACCATGACGGTGTGATCCCTCATCTAGAGACAGACACACTGGAATGCAAAGTCAAGTGGGCCTTAGGAAACATCACTATGAACAAAGCTAGCTGGGGGCAAACCCTAAAAGATGATACTGTGAAAGTGCTGCAGTCAACATGTCAGCAAATTTGGAAAATTCAACAGTGGCCACAAGATTGGAAAACGTCAGTTTTCATTTCAATCCAGAGGAAAGGAAATGCCAAAGAATGTTCAAGCTACTTCACAATTGCACTCATATCATAGGTTAGCAAAATAATGCTCAAAATTCTCCAAGCAAAGCTTCAACAGTATGTGAACCATGAAATTCCAGATGTTCAATCTGGTTTTAGAAAAGGCAAAGGAACGAGATCAAATTGCCAAGATCCATTGGATCATAGAAAAAGCAAGAGGGTTCCAGGAAAACATCTACTTCAGCTTTATTGACTATGCCAAATCATTTGACTGTGTGGATCACAACAAACTGTGGAAAATTCTTAAAGAGATGGGAATACCAGACCACCTTATCTGCCTCCTGACAAATCTGTATGCAAGTCAAGAAGCAACAGTTATAACTGGACATGGAACAACAGACTGGTTCCAAATTGGGAAAGGAGTACATCAAGGCTGTACATTGTCACCCTGCTTATTTAACTTATATACAGAGTATATCATGCTAAATGCCAGACTACATGAATAACAAGGTGGAAATAAGACTGCTGGGGAAGATATCAATAACCTCAGATGCGCAGATGACACCACCCTTATGGCAGAAAGTGAAGAGGAACTAAAGAGGCTTTTGATGAAAATGAAAGAGAAGAGTGAAAAAGCTGGTTTAAAACTCAATATTCAAAAAACTAAGATCATGGCATCTGGTCCCATCACTTCATGGCAAATAGAAGGGGAAACAACGGAAACAGTGACTGACTTTATTTTGGGGGGCTCCAAAATCACTGCAGATGCTGACTGCAGCTGTGAATTTAAAAGATGCTTGCTCCTTGGAAGAAAAGCTATGGACAACCTAGACAGCATTTTAAAAAGCAGAGACATTACTTTGCCAACAAAGGTCCATCTAGTCAAAGCTTTGGTTTTTCCAGTAGTCATGTATGGATGTGAGAGTTTAAAAAAAAAAAACAAAGAAAGAAAGCTGACCACCAAAGAACTGATGCTTTTGAACTGTGTTGTTGGAGAAGACTCTTGTGAGTCCCTTGGACTACAAGGATATCCAACCAGTCCATCCTAAAGGAAATCAGTCCTGAATGTTATTTGAAAGGACTGATGCTGAAACTGAAGCCAATACTTTGGCCACTTTTTGTGAAGAACTGACTCATTGGAAAAGACCCTGATGCTGGGAAAGATTGAAGGCAGGAGGAGAAGGGGACAACAGAGGATGAGATGGTTGGATGGCATTACCATCTCGATGAACATGAGTTTGAGTAAGCTCTGGGAGTTGGTGAAGGGCAGGGAAGCCTGGAATGCTACAGTCATGGGTTCTCAAAGAGCCAGACATGACTGAGTGTATTGAAAATAACATTTTCATGAGTAAGATACACTTACTCATGGTTTTCCAAGTCATTATTGGTTCAAGGTTTGAGTCTTTAGGCAGAACCAATTTGAAGAAAGAGAGATTCCAAGGCAAATACAAAGTTTCATTAACACAGCGTAAGAAAAACATTTCCACAAGAAAAACGCATTAGTTAGCTCAAGGTTTGTGAAATGTTAAGTTCAAGTGTCATCATGACAACACAGGATTAGAAAAGAAAAGAAAAAAAAAAAAAAAAAAATCTGCGACTTGCAGTTTATTTCCTCCAGTCACTTGGGGACCTTGGCCTTCCTACCAAGGCTGTAAACCTTCTCAATGGGAAAAGAAACAGCCAACCAATTCCAAACGCACAACCAAATGTACAGAGAGTTTCATATAGGATAGCCCAAGGAAAAACACAGCAAGGCACATGTTAATCAAACTAATACTATTTCAACACAAAGGAACAAAATATTAAAAGCAGCAAGGGAAAAGTAATAAGTCATATACAAGAGAATTCTTATAAGGTTAACAGCTGAACTTTCAGCAGAAACTCTGCAGGCCAGAAGGGAGTAGCAGGATATATTTAAAGTAATGAAAGGGGAAAACCTACAACCAGGATTGCTCTACCCAGCAAGAATCTAATTCAAAATTGATGGAGAAATTAAAAGCTTTACAGACAAGCAAAACAAGGTAATTTAGTACCAATAAGCCAGTTTTACAACAAATGTCAAAGAGACTTCTCTAGGCAAGAAACATAAGAGAAGTGAAAGACCTACAAAGGCAAATTCAAACAATTGACTATTGGAAAAACCATAGCTTTGACTAGACAGACATTTGTTGGTAAAGTAATGTCTCTGCTTTTTAATATGCTGTCTATGTTGATCATAACTTTTCTTCCAAGGAGTGAGCATGGTTTAATTTCATGGCTGCAGTCACCATCTGCAGTGATTTTGGAACCACCCAAAATAGAGTCTGCCACTGTTTCCACTGTTTCCCCAACTATTTGCCATGAAGTGATGGGACCAGATGTCATGATCTTAGTTCTCTGAATGTTGAGCTTTAAGCCAGCTTTTTCACTCTCCTCTTCCACTTTCATTAAGAGGCTTTTTAGTTCTTCACTTTCTGCCATGAGGGTGGTATCATCTGTATATCTGAGGTTATTGATATTTCTCCCGGCAGTCTTGATTCCAGCTTGTGCTTCATTCAGCCCAGAGTTTCTCATGATGTACTCTGTATATAAGTTCAATAAGCAGGGTGACAATACACAGCCTTAACATACTCCTTTTCCTATTTGGAACCAGCCTATTGTTCCATGTCCAGTTCTAACCCTGACCTGCATACAGGTTTCTCAAGAAGCAGGTCAGGTGGTCTGGTATTCCATCTCTTTCAGAATTTTCCAGTTTGTTGTGATCCACATAGTCAAAAGCTTTGGCATAGTCAATAAAGCAGAAATAGATGTTTTTCTGGAATTCTCTTGCTTTTTAGATGATCCAGTGGATGTTGGCAATTTGATCTCTGGTTCCTCTGCCTTTTCTAAATCCAGCTTGAACATATGGAAGTTCACGGTTCACGTACTGTTGAAACCTGGCTTGGAGAATTTTGAGCATTACTTTACAGAGTGTGGAATGAGTGCAATTGTGTGGTAGTTTGAGTATTCTTTGGCTTTACCTTTCTTTGGGATTGGAACGAAAACAGACCTTTTCCAGTCCTGTGTCCACTGCTGAGGTTTCCAAATTTGCTGGCATATTGAGTGCAGCATTTTCACAGCATTATCTTTCAGGATTTGAAATAGCTCAACTGGAATTCCATCACCTCCACTAGCTTTGTTCATAGTGATGCTTCCTAAGGCCCACTTGACTTCACATTCCAGGATGTCTGACTCTAGGTGAGTGATCACACCACTGTGATTACCTGGGTCGTGAAGACCTTTTTTTTTCTTAATGTCCTTTTAATTACCTAAAACAATTCAGATTGCAAGCTGTTATATTATTGAATACCTCTTTGTTTTACATAAGAAAGACCTCTCCATATGGCACAGAAACATTTGTTTACTGAACATTTACTTCTCCAGTCTCCCTGTGAATTATCCTTTGTCCCCTTTGAAGTTCTAGACTCCCACCCCCTTCTCCTTAGTTCAGAATAGCATATAAACCTCATTGACTGACTGTCCATTGAGTCCAATATTCTTATAAAGCCCTACTTATACAAAATTAAATTTGCTTTTCTCCTGTTAATCTGTCTTGTACTCCAGCCAGAGAACCTAGAAAGGCAAAGAAAAATTTCTTCTTCTCTGACAGAAGAAAGGAACGGGAAGAAGAGAAAGAGAAAGAAAGTTCCTTTGTATAGTAAAATGACTAACAAAAAATGTAGAATGTTGGAATTAGAAGATTAACATTTGGCATCCACCATCATAATAATTGATTCTAGAAAGAATCATAAGTGAATGCTAATAATTTTACCCAAGTGAAATTTGAGGAGTACTGGAAGATTTTATATGCCTCAAAGTGTTTTCTGCTGCTGCTGCTGCTACTGTCAGGCTTCAGTCGTGTCCGACTCTGTGCGACCCCATAGACGGCAGCCCACCAGGCTCCCCCGTCCCTGGGATTCTCCAGGCAAGAACACTGGAGTGAGTTGCCATTTCCTTCTCCAATGCAGGAAAGTGAAAAGTGAAAGTGAAGTCTCTCAGTCGTGTCCGACTGGTAGTGACCCCATGGACTGCAGCCTACCAGGCTCCTCTGTCCATGGGATTTTCCAGGCAAGAGTACTGGAGTGGGTTGCCATTGCCTTCTCCGAAGTGTCTTCTGACTAGGTACTTAATGATTATAAAGGCAAAAACAGTAACTTTATAGTGAAATCACCTAGAAAACATGATCGTGATCAGGTGATCAAAGTTAACTTCTGTAGTAATCCATATCAGCTGTCTCCTGATGTACACACTAAGAACACAAGATCACTTCCATGGTCTTTCTACCCCGAATGCTTCATCTAATTTTGAGAAAGTATTAAACAAGCCCAAATTGGAGGACAGTCTACAAAATAACTGGCCTGTATTATTTTTAAATAGTTAATACCATGAAATAGAAAAACTGTGGTACTGGTCCAAATAAAAGGAAACTGAAGAAAACATGAGAATTGAATGTGGAACATGATCCAGGATTTTCTATAACTATAAAGGGTATTACTGGGATAAAACACAAAATCTGAGTATGGTTTTAGCATGCATGCATGCTCAGTCACTCAGTCATGTCCAACTCTTTGCAACCCCCTGGGAGTTGTAAAAAAATCCCAGCTTGCATGTTTATGGGATTCTCCAGGTAAGAATACTGAAATAGGCTCCCATTTTCTCTTCTAGGGAATATTCCCAGCTCAGAGATCAAATCCATGTCTCCTGCATCTCCTGCATTCGCAGGCAGATTAACATATTAGATAATATTATTGTACAATGAATGCCCTGATTTTAACAATTATACTATGGCTATGTAAGCAAATTCTGTATTTTTAGAAAACACATTGAAATATTTAGAAGTAAAGAGACATTATGTCTGCAATATGTAGAGAGAACAAAAATGGTAAAGCAAATGCAAGTATGCCAAAATATTAGCATTTGGGAAACCTGAGTGAAAGGAGTACAGAATTTTTTTTTTCCTTACAACTTTTAAGTTTAAACTAGATGAAAATAAAAAATTACTGGAAAAAAAATAACAAAAGGGGGAAAAATGTGCAGGCTTGAAAGGCATAAATGTGGGCTTGAATCCTGGCTCTCCTGCATACTATCTGTGTGATCTTAAGCAAGTTGTTTAACCTATCCAAGCTTTACATTATAAGCTATAAATTTTCTCTCCTAGAGTTTTTAGGAGAATTAAATATTATTACATGTAAAATACTTGATAAATTTATTATTAGGATGTATAATACAGAGAAAAGTGGATAGACTCCAAATATATCAAGATGATCATGGGAGGTTCTGGATTGGGCACTACTTCCTGTTGCTCCCAGACCACCAAAATCATTTACTAAATAATACCTGAGGCAAACTTCTCAGTCCTTCCCCTAATCCTTCCCACCTTTTTTTTTTTTTTTTTTTGAAACTCTGAAAGAACTTCAAAACTCTGATGAGATCTTCTAGGTGATGAGAAGGAAGCAACTTAACAAACTATTAAACTAACACACACATACCTAACAAAGATATGATATTATAAATTTTAGCAAATCTGTGCTAGCCATTTTTATTTATCATAGTACTCATGGATAATGATACATCAAGTTGGTCCAATACTTCAGATGACTCTCTTTACCAGCTCATTGCACTAGGGAAATGGGAAATCCAGATATGAGTGCTCTGTTTATGGGACCTAGGTTGCTGTGGGTAAAAGTTCTGTTTGGATATCGATAAACTGTCTCCCACAGAATAATTTATAATTTAAGCCAACTCTCTTTTTGTTCAAGAAAGTGTTCAAGAATCTTTAGTTCAAGAAATGTTCAAGGCTATCCATCCATCAGAATTGTGGAGAAGATAATTTTCTTGAACTTCTGAAATCATATTATATGAAGGTCCCTATTTCTCCCCCATGCAAAAGGTCAACTCTGCTAAATAATTTCCCATTGTACAAGACAGTCCTTTTTTATAGTTTTCTCCCTTGCAGCATGCAGTCTTATTCATCATGTCATGTTTCAAGGAAGAAATCAGCAACCTATTGGCTTTCAAGGCCTGAGTGATGGGGACAGGAGCAAAAAATACCTCAAATTGGAGCTGGACAGGAGCAAAGTTGACAACAGCTCCTGAGAAGCCATTTGTTTTGCTTATTTATATCCTGTCAGGACAGTAATGAAAAAGGAACTAAATCAAATGTAGAACTCAGTAACCATCCATAATTTGTCCTTGTCCTTATTTAGAGAATAATATTTCTGAAGAATTTAAAGATTCTGATTAGGAATAATGTCTGCTACAAGTAGGATGACCATGTAAGTTGTCATTTAAAATGAGCCCCCTTGAAGAGTAAAAGGGGATCAACAATTATTCCAGCACAAAAGATTTCAGTCAGGACTTCCCCCAAACAAATCAAGGCATATGGTCACCACAGTGATGGAGATAATATGTAGAGGTTTGTTCTAATTTTTTCAGATGACTGACAGATCAGGTTCTAAAATCTTTATTTCAGAATATTAGAATAAGCAAAACAGATTTTTGGAGCTCAGATAGCTTACTCTTTCCATTTTACAAATAAAACTGAAATAAAAGAGAAACTTTATTAATACCTATAGAATTATAAAATGAAAATGTCAAATTCTTTTTTTTTTCTTTGTAATGTTAGTTCAGCTAAGACCCTGGAATCTAGGTTTCCAAATCATTGCAAGTGATAAGGGAAGTCAGTCTATATGCATAATGCTATGGTATTATCTATCTTCTTACCATGTTCATCTGAAAAAAAAAAAAAAAAGACTCAAATATTGTATCTCAAGCTTGCTACTCACCCTCATTCTTCAGACCATGATCCCTGAGTAGAAGTTGTACTTATCAAAACAAAGACCCAACATGAAGCCAACACGCCATTAAACGTATGAGTACTCATGAAAAAATAAAATAAAATAAATCCACTCACTTTTCCAAACTTACAGAGAAAAAATATAGCTAAGCTCATAATCCAGATGCATTCACCTAACCAAGGCCCCTGCTTGTACAAGCCAGATATAAAAATCAAAACTCATGTACACATGCCTACATGCTTGCCTATAAATGAAGCAAGGTATTGGATCCCAACGCAATTGAAGTAAGTATTGTTGTTGTTGCTAAGTCATGTCCAACTCTTTGCAACCCCCATGAACTGCAGCACACCAGGTTTCTCTGTCCTTCGCTATCTGCTGGAGTTTGCTTAAACTCATATCCATTGAGTCAGTGATACCATCCAACCATCTCATCCTCTGTCTTGTCTCCCTCTTCTTCTCTTGCCTTCAATCTTTCCCAGCATCAGGGTCTTTTTCAATGAGTCAGCTCTTTGCATCAGGTGGCCACAGTATTACCAGTACCTATAAAGAAACTGTATGCATATAGTGAGGGGTTCTCTGGGAAAGTGCAAGTGTAGAAATATAAAGAGCAGTGTATGTCCCTCAAGAGCATCAGGCTGGAGGATCAAGAGAAGCATGATGCTCAGCTTTCTGCCATCTGACCAGGATCCTTCTTTCTCTGTGGAAACTCAGAAACTTGCTTCATCTATGATTGCTGCTGCTGCTGCTGCTAAGTCACTTCAGTCGTGTCCGACTCTGTGCGACACCATAGAGGCAGCCCACCAGGCTCTCCCATGCCTGGGATTCTCCAGGCAAGAACACTGGAGTGGGTTGCCATTTCCATGATTAGATATTAGTAATTTTTCTCAAATATGCAGCTGCCAAATTCTCCTGTGCTCATACCATTTCTCTGATCAATCTCTATGTCTGCAATTCCAGGTCTTTGTCCCCATTCTACTGGAAGGGAAGGAGGGAATAAGTTCAAAAAACAGGAGTCTGGGGCCAGGATGCAGCTCCCTCCCATGATGTCCTAGGCACCACTTCGTCTCCTGCCTCCTGCCCTTTGTATGTCCTGGCAGTAGACTCTCCCTTACCTCTATGTTCCAAGTTTTATCTGACTTCCTTAGAGATGGGCATTTCTCCCTTCCTTCTGGTTTGTGGGAAGAGGGGGAAAGTAGGAAACAGGGAGTAAGAGATAAGAAGGGAATAAGGATAGATGGAAGCAGTAAAGAGGAAATAACTCAAGTAGTGGAGGTAAATGTAGTAATTTTCAATAAGGAAAAGTCCAAATTATATGTTTCTGAGGTGAACATAAACCCCTAGTAAATTTCTAAAACAGGTGATTTACAGATGGCTTTGTGGTACAAAGAAAGGGAATCTTCTCAATTTTATTACAGAAGCTACCAACATTTACAGTCTACTATCTCAATCTGCAGCCCCATGAAGTTTGTTAGGAACTGTAGTATGGAGGGAATTTGAGAATGAGAGTAAGCATCATTCTCTAAGCAGAGCTAGTTAGGGATACCAAGCCAGGCCACTCCACTGTAGGCAAGGACAAAATACACTATAACTTCCTCCACACCACAGAGGAAGCAATGAGCTCTGTTAGTCAGTATTATTTATGGTTATATTATATTAATACAAATCAACTGACCATTTTCTGAAAAGCTTGGGCCACTAAGTTTCAAAATCTGTTTTTGTTTTTTTTCTTTAATTTTAGAAGGAAAACATTGCATAAGTACTATATATTATACAATACACCAAATTTGATTTGGGTCTGTAATTCATAATCAGACATACTAATTTATTCTCTAGCAAAATATATATTCACACTAATTGATATAAAAACCATGCATACTTTCATTCAGGCTCAGGTCTAGTTTATCAAGCCATTTTGTCATGCATTTAAGAAAACTTTTGAGTTTGGGAGCCTTTTGGATCTTGTCATCAGAGATAAGATATTGTGAACCACATGTTTATTCTTCATATTCTTTGGAATAGATGTTGAAAAAAGGGATAAAGTAATACTGTATTACAGTTTCTTTAAAGGGAGATTATCCATCTTTAAGTATCTTTTCCTTAATGCTCCTCTCTCTATTCTGTTGATAATAAAAATTAAATACAGCAATAAAATGATTTATCCTGGTTTATTCTAAGACAGAGAAACAGATGGTAAATTACATATACTTGGGCTACTTGGGTAAAGTTTTACTTCTATTCCTTACCAGTTTCACAACTTTAAGCAAGTTACTTCATCCATCCATTCTTCAGTTTAATCTTTTGGATAATGGGAATAAATATTAGCACCCATATCATGTGACTATCTGAAAATTAAATATATCACATAAGAACAATGCCGTCATATGGTGAATGCCACAAAAGTGTTAGATATTGTCATTATTCAGCTCACAGTGCTTCTCAGCATGACATCAAAATAGTGGCCATTAAGATTCAGTCTTCACATGGCATTGAATGCCCTGGAATAATTTGAGGAAACTAAGGGCCTACTATTCCTAAGAGCATCTTTCCCACTAACTGTTGAAGACTTAAAGATTAAGCTCTTTCCTTACTATAACCCTTGCTAAAATGCATAAGCCTTGGAAGAGGTCAAATTTTGATGGAAATTAAAAAGCTAAAATTAAAATGTTGTAAGTGAAAAAAAAAAAAAATTCTGCTGGACCGTTAGAGGCATGTCACCATCAAGGAGGGAGAATGAGAAAGTCAATTCTCAATTTTTCTCTCTGGATAGTTCTTCCGAAGACTAAAGGCTGAGCACACG
Source organism: Bos indicus (assembly GCF_029378745.1). Taxonomy (NCBI): domain Eukaryota; kingdom Metazoa; phylum Chordata; class Mammalia; order Artiodactyla; family Bovidae; genus Bos; species Bos indicus. Next base: position 13,896,435 of record NC_091783.1, read on the forward strand.
AGCATCTCTGAACTCATTTTGTATAAGCATAAAACTGGCCTCACTTTCCAGGTGATGGCACTGGAACTAAGGATGTAAACTCACTATGCAAGGGACCTTGCTTTAGATTACTGTTATCTTACGTATACCTATTGCTTTCAGATTTACCTTGTTTTATCTTATCCAATTCATACAGTTAATAAGTGCCAGTGGTAGAATTCTAACCCAAGTCTTCTAATTCTCGGTCCCATCTTCTACTCTTTACAACACAAATTTTCCACAACAAAGCTGCCTAAGCACCCAGTAAGGAATCCCTCTACTTGAGACCATATGAAATATGAGCACAGGGATGGCAGGAAGTAATAGGTGAATAGGGACTTCATAGTCAAAAAGATCTGGGGTTGAAGGGTCATTGACAAAGTACTCACTATGGTTTATATGACCATAATATTGGAATAAATAATAGCTGTTATGACAACTACATGAGTTAACATATGAAAAATATTGGCAGCATATACAATCAATAGGAGGTACAAAAATACTCTCCCCTCCTCCATTTACTTCTGGTTATAAAAAAAAATGAGTCTTTTTTTTTGCTCTGTCTTACCTATGTACCTTTCCAAGCGCCACTCAGAATCTGGAAAATGTTGGGAATGGTTGCCAAGAAGAAAGACGTAAAGACAACATCAAAAGACAGCATGACTACCATCCAGCAGAGAGTGCTGAGTCCTTTCACAGATAATAAACACAAGAAAACAAATAACCCCTGTCATTTTTGGAGGGCAGTGCCCAGGCTCATGAGGAAGCAGCTGGGAGCCTTCTGATACTCTGTACCACTAATGAGGACACCAGAGTTTCAGGGCTCTTTATTTGTACAACAGCAGTGACAAGAAGCATTCCCTCACTCCTCTATGCTCTGACCCTGTCAGGGATTTCTGTCTCTTTACAACACTCTCTATGGACTCCAGAAAAATGCTGTGACAGGGCAAGGAGGTTTGGAGTTCAGAGGAAACTTTGCTCATCACGGCTAAGTCCTAATCTGTCAAGGAAACTTCTTGGGCCCTGACAACATAGATGAGAGGATGTCCTTTCTCTGGGTAGTCTGCAGAGCTGGATTAACTGCTGTTCAGTAATCTAAAGATGTAGCAGGAAAAATATCAAGAAAGATATTACTCAAATACTTGGCAGGTGTCTGGTTGCTTTTCTTTATTAAAACCAATAACCGGGATTCAGCCTAGCCCTGATGTGTCATTTATCAGCCTGCTCTTTCCCTCATGCTATGCCACTGATATACTCCCGACCCACACACCCATGTAGCCTTTTTTGAACTGAGAACAGAGTGGCCAGGACAGTAGCATAACACTGTCAAAATCACTGAAGTATATCTAACTTATCTTTCCCCATTAACTCTCTAAATAATTCATGACAAATGAGGGATGCTTATGATAACACAGACTGGTAATTAATTTGAAAATTTTGCTGACAAATTCTTACAAATGACTATTAACAGGCAAGTCAGAGACTCAGCAGGCAGGGCTCCTCTGCCTCTAAAGGTCGACAATTTATGAACACAAGATGCTACTTTTATACAGGCAGATTAAAAATAAGGATGTATAAATAATTATCAAATGCAAATAGAGCAATGCTGAGAATCAAAACTGTAAATCCATAAAGGGTCAATCTGGTAAATAAACTTTTGAGTGCAAATAAACAGAAAATGACAAAAAAAATCATATAAGAATTAGTTCTTTCTCATGAACAAGTGTTGTATAAAACAATTTTATTCCTTAAATACCTACCCATCTAATGTCATTGGCAATGATTTAAAGGCATATGCTTTACCACCATGATAAATAGAACCTACTAAACCAACCCTGGGCTTCCCTCATGGCTCAGTTAGTCAGTAAAGAATTCACCTGCAGTGCAGGAGACCTGGGTTTGATCCCTGGGTTAGGAAGATCCCCTGGAGGAGGGCATGGCAACCCACTTCAGTATTCTTACTTGGAGAATTCCCATGGACAGAGGAACCTGGTGGGCTGCAGGCCATGGGGTTGCAAAGAGTTGGACATGACTGAGCAACTAAGCACAACACACAGCACACAAACCTACCTTAGCCCTGACTGACCTCTATTAAGTTACAGTTCAGTTCAGTTCAGTTCAGTCGCTCAGTTGTGTCCAACTCTTTGAGACCCCATGAATCGCAGCACGCCAGGCCTCCCTGTCCATCACCAGCTCCCAGAGTTCACTCAGACCCACATCCATTGAGTCAGTGATGCCATCCAGCCATCTCATCCTCTGTCATCCCCTTCTCCTCCTGCCCTCAATCCCTCCCAGCATCAGAGTCTTTTCCAATGAGTCAACTCTTCGCATGAGGTGGCCAAAGTACTGGAGTTTCAGCTTTAGCATCAGTCCTTCCAAAGAACACCCAGGGCTGATGATCTCCTTTAGAATGGACTGGTTGGATCTCCTTGCAGTCCAAGGGACTCTCAAGACTCTTCTCCAACACCACAGTTCAAAAGCATCAATTATTCAGCGCACAGCTTTCTTCACAGTCCAACTCTCACATCCATACATGACCACTGGAAAAACCATAGTTACAATTAGGATACCCTTATGAGTGATAAAGACGGGCAGGGCCCAAATGCTATGTGGGTGCATACTCTTTCCCCACCTCCCTCATGGATATACTTCTATCAAAAGTGTTCTTCCTCTTCCACTTTGTGCACTGTTTCATAAAATATAAGGATGAGCTAAAAATCTCACAGATTTTTCTTAAGGTCTCTGAAAGTAGGTTGCTGTTGTTGTTCAGTCATTCAGTCATGTTTGACTCTTTGTGACCATATGAACTGAGGCACACCAGGCTTCCCTGTCCTTCACTATCTCCCAGAGTTTGTTCAAACTCATGTCCATTGAGTTGATGATACCATCTAACCATCTCATCCTCTGTATGCCATCCCCCCACCTTCGCCCCTACCACCTTCTCCTCCTGCCCTCAATATTTCCCAGCATCAGGGTATTTTCCAATGAATCATCTCTTTGGATTATGTGGCCAAAGTTTTGGAGCTTCAGCTTCAGTATCAGTCTTTCCAATGAATATTCAGGGTTTATTTCCTTTAGGATTGACTGGCTTGATCTCCTTGCAGTCCAAGGGACTCTCAAGAGTCTTCTTCAGCATCACAGTTTGAAAGCATCAATTCTTCCATGCTCAACCTTCTCTATGGTCTAATTCTCACATCCATACATAAATACTGAAAAAAGATAGCTTTAACTATATGGACCTGTATCAGCAAACTGATGCCTCTGCTTTTTAATATGCTTTCTAGGTTTGTCATTGCTTTTCTTCCAAAGGTAGAAGCATCTTTGAGTTTCATAGCTGTAGTCATTGTCTGCAGTGATTTTGGAGCCCAAGAAAATAAATCTGTCACTTGCCAAAATAAATCTTCTTTTTCCATGAAGTGATGGGACTGGATGCCATGATCTTAGTTTTTTGGATTTTAAGCCAGCTGCTCTTTCACCTTCATCAAAAGTCTCTTTAGTTCCTCTTCACTATCTGCCATTAGGGTACTATCTGCATATCTGAAGTTATTGATATTTCTCCTGGCAATCTTGATTGTAGCTTGAGTTTCATCCAGCCTGACATTTTGCATGATGTACTCTGCATAGAAGTAAATAATCAGGATGACAATATACAGCCTTGACATACTTCTTTCCCAATTTGGAACCAGTCTTGTTGTTCCATGTCTGGTTCTAACTGTTGCTTCTTGACCTGCATACAGATTTCTCAGGAGGCAGATAAGGTGGTCTGGTATTTCCATCTCTTGAAGAATTTTCCACAGTTTGCTGTGATCCACACAGTCAAAGGCTTTAGCATAGTCAATAAAACAGAAGTAGAGGTTTTCCTGGAATTCCTTTGCTTTTACTCTGACCCAGCTGATGCTGGCAATTTGAACTCTGGTTCCTCTGCCTTTTCTAAATCCAGTCTGTTCATCTGGAATTTCTTGATTCATGTACTGTTGAAACACAAAGTAATTCTTAAGGTCAAAATGAGAGAATACAGGACTTGAGGGAGAGAATAGGACTTTAGTGAAGAATATCTAAGAGCTCCAGGACTACCCCCAGTGTTGTCAAAATATGGCCCTTGGAGAAGACCCAAATATAACCATAAATTTTGCCTGGACATATAAGGGTAGAGTACCTAACATCAGTGACCTAGACACAGAATAATAGATCCTGGCCCTGGGAGACAAAAATCATTGTCTAAGGAAAGAAGGTGTTACTGGATGATACACAAGGACAGTGGTCAACTGTTCAAATCACTGTTCAAAGCATACATACTACTCACTGAACACTCTTGTCTTCTCAGGAAGCCTCTAACTTTTTTTCAGGCCTGCTATGATGACTGCTTGCTCCTTTCCTGATTAGAAAATAAATCCTGACTCTGGCTGTGACAAGTTCTGACATTTGGCCATCTGTTGAGATTAGGTCCTCCCAGAAGGTGACACAAAGCCAAGAGTTTAAGTGGGAGTGATTTAGTAAGTAAGTGTTCCCAAGAGCAGACAGTAAATGAATGGGAGAATCAAGACAAGAAAGAGGAAGAAGTCAGGCACATCTCAGTCTAATCCTGATCCCATGGGCACCTCATTCAAAAGTGTAATTTCATGAACATTTATTCACTAAAACCATCAAGTTGTGCATAAAAAAAGGACAAATTTTAATATAGATAGGTATAAGTTGTGCCTCAGTGAGAGAGAAATAGATAAACAGAAGGACAATTGGAGACAGAAAGTCTGGGCTGCTCTTTAGAAAATGTTAATGTGAATGAGGATGAGAAATAGATACTCTATGAAGTGGTAAGTACAGTTTAAGTGAAAGCCACTTTAAGATGGAAGAAATAATGTCATTCTGTATGTTAGTTTAAATGACTCAGTACCATAGGAAGAAATTCTGATGCATGAATGGAAGGGGAGGATTGTCAAGTAATTAATCTAAAATGGCAACTATTCACTAAGCCCCTACAATGTCAGTTGATAGATGACATATTACATATACTATTTCATGCACTCCCTAATTACTGCTTCCTTGGGAGATGGATTATTATATATCTTCAATTACTTGATAAGAAAAGTAAGGTTCAAAGAGGTTAAATACATTACCAAGGGACACACAGCCAGAAGGTATTAGAATTAGACTTCAAACTTATCTTTTACTCCAAAAATGCTGTTTCCCTAAGAGTCCAATCCATCTAACTTTGTTAATGACTTTAGTAATCTGCACAATTGACCTAGTGTACTGCCTAGGGCAGAATATGATCCAACCATAAAAAATCAATGACTTTCTTTAAGAAGCTAAGCCAGCAAGTGGTCTTCAGATCCCACCCAAACCAATCACTAAGGTACATCTAATGTACATATGAAATATTTAAGCTGTAAAACTCTGAGATGAAATATTCAGAACAAGGGCTGAATTCTGTTTTTCAGAAAGTATAGCATTTTCAGATCCTAATGAAGATGCTAATCTGCTCCCCCCGCCCCCAGAAAGGAGGTGAATTTTAAACATTCCCACTGTCACAGATTATAAAACTAAATGCTGACTATCTTGGATGATCTGGTACCCCAACATAGAGCTTGCACTCTAGGATAGAATCCCACATATAAAGAAAGAGCATTTGCTCTGCAACCAGTGGTAGGCATTTGCCGAGCTTGTGGAAATAACCAAGAGATCTCTAAAAATATCACTGGAAGGAACTCTATTCAGAAATTTTGGCAATTAGATTCACAAATTGTAATCTAGAATTTTATACCAAAAATTAAAGTTTCAGCATATTTTGGTATGGTAATCACAAAAACAGCTCCCCAGAGATGTCTACATTCTGATACTCAGAACCTCTGAATATGGTACTTTAGATGATGAAAGACTTTTAATGTATGGTTACATTAAGGATCTTAAAATAGGGAATTTATTCTGTATTATATGGGTGTAATTAATGTAAACACACTCCCCTATAAGAAGAGTCTTTATAGGAGTGAGGCAAAAGGGTATTTTGCAGAAAGTTTCACTTTCATCTCAGGTTCAAGGATTTGTTAAAGTCATTCATTATATACAAATAAATAGTACCAATATTTATTAGAGAACTATCTAGCTTATTTTCAATATACTGACATTAACTGAAAAGGGAAATAGAAATAGCAGAGGCTACATTACCAAACTGGGTTTGAGCAACATCCAGACTTTAACAGTGGTTGGAAGTCCTGTGACAGAGCACTTCTAGAGTCCCAGTTGGGAAAATGTCCCAGACTGTGCATCCACTCCATTGGTGAGAGTTCAAAAATAGCAGTTCAGGGCTCCTGCTTATAATCCCAGGATACAAATTAATACGGTCATCAATCTGTGAGCAAATTGCAGCTCTGATTTCATGTTAATGCATAAAAATTGGAATGTTAAGCCCAGGACTTGGTTGGTCAGATCCCCTCCAGGGGCTCAATAATCAGTCCCCTATCATATCGATGGTGCCACAAGGCTTGCACTCAAAGAAGGCAGCCATGCATAATCACTCACAGTCAGGGTAGTGTCCAGGCAGGTTAGAAGCAAGGCCTGCTCTGCTTTGTCTCTGAAGTCTAAACAAGACTATCTTATTTCCCTAACAAAGGATCAGAGTTAAAGATTAGGAAATGTTATGCCATTGATTTTGAACATGAAGTTAGGAGCCATCAGCCCAAAAAATGCAGGTAATAGATTCTCTCCTCAAGTCTCCAGAAGGGAATACAGCTCTGCCAACACACATTTTAGTGAGACACCTTTTGGGCTTCTGACCTCCTGAATTGTATGATATCAAATATCTGTTGGTTTGAACCAACTTGTTCTATGGTAATATGCTAAGGCATCAAGAAGAAACTAGGAGATGAATATCTGGAGGCCTAGAGAAAAAATATTGATGGATCTGAAGAGCTAATTTATATTAAAAAAAGAAATTATCTTGGCCCAAGCTGCGGAGATATTTAAAACTAATACCAAAGTCTAGAAGTCCCTTAGACACAGAGCCTCAGGTAAAGATTGAGGGCAGGTGGTATACGTAGGAGGTGATGACAGGAATAAAGAGTGAAAGAGCGGGCAAGAGTAAAACAGAAAAGAAAGAGGAAACAAAGAATGGTACATTATCAGTGTCACTGCTGAAGGCCATGGTAGCCACTGGTTCCTCTAAGAAGAATGCAACATGCTTCCCAGAATTGGACTTCCCTTGTGGCTCAGCTGGTAAAGAATCCATCTGCAATGCAGAAGAGACCTGGGTTTGATCCCTGGGTTGGGAAGATCCCCTGGAGAAGGAAAACGCTACCCACTCCAGTATTCTGGCCTGGAGAATTCCATGGACTCTATAGTCCATGTGGTTGCAAAGAGTCAGACACGACTGAGCGACTGTCATTTTCACTTACTTTTTTCCAGAATTAACCATCCAGTGTAGGGAGCCTAGAGCATTGCTCCATTGCCTCCAGTCCCCTTCTGTATGAGGATTAACCCACATCATCCAACTAGACTGCAAGACTGGAGAATTCCCTAAAATGGGAAGCAGACATGATGGATATGTCAGAAAATATGACCTTGCACAGAACCCTTATCCACAGTTATGGATTAATCATAGGTAGGTCAAGAGTATGTGATGAAGGGCATCAAAAGAATTTGTTATAGTTAGTGTTTTATAAAAATAGTGACTCCGAGGAGATTAAAAAAAAAAAATCACAAACCCACCAAAAGGCAAAAGGAATAAAATGTAGGTAGGCATTAAGCCAAAGAATTAATACAAATTAACAATAGGCACGTGAAAAATAGTAGCATTCATAAAGAGTGGTAAGTGTAAATGAAAGCAATGAATAACCTCTTGACTATCAAATTAATACTTCTACACTAATGAAGAGAGTGTAAACTATACCAGTTTCTCTGGGAGTTATTTTTGTCTTTTGTATTAAAGGAATGAAAACATGACTTTTCTTTTACTCATCATTCTCAGTTCTAATAATAAGGAAATTAATAACATATTTAATAATGTAAATATATTGTAACATGAGACTGCTTAAACAAATCTTAGGATAAAAATATAATGAGATATTAGCCATTATTATATTGTAACTATTTTTAGATATGACAATATATTCATGACAACTTATTAAACATGTAAGTAGGCACCCATAGGGTGATTCAGTTTTCTATAAAAATATTTTATATCTGAAACTATACAGTTCAGTTTTTTAAAAGTAATTATCTTTGGAGTTTGGTTTATTTGTCAATATTTCTACAAAGAGTATGTATTTCTTTTGTAATACACTTTAAATTAGGATTCCTCAAAAAGAACCCCACACTATAATAATAGTGGTCAGTTTTATCAAACAATTCTTTAACTGAATAGTAAAACTGCAGATAGTAGAATATAACTACTTGATATTCTCAAACGATTTGTCCTGAGACATTGGAGGATTCATTTTTTAAAAAATAGAATTCTAATCACTTGAATTTTCTCTTATAATACAGTAGAGTATTACACACCAAAAAATAAGTGAAATAAGGATTTCAGATCCTTAATAATCCTACAAGACTTTAAAATTAGTTCATGAAATTAAGATTTATCATGAGCAAAACAAGCCATATTGCATCAGCACTCTGATATTCAAAATAAATGTTTATGATCAAAACACTCAAGCAGAGATAACTTAGAGCATACAGTAGGACAAATTAGATTTCTGGAGTAGATCTAAGTTCACTCCAGTCTACTGTATACAAAAAAGAAAAGAGCCACCCATTTGCAATGAAATGCAGATAGTTGATGGTCAACTCTACTTTCTTAAATATGCATGCACACAAGACAAATTATCCATCCTATAAATTCATTCAAATGCATGCAAAAAATCCAGGTTATACTATAGTGTTCATAGATTAATTCATTCTCAACAAATAACGTTACTGTTTTCATTAGGTCCTAAAATAAAGCACCTGCCCTATATGTAGTATCATGCCTTTAAAAAAAAAAATGGAGCACAGTTGCTTTACAATGTTGCATTAATTTCTCCTGTACAATGAAATGAATCAGCTATATGTATACATATATTCCATCCCTCTTGGACTTCCTTCCATCACCACCCCCATCCCACCCATCTAGGTTATCACAGAGCACAGGGCTGAGCTCCCCGTGCTGTACAGCAGGTTCCCATTAGCTGTATAATTTACACATGGTAGTGTGTATATGTCAATCCTAATCTCCCAGTTTGTCCCAGTCTTCCCTTATCCCCTGTGTCCACATGTCCATTCTCTATATCTACATCACTACCTGTGCTCTTCAAATAGGTTCATGAGTACTATTTTTCTAAATTCCACAGATATGCATTAATATATATTTGCTTTTCTCTTTCTGACTTCAGTCTGTATGACAGATTTTAGATCTATCCACATCTCTATAAATTATGTGATTTCATTCCCTTTTATGGCTTAGTATTATTTCATTGTAAATATGTACCATATCTTATTTATCCAATCATCTGTTGATGGACATTTAGGTTGCTTCCATGTCCTGCACTATACTTTGCCACTCAGTCATGTCTGACTCTTTGTGACCCCAAGGACTATAACCTGCCAGGTTCTTCTGTCCATGGTGATTCTCCAGGTAAGAATACTGGAGTAGATTGCCATGCCCTCCTTCAGGGCATCTTCCCAACCCAGGGAATGAACCCTGGTCTCTTGCATTGCAGGCAGATTCTTTACCATCTGAGCCACCAGAGAAGTCCAAGTCCATGTCCTGGCTATTGTAAATAGTGCTGCAATGAACACTGGGATACACATGTCTTTTTGTATTATGATTTTCTCAGGGTATATGGCCAGTAGTGGAATTTCTGGGTCATAGACAACCCTCAGAATAAGAGAAAATATTTGCAAGCAAAGCAACTGACAAGGCATTAATCTCCAAAATGTACAAACAGCTCAACCAACTCAAAATCAAACAAAAACAACCTAATCAAAAAAATGGGCAGAATACCTAAACAGACATTACTCCAAATAAGATCTATAGATGACCAAGAGACACATGAAAAGATGCTCAACATCACTAATTATTAGAGAAATGCAAGTCAAAGCTATAATGATGTATCACCTCACACCAGTCAGAATGTCCACCACCAAAAGATCTACAAACAATAAAATTTAGAGAGGATATTGAGAAAAAGGAACACTCTTGCACTGTTGGTGGGACTGTAAATTGATACAGCCACTATGGAGAACAGTATGGAGGATCCTTAAAAAACTGAAAATAATTATGCATTTTTATTTTTTGTATTTTCTGATGTTTTGACATCTGGAACCCTGATGATCCTGGAGAGACTGCTCCTTCTGGGGCTAATTAATCCCCAGAGGTAGTAAATTGGCACTCAGAGCATGCTTTTCATATGTACACTATTCAATCCAGAGCTAGCACCATCTTCCTCTATGGGTTTCTTATATGCTAGACCAATATTTTCCCATTCTAGTCACCCTTGTGCCAGATATCTGACAATCAGGGGTATGTCCTATGCCCTAGAGTCAGATGAAATTATTTATTTAGTCAACCCTAAACAGTCAGCTTACCTGCCTCACTCATTCAGTTCAGTCACTCAGTCGTGTCTGACTCTTTGCATCCCCATGAATTGCAGCACGCCAGACCTCCCTGTCTATCACCAACTCCTGGAGTTCACTCAAACGCACGTCCATTGAGTTGGAGATGCCATCCAGCCATCTCATCCTCTGTCGTCCCCTTTTCCTCCTGCCCCCAATCCCTCCCAGCATCAGAGTCTTTTCCAATGAGTCAACTCTTCGCATGAGGTGGCCAAAGTACTGGAGTTTCAGCTTTAACATCATTCCTTCCAAACACCCAGGACTGATCTCCTTTAGAAGGGACTGGTTGGATCTCCTTGCAGTCCAAGGGACTCTCAAGAGTCTTCTCCAACACCACAGTTCAAAAGCAACAATTCCTCAGCGCTCAGCTTTCTTCAGAGTCCAACTCTCACATCCATACATGACTTATGGAAAAATCACAGCCTTGAATAGATGGACATTTGTTGGCAAAGTAATGTCTCTGCTTTTGAATATGCTATCTAGGTTGGTCATAACTTTTCTTACAAGGAGTAAGCGTCTTTTAATTTCATGGCTGCAATCACCATCTACAGTGATTTTGGAGCCCAGAAAAATAAAGTCTGACACTGTTTCCAGTGTTTCCCCATCTATTTGCCATGAAGTGATGGGACCAAATGCCATGATCTTAGTTTTCTGAATGTTGAGCTTTAAGCCAACTTTTTCATGAGGCAGGTCAGGTGGTCTGGTATTCCCATCTCTTTCAGCATTTTCCACAGTTTATTGTGATCCACACAGTCAAAGGCTTTGGCATAGTCAATAAAGCAGAAATAGATGTTTTTCTGGAGCTCTCTTGCTTTTTTGATGATCCAGCAGATGTTGGCAATTTGGTCTCTGGTTCCTCTGCCTTTTCTAAAACCAGCTTGAACATCTGGAAGTTCACGGGTCACATACTGTTGAAACCTGGTTTGGAGAATTTTGAGCATTACTTTACTAGCATGTGAGATGAGTGCAATTGTGCGGTAGTTTGAGTACTCTTTGGCATTGCCTTTCTTTGGCACTGGAATGAAAACTGACTTTTTCCAGTTCTGTGGCCACTGCTGAGGTTTCCAAATTTGCTGGCATATTGAGTGCAGCATTTTCACAGCATCATCTTTCAAGATTTGAAAAAGCTCAACTGGAATTCCATCACCTCCACTAGCTTTGTTCATAGTGATGCTTTCTAAGGCCCACTTGACTTCACATTCCAGGATGTCTGACTCTAGGTCAGTGATCACACCATCGTGATTATTTTGGTCATGAAGATCTTTTTTGTACAGTTCTTCTGTGTATTCTTGCCACCTCTTCTTAATATCTTCTGCTTCTGTTAAGTCCATACCATTTCTGTCCTTTATCAAGCCCATCTTTGCATGAAATGTTCCCTTGGTATCTCTAATTTTCTTGAAAAGATCTCTAGTCTTTCCCATTCTGTTGTTTCCCTCTATTTCTTTGCATTGATCGCTGAAGAAGGCTTTCTTATCTCTTCTTGCTATTCTTTGGAACTCTGCATTCAGATGCTTATATCTTTCCTTTTCTCCTTTGCTTTTCACTTCTCTTCTTTTCACAGCTATTTGTAAGGCCTCCTCAGACAGCCATTTTGCTTTTTTGTATTTCTTTTCCATGGGGATGGTCTTGATCCCTGTCTCCTGTACAATGTCATGAACCTCCGTCCATAGTTTATCAGGCACTCTATCTATCAGATCTAGTTCCTTAAATCTATTTCTCACTTCCACTGTATAATCATAAGCGATTTGATTTAGGTCATAACTGAATGGTATAACCTAAATCATTGCTTCTGTCATAAACTACTATGAAGACTCTTACCCACAGTTCCCCTGGCTTCCTCTGCCTCTTGATCCATCTCAGTGCCATCTGTGTGGTATGACGTAACCCCTCCTCTTGGGAACTGTGAGTAACTGTCTTTCAATGGCAATTTTCTCCTGATCTGTTGGCTTCACCATACTAGAATAATAATAAGACCTATATTTTAAAACAATATATGACTGCTAATAGCACCTGTTGATGGGTCCAGATTAGATATGATATATATAAATAGCAATGCCAAATGCCACATTATCTATCTAGTTTTTGTCTGATGTGCTTCATATTTCACATGGACTTTATAAGTTGTTTTTTTCAGTGTCGAGAAGTGTATTTCACTTTTTTCAGTGTATTTCAGAGGCCAATGAGAATATCCAAGTAGAAGAAATAGTCCTCGCAAATCACCAAATTAAAGGAGGTTTCAATGTGCCTGGCAACTTTGTCCATCTGATTGATTCTGTCTCACTTTGGTGCATTTGTCTGTTCAGAGATTACTTCCAGTGCTGCAGGCTGCTTCACAGCACAGGAAGAAAGCAGGGCTGATACAGCTGGCTCTGTATCAGCAGCACTTCTGCCACCAGCTTTAGTTCTGCCCCACTTACCATCCTCAAGACTGCTGCTGCCTTGCATGTGCCAGCCTTTCATCATTTCCCATGATCTTGCCCAGAATTCCACAAAAATATAATACTTGTTCAAGCTGAAAATACCTCCAAAATGTTAACTCTGCCCTCTGAAGAAAAGATTGTGTTCTTTACTGTAAGTCTACCTGATTCCAGCCTCAAAAGAGAGAGGAAAGGGTGGTTAATTATGTTGCTCTGTTTTTGTGCTTACATCTGGTTTCTCCCTCTGGAATCCATCGAAACAGTATCAAATAGGTCCTATGGATCATACAGGTAATAGCAGCCTCTTGATAATCTATAGTCTTGTTAAATATTCCTTTGACTCAGGGATCCTTTACAACAGATCTGCTAACCTCTTCAACCCTGGGAAGCTTGACTTCAGGATCAGGGCATAAAATTAAAACTTTTAATCATGTCTTCTCCATCCTCAAGTGACATCCCAGGGTGAACTGTGTACCTAGGGACTGAACCATAACTTTCAAGTAAAAGTGCTTACTTTCCAGGACATTCATGAATTTTGTTTACATTTTGTTTGCATGTAATTCATTCATGTGCCCAAATGCGCTCTTCCTTTTTATTTAGAGAAGAAGTGGTTTAGTGTGTAGGGTCTGGAGCAGACTGCCTGACCCTAGATCTTGACTCTGACATTTACCAGCCGTGTGACCTTGGGCAAGCTGCTTAGGTTCCCTATGCCTCAGTTTCTTTATCTGCCAAATAGAGATAATAATAAAAGTACATAACTGATATTCTTTAGGTAGGGAGCGCGATTAAGTGAGGTAATACTCTTAAATAATTAGAAACTATCTAGAATTCAATAAATTTTAACTGCTATTATATAACTCCAACCTGTCTTAAGGCCTAGCTCATATTGATTCTATTATATGAACAGCACCCAGGCTTTGTGTACATAATAAACACTTGAACACTCTGTTTTTAAAGGCAGAGTCTTATGCCCCAGTCCAGAGGGAATGATTGAGTAGGGCTAGATGTGCCTTAGGAATCTACATTCTTAACAAGCATTTTAGGTGTTCTTATAGAGGTAACTTGAACTGTATAAGATAGCACTGTTCTAAGTCATCTCTAAGTACCGTTTGTCCACCTATTAACTTTGCTGTTCTAAATTTACATAGCAGTTGCCACTCGGCATTTGCTAACTTATGTTTCATGTTTGAGTTATATCATCAAGTAAGATTATAAATTACTCCAAGACAGGAATTTAATTTTCTTCATTTTGGTATTCTCCATAGCACAGAATATTGTCTTTCTTACACACCAGTGTAGGATATAAATTAGTTTCTTGATAGGTTGATTATTGAAGCTTCCAGCTTCGAATGCACAAACCCAAGTCTTCTAACTGAATTTAGTTTTAAATAAGCAGCACTAGATTCTGCCCTTAAATGCAGTCTCAGGATATTACTTCAGTCTTTCTAAAAATGTAATTATTTAATATGCTATATTTGCATTTTGATTTTATGAGATGGTAGTGGGTTAAATTATGAATTTTATTAGACTCCAAATACTTTACAGAGAAAATTTTAAGGCACTGAGAAATTATGTAACATTCTCAAGATGATTTGTATAAGTTTGGATATGCCCAGAAGAAACTATAACTTGAAGAAGACCTTGGACAACCACTGTTATCCATAATCTAAATGTCATATTTTACTGTAGTATTTTGATTGAATTATGTGAAATTATAAATTCTCAGTAATGAAAAAAGAAAATTTCTTGACATTTTTCCAAACTTATCCACAAACAGTGGTCATATGGTTAGCTTCAATATAGCTCAGTAGCTACAGAGTAGAATCCCCTGGGAAAATTTAAAAAGTACTGATACCCAGAAAAACAAATCCCAAACCAATGAAATGAGAATCTCTAGAGGTATGACTAAAAAGGCTCAGCATCTATAAAGCTTCTTAAAGGACTGCAATATGGAGCAAGTTTGAGGACCACTGGGACCACTTGATGAGAATCCATTCATTCAAGTTTAATAAGCATAAATGCCCAGATCTCAGTCCTAATAATATGCAAAAAGCAGAGAAATGTAAAAAGTCTCCAAAGTGATTCTGTTTCATAGTAAGCCATAAAAGACACTCATCTAATTATGTTTTCTATTTTATAGGTGAGAATTGGGGACAAAGAAATATTGTTCTAGATCTCTCATTAGCGGGGAATTATGTCACAAGATACTATTTCCTGATGCTATTACCACCACAGTTGACCTAAAATATCCTCTCTACCCAACCTAAGTTTGAAAGAAGAGGATAAAATAAGTTCACTGGACTGCTGAGGCAGGAGATGAAGGATTTTTGAGGAATCAGAGATTAGATGAGTGAACCTACCAACAATGGGCAAAATTTATACTTTACTAAAGTTTCATTGAATAAATACATCTGATCCACTTACAACTGTACCTGCATATAAAAAGGACCACTTAAGTGTTTTCTATTTTAGAATGAATATGTGAAGAATACCTCTATCTGTAATATGCTCCAGGGAAAGTGATGCACTGATAAAGTCAGATATACTCTAACACAAGAAAAATTAAAATACTTTCACAAAACAGCAAGTTAAAATGGCAGAAATCACAGACCCTTTCTTTTTTATGAGACTCCTAAGTAGACTATGACATATTTAAGGGTTACAATTTTATGAAGTTACTAAAAATGATGTTTCTTTAAGGTTAAAATAATACAAGAACATCCTTATGTTACAATGTTAAATGAAAAAATCAGAATTAAACATGATGCAAAGTATGATCACAGCCATGTAAAACAAACAAACTACACATTTTCACAGGAAATCGCTAAAGAAAAACACATCAGAATGTGTTGGCTTTGAGTGAGAGAAACATGACTTTTTGTCTATTTTTAATGTAGCAAATGCTCTATCATAAGCAGGCATTATTTTTATAATAAAAATTAACCTGACTTTTTAAATATGGAATATAAATGAATTCTGTTTGTATTTAAGTCTGAGACTGATCATTTCTAGTACATATATGTTAGACATGGCACGTGTCCTCACAAACTACAATGGTACTACTACTACTAATGTGTTTATACATGTACAACTATTCAATGTATACAAAGGTTTTTTCAGACAATAGAGGAAGGTCAAGCCTGAAATCTGTGGGCATTAAGTAGCCCCAACATGGAGGGTGTGGAGAAGGAAATGGCAACCTACTCCAGTATTCTTTCCGGAAGAATCCCATGAACAGAGGACCCTGGCAGGCTACAGTCCATGGGGTCACAAGAGTCAGACACGACTTAGCACCTAAACCACCACCACCACCACCACCACAATCGAGGGTGAAAGCTGAGGCAGACCTTGTCTTATTTAGTTCTTACTAAATAAAATATTTAAGGACTGCAACTGACAAAACTAGAATACAAAGTCAGACCTTGTGGCAAATGTAGAGCACTACAAAATTCCACCACGATTAACCTATTCATAGCAACTTATTCCTCTCTCTTGATAACATAAAAAATCTAATGTTTAGTTAGTGAGGAGTTTTATGAAGTTCTGGGGATTCGCAACAAGGTGTAAGGTACATGTGGAGTTTCTTAAATTCTGTTTGCTCATATTTCTATAAAAATGTAAGTTATACCAACACCTCCAAATAATCCTTTAAGGCCCAGTATGAATAGAAATCACAGTTAAGGCAAGCTGGGCCGTTGTACTCTCTAAGTGCCCAAACATCGTGATGGACTTCCAGTGGGGTGATCTTGTGAGGCTTAATGGGCCAATCATGCTTCAGAGGAGCTGACAAGATTCAATACACTAATATATAGATTTCCCAAGAACTTGTTAGGCAATGTAGCATCTTACAAACCAGCTCTTTAAAAATATTTTTAAGAGATGAATTTTATCCTTCAAGTCCTACAGGTTTTCTTTCCAGGTCCCTCTCTCACCTCCCTGCCACACCGCTAGCCCTGTTCCTTGTCACCTTTGCTGCTCCAGGCAGTTAGTTGTCCCACCCACCAGCCTCAAGAACTTGGTTCTCAACTGCTGCTAAAAAGAGCTTCCTGATATACCCCAAGAGGATTTGCCTCTTGCCTGGTGGGCTGCAGTCCATGGGGTCACGAAGAGTCAGACACGACTGAGCGACTTCACTTTCACTTTTCACTTTCCTGCACTGGAGAAGGAAATGGCAACCCACTCCAGTGTTCTTGCCTGGAGAATCCCAGGGATGGGGGAGCCTGGTGGGCTGCCGTCTATGGGGTCGCACAGAGTTGGACACGACTGAAGCGACTTAGAAGCACCAGCAGAGGGATAATAAAGAGTATAAAAACACATCTATTATCACAATCTATCATCACGATCTCAAAATTCATCGTTATTTTTATTCGGCCTCACCTCTTTCCTTCCTGTGTCATCTCTATTTTCATAGCAGAACTATATTGCATTTCCTCAGGCATTCTGTTCCCCAAAGAACGTTGCCTATAATTCCTCCATTTCTTTCTAAAGGCCTCTTTTTCTTCCTTTAGCTAAAAACAAAACTTGTTGAATCACTATATTCAAATCATGCACAAGCTAGACTCTATCTGCTTTGTGAACTTCCCCTGCTTGCCACCCCATTCTCTTTAATTTCCATCTCCACAAAGGACCATTCAACATTTACTGAATATTCCTAATTGTGTCACATCTGCTGCTCTTGCCTTGATGATGTCTTCCAAGGGAATTGTCTTGCCTTGAACTCCCCACCCTTTTCTAAGGAGTCTTCTAATCTTTCCTAAGGAAAGTGAGCTAATTCTTCCTCTGTATGTGTGTCCTCAGTCACTCAGTAATGCCCCACTCTTTGCAACTCCATGTGCTGTAGCCTTCCAGGCTCCTCTGGCCGTGGGAATTCTCCAGGCAAAAATACTGGAGTGGGTTGACGTTTCCTACTCCAGGGGATCTTCCCAACCCAGAAATCAATCGTGCATCTCCTGTTTCTCCTCCCTTAGCAGGTGGATTATTTACCTTCTGTACCACTGGGAGAACCCTAATTCTTCATCTACACTACCATTATTATCATCACATAAATTTCTTGTAAAACTCATTGTATTCTATGATAAATGGAAATTTGTGTTTCTATGATGCTATCTGATTTGAGCTGCTCAATGTCAAGGTTTCTCTCTTATCCATGTTGTATGCTATTCCACTCTCACTGTATCAAATTACTGGTAAAGAATTGGGCACATACAATGACCAAAATAATAATTTAATTACTATGGAAAAATAAAAAAAATCATGATGATTAGTGCTAGCATTTAAGTCATCCTAAGAAACAATGTAGGAGGGAATTTCTGGTTAGGTGACTGGAACTTCCTGGAAATTATATCAACCAGTTGCCTTGCTATGCAATTACAATTGCTACAAGAGAAGTCAATTGCACAATAAATACTTTCTCTCCCTTTTAAATTAAAATCAAACAAGCTTTCACTTTGAATAACCAACTATAAAATTTAAGTGCTGTAATTAAACAAACATTATAACCAAATTAATTTGGACTAAGCAGAATACTTACCGGAATGTATTTAATAAGGCACTAATATTACTAGCAGATCATGTAGAGGAAAATAAATCTCAGGAGTCTAAAACATTGCAATTTATCATATTTCAGATTTACCCTCTATGAGAGAAAATTATAAATATAGGAAATTTAACATGAAATTAAACAGGTGGAACATATTTTCTAAGCAAGAAAGAGTTGTATCATAGTTAACGGTATGATTTGATCAAGTTAGAAAACTATGTGAATGTTTCTGACATTTATATCTCCACAGAAAATGTAAATATAACTAAATCCTATTTATTAACCTATGATAAATAGGTTGATAAATAGAAATTATGATGGGTATAAAGAAATATATATGTCTGTGTGTGTGTGTGTGTGTGTGTACTCCTTACTTGTAACATTTACCAAGTCTCTAAATATAGTGGAGGGACAAGATACATGTTTCCTGACAATTCCAGACACTGATTAATGATGAAAATAAGTTATATGATCTAAAAGTCATTTAATAACCTTTTCTGTTTGAAAATTGTAATATTACTTTGTTTCCAATAGTTTTTTGTTTTGTTTTTCCTAATTCAGTCTAAGAAACAACAGAACCATGAATCACTAGGCTGGACAAGGAGAGGATAAACAACATTGCTATGTTGCTGTGGTTGCTAGGTTGCTAAAGGCTTGAAAGTGGTAATTTTCCTTATTTGATATAGATAAGTTGCTAAATGAGTGTTAAGGCAATCGTTGATGCCTGGAGTAGTTGAAGTGACTTACCGGCATATTGACCACCATGAGATCTCTTCCATTCTTCCCAAGAGTACGGTCTATTTCACTGTTCTCACTTCAGATTTTCATTACTCAAGCACATCCGATTTACTCATTTCAGTACCATTTTCATCAAACTATTTATCTGTTTAAGCAAAGGCACAAAATGGTTCCTAACCATGTAAAAATAAAGTTTATCCTCCAAAATATATCTTTCAAGTAATAGCACAATCTATCTACAATCATCTTTCTAGTATTATAGTAACAGCTCTCCTAAAACAACCCTGTGACCTGTACAAACTAACTTCTGATCATAGCATCTATATTCACACGTCCATACTCAATCTACCCAATAGTTTCCATTTTTCTTTTCCTTACCATTCATTTTTTCCTCATTCTTTCTGACTTGTCCTGCTCTTTGTAATTATCCCAACCTCTTAATCAAATATCATGCATTCTCCAAAATGCTCATAATACAGTAGATGTTCATTTATAAAAACATGAAAATATAAAAATATGAAAATGTTGACTGCTGAATCAGAGTATAAGAATTTTAAGACAGAAAGCTTGTTGTACACTCCTTTTTGAAACTCCACACAATCTATTGGAACACTTTACATAGTAGATCCTTGGTAAATCCTTATTCTAACATCTAAGGTTTTAGGGTGAAATGTAAAAGACACCTTTCCTCAAAAGATATCTCTATTACTCCAGTCACGCCAGGCATTCTGGCCTTTATTTAAAGCACTTAAACATTCTCCTGTAGGTAATCCACTTTTTAAAATCTTTCTTATTTATACTAAGACAAATTCCGTTTACAGCACCTTCCAACTGAGGGCCTTAGTTTTGTTCTCTGCAGTGACACATACTAAGTCCAACTCATTTTAATTAATACTATTGCATTTACTTGAAGGCAGTTTACCATGGTTCTCTCTTAAAGGTGTTTTTCTCCCTAGTCAATATTTCTCATTCTACACATTATTCTTCATGTAACATAGCTTCCAGAAATCCTAGTCATGTTTTGGCCTCTTCCTGGACTCCAAAATATTTTTCAAATTTTCTGTTTAATGTGGTCATCAGACCAAAACATAAAACTTTAAATGTCATCTCACTGATGTACATTTCAGTGGAAGACCTGATTTGCTTAATCTTGACACTGAATTGCTAGTAGCAAAGTCTAAGTTAATGCTACTTATTTTAATATCACATAATAATCTTGGCTCAAATTAATGTTTATAAATATTTTTCATGCAAATTACCCTTTACTAAGGTGTTTGCATCTTGAACTTGCATGAATATTTGTTGCTGTTAAACTCCTAATCTTACAGTAAACTTTCAAAGGGGGAGATAGTGTTAGCTTGAAACAATTTTTCCTCCTTAGAGAAAACTTGTTGGAAAATTTGGATGTGGAAGTAATGATTTTCTTCTAATGATTGTAACCTGTCCTCATATATCTAAGACACTACCAGTTAGAAAAGAAACTAATCTGTGTATCTTCGGGTAACCAAATAAGCAATTAGTTGGATATAAATGGCAAAAACTTATTGTAAAGATAAATGAATTCTAGCAATTAAAACTGTCCAATAAAACGGGTTGCCCTCAAAAAGATTATCTCATCATTGATTGTTTTTAAGCCATCCCTTTTCTAAAACTTAAACTAGAGTGAAAATCTGTCAGGTGCAATGGGTTGTCAAGTGGAAGTCCCATGTAGAGCTCCCCAGCTCAGAATCTTGTAGTGCAAGAAGATTTGAAAGTAATTTGAAGTGATGCTCAATGTCAATAACCTCAAATATGCAGACGACACCACCCTTATGGCTTAAAGTAAAGAGGAACTAAAGAGCCTCTTGATGAAAGTGAAAGAGGAGAGTGAAAAGCTGGCTTAAAACTCAACCTTCAAAAAAACTAAAATCATGGCATCTGGGCCCATCACTTCATGGCAAATAGATGGGGAAACAATGGAAACAGTGAGAGACTTTTTCTTGGGCTTCAAAATCACTGTGGATGGTGACTGGAGCCATGAAATTAAAAGATGATTACTCCTTGGAAGAAAAGCTATGGCCAACCTAGATAGCATATTAAAAAGCAGAGACATTACTTTGCTGACAAAGGTCCATCTTGTCAAAGCTATGGTTTTTCCAGTAGTCATGTATGGATGTGAGAGTTGGACTATACAGAAATCTGAGCACCGAAGAATTGATGCTTTTGAACTGTGGTGTTGGAGAAGACTCTTGAGAGTCCCTTGGACTGCAAGGAGATCCAACCAGTCCATCCTAAAGGAAATAAGTCCAGAATATTCATTGCAAGGACTGATGCTGAAGCTGAAATTCCAATACTTTGGCCACCTGATGCAATGAACTGACTCATTGGGAAAAACTCTGATGCTGGGAAAGATTGAAGGTGGGATGAGAAGGGGATGACAGAGGATGAGATGGTTGGATGGCATCACCAACTCGATGGTCATGAGTTTGAGCAAACTCCAGGAGTTGCTGATGGACAGGGAAGCCTGGCATGCTGCAATCCATGGGATTGCAAAGATGTGGACACTGAGCAATTGAACTGAACTGAACTTCACCAGACAAAAAGATGCTTACTGTGTAAACAGTGCCTGACAATCATTATAAATGGCCCATAGTAACTCACTTGACCTTGCTGGATATTGGCTGTCTTGGCTCTAAAATAAGAAAGACTCACCTGGAGACTTACCATGTCTCATTTTGAATAGAAGACTCTACAGTCTTCCTGAGTATATTCACATGATACATTAAAGAATTTGTTCTGAATATAGATGTGAGAGAGTTAATTCTTAGGTAGGTTAATAATGAGTCTGGAGCTCTGGAGGAGAAAGGGGTCTGGGGCCCTCAAAGAGGAGAAAAGGACAAACATTTTGTTTTGTTTTGTTTTTTTACACTCCTTTAATCTTAGTCACATAAAATGTTTTTTTTTTCTTTAAGCCCAGAGATAATGATTATACAAAAAGTAACTCATCTTAAACTCTATACCAATGCTTATATAACAATAATGTATCCTGCTTGAGGACATGTTTCTCCTTAAGAGCCTTCTGACTAATCCCTGTCATCTTAAAGTGTATGTTGTGGGAGTGGGTCTGGTAAGATCTTTCTTTCTATTGTTAGTTCTACTCCTGTTAAAATGTAAATTTGGGGAGTGGGTCAGGTAAATTTTTTACAACTTTGAGATATTCTTTAATTTACTGTAATAACCAACTGAAAAAGTATATAGCTCCCTTGGTAAGACTAGCAAGTGGGGCACATTCTGTCTCCCTTCTGATGTCTATATCAGACGCTGTCTCTGTCCTTTTCACTGTAATAAAAATTCTGCCACACAAAAGCAATTGAATGATCAAGCGTGGCCACTGGCCCTGAAGCTAAATCTTCTTCTTTGGAGATCATGAATCTGACACCATTCACTGTAAGCTATTAGATGGATATTGGTGTTAAATAAATCAGTCTAAGGTTTAAAATAGCCAAATTTTCCTCCATTGGGAAACTGGAGCACATTTTTTTTTATATTGTATTATGCAATGATGGAAAAGCTGAAATTGAATGTCTCTACGATGACCTACAAGGCGTTCTAGAACTAACACCAAAAAAAGATGTCCTTTCATCAGGGGGCCTGGAATGCAAAAGGAAGAAGTCAAGAGATACCTGGAATAATAGGCAAGTTTAGCCTTGGAATACAAAATGAAGCAGGGCAAAAGCTAACAGAGTTTTGCCAAGAGAACGTACTGGTGATGGCAAACACCCTCTTCCAACAACACAAGAGACACCTCTATAAATGGACATCACCAGATGGTCAATACTGAAATCAGATTGATTATATTCTTTGCAGCCAAAAATGGAGAAACTCTATACAGTCAGCAAAAACAAGACTAGGAGCTGACTGTGGCTCAGATCATCAACTTCTTATTGGAAAATTCAGACTGAAATTGAGGAAAATAAGGAAAACCACTAGACCATTCACGTATGACCTTAATCAAATCCCTTAAAGATTATACAGTGGAAGTGAGAAATAGATTCAAGGGATTAGAGCTGATAGAGTGCCTGAAGAACTATGGACAGAGGTTCCTGACATTGTATACAGGAGGCAGTGATCAAGATCATCCCCAAGAAAAAGGAATGCAAAAAAGCAAATTGGTTATCTGAGGAGGCCTTACAAACAGCTGAGAAAATAAGAGAAGCTAAAGGCAAAGGAGGAAAGGAAAGATTCACCCATATGAATGCAGAGTTTCAAAGAATATCAAGGAGAGAAAAGAAAACCCTCCTCAGTGATCAATGAAATATAGGAAAACAATAGAATGGGATAGACTAGAGATCTCTTTAAGAAAATTAGAGATACTAAGGGAACACTCCATGCAAAGATGGGCACAATTAAGGACAGAAATGGTATGGACCTAGCAGAAGCAGAAGATATTAAGAAAAGGTAGCAAGAAATACAAAGAACTGTACAAAAAAAAAGATCTTAATGACCCAGATAACCATGATTATATGATCACTCGCCTAAAGCCAGACCTCCTAGAATGTGAAGTCAAGTGGACATTAGGCAGCATCACTACAAATAAAGCCAGTGGAGGTGATGGAATTCCAGTTGAGCTAGTTCAAATCCTAAAAAATCATGCTGCAAAAATTCTGCCCTCAATATCCCAGTAAATATAGAAAAATCAGCATGGTCACAAAACTGAAAAAGATCAGTTTGCATTCCAATTTCAAAGAAAGACATTGCCAAAGAATCTTCAAACTACTGCCCAATTGCACTCATCAGACATGCAAGCAAAGTAATGCTCAAATTTCTCCAAGCAAGGTTTCAACAGTATGTAACCTGTGAACTTCCAGATGTTCAAGTTGGATTTTAAAAAGGCAGAGGAACCAGAGATCAAACTGCCAAAGTATCCAAATTGCCAATGGGTCCAACATCCATTGGACCATAGAAAAAGCAAGAGTTTCAGAAAATCATCTACTTCTGCTTTATTGATGATCCCAAAGTCTTTGACTGTGTGGATCACAACAAACTGTGGAAAATTCTGAAAGAGATGGGAATACCAGACCACCTGATCTACCCCCAGAGTTCTGTATCAAGGTCAAGGAACAACAGTTAGAACCAGACATAGAACAACAGACTGGTTCCAAACTGGGAAAGGAGTATGACAAGGCTATATATTGTCACCCTGTTTATTTAACTTACATGCAGTGTTCATCATGCAAAATGCTGGGCTGGAAGAAGCATAAGCTGGAATCAAGATTGCCAGGAGAAATATAAAAAACCTCAAGTATGCAGATGACACCATCCTTATGGCTTAAAGTGAAAAGGGTCTAAGGAGCCTCTTAATGAAAGTGAAAGAGGAGAGTGAAAAAGCTGGCTTAAAACTCAACATTCAAAAAACTAAGATGGTGGCATCCAGTCTCATCACTTCATGGGAAATTGATGGGAAAACAATGGAAACAGTGAGAGACTATTTTCTTGGGCTCCAAAATCACAGCAGATGGTGACTGCAGCCATGAAATTAAAAGATTCTTGCTACTTGGAAGAAAATCCATGACCACCCTAGACAGCATATTAAAAAGCAGAGACATTACTTTGCCAACAAAGGTCCATCTAGTCAAAGCTATTGTTTTTCCAGTAGTGATACATGGATGTGACAGTTGGACCATAAAGAAAGCTGAGCATGGAAGATTGATACTTTTGAACTGTGTTGCCTGAGAAGATTCTTGAGAGTCCCTTGGACTTCAAGGAGATCCAACCAGCCCATCCTAAAGGAAATCAGTCCTATATTCATTGGAAGGACTGATGCTGAAACTGAAACTCCAATACTTTGGCCACCTGAAACAAAGAACTGACTCATTGGAAAAGACCCTGGTGCTGTGGTAGATTGAAGGCAGGAGAAGAAGGTGATGACCAAGGATGAGATGGTTGAATGGCATCACTGATTTGATGGACATGAGTTTGAGCAAGCTCCAGAAGTTGATGATGGACAGGGAAGCCTGGCGTGCTGCAGTCCATTGGGTTGCAAGGAGTTGGAAATGACTGATTGACTGAACTGACTGAATGATGATTTAACAATTAAATAATTTGAACAACAGCTTCTAAGATTAAAAAAAAAAAAAGTCGATTTTTTAAACAAATTAATACCTAGCAAAACCATGAATATCTGCCTCAGTGTATCTTCTCTTAGCCATTCTGACTTTATATTCCTGAACCAAATTGTTCCAGGTCCCAGTCAAATTGACATAGAGTTATCTTTGTCTGTGTGTGTGTGTGTGTGTGTGTGTGTTTGCCAATGTGTATCTGTTCATCAATCATTTAATTATCAGAAACCATGATTTCACTTTCCTGTCCCTATCTCAGTTCAGACTTTGGATCTGTAAGTGACAAAGTGTTAACAACTAGCTGATGGACTAGACGGGCAGATGGGGCTCCAGAAAGCAGCTCAAAAGTGGTTAAAATTACCAAAGACGGCACACATTATTCCTCCTTTCAAAGGATGCTATATTTTTCTTAATGTTAAATCTGATTAAAATAGCAAAGCAAACAATAGAAGAGAAGCAATTCCTGTTATTCTCTCTCTCTCTCTTTTTTTTTCTTTTTTTTTTTTAAGGAAGCCAAGGTAGTGGAAAATACTTCAAAATAGAATTTACAGAAACTACCCTCCAATGCTGGAGACATAAGAGATGTAGATTAGATTCCTGGGTTAAGAAGATCCCCTAGAGGAGCAAATGGCAACCCCATCTAGTACTCTTGCCTGGAGAATCCCATGGACAGAGGAACGTGGTAGGCTATATAGTTCATAGGGTCACAAATAGTCAGACACTACTGAAGTGACAATGCACATCATGACCTTCCCTAAAATATTGGGTTGTGTATTAAGATACTTTTCATTTTTACATAATTTTAGATCTGTCAACTCATTTGCACATATATTTGGGTATCTATGCCATTTTCTTATCTATGCACTTAGCATTGCTGGCTAAAAAAATTAATCACAGCCTGAAAGTAGAGAGATACTTTATTTGGTGGGAATGTAAAGGACTCTTAGCCCAGAAGACAGCATCTCAGTAGCCCTAAGAAAACTGCTCTGAGGAGGCAGGAAAGGGAGTCAGGCTATACACAAGTTTGCAACAAAGTGGGCAGGCAATCTGAACATCAAATCTTATCATTAAGTAAGGAAAATCAGGTATCAAGTTAAGAAATTTAGCATTCTTCCATGTATGCAAGCCTCTGGGCGACCTGAATTCATTCCTTTCGTATGCACCACAGCTATCTGGGGCCAAATCTTATTTCTTGGTTGCTTACATCCTTAATTCCTTGTTTACTGTAAGGAATAGCAGATGTGGTGAATGGCTGCTTCAGCATTCTACTCCCCACCTGAGCTCCTCAGCATCACTGTAGGAGGTGGCAGTATCTGCTGGAT
Source organism: Bos indicus (assembly GCF_029378745.1). Lineage (NCBI taxonomy): Eukaryota > Metazoa > Chordata > Mammalia > Artiodactyla > Bovidae > Bos > Bos indicus. The sequence continues at coordinate 13,923,151 of NC_091783.1, forward strand.
CACAGGCCTTGTGTTCCCTTTTGGGAGCCTCACTCACATTTGGAGACCCAAAAATCCCTGGTGGCTGTGACATTTCTTGCCCAGGAAGATGGCAGGAAATATTTCATTTCACAACATGTATGTAGGAATCAGGACATTTTCTGACATTACAGTGAAGAGCAGTATAACCGCCCTAAATTTGCACTCTGATTGGACTATTAACAGTCACATCCATATGACTTTGCAATTCAGAACATCTGTTTTGGAATTTTGTACACTTATCTTAATAGCATTTTTCCTTTCTGCATTTCTGGGACATCTCCTTATCGATCTTGATAAATGTAAATATACTGATTCTGTTATTGGTCACAATTCCTCTCACCTTCTTTGCCCATTGGCAATGCCTCAGTTCAGTTCAGTTCACTCAGTTGTGTCCGATTTTTTGTGACCCCATGGACTACAGCATGTCAAGCTTCCCTGTCCATCATGAAATCCTGGAGCTTGCTCAAACTCATGACCATCCAGTCAGTGATGCCATCCAACCATCTCATCCTCTGTTGGCCCTTCTCATCCTTCCCTCAACCTTTCCCAGCATCAGAGTCTTTTCCAATGAGTCAGTTCTTTGCATCAGATGGCCAAAGTATTGGAGTTTCAGTTTCAGCATCAGTCCTTCCAATGAATATTTAGGACTGATTTCCTTTAGGATGGACTGGCTGGATCTCCTTACAGTCCAGGGGACTCTCAACACCACAGTTCAAAAGTATCAATTCTTCCATGTTCAGATTTCTTTATAGTCCAACTCTTACATCCATACATGACTACTAGAAAAACCACAGCTTTGACTACACCTTTGCTGGCAAAGTAATGTCTCTGCTTTTTAATATGCTATCTAAGTTGGTCATAGCTTTTCTTCCAAGCAGCAAGAATCTTTTAATTTCATGGCTGCAGTCACCATCTGCAGTGATTTTGGAGCCCAAGAAAATAGTCTCTCACTGTTTCCATTGTTTCCCCATCAATTTGCCATGAAGTGATGGGACCACATGCCATGATCTTAGTTTTTTTAGCATTGACTTTTAAGCCAACTTTTTCACTCTCCTCTTTCCCCTTCATCAAGAGGCTCTTCAGTTCCTCTTCACTTTCTGCAGTAAGGGTGGTGTCATCTGCGTATCTGAGGTTATTGACATTTCTCCCGGCAATCCTGATTCCAGTTTGTGCTTCATTCAGCCTGGTATTTTGCATGGTGTACTCTGCATATACGTTAAATAAGCAGGGTGACAATGGAAATGCCTACATCCACTAAAATGCTGATAGCTTTCAAGCCTGGCAGCAGGGCTAGGGCATGTAACTCAGTAATATCTAACAGAAATTCTGCTGGATATTCCTTGGAAATCTATTCCACTCCGATAGAGATTGAAATATATGGAGACCCTCTTCTTACTCTTCTTCCTAAAACCTAGATAAAATCATGTCTTGCAAAAACACTTCCTTACAACCCCATTCTACACCTCTCTGCTTTGAATTTCTGTGCTATTGATGGACATTTAACCCAATGGCCTTTCTCTGCCTCTGTGTGTGTGTGTGTGTGTGTGTGTGTGTGTGTATCTTCCCTCTTTATTCCATTCTGGAAGGGCAAAAACATTGAGTTGTGAATGTATAAGAATATTATATATATATATATATACACACACACACAAACACTAAACGCTAAATTTTATTCATATAGAATGCAAGTTGGTATGTTTTGTTGCTACCATTACAATTTTTTCCAAATTAATTCTGGTAGCATAATCTGATCAAAAATGGAATTTTACCTTAGTGCTAGCAATACTCATCAAAGGATTGCAAAAACCTTGATCCTTTGTTGGGGTAGGGGAGGGGAATCTTAAAATGCCCATTCTAAGACATGTGAGGTGTCCACAGGAGAGATTCTGCACCACAGTAAAGCAGAATCATACTATGAAGACAACACTATTTCAAGTGCAATAAACAATATGCAAACCCAAGGCAGCCAGACAGTCTTGCTATATGCTAACGGTAGAGACTAGACACGCTGACCTGGCTCCCGTGAAGCTCCCTCACTCAGATAGTTCTTACGTAGGCATATCTTACAGTTTCTGTTATAAAGAAGTGTTTGTGACCCCAAATTTATATGTTGAAGCCCCTAATGGGATGACATTTAGACGTTGGGCATTTGGAAAGTATTTAGATTGAGAAAGTCATGAAGGTAAGGCCCCCACAGAGGATTACACTGTGCAGTGTGCTTAGTCGCTCAGTCATGTCTGACTCTTTGTGACTCCATGGACTGTAGCCCACCAGGCTCCTCTGTTCATGGGAATTCTTCAGGCAAGAATACTGGAGTGGGTTGCCATGCCCTCCTCCAGGGAATATTCCCAACCCAGGGATCAAATCCGGGTTTCATGTATTGTAGGCAAATTATTTACCAACTGAGCCCCCAGGGAAGCCCCACAGAGAACTAGTGCCCTTATAAAAGAGGTACCAGGAAAAGGAGAAAAAAAAAAAGCAGGCACTAAAAGGTGCTTTCTTTCTCTCCCTACCATGTGAGGCACAGCAAGAAGATAGCTAAGTAGAGTTAAGAAAAGTGTCATCACCAGGAATTAAATCAACTGACACCTTGATCTTGGACTTCCCAGCCACCAGAACTGTAAGAAACATACATCTGTTGTTAAAAATATTCCGTTTATGGTATATCATTATGGGATGCCAAGCTAAGGTAGATTTCTCAATCCCACCCCCTGCTATACATAACAATGCTGTTTTATTTTTACTTCAGTCTTGGTGCCTTTTTCTCTGGTAAATACTCATCTGAAGCTTTTCCTGTCATATTTAAGGCCCGAGATGGCTTATTTAATATAAAAGTATTGCAGCTGTGGATGTGACTGGTGATGGAAGTAAAGTCCAATGCTGTAAAGAACAATATTGCATAGGAACCTGGAATGTTAGGTCCATGAATCAAGGCAAATTGGAAGTGGTCAAATGGGAGATGGAAAGAGTGAACATTGGCATTTTATGAATCAGTGAACTAAAATGGACTGGAATGGGTGAATTTAACTCAGATGACCATTAAATCTACTCTGTGGGCAAGAATCCCTTAGAAGAAGAGAAGTAGCACTCATAGTCACCAAAAGAGTCCAAAATGCAGTATTTGGATGCAATCTCAAAAACGAAAGAATGATCTCCATTCGTTTTCAAGGCAAACCACTCAATATTACTGTAATCCAAGTCTATACCCCGACCAGTAATGCTGAAGAAGCTGAAGTTGAATGGTTCTGTGAAGACCTACAAGACCTTCTAGAACTAACACCCAAAAAAGATATCCTTTTCATTATAGGGGACTGGAAAGCAAAAGTAGGAAGTCACGAAACACCTGGAGTAATAGGCAAACTGGGCCTTGGAGTACAGAATGAAACAGGGAAAAGGCTAATAGAGTTTTGCCAAGAGAATGCACTGGTCATAGCAGACATCCTCTTCCAACAACGCAAGAGAAGACTCGACACATGGGCATCACCAAATGGTCAATATTGAAATCAGATTGATTACATTCTTTGGAGCCAATAATGGAGAATCTATACAGTCAACAAAAACAAGGCTGGGAGCTAACTGTGGCTCAGATCATGAACTCCTTATTGCCAAATTCAGATTTAAGTTGAAGAAAGTAAGGAAAACCTCTAGACCATTCAGGTATGACCTAAATCAAATCCCTTATACAGTTGAAGTGATAAATAGATTCAATGGATTAGATCTGATAGACAGAGTGCCTGAAGAACTATGGACGGAGGTTCATGACATTGTACAGGAGGCAGTTATCAACATCATCTCCAAGAAAAAGAAATGCTAAAAGGAAAAGTGGTCTTCTGAAGATGGCTTACAAATAGCTGAGAAAAGAAAAGAAACTAAAGGCAAAGGAGAAAAGGAAAGATATACTCATTTGAATGCCGAGTTCCAAAGAATAGCAAGGAGAGATAAGAAAGCCTTCCTCAGTGATCAATGCAAAGAAATAGAGGAAAACAATAGAATGGGAAAATCTAGAGATCTCTTTAAGAAAATTAGAGATACCAAGGGAACAGTTCATGCAAAGATAGGCACAATTAAGGACAGAAATGTTATAGACCTAATAGAAGCAGAAGATACTAAGAAGAGCTGGCAGGAATACACAGCAGAATTACACAAAAAAGATTTTCATGACCCAGAAAACCAAGATAGTGTGATCACTCACCTAGAGCCAAACATCCTTGAATGCAAAGTCAAGTGGGCCTTAGGAAGCATCACTACGAACAAAGCTGGTGGAAGTGATTGGAATTCCAGTTGAGCTATTTCAAATCCTAAAAGATGATGCCGTGAAAGTGCTTCACTCAACATGCCAGCAAATTTGGAAAACTCATCAGTGGCCACAGGATTGGAAAAGGTCAGCTTTCATTCCAACCCCAAAGAAAGAGAATGCCAAAGAATGTTCAAACTGCCACACGATTGCACTCATCTCACATGCTAGCAAAGTAATGCTCAAATCTCCAAGCCAGGCTTCAATAGTAGGTGAACTGTGAACTTCCAGATGTTCAAGCTGGATTTAGAAAAGGCAGAGGAGCCAGAGATCAAATTGCCAACATCTGTTGGATCATCAAAAAGGCAAGAGAGTTCCAGAAAAACATCTACTTTTGCTTTATTGACTATGGCAAAGTCTTTGACTGTGTGGATCACAACACATTATGGAAAATTATTATACTGAAAGTTGCTCAGTCATAGCCGACTCTTTGCAACCCCAAGGACTTAGTCCATGTAATTCTCCAGGCCAGAATACTGGAAGTGGGTAGCCTTTCCTTTCTCTAGGGGGTCTTTTCAACCCAGGGATTGAACCCAGTTATCCACATTGCAGGTGGATTCTTTACCAGGTTAGCCCAAGGAAAGCCCAAGAATACTGGAGTGGGTAACCTAACCCTTCTCCTGGGGATCTTTCTGACCCAGGAATTGAGCCAGGGTCTCCTGCAATGCAGGTGGCTTCTTTACCAACTGAGCTATGATTGAAGCCTGAAAATTCTTATAGAGATGGGAATACCAGACCACCTGACCTGTCTCCTGAGAAATCTGTATGAAAGTCAAGAAGCAACAGTTAGAACTGGACATGGAACAACAGACTGGTTCCAAATAGGAAAAGGAGTACGTCAAGGCTGTATATTGTCACCCTGCTTATTTAACTTAATTGCAGAGAACATCATGGGAAATGCCGGACAGGACGAACTACAAGCTGGAAGCAAGATTGGTGGAAGAAATATCAATAACCTCAGATATGCAGATAACACCACCCTTATGGCAGAAAGTGAAGAGGAACTAAAGAGCCTCTTGATGAAAGTGAAAGAGGAGAGTAAAACATTGGCTTAAAAGTCAACATTCAGAAAACTAAAATCATGGCATCCAGTCCCATCACTTCATGGCAAATAGATGGGAAAATAATGGAAACAGTGAGAGACTTTATTTTTTTGGATTCCAAAATCACTGCAGATGGTGACTATGCTTGCTCCTTGGAAGAAAAGCTATGACCAACTTAGACAGCATATTAAAAAGCAGAGACATTACTTTACCAGCAAAGGTCCATCTAGTCAAAGCTATAGTTTCTCCAGGAGTCATGTATGGATGTGAGAGTTGGATTATAAAGAAAGCTGAGCACCAAAGAATTGATGCTTTTGAACTGTGGTGTTGGAGAAGACTCTTGAGAGTCCCTTGGACTGCAAGGAGATCATACCAGTCCATCCTAAAGGAAATTAGTCCTGAATATTCATTGGAAGGACTGATGCTGAAGCTGAAAATCCAATACTTTGGCCATCTGATGTAAAGAACCGACTCATTGGAAAAGACCCTGATGCTGGGAAAGATTGAAGGCAGGGGGAGAAGGGGACAACAGAGGGTGAGATGGTTGGATGGCATCACCAACACAATTGACATGAGTTTGAGTAAGCTCCGGGAGTTGGTGATGCTCAGGGAAGCCTGGCGTGCTGCAGTCCATGGAGTCGCAAAGGGTTGGACACGACTGAGCAACAGAACTGAACTGAACTGATTTACAGCTCTTGTTTATAGTTTATAGAGGGTAACAGAGGTCTAACAACTTGGTCTGGTGTATAAAAGAGAATTTCAGGAGATGCTAATGAAAAGGTAGAGAGGGAGTAAGGAACACTTAGAAATGTTATTTTATCCCACATGTTTTATCTCCCATCACACTGAGTACTTATTTAATGATGCATTTGGATACACTCTTGAACTTTAATGGTGAGCATAAGAACAGATGCAAGCCCATAAATGAGTTAACAGCCTGAGAGTTTAAGTCCTTTGTTCCCTCCCCTACTCTACTCTAGGAGATTTGATTTGTTGATTAATGCAGTTTTAATTGTAGAATTTGCTTCTTTCCAAGAGACACTGAGAAAGTTTTCAGAAACAAACAAACAAAACATAAGATAATGCAATGTCAAAAAATGTCAAAAAATAAATAATTGGGGACTTCCATTTTTGGTAATAGTGGATCAGATAATTTTTACCAATCCTATCTCTGAGGACAATTGGAAAAACTAAATGCTTAAAATTTGCAAACATTTCCCAAAAGGTTTTGAAAAGCTAAGACAGTAAAGAATTATTAGGACCAAATGTAAAGCCTGATATTTATGGCCACTTTTCCCCTGAGTGGCTGAGGGCTGAGTAAAGCAAAAGAAAATGAAAAGATAAGATATATCAAAAAAAAAAAAAAAAAGATAGTATGGTATCAATAAGGCCATATATGGTTCTTTGAAAAGACCAACAAATTTGATAGAATCCTAGTGACTAAAGGGCAAAAATAACCAGTGTTAGAATTGTAGAGACATTTTTTATTACTAATATAATAAAAGGGTTCTTATGAATTGCTTAGCTAATAAAATTAAAAATTTTAATAAAGTGAAAACATTGCTTAAATAGTAACATTTGACAAAAGTGATGCAAAAAGAATAAAAAGTATGAATATTCATACAAATATTAAAGAAATTGAATCTGTAATTGAAAATATTCCCATATAAAAAGTTAAAATAATTTGAGAAAGGTCATTAAGTTAAATGTCCATCACTAACACATAAGTTCAGGGATTTCCCTGGTGGTCCAGTGGATTAAGAATCTGCCTTTTAATGAACATGATGTGGGCAAGGCAGGTAAGCTCACGCACTCTAGAACCCACATGCCCACATCTAGAGAGCCAAAGTGCTCTAGAGCCCACAAACTAGAACTAGAGAAAGCCCAACTGCCATCAACAAAGACCCAGCATAGCAAAATAAAAATAAATTGATTAATTTTTAAAATAGCACATAAATTCAAAGCAGATAGTTATGGACTGGAGTTATAATCAAGTGTCTTTCCAAGACATAAAATTACCTAGATCTTAGAGAATGAGTAGGTTATACAAATATGGGAACGTAAGCCAGAAGGAAAAACATAAATACAGTATACTAATGCATATATATGGAATTTAGAAAGATGGTAACAATAACCCGGTGTACGAGACAGCAAAAGAGACACTGATGTATAGAACAGTCTTATGGACTCTGTGGGAGAGGGAGAGGGTGGGAAGATTTGGGAGAATGACATTGAAACATGTAAAATATCAGGTAAGAAACGAGTTGCCAGTCCAGGTTCGATACACGATACTGGATGCTTGGGGCTAGTGCACTGGGACGACCCAGAGGGATGGTATGGGGAGGGAGGAGGGAGGAGGGTTCAGGATGGGGAACACATGTATACCTGTGGCGGATTCATTTTGATATTTGGCAAAACTAATACAATTATGTAAAGTTTAAAAATAAAATAAAATTAAAGATAAAAAAAAAAGAAACAAATATGGGAATGCGATATTTAAGAGTTCAAAAGAAGATCAGCATTTTAATGTTTACTTCATAAACAATTACCTTTTATTCCAAAATAGATTGTGTCTTTTGTTTTACCATAAATATGATTCTGCTGCTGCTGCTAAGTCACTTCAGTCGTGTTTGACTCTGTGCGACCCCATAGACAGCAGCCCACCAGGCTCCCCTGTCCCTGGGATTCTCCAGGCAAGAACACTGGAGTGGGTTGCCATTTCCTTCTCCAAGGCATGAAAGTGAAAAGTGAAAGTGAAGTCATTCAGTCGTGCCCAACTCTCAGCGACCCCATGGACTGCAGCCTACCAGGCTCCTCCATCCATGGGATTTTCCAGGCAAGAACACTGGAGTAGGTTGCCACAGCCTTTTCTGAAGTATGGTTCTAACTCGTCACAATTAGAAACAAAGTGAACTCATGCATCTCAGTTTATATCTTTCCTTGCAAGCAAGAAGCATTTAACAGCAAGTTCTTCCAAACATTTAAGAAAGGAAAAATGGCAAAAAATACTAATTCTTCAGTGTAATACAAAAAGAAGAAACATTTCCCAATTGCTTAAGAAAAGCATCACAACTTTCATAAAAGAACTTGAGCTAAATTAAGAGAAAAAAATAGTCTCATATAGAATACAAATGCAAAACTCCTAAACTAATATGAGCAAAATGAACTCTGTAATATTTAGTAGCCAAAACAAGGCAGGTTTATTCCAGGAATGCAAGGTTAGTTGGAGCATTTAAAAACTAATCAATGTAGCTCACACATTGACAGAGAAAATGAGAAAAAATCATACCATTATCACTTTCATTTCAATGTATTAGTCACTCAGTAGTGCCTGACTCTTTGCAGCCTCATGGATTATAGCCCACCAGGCTCCTCTGTCCATGGGATTTTCCAGGCAAGAATATTGGAGTGGGCTGCCGTTCCCTTCTCCAAGGGATTTCCTGATCCAGGAATTTGAACCCAGGTCTCCTACATTGTAGGCGGATTCTTTACCATGTGAGCTACCAGGGAAGCCCTATTATCATATTAGATGAAGAAAATATTTGATATAATTTAATATCCATTTGTGATTTAAAAAAAAAAAAATCATGGGTAGAAGATCAGATCAGATCAGATCAGTCACTCAGTCGTGTCAGACTCTTTGCGACCCCATGAATCGCAGCACAACAGGCCTCCCTGTCCATCACCAACTCCCGGAGTTCACTCAGACTCATGTCCATCGAGTCAGTGATGCCATCCAGCCATCTTATCCTCTGTCATCCCCTTCTCTGAGAGCTTCCTTAATTTGATCAAGGGTATTTATACTAAATCTATTATAAATATAGCAAACATTGTAGTGAATGCTAAAATAGTAAAAGCCTTCTTTTTGAGACTGAGATCCATGCAAGAATAACTACTATCATTTCTTCTATCTAATATGGACTAGAGATTCTAGCTAGTATGCTCAAGCAAGAGAAAGAAATTCTATAAGAGTTAGAAAGTTTGTAAGTGCTATGGTACTTTGTCTATACCATCTCACTTCTAGCACTTCAGTGAACACCAGCCTATTACTAGCACTTTCATTCCTCTGTTTTCTTGCACTGTTGGGGTTATTTGATCTGCTCAGGTGGTAGGCTAAAAGTAATTTGCTCCTAGAAATTAATTTATCCCTGGGAGTTATCTCAAGCACAGGTGTACAGAATTTTTTAAAAATACTTTTATTTACTTACTCTTTGGATGTGATAGCTCTAATGCATACTTTCTACACTGATTCATTAATTCCTTGGTGAGATTAAACTTTCAAGGGAACTTGACTGATAGGAAACTTCTGATTAGCATCTTATTTCACTTTTTCACTCCTGATATAAACTCTAAAATAAACCACTTGCACTTGAACCCTTGTCTAAAGTCCTGCATATAGGGATCTCTAAACTTCAACAGGCAAGGTGAGTAGTGATAGATAATGTCAGAAACCTTTAAAAGATGGAAAATGTGTCTGCCCACTGGGAGAATATATTTGTAACATATATATCTGAAGAAAGGTTCATATTCAGAATACAAATAGTACTGCTACAAATCAATAAGAAAAATAGAATCAATAGAAAAATAGGCAAGAGACTTGAATAGGTTAAGCCTCTATTTCAGCAGTCAAAGGTATTCAGCCTCCTCCATAATCAGAGAAACATCAATTAAAACCATAGTGAAATTCAACAGCACACTCAAGAGGATGGAAAAACTTAAACATTAACAGTGTTAGTATTAGCAAGGATTTGAAGCAAAGGAAATTTTATACTGCTGGTGGAAAGTAAATTTGTACAACCACTTTGATGTACTATTTGGCAGTAACCACCAAAGTTGAACATGTGAATAATCCATCACATCACAGTTTCACTTTAGTTATATGCCCAAGAAAATTGTGAAAACATACATAAAAAGTCATAAGAACAATAGTATTTCTAATAGTCAAAAATGGAAAACAACCAAAATGTCCATCAACATTCAAATGCATATATAGGGTACAGATTCTACTGCAATGAAAATGAGGAAATTACAACTATATTTAAGAGCATGGGTGAATCTTACAAAATGATTCTGAATGACAGAATGCAGACATAAAACCATATACTTCATTATCCCAATGATATGCCAAAACAAAACAACAAAAATCATGTGAAAACTATAAAGAAAGGCAAGAAAGTGATACTTATAAATTCGAATAGATGTTGGTCATGTTCTTGTTCTTGATCCAGATGTCCATACATCAGTGCTGCTCCAAGTATAACCTGAAAAGCAGTGCCAGTCTATGAACTGTTTGATATGTTACACTGTGAAGTTTAATTCCAGTAAGTTTGGAATTGGCCTGTTTTGCTAATATACTTGCAAGGCACTTGACCATTGGCAAAGAAATGAAATGTACTGACTAATAGTAGTGCTTTGTCAGGACTAATCTGCAAATATACAAGAGGCTCATGTATCTCAGCATCAGAGAAACAAACAACCTGATCAAATAATCAGCAGAAGACCTAAACAGACATTTCTGTTAAAAAAGAAAAAATTACTATAATTATTCAGAATTTAAATCATGTTTGACTTTGTGAACCCATAAAATGCAGCACTCCAGTTTGCAGGGAAGGAAGTCTCACCTATCCTTCACTATCTTCCACAGTTTGCTCAAACTCATGTCCATTGAGTCCATGATACCATCCAACCATCTCATCTTTGGTCACCCCCTTCTCCTCCCACCCTCAATCTTTCCCAGCATCAGGGTCTTTTCCAATGAATTGGCTCTTCCCATCATATGGTCAAAGTATTAGAGCTTTAGCTTCAGCATCAGTGCTTCCAATGAGTATTCAGGATTGATTTTTTTTTTAAGGATTGATTGGTTTGATCTCCTTGCAGTCCGACTCTTGCAACCCCATGGACTGAACCCACCAGGCTCCTCTGTCCATGAGATTTTCCAGGCAAGAATACTGAAGAGTGTAGCTATTTACTTCCCCAGGGGATCTTCCCAACCCAGGGATTGAACCTGGGTCTCCTGCAATGCAGGCAGATTCTTTACTAATTGAGCTAAAAGGGAAGAACCCCCCTACCCCCCCAAAAAAAAAATATTCTCCAGACAAGAATACTGGAGTCAGTTGCCATGCCCTCCTCCAGGAGATATTTCCAACCCAGGTCTCCCACATTGCAGGTGAATTATTTACCATCTGAGCCACCAGGGAAGCCTAAGAATACTGGAGTGGGTAGCCTATCCCTATCCAGGGGATCTTCATGAAATAAGAATTGAACTGCGCTCTCTGGCATTGCAGGTGGATTCTTTACCAGTGGAGCTACCAGGGAAGTCCCCTTGCAGTCCAAGGAACTCTTGGAGTCTTCTCTAGCAACATGACTCAAAAGCATCAATTCTTCAGCACTCAGCCTTCATTATGGTTCAACTCTCACATCTGTACATGACTATAGGAAGAACCAGAGCTTTGCCTAGATGGGACTTTGTCAGCAAAATGATGTCTCTGCTTTTTAATACACAGTCTAGGTTTGTAATAACTTTTCTTGCAAGGTACAAGTGTCTTTTAATTTCATGGCTGCAGTCACCATCTACAGTGATTTTGGAGCCCAAGAAAATAAAATTTGTCATTATTTCCACAATTTCCCTATTTGCCATGAAGTGATGGAACTAGATGCCATGATCATAGTTTTTTGAATGCTGAATTGTAAACCAACTTTTTCATTCTCTTATTTCACCTTTATCAAGAGGCTCCCTGATTCTTCTTTGCTTTCTGCCATTAGAGTGATATCATCTGCATATCTGGGGTTGTTGATAATTTCTCCTGGCAATCTTGAATCCAGCTTGTAATTATCCAACCTGGTATTTTACCTGATGTACTCTGCATATGAGTTAAATAAGCAGGGTGGCAATACATGGCCTTGACATACTCCTTTCCCAATTTTGAACCAGTCCGTTGTTCCATGTCCAGTTCTAGCAGTGGCTTCTTGACTTGCATACAGGTTTCTCAGGAGACAAGTAAGCTAGTCTGTATTCCCAACACTTCAAGAATTTTTCACAGTTTGTTATGACACATACAGTCAAAAGTTTTAGCATAGTCAATGAAGCAGAAGCTTTTCTGGAATCCCCTTGCTTTTTCTATGATCCAATGGATGCTGGCAATTTAATCTCTGGATCCTCTACCTTTTCTAAACCCAGCTTATATATCTGGAAGTTCTCAGTTCATGTAATGTTGAACCCTAGCTTGAAGGATTTTGAGCATTACCTTGCTAGAATGTGAAATAAACACAATTGTACAGTAGTTTGAACATTTTTTGACTGTGACTTCTTTGGGATTGGAATGAAAACTGATCTTGTCCAGTCCTGTGGACACTGCTGCTGCTTATTTGCTTAAGTCATGTCAGACTCTGTGTGACCCTGTGGACTGCACACCATCAGGTTCCTCTCTCCATGGGATTCTCTAACAATAGTACCATAGTGGGTTACCATGCCCTTTTCCAGGGGATTTTCCCAACCCAAGGATCGAACCCGGGTTTCCTGCATTGCAGGCAGTCTTTACTGCTGAGCCACCAGGGAAGCCTGGTGCGTTTTCCAAATTTTCTGGCATATTGAGTTGAGCACTTTAAGAGCATCATCTTTTAAGATTTGAAATAGCTCAGCTGGAATTCCATCATCTCCACTAGCTTTGTTCATAGTGATACTTTCTATGGCCCACTTGACTTTACACTCCTGGATGTCTGGCTCTAGGTGAGTGACTACATCATTACAGTTATCCAGATTATTAATGCCTTTTTTTTGTATAATTCTTCTGTGTATTCTTGCCACCCCTTCTTAATCTCTTCTACTTCTGTTAGGTCCTTTCGGTTTCTCTCCTTTATTGTGCCCATCTTTTCATGAAATATTCCCTTCAGTTCAGTTCAGTTCAGTCACTCAGTCATGTCCAATTCTTTGAGACTCCGTGGACTGCAACACGCCAGGTTTCCCTGTCCATCACCAACTCCCAAAGCTTGTTCAAACTTATGTCCATTGAGTTGGTGATAGCATCCAACCATCTCATCCTCTGTTGTCCCCTTCTCATCCTGCCTTCAATCTTTCCCAGCATCAGGGTCTTTTCCAGTGAGTCAATTATTTGCATCAGGTGGCCAAAAGTACTGGAGTTTCAGCTTCAGCATCAGTCCTTCCAATGAATATCTGGACTGGTTTCCTTTGGGATGGACTGGTTAGATCTCCTTGCAGTCCAAAGGACTCTCAAGAGTCTTCTCCAACACCACAGTTCAAAAGTATCAATTCTTTGATGTCCAGTTTTCTATATCGTCCAACTCTCACATCCATACATGACTACTGGAAAAGTCATAGCTTTGACTAGATGGACTTTTGTTGGCAAAGTAATGTCTCTGCTTTTTAGTATGCTGTCTAGGTTGGTTATAGCTTTTCTTCCAAAGAGCGAGAATCTTTTAATTTCATGGCTGGAGTCAGTATCTGCAGTGATTTGGTACCTCCAATTTTCTTGAAGAGATCTCTAGGCTTTCCCTTTCTATTGTTTTCCTTATTTGTCTGCATTACTCATTTAAGAAGGCTTTCTGAGCTCTCTTGCTAGTCTTTGGAACTCTGCATTCAGTTGGTATATCTTTCCCTTTCTCCTTTGCCTTTTGCTTCTCTTCTTTTATCGGCTATTTGTAAGGCCTCCTCCGACAACCACTTTGCCTTCTTGCATTTCTTTTTCTTGGAGATAGTTTGGTCACCACTTCCCATACAGTGTTACAAACCTCCGCCCATAGTTCTTAAGCACTCTGTCTACCAGATCTAATCCCTTGAATCTATTTGTTACTTCCACTGTATAATCATAAGGGATTTCATTTAGTTCATACCTGACTGGTCCAATGGTTTTCCCTAATTTCTTCATTTCAAGCTTGAATTTTCCAATAAGAAGCTTATGATCTGAGCCACAGTCAGATCCAGGTCTTGTTTTTGCTGACTGTATACACCTTCTCCATCTTCACCTGCAAAGAATATAATCAGCCTGATTTTGGTGTTGGCCATCTTGTGATGCCCATGTATAGAGACATCTCCTGTGTTGTTGGAAGAGAGTGTTTTCTATGACCAGTACGTTCTCTTCAGAAAACAAAGCTAGCCTTTGCTCTTCATTTTGTTCTCCAAAGAAAAACTTTCTTGTTACTCCAGTTATCTCTTGACTTCCTATTTTTGCATTCCAGTCCCCTATAATGAAAAAGACTTTTTTTTTTTTTTTTTTGGTGGGGGTGAGGGGCGGGTATTAGTTCTAAAAAGTCTTATAGGTCTTCATAGAACCATTCAACTTCAGTTTCTTAGGTTAGGACATAGACCTGATTACTGTGATATTGAATAGTTACTTTGCCTTGCTAACAAACAGATTATTCTGTCATTTTTTGAGATTGTATCCAAGTATCACATTTTGGACTCCCTTGTTGACTGTGAGTGCTACTCCTTTTCTTCTAAGGGTTTCTTGCCCACAGTGGTAGATATAATGATCATCTGAATTAAATTCACCTATTGTCGTCCATTTTTGTTCACTGATGCCTAAAATATCAATGTTCACTCTTGCCATCTCCTGCTTGACCATGTCCAATTTACCTTGATGCATGGACCTAATAGTCTGGGTTTGTGTGCAATATTGTTCTTTACATCCTCGAACTTTACTTTTACCACCAGACACATTCACAATGGAGCATCATTTCCCCATAGGTCCAGCCTCTTCATTCTTTCTGGAGCTATTTTGCTGCTCTTCTCCAGCAGCATTCTAGACACCTACCTACCTGAGGGGCTCATTTTGTAGTGTCATATCTTTCTGCCTTTTCATAGTGCCAGTAGCACTACCATGCCTCCTGTAGACTCCAAGTCTTGATTGCCTTAGGCCAAACAACTAATAGGGAGGAAGAGCAGCCCCACCCATCAGAAGACAATTGTATTAAAGATTTACTGAGCATGGCGCTCTGCACCAGAGCATGACTTTGTTTTCCCCCATAACCAGTCTCTCCCATCAGAAAGCTTGCACAAGCCTCTTATCCTCATCCTTCAGGGAGCAACCAGAAGAAGGAAGAATTACAATCCCACAGCCTCCAAAACAAAAATCACAATCACAGAAGGCTAACCCAAATGATTATATCAATCACAGCTTTGTATAAGTCAATGAAGCTATGAGCCATGCCATGCAGGGCCAGCCAAGATGAACAGGTCATGATGAAGTGTTCTGACAAAACATGGTCCACTGGAGGAAGGAATGGCAAACCACTTCAGTATTCTTTCCTTGAGAACCCCGTGAACAGTGTGAAAAGAAGACATACAGGTGGCCAATATATACATAAAAAATGCTAAACATCGCTCATTACTAAAGAAATGCAAATCAAAACTACAGTGAGGTATCACCTCATATAAGTCAGAATGGCCATCATCAAAATGCTGGAGAGGATGTGGAGAAAAGGGAACCCTCATGCACTGTTGGCGGGAACATAAACTGATATGGTCACTATGGCGAAGAGTATGGAGATTCCTGTAAAAACTAAGAATAATGCTACCATATGACCCTGCAATCCTACTATGGGGTATATAATTGAGATAACCATAATTCAAGAAGATACATGTACCCCAACGTTCATTGCAACACCATTTACTCCTGATACTCCTTAGACACTCCCTGGACTACAAAGAGATAAAAATCAGTCAATTCTAAAGGAAATCAACCCTAAATATTCATTGGAGGACTGATGCTGAAGCTCCAATACTTTGGCCATCTGATGTGAAGAGCCAACTCCTTGGAAAAGACCCTGATGCTGGGAAAGATGAAAGGCAAAAGAAAAGGGCAGCAAAGGATGAGATGGTTAGATAGCATTATCGACTCAATGGACATGAATCTGGAGCATCATAGACTCCTGGACATGAATCTGGGAGATAGTAAAGGACAAAGAAGACTGGCATGCTTTAGTCCATGGGGTTGCAAAGAGTCAGACATGATTAAGTGACTGAACAACAGCAACAACCCCAATGTTCATTGCAGTACTATTTACAACAGAGGTCATGGAAGCAATTTAGAGGTCCACCGATAGATGAAATGATAAAGAAGTTGTGGTACATATATACAATGGAATATTACTCAACCACAAAAAGGAATCAATTTGAGTAAGTTGAGCTGAAATGGATGAACCTAGAGCCTGTTATACAGTGAAATCAAAAAGAGAAAAACAAATTTTGTATATTAATGCAAAAATATAGAATATAGAAAAATGGTACTGATAAACCTATATGCAGGGCAGGAGTAAAGACACAGATGTAGAGAATGGACTTGTGGACACAGCAGTGGAAGGAGAGGATGGGACAAACTGAGAGAGTAACATTGAAAAATATACATTACCACGTATAAAATACATAGCAAGTGGAAAGTTGCTGTATAACACAGGAAGCTCAACCTGGTGCTATATGATGACTTTAAGGGGTGGAATGGGGGGCAGAGTGGTAGGGACGTTCAAGAGGGAGAGGATATATGTATACTTATGGCTAATCCACATCATTGTACAGCTGTGCTGTGCTTAGTCACTCAGTCGTGTTCAACTCTTTCTGACCTCATGGACTATAGTCTGCCAGGCTCCTCTGTCCAGGAGATTCTCCAGGCAAGAATACTGGAGTGGGCTGACATTTCCATCTCCAGGGGATCTTCCCAACCCAGGGATCAAACCCAGGTCTCCCACATTGCAGGTAGATTCTTTATCATCTGAGCCACCAGGCCAGAAATACAGCTGAAACTAACACAACATTGTAAAGCATCTATACTCTATAAAAAAGGAATTTAAAAAATAATAGTGCTTTGTCAACATGGGTTTGAGGAATTTAGAGGTAGTTTATACCATCTTGTCAGTCTTATATTTTATAATATTGAGATAGATGATTTGTACCTGATCTCAGTGTGATACCTGGAATGCTCTGCCACTGGGGAAGATTGTATAGCAAGAATACACTACACAACTAGCCAGTATAAGAAGCACCAGATGAAACTCCATTTTGGCCTCTCTGATTCAAAATTTGTTGTTGCTCAGTCACTAAGTCATGTCCATCTCTTTGTGACCATATGGACTGCTATGCTGGGCTTCCCTGTTGTTCACTGTCTCCTGGAGTTTGCTCAAACTCATGTTTTTTGAGTTGGTAATGCTATCCAATAATCTGTGTATGTATTGATGGTTCAAAAGAGAAAGTATGTCCAATAAGGCTCTGCACTGATAAAACAACTGGAGCCTGTATCTGACCTCTCTGGATGCCTTGCTGGGAGAGAGCTTTACTTTGAAGCTGCTGTCATATTATATCCTTGTATTCTTTTCTCTAACAGAATGTATATTTGCAAGCATTGTGATTTGGGGTCCTACGATTTTTTTTCAGTACTTGAACTCTAATTGCCAACATTAGTGTTTGAATCCAAGTAAGACAAGTAGAGAAATTGAGAATAAACTTTTAGAATCTTTATTTGACCAGAAAATGTTTATGATTTTTGAAGGGGATCAAAAGAGGCAAACTTCCAGTTATAAAATAAATAGCCATGGAGATGCTGTGGTGGCTATAGTTAATGCTATATTACATATTCGAAAATTACTGAGAGTAGATCCTAAAAGTTGTAATCACAAAAAAAAAAAAAAAAAAAGGAACTATGTATGGTAACAGATGTTACCTAGACTAATTATAGTGATCATTTCATAATATATATGCATATTAAATCAATATTGTATACCTGAAACTAACATATGTAAATCATACATCAATAAAAAATTAAAAAGCAACAACAACAAAAAAACCCAAATTCTTAATTCTTTCCTACCTAAGAATAAATAAATTCAGTTGATGCTTGAAGAATGAGTTCAAACTGCATGAATCCACTTACACCTAGATTTTTTCAATAAATGCATACTACAGTACTACACCATTCAAAGTTGGTTGACTACATGCATGCAGAATTTTGGGTGTGGAGGACTGACTATGAAGTTATATTGGGATTTTTGACTGTACAGGTGTTAGTGCCCCTAGCCCCCTTAATTGTTCAAGGGTAAACCATAAATACAATTTTAACAAACAGATGGGGATTTTATTCTTTTTTTCTTACTATTCAATAATCCATTTTTAGTGGTTCCCCAAACCATTTTATAGCTCTGCATTTTTACTATTCCTTTTTAGTATTTTACTTTAAATAAATAAATTAAATTATTTTACTTTATGACATAAAAAGAAAACAGTCCACCACAGATAGCTTGAGAAGCATTGCTTTACCTTGAATGTTCAATTTGTGATAAACCATTATGTGATACATCTTTGTTCTACACAATTTTAAGTGTATTATATTACACATAAAAACATTTATAATAAAATTTAACAATTCCATGCAACTTGTTTTGCTTCAAGGTTGAGAGCACCTGTCTCCCAACACAAGACTTCTAACCGCAACTTCAAGGAGTTACGGTACAGCTACAAAGTTAGAGAAAAGAGACCATGCAAGATCACTCTCACTTCTGAGAGCAATTGGAGGTTCAGAGATTGCAGGCGAGGGTTCCCCAAATGTACTCAGATTCAAAAATTTGTTTGTAGAATTCACTGAAGCCACTTTTATTCCCAGTTATATTTTATTATAGGGAAAGTATACAGATTCAAACTATCCAAAGGAAGAGATGCATAAGGCAAAATCTATGAGGGTTCTAAAAGCAAAGTTTCTATTATTCTCAGGTTGCTTTACTCTCCTGGCATCAATATGCAGAGTATTTCCAATCTGAGAAGCTCACTTGAGCTTTAGTGTCCAGAATTTGTATTGTATCTTTGATATGCAGACATGATCAATTGATTGCCCGTGTGATTGTTGCAGATGAATTGATAATACCGTATGACCTGAAGTCCCATCCTAAATTATACAGTAGATCTTTTATAGCGCAGCCAGCTCTTGCCCTAAACAGAAACATTCCTATCAGGTATGACATGCCTGGATTTGGAAGGTCTGCTGGAGGAGGGCATGGCAACCCACTCCAGTATTCTTGCCTTGAGAATCCCCATGGACAGAGGAGCCTGGCAGGCTACAGTTCACGGGGTCACAAAGAGTTTGACATAACTGAGCGATAAAGCACACATCAGGTATTGTTGCAGGAAGGGGGACCCCTTCCAGAGCCCGAAACTGGGCTCTTGTCTAACACTCTGAAATGAATTGTCCGAAGAGACACATGTGCTGACAAAGCAAGATATTTTATTAGGAAATGACACCCGGGCAGAGAGCAGTAGGGTAAAGGAACCCAGGAAAACTGTTCTGCCTTGTGGCTAGAAGTCTCCGGCTTCATGGTGATGGGATTAGTCTCCGGGTTGTCTTTAGCCAATCATCTGACTCAGAGTCCTTCCTGGTGGTGCACACCTCATTCAGCCAAGATGGATGACAATGAGAAGGATTCTGAGAGGTGGTCGGACATGTGGTGTCTCCTTTTGACCTATCCTGAACTCTTCTGGTTGGTGGAGGCTTGCTAGTTCCATGTTTCTTACCAGGACCTCCTGTTGTAAAACAATTCATGCAAATGGTTACTGTGGTGCCTGGCCAGGGTAGGTGGCTTCAGTCAGTCTGCTTCCCATAACAACTTCCTTCTGAGAGACTTCATACTCAAGATACTTGTTGGGAATGGGGGCAGATGTCTCTTTCTTCTGTAACTTCTTCCTGCTGTGCATGGGCCTAGGCCTGTCTAGCAGAGCAGAAGTCTCTCTCTACCTGATCTAAGTCGAGGTATTCTTTGCGTGAAACCAGCATTCACCCTTGTAATAAAAGCAATTTAGCTTGAAACTGTTGGCTCCTGTCAGAGATGAAATAGGGCCAAACAGGAGGCCTAAACAGATGGTCATCACCATGCCCCCTGAAACAGAAGGTGACATTTGGGGTGAGGGCTGCAGGGTGTGTGACTTTTTCTGATTGGTTGGTGGTGAGGCAACACAGCAGTGCTCCAGCAATCTTGTGTTCAGCTTGAAGTTACCATCCTCCACCTGGGTGTGGGTCCCAGTTCTGTAGAAGAACTCAAAGACATTGCTATGCGTTTTTTTTTGTTTGTTTGTTTGTTTTTTTGAGTAGGAACCAGAACCCTGTCTCAAGGCTGTACCACCATTTGATTGTTCCTCTGTTTCTGTATCCCCTCCGTTCCCTGATTAGCAACTGTTTGAATCTGCTCTTTGAGACAATAGGGGCTTCCCTTGTGGCTCAGCTGGTAAAGAATCCGCCTGCAATGCAGGAGACCTGGGCTCAACCCCTGGATTGGGAAGATCCCCTGGAGAAGGGAATGGCTACCCACTCCAGAATTCTGGCCTGAAGAATTCCATGTATAGTCCATGGGGTAGCAAAGAGTTGAACACAACTAAGTGACTTTCACTTCACTTCACTTTGGGACTCAGGGAAGGTCAAGGAGGCTGAATGAATGTTTTTATCCTAAGAATAAGAAACAGAGAACACAGAAGAGATCTGTACTCCAGAACCCCATGGAGTCCTGCTCAGTTTTAATTTAAGGAACTATGCAATTATGACTTTGATAACTTCCTGTCAAAATGGGGCATAGGACTGCCTCAGTTTGGAGGATAGACACTGAATTTCAAGTATTTCTGAGTTCTAAGTCCTAGATCTGAGTCTTGTATGATTAAAATTTCAATGCCTTGGTCTGCCATTTTAGTGTAACAGGCCCAATTAGAAGTAGTTGGAGGAGTGACCACTGAAATTTTAATAGAAAAAATACATCTCATTTATTTTTTAGAAGAATAGGCCTGAAACCCAGTCTGGACCTGGCACTTTGGGGAGACTTGTAGCCAGGTAGCCAGTTTTTTGGTTTTATAAAAAGTAAAGTTGTAGTTGTTAGCTGCCAGCAGACAATGTTTTGAGAATGTCTGGTGGCATCCAAGCCTGACACAACTTAGAAAACTCAAGTGTTTAGAAATACAATATCTAGCCTGAAATTACATCCATAGTATCCCCTAGTTATTTTCCTGGATATCTGAACCATAGCTATTCTATTTTGACTTTTAATTGTAAAATTCTCCTTAATAGCCAAAGCAGATGTCACCATTAACAATGTCAGCATTTCTATAGGTATGAGAAGATGCAAGAATTGGGACTCATAAAATCTTTTCCTGAAAAGATCTAACTACCTGAAGGCCTGTTCTGCCAGTTTTGCCCAGAGCACAGAGTGCCTCATTCCTGATTTCCATCCTGAATCCCTTTCAAGGATGTTGAAGATTAGCAGCTGCAGTGGCCATGATTTAATCTTTGTAGAGGTAGACGGCAAGTGTCAGGTTTTAGTTGGCAGAGCCACTTCTTGGTCATAAACTTGACCATGATTTTGAGAGGGACATTTCATGATCATTTTATCCCATGGTGCTGAGAATGTCCATTCTCAGGTTCTGGCAAAGATTTTGTTAACAGGACACTCAATGTGCTGTTACTGGACTAGGCCATAAAACAGTATACAAAATTCTCTGGACCACCTGTCTTACTAGCCTCTTGGTCCAGGAAAATATTCCCTCTTGTTGCTTCTTCCCATATTTAGAGTTACACTGTTACCATCATCGTCTCATATGGAATTATATATTATTTTATCAGAGGCCTCAGTCACACATTTGGTAGTGTAAAAAAGAGCAAGTTTGTAAGCAGGTGAAATACAAATAACACAGTCAGCAGTATCAGTAAAATCATAAGTAAGACTTAAGAGCTTCCATTAGACATAGCCCAGTATATCCCAGGTCATCGAACTTAGTCTACTCTGTATGAATCTTTATCTTCCAGGGAAATTATGTATTGGCACAGTCTATAAGGCACACAGCCCAGTTTTCTAGTGTTACTAAATTGATTATCCTTTGTCTTGATTTTATTGTTTCCAACATAGAGGAGACTTTAAACCTAAATTACCATAGCCTAGTGTTATCTATATAAATCCATCCCATAATTGTGAGAGATTTTTTCCTTTGCTAAAACTTTGCTTGTTGCTCTGATTGAGATTTAGTAATAGAAGAAAACTCAAATTTATGGCCAGAGCAGGCATTATTAAGTGGCTGGATGAGGGGATCCCATCTAGTAATATCAATAGTGATTTGTATATGACTGTAATTTTTTTTAAGTAAATTTTCTCAGGGCCAACCAGTTAGTCTCAGAGTAGAGAAAGTAACCCAGAACTAGACACAGGTAATTGGCCACAAACCCAACAATTGGATTGATTTCTAAAACTAGCATAGGATCAGGCCTATCATCAGGCATTTGATTTATATGCAAAGATCTATGAAGTCAAGAAAACATTTTAAATGATCATATGAATCAGGTCCAGCATCTTGGGCAAGCTGTTTACCTCTGATGTCATCTTCTTCTTGTCCTGGTGTAGTGTAGTTTCTTCTCTATTTGAGCATCATTTTAAGGTGAGATGAGGTCAGCTGTCCTCTCTATAGACCAATCCAGTGTAGGAGCCTTTGGAAGTGGGAATCTAAGTCAGTTTCCCTTCAGTTTCACAGTGCATGAGCCAGTCAAGAATACCTGATAAAAAGGTCCTTCCATCCAGGTTGGAGACAGTCCCTTAAATTATGTCTTTTTCCAGTCCTGGTTGCAGCTCATGAGACATCTGATCTTTATCCAAAGATAGATGACTGAGATATGCTTCAAAAACAAACTTAGAGTGTTCTTTAAGAATTCAATTAAATTTTACATTAATATCACAAAACAGCAAAGAACTATCCAAGTAATGAGTCTTACTAGAAGCAGACTTCCATTAATAAGCTGGGATTTAACATTTAATGAAACACCTTTTTCTCCCTAAAATTACCTTCATTTTTATCAAATATAACCAAATTAGGGCTAGTTTGCTTGCAAAATAGTTCTGTTCTCAGTAATTTTGGCCTGATGATTTATATAAACATAATTGATCATAGACTTTTTGCTTTGCTGAAACATTTATAGAGTCTCAGACTGAAATTTTAAAATAAAACAGGGCTGGGAAATTCACCAAAGGCTTATCACAGATTTAGCCTAACAAATCTAGGTGAATTCTTCCCTTTCCAAGGTCTCAGAAATTCCTTAAGATTTTTGTACCTGTTTGTGAGATAACCTTCCTAACTCATCTGATAAAGTTACTGGAAACCTAAGAGTTTCCAATCTCTGGAGGAGTTGATAGAGAGAAAATGTAATTGTTTTGTTTATAACGTATAATTTCACCAAATTACTGTCATAATTAGTTTGAGAGGAAGGTTTTCCCTACTCCCAGAAAACACAAGATTCAAACCTGTAATTTTTCAGATAGAAACCATAAAAGTTATAAGCATATTCACTGGTTCAATCAGTCCTTTTTTTAACTTTTTGAAGTCATCAGGTTTTCCATTAGAATACCAGGACATAACAGAATGTTAAGAATTCCATAGAATTTCTAGGATACCTATATTGGTAATATTTACCATACATTATAACATGAGAGGATTTATTACTCATTTGATAATATTTTAATGTAATTTAACCAACCAAATAAACACAATTAGTTTAATATCTCTGTTTTGAATGTTTCAGAGGCCCTGTGAAGCACCCCAAAGTTAGCTAGGGGTCAAAGGAACTTCAACAGAATTCGACTTAGGAAGTTTTGTCAAAAAAAAAAAAAAAAAATCAATTCAAAGGGTTTAGAAGAGGAAACCAGAATTGAAAGAGACATGTGTACCCTGATATTCATTGTAGCACTGTTTACAATAGCCAGGACATGGAAGCAACCTAGAGGTCCATCAGCAGATGAATGGATAAGAAAGCTGTGGTACATATACACAATGGAATATTACTCAGCTATTAAAAAGAATGCATTTGAATCAATTCTAATGATGTGAATGAAACTGGAGCCTATTATACAGAATGAAGTAGTCAGAAAGGAAAACACCAATACAATATATTAATTCATATATATGGAATTTAGAAAGAGGGTAACAATAACTCTATATGTGAGACAGAAAAAAAGACATAGATGTAAAGAATAGACTTTTGGACTCTGTGGGAGAAGGTGAGGGTGGGATGATTTGAGAGAGTAGCATTGAAACATGTATATTACCATATGTGAAATAGATCACCAGTCCAGGTTTGATGCATGAGACAGGGTGCTCAGGGCTGGTGCACTGGGGTGGCCCTGAGGGATGAAGTGGGGAGGGAAGTGGGAGGGGGTTTCAGGATGGGGAACACATATACATCCATGGCTGATTCATGTGAATGTATGGCAAAAATCACTGCAATATTGTAAAGTAATTAGCCTCCAATTAAAATAAATAAATTTTTAAAAATCTATTTTATCTGATATTAAAAAATAATAATAAATAAATAAAAGGGTTTAGAACATTTGGTCAGATTTGGTCAATGCTGATGGTTGTATCATTTAGCTTGCTGATACATCACAATGGTCCTATACATCGAGGCTCAAGGTCTAGTGAAAGTCAACTCTGCCATCTTGGACCTAGCTGGCTCTAACCGGTTTTCCTATGGCTGTGTCAATCCTAACAAAATCCATTTATCTAACTAATTGTAATCCAATTCTAGAAAATCCTGATCATGCATAACTCTTTTTAGTATTTTTTCATACCTTCTTTTACTGAAAACAATCTTCCTACTTTCCTTAAGCAGCCAAGAACTAATTTTTATATTAGCATTTTATAGATTGGTGAGCATAAATATGTGTGTGTTTTATACTCTGTGTTCTGTGTAGAGATTTGTGATGGCCATTTTGCTTTGTCTGGCCACCATTTGGTTTAGACCTGCCATCATTTTGTTAGAACTTGATTTTCTTTCCCTATACCTTGAGACCAGGGCTCTCAGAAACACTTATCTAGACCATCTCTAACTCCCAAGGCTGAGAAAAAAACAGGAAATTTTTATCTATTTTTTAAAAATTTTAATTAAAAAAATTTGTTTATTTTAAATTTTATTTATTTAAAAATTTTATTTATAAACTAGTGAATTTTATATTGTTATATCTAATTCATGACTAAGCTTTGAAAATGAAACTAGATCTTGTGTTGTGTCTGTCTGAATATGCCTCCATATGTCTTTGTCTCGCATAATATTTTTGAGATTAATTTGTAAATGAGCTCTATTTAATTGGCTTTAAAAAAAGTAAGCACTTACAAATGAAATCATTCTAAATTGAATAATGAATTCCAGGTTCATGTGAACTGGGAAATATTCAATATTAAATACCTGATATTAATGTTTGTTTGTTGAACTATTAATATAGACATGTCTTAGAGTAATTAACATTAAGTAGAATATTCTCATTGTACCTAGGTTAAATACGTTAAATATTATTGTATCTGTTACAAGTTTGTCAACAAGGAAATTATCTCAAGTGAAGAAACTTCTAAAAATTGTAAATGAGATATGATTTTTTAGATAAGCTCTATTAAGAATAATTATGCTTTAGGAATGTCTGTCTAAAATAGTCTCTCCATATTGGAGTAACTTAAATATCTAAGGGTTGTGCTAAACTAAGTGTTGAAAGTCTATTGAATAGCTAGGTCATTTCCAAATAAAATGATATTTTGAAACATTTACTATTAAACACTAATTTTCCTTTACAAAGAAACTAAAGAGATTTGGGAGTACAAATGAATAATGTTTAGTGCCATCCTAAAATGTTCAAAGAAAGCAAAGGTTTTAGAAAAAATCACTAGTATTTATGCTCTGCTGCTGCTGCTGCTAAGTCGCTTCAGTCGTGTCTGACTCTGTGCGACCCCATAGATGGCAGCCCACCAGGCTTCCCCGTCCCTGGGATTCTCCAGGCAAGAACACTGGAGTGGGTTGCCATTTCCTTCTCCAATGCAGGAAAGTGAAAAGTGAAAATGAAGTCGCTCAGTCGTGTCTGACTCTAGCAACCCCATGGACTGCAGCCTACCAGGCTCCTCCGTCCATGGGATTTTCCAGGCAAAAGTACTGGAGTGGGGTTCAGGAAATACGCTTATACCCAGTTACAAATATGGGCTTCCCCAGCAGCTCAGCTCTAAAGAATCTGCCTGCAATGCAAGAGATACAGGTTTGATCCTCAGGTCGGGAAAATTCCCCTGGAGAAGGAAATGGCAACCCACTGCAATATTCTTGCCTGGAGAATCCCATGGACAGAAGAGTCTAGCGGGTTACAGTCCACAGGATCGCAAAGAGTCAGACAAGATGGAAGCGACTGAACACACAAACACAAATATATAACTTGTTTTGTGTCTTTCTTCAGCCAAAATAACCTCAGGTAGAATATGGGCATAACACAATTCCCCTACCTAAAATGGGAAACCATATAAGAAAGTAGTTTGACACCTTAAGTAATGCATGGCTGTGAAATCATGGTATAGTACTAGTAGGGATCTAGGGGCTATAGCAACTACAGAAAGACTTGATTTTGAGTTATAGCCAACCTGTTTTTATCAGTATCTTTAATATGCAGGCCCCGTGCCAGATAATGGGAACATGATGATATTGAGGGTAATGATCTGATTGATACAGACCTCTGAGGAAGCCCTTCTCTCTCACCAAAACATCCTAAAAGCCTTTTGCTCAAACTGTACCAAAACCATGGAGTTTTGCTGTAATTCTCCATTTATGCACGAAATATCTGGTTTTTCCTAATTCAACAGCTTGCATTATTTTGCTCCAAATATATAAAAACACCGTAAACTTGAAAAATCAGTTTAGGCTGCTTAGACTTCCAGCTCACATCCTGAACCCTCTATATCTTCCAGGGGTTTTCTTGTTATGCACACTGGGTACTAGGCATTATTGACAGTGCCGTGTTAGTGTTAAATGTGATTCAGACCAGCTTCCTGATGGATTGAGGTTGAGAAAGAAAATACCAAAAGTCTGAAGCTCACCACATAAATCAGAAACTGCTTCATGTTGTGACCATGATAAATAGATCTGAAAATCTCTACCAGGAAAAGTTAAGTCTTGGGGCTTTGTGTTATACCTGAATTAACAAGCAGTTTTGCAAAAAAAATTAACTTTTCTCAAGGCCAGTATGCTTGTTGTTTTATGTTTATAAATGGAATATAGCAAAAACTCTATAAGGCATTAAAGCGATCTTGCAGTTCAAACCCAGGATGCATTTTGCTAAGGGGTGGCCATTGTGTTAGGCAGAAGGAAAAGATGCGTTATTTTTCTTAGAGCTAATAGATAAAGGCCCTGAGTGTCTGTCAACTTCTTGCTTTCATGAACTTTGCCAATTTTCTTTTTTCTTTTCATTTTGACTGATATCCCTTCTCTGTCAGATTCCAATAATAACCTACTAAGGATTATTACTCAGTATTATTCAATATCTGGGAGTTTAAACATTGTATTCTTTGAAGTTATTATTTGAAAGTGCCAAGATCCTTGGAATAGGTTCTGACAACCTAAAATTATGATGACAAAAAACAGGTTAACTAAAATGACAAAATAGTTGAATTTCACTGTCACAAAATCATAGGTCTGTTTCTCCATCAATATTATTTTGAAATCATTTCATATTTTGGTTTCAAATTGGTCACTTTTTTAGACAAGCTGAATTCATTGTGTTCTTCAAATTACTCATTTTAACTTCATGGATGGACCTGGTAGATTAGGATGTCTGTAAAGAACAAAATAGTCCCTTCTGTGATAACAGAGAAAGAATGTATCATGTTAGAAACACACATATCCTGGACTGTAAACATTTCCTTACCAAACTTAAGGAGTATTTTTAACTCTCTTATTTGTTAATACTAGCATAACAGTAATAGAAAAAAACACAGGCCTTCAGACAATGAAGTTATGTTCTTAATTACCATGCAGTACTGACTCAGCTTCCTGTACATAAAAAGTGGAGCTGTGCTATTTTGAATTCTTTGAAAATAAGGTTAGTAACTAAATAGAAACTCTTAGAAGTATAGCAATGTGGCTAAAAGGTCCAGCTATGGAGTCAATGTAATCAAGGCTAAGCTCTTTCAACTTACTAACCCTCTTTCTTTTCTGGAAACAGAGATGCAAATAGGAATTTTTTCAATATGGTTTTAGGAGTCAAATAATGTATATAAAATTATTTTAATTCTTTGTATAATGTTAGAGCTCAGAAAGTGGCATATTACATTAACATTATTATTATAGCATGTACAGCATGTAGAAAAAAAGGTAAAAGCATAACACAGAAGGGTCAAGTTAATACTCAGTGGTGGCATGATTGAAGGCTATCACTCATCCTTTCTGGTTCTAGCTCCTGAAAACATTGAGAAGAATGTGCCATTCTATAGTTGGGAAAACGTCAAAGCAAAACTGAGAAGTCAAGCAATCTGAAGGTAGATGGCAAGAAATTACACCTCCTGTCTATTAGGTGTTAATTACAGCACACACACACACACACACACACACACGCACATACTGAAAAACATTTAATAAAATAAAATTTTACACAAATTGCTTAAATAATTCAGAGACTTTTAATGTTTATGTCACTTTGTTGGCTTAAATAATTCAGAGACTTTTAATGTTTATGTCACTTTGGGGCAAGGAGAAACACATGAAGATAGAAAATCAAGACAAGGAAATGCCTAAATCTGTGAGAAGACTTGAATTCAAGATGCACTATTACAGAGGAGAAAACATATCTTGACTAAGTGAATTAAAAAGCACAAATTTGCTCCAAAAGACAGGTGCAAATGCAGGTAATGTTAGGCAATAAACTAAATTCACTTGGAAAAGTGTTGGAAAATTAAAATATTTTTGAAATATAAACACTTCAATGTTGTTTAATTGTGTTTATTATGTATATGTGCTTGGAGAAACACCCTGTCCTTCCCAACACACTACCACTACCGTACTATCTTCATTCCTATTGAATTTTGAAAAGAAAAACCTCAAAAAATCATGATGCTAAGGATTTGAGCTCTGTTTTAATTGGTTATTAACTGTCTTTGAAGTCATTTGACATCACTTGTGGAATAAAGACAGATGCTAGTCTTGAGTGAAAAGATCCAGAAGTCTGGAAACCAATCCAGGAGAGTTTTCCTGGGATAAAGTCCACAGCTTGGTAAGTGCCTAGACAAGTAGATGGAGTGGATGTCACATATACTGCTACTATTGTTAAGTCATGTCAGTCATGTCTGACTCTGTGTGACCCCATAGACCGCAGCCCACCAGGCTCCTCCATCCCTGGGATTCTCCAGGCAAGAACACTGGAGTGGGTTGCCATTTCCTTCTCCAATGCCTGAAAGTGAAAAGTGAAAAGTGAAAGTGAAGTCACTCAGTCACGTCCGACTCTTAGAGATCCCATGGACTGCAGCCTACCAGGCTCCTCTGTCCATGGGATTTTCCAGGCAAGAGTACTGGAGTGGGTCACCAGTGCATTCCCCATGTCACATATGAGGGACATTTTAAAAGTGCCCATGGAAGGGATCAAATTGAGGACAGCTTGCTAGCCAGTACGGCCATTTTCACTTAGGTGGGAATTAGTGCCTCCACCCAGAATTTTCCCGAGTCAGCCAAGAGTCCCATTTCGGTGGGAGTAAGAAAAGTGCCTACTCCGACCTGAATTGTTTCTTACCACCTTATTTCATCATATAATGAAGATGTTTCCTCACAGAGCCCCAAAGTTACATGTTAAATAGCTGGGAAAATTGTTAATTAAAAATAAAATTTTCTCCCAACCCAGAAAACCTCTCCAGAATAGTTACAGAGAAAGAAAATAGCTTATTGAATAATCATTAAACCAGACTGTCATGGACATCACAGGCAGTCCTCTGTGAGATTGCAAAACAGAAAGAAGTCTTATCCATTTATAACCAGGTAGATAATACCCACTACCTACATGTTCTCTAAATAAACAGTAGTTAGTCCTCAAATAGGAGAAAGCAATGACTACATTGACTATGCCAAAGCCTTTGACTGTGTGGATCACAATAAACTGTGGAAAATTCTGAAAGAGATAGGAATACCAGACCACCTGACCTGCCTCTTGAGAAACCTGTATGCAAGTCAGGAAGTAACAGTTAGAACTGGACATGGAACAACAGACTGGTTCCAAATAGGAAAAGGAGTACATCAAGGCTGCATATTGTCACCCTGCTTATTTAACTTCTATGCAGAGTACATCATGAGAAACACTGGGCTGGAACAAGCACAAGCTGGAATCAAGATTGCCAGGAGAAATATCAATAACCTCAGATATGCAGATGACACTACCCTTATGGCAGAAAGTGAAGAGGAACTCAAAAGCCTCTTGATGAAAGTGAAAGAGAAGAGTGGAAAAGTTGGCTTAAAGCTCAACATTCAGAAAACGAAGATCATGGCATCTGGTCCCATCACTTCATGGGAAATAGATGGGGAAACAGTGGAAACAGTGGCAGACTTTATTTTAGGGGGCTCCAAAATCACTGCAGATGGTGATTGCGGCCATGAAATTAAAAGACGCTTATTCCTTGGAAGAAAAGTTATGATCAACCTAGATAGCATATTCAAAAGCAAAAACATTACTTTGCCAACAAAGGTCCGTCTAGTCAAGGCTATGGTTTTTCCAGTGGTCATGTATGGATGTGAGAGTTGGGACTGTGAAAAAAGCTGAGCGCCGAAGAATTGATGCTTTTAAACTGTGGTGTTGGAGAAGACTTGAGAGTCCCTTGGACTGCAAGGAGATCCAACCAGTCCTTTTTAAAGGAGACCAGTCCTGGGTGTTCTTGGGAAGGACTGATGCTAAAGCTGAAACTTCAGTACTTTGGCCACCTCATGTGAAGAGTTGACTCATTGGAAAAGACTCTGATTCTGGGAGGGATTGGGGGCAGGAGGAGAAGGGGATGACAGAGGATGAGATGTCTGGATGGCATCACTGACTCGATGGATGTGAGTCTGAGTGAACTCCAGGAGCTGGTGATGGACAGGGAGGCCTGGCATGCTGTGATTCATGGGGTCGCAAAGAGTCGGACACAACTGAGCGACTGAACTGAACTGAATGGCAACCCACTTCAGTACTCTTGCCTGGAAAATCCCATGTACGGAGGAGCCTGGTAGGCTGCTGTCCACGGGGTTGCACAGAGTCGGACACAACTGAAGCAACTTAGCAGCAGCAGTCCTCAAATAAGAGAACACAGTAGCACCATTTATTACACACATGCTTACCGTATATTTACCTGGTAATTGGAGTGACCATCCATGTTATTTAATTGGTTTATACAAAGGAAAAGCAAATTTCTCATATCTTTTGGGCAAGAGGTATTTTTTCAACTTGGAGCCAGGTACCCACTGAAGTTAGGCTCTTACTGTTCACAAAAACTGCAAAATAGGAGTACTATTTCAATTGATGTTTACTTTTCAAAGAGATATCTCCCAGACCCTTAAGAAAAGCATCCCTAAGTTATAAAGCTGGCAAGAGGCTTATTTAGTTTTACTTTTTAAAGAGAAAGTGAAAGAACTTCAAGTTTTCTAAAGTAAATATTCTAATAAAAGAGAAGAATGAGAAGACTCTTATTTACAACAGGGAGAATAAAGCCTCTTTAAAAAAAAACGAAAAGCATTTAAATGGGGCCTTGGACTCCAGTGCAGTGGTGGAGAGGTGTCCCCATGCTGTTTGCTGTGAGTGAAATGATCTGCCAATGCAGGGCTCTCCCACTTGGAAGTGCAGCACGGCAGTGGCCATTTCAGTGAGGAGAGTATTAACTATAATAATTATCAAAGTGTTGTTGAAAAATGATAGCATAAAGAAAACCTAACATGTAACTTAAAGAAGAAGACATGTATAACTCATTTTAATTGCCCAAATGCCATTGTTCTAGGTCACTTAGAATGGTAATGCTGTAACTATTTCTCTCTGACTAGCCAAAACATACCTTTTTCTCACCTGGTGGATGTTTAAACACTTCTTTCTTGTCTATGCTGAATTTAGAGACTCTTTTTTTGTTTATTTGTTTGATTTTTCACCAGTGCATGGGAATTATAACTGTATCCCACAGTACCTCAAGTTATCTTATAAAATCTCATGAAAGCAAGGATGGGAAAATGCTCCTAAAGTTAGAATGAAATATAGTCATTGTTGGAAGTTAAATGACTTGGAATAAATCAAAGAATGGTCACTCCAAAAGACATATTAGGCTTTTGAATATATTATACAGAACTTGTATTTAAACTTAATATCTGAATAAGTTCCCTGAAAATGATTTTTGTATGAGGCACGAGGGAAGAAAACAGGAGAAGAATTTCCTGTTGTAAGGCCTCTCTCTTCCTTATTGCTAATATACAAAACAACAACAATTCTTTTCATTGGTTTCTGTCTTTGGAAAAAATTATGTTTATTATCTTTCATAAACACATGTGACCATCAAAGAATACAGTTTCTCATATTTTGTTGTAGGGCTTCCAAATCATCTATATCTTAAGATAAACCCGAATTTTTCTCACAGCAATATATCTACTTGAACTAGAGTTGAGATATCTGATTTTGTTCTTATATACCTTAGCTTTTACAATCAAGTCCCAAACTTGATCTGACAAATGCATTAAGGGAAATAGAAAACTTTCAGAATATGTCGTAAAATAAATAAATACAACCCAACTCCCATAACTTTCTTATTTCTATCTAATAGTCTGTGTAATTAAATTTATCCTTAGAATGATCCTAAAGCTTTGGAAAAGTCTTCAGATTGCTAAACATGTTAATGATATTCCATAGCATTTTAGTATTTTAGTGGACATTGATTTTAGTGGACATTGATTTCAAAACTGATAATCTAAGTATAAAATGGTTAATTTTGATTAAGCAGACTATTCATGTGATTGTAGACAACATATGTAGGGGTCTTGTTTTTGTATCCATTCAGCCAATCTTTGTCTTTTGGTTGGGGCATTCAACCCATTTACGTTTAAGGTAATTACTGATAAGTATGATCCCATTGCCATTTACTTTATTGTTTTGGGTTCGAGTTTATACACTGTTTTTGTCTCTTCATGTGATTGGACTATTGCTTTGTAAACACATTTCTGGAAAAATAGAGATTGACTATTCTTACTATGCTTTTGTTAAAATAAGAAAATATATAGATGTTGATGGCTGACTCTTCATCAAACTGATGTCTGGGCATCATATGGGTGGATCCAAAAAGGTCCCTAGGGCCCAGACACTATACATAAATGCTAAAGTGCTGTGATTACACTCAGTTTGGCTATTGCATACAAACTGTAAATACTTATATATCAGCCACCAGGAGCAACTTAAATATTTTTTCTATTGATTCTTTACATCAAATGTTTACCAAAATTATTATTACCCAAAATGTTTCATAAAAATAATCAAGAAAAGATATATATATATATATTATTATTATTATTAAAATATATACCGGTGATAAAGAATGTATGAGGTAGTTTGTAAACACATTGGCAGTGATCCTTCTTCTAACAGATGGTGCAAACTGGGCTGTACTTAGCTCCATTTTAATAATAAGCTCTTTGAAAACAGAAGGCTGGCTTCAGAAAGGAGCAGCTGGCAAAGGCAAAAGAAATAGAATATATTCAAGGTTGGCCTAAATAGGTTTTCTAGAGCATTACTGCATGAATTGCTTTGTGGATTCCCACTAGACCTTATCCCACAGATAAACTGTAATGTTTCACATAATCCATCACATTCCTGAGATGAATGCATAGACAATGTCCTGGGAATAAAAGTCCTCTTGTGACAGCTGCCCTTTCCAACTTATGTTTCAAATATGAAGGGGAAAAAAATAAATGCATTCCACTGAATATTGTATTCATTCCTTGTTAACAAAAATATGCTCAGAAGAGAAAGGCACTTGTCTTAATTCAGGAAGGGCTCCTGTGGAAAAAGAATGATATTCAGGCTCATGATTATTTTTAAATAAGCTTATTGTATACCTGTTATCGACTGCCAACTTAAAAAAAAAAGCACAATGTGAG
Organism: Bos indicus; assembly: GCF_029378745.1. Lineage (NCBI taxonomy): Eukaryota > Metazoa > Chordata > Mammalia > Artiodactyla > Bovidae > Bos > Bos indicus. The sequence continues at coordinate 13,957,392 of NC_091783.1, forward strand.
AGTTGAGAGTTAAGTTTTATTTGAGAGCAGAATGAGAACTATTGCCCAAGAGACAGCATTTCAGTTAATTCTAAGAAACTGTTCCAAGGAGGAAAGGTAAGCATATCTGTGAATTTGGTGAAGGGGGAGTACATGCAATTAAACATATATTTTTCCAGAAGATTTCTGCTATTCATGAGGAACAGTCATCACTATGAAGGATTTTATTGTTTTTCTGGATATGAGGAGATAAAAAAATTGGACTCATAAAATCAGTTCATAAAAATATATATCTGAAGACCTGTCCTGCCAATTTTCCCCAGAGCACAAAGTGCCTCATTTCTGCTCTCCATCCTGAACTCCTTTCAGGGTTTGTTGAAAATCAGCAGCTGCAGCAGCATGTGATCTAATCCATGTAGAAGTAGATGGCAAGTGCCAATGGCAAGTGCCAATTTGAAGTTGACAGATAACGCTGCTTTTATGTTTAGTTTACTTTTGATATTCAATTTAAATGTAAACATAAGCAGATTGATCAAGTCAAATGTCACTGGGAGAATTATGGAGCAATCCCTGTAATGTTTCTACTGATACCTGGGAGTGCTACAATCCTAGATATCAACTCTAACTAAAGATCAGACAACACTGGTAAAGAAAGAGATTCCTACACCTACTTTGATGTTTTTTCCTCTAAAGAATGCTACGTCTTAATGAAAGGCTGTTGCTGAATCACACAAAGACGCCGGGATCCTTGGCCTCCAGAGGAGAAGAATTCAATCCAGGGCCAGAGATGAGGCTTGATTGCTCAGAGCTTTTGTGTAATAAAGTTTTATTAAAGTATAAAGGAGATAGAGAAAGCTTCTGACATAGACATCAGAAAGAGGTAGAAAGAGTCCCTCTTGCTAGTGTTAGCAATGGAGTTATAGACTCTCCAATGAATCCAAAGAAAGTCTGGAGGTTTTAAAGATCTCACCAGACCTACTCTCATAATTTACATTTTAAGATAACAGAATTAGCTAGAAAGTTTAATCCAGAGACTGCTTTCATGCAGGATACATTATTGTTATATAATCCTTGTAAACTGAAAGTGAAGTCGCTCGGTCGTGTCTCTTTGTGACCCCATGGACTGTAGCCCACCAATCTCCTCCATCCATGGGATTCTCCAGGCAAGAATACTAGAGTGGGTGGCCATTTCCTTCTCCAGGGGATCTTCCTGACCCAGGGATTGAACCCAGGTCTCCCACATTGCAGGCAGAAGCTTTAACCTCAGAGCCACCAGGGAAGCCCCTTGTAAAGATCAGACCTACTCCCATAATGGGGAAAGACTAGAGATTTCTTCACTTTCTACCATAAGAGATCTCTTCAAGAAAATAAGAGATATCAAGGGAACATTTCATGCAAAGATGGGCTCGATAAAGGACAGAAATGGTATGGACCTAACAGAAGCAGAAGATATTAAGAAGAGGTGGCAAGAATACACAGAAGAACTGTACAAAAAAAGATCTTCACAACCAAGATAATCATGATGGAATGATCACTCATCTAGAGCCAGACATTCTGGAATGTGAAGTCAAGTGGGCCTTAGAAAGCATCACTAAAAACAAAGCCAGTGGAGGTAGTGAAATTCCAGTTGAGCTATTTCAAATCCTGAAAGATGATGCTGTGAAAGTGCTGCACTCAATATGCCAGCAAATTTGGAAAACTCAGCAGTGGCCACAGGACTGGAAAAGGTCAGTTTTCATTCCAATCCCAAAGAAAGGCAATGCCAAAGAATGCTCAAACTACCACACAATTGCCCTCATCTCACATGCTAGTAAAGTAATGTTCAAAATTCTCCAAGCCAGGCTTCAGCAATACGTGAACCGTGAACTTCCTGATGTTCAAGCTGGTTTTAGAAAAGGCAGAGGAACCAGAGATCAAATTGCCAACATCTGCTGGATCATCAAAAAAGCAAGAGAGTTCCAGAAAAACATCTATTTCTGCTTTATTGACTACGCCAAAGCCTTTGACTGTGTGGATCACAATAAACTGTGGAAAATTCTGAAAGAGATGGGAATACCAGACCATCTGACCTGCCTCTTGAGAAATCCGTAAGCAGGTCAGGAAGCAACAGTTAGAACTGGACATGGAACAACAGACTGTTTCCAAATAGGAAAACAAGTACATCGAGGCTGTATATTGTCACTCTGCTTATTGAACTTATATGTAGAGTACATCATGAGAAACGCTGGACTGGAAGAAACACAAGCTGGAATTGCCAGGAGAAATATCAATAACCTCAGATATGCAGATGACACCACCCTTATGGCAGAAAGTGAAGAGGAACTCAAAAGGCTGTTGATGAAAGTGAAAGTGGAGAGTGAAAAAGTTGGCTTAAAGCTCAACATTCAGAAAACAAAGATCATGGCATCTGGTTCCATCACTTCATGGGAAATAGATAGGGAAACAGTGGAAACAGTGTCAGACTTTATTTTTTTGGGCTCCAAAATCACTGCAGATGGTGACTGCAGCCATGAAATTAAAAGACGCTTACTCCTTGGAAGGAAAGTTATGACCACCCTAGATAGCATATTCAAAAGCAGAGACATTACTTTGCCAACAAAGGTCCATCTAGTCAAGACTATGGTTTTTCCAGTGGTCATGTATGGATGTGAGAGTTGGATTGTGAAGAAGGCTGAGCACCAAAGAATTGATGCTTTTAAACTGTGGTGTTGGAGAAGACTCTTGAGAGTCCCTTGGACTGCAAGGAGATCCAACCAGTGCATTCTGAAGGAGATCAGCCCTGGGATTTCTTTGGAAGGACTGATGCTAAAGCTGAAACTCCAGTACTTCGGCCACCTCATGCGAAGAGTTGACTCATTGGAAAAGACTCTGATGCTGGGAGGGATTGGGGGCAGGAGGAGAAGGGGATGACAGAGGATGAGATGGCTGGATGGCATCACTGACTCGATGCACATGAGTCTGAGTGAACTCCAGGTGTTGGTGATGGACAGGGAGGCCTGGCATGCTGTGATTTATGGGGTCTCAAAGAGTTGGACACGACTGAGCAACTGAACTGAACTGAACTGAACATACTGCTAGAGAATGGAAGCTTGTTCAGTGAATTAAAAGCCTATTGTGTCCAAGGGAACTGCATGTGAATCCTAGCCACATACTAGATGGCTGATGCTGCATAAATAATTAGTATGACTGAGCCACAAATTTTTTCATTTGTGAGATTGCTATAGTAATTATAATTATGTTCATGATTAACATTTCAATGAATTTATGATGTAACCACATCTTTATATACTGTATCCTCCAGAAATGTGGGAATACTTACTATTATTATGCAAATATTTTAAAAGGAGAGTCTAGAGTTAGAAATAGCTGTGAAAAAAACGTAAAGAAACCTTGAACCATTGGGGCCTGAATAACATTTATATTGTATATTCATTTACTGTCACAGAAAAGAGGGGATGTTACTGAGTCCCAGCTCCCTCTGCTTACCACACAACAGGCCAATGAATCCGAGACAAGGTCTTGAGGCCAGGAATTTGACTTTATTCAAAGTCAGCTGACTGAGAAAATGGCAGACTGGTGTCTCAGAGTAACCATCTCGTCAGGGTCTGGATTCCAAGTTCTTTTGTAGAGTCGGAAAGAAGCAATGAGGAACTAAAGTCAAAAGGCAGAATAGAGAGTAGAGGCAATGGAGGAAATACAGTAAAAGAATCTTCAATCTTGCAAAACATCTCTAAGGGAATGGCCAGCCTTGGGAAGGTGTGTGTTAATCTCTTGTATTCACAGGCGGGCAGGGTCACATTATCTCTCTATGAACTGAACAAAAGCACCCTAGTTTACAGTCAGGCAGAGGAGTAGGGTCCTCTGAGTCAAGTTATTAAGTATGATTATAATAACAAAAGCAATGAAAAGCAAGTCAAACAGTTTCCAACATGGAGTCAGAATTGGTTTCTTCTCTGCAATGGGGATAGTCACTCCTGCTGTTATTTCCGCTTCATAGAAAGGGTGCTTAGAAACAAAGAGTTCTCAAGTCAACTATTCCACAAGTTAGGGATATTTGCTTTTGCCTGCTTCCAAATTACTACCATTGTAAAACATCTTACCATGAGTCAATTATTTAACATTTTAACAGGGCAATTAAATGTCATTATGATAAAATCTCTTTAGCTCTTAACCCTGAGACATCTGGAATAAATGAGGACAACAATGAGAAAGAATTGGTCAATTTTAAGGCAAGAATGAAGATTCTAGGGTTGATGTTTTTAGTAGTATTTTCCTCTATAATAAATCCATTTTATTAGATAGTTCTGTGAGATCTGCTTTCCAAAATAGTTTTAGAAAAAAATCTATAAAAGCACCTTGGTGTTTTTATTTCTCTCATTATCCTCAGAAAAATAATCAGAAAATCCTGAGCCTGTAGTGGCCTGCTACTAAATCCAACTTTATCTACTGATGATAGTTTCTTCTTTATTTTCATCGTTTTTTTTTTAATTTTATTTTTTTAACACCAAAAACATTTTGCATTGGGGTATAGGAGATTAACAATATTGTAGTAGCTTCAGGTGAACAGTGAAGGTACTCAGCCATACATATACATGTAACCATCTCCCCCAAGGAGCCCTCCCAATTCAGACAGACACTTAACATTAAGCAGAGTTCCATGTGCTACACAATAGGTCTTTGTTGGCTATCCATTTTAAATACAGAAGTGTGTATATCACCTGAGGGCTTCCCTGGTGGCTCAACTGGTAAAGAATCCACCTGCAAAGGAGGAGCTTCAGGAGGTAACAGCTTAAATCCCTGTATCAGGAAGATCCCCTGGAGGAGGGCACAGCAATCCACTCCAGTATTCTTCCTAGAGAATCCCATGGACAGAGGAGCCCGATGAGTTACAGTCCATGGGGTTGCAAAGAGTCGAACATGGCTGAAGCAACTTGGCAAGCATGGCACATACCTCACCTTCCTGAAGTCCCTAACTATCCCTTCCCCCTGGCAATGATAAGTTTTCTAAGTCTGTGAGTATATTTCTGCTTTGTAATATCAATTGTATCATTTCTTTTTAGATTTCATATATAAGGAATGTCATATAAATTTCTTCTTCTCTGTCTGACTTACTTCACTCAGTATGACACTCTATGGATCCATCTGTGTTGCTGCAAATGGCATTATTTCATTCTTTTTAATGGCTGAGTAACATTCCATTGTATTTGAGTACCATATCTCCCTTATCTATTCCTCTGTTGATGGACATTTAGGATGCTTCAATGTCTTAGCTACTGTAAACAATGCTGTGATGAACATTGGGGTGCATGGATCTTTTTGGACTGTCGGGAGCCAGTTAGGCATTACTGACAAAATGGAGGCACAGCCCCAATCCTCTTTCCTCATCTCGCAGGCACAGCCCCAGGATGAAGGAGTTAAGCCTTGTGATTCTGATTTGTTCTTTCCTTTCTTCGGTTGAGTTGGCTGGAAAGAATGTTAAGGTGCTTGAGAGAAGCATGAGAAAGCACAAAGCCTTCTGCAGTTGTGCCCAGAAAATAATCTATAGAATAACCATTGACAGTTTTTCAAGGATCTTTACAAAGAATGTCCCAGGACGAGCACATAGACCACAGCTTGAGGCCATGGGAAGGATTGTTATCTGAGACCTGTTTGCAGGGGAAATATTTATGGCAAAAGCAGTTTGCTGAGTTTAGGGTTTAGGAATAATTAAGAATAGCTAACAATGGCACCCCACTCCAGTACTCTTGCCTGGAAAATCCCATGGACAGGGGAGCCTGATAGGCTGCAGTCCATGGGGTCGCTAAGAGTCAGACACGACTGAACGACTTCCCTTTGACTTTTCACTTTCACGCATTGGAGAAGGAAATGGCAACCCACTCCAGGGTTCTTGCCTGGAGAATCCCAGGGATGGGGGAGCCTGGTGGGCTTCTATCTATGGGGTCACACAGAGTCGGACACGACTGAAGCGACTTAGCAGCAGCAGCAGCAGAAGCCTTTTTAGGAGATAGTGACCTTAAGATGCTAGGGGCAAACAGGATTTAGAAAGATAAGAAATAAACTGAGGAATGTAGCATGAGTTATAATGTAATCACAAGTATAGGACACATAAGAGAAAGTAGATAATAGATAGTAAAGCCGATTCTGAAAGAATCGCTGAAGCAGGAACTCTATTTGAAGGACAGCAATGATTTCTGGAGACAGTAAATCTGGGTGGGGGAAACAAAAAATGTCAAACCTCTGACCTAATCCTTTTGTCAAAGTATAAAAGAAAACCTGAAGCTTGAAACAAACATGTAGTTCTGCACTGAGTTAGAGGCTACATCATCCTCCGCCGACACCGCTCACCTCTTCAGGCTGATTCCCTGGCTGCTGGAGCTGGACTCTGGCATTGGACCATGTTTTTCTCTGGATATATGCACAGGAGTAGGATTGCAGGGTTATATGGTAGCTCTATTTTAGCCTTTTAAGGAACCCCCATATTGTTCCCCATTAAGTTTGGTCTTGGAATACAAAATGAAGCAGGGCAAAGGTTAACAGTTTTCCCAAGAGAATGAGCTTGTCATAGCAAACACTGTGTTCCAATGACACAAGAGATGACTCTACACATGGACATCACCATATGGTCAATGCTAGAATCAGACTGATTATATTCTTTGCCACCAGAGATGGAGAAGCTCTATACAGTCAGCATAAACTAGACTGGGAGCTGATTGTGGCTCAGATCATGAACTCCTTAGTGCAAAATTCTGACTTAAATTGAAGAAATTAGGGGAAACCACTAGGTAATTCAGGCATGACCTAAATCAAACCCCTAAATCAAAGCCCATGGGGTCCAAAGAGTCATAGACAACTTCCTAATTGAACAATATACTGTTCTCCATAGTGGCTGTACCAATCTACATTCCTACCAACAATGCAAGAGGATTCCATTCTTTCCACACCCTCTCCAGCATTTGTTGTTTGTGGATTTTTTGATGATAGCCATTCTGACCGGTGTGAGTTGATATCTCATTGTAGTGTGATTTGCATTTCTCTAATAACTAGTGATGTTGAACATCTTTTCATATGCCTATTGGCCATCTGCCCATTTTTTGAGTGAGCTGTTTGTTTTGATGTTATTAAACATCACAAGCTGTTTGTAAATTTTGGAGACTAATCCCTTATTGGTCATATCATTTACAAATATTTTCCCCCAATCTCTGGGTTGTCTTTTAGATTTGTTTATTGTTTTCTTTGCTGTGCAAAAACTTTGAGTTGGAGTGAATGACTGAGTGAAGTCGCTCAGTCGTGTCTGACTCTTTGCAACACCATGGGCTGTAGTCTATCAGGCTCCTCCATCCACCGGATTTTCCAGGCAATAGTACTGGAGTGGGTTGCCATTTCCTTCTCCAGGGTACCTTCCCAACCCAGGGATCGAACCTGGATCTCCCTCATTGTAGACAGATGCTTTACCATCTGAGCCAACAGGGAAGTCCTTGAAATAGGTCTATTTATTTATTTTTTCCTTTATTTCCATTATTCTTGGAGATGAATCCAAAAAAATGTTGGTATGATTTACATCAGAGAGGGTTCTGCCTATGTTTTCCTCTAGGAGTTTTCTATTGTCCAGTCCCACTTGTAGGTCTTGAATCAATTTTGAGCTTATTTTTGTGTATGGAGTTAAGGAATAATCTAATTTCATGTTTTTTGTATGTGGCTGTCCAGTTTTCCCACTACCATTTGTTGAAGAGACTGTCTTTCCAACATTGTGTAGTCTTGCCTCCTTAGTCATAGATTACTTGACCATAGATGCATGGGTTTATTTATGGGTTTTATATTCTGCTCCATTGATCTATATTTCTGTATGAGTACCATGCTGTTTTGATGACTGTAGCTTTGAAGTATAGTCTGAAGTCAGGGAGCCTGATCCCTCCAGTTCTGTTTTTCTTTTTCAAATTGCTTTGCTTGTTCAGGGTTTTTTGTGTCTCCATAGAAATTTTAAGTTGTTTTTTTTTTTTTCTTGTTGTTGTTCTTGTTATGTGAAAAAGTATTGGTAATTAGATAAAAATTGCATTGAATTTGTAGATTGACTTGGATAGTAAAGTCATTTTGACAATATTGATTCTTTGAACCACAAACATAGTATACCTTTCCATCTGTTTATATCTTCTTCAATTTCTTTCATTAATATCTTATAGTTTTCAGAGTACAGCTCTTTGTCTCCTTCAGTTCAGTTCAGTTCAGCAGCTCAGTTGTGTCCGACTCTTTGCAACCCCATGATGTGCAGCACTCCAGGCCTCCCTGTCCATCACCAACTCCCGGAGTTCACTCAGACTCACGTCCATCGAGTCAGTGATGCCATCCAGCCATCTCATCCTCTGTCATCCCCTTCTCCTCCTTCCCCCAATCCCTCTCAGCATCAGAGTCTTTTCCAATGAGTCAACTCTTCGCATGAGGTGGCCAAAGTACTGGAGTTTCAGCTTTAGCATCATTCCTTCCAAAGAAATCCCAGGGCTGATCTCCTTCAGAATGGACTGCTTGGATCTCCTTGCAGTCCAAGGGACTCTCAAGAGTCTTCTCCAACACCACAGTTCAAAAGCATCAATTCTTTGGTGCTCAGCTTTCTTCACAGTCCAACTCTCACATCCATACATGACCACTGGAAAAACCATAGCCTTGACTAGACAGACCTTTGTTGGCAAAGTAATGTCTCTGCTTTTCAATATGCTATATAGGTTGGTCATAACTTTTCTTCCAAGGAGAAAGAGTCTTTTAATTTCATGGCTGCAATCATCACCTGCAGTGATTTTGAAGGCCAAAAAAAAAAATAAAGTCTGACACTGTTTCCCCATCTATTTCCCATGAAGTGATGGGACCAGATGCCATGATCTTCATTTTCTGAATGCTGAACTTTAAGTCAACTTTTTCACTCTCCTCTTTCACCTTCATCAAGAGGCTTTTTAGTTCTTCTTTACTTTCTGCCATAAGGGTGGTGTCATCTGCATATCTGAGGTTATTGATATTTCTCCCGGCAATCTTGATTCCAGCTTGTGCTTCTTCCAGCCCAGTGTTTCTCATGATGTACTCTGCATAGAAATTAAATAAGCAGGGTGACAATATATAGCCTTGACATACTCCTTTTCCAATTGGAACCAGTCCGTTTGTCTCCTTAGGTAGGTTAATTTCTAGGTATTTTATTTTTCACCATGCAATGGTAAATGGAATTGCTTCTTAAATTTCTCTTTCTAATCTTTCATTGTTAGTGTACAGAAATCCAACCGATTTCTGTGTATTCATTTTGCAACCTGTACCTTTACAAAATTCATTGATGAGTTCTCTGGTGGCATCTTCAGGTTCTTCCATGTGTGGTATCATGTCATCTTCAGTCAATGGCAGCTTGACTTCTTCTTCTCCAGTTTGAATTTGCTTTACTTCTGTTTCTTCTCTGATTGCTGTAGCTAGGACTTCCAAAACTATGTTGAATAAAAGTGTGAGAGTAGATATATTATCCTGTTCTAGGTCTTACAGGAAATGCTTTCAGCTTTTCATCAGTGAGCATGATGCTAGTTGTAGGTCTGTCATATATGTTCCTTATTAGGTTTAGGGGAAGCTGAGAGGACCCCATGCCCGAGGGACGGCAGCCAAGAGGAGCAACCCCACGTCTGAGATCAGGGACAGCGGCCGAGAGTGCCAGGCTGCGACAGCACAGGAACGGCCAAGAGGAGCCATGCCATGCCCAAGGCCAGGGGCAGTGGTCAAGAGGAGCAACCCCACGTCCAAGGAGCGGTGGCTGTGCGGGCACAGGAGGGCCTAGAGGAGCTACTCCAAGTTCAAGGTCAGGAGGGGCAGCCATGAGGAGATACCCCTTGTCCAAGGTAAGGAGCAGTGGCTGCGCTTTGCTGGAACAGCTGTGAAGAGATACCCCACGTCCAAGGTAAAGAAACCCAAGTAAGATGGTAGGTGTTCAGAGGGCAGACACAGTGAAACCATACTTGCAGAAAACTAGTTAATCTAATTACACTAGGACCACAGCCTTGTCTAACTCAATGAAACTAAGCCATGCCCTGTGGGGCCACGCAAGACGGGCGGGCATGGTGGACAGGTCTGACACATGTGGTTCACTAGAGAAGGAAATGGCAAACCACTTCAGTATTCTTGCCTTGAGAACCCCATGAACAGTATGAAAAGGCAAAATGATAGGATACTGAAAGAAGAACTCCCCAGGTCAGTGGGTGCCCAATAAGCTATTGGAGATCAATGGAGAAATAACTCCAGAAAAAATGAAGGGATGGAGCCAAAGCAAAAACAATACGCAGTTGTGGATGTGACTGGTGATAGAAGCAAGGTCAGATGCTATAAAGAGCAATATTGCATAGGAACCTGGAATGTCAGGTCCATGAATCAAGGCAAATTGGAATTGGTCAAACAGGAGATGGCAAGAGTGAACGTCAACGTTCTAGGAATCAGCGAACTGCAATGGACTGGAATGGGTGAATTTAACTCAGATGACCATTATATCTACTACTGCGGGCAGGAATCCCTCAGAAGAAATGGAGTAGCCATCAAGGTCAACAAAAGAGTTCGAAATGCAGTACTTGGATGCAATCTCAAAAACGACAGAATGATCTCTGTTTGTTTCCAAGGCAAACCATTCAATATCACAGTAATCCAAGTCTATGCCCCAATCAGTAACACTGAAGAAGTTTAAGTTGAACGGTTCTATGAAGACCTACAAGACCTTTTAGAACTAACACCCAAAAAAGATGCCCTTTCCCTTAGAGGGGGCTAGAATGCAAAAGTAGGAAGTCAAGAAACACCTGGAGTAACGGGCAAATTTGGCCTTGGAATATGGAATGAAGCAGGGCAAAAGCTAATAGAATTTTGCCAGGAGAATGCACTGATCATGGCAAACACCCTCTTCCAACAACACAAGAGAAGACTCTACACATGGACATCACCATATTGTCAACACCGAAATCAGATTGATTATATTCTTTGTAGCCAAAGATGGAGAAGTTCTATAGAGTCAGCACAAACAAGACCAGGAGTTGACTGGCTCAGATCATGAGCTCCTTACTGCCAAATTCAGACTTAAATTGAAGAAAGTAGGGAAAACCACAAGACCATTCAGGTATGACCGAAATCAAATCCCTTATGATTATACAGTAGAAGTGAGAACTAGATTTACGGGACTAAATCTGATAGAGTGCCTGATGAACTATGGATGGAGGTTCATGACATTGTACAGGAGACAGGGATCAAGACCACCTCCAAGGGAAAAAAATGCAAAGAGGCAAAATGGCTGTTTGGGGAGGCCTTACAAACAGCTGTGAAAAGAAGAGAAGTGAAAAGCAAAGGAGAAAAAAAAAAGATATAAGCATCTGAATGCAGAGTTCCAAAGAATAGTAAGAAGAGATAAGAAAGCCTTCCTCAGCGATCGATGCAAAGAAATAGAGGAAAACAACAGAATGGGAAAGACTAGAGATCTCTTCAAGAAAATTAGAGATACTAAGGGAATATTTCATGCAAAGATGGACTTGATAAAGGACAGAAATGGTATGGACCTAACAGAAGCAGAAGATATTAAGAAGAGGTGACAAGAATACACAAAAGACCTGTACAAAAAATATCTTCATGACCAAGATAATCATGATGGTATGATCACTCATCTAGAGCCAGACATCCTGGAATGTGAAGACAAGTGGGCCTTAGAAAACATCACTACAAACAAAGCTAGAAGAGGTGATGGCATTCCAGTTAAGCCATTTCAAATCCTGAAAGAGGATGCTGTTGAAAGTGCTGCACTCAATATGCCAGCAACTTTGGAAAACTGAGCAGTGGCCACAGGACTGGAAAAGGTCAGTTTTCATTCTGATCCCAAAGAAAGGCAATGACAAAGAATGCTCAAACTACTGCACAATTGCACTCATCTCACACGCCTGTAAAGTAATGCTCAAAATTCTCCAAGCCAGGCCTCAGCAATACATGAACTGTGAACTTCCAGATGTTCAAGCTGGTTCTAGAAAGGCAGAGGAACCAGAGATCAAATTGCCAACATCCACTGGATCATGGAAAAAAGCAAAAGAGTTCCAGAAAAACATCTATTTCTGCCTTATTGACTATGCCAAAGCCTTTGACTGTGTGGATCACAATAAACTGTGGAAAATTCTGAAAGAGATGGGAATACCAGACCACCTGACCTACCTCTTGAGAAACCTGTATGCAAGTCAGGAAGCAACAGTTAGAACTGGACATGGAACAACAGACTGGTTCCAAATAGGAAAAGGAATACATCAAGGCTGTATATTGTCACCCTGCTCATTTAACTTATACGCAGACTACATCATGGGAAACCCTGGGCTGGAGGAAGCACAAGCTGGAATCAAGATTGCCGGGAGAAATATCAATAACCTCAGATATGCAGATGACACCACCCTTATGGCAGAAAGTGAAGAGGAACTCAAAAGCCTCTTGATGAAAGTGAAAGAGGAGAGTGAAAAAGGTGGCTTAAAGCTCAACATTCAGAAAACGAAGATCATGGCATCTGGTCCCATCACTTCATGGGAAATAGTTGGAGAAACAGTGGAAACAGTGTCAGACTTTATCTTTTTGGGCTCCAAAATCACTGCAGATGGTGACTGCAGCCATGAAATTAAAAGACGCTTACTCCTTGGAAGAAAAGTTTTGACCAACCTATATAGCATATTGAAAAGCAGAGACATTACTTTGCCAACAAAGGTCTCTTTAGTCAAGGCTATGGTTTTTCCAGTGGTCATGTATGGAAGTGAGAGTTGAACTGTGAAGAAAGCTGAGTGCCGAAGAATTGATGCTTTTGAACTGTGGTGTTGGATAAGACTCTTGAGAGTCTCTGAGTTTGAGTGAACTCTGGGAGATGGTGATGGACAGGGAGGCCTGGCATGCCTGGGGTCACAGAGTTGGACACGACTGAGAGATTGAACTAAACTGAACTAATGTACCCTCTTTGTTCATTTTCCGAAGAGCTTTTTTTTTTTTTTTCCATCAATGGGCTCTATATTTTATTAAAAGTTTTTTCTGTATCTATTGAAATGATCATATGGTTTTTATTCTTAAGTTTGTTGATATGGTATATCACATTTATTGATTTGTATATATTGAAGCATCCTTGGGATGAGTCTCACTTGATCATGGTGTGTGATCTTTCTAATATATTCCTAGGTATGGAATAGTGGTATTTTGTTGAAGATTTTTGCATCTATGTTCATTAGTGATATTGGCCTGTAATTTTTTTTGTGTGTGGACTGGTTTTGGTGTCAGCGTGATGGTGGCCTCATAAAATGAATTGGGAAGTTGTCCTTCCTCTGTGACATTTTGAAACAGTTTCAGAAGAATAGGCACTAACTCTTTCTCTAAATGTTCAGTAAAATTCACCTTTGAAGTCTTCAAGTCCTGGAGTTTTGTTTGTTGGGAGATTTTTAGTCAAGATTTCAATTTCAGTGTTTGTGTTTGATCTGTACATATTTTCTTTTCTTCCTACTTCAGTCTAGGGAGATTGTACCTTTCTATGAATTGCTTTGAGGTTGCCCATTTTATTGTTATACAGTTGTTCATTGTAATCTCTTATGATTATTGGTACTTTGGTGAGGTCAGTTGTAACTTCTCTTTTTTCATTTCTAATTTTACTGATTTGAGTCCTCTCCCTTATTTCTTGATGAGTCTGGCTAAAGGTTTATCAGTTTTGTTTATCTTTCCAAAGAACCAGTTTTTAGTTTCCTTGATCTTTGTCATTGTTTTGTTTCTTGTTCATTTATTTCTGCTCCGATCTTTATGATTTCTTTCCTTCTACTGACTTTAGGTTTTGTTTGTTCTTTCTCTGGTTGTTTTAGTGTAAGGTAAGGTGGTTTATTTGAGATTTTTCTTGTTTCTTGAGGTAAGATTGTATTGTTCTAAACTTCCCTCTTGGAACTGCTTTTTCTGCATACCATAAGTTTTGGACCATTGTGCTTTCATTTTCACTTGCCTCTAGGTATATTTTTTTTCTTCTTTGATTTCTTCAATGATCCAATGGTTGTTTAGTAGCATACTGTTTAGCTGTCAAATGTTTGGGTTTCTAAAAATATTTTCCTTGTTGCTTATATCTAATCTCATAGCTTTGAGGCCAAGTTTCTTCTGTTTTACAATAGAAGAGAGAGCTTTGATGATCATGATCACACAGTACAAACATAAAGGCCACATGCTGTCTCCTGCCACACTCAGGAGTTCATTTTTTCATAGCTGACGTCTTTGCAACATCTGATTATTTCAACTATTGGCAGTGATTCTCAGACAGAGGTGTTCTTCTATTAACATCTGAAGGAAGTAGCTTGCTGATAAGCTCCATCCATATATCAATCATAATGATCCAGATATCTTTTCAAAAGCATTCCTGCAGTGAGTATTCATTCACGTGTCAAAGCACAGTTGTAATTAAAAAGTTGATTTTTACCCCAGTGGTTTTCAAATCTAAGAATTAAACTTGGTTATCCAGATCCTAATAAAATGTAAAAGGTCAGAATGTTTCATGAATTGTAGAGCAATCCCCTAGATGGGCTGGGAGTTGGGGTAGTGTCTAACATATTAGAAGATCCCCAAGTCAGTCATAAAAGAATCTTAAAAAAATCCTTGATACACTGTCAGGGAACGTTTAATTTTAAGGAATCCTATATGTTGTTTTCTGTTTCTCAAAGGCCCTCTGTTCCTTATCAGTTCCTGGAAAACAGGAACAAGCTGAGCTGCAGGCAGTTCTCAGGACTGAGGTCATGAGACAAAACGCATACGTGGATTCCTTTCAATAACCTTTTACTTTTCTGTAAAACTACTTAGTCATGTTCCTATTTCTCAAGATATGGATTGTCTTCTGGCCCCGTGACGTTATTCCCCTAGTTACTGTTGTTATGGCCATAAGACGATTGTTATTTCCTTAGTTACTGTAGTTATGAGTCTGGTTTCGGTGTTTTTGCTCAACTTTATTTTCTGCCTAAAGCTTCCTTGTATAACAATATATAAGCACACGCTGCCTAAAATAAAGCATCCTTGTTTCACTCGAGACTTGGTTCCCCTGCATCCTTCTTTTCGTTGCTTTCTCTTCATTGACTCTCGTCCCCAGGTCCTGGTTTGCAAAGACCATAACAATACACTTTCAAAGAGAGGGATTAGAGAATTAATTATAGGGAACGTGGCTGACAATAACAGTAGAACTGTCCTCTGTACCCCCAAGAATGATAAGTATGGAGCCCTATACCAAGGTCACTTTTTCACTCTCCTCTTTCACTTTCATCAAGAGGCTTTTTAGTTCCTCTTCACTTTCTGCCATAAGGGTGGTGTCATCTGCATATCTGAGGTTATTGATATTTCTCCTGGCAATCTTGATTCCAGCTTGTGCTTCCTCCAGCCCAGTGTTTCCCATGATGTACTCTGCATATAAGTTAAATAAGCAGGGTGACAATATACAGCCTTGATGTACTCCTTTTCCTATTTGGAACCAGTCTGTTGTTCCATGTCCAGTTCTAACTGTTGCTTCCTGATTTGCATACAGGTTTCTCAAGAGGCAGGTCAGGTGGTCTGGTATTCCCATCTCTTTCAGAATTTTCCACAGTTCTTGTGATCCACACAGTCAAAGGCTTTGGCATATTCAATAAAGCAGAAATAGATGTTTTTCTGGAACTCCTTTGCTTTTTCCATGATCCAGCAGATGTTGACAATTTGATCTCTGGTTCCTCTGCCTTTTCTAAAACCAGCTTGAACATCTGGAAGTTTACGGTTCATGTATATTTAAGATGGAGAAAAACAGGATACTGGCCCTAGATAGTTAAGATGCTTTGACCAATGACAATTTGTGAACATTTTGCTCAGTTGCCCAGTCATATCCAGCTTTTTGTGGCCCCATGAACTCTAGCCCACTAGGCTCCTCTATCCATGAAATTTTCCAAGCAATAATTCTGGAGTAGAGTGCCATGCCCTACTCCAGGGGATCCTCTGACCCAGGGATAAAACCCACATCTCTTGTGTCTCCTGCATTAGCTTTACTACTAGTCCTAGTTAAGATGCATATCAAAAGAATAATTTCAATGAGCCCAGGATCTTGGATCTTCCTATGCATAGAAAACCACTAAAATTATGAAGTTGAGATGTTTATTGTTTTGATTAGCAGTATTAATTTCATGTTTGACTTTTTTTTTTCCCAGTAAATTCCTATATATCCTGATATCTCCCGTATATCTTTGGAAGAATTCCTCAGAGGTATCTGAGAAGCTGGGCTATGGTCCTCAGTAAAGTCCAGGAATAAACATAACTCTCAACTTTAAGATTACACTTTGTTGTCTGGTGAATTGTTTTGGTGGCCAACATAGAGATGCAGAGCAGACTTTTCTCCTTCAGCTGAACTCTACAAGGAACCAGACCTTTGGTACCAGCAGAGGCTTCTTGTGCCTGTCCACCTTCTTGGATAGTGGATAGTCCACTCATTTCGGTGAGTGTCTTCTGGGTCTTGGATCTCCCATTACTGGCAGATAATCCTAAATTTTATTTGGTTATGTTAAACTACTCTTTTGAGGAGTGATTTTCCTTGAAACATACTTTCAGGAAGAGCTGCTTGGGTTTTCCTCAGTTGAAAGACACTGGAAAGATTTTGTTCAGTTGAAAGACATTCTGTTAGGGGAACCACTGACCAAAACTTCCCTCTCTGGCCAGGTAAGATAGCAATCACTTGAATGATTTATCTTATGACTCGAGTCCTGGTAAGGAACATAGAACTAAAAACCTACCACAAACTAGAAGAATTTGAGAAAGGTCAAAATGAGAGAAGGGCTTCCCAGGTGGCTCAGTGGTAAGAATCTACCTGCCAATGCAGGGCACCTTGGTTGGGGAGATCCCATGGAGCAGGAAATGGCAAGCCAATCCAGTATTCGTGCCTGGAAAATTCCATGGACAGAGAAGCCTGGTGGGCTAGTCCATGGGGTTGCAAAGAGTCATAAATGACTGAGCACATATGCATGCAAAATGAGAGATGAAATGCCATTCCATATGTCCTACCAACCTTCCAGAATCCTCACTGGAATCCATCTTGACTGCATGATATGTGCACCATCAGGAAGGATCCTGAGTCAGAATGATTGTCCAGAGACAATCTGGAAACTAATCCCATTATGATAAAACTTGCAAGCCACTTGGCAAAGCAGTTCCTAGATTCACTTACTCTGCTGCTTTCTGCCTGGGCACCCCTTCCCAGTGCGGCAACAAAAATAAAAATGAGCTTTAAAAAAAAAAAAAAAAAAAAAGGAAAATAAAAGGAACAATGAACAGGCTAGAGAAGAAACATAAACTGGCCTGAAAGAAGAGCTAAGCAATCCTAGTTTTACTTTAACTGTTACTAGTCTGTAATGTCTATCCTTCACAAAGCTTACCTATCACCCTCTACTACTGTGTAAATTACCTCCTGAACCAGGTATTTACTCTCCCTGCACTCTTTTATAGCATATCACCCCTTATAGCTGCTTGCATTTCAGAAAGAAGCTCAAAGGCCAATAACTCAGAAATGAGTGGACCCAATTACTGAGCTGTTGGACCCACTCCTGCCTGATGCCAGCAGTGACTTTTATGATAATGCAAGCAGGAGAAAAATGCAAATCCTTCACCACTTTGATCCTCATCATTTACTCTGGACTATGCATTTCACTTATAAAACACCCCGTAGTTGCCCAAGAAATGGGGTACAGTTCTTAAGGATTTAGTCTACTGTGTTTCCTTTTTGCCAAGAAAATAAAGCTACTATTTTCTATTTTCTCCAAACTCTGTCTGTGTATTTCCATTTGACATCAGTAGACAAGGATCTAAGATTTTTAGCAGTACCAGTAAAGTCTCTAGCTGCATCAGCATGTATATCTCCATGGACAATTCATTTCTGAGTGATAGATAAGAGCCCAGTCTTGGTCCCCTTCCTGCAACAACTCAGTGGTTTATTCTTAGTTGAAAGACACAAAGAAGAGAGTTTGGGGGAATAAATTTTATATTGATAGATCTTGTGAAGGCTATATTCTTCATACTATCTTGTGGGAACACCTCTTATGTCTTCTTGGTTTGACTTACTATTAAGATACTACTCACCAATAGCCAGACAAATCCTATAAATTAGAGAAACTTTTAAATTGGTAAATTTTTAGAGAACTCTCATTGTTAACAGGCTTCTCTGGTGGCTCATTTGTAAAGAATTTGCCCGACAAAGCAGGAGATGCGGGTTCAATTCTTGGGTCAGGAAGATTCCCCTAGATGAAGAAATGGGAACCCACTCTAGTATCTTGCCTGAAAAATCCCATGGACAGAGTAGCCTGGAAGGCTTACAGTCTGTGGAGTCACAAAGAGTCAGACATGACTGAGAGACTGAACACACATACACATTATTAAAAACTGTTTTATTGGTACTTATTAAAAAACCAAAATAGTAATAGAGTGTGGAGATATATATATATATATATATATGAACTCTCTTAGTTTAAAACAAGCAAATGAAACATGGATTGAGAAGGCTTATTTGTGATCATCGTTTCCCTCAATGGGTTTTACACATCATAATAAAACATTAGATTGTTAATTAGGTTGACTGGTTTTTCCAGTGGTCATGTATGGATGTGAGAGTTGGACTGTGAAGAAAGCTGAGCACCAAAGAATTGATGCTTTTGAACTGTGGTGTTGGAGAAGACTCTTGAGAGTCCCTTGGACTGCAAGGAGATCCAAGCAGTCCATTCTGAAGGAGATCAGCCCTGGGATTTCTTTGGAAGGAATGATGCTAAAGCTGAAACTCCAGTACTTTGGCCACCTCATGCGAAGAGTTGACTCATTGGAAAAGACTCTGATGCTGAGAGGGATTGGGGGAAGGAGGAGAAGGGGATGACAGAGGATGAGATGGCTGGATGGCATCACTGACTCGATGGACGTGAGTCTGAGTGAACTCCGGGAGTTGGTGATGGACAGGGAGGCCTGGTGTGCTGCGATTCATGGGGTCGCAAAGAGTTGGACACGACTGAGAGACTGAACTGAACTGAACTGAAGAAAAAGCTGAGGGAAAAATCAAGAAACGTCTTCCCAAAAAGGTAAAAATTTTAGAGACTCATGCCAACTGGATAGAAATCTTTAGATAATTATTAAGAAATGAAATGAATAAAACTGATATTAACAGGAGTAAAACAAAAGGTTTTGATGGAATACTACATAAGGTTGGATGGGCTAAAGGGATTCCCTTATCAATCCATAACATTAAAGGACCTCAAACAAGTCTGCTCTATGTATCCCATTATATGTGTTTCTGTATATATATATAATTTGACATTATATATATATAGTCAATTACATAAAAGACATTATATATATATATAAAATCTACATATGTTAAGCTGGAAGAAAATTATACTAAAGTACCTAACCAGAAGTGGTTTGGGGAAACAGTTAGGCCAATTAAACAACTTGAAAGATTTAGCAAAAGGCCTGGGTTCCTTGGCTCAAACCCTCACTGAGGACCCCAAAGCATTTATACAAAAAATAGATAAAATGGTGGGGGAATACAAAGGAAATATTCTGGGACTTCTTAACATGAAGCCATGATGAGGAGGTTCTAAAGGGAAGGAAAGTTAAAGGTATAAAGGTTGATAGAATTGAGATTAAAGTCTATAAACATTGGTATATTTAAATGGACTTTTTGTAAGATGGCTATATCATTTTTGCCTAATTATACTGTGAAATAGACATAGCTCACTGGGGAATGTTTGTGTGCCTGGTATTATAAGACAGAGTATATAAATCTGCCCCTCAGGAAATGTTAATTCAATATACTAAAAGAATGATCAGAATGATGTCAGTTCATTTCCAAGGCAAAGCATTCAACAAAACAGTAATCCATGTCTATGCCCCAAACACTAATGCCAAAAAAGCTGGAGCTGTACAGGTCTATGAAGACCTACAAGAACTTCTAGAACTAACACCGAAAAAAAAAGATGTCCTTTTCATTATACAGGATTGGAATGCAAAAGTAGGAAGTCAAGAGATACCTAGAGTAAGACAAGATTGGCCTTGAGTATAAAATGAAGCAGGACAAAGGCTAACAAAGTTCTGCCAAGAGAATGCATTGGTCATGGTATGGTCATCCATTTCCAATAACACAAGAGACGACTCTACGCATAGACATCACCAACTGGTCAACACCGAAATCTGACTGATTATATTCTTCACAGCCAAAGATGGAGAAGCTTTATACAGTCAGAAAAAAATAAGACCTGGAGCTGACTGTGGCTCAGACCCTGAGAGCCTTACTGTAAAATTCATGATTAAGTGGAAGAAAGTAGGAAAAACCACTAGGCCATTCAGGTATGATACAAACCAAATCCCTTATGATACAGTGGAGGTGATTAATAGATTCATGGGATTAGATCAGAGGCCTGAAGAACTATGGACAGAGATTCGTAACATGCAGGAGATGGTGACCAAAATTATTCCAAAGAAAAAGAAATGCAAAGTGGTTGTCTGAAGAGGCCTTACAAATAGCTGAGAAATGAAGAGAAGCAAAAAGAAAAGGAAAAAAAGAAAGATACACACAACTGAATGCAGAGTTCCAGAAAATAGCAAGAAGAGATAAGAAAGCCTTCTTAAGTGAATGATGCAAAAAATAGAGGAAAACAATAGAATGGGATAGAGATAGAAAGATTAGAGATCTCTTCTAGAAAATTAGACATACCAAGGGAATATTTCATGCAAAGATGGTCATAATAAAGGACAGAAAAAGCAAGGACCTATCAGAAGCAGACGAGACTAAGAAGAGGTGGCAAGAATACACAGAAGAGCTATACAAAAAATGTCTTAATGACCCAGATAACCATAATGGTATGGTCACTCATCTAGAGCCATACATCCTGGAGTGTGAAGTCAAGTGGGCCTTAGGAAGCATTACTATGAACAAAGTAAGTGGAGGTGGTCCTAAAAAATGACACTGTGGAAGTGCTGCACTCAATATGTCAACAAATTTGCAAAACTAACAGTGGCCAAAGGACTGGGAAAAGTCAGTTTTCATTTCAATCCCAAAGAAGGGCAATGCCAAGGAAAGTTCAAACTACTTCACGATTGCACTCATTTCACGTGCTAGCAAAGCAATGTTCAAAATCTTTCAAGATAGGCTTCAACAATTCAGCTGAGAATTTCCAGATGTACAAGCTGGATTTAGAAAAGGCAGAGGAACCAGAAATCAAATTGCCAACATCTGTTGGATCATAGAAAACACAAGGGAATTCCAGAAAAATAGCTAGTTTTGCCTCATTGACCATGCTAAAGCCTTTGAGTGGATCACAGCAAACTGGAAAATTCTTCAAGAGGTGGGACCACCAGACCACCTTACCTGCCTCCTGAGAAACCTGTATGCAGGTCAAGAAGCATCAGTTAGAATCGGACATGGAACAGTAGACTTATTCACAATGGGGAAAGGAGTACATCATGGCTTTATATTATCATCCTGCTTATTTAACTATGTATAGTACATCATGTGAAATGCTGGACAGATGACTTGCGAGCTGGAATCAAGATTGTTGGGAGAAATATCAACAACCTCAGTTATGAAGATTATACCACTTTAATGGCAGAAAGTGAAGAGGAGGAACTAAAAGAGCCTCTTGATGAAGGTGAAAGGGGAGGGTGAAAAAGTTGGCTTAAAACTTAACATTCAAAACACTAAGATTGATTTGTGGGAGAAGCTGGCAGAGGAATAAGAGACGGAACTCGCTTGCCTGCCCACAAATATACCAAAGACTCATCAAAATACAGAATAATTCCAACAGAGCTATTTCTAAATGACAGAAGAAAACCCAGGAATCCAAAAAGGTAAGCTAATCTTCCTCAAATGATATAGGACAAAGATAAGGACGTTAAAAAAAAAAAAAAAATACAGCAGACTTCAGAAAGCAAGTTTGTGCACAAACAGGGAGGGAGTAATGAAGGAGGAAAAGGTTGTGGGCACTAGGAAACCCTCTCACATGCGGGACCAAGGGGTAGTTGTGGAGCCTCAGACTACATTGCAACAGTGGGGACTCAGAAGGTGATATACAGAGAAAGCTCTGGAACAGCACTTCTCAGTCCATAAGTAGCTCACAAACCTCAGCCAAGACCAGAGGGTGTGGGTGGGGAGGGAAGCAAAGTGGCTACAAGCCCCAGCCTGTCCAGAAGGAGAGGACAAGAAGCTGAGGAAAGCAGCACATAAGCCTCCATCAAGCAGAGGCTGGGACTAGGAGCTGAGAGAAGCAGCTAGAAGTGACAGTCTGGCCCAGAAAGAGGGGACAGGGAGCCAGGAAAAGTGGCACACAAGCATCCACCCCAGCAGTGTGGGCACATGGAACTGAGAGAAGTGAGTATTAAGATTCAGCCTGCAGTAGAGGAAGTGATCTGGGGGCAGAGGGTCCAGCAAAGATCCTAGGGACAGGTAGGGGGCTGGCGGCTATGCGGATGTGCTGAGAGGCCTCTTCCACAGGGCTGCAGAAATAGACATGACTACCACTAGTGGAGGTGACAGAATTCCAGTTGAGCTATTTCAAATCCTAAAAGATGATGCTGTGAAAGTGCTGCGCTCAATATGTCAGTGAATTTGGAAAACTCAGCAGTGGCCACAGGACTGGAAAAGGTCAGTGTTCATTCCAATCCCAAAGAAAGGCAATGCCAAAGAATGCTCAAACTACCGCACAATTGCATTCATCTCACACGCTAGTAAAGTAATGCTCAAAAGTCTCCAAGCCAGGCTTCAACAATACATGAACCGTGAACTTCCAGATGTTCAAGCTGGTTTTAGAAAAGGCAGAGGAACCAGAGATCAAATTGCCAACATCCACTGAATCATCGAAAAAGCAAGAGAGTTCCAGAAAAACATCTATTTCTGCTTTATTGACTATGCCAAAGCCTTTGACTGTGTGGATCACAATAAACTGTGGAAAATACTTCAAGAGATGGGCATACCAGAGCACCTGACCTGTCTCTTGAGAAACCTGTATGCAGGTCAGGAGGCAACAGTTGGAACTGGACATGGAACAACAAACTGGTTCCAAATAGGAAAAGGAGTACGTCAAGGCTGTATATTGTCACCCTGCTTATTTAACTTATATGCAGAGTACATCATGAGAAATGCTGGGCTGGAAGAAGCACAAGCTGGATTCAAGATTGCTGGGAGAAATATTGATCACCTCAGATATGCAGATGACACCACCCTTATGGCAGAAAGGGAAGAAGAACTAAAGAGCCTCTTGATGAAAGTGAAAGAGGAGAGTGAAAATGTTGGCTTAAAGCTCAACATTCAGAGAAGTAGGATCATGGCATCTGGTCCCATCAGTTCATGGGAAATAGATGGGGAAACAGTGGAAACTGTGTCAGAGTTTATTTTAGGGGGGCTCCAAAATCACTGCAGATGTTGACTGCAGCCATGAAATTAAAAGATGCTTACTCCTTGGAAGGAAAGTTATGACCGACCTAGATGGCATATTCAAAAGCAGAGACATTACTTTGCCAACAAAGGTCCATCTAGTCAAGGCTATGGTTTTTCCAGTGGTCATGTATGGATGTGAGAGTTGGACTGTGAAGAAAGCTGAGCACCGAAGAATTGATGCTTTTGAATTGTGGTGTTCGAGAAGACTCTTGAAAGCCCCTTGGACTGCAAGGAGTTCCAACAAGTCCATTCTAAAGGAGATCAGTCCTGACTGTTCATTGGAAGGACTGATGCTAAAGCTGAAACTCCAGTACTCTGGCCACCTCATGCGAAGAGTTGACTCATTGGAAAAGATTCTGGTGCTTGGAGGGATTGGGGGTAGGCGGAGAAGGGGATGACAGAGGTTGATGTGGCTGGATGGCATCACCAACTCGATGGACATGTGTTTGAGTAAACTCCGGGAGTTGGTGATGAACAGGGAGGCCTGGCGTGCTGCAATTCATGGGGTCGCAAAGAGTCGGACACGACTGAGTGACTGAACTGAACTGAACTGCTAGGCAGAAAACACAAGAGAAGAAAAAGATCTCAAAACAAACCCCAAACAAATAAGAAAATGGTAACAGAATCATACATATGAATAATTACTTTAAATGTAAATGGATCAAATGCTCCACCCAAAAGATACAGACTGGCTAAATGGATACAAAAACAAGATCCCATATACATGCTGTCTACAAGAGACCCACTTCAGATCTACCCACTACGAGAGACACATGCAGGCTGAAAGTAAAAGAATGGAAAAAGATATTCCATGCAAATGGAAATCAAAGGAAAGCCAGAAAGGCCATTCTCATTCCAGACAAAATAGACTATTAAATAAAGAATATTACAGTAGATAAGAAGGATAGTACATAATGAGCAAGGGATCAATCCAAGAAGAAGACGTAATAATTGTAAATATATATGCACCAAGCATAAGAACACCTCAATACAAAAGGCAAGCACTAACAAACATAAAAGGGGAAACTGACACTAACACAATAATGATGGGGGACTTTAGTACCACATTTACACCAATGGACAGATCATCAAAACAGAAAAGTAATTAGGAAACACAAACCTTAAATGACATATTAGATCAGATGGACATGATTGATATCTTCAGGACTTTCCGCCCAAATGCAGAAGAATACACTTTCTTCTCAAGTGCACATGGAACATTCTCCAGGATAGACCATGTCTTGGGTCACAAATCAAGCTTCAGTAAAGTTAAGAAAATTGAAATCATATCAAGCACGTTTTCTGACCAAAGCACTATAAGAGTAGATATCAATATAGGAAGAAAATGTAAAATATACAATCACATAGGGATTAAACAATACATTTCTAAGTAATGAAAATATTATTGAAGAAATAAGAAGGGAAATCAAAAATTTCCTAGAGACAAATGACAACAAAAACACAACAACCAAAACCTATGAGAAGCAGTTCTATGAGGGAAGTTTACAGCATTACAATTCTACCTCAAGAAACAGTAATCAAATAGACAACCTAACTGTACACCTAAAACAGCTGGAAATAGAAGAACAAAAACCCCCAAAGTTAGTAGAAGGAAAGAAGTCATAAAGTTCAGAGCAGAAATAAATTAAAAAGAAATGAAGGAAACAATTACAAGGTTAAAAAACTGAAAACTGGTTATTTGAGAAGATAAACAAAATGACAAACCATTAGCCAAACTCATAAAGAAAAAAAAGGGGGGAGGGGGGAGAAAAATCAAACAAATTAGGAATGAGAAAGGAGAGGTTACAACAGACAACACAGAAATACAAAGGATTGTAAGAGACTATTACAAGCAACTATCTGTTAATAAAAATGACAACCTAGAGGAAGTGAATATATTTTTAGAAAAGTTCAACCTTCCAAGAATAAATCAGAAAGAAATAGAAATTATGAACAACCCAATTACAAACAATGAAATTACAAATGTGATTTAAAAAAAAATGCCCAGGGCAAGACGGCTTCACAAGTGAATTCTACCAAATATTTGGAGAAGAGCTAATGCCTATCCTTCTGAAACATTTACCAAAAACATTGGCAGAGGAAGGAACACTTCCAAACTCATTCTAGGGAGCCATCACCACCCTGACACAAAAACCAGACAAAGGCAACACACACACAAAAAGAAAATTTCAGGTCAATATAACTGATGAACACAGATGTGAAATCCTCAAAAAAATTTCAGCAAATTGATTTCAACAGCACATTGAAAAGATCATACACCATAATCAAGTCAGGTGTATCTCAGGAATGTAAGATTTCTTCAATACACATAAATCAATCTGTTTGATACATCATATTAACAAATTGAAAGATAAAAACCATATAATCATCTCAATAGAGGCAGAAAAATCTTTTGACAAAATTCATTACCCATTTATGATAAAACTCTTCACAAAGTGGTCATAGAAGGAACCTACCTTAACATAATAATGACCATGTACAACAAACCCACAGCAAATATTATTCTCACTTGTGAGAATTTGAAAGAATCCCCTCTAAGATCAGAAATAATAAAAGGGTGCCCATTCTCACCATTATTCAACATAGTTTTGGAAGTTTTAGCTATGGCAGAGAGAAAAAAAAAAAAGAAAGAAAGAAAGAAAAGGAATCGATTGGAAAAGATGCAATAAAAAATCTCACTGTTACAGATGACATGACACTATACATTGAAATGGAGAAGGCAATGGCACCCCACCCCAGTACTCTTGCCTGGAAAATCCGATGGACGGAGGAGCCTCATAGGCTCCAGTCCATGGGATCACTAAGAGTTGGGCATGACTAAGCGATTTCACTTTCACTTTTCACTTTCATGCATTGGAGAAGGAAATGGCAACCCACTCCAGTGTTCTTGCCTGGAGAATCCCAGGGACAGAGGAGCCTAGTGGGCTGCTGTCTATGGGGTCGCACAGAGTCGGACATGACTGAAGCGACTTAGCAGCAGCAGCAGCATACATTGAAAACCCTAAAGATATTATCAGAAAATTACTAGAGTTAATCAGTGAATTTAGTAAACTTGCAAGATACAAAATCAAGACACAGAAATCACTTGCATTCCTATACACTAACAATGAAAAATCATAAATGCAAATTAAAGGAAAAAAACAGAATATGAACCTAAGATGAACATAGAGCCTTTTATACAGAGTGAAGTAAGTCAGAAAGAGAAAGATAAATATGGAATATTAACGTAAATATATGGAATCTGGAAAGATGGTACTGAAGAATTTATTTGCAGGGCAGCAATGGAGAAGCAGACATAGATTATAGACATATGGACATGGGGAGAGAAGAGGAAAGGGTGAGATGTATGGAGAGAATAACATGGAAACTTATATTACCATTTGTAAAATAGAAACCCAGGAAATTCAAACAGGGGTTCTGTATCAACTTAGAGGGGTCGGATGGGAGGGAGATGGGAGGCAGGTTCAAGAGGGAAGGGATAAACGTATACCTATGACTGATTCATGCTGAGGTTCGACAGAAAACAACAAAATTCTGTAAAGCAAATATCCTTCAATTTAAAAAAACAAACCTAGGAATAAACCTAGCTAAGAGACAAAAGTTTTGTATACAGAAAACTATAAGACACTGATGAAATAAATCAAAGATGACATAAACAGATGGAGAGATATTCCATGCTCCTGGGTTGGCAGAATCAATATTGTGAAAATGACTATATTACCAAAGGCAATCTACAGATTCAATGCAATGTCTATCAAATTACCACTGCATTTTTTCCCCACAGAACTAGGAAAAAAAAAAAAAAAACCTCACAATTTGTATGGAAACACAGAAAATCCCAAATAGCCAAAGCAATCTTGGAAAAGAAGATTGCAGCTGGAAGAATCAACTTACCTGATTAAATACTATACTACAAAACTACAGTCTTCCAGACAATATAGTACTTGCACAAAAACAGAAATATAGACCAATGGAGCAAGACAGAAAGCCCAGAGATAAATACACACACCAGTGGGCACCCTATCTTTCAAAAAGGAGGCAAGCATATACAATGGGGCAAGGAAAATCTCTTTAATAAGTGGTGCTGGGAGAACTGCACAACTGTGTGTAAAAGAATAAAGTCAGAACACTTCCTAATCCCACACACAAAGATAAACTCAAAATGGATTAAAGACCTAAAAGTAAGACCAGAAACTATGAAAGTTAGAACACATAGTCAGAACATAGAAGAGAACATATAAATCTTAGAAAAATCCTCTATGATCCACCTCCTGGAATAATGGAAATAAAACCAAAAATAAACAAGTGGAACCTAATTAAACTTAAAAGCTTTTACACAGCAAAGGAAACTATAAACACTGTGAAAAGGCAGAACTCTGAATGGGAGAAAATAACAACGTAACAAATGAAACAACCAACAAAGGGTTAATTCCCAAAATATATAGTCAGCTCATACAACACAATACCAGAAAAACAAACAACCCAGTCAAAAAGTGGTCAAAGACCTAAACAGATATTTCTCAAAAAAAGACATCAATTCAGTTCAGTTCAGTCATGTCTGGCTCTTTGTGACCCCATGGACTGCAGCACCCCAGGCTTCCCTTGTCCTTCACCATCTCCTGGAGCTTGCTTAAACACATGTCCATTGAGTCAGTGATACCATTCCAACCATCTCATCCTAGGTCGTCTGCTTCTCCTCCTGCCTTCAATCTTTCCCAGAATCAGGGTCTTTTCAAATGAGTCCGTTCTTCACAGCAGGTGGCCAAAGTACTGGAACTTCAGCTTCAGAATCAGTTTTTCCAATGAATATTTAGGGTTGATTTCCTTTAGGGATGACTGGCTTGATCTCCTTGCAGTCCAAGGGACTCTCAAGAGTCTTCTCCAACACCACAGTTCAAAAGCATCAATTCTTTGGCGTTCAGCTTTCTTCACAGTCCAACTCTCACATCCATACATGACTACTGAAAAAGCCATAGCTTTGACCATACGCACCTTTGTTGATAAACTAATGTTTGCTTTTAATATGCTGTCTAGGTTGGTCATAACTTTTCTTCCAAGGAGCAAGCATCTTTTAATTTTATGGCTGCAGTCACCATATGCAGTGATTCTGAAGCCCAAGTCTTGCTGTTTCCATTGTTTCCCCATCTATTTGCCATGAAGTGATGGGGCTGGATGTCATGGTCTTAGGTTTTTAAATGTTGAGCTTTGAGCCAACTTTTTCACTCTCCTTTTACACTATAATCAAGAGGCTCTTTAGTTTTTCTTTGCTTTAGGCCATAACGGTATCACCTGAGTATCTGAGGTTATTGATATTTCTCCGTGCAACCTTGATTCCAGCCTGTGCTTCATGCAGTCTGTAATTTCACATGATATACTCTGCATATAAGTTAAATAAGCAAGGTGAATTGCCAAATTCAGACTTAAAGAAAATAGGAAAAACTACTAGACCATTCAGTTGTGACCTAAATCAAATCCCTTATGACTCTACAGTTGAAGTGACAAATAGATTCAAGGGATTAGATCTGATAGAGAGCCTGAAGAACTACGGATGGAAGTTCAAAACATTGTACAGGAGGCAGTGATCAACCGTCCCCAAGAAAAATATTTGCAAAAAGCCAAAATGGTTGTCTGAGGAAGCTTTACAAATAGCTGATTTAAAAAAAAAAAAAGAGAGAGAGAGAGAGAAGCTAAAAGCAAGGAGAAAAGGAGATATATACTCATCTGAATGCAGAGTTCCAAGGGAGAGCAAAGAGAGATAAGAAAGCCTTCCTCAGTGATTAATGCAAAGAAATAGTAGAATACAATAGAATGGGAAAGACTAAAGATCTCATCAAGAAAATTATATATATCAAGGACTGATGCTGAAGCTGAAACTCCAATACTTGGCCACCTAATGCAAATAACTGAATCATTGGGAAAGACCCTGATGCTGGGAAAGAGTGAAGGCAGGAGAAGGGGACAACAGAGGATGAGATGGTTGAATGGCATCACCAACTCTATGACCATGAGTTTGAGCAAGCTCCCGGAGCTCATGATGGACAGGGAAACCTGGCATGCTGCAGTCCATGGGGTCAGACACAACTGAGCTACTGAACTGAATTGAACTGAAGGAAACATTTCATGCAAAGATGGGTAAAATAAAGGACAGAAATGGTATGGACCTAACAGAAGCAGAAGATATTAAGAAGAGGTGGCAAGAAGATACAGAAGAACTATACAAAAAATATATATTCATAACCCAGATAACCATGATGGTGTGATCACTCACCTAGAGCCAGACATCCTGGAATGTGAATTTGAGTGGGCCTTAGAAAGCATCACTACAAAAAAAAAGCTAGTGGAGGTGATGGAATTCCAGTTGAGCTGTTTCAAATTCTAAAAGATGATGCTGTGAAAGTGTTGCACTCAATACTCAGAAAATTTGGAAAACTGAGCAGTGGCCACAGTACTGGAAACTGTAAGTTTTCATTCCAATCACAAAGAAAGGCAATGTCAATGAATGTTTAAACTACCACACAATTGCACTCATCTCACATGCTAGCAAAGTAATGCTCAAAATTCTCCAACCCAGGCTTCAACAGTATGTGAAGTATGAACTTCTAAATGTCCAAGCTGGATTTAGAAAAGCCAGAGGAACCACAGAACAAATTGCCAATGTGCATTGGATCATAGAAAAAGCAAGAGAGTTCCAGAAAAACATTTATTTCTGCTTTATTGACTGTGCCAAAGTCTTTGACAGTGTTGATCACAACAAACTGTAGAAACTTCTTCAAGAGATGGCAATACCAGGACACCTTACCTGCCTCCTGAGAAATCTGTTTTCAGGTCAAGAAGCAGCAGTTACAACTGGACATGGAACAACGACTGGTTCTAAATTGGGAAAGGAGTAGGTCAAGGTTGGGTATTGTCACCCTATTTAACTTATACACAGAGTACATCATGAGAAATGCTGGGCTGCATGAAGGACAAGCTGGAAACCAGATTGCTGGGAGAAATAATAAACTCAGATTTGCAGATGACACCAGCCTTATGGCAGAAAGTGAAGAAGAACTAAAGAGCCTCTTGATGAAAGTGAAAGAGGAGAGTGAAAAAGTTGGTTTAAAGCTCAACATTCAGAAAACTGAGATCATGGCATCCAGTCCCATCACTTCAAGGCAAATAGATAGGGAAACAATGGAAACATTGAGAGCCTTTCTATTTTTGAGCTACAAAATCACTGCAAATGGTGACCGAAGCCATGATATTAAGAGACCCTTGCTCTTTGCAACAAAAGTTATGACCAACCTAGACAGAATATTAAAAAGCAGAGATATTACTTTGCCAACAAAGGTTCGTCTAGTCAGCTATGATTTTTCCAGTGGTCATGTATAGATGTGAGAGTTGGACTAAAAAGAAAGCTGAGCGCCAAAGAATTGATGCTTTTGAACTGTGGTGTTGGAGAAGACTCCTGAGAGTCCCCTGAACTGCAAGGAGATCCAACCAGTCCATCCTAAATGAGATCAGTCCTGGGTGTTCATTGGAAGGACTGATGCTGAAGCTGAAACTCCAATACTTCGGCCACCTCATGTGAAGAGCTGACTCATTGGAAAAGACCCTGATGCTCAGAGGGGTTGGGGTCAGGAGGAGAACGGGACGACAGAGGATGAGATGGCTGGATGTCATCACTGACTGGATGGACATGAGTTTGAGTGAACTCCAGGAGTTGGTAATGGACAGGGAGGCCTGGCGTGCTGTGATTCATGGGGCTGCAAAGAGTCGGATACGACTGAGCGACTGAAGTGAACTGATGCAATATTGTTCTTTACAGTGTTGGACTTTTCTTTCATTACCAGTCACATCCACAACTGGGCATTAAGTTTTGTTTTTGCTCTACCTCTTCATTCTTTCTGGAGCTATTTCTCCATTCTTCTCCAGTAGCATATTGGGCATCTACCAAGGAGATCCAACAAGTCCATTCTAAGGGAGATCAGTCCTGGGTGTTCTTTGGAAGGAATGATGCTGAAGCTGAAACTCCAGTACTTTGGCCACCTCATGTGAAGAGCTGACTCATTGGAAAAGACTCTGATGCTGGGAGGGATTGGGGGCAGGAGGAAAAGGGGACGACAAGAGGATGAGATGGCTGGATAGCATCACCGACTCGATGGACGTGAGTCTGAGGGAACTCCGGGAGTTGCTGATGGACAGGGAAGCCTGGCGTGCTGCAGTTCATGGGGTCGCAAAGAGTCAGACACAACTGAGCGACTGAACTGAACCAACCTGGGGAGTTCATCTTTCAGTGTTATATCTTTTTGATATAAGTTTGGACGTGAATTTGTTCAAATTCTGGGAGATAGAGAAGGACAGTTTAGCCTGGAGTACTGCATTCAATGGGGTCACCAACAGTTGGACACCACTGAGCAACTGAACAGCCACCTGGGAAGAAAAGATATGACAAACCTAGACAGAGTATTAAAAAGCAGAGACATCACTTGGCTGACAAATGTCTGTTTAGCCAAAGCTGTGTTTTGTTTTGTTTTGTTTTGTTTTAGTAGTCATGTAAGGATGTGATAGTGGGGCCATAAAGAAAACTGAGCATTGAATAACTGATGCTCTCAAATTGTGGTGCTGGAGAAGTCTCTTGAGAATCCCTTGGACAGCAAGGTGATCAAGCCCATCAATCCAATATGAAATCAACACTGAATATTCACTGGAAGGACAGATGCTGAAGCTGAAGTTCCATTACTTTGCCTACTTGATGTAAAAGGCCAATTCTCTGAATATACCCTGATACTAGGAAAAGCTTAGGGCAGGAGGAGAAGGTGGCAACAAAGGATGAGATGGTTGAATGGTATCATAAACTCAATGGACATGAGTTTGAGCAAAATCTGGGAAAATGTAAACTATAGGGAAGTCTGGTATGCTGCAGTCCATGGGGTCACAAAGAGTAGGGCATAACTTAACTGAGCAACAAAGGAAAACAATAGGTTCAAATAAGCCCCAAAACATGAAATACAACCTGGGAGCTAATATTCAGGAATGATAAAACAAAATAAAGATTTTTCTGCACCTCCAGAAAGAGGGCCTCTATGGAATGACTTTTGCTATGTGTTGAAAGTGAATGTCGCTAAGTCGTGTCCAACTCTTTGCATCCTAATGGACTATACAGTTCATGGAATTCTCCAGGCCAGAAAACTGGAGTGGGCAGCCTGTCCCTTCTCCAGTGGATCTTCCCAACTCAGGAATTGAACCAGGGTCTCCTGTATTGCATGCTGATTCTTTACCAACTGAGCTATCAGGGAAGCCCACTAAGTTTTGAAGGCGTGATAAATTGAACCCTAAGGTTCTAGAATCTAGAACTGTTGATTTTTAGTTTAGTTGCAAATCTTCTCACTGATGCAAAAGAACAAATTAAAGAAAATGTAGGTGAGCAGATCAATCTTTTAACCTTATTTAGTCAGCAAATCATTTATTTGGGGAATTAAAAGCATTTGTCTTGTCTTGCAAATCTCTATGTATCAGAAATGTAAATATCACTCACAATACCTGAGATTTAGCTAAATCTAAACCTAATTAGCTAAATCTGTTCCAACCTGAAACAAAAGGAAATAAAGAGAGGTGGGACTTTTTAAGTAGAAACCCTGGTAAGGGTCCCTCACCCAAAATCTAATTCAATACCTCTTTAAGAGTTTATCAAGGACAAGCAGAAAACTTAAAAGACTTTCCCACAAGTAATAAAGTGTTTAGTCATCTGAGCAAATGAATATAACTTATTCCCATGTTATTTATAAACTAGTATTAAGTATTTATATTATAATATTTAAGTTTTAAGTGAAGCTACAAGATCTCTAGTTATGTATGTTTTATGTCTGCGTGAACATTATACATATGATATGGCTCTACATTCAGATAGATTTAAATTATTTTTAATTTTAGTTTTGAATTAAATTATAAAACAGCTTTATTTAATTGACTTAAATAAAGAAATAAACACTTACAAATAAAATATTAATAATTATAAACTGGCCAGAATGAATTTCAGGTTTACATGATCTGGAAATTTATATTTGGTATTAAACTTAGCTTAGACTTCAGCTCGATTTCCCAGTTTGGCTAGTGATAAAGAGCATGCCTGCCAACACCAGAGACATAAGAAACACGGGTTCGATCCTTGGGTTGAGAAGATCCCCTGGAGAAGGTAATGACGACCCACTCACTCCAGTATTCTTCCTGGAGAATCCCATGGACAGAGGAGCCTGGTGGTTTACAGTCCGTAGGGTTGCAAAGAGTCAGACACAACTGAAGCGACTTGACATGCACACACGGTTAGGATGTGTCTTTGGAGTCATCAATATTATGTTATCTGTATTATACCTAGGTTTACTGAAGGTCAACAAGTTAATATTATTTCTGTTGCAGAATTCATCAGTGGAAAAAAATTGTTATGATTATATTCCCATAAGTTATAAAAATAGGATACTGGCCTTAGATAGTTAAGATGAACATCAAAGGAATAATTTCAGTGAACCCAGACTCTTATATCTTCTCACACAAGGAAAAGAACTAAATGAAGTTGAGATTTCTGTATTTTGTCATTGTTCTTGTTGTTGATTAGTCGCTAAATTGTGTTGGACTCTTTGTGACACCATGGACTGCAGCAGGCCAGGCTTCTCTGCCTTTCACTGTCTCCTGCAGTTTGCTTAAACTCCTGTCCATTGAGTTGGTGATGCTATCCAAACATCTCATTCTCTGTCACCTCCTTCTCCTCTTGGCCTCGTCTTTCCCAGCATCAGGCCTTTTCCAACGTCAGTTTTGTTTTCAACAAAAATTCCTATATATCCTGACTCCTCACTTACTTCTTTGGAATAGTTCCTAAGAGATATCTGAAAGGCTTTCTCCCAGGCCATAGTCATAGTAAGGTCCCCAAATAAAACATAAATTTCAACATATGTGTTCTTTACTTTTTCTTTAGTAGATACTTTTGTCTGAAGACAAAGGGATACAGAGAAAAATCTGAACAAACAGGCCTTGCTAAGTTTCCCTGAGTGTATTACACTTGCTCATACACTTTGCCCTATTATATCTTTTTACAACTTTCCACTATTCCTCAAACCTAACATAAAACACACATGTTTAACCATTTCTTTGGGTCTTCATTTCCTTATGAAGTCTCTTGTGTTAATGTAAAACATATATTATAAATGTTCATGCTTTTGTTCTTGTAAATCTGTCCTTATCAGTTTAATTTTCAGACCCAGTTAGGAACTGTAAGCAGATCAGAGTAAAGAAAACCTTTCCCTCCTTTCATGATCATCTTCCCTATCAACTCCCTAGCCCCTGTGACCACTCCCTGATTTCTGCTATAATCCCGAGCACTGCTTGTTGTTTCCTAGCTAAATAGGTCACTTCATACTCTGCCTTTTGAGTCACAATAGTCCCCCAGTTCTACATCTCTGGCATATTTTATGCTACCTTTCTTCCCTTGGCAAACTATTTTTTAAGCTTCCACACACAAATTTACCAACATCTCCTTACACCTGAACACCATGGTTAGATCTCTGTGCATAGCCAATAAAACAGAAGTAAATGTTTTTCTGGAACTCTCTAGCTTTTTCAATAATCCAACAGATGTTGGCAATTTGATCTCTGGCTCCCCTGCCTTTTCTAAATCCAGCAGAAGTTCACAGTTCATGTTCTGTTGAAACCTTGCTTGGAGAATTTTGAGTGTTACTTTGCTAACATGAGATAAGTGCAATTGTGCAGTAGTTTGAACATTCTTTGGCATTGCCTTTCTTTGAGATTTGAATGAAAAAGGACCTTTATGAGTCCTGTGGCCACTGCTGAGTTTTCCAAATTTGCTGGCATATTGAGTGTAGCACTTTCACAGTATCATCTTTTAGGATTTGAAATAGCTCAACTGGAATTCCATCACTTCCACTAGCGTTGTTCATAGTGATGCTTCCTAAGGCCCACTTGACTTTGCATTCCAGGATGTATGGCTTTAGGTGAGTGATCACACCATCATGGTTATCTGGGCCATGAAGATATTTTTTGTACAATTCTTCTATGTATTCTTAATATCTTCTTCTGTTAGGTCCATAACATTTCTGTCCATTATTGTGGCCATCTTTGCATGAAATGTTCCTTTTGTATCTCTAATTTTCTTGAAGAAATCTCTAGTCTTTCCCATTCTACTGTTTTCCTCTATTTCTTTGCACTGATCACTGAGGAAGGCTCTCTTATCTCTCATTGCTATTCTTTGGAACTCTGCATTCAAATGGGTATACCTTTCCTTTTCTCCTTTGTCTTCAGCTTCTCTTCTTTTATGGACACTTATTTTTCCACAAACCCTTTCTAATACAACTTGGGAACTGTGTCAGGGGCAACGTGGTTACTGTCCATAGAAATGCCCGCCAAGACTGGCTTCTGGTTCGTGAAGCCAGCCCAACTGCTTGCTAAGCATTTGTGTGCACTACAGTTAGTGATTTCTATGAATAGTATTTAGGTTTATTTTAAATATATTTTAAATTATACTGCTTGGAATTCTTGGGATGATGATATTGTCACATCTAAACACATCATTTGTTCAAGTACAAGCCCATGTACACACACAAGCTCAGGCTACTTATCTATAATACTACTCTGTGTGCACCATATCACCAGATACTGATGTGATTATTGGTTACAGACGTAAGAAGTGAAAACATTTTTTAAAAGTCTTCATGAAAGTGACAGTTTTTTGATGAGCCTTGAGGTAAGCACTCTCCAGAAAAATGAGGGGCAAGTGTTGGTAGAACTGCAAGAAATGTAACATAGAAAGAATAACAAACTGGAGGACAAAGATAATAAAAGTAAAAACTAGAAAGTGTGGTGAGACTCAGATACTGAAGACCCTTTAATTAAAGCTGCTAATTATGGCCCTGATTCAGTCTTTACTAAATATTCAAATATATGTATGTGCACAGAGGGAGTTAAATGTTTACATGATGATTAACTAATTGTATCCATTTACAGTTTGCTGTACACATATGAAAAGTGAAATAATAACCACATATGTATAGGCTCCACTGGCAGAAGAACTGAGAAAACACTTTGTATCAGTGATATTAAGTACTTCAAATAGAAAATCAGTGAAGTCAATTCAGTATGTGTGCAAAGTCTCTAAGTCATTTCGACTCTTTGCGACCCCATGGACTGCAGCCCGCCAGGCTCCTCTGTCCATGGGATTCTCCAGGCAAGAATACGGGGGTGGGTTGCCATGCCCTCCTCCAGGGGATCCTCCCAAACCAGGGATCGGACCCTTGTCTCTCGTGCCTCCTGTATTGGCAGGTGGATTCTTGACCACTGAGCCACCTGGGAAGTTAAGTACTTCAATTACAAAACTAGTGAAGTCAATTCAGTATAGATTTGATATTTCTCAATAAATTTATGCAGAGGAAGCTTTCAAAGCTCAATTTTTCAATGGCAAAATATTTGATAATATGTGAATGCTCCAAATTCAATTTAAAATAGCAATCTTTAAGATAAACTTACACATTTTTGTTTTTTTTCCTATAATGTTATCAACACACACTTTTGTGAATTTTATTTTCATGGAACTTTTTAATACTTACTAGTAATTTAAAATAAAGTGGGCCAGAAATGTACTTGGAAACTTGGAATTGGCCATGGTGTATATGCAATCTATGACTGTTCCAATAGATGTAGGATATTTAATCACTCTTAAAAGAAACTAATTTTTTGAAAATTTATAATTTTTAAATCAATATGATCATGGAAAAATTAAACAAAAAATTGTGACAAAACTGATAATAAAATAAAAACATTTAAAAGATTTGACATAGCAAGTGATTTCTTTGCTGCCCCATCATTAAACAAATTTTAGAAAAGTTTCAGGATTTGAAGAACTATTCTCTAATCAATAGTGTTAGTTCACTAAATGTTGGTTGTATTTTTTTATAATTAGTTAAAAATACTTCATTAAAGCAATCAATGAAACAAAGCAAGGAAATTTTAAATTTTGAAGTTTTAAGTGAATTGTGATGAATAAAAATAAAGCCTGCAAACAAGAAGATATTGAAATTATTCTTTAAAAACAAGGCCCAAACTGAACCAAACTGATGAGAAGTTAGTTTGTAAGATTTAATTTTGAGATACTATAATTAAGCTTTAATATCTGAACTACAGTAAGATGGAACTCCTGTTTTTAATTGTGTAACTTTATAATTGGAGGCTGAAGCAAATGGAATAAAACCTATGATTTTGAAACATCTGTCTGTTTTGTAACATTTAAAAGCCTCAACATTGACAAAGTATTTGAGGAATTTTGCTTCTGGTAGATATTTGTGAAAATAAATGGGCTGAAATATTTATAAAATTTAGTTAAAAATGGAATTATATCTAACATTTAGGAACAATTTGCTCAGTAGCTATAGAGGCTGTTATCTCAGTTAAGATATGGTCTTTTAGGAAGAGTCTGTTGAAGAGGTCAACAATTTCAAATGGTCAGCTGTAAAATAAAACTTTGAAGAATGTTGCAAGAAATATTTTCTGGAAACAATTAAAAACATTATGACCATATTGAAAAAAAAGTTCTTCAGAAAAATACCACTGACAGTACTAGAAACAGATATGGCTAAGAAACTGATTAAAGACATGCTATATGTCATAAAAATAAAGATGTATTCTACCTATGTTCAGAAAAATCAACATAAAATTTTATATTTTACTTGTCTTAATGTATATAAATATGCTATTTTTATTTCTTTGAAAATAATTTCATATTTGAATGTGTCTTGAATTAAACTATTTTAGAAACCAACATATTGTATCTATGATTAACTTGGGCCATGTTGTACACTTAAACTTTGTTAAGAGAATAGACTCAAGAGTTCCTACAATCATTAATAATAATAATAAATATTAAAAAATCAAAAAAAAAATAAAAATAAAGCTGCTAAGAATTTGGACTTTAAACTGTGGATAACTGAAGCCTTTTAAACAGAAGTTACATAAAGACTAATATTATTGTAGCAAGGTATATATTTTAGAGTATAAGGAAACTGCAAACAGAGTTGACCAACTTAAGAAAATCAGTATTTAAACTACAGTGGTAACAATGGGAACACCAGAGGGAGGAGAGCGGAGAACAGCTCTAAACTGTACCGGCCATTCTAGCAAACATTAAAGAGCTGGCTAACTCTTCTGTGCAACACAGTCTGGGGCAGGGATTGTTTGCTAACTTTTCCTTTAATTTCCACAGCTAGCACGAGATCGATCACAAAAGAGATGCTCCATAAATAACTATCGATTGGTTAACATGAAAAGAAACTCTCCTGTATTAGCCTTTTCAATGAGCAACAACAAAGAATTCCCTGAATCCACCCAAGTCAGAGAATGGGCTAGAGCCACAGTCTCATTTGTCACATCAAGAGTCAGAACCAAAAACGTCCCTCCATGAAAAATCCAAAGCAGTGGCCCATGTAAACAGCATCCATTACCCCTGCTTCCTCCTCTGTGTGAAAGTAGAATGTCAGGATTGTCTGCAGCATAGAAAACTTCTAAATTAACTTTCAGAGCAAACTATGGTATCCCATTCATGACTGTCCTCACATAGCACCAACATTTTCAGATATCCCATGAACAACTTGCAAGAGGAAGAATTTCATCTCTGAATTATTGAAAATACTGCTTTAGGCCACATTTGTGAAAGTGATTCTAGCCTGAGCTTCCATGAAAATATGCAATAACCACACTTCATGTTCATTTCCTCTTTGGGTTTCATTACTCTCCTGAAATATGATTTATAAACCCATTTTATAGATTTTTCTTACAAGATAAAAACATTGCTAAAGGTCTCAGGAAAATTTTCTGTGAAAGACAAGACTACACTGAGGGAAGTTTTAAAGACTGTCAAAATCTAGTGTTCACAGTGTCATAGGAATGGTATCATAAATTGATACAGCTTTTCAGGAGGCAATACAATATTATTTATCAATGTTACTTATGAACTTATTATTTGACCCTGAAATTCTACTTCTAGAAATCTACCAAAATACTTGTACATATACACAAAGACAAATGTGTGAGAATGTCCATTACTGCATTGTTTGTTGAGCTCAATGGTTTAAATCATGTTTCATCTGCACTATGTAATATTACCCATTTTTTAATGGAGAAAAGATTGTAACTTTCTTATTGTATATATCTTTTCTGTAGCTTATTTTCTTATAATGAGTATGTATTCATATATTAATTAAAAAATTTTAATGTAAAAAGAATCTGGGCTACAATCCCAAACTCTGTACTCATAGTGCCTACTGTCTGTCACCCATAAGATGAACAAAATACTATCCTTTTTGTCTTTTCCTTTTTTCTCCGGGGAACATGGAACAGGATATAGCATTGAATAAGCAATTATTCAATGAAGGCAGTGATAGGAGCCTATGCTTCTTTTCCTTCCATCATGGTCCCCAGACTGATTTCAGTTATAAATTGACAGTCTATACCTGTACAAAGGCAGAAGACATATGACAGAATAAGAAGCTAGTCTGGGGAATCAGAAGCTGGGTATACTAGGCAGTTTCCAATGATGTAACTATTTAATTTCTGAGACTCAATTTCTTTATTGCTGTTTATAAGGAAACATTCTGCCTCCCACAGTGATTTTATTCAGAGAAAATAGTCACTATACTTGAGGCTTCCCCAATGGCTCAGCAAGTAAAGAATCCATCTGTAATGAAGGAGACACAGGAGATGTGGGTTCGATCCCTGGGTCAGGAAGATCCCTGGAGAGGGAAATGTCAATCCATTCCAGTATTGTTGCCTAGGAAACCCCAGGGATAGAGGAGGCTGGTGGGCTACAGTCCTTGGATTGCAAACTATAGGACACAACTAACAGACTAAACAACAAAACAGTGAATCTCTTTCCAAATCCCTATGTCATTTGCTTGCTCTGCCCTCTGTATTCTCTGATGTTCAGGCATAACTTCTACCATTCTGGGTCATGTGTATGTGTATGTGTGTGTGTTTAGTAGCTTCAGTCATGCCTGACTCTTTGTGACCCTATGGACTGTAGCCCACCAGGTTCCTCTGTCCATGTGATTTTCCAGGCAAGAATGCTAGAGTGGGTCACCATTCCCTTCTCCAGGGGATCTATTACTTCTTAATCTGGATGTGACAATAGTCCAATGGGTTGCAAAGAGTTGGACATGACTGAGCCACTAAGCACTTACTAGCACTAGTCACTATACTATACATGAAAGCACTGTGTAAACTAGAAGTTATATATATATATAAATAAATTCATTTAAATAAAGTCTTTTTCTGTGGTTTAGAGGACTATGTGAAAAAAATCTTTAAGTTGTACAGACTTTCGCTTCCTCTGCCATGACACATTTTAAGGATGCCACCTCTGAGTCAAGAGTGCAATAGAAATAACACAGAGTAATATATGTAGAATTTTAAGATTTAAAACTATTTGTGTTATTAGTCAGAATCTGTTTACTATATGTAACTATGTGTGTGCATCTCTGAAATAAGGATCACCTCTATAAACAACCAAAATTACATAAGAAGATGCTAGCCAAAATGTTAAGCTGAGATTAGACCCCAAGACAAAATTATCTGTGGTATTAAATACAAACTACCTGTGAATTCAAAGAACACATAACACCAACCAAAAAGAATGAAGATGGGTCTTCAAAGACAGATGGCAGAAGGAAAGACACCTGGTCAGGCTTTGTCAGCTGGAAGTGATCATTCAAGCTCCTGGTTATTGCTTTATACAGCGATCAACACTAAGAGGAGGATATAAAGTTTTCAGCAAGCCACTCAGATGGAACACCACAAGAGAGACTTTCTCTCTTTTTGAGCCCCCAAATATCTTCTTGTTTCTGCCTATTATATTATCAGTTCAATAATCAAAATTATAAGTGACATAACACTGCCTCCTCCTCCCAATCTCTGTTGCCCTGTTCTAGATAAAAAGAGCAGAAATAACCATCTGGAAGTTTTTTTCTGTCTCTTGCTACTGGAAACTATGTACTATAGGGGGGAAAACTATCCATATTAATAAAACTGAAAATTAAAAAATAAAATTAAACAAAAATTTCAGTGCTTTAAAATCCAAACCTAAGATATTTCCAAAGCTGAGATCATATGACCTACAACACATTCTAGAACTAACACCAAAAAAATATGTCCTTTTCACTATAGGGGACTGGAATGAAAAAATAGGAAATCAAGAGATACCTGGAGTAACAGGCAAATTTGGCCTTGAACTACAAAATGAAGCAGGTTAAATGCTAACAGAGTTTTATCAAAAGAACACACTGGTCATAACAAACACCCTCTTCAAACACACAAGAGAAGACTCTACACATAAACATCACCAGATGGTCAATATAGAAATCAGACTGATTATATTCTTTGCAGACAAAAATAGAGCTCTATACAGTCAGCACAAAGAAGACCAGGAGCTGACTGTGACTAAGCTCATGAATTCCTTATTGCCAAATTCAGACTTAAATTGAAAAAAAAAAGTAGGGAAAACCACTAGAAAATTTAGGTATGACCTAAATCAAATCCCTTATGATTATACAGTGGAAGTGACAAATAGATTCAAGGGATTAGATCTCATAGACAGAGTGCCTGAAGAACTATGGATGGAAGTTTGAGACATTGTACAAGAGGCAGGGATCAAGACCATACCTAAGAAAAAGAAGTGGAAAAAGGCAAAATGGTGGTCTGAAGAGGTCTTACAAACACCTGAGAAAAGAAGATAAGTGAAAAGCAAAGGGAAAAAGAAAAGATATAAGCATCTGAATACAGAGTTAAGAGATAAGAAAGCCTTCCTCAGTGATCAATGCAAAGAAATAGAGGAAAACAGTAGAATGGGAAAGACTAGAGATCTCTTCAAGAAAATTAGAAATACTAAGGGAACATTTCATGCAAAGATGGGCACAATAAAGAGCAAAAATGTTATGGACCTAACAGAAGCAGATATTAAGAAGAGGTGGCAAAAATACACAGAAGAATTATACAAAAAAAGATCTTCATGACCCAGATAACCATGATGGTGCGATCACTCACCTAGAGCCAGACATCCTGAAATGCAAAGTCAAGTGGGTCTTCCGAAGCATCCCTATGAACAAAGCTAGTGGAGGTGATGGAATTCCAGTTGAGCTCTTTCAAATCCTAGAAGATTTTAAATAACTGGTTATTTGAATAACTCAAATAACCAGCAAATTTGGAAAACTCAGCAGTGGCCACAGGACTGGAAAAGGCCAGTTTTCATTCCAGTCCCAAAGAAAGCTAATGTCAAAGAATGTTCAAACTTCCACAAAATCACACTCATCTCACACACTAGCAAAGTATTGCTCAAAATTCTCCAAGCCAGGCTTCAACAGTACGTGAATCTCCAGATGTCTGAGCTGGATTTAGAAAAAGCAGAGGAACAGGAGATCAAATTGCCAGCATCTGGTGGATCATAAAAAAAGCAAGAGAGTTCCAGAAAAACACCTACTTCTGCTTTAATGACTACATGAAAGCCTTTGACTGTGTGGATCACAACAAACTTTGGAAACTTCTTCAAGAGACGGGAATACCAGACCACATTACCTGCCTCCTGAGAAATCTGTATGCAGGTCAAGAAGCAACAGTTAGAACTGGACATGAAACAACAGACTGGTTCCAATTTGGAAAGGAGTACATCAAGGCTGTATATTGTCACCCTGCTTATTTAACTAATATGCAGAGTACATCATTAGAAATGCCAGACTAGATGAAGCACAAGATGGAATCAAGATTGCCAGGAGAAATACCAATAACCTCAGATATGCAGATGATACCACCCTTATGGCAGAAAGTGAAGAGGAACTAAAGAGCCTTTTGATGAAAGTGAAAGAGGAGAGTGAAAATGTTGGCTTAACACTCAACATTCAGAAAACTAAGATCATGGCACCTGGTCCCATCACTTCATGGCAAATAGATGGGGAAACAATGGAAACAGTGATAGACTTTATTTTGGGGGGCTCCAAAATGACTGCATATGATGACTACAGCAATGAAATTAAAAGGCACTTGCTCCTTGGAAGAAAAGCTATGACCAACCTAGAGAGCATATTAAAAAGCAGAGACATAACTTTGCCAACAAAAATCCGTCTAGTCAAAGCTATGCTTTTTCCAGTAGTCATGTATGGATGTGATAGTTGGACTATAAAGAAAGTTGAGTACTGAAAAATGTATCCTTTTGTACTGTTGTGTTGTAGAAGACTCTTTAGAGTCCCTTGGCCTGCAAGGAGATCAAACCAGTCAATCCTAAACCAATGAATATTGATTGGAAGGAGTGATGCTGAAGCTGAAACTCCAGGACTTTGGCCACCTGATGGAAAGAACTGACTCATTGGAAAAGACTCTGATACTAGGAAAGACTGAAGGCAGGAGAAGAGGATGACAGAGGTTTAGATGGTTGGATGGCATCACTGACTCAATGGACATGAGTTTGAGTAAGCTGCGGGATTTGGTGATGGACATGGAAGCCTGAAGAGCTGCAGTCCATGGGGTCTCACAGAGTCAGACACAACTGAGAGACTGAACTGATGATGCATTTCCTTTGTCCTGCCATGAGAAAGGTGTATTAAGGAGTCAGAGGAAGCCCTGCAGATGTGTCTGCAGCCCTACAACACCTCAGAGAGGTCCCCTTCCTCTCTGCTTCTGGAACTGGTACAGTGACCATCCCCAGAGCACCATGTCCTTGCTCTTCAAAACCTAGAGTCAATCTTGATGATCCTTCAGTTTAAAATAGAGAACAAAGACATACATACAAATTAAGCACAAATCCCTCATCACCATATGAATTTGATTTTACCTACATAAGTTATATTGTTTTATTTGCTTATTTATCTTATGGTTTTTCTTTTCTTTTTCTTAAGCATAGGAAGCTGAAGGAACTCTGTCTCCTGATAAGAAAGAAGTATACCATAAACGCATTAATTTCCAGTCAGGCTGCCCAAGGCTGTCTCTCTTCTTAGAGGAAAAGACAATGGAAGCAGATTTCCATTTATCATGTAATGAACTAGAGACAGGACAGGGTGCTGGGTTTCGTACTTCAAGAGAATGAGCAGATGTGTGCTTCAGGGCTGGCTGTGAGGTACTCCACTGCCATCACTTTCTTTTCTCAGTAGGAGAACTCTTGGAAGCCTGAGGTAACAGTTCAATATTTGAAGAAGAAATATCACACTGAGTGACTGTCACTTCTTCAAAAAGTGAAGCTGTTTTGTCTTCTTTTTAAACCTAGGAGATGCAACTGACCTAAAGGCTGAAGTGATCAGAGTGATGTTACCTGCAGAAGGGATGAGGCAGAGTGAAGGAATAGAATCATTTACCCCAGATTCTATGTTTATCTATTGATTTATTACTTTAAATGTTTTAATTGAAATATAATTGAGATATCAGGTGCACTACATAATAATTTGATACTTACAT
This sequence comes from Bos indicus, assembly GCF_029378745.1. Lineage (NCBI taxonomy): Eukaryota > Metazoa > Chordata > Mammalia > Artiodactyla > Bovidae > Bos > Bos indicus. The sequence goes on from NC_091783.1 coordinate 14,002,288, forward strand.
AATGAAGTGATTACCAAGTCTGGTGATCATCTGTCCACATCCAGAGTTATTACAATATTATTGACCATATTCTTTATGCTATATATTATATCCCTGTGATTTATTAATTGTATACTTAGAGGTGTATACCTCTTAATCCCCTCAACTTACTTCCATCATTTCTCAGCCCCTTCCCTTCTAGAAACCACCAATTTGTTCTCTATAAGTGTGTTTTCATTTAGTTTTGTTTGTTTTTAGATTTCACATATAAGTGCGATCATACAGTATTTTTCTTTTTCTGACTTTTCCCCTTAGCATAAATTCCATCCAGTGTGTCATGAATGACAAGGTCTCATTCTTTTTTTTATATACATGAGTAATACTCCATTGCATGTTTAATACCACAACTTTACCATACTAGCAAAGTAATGATAATCCCCCAAACTAGGCTTTAACATTACATGAACTGAGAACTTCCAGATGTACAAGCTGGATTTAGAAAAGGCAGAGGGACCAGTGATCAAATAGCCAACAACTGCTGGATCAAAGAAACAGTGACAGAATTTCAGAAAAATATCTACTTCTGCTTCATTGACTATGCTAAAGCTTTTGACTGTGTGGATCACAACAAACTGTGGAAAATTCTTCAAGAGATGGGTGTACCAGACCACCTTTCCTGCCTCCTCAGAAACTTGTATGTAGGTCAAGAAGCAACAGTTAGAACCAGACTTGAAACAAGGAACAGATTCAAAACGGGGAAAGGAGTACATCAAGGCTGTATACTGTCACCCTGCTAATTTAAATTCTATGAAGAGTACATCATGCAAAATGCCGGGCTGGATGAAGCAGAAGCTGGAATCAAGATTGCTGGGAGAAATATCAATAACCTCAGATATGCAGTAGATACCACCATAATGACAGAAATGGAAGAACTAAAGACTCTCTTGATGAAGGTGAAAGAGGAGATTGGAACAGCTGGCTTAAAACTCAACATCCAAAAAACTAAGATCATGGCATCTGGTCCCATCACTTCATGACAAACAGATGTGGGAAAAATGGAAACAGTGTGAGACTATTTTCTTGGGTTCCAAAATCACTACAGATGGTGACTGCAGCTGACGTTGTCTGCTTTTTGTGTTAGGGCAGTGCTTTCTTAATGCAATGAATTTAGAAGCTAGAAGCATTCCTTAAAAAGGATATGTTAACTTTTAAAAAAATATTTGGTAGTATTCATGTATGAAGGCTTCTTTTCCTGGACTTTTGCTTGTTGGGAGTTATCATTATTATTGTTATTATTATTATATTACTGATTGCATTTCATTATTGGTAATCTATCTGTTTATATGTCCTATTTCTGATTCAATCTTGGAAGACTATACATTTCTTGGATTTACCCATCTCTTCCAGGTTGTTCATTTTGTTGGCATATAATTGTTTGTAGTCCTTTGTGTTTCTGTGACACCATTTGTAACTTCTCATCTTTCATTTCTGATTTTATTTATTTGGGTCTCTTTTTTCTTGATGAATCTGGCTAAAGTTTTACCAATTTTTCTCATCTTATCAAAAACCAGCTTAGTTTCACTGATTTTTTTCTGCTGTTTTGTTTGGCTAAGCATTTATTTAGTTTATTTCTGCTCTGATCTTTTTTCATTTTTTTCCTTGTACTAACTTTGATCTTCCTTATTTTTTCCCCTAGTTTCTTCAAGTTAAGGTTAGGTGGTTTGAGATTTCTTTTGTTTCCTGAGATAAGCTTATACTGTTCTAAACTTCTTCTTACAACTGCTTTTGCTACGTCCCGTAGATTTTCAGAACGTTGTGCTTCCATTTTCATTTTTCTCTAAGTGTTTTTTATTTTTTATTTGATTTCTTTGGTGATCTGTTGGTTGGTTAGCATGTTGTTTACCCTCCATGTGTTTGTGTTTTGGACAGTTTATTTTCTCCTTGTAGTTGATTTGTAGTTTCATACCATTTTAGTCAGAAAAGATGTTTGATATTTTATCTTCTTTATTCTATTGAGTGTTGCTTGTGGCCTAATATGTGTCTTATCCTAGGAAATGTTTCACATGCACTTGAAAAGAATGTGTATTCTACTCCTTTGGGATGGAATGTTCCTTATATGTCTATTAAGTTCACATGATCTAATGTGTTATTTAGAGCCAGTGTCTCCTTATGGATTTTCTGTTTGGATGATCTGCCAGTTTAAACACATGGGTGTTAAAATGCCCTATTTTGTTATGTTGCTGTCAATTTTTCTCTTATGTTTCTTAACATTTGCTTTATGTATTTATTTGTTGCCATATTGGATGCATGTGCATGCATGCTCATTCACTCAGTGGTGTCAGACTCCGCTGCATATGGAGTGGTGCATCCCCATGGACTGTAGCCCACCAGGCTTCTCCATCTGTGGAATTTTCCATGCAAGAAAACTGGAGTGGATTTCCATTTCCTCCTACAGGGAATCATCCTGACTCAGGAGTCATATCCACACCTCCTGCTCCTCCTGCATTGGCAGGCAGATTCTTTACCACTTAGCCACCTGGGAAGCCATTGGGTGCATATACATTTAAAACTATCACATATTCTTGCTGAATTAATATGTTTATCATTATATAATATCCTTTTTTGTCACTTATTCATTCCTCTCGCATTAAAGACTTTTTTTCCATCCCCTCACTTTCTCTTTGTGTGTGTATTTATATCTGAAGTGAGTCTCTTGTAGACAGCATACATATGGATCTTGTTTTTGTATCCATTCATCCACTTTGAACCTTTTAATTGGAGCATTTAGTCATAACTACATTTCAAGTAATTATTGATAGGTATATACTTATTGCCATTCTGAATTGCCAAATTGCCAGATAGAGTATTCTTGGTGTTTTTTTTTGTTTGTTTGTTTTTCTTTTTACTTTCAACACTTTGAATATATCAATATATCATGACACTCCTGGTCTGCAAAGTTTCTGAGGAAAAGTCCACTCCTAATCTTTTGGGAGTTCCTTAATATATAACCAGTTGCTTTTCCCTGCAGCTTTTAAGATTCTTTACCTTTAATTGTTGCTATTTTAATTATGGGCTTCCCTGATAGCTCAGTTGGTAAAGAATCCACCTGCAATGCAAGAGACCCCAGTTTGCTTCCTGGGTCAGGAAGATCAGAAGAAGGGATAGGCTACACTGCAGTATTCTTGAGCTTCTCATGTGTCTCAGCTGATAAAGAATCCATTTGTAATGCGGGAGACCTGGGTTTGATCCCTAGGTTGGGAATATCCCCTGGAGAAGGGAAAGGCATTTTAATTATAATGTGTCTTGGTGTGGACCTCTTTCAGTCAGTTCAGTTCAGTCTCTCAGTCGTGTCCGACTCTTTGCAACCCCATGAATCGCAGCACGCCAGGCCTCCCTGTCCATCACCAACTCCCGGAGTTCCCTCAAACTTACGTCCATCGAGTCGGTGATGCCATTCAGCCGTCTCATCCTTTGTCTTCCCCTTCTCCTCTGGCCCCCAATCCCTCCCAGCATCAGAGTCTTTTCCAATGAGTCAACTCTTCACATGAGGTGGCCAAAGTACTGGAGTTTCAGCTTTAGCATCAATCCTTCCAAAGAACACCCAGGGCTGATCTCCTTTAGAATTGACTGGTTGGATCTCCTTGCAGTCCGAGGGACTCTCAAGAGTCTTCTCCAACACCACAGTTCAAAAGCATCAATTCTTCAGCGCTCAGCTTTCTTCATAGTCCAACTCTCACATCTATACATGACTACTGAAAAAACCATAGCTTTGACTAGATGGACCTTTGTTGGCAAAGTAATGTCTCTGCTTTTGAATATGCTATCTAGGTTGGTCATAACTTTCCTTCCAAGGAATAAGCGTCTTTTAATTTCATGGCTGCAATCACCATCTGCAGTAATTTTGGAGCCCAAACAAATAAACTCTGACACTATTTCCACTGTTTCCCCATCTATTTCCCATGAAGTGATGGGACCAGATGCCATGATCTTAGGTTTCTGAATGTTGAGCTTTAAGCCAACTTTTTCACTCTCCTCTTTCATTTTCATTGTCTTATTTATGACCATGCTTCCTGGAAATGGGTGGCTGTTTCCTTCTTAGAAATGGATTCCTTTCCTTTCTCAGTTCTTATTTCTTCAAATAACTTCTCAGCCCCATTCTCATTCTCTCTCTTTTCCTTCTTGGACCCCTATTACGTGAATGTTAGTGCTCTTGGTATTGTCTCAGAGGACTGAAATTATCCTAATTAAAAAAAAATTTTTTTTTTCTATTTCTGTTCAACTTGGATGATTTCCACTACTCTGGTCTCCAGCCTACTGATCTATTTCATTGTATAATATAATCTACTGCTAATTTCTTCTAGTGTATTTTTTGTTTTGAGTTGAAGTTATTCTTCAGATATGTTTGGTTACTCTTTATATTGCCCTAAATTTCTCACTGTGTTTGTCTATTCTTCTTCCAAATTTGTTGAGGATATTTATGATCATTACTTTGAACTCTTTATTGGGCAAATTGCTTATCTCCACTTCACATAGTTCTTTTGGGGTTTTGTCTCATTCCCTTATTTGGAATATATTTCTCTGGTTCTTCATTTTGCCTAATTTTCTGTGTTTATTTATTTGTATTTGATACATTAGTTATTCTTCCTAATCTTGAAGAAATGGCCTTTATGTTGGAATTATCCTATGGTGCTCAGAGCACTTATCCCCTAAACTACATGCTTTAGGGTACTCTCTATCTAAGATTGGGTCCTTCTGTTGTGGTGGGGCTGACTACTATGGGAACACCAGTAGGTGAAGTCAGGTCTCTCTCCGGCTGACTGCCATAGCAGTGGATGCCTGGTGGTGGATAAGGATGGGTCCTGGATTGGTTAGTTGCAGGGTCCCATGATTGGTGCCAGTCTGCTGGTAGCTGTGAAAGCCTTCAGAATTAGTAAGCTATAGGAAGGACTTTCATAACGGGAATTTTCCAGCACCAATGACTTTATGATAGAAGTAGCCTGCCAAAATGGCTGTTATGGTATCTATGCCCCTAAGGGGATTCTTAGTTACTTGCTGCTTCTCCAGGAAGCTCTCCAAGATCAGAAAATTGGTCTCACCTAGGCTCTTTTCAGATCATCGCCTCTGTACTAGGACCTGGAGTGTGTGAACCTCTTAAGATCAGACTCTCTGTTGTCACATTCCTCCAGCTCTGCCACATGTACATCCCACTGGCTTTCAAAGCAAGATGTTTTGGGGTCTTGTCTTCCTGGTTCAAGATCCCTGGGAAAGGAACCTAGTGAAATGGACTTCTCACTCCTGCAATTGTGATTATTCGCTTGCTTGTGTTTCACCTGCCCAGAGGTGTCAGTCTTGACTATACTGTGTTTCTGCCTCTCCAACCCATCTTGTTGTGCTATCTTCTTCATATCTTTAACTATGGAAAATCTTTTATTACAGTCTTTGGGTTTTTCTTATAGATAGTTACATAAATAGCTGTGACTTTTGTGTGCTCATGGGAGGAAGTGAACTCAGGGTCCTCTTATTCCACCATTGAATCAACACCTTCTGCCTGTGGATATCTTTAAAAATGGACTTCTTATAAGTCTCTAGCAAAAACAAAACAAAACACTTATGAAGCATAAGCTTGGCTGTTGTTCAGTTGTGTTTGACTCCTTGTGACCACATGGACTGCAGTACACCAGGCTTCTTTGCCAGGGTCCAGCCCCGGCTGATCCAGGGTATTCGAAGCGGGGACGGCATTGGCGAGGATCAGGATACAATAGCTTCAATTAGATATTAATTAGAGATATAAAGAGTAATAGAATGAGGATAGCTCAGTACGAAAATTCAGTGGAGAAAAGAGGCTGAGTAGCTTGGTTTATGCGGGAGACCAATAAAACTTTAAGACAAGAAGTTTGCACCACTTACGTAGGCCGCAGGCGTCCTTCCGTTCTCCCGAAGGAGAGGAGACACTGAGGCCTCCCCGGTCGGATCTTAGAAGCCCAGGCATAATTAGTAAGCATGGCGGGTTCCGTGCTCCAGATGGAGACTCAGCCAGAGTGAGAGAGAGCGCGACATGGGGAGACCAGTATTTCGAGAAACTGATCCCAATTCTTTATTTTCCATGGTCTACTTTTATACACTGAGATGTTATGCAAAAGTCATGCGGGGTCAGCAGTCCTGACTTTTATCAAAGTCAGGTGCTTCATACAAATGTATACAGAGGTCTTAGGGGTGTTACATCATCTTCTGGCCAGGGGGCCTGCTGACAACTTATGACCCTCTCCTTGTGACAGCAGTCAGTCAACCAGGACACTTATTTCTCCAGGGGTGATTATTCTTAAAACAGATGCCACCCAAATAAAGTTACATTCCTATAGGGTGAGGGTGTAGTGGGTTTTAGTTAAGGAAAGAATTTACTTAGCCTAAGGTCTAACGTGATTAATATCAAAGGTTAATACTTATTTCTTCTATATAGTCATTAATGTGTGTAAGGGCAGGGGATATGGAGACTTAGCAACAAACATTGGCTCAACAAATGAAAAACCCTTCACCAATACAATTTCTAATCAGCCCATTATACTTATACTAATAGTTTTCTAACTTTTCTAAAGAACCTGTTTTTAGAAGGTTTAAAGCATCTCGTGCCTCTCACGATTGGGAGGCTGTGAGCAATCACATGTGGCCGGACAAGCCTGTCAGGCAGGCTAGAGAAGCTTCAGAGGAGTTTGTAGGTTAAAACACTCTTGTCACGCCCAGGAGTTTTTATTAACTGGAGCTCTAGGTTAACTCCTTCTCCGAAAGAGATGGTGGGGGAAAGCCCCCCGTAAAGTCAGAGGTGTATGTGAGAGCACAAAGTAGTAAAGTAGGCAGGCTCTGGTTATGGGGGTAGATGCTCGAGGATTTCCAGGGGGATTCCTGAGGCTCGATCCCGCCTTTGCGTATGTCGAGCCTCCTTCCTCATGACCTTTGCCACGGGCGGAGTGCCTCACTCCAGTCCCCAACACTTCTTTGTCCTTCACTATCTTCTGAAGTTTCTTCAAGCTCAGGTCCATTGAGTCAGTGATGCCATCCAACCATCTCATCCTCTCTAACCCCCTTTTCCACCTGCCTTCAGGCTTTCCTAGCATCAAGGCCTTTTCCAATGAGTCAACTCTCTTCATTATGTGGCCTAAGTATCGGACCTTCAGTTTCAGTGTCAGTCACTCTAATGAATACTTTAGGGTTTATTTCCTTTAGCTTAGACTGGTTTGACCTCTTTGCTGTCCAAAGGACTCTCAGAAGTCTTCTCAAACATTACAGTTAGAAAGAATCAGTTTCTCATTGCTCAACCTTCTTTATGGTTGAACTCTCACATCTGTACATGACTACTGGAAAAACCATAGCATTTACTATACGGAATTTGCCAGCAAAGTGATGTCTCTACTTTTTATACACTGTCTAGGTTTGTCATAGAATGTCTCCCAAGGAACAAGTATCCTTTAATTTCATGGCTGCAGTCACTGTTCACAGTGATTTTTGGAGCCCAAGAAAATAAAGTCTGTCACTATTTCCATTGTTTCCCTATCTATTTGCCAAGAAGTGATGGGACCAGATGCCATGATCTTAGTTTTTGGAATTCTGAGTTTTAAGCCAGCTTTTCCAATGTCCTCTTTCACCTTCATCAAGAGAGTCTTCAGTTCCTCTTCCATTTCTGTCATTATGGTGGTATTATCTGCATATCTCAGATGTTGATCTCAGATGTTGATATTTCCCCCAGAAATCCTGATTCATACTTGTGCTTCATCCAGCCTGGCATTTCACATGATGTACTCTGCATATAAGTTAAACAAGCAAAGGGAAAATATACTGCCTTGAGGTACCCATTTCCAAACTTTGAACAAGTCCATTGTTCCATGTCCTGTTGTAACTGTTACATCTTGACCTGCATACAAGTTTCTCAGGAGACAGATAAAGTGGTCCGCCATTCCCAAATCTTTAAGAATTTTCCACACTTTGTTGTGATTCACAGTCAAATCATTTAGCATACTCCATGAATCAGAAGGAGATGTTTTTCTGGAATTCCCTTCTTTTTCTATGATCCAGCAGATGTTGGCAATTTGATCTCTGGTTCCTCTGCCTTTTTAAAATCCACTTGTACATCTGGAAGTTCTTGGTTCATGTACTATTGAAACCTAGCTTGAAGGATTTTGAGAATTACCTTACTAGCATATGACATGAGTGCAATTGTGTGGTAGTTTGAACATTCTTAGGCATTACCCTTCTTTGGGGTTGGAATGAAAAATGGCCTTTCCAGTACTGTGGCCATTACTGACTTTTTCAAATTTGCTAGTGTATTGAGTACAGCACTTTCAGAACATGACCTTTTAGGGTTTTAGATAACTCAGCGGAATTCCATCACTTCCACTAGCTTATTCATAGTAATGCTTCCTAAAGCCCACTGGACTTCACACTCCAGGAAGTCTGGCTGTAGGTGAATGACCACATCATTCTGGTTATCTGGGTCATTAAGACCTCTTTTGTGCAGTTCTTCTGTGTATTCTTGCCACCTCTTCTTAATCTCTTCTGCTTCTATTAGGTCCTTTCCTTTTCTGTCCTTTATTGTACCCATCTTTGCATGAAATGTTTAGTCTTTCCTAGTCTATTTTTTTCCCTCTGTTTCTTTGCATTGTTTGCTCAACAAGGCTTTCTTTCCTCTCCTTGCTATCTTCAGAAACTGCATTCAGTTGCATATATCTTTCTCTTTCTCATTTGCCTATCACTTCTCTTTTCTCAGCTATTTGTAAGGCCTCTTCAGACACCATTTTAGCTTCTTTCAATCTTTTTTTTTAAATGAACCAGTCCATTGTTCCATGTAAATTTCTAACTGTTGCTTTTTGACCCATATATGGATTTCTCTGGAGACAGGTAAAATGGCCTAGTAATCCCATATGTTTACAGGTTTTCCACAGTTTGTCATGACCTACACAGTTAAAGGCTTTAGTGTAGCCAATGAGGCAGAAGTCTTTTCTGGAATCCCCTTGCTTTCTCCATGATCCAAAAAATATTGGCAATTTGTTGTTCCTTGTTCCTCTGCCTCTTCAAAATACAATTTGTATATCTAGAAGTTTTCAGTTCACATACTTCTAAGGCCTAGTTTGAAGAACTTTGAGCATTACCTTAATTGAGAATTACCTCACTGGAGAGGGAATGGCAAACCACTTCAGTATTCTTGCCTTGAGAACCCCATGAACAGTATGAAAAGGCAAAAATATAGGACACTGAAAGATGAACTCCCCAGGTTGGTAGGTGCCCAATATGCTGCTGGAGATCAGTGGAGAAATAACTCCAGAGAAATGAAGAGACAGAGCCAAAGCAAAAACAATGCACAGTTGTAGATGTGATTGGTGATGAAAGTAAAGTCTGATGCTATAAAGAGCAATATTGCATAGGAAACTGGAATGTAAGGTCCATGAATCAAGGCAGATTGGAAGTGGTCAAACAGGAGATGGCAAGAGTGAACAACATTTCAATATTTCAGGAATCAGCAAACTAAGATGGACTGGGATGGGTGAATTTAACTCAGATGACCATTGTATCTACTATTGTGGCAAGAATACCTTAGAAGAAATGGAGTAGCCATCATAGTCAACAAAAGAGTAAAAAATGCAGTACTTGGATGCAATCTCAAAAACAACAGAATGATCTCTGTTCATTTCCAAGGCAAACCATTCAATATCACAGTAATCCAAGTCTAATGCCCCAACCAATAATCTTAAGAATCTGAAGTTGAATGGATACTTGAAGAGCTATGAAGATCTTCAAGACCTTTTAGAACTAGCACCCAAAACAAGATGTCCTTTTCATTATAGGGGACTGGAATGCAAAAGTAGGAAGTCAAGAAACACCTGGAATAACAGGCAAATTTAGCCTTGGAGTACAGAATGAAGCAGGGCAAAAGTTAATAGAGTTTTGCCAAGGGAACACACTGGTCATAGCAAACATCCTCTTCTAACAACACAAGAGAAGACTCTACACATGGACATCACCAGATGGTCAATACCAAAATCAGATTGATTACATTCTTTGCAGCCAAAGTTGGGCAAGCGCTATGCAGTCAACAACACAAGACCTGGAGCTGACTGTGGCTCCGATCATGAACTTCTTATTGCCAAATTCAGACTTAAGTTGAAGAAAGTAGGGAAAACCACTGGACAATTCAGGTATGACCTAAATCAAATTCCTTATGATTATACAGTGGAAGTGACAAATAGATTCAAGGGATTGGATCTGATAGAATGCCTGAAGAACTATGGATGGAAGTTCATGACATTATACAGGAGGAAGGGATCAAGATCATACCCAAGAAAAAGAAATGCAAAAAGACAAAATGGTTGTCTGAGGAAGCCTTACAAATAGCTGTGAAAAGAAGAGAAGAAAAAGGCAAAGGAGAAAAGGAAAGATGTACCAATTTAAATACAGAGTTCCAAAGAATAGCAAGGAGAGATAAGAAACCCTTTCTCAGTGATCAATGCAAAGAAATAGAGGAAAACAATAGAATGGGAAAGACTAGAAATCTCTTCAAGAAAATCAGAGATACCAAGGGTTCATTTCATGCAAAGATGGGCACAATAAAGGACAGAAATGGTATGGATGTAACAGAAGCAGAATATATTAAGAAGAGGTGGCAAGAATACACAGAAGAATTATTCAAAAAAGATCTTCATGACCCAGGTAATCACGATGGTGTGATTAGACTCACTTAGACCCAGACATCCTTGAATGCAAAGTCAAGTGGACCTTAGGAAGCATCACTATGAACGAGGGTCATAGAGGTGATGGAATTCCAGTTGAGCTCTTTCAAATCCTAAAAGATGATACTGTGAAAGTGCTGCACTCAATATGCCAGAAAATATGGAAAACTCATCAGTGGCCACAGGACTGGAAAAGGTCAGTGTTCATTCCAACCCCAAAGAAAGGCAATGCCAAAGAATGCCCAAACTACCACACAATTGCACTCATCTCACATGCCAGTAAAGTAATACTCAAAAATCTCCAAGCCACGCTTCAGCAGTACATGAACCGTGAACTTCCAGATGTTCAAGTTGCATTTAGAAAGGCAGAGGAAACAGAGATCAAATTGCCAATATCCTCTGGATCATCAAAAATGCAAGAGAGTTCCAGAAAAACACCTACTTCTGCTTTATTGACTATACCAAAGCCTTTGACTGTGTGGACCACAACAGACTGGAAAATTCTTAAAGAGATGGAAATACCAGACCACCTGACCTGCCTCCTGAGAAATCTGTATACAGGTAAAGAAGCAATAGTTAGAACTGGAAAGGGAACAACAGATTGGTTCTAAACTGGGAAAGGAGTATGTCAGGGCTATATATTGTCACCCTGATTATTTAACTTATATGCAGAGTACATCATGGGAAATGTGAGGCTGGATGAAGCACAAGCTAGAATCAAGATCACCAGGAGAAATAACAATAACCTCAGATATGCAGATGACACCACATCCATGGCAGAAAATGAAGAAGAATTAAAGAGCTTCTTGATGAAAGTGAAAGAGGAGATTGAAAATGTTGGCTTAAAACTCGGCATTCAGAAAACTAAGATCATGGCATCTGGTCCCATCACTTCATGGAAAATAGGTGGGAAACAATGGAACCAATTTCAGACATTTTTGGGGCTCCAAAATCACTGCAGATGGTGACTGTAGCCATGAAATTAAAAGATGCTTGCTCCTTGGAAGAAAAGTTATGAGCAACCTAGACTGCATATTAAAAAGCAGAGACATTACTTTGGCAGCAAAGGTCTATCTAGTCAAAGCTATGGTTTTTCCAGTAGTCATGTATGGATGTGAGAGTTGAACTAAAAGAAAGCTGAGAGCAGAAGAATTGATGCTTTTGAACTGTGGTGTTGGAGAAGACTCTTGAGAGTCCCTTGGACTGCATGGAGATCCAACCAACCCATCCTAACAGAAATCATTCCTGAATATTCTTTGTAAGGACTGATGCTGAAGCTTAAACTCCAATACTTTGGACACCTCCTGGGAAGAACAGACTCATTTGAAAAGACCCTGGTTCTGGGAAAGAGTGAAGGCAGGAGGAGAAGATGATGACAGAGGATGAGATGGTTGAATGGCATTACAGACTACATGGACATGAGTTAGAGTAATGGAGTTGGTGATGGTTAGGGGAGCCTGGCATGCTTCAGTCCATGGGGTTGCAAAGAATCAGACATAACTGAGTGACTGAACTGAACATTAATGACATGTGAAATAAGAGCAAACGAATGGTAATTTGAACATTTTTTGGCATTGCCCTTGTTTTAGAAAGAAAATTATCTTTTTCCAGTCTTGTGGGTGGTGCTGTTTTTCAAGTTTGCTGGCACACTGATGGCAACACTTTAATAGCATCATCTCTAAGACTTTAAATAGCTCAGCTGGAATTCAGTCCTCTCCAAAAGTTTTGTTTGAAGTAATATTTCCTAAGGCCCATTTGACTTCACATTCTAGGATATCTGGCTCCAGGTGAGTGATTGCACCATTGTGGTTATCCAGGTCATTAACACCTTTTTTGTATACTTCTGTGTATTCTTGACACCTCTTTTTGATCTCTTCTGCTTCTGCTAAATCCCTATCATTTCTGTCTTTTTTTTTTTTTATATGTACCTGGGGTTCCTCAGGTGTAATTAGGATGGGAGCTTGTGTGGGGACCCCCAGGCACCTTCAGTCTTTTTTTTTTTTTTTTTCATTTTATTTGGTTGCTGTTTATTAATATAAAGCTGTACAAAGGTGATACAAATTTCTGTCTTGAAAATTTTACTGGTCTTACTTTCTTTTTTTTTTTTTAATATTTCAATAAATGTTCTATAGATACTCTTCATCTGATTTTCAACATAGCCATTTGACACAGCAGAATAAGCCTGCACACTGTTCTGTTCCTAGCCACATGTTTGTACAGTGAGCTTTATACTGTTTCCAATAAATGTTTTACTGAAACCTAATTCTAATAAATACTTCAATAACCTGCTTTTATGAATGTAACTAAATTAATCAGAACAATATTTTTACCTTGGTTTTCAGAGTAAAACACGTATAAATAATCAAAATTCTTTAATTGTCAACTAGAATCTTTTTTTAGTATTTTCACTAAATTACTGATGTTTCCTCTGAAACATATAAGGTTTTTAATGACCAGACTTTACAGGTGAGACAATTTGAGTTTCTCTCTGTTTCTTTTTTTTTTTTTATGTTAATAAACTTCTGTTTGATTTTGTCCTGCTATTCTGTCATTTCTTACAGAGATCCTCAGCTAAGAACTCAAAAGGGTAAAGGGAAATAAGCCTCTATGTCACCCTAAGTCAGCTTCAATAATTGCCATAGTGAGCAGTCTTTTTTTTTTTTTTTTTTGGGATGAAATGTCCTATAGCTATCAATTAGGTCTAACTGGTCTATTGTATCGTTTAAAGTTTGTGTTTCCTTGTTAATTTTCTGTTTAGTTGATCTATCCATAGGTGTGAGTGGGGTATTAAAGTCTCCCACTATTATTGTGTTATTGTTAATTTCTCCTTTAATACTTGTTAGCATTTGTCTTACATACTGCGGTGCTCCCATGTTGGGTGCATATATATTTATAATTGTTATATCTTCTTCTTGGATTGATCCTTTGATCATTATGTAGTGACCTTCTTTGTCTCTTTTCACAGCCTTTGTTTTAAAGTCTAATTTATCTGATACGAGTATTGTGACTTCTGCTTTCTTTTGGTCCCTATTTGCATGGAAAATCTTTTTCCAGCCCTTCACTTTCAGTCTGTATGTGTCCCCTGTTTTGAGGTGGGTCTCCTGTAGACAACATATGTAGGGGTCTTGTTTTTGTATCCATTCAGCCAGTCTTTGTCTTTTGGTTGGGGCATTCAACCCATTTACGTTTAAGGTAATTACTGATAAGTATGATCCCGTTGCCATTTACTTTATTGTTTTGGGTTCGAGTTTATACACCATTTTTGTGTTTCCTGTCTAGAGAATATCCTTTAGTATTTGTTGGAGAGCTGGTTTGGTGGTGCAGAATTCTCTCAGCTTTTGCTTGTCTGAAAAGCTTTTGATTTCTCCTTCATACTTGAATGAGATCCTTGCTGGGTACAATAATCTGGGCTGTAGGTTATTTTCTTTCATCATTTTAAGTATGTCTTGCCATTCCCTCCTGGCTTGAAGAGTTTCTATTGAAAGATCAGCTGTTATCCTTATGGGAATTCCCTTGTGTGTTATTTGTTGTTTTTCCCTTGCTGCTTTTAATATTTGTTCTTTGTGTTTGATCTTTGTTAATTTGATTAATATGTGTCTTGGGGTGTTTCTCCTTGGGTTTATCCTGTTTGGGACTCTCTGGGTTTCTTGGACTCGGGTGATTATTTCCTTCCCCAGTTTAGGGAAGTTTTCCACTATTATCTCCTCAAGTATTTTCTCATGGTCTTTCTTTTTGTCTTCTTCTTCTGGAACCCCTATGATTCAAATGTTGTAGCGTTTAATATTGTCCTGGAGGTCTCTGAGATTGTCCTCATTTCTTTTAATTCATTTTTCTTTTATTCTCTCTGATTCATTTATTTCTACCATTCTATCTTCTAATTCACTAATCCTATCTTCTGCCTCTGTTATTCTACTATTTGTTGCCTCCAGAGTGTTTTTAATTTCATTTATTGCATTATTCATTATATATTGACTCTTTTTTATTTCTTCTAGGTCCTTGTTAAACCTTTCTTGCATCTTCTCAATCCTTGTCTCCAGGCTATTTATCTGTGATTCCATTTTAATTTCAAGATTTTGGATCAATTTCACTATCATTATTTGGAATTCTTTATCAGGTAGATTCCCTATCTCTTCCTCTTTTGTTTGGTTTGGTGGGCATTTATCCCGTTCCTTTATCTGCTGGGTATTCCTCTGTCTCTTCATCTTGTTTAAATTGCTGAGTTTGGGAGTCCTTTCTGTATTCTGGCAGTTTGTGGAGTTCTCTTTATTGTGGCGTTTCCTCGCTGTGTGTGGGTTTGTACAGGTGACTTGTCAAGGTTTCCTGGTTAGGGAAGCTTGTGTCGGTGTTCTGGTGGGTGGAGCTGTATTTCTTCTCTTTGTTCAGTCGCGCTGTGGGGAGGGAGGGAGGGATGCTGCAAACAAATGACACTGGCGTGCGCTCGCAGTGCCTCAGCCACACTGGGTCTGCCCCCGCTCACGGCGCGTGTAGCCTCCCTGCCCACACTGCTCGGGCTCTAGGTTGTTCCGCCGGGAACAATCCGAGGCTGGCCCTGGGTTGCATGCACCTCCCAGGTCCAAGCCACTCAGGTTCAGGCACTCAGGTAGTCCTCAGAGGCGCAGACTCAGTTGGGCCTGCGTTTTGTGCTCTTCCCAGGTCCGAGCAGCTCAGGTGATGAGGTGTTTGGTGAGCGCCAATGCTGCGACTTATCGCCTCCCCGCCACTCGGTTATCTGGGTGTAAAACCGGCACACCTTCTCAGGCAGATGTTGACCGTCCAGACCCCCAATAAGTTTTAGTTAGCAAAGAAGCCAGTTTTATAGATAATGTCTCTCTGGGGCTGCGACTGCCCCCTTCCGGCTCTGGCTGCCTGTCACCGGAGGGGGAAGGTCTGCAGCCGGCTATCTCTGTTTAGTCCTTTGTTCCGTGTGTAAGCTGGCAGTGTCTTAGGTTAGGGCTGGCTTTTCGCATGGTAGATATCCCACAGTCTGGTTTGCTAGCCCAAATTATTTCGCTCAGATAGTGCTCAGGGTATTCAGGCCAGATTCTTACTCTCAGCGATGCAGCCCGCGCCGCGCCTCCCTGCCCAGCCCCCGCTTGTTAATGGCGGATGCAGGCGTCTGCGCTGCTTCTCCGCTGGTGGAGTTACCGTAGGGCTCGCAATCTGCGAGTTTTAATTGTTTATTTATTTTTTTCTCCCTGTTATGTTGCCCTCTGTGCTTCCAAAGCTCGGCATAGATTCGGCAGTGAGAAGGTTTCCTGGTGTTTGGAAACTTCTCTCTTTTTAAGACTCCCTTCCCGGGACGGAACTCCGTCCCTCCCTATTTTGTCTCTTTTATTGTCTTTAATATTTTTTCCTACCTCCTTTCGAAGAGTTGGGTTGCTTTTCTGGGTGCCTGATGTCCTCTGCCGGCATTCAGAAGTTGTTTTGTGGAATTTACTTGACATTTAAATGCTCTTTTGATGAATTTGTGGGGGAGAAAGTGTTTTCCCCATCCTACTCCTCCGCCATCTTGGTGCCTCCCCCCATTTCTGTCTTTTATGGTGCCCATCCTTGCATGAAATATTTCCTTGATACCTCTAATTTTCTTGAAGAGATCTATAATCTTTCCCATTCTATTGTTTTCCTCTATTTATTTTTATTGTTCATTTAAGAAGACCTTCTTATATCTCCTTGCTATTCTCTGGAACTTTGTATTCAGTTGGGTATATCTTTGTCTTTCTTACTTGCCTTTTGTTTTTCTTATGTCCTCAGCTACTTCTACAGCCTCTTCAAACAAACACTTTTTCTTCTTGCACATCTTTTTATTGGAGATGATTTTTGTCTTTGCCTCCTGTACAATGTTATGAACCTCTGCTCATATTTCTTCAGGCACTCTCTCTACCAGATATAATCTCTTGAATATATTTTTCACCTCCACTGAATAATCATAAGGGATTTGATTGAGTTCATACCTGAAAGGTCTAGTGGTTTTTCCTACTTTTCTCAATTTAAGCCTGAGTTTTACAATAATGCACTTATGATCAGAGCCACAATCAGCTCCAGGTTTTGTTTTTACTTATTGTGCAGAGCTTCTTCATCTTTTGTTGCAAAGAACATAAGCAATCTGATTTGGTATTGATCATCTGGTGATGTCCATGTGTGGAATTTTCTCTTGTGCTGTTTAGAAAGAGTGTTTGCTATGACCAGCATGATCTCTTGACAAAGCTGTGTTAGCCTTTGCTCTGTTTCATTTTGTACTCCAAGGTCTAAGTTGCCTGTTTTTCTAGGTATCTCTTGATTTTCCCCTATGATGAAAAGGATAGCTTTTTTTGGTCTTTTTCTAGCAATGTTACAGGTCTTCATAAAACCAGTCAACTTCAGCCTCTTTGGCATCAGAGGTTGGGGCACAGACTTTGATTACTGTGATGGTGAATGTTTTGCCTTGGGAACAAACAGATCATTCTCTCATTTTCGAGCCTGCACCCAAGTACTACATTTTAGACTCTATTATTGACTGTTAGGGCTACTTCATTTATTTTAAGGAATTCTTGCTCACATTAGTAGATCTAACAATTATTTAAATTAAAATTTCCCATTCTTGTTTATTTTAAATCACTGATTCTTAAGATATCAATGCTCAATCTTGCCATCTCCTGATTGACTACATCCAATTTATCATGATTCATGGACTTCACATTCCAGGTTCCTATGCAAAATTGTTCTTTACAGCATGGGACTTTACTTTCACCACCAGACGCATCCAAACTGAGCATCATTTCCACTTTCATCCAGTCACAAGGTAACATTAATTTCTAGATTCTGCCAATCTTCATGATTGCAGTGTTTTCAAAGGAGCATTTCAGGAGGGTTGGCTCTAGTACTCAGTGGAGAGTCAAGGTCATGCTCTTGAAGACAAAGAAGACCAGCTGAACAGGAAACAACCTCCTGTTACTGAAGTAAGGGAAGACACACATCACAATATTTAGTCCTGTTCAACAGATGACCCAACCAATGCCCTCAGGGAAGAATATAGATCCACTGGCATTGCGAAGTGAGAAGTCTCACTGAACATCACAAATCACATTTAATGATTAGGAACACTGAATTGCAATGAACGATCAGTAATCAGCCATTGATGTCACTGCACAATAGCAGCTGAAGTAAGCCAGGTCTTGTTCCAAATTCTTCTTCCATTTCCATCCTATTAAATTGGCTCAGGCAGTAAAGAATCCAGTATTTCTGGTCTCCCTGGAGGCTGTGCTGGTGTATGCAAAGAACTGACTCATTAGAAAAAACCTTGGTACTGGGAAAGATTGAAGGCAGGAGGAGAAGAGGATGACAGAGGATGAGATGGTTGGATGACATCACTGACTCAATGGACGTGAGTTTGAGCAAGCTCCAGGAGCTGGTGGTGGACAGGGAAGCCTGGCATGCTGTATTTCATGGAGTGGCAAAGAGTTGGACATGACTGAGTGATTGAACTGAAATGAACTGACCTAGAACAAAGACTCCACCTACAGTGCAGAAGACCTGGGTTCTATCCCTGGGTTGGGAAGGTCCCCTGGAGAAGGGCATGGCAACCCACTCCAGTATTCTTGCCTGGAGAATCCCATGGACAGAGGAGCCGGGCCATCTACAGTCCATAGGGTTGCAAAGAATCAGACATGACTGAGCAACTGAGGACATATGCACACAGAAAAACTCAAACTATACTAATTTTAAAATTAATTTTCAAGTTTTTCTTTTTATAATAACTTCATAAGGGCTTTCCTGGTGACACAGATGGTAAAGAAATTGCCTGCAATGCAGGAAACCTCGGTTCTATCCCTGAGTTGGGAAGATCCCCTGGAGGAGGATATGGCAACCCCCTCAAGTATTCTTGCCTGGAGAATCCCCATGGACAGAGGAGCCTGACAGGCTACAGTCCATGGGGTCACAAAGAGTCCAACACGACTGAGTAACTAAGCACAACACAGCACATTAAACTGAAACTAACACTTATATATGAAGAATACAGCCTTAATCCACCAAACAAATGAAAATTGTATTGTGTCCCAGAAGAGAGAGTCAACTGGTATTTTATATAGCTATATCTCCATTGTTTGGAATTTTTTCTTTCATTAGACCAATAGTGCATATTTTTAAGTAAGTAGATAAGGACTTGGAAATAATTCTTTTGTGAGGAAAAAAAAAAAAAAAAAACAAGAAAATCAAACCCAAGGCATTGGTCTAATTCAGTTCAGTTCAGTTCAGTTGCTCAGTTGTGTTCAACTCTTCACGACCCCATGGACCACAGCACACCAGGCATCCCTGTCCATCACCAACTCCCGGAGTTTACTCAACTCATCTCCATTGAGTCAGTGATGCCATCTAATCATCTCATCATCTGTCGTCCGCCTCTCCTCCCACCTTCAATCTTTCCCAGCATCAGGGTCTTTTCAAATGAGTCAATTCTTCACATCAGGTGGCCAAAATATTGGAGTTTCAGCTTCAACATCAGTCCTTCCAATGAACACTCAGGACTATTCTCTATTAGGGTGGACTGGTTGGATCTCTTTTCAGTCCAAGGGACTCGCAAGAGTCTTCTCCAACACCACAGTTCAAAAGCATCAATTCTTCAGTGCTCAGCTTTCTTTATAGTCCAGCTCTCACATCCATATATGACTACTGGAAAAACCATAGCCTTGATGAGATGTACCTTTGTTGGCAAAGAAACATCTCTGCTTTTTAAAATGCTGTCTAGGTTGGTCATAACTTTCCTTCCAAGGAGTAAGCATCTTTTAATTTCATGGCTGAAGTCACCATCTGCAGTGATTTTGGAGCCCAGAAAAATAAAGTCTGACACTGTTTCTACTGTTTCCTCATCTATTTCTCATGAAGTGATGGGACCAGATGCCATGATCTTAGTTTTCTGAGTGTTGAGCTTTAAGCCAAACTTTTCATTCTCCTCTTTCACTTTGATCAAGAAGCATTTTAGTTCCTCTTCACTTTCTGCCATAAGGGTGGTGTCATCTGCATATCTGAGGTTATTGATATTTCTCCCAGAAATCTTGATTCCCGCTTGTGCTTCATCCAGCCCAGCGTTTCTCATGATTCACTCTGCATATAAGAAATACCTGGAGGAACAGGGAAATTTGGCCTTGGAATACAGAATGATGCAGGGTAACAGCTAATAGAGTTTTGCCAAGAGAACGCACTGGTCATAGCAAACACCCTCTTCCAACAACACAGGAGGACTCTACACATGGACATCACCAGATGGTCAACACCAAAATCAGATTGATTACATTCTTTGCATCCAGAGATGGAGACACTCTATACAGTCAGCAAAAATAAGACCTGGAGCTGACTGTGGCTCAGATCATGAGCTCCTTATTGGTCTAATTATCCTTACTAAATAAGCCACAGACATTGCATCTAACTGAGTTAACCAGTTCATACAGGGACTGGTCATTAGGAAGGCCCCAGGGAGTAGCTGATTGACCTCCTGAAATATTTCCAGTGGGTGGATTTGTAATCTGACAGGATTCCAAGACACATGTGGAAAGCCCTCGGATGCAGCAACAATTCTAAAAAGCCATGTCTAAACACTAAGGTAAAAATAGCTTTCTCTTTCTATGAAATATCACTTCACATTTTACCATGGTCAAATATTCAAATGCCTGTGTTGCATTCAGTGCTAACATCAGCCATCTTAGACATTTTGACATCTTCTGTAGTTTCTGGGTTAATGTGCAAATAGGCTACTTTTTAGATTGCATTAAAGAACACTCAGAAGTATGTAAAGGACAGCCAGTGTTATCTATTAATGCATAGGAAAGGAGGGAGGGAAAAGAGGGAGGGAGATGGAATAAGATAGGACATCCAGCCTGTCACAGGAAATAGCAGTGGCTGAGAATATTGGGAGAAATACTGAAAATCAATTTTAAGTGTTCACTAGATGTAAAAATCAAAAGTAGGACATTTCATTCATCACTACTGACCTGATTCTTTCAGTCTTTGCCTGTCATTTGACTTTATGATTGTTTTTCTCCTTTTTGTCAGATTGTTTCCTTCTTGACTAAAATAGAAGGAAAAAAGCTGACTGGAAGTGGATTCCAGCCAGAAATTTTTCTGTGGAAGAATCTCACAGGTTGTGGCTTTATCAGGAATCCCAGGACCAGGCAGATATTAATACATGTATATAGAAAGTATTGTGTCTGAGTTACAAGGATGTTGAGTGTGAAGGGGATCAAGCAATTAATCGAAGACATGTTCTTTCTGTTCTCTGTGGAGGATCATTGAAATGTAATTTTTTACAATTTAGAATTCATTTTTCACAGCAACTTCAGTTTCACAACAACAATGAGCAGAAAATAGAGAATTCCCATATTATCTCTTTTCCCACATGTGCACAACCTCACCAGTTATCAACATCCCCCATCAGAGCAGTGTATTTGTTACAATTAATGAACCTACATTGGAGAAGGCAATGGCACCCCACTCCAGTACTCTTGCCTGGAAAATCCCAGGGACAGAGGAGCCTGGTAGGCTGTAGTCCATGGGGTCGCTAAGAGTCGGACACGACTGAGTGACTTCACTTTCACTTTTCACTTTTCATGAAGTGAAAGAGAAGGAAATGGCAACCCACTCCAGTGTTCTTGCCTGGAGAATCCCAGGGATGGAGGAGCCTGGTGGGCTGCTGTCTATGGGGTCACATAAAGTCAGACACAACTGAAGTGACTTAGCAGCAGTAGCAGCAACGAACCTACATTAACACAGCACTATCATATAGAGTGCACAGTTAAACATTCAGGTTCACTCCTGGTGTTATACATTCAGTGGGTTCTGACAAACTTACAATGGCATGGATCCATTATTAGTATCACAGAGTATTTTCGCTTCTCTAAAATTTTTTTGCACTCTGCCTAGTCATCCTTTCTCCCCCTCAGTTCCTGGCTACCACTGATCTATTTACTGTCTTCATCATTTTGCCTTTTCCACAATGTAATATAGTCAGAATCATGAAAAATGTAGCCTTTTCAGACTGGCTTCTTTTACTTAGTAAAATGTATTTAAATTTCTTGCATGTCTTTTCATTGATGGATATCTCATTTCTTATTAGTTCTAAGTAATATCCCATTGTCTGGGCTATCCATTCTCCAAATCAAAGACACTGTGATTGCTTCCAAGTTTTGGCAATCATTAACAAAACTACTATAAACACCTGTGTATAATGTGTAGACATAAGTTTTTAATTCATTTGGGCAAATATCAGAAGAGTAATTGCTAGATCATATGGTAAGAGTATGTATAGTTTTATAAGAAACAGCCAAACCGCCTCTAATGTGGCTTTACCATTTTGCAGCAATGCATTAAAGTTTCTTCCTCTTCATGTTGTCACCAGCATTTTATGTTGCCAGCTGTTTTGGCCATTCTAATAGCTGTGTAGTAATTTCTCATTGTTTTAATTTCCATTTCTCTGATGACATAAGATGTGGAACATCTTTTCATATGCTTATTTGCAATCTCTATATCTTCTCTGGTGAGATTTCTTTTTTTTTTCTTTTTTTAATTTTATTTTATTTTTAAACTTAACAATATTGTATTAGTTTTGCCAAATATCGAAATGAATCCACCACAGGTATACCTGTGTTCCCCATCCTGAACCCTCCTCCCTCCTTCTTCCCCATACCCTCCCTCTGGGTCATCCCAGTGCACCAGTTCAATGCACGATACTGGTGAGATTTCTATTAAAGTTTTTGGCTCAATTTTTAAATCAGGTTGTCAATATTTTTGGTTTCTGAGTTTTAAGAATTCTTTTATATTTTGCATAATAGTCCTTTAACAAATATATATTTTGCAAATGTTTTCTCCCAAAATGTGGCCTGTCTTTTTATTCTCTTGAGAGTGTCTTTGGCAGAATAGAAATTTTAAATTTCATTGAATTCCAGCCTATCAATTATTTCTTTCATGGATCATGCCTTTGGTGTTATATCTAAAAAATCACTGCTACATCTGAGGTCATCTAGATATTCTCCTGTCATACTCTATGAATTTTTAATTTTTTGTTTCATTAGGTCTATAATCCATTCTGAGTTAATATTTGTGAAGAAAGTAGAGTATGTGTCTACATTCCTTGTTTTGTATGTGTATGTTCCACTTTTCCAGAACTATTTGTTGAAGAGACTATTTTTTTTCTACTGTATTGTCTTTACTTTGTCAGATTTCCATTGGCTATGAGTGAAAGTCGCTCGTTCAAGTCTGACTCCTTGCAACCCCATGGACAGTAGACTCCAAGCTCCTCTGTCCATGGGGATACTCCAGGCAAGGATACAAGAGGGGATTGCCGTACCCTCTTCCATAGGCTCTTCCTGACCCAGGGATCAAACCCAGGTCTCCTGCATTGCAGGCAGACTTTTTACAAACTGAGTCACCAGGGAAGCCGATTGACTTTCATTGACTATAAGTGGGCCTATTTCTGGGTACTCTATTTTGTTCCATTGATTTGTCTACTCTTTTTTGCCAATACAGTATTGTATTGATTACTGTTGTTGTTCAGTTGCTCAGTCTCGTCTGACTCTGCAACCCCATGGACTGCAGCATGCCAAGCTTCTCTGTCCTTCACTATCTCCCAGTTTGCTCAAACTCATGTCCATTTAGTCAGTGATGCCATCCAACCATCTCATCCTTAGTCCTCCCCTTCTCCTCCTGCCTTTAATCTCTGCCTTCAATCTTCCCCAACATCAGGGTATTTTCCAATGAGTCAGGTTTTCGCATCAGGTGGCCAAAGTATTGGAGCTTCTGCTTCAGCATCAGTCCTTCCAATGAATATTTAGGGTTGATTTCATTCAGGATTGACTGGTTTGATCTCCTTGATGTCCAAGGGACTCTCAAAAGTCTTCTCCAGCACCACAGTTTGAAAGCATCAATTCTTTGGTGCTCAGCCTTCTTTATTATCCAATCTCAGATCCATACATGAATACTGGGAAAACCATAGCTTTGACTAGTGTCTCTGCTTTTTAATACACTGTCTAGTTTGGTCATAGCTTTTCTTCCAAGAAACACGCATCTTTTAATTTCATGGCTGCAGTCACTGTCCTCAGTGATTCTGGAGCCCAAGAAAGTAAAGTCTGTCACTGGTTCCATTTTTTCCCCATCTATTTGCCATAAATTGATGCCATGATCTTATTTGTGAAAAGTGTAGAGTATAGTAAGTGGTTAAGTTGAGAAGTGTCAGTCTGTCAGTTTTGTTCTATTTCAATATCATCTCAACTGTTCTGAGTCTTTTGTCTCTCCACACAAACTTTAAAATCGGTTTGCTGAAATCTGCAAAATAACCTTCTGGAATTTTGATTGAGATTGCAATGAATCTAAAAATCAAGCTTATTACAGAATATAAAGATCAAACATTATAATTTACATACTTATCTAAAACTATTCTCATTTTACAAGATTATATTACTTACTTTCAGAGAAGGCAATGGCACCCTACTCTGGTACTCTTGCCTGGAAAATCCCATAGATGGAGGAGCCTGGTAGGCTGCAGTCCATAGGGTCACTAAGAGTCGGACACGACTGAACCACTTCACTTTCATTTTCACTTTTCACTTTCATGCATTGGAGAAGGAAATGGCAACCCACTCCAGTGTTCTTGCCTGGAGAATACCAGAGATGGGAAAGCCTAATAGGAGTCCGTTTATGGGGTCGCACAGAGTCAGACACAACTGAAGTGACTTAGCAGCAGCAGTAGCACATGCTAGCACAGTAATGCTCAAAATTCTCCAAGCTATGTTTCAACAGTATATGAACTGAGAACGTCCAGATATACAAACTGAATTTAGAAAAGGCAGAGAAACCAGAGATCAAATTGCCAACAGCTGCTGTATCATAGAAATAGCAAGGGAATTTCAATAAAACATCCTACTTCTACTTCATTGAGTATGCTAAAGCCTTTGACTGTGGGGATCACAACAAACTCTAGAAAATTCTGAAAGAGATGGGAATACCGGACCACCTCACCTGCCTCTTGAGTAACCCGTGTGCTGGTCAAGAAGCAACAATTAGAACTGGAACAGTTAGAACATGGAACAAAAGACTGGTTCTAAATTTGGAAAGGAGTACATCAAGGCTGTATATTGTCACCCTGCTTATTCAACTTATATGCAGAATAACTCATGAGAAATGCCAGGATGAATGAATCACAAGTTGGAATCAAGTTTGCCGGGAGAAATATCAATAACCTCCAATATACAGATCACACAACTCTAATGACAGAAAGTGAAGAGGAACTAAAGAAGTTCTGGATGAAGATGAAAAAAGAGGGTGAAAAATCTGGCTTAAAACTCAACATTCAAAAAGATAAGATCATGGCATCCAGGCCCATCAATTCATGGCAAATAGTTGGGGGGAAAATGGAAACAGTGACAGACTATTTTCTTGGGCTCCAAAATCACTGCAGATGGTGACTGCAGACATGAAATTAAAAGACAATTGCACCTTGGAAGAAAATCTATGACAAATGTAGACAGCATGCTAAAAAGTAGAGACATTACTTTGCTGACTAAGGTCTATATATTCAAAGCTATGATTTTTCCAGTAGTCATGTGTGGATGTGAGAGTTGGACTATAAAGAAGGCTGAGCACTGAAGAACTGATGCTTTCAAACTGTTGTGTTGGAGAAGACTTCTGAGAGTCCCTTGGACTGCAAGGAGATCAAACCAGTCAATCCTAAAGGAAATCAGTCCTGAATATTCATTGGAAGGACTGATATGAAGCTGAAGCGCTAATACTTTGGCCACCTGATGCAAATAACTGATTCATTAGAAAAGACCCTGATGTTGGTAAAGTTTGAAGCCAGGTGGAGAAGAGGACAACAGAGGATGAAATGATTGCATGACATCACTGATTCAATGGACATGAATTTTAGTAAACTCTGGGAGATAGTGAAGGACAGGGAAGCCTGGTGTGCTGTAGTCCATGGGGTCTCAAAGGGTTGGACATGACTGCTTGATTGAACAACAACAAAGACAGGGCCTACAGAAAGTTGTCCCTACTGCCCAAGAGAAGGTGAAGGAATTAAAGAAGTTTAAGAGTAGGAACACCTACTAACATCTGTAAATATTATCATAATATATGTGATAAAATACATTTTGGTCATTAAAACAACACAAGCTGTCACACTGCCTACACAGACATATCCCAGGATTACCTGTTCACAACTGTCCTCTAACCCCTATTGCTTTTATACCTCCTCCATGGCTTTTTAACATTTTCATTGTTATCTCATAAACACCACAGCTTCCTGGTACATGTACTCAGGAAGAAAAATATCTATTAATAATTTTCTGTGTAATTCTAGATTTTTTAGATAATGTCAAATTTATTAGTGTCACAAAATGTTAGATAAAGAGTAGATCTCTAGATTTTGTTGGAGGGTTGGTTTAAAAGCTGAGAAAGCCACTGATATTTAACTGATATTTCTTTTAAGAGTGGTCAATGTGATAGACAGCTTTAGTTATTTCCATCTATAATGACTTTTTTCTGTCATTTTAGAGAAGAAGGGAGGTCATGAAGGAATTAAAAAACATATACTTCAGACTTAGATATCATGTTCTGCTTATTGCTGCTGCTGCTAATTCACTTCAGTCGTGTCCGACTCTGTGCAACCCCATAGACGGCAGCCCACCAGGCTCCCCCATCACTGGGATTCTCCAGGCAAGAACACTGGAATGGGTTGCCATTTCCTTCTCCAATGCATGAAAGTGAAAAGTGAAAATGAAGTTGCTCAGTCTTGTCCAACTCTTTGTGACCCCTGAAGTTGCTCAGCCATGTCCAACTCTTTGCGACCCCATGGACTGCAGCCTACCAGGCTCCTCCATCCATGGGATTTTCCAGGCAAGAGTACTGGAGTGGAGCGCCATTGCCTTCTCCTTATTAGGGTGCTGTAAATGAGCATAATTTTGCAAAATTATGTAAATCATAATATTTTATTATTATATTGTCCTCTCAGACCAGGATTTAAACTCCTCTTCATCAAAATCCATTTTCTCTCTTGAGGTATGCATATATGTGCTCTTGCTTAATAGGAAACTGGTATGTACATATGTGCTCTTGCCTAAT
Organism: Bos indicus; assembly: GCF_029378745.1. Lineage (NCBI taxonomy): Eukaryota > Metazoa > Chordata > Mammalia > Artiodactyla > Bovidae > Bos > Bos indicus. Next base: position 14,029,059 of record NC_091783.1, read on the forward strand.
AGGAAACTGGGAAATACCATAGTAAGGCAGAGCAGGTTTCCCAGGTTGCTCAGTGGTTAAGAATTTGCCTGTGATGCTTAAGATACAGAAAACACCACAGGACTGATCCCTGGGTTGGGAAGATCCCCTGGAGGAGGGCATAACAACTCAATCCAGTGTTCTTGCCTTGGTTAGCCCATGACAGAGGATCCTGGCAGGCTACAGTCCATAGGGCTCACAGAGTCAGACACAACTGAAGGACTGGGCCCAAGTTAACCTTGAAGTGAACTTCTAGCATTCTGCTTATGGGGTGATCCAGAATTTTGGAAGGACTGATGCTGGAGTCAAAACTCCAATGTTTTGGCTACCTAATGCAAAGAGCTGACCCATTGGAAAAGACCCTGATTTTGAGAAAGGTTAAGAGCAAGAGGAGAAGGGGGCAACAGAAGATGAGATGGTTGAATGGCATCACTGACTCAATGGATATGAGTTTGAGCAAACTACAGGAGAGAGTGAAAGACAGCAAAGCCTCGCATGCTTCATGGGGTCACAAAGAGTCAGATATGATGTAGCAACTGAACAAGAACTCTGAAAACTGTAGAAGCTAGAAATGATCCAGTTGGGTGGGGAAGGGGCAATTAAGTAGGTAGACATACCACCTCTGGAGGGGAATAAAAAAGGACATTCCTTTCTTTGGCTTTAGAGAATTCAGTTCAAGGTTTTGAGAAGAACCTTGTTCAAAAGCTACCTACTGGATGTTAGTCCCTACAGTAAGCCAGAGATAAGGAGAAGAGACTCATTGGAGATTCCACTGAAGCAGTCCATAGCTAATGGACTTTGAGAAGAACCATATCATTTTCCAGATTTTAGTTTCTGCATAGTTCCTTTAGTTTTTGTAAGTGTTATAAGCACTAGAAGCTATCTTCATCCATTACTGTATGGAATTATGGGCAAGGCCTGGCATACACTTTAAGTTAAAAGTGCAAAGGAAATAGCAGTTGTCTAAAAAGAAGTGGATTCCTAGTGGTAGAAATGACTACAGAATAACAGTACAGCGGTCTGAAGCCACTAGTAGCTGCAGTTGACTACCACAACATGAAGGGGTCCATGGAACTAAGCCTTTCAGCCTTCCTGAACACATCAAAAGACATTTGAGGAGAAGGACATGGTAACAGTCTGAGCTTTCACAGGCTTGCAGCATGGAGAATTGTCATAATGATTTAAATGTCAAAAGGAGACATGACTTTAGTCACAGTCTGCAGAAGTTTGAGATATCTGAGTTCTAGCAACAATAATCCTTTTTCATACTAGGGTTAAAAGTCCACCTAAGATTCTGAAATAATCCCAATCTGATTTGTGACTACTCTGGCCCCAGTGCAAGCACCTCCTAGATATTCCCACAATCCAACAACTAAAGTGTCCACATCTGACAAAATTGAGGGTCTCTCTAGCCTGTTCCATTGCCACAGCACACTGATTATTAGGTTATCTGGCTATTTTCTTTGCCTACATGGAGCTGAGCTTGACTGTAAGGGACAGAAGAAGATATTTTAAAATGGTAGTGTTCTTAAAGAGTTTATTTGAGAGAAAAATAAAGACCAACTCACTTAGGCTAAGGAACACTGTCATAAATGCCTTATGAATACAGAGCCAAGGGGAAGTGTAAAAGCTGGAGCAAGCGGTTAGGCGGAGGGAGGTCAGGTGAAGGAAAAACATCATTTTCTTAAAGGAGTGTTGGCTTCTGTCCTAGATTGGTTTAATACGTGTATATTACCCTCCCTCTAACAATATATATCTTTTGCCACATGATAAAATGCAATTGTCTCTGGGCTGTTCAATTCAACGTTCCTTGTTATTTGCTAAACTCTCAGGAGACACAGGTTTGATCCCTGGGTCAGGAAGATTGCTTGGAGAAGGAAATGGCAACCCACTCCAGCATTCTTGCCTGGGAAATCCCATGGACAAAGGAGCCTAGTGGGCAGTCCACAGTGTCACAAAACAGTCAGACGTGACTTAGCAACTAAACAACAACATCACCATGCCGATTTTTCTATGAAGTAGTAATTAAAGGAATCATTAGGATGCAACATAAAGACAATGGCAATGGCACTCCACTCCAGTACTTTTGCCTGGAAAATCCCACGGGCGGAGGAGCCTGGTGGGCTGCAGTCCATGGGGTCGCTGGAAGTCGGACATGACTGAGCGACTTCACTTTCACTTTTCACTTTCCACTTTCATGCATTGGAGAAGGAAATGGCAACCCACTCCAGTGTTCTTGCCTAGAGAATCCCAGGGACAGGGGAGCCTGGTGGGCTGCCGTCTCTGGGGTCGCACAGAGTCGGACATGACTGAAGCAACTTAGCAGCAGCAACATAAAGACAGAAAAAAATGGTCCATCTCTTCTCCTAAGTTATGGAGATGCCAAAATTATTAGGGCCAAATCTTTAATTATGTTATTCTCAATAAAATTTGGAATCAAATGTATATAAATAATGACCCAATTAATTCATTTAAATGAATTTACTAGTGTAAAATGAATTGTGATCAAGTGTTAGGAGCAGCATCTTGTATATTAATTCCATACATGTGTATATTTAACTCATAATGAATGCAGCAAAAAGCAAAGCCATGAAATATAGAATATATGGGAATAAAACTAGAGAGTGTAAGAAAACTCAGTCATGTATTACATTTTTTAAAAGCTTAATGGTTTCTAAAATTTAGTGTTATCATCCCAGCATTAAAAAAAAAAAAAATCATCAGATTAATAATACCACTTGTCAAATAACTGATGAAAACGAGTTATAATGGAAGAAAAATAAGCAAGTTTTTACATTATCTTCAGTGGACCAAACCAAAATATTTGCTTAATTGGTTACCTCAGTTGAACCTTTCAGTATTTTACTGCCCTATAAATAAGAGCTATTTTCGAAAGTCAGATAATTGTCACAGCATGTCAAATACGCAAGAGAAAAACACTAAGAACCACCCCCTGTATTCCCCCTCCATGAAACCACAGATAATTTTCTTGAAGGAAAATGTCCTCTAGAAAGCATTTTGAAGCATGTCTTAGGAATAAGGGCATAGCTGTGTTAGTGAAAATTTGGGCAGAATTTTTTAAATTGAATAAAAAGATGAATTCCAGGAAAAGTGAGGCTTCTGGTAACACATGACTCACAGGAAAGACTTTGGACATTTTCTATCAACCATTATAGTCTTTACAATGTGTGAATTTCTGCAGGCTCCTCATTACCCTACTATGATCTCATGCCCATGAATGGTGCAATGAAATGTTAATCAGACCTTTCTGTGATGGTATTAAGGGAACACTAGCAACAAGAACCTCCTCTCTTCTATTCTAGTAGTAAAGGTATTGTATGAAAACCTATCTTCCTGAATTCCTGAAGTCCAAGATAGCACCCTAATCTTCAAGCTGGGTGAGTACAATAGCTTTATGACTCAAATATATTTTTTATTCCATTTTTCTACCCCCGCCACCCATCCAGTGTTTACAGTTACTTTTAAGCTTGCTTCTAGAATCTAGCCATGCTAAAATCTTTAGCTTCTTTTGAATAAGTGCTGCTGACATGGCTGCTTAGTAAACCCCCTGCTTTCCTTCAAGTTTCCAGGGTCTTTGCAAAAAGAGAGTGCTGACTCACATCTTTGCTAAAACCTCATTTCACCAAAAGTCTTTCTTTAGACCCCTATCTGGGTTAGTCCTCATCATCCCACAGACACTCCCACAAAACCCAGAGCTTCCTTATATATCACAGATTGTTGATACTAATCTCCCACACTGGACCACGAGATAGTTGTCAGAGCTGAGTCCCTGCTTAACCACAGTCTCAGACAAGTGCCTGGACATAGAGTGCCTGTATGTGTGCTAAGTGTCAGATACAGTATATCCTTTATTACACACTTTTAAATGTTATTTAATATATGCAAGTTATATCACATTATTTCATATGTTTTTATATATTTCATAAATTATATAATATACTTTATACCTTAATTTCAGCTATCACAGGAAATTTCTAATCAGATTTCTATCCTGGAAATATTTATTTTTCTATCTGAAACTTTCTTCTCCAGAAAAACTTAAAATCACAAAAGAAATACTTGGTTTTTAATATAAACAATTTAAAGCTAAGACCATAAATTTTTAAAAATAAATATTTCATTCCCCCTCATTTCACTGTATTCTAAGCACTGAAATCTGTTTTAAGAACTAAAGAAACTGCTAGGTTGTGGAGCCATGACAGGCTATAGAAAGGTTCCCTGCACAGTGGGGTCATCACGTGTAAGGATGATGTTCCCGAGAAAAGCTATGCCCTCCCTCACATTACTTTCATCTCTAGAAGCTCTCCAAGGACAAGGATGTGGAACCTGTCCTTCCACTAAGACTTTATCACTGGTTTAAAAGATTTATTGAGTCACATCTGCTTATTCATTAGCTTCACTCTGGAAAGAATATATTTGAAAGCAGGGAGAGAGAGAGAGGGCATAAAATAGTTCACATGGGGTAGAAAGTGTGCAGTGTGAAGAGAATAAATTTCTCTAGCACAGCCCAAGTTTTGCAAGACTTCATGACACCTAGGAATTTTTCCATTTAATAAATTCTGCTCAAGCTTGCAGTTTGTAGCACCATCCTAAATTCATTTTCACCAGATAAGAACTGACAGAAACCTTTCCAACACTTAGGAGGCTGTATTGTCCAGGAGTAAGCCCTGCATGATGCTCTAATGAGGTTAAGACAGAGCCTGTTTGTTCAGTCAACCAGACCAGCATTTACTCTGCTGACTCCTAATGATGATTAAGGAAACAAGATTTACCTCAGAATCTGTGCTTCTTGACAAAAGATATCCTGGAGAGGTTGGTACTCATTATTTCTGTCTGAGGCTCAAGGAGTTTCTTTCTTTTTTTTTTTTTTTTTTCTCACTACGAAGAAAAAAATGTAGAACTAATGATTATAAACTGAGAATTAGAGCTTGTAATAGTCATAATCCCAGAGAATTTGATGATTAAGATAGATAATGACCAGTTTGTTAGTACATTAATGGCTCTTAGCTCCATCCTAGGCTACAGAATTGTCAAGCCAGTCATTAAATACTAGTAATGACTAGTTATTCCAGAATTAAAAGCTTAAATACAAATAAAAATGAGATTGATGCTCTTTAATAGATTCATGTATCTTCTCTTTACCATGGTTATACCGTACGTTATATTCTTATGAACGGTGTTATTTCTAGAGGGGATGTGGCTGTTTCTAAGTGAGATTCTATTTACTTCTGTAGCAGTTATTTAGTCTACCACATATTGGCTATTGTTTTATAAATCCCCATACTTCCTTTTAATGAAATCTCCTTAACTCACATATTCCTGGAGTCTTTGGGAGGTTATTTTGAGGTCTTCAGGTTTGTATTCTTCTGTCGCTGTGTTTTTTACTTTGCCCTCACACTCTAACTTTAGAACTTTATTCTTCACTAGCCCCAGGATAACGCATACACAGACATCTTTGCTGCATTGTCAATATCATTATTGTCGACCAAAATCAATTCCGCATTAGCTTGGTCCATGGCTGTCTCAGTAAGAAACAAGATTTACCTCAGAATCTGTGCTTCTTGACAAAAGATATCCTGGAAAGGTTGGCACTCATTGTTTCTGTCTGAGGCTCAAGGAGTTTTTTGTTTCTTTTTTTTTTTTTTCTGTATTACCTTTGGATAGAATCTTATTATATGAAAGTGATTTTTAGGTCCGGTTGTGAAATGTGAATTCATATGTCTTTTCTGATTCAGAAAGCACATCTGAAACAGAAGCAGAGAAATGTATACAGGCCCTATTTTATTTTTAATGAGAAAGCCAAGGCAAAGGGAGGCCACAGAAACTGCCTGCGGCTTACACAGCAGGTTTATGTCAGAGCAAGAGTTGAGAGTAAGTGGTGGGGTGGAAGGAGCCCAAGGCTGGGATCAGGGGACCTTATTGTTTTCCTAGTTCTGTCAAGCTGGAAATAGGTGTAAACTTTGAGAACTCCGACTTTCTAGATTGCAGCTTTCTTGTGAGTAAAATGAGGTTTTAAACTTGATATGCTTTGAAGCTTCTTGCAGTTCTGGCCTCTTAATTCAAAGATCTGCCTGATATTACACAAAAAGGCAATTTAACTTAAAAAATACATTAGGGTGAACTGAATTACTTAGGGGAAAGATTATAAGGACAAGAAAACATGACCTATGTCCTAAAAGACAGGTTTGGGGAACAGAAAATTTTAACAAAGAATGTTAAAATATGGTGATGGAAACAGGACAAATTCTGAACATATAAGCAAGACAACTATATTTTTTGTGAAGTTGCTCAGTCGTGTCTGACTCTTTGCAATCCCGTGGACTGTAGCCTACCAGCCTCCTCCATCCATGGAATTTTCCAGGCAAGAGTACTGGAGTGGGTTGCCATTTCCTTCTCCAGGGGAATCTTCCTGACCCAGGGATCGAACCCAGGTCTCCCACATTGCAGGCAGACTCTTTACCATCTGAGCCACCAGGGAAGCCCAGACAATTATTTAAGGTGATGAAAAAAGATCAAAATTATATTTCAGTAGTTTAAATTCTGGGAGGCTTCAGAAAAAGGAGGCATCAGCAGTAGTTTCTTTGATAGCCTCTGGTATTTTCTTTTTGTCCATCTTGGTTTGAGTGAATATCTCTTTCAATGTTTCCCTCTCCCTTCCTTCTCTGTTGGGATCTCAGCAAAGCAGTCTAAAGCTTTGAGCCCTATTACTGATTTCAAGCCAAACTGATTATTTAAATAAAGTTTCTATGGTCTTCCAATATGCCACACACTCATAAACTCTGCCCACTAGAGTCATATGCATACACATAGACACACGTTCTTTTCCTTATTTTCTCAGGGAAATTCAGGATATAAGTACACAGGCAAAATAAAGTTCAGTTGACATATTGTAACCAAGAGTGGGACCTGGATGCTTGTTGTTCAAAAGCCAATCAAGAGGCAGTGTTGGTGGAAAATTTGCTTTATTTTGGATGCTGGCAACTGGGTAGAGGGAGGGCAGATACCTGTCCAAAGGCCAATCCTAGCCACTGAAAATCAGTGGGCAACAGATTTTATAGGCCAAGGAAGAGGGTTATATACAAAAACAGCACAGTCAGCTCTGACAGTCATCTTCAAATTAGTCACCCATGGTCTGGTCAGCAACATCTTGATTTTTTTAAGTAAAATTAGTTTTCAGTTCCATAGTGGAGGTAATAGAAGCAGTGACAGATTTGATTTTACTGGGTTCCCAGATCACTGTGGACAGTGACTGCAGCCATGAAATTAAACGACATTTGCTCCTTGGAAGGAAAGCTATGACAAATCTTGTTGTTCAGTCAAGCAACCATGTCCAACTCTTTTCAACCCCATGGACTGTAGCAATCCAGGTTTCCCTGTCCTTCACCATCTCCCAGAGCTTGCTCAAACTCATGCCCATTGAGTCAGTGATACATCCAACCATCTCATCCTCTGTCATCCCCTTCTCCTCCTGCCTTCAATCTTTCCCAGCATCAGGGCCTTTTCTAATGAGTTGGTTCTTTGAATCAGGTGGCCAAAGTATTGGAGCTTCAACTTCAGCATCAATCCTTCTAATGAATATTCAGGTCTGATTTCCTTTAGGATTGACTCCTTGCAGTCCAAGGGACTCTCAAGAGTCTTCTCCAACACCACAGTTCAAAAGCATCCATTCTTCAGTGCTCAGCCTTCTTTATGGTCCAACTCTGCTGTTGCTGCTGCTAAGTCACTTCAGTCATATCCGACTCTGTGCAACCCATAGACCACAGCCCACCAGGCTCCCCCGTCCCTGGGATTCTCCAGGCAAGAACACTAGAGTGGGTTGCCATTTCCTTCTCCAATGCATGAAAGTGAAAAGTGAAAGGGAAGTCGCTGAGTTGTGTCGCTCTTAGTGACCTCATGGACTGCAGCCTACCAGGCTCCTCCATCTATGGGATTTAACTGTAGACAGTGTATTAAAAAGCAGAGACATCACTTTGCTGGCAAAGGACCATCTAGTCAAAACTACAGTTTTTCAAGTAGTCATGTATTGATGTAAGAGTTGGACCATAAAGAAAGCTGAGTGCTGAAGAATTGGTGCTTTCAAATTGTGGTGCTAGAGCAGACACTTGAGAGTCCCTTGGACTGCAAGATCAAACCAATCTATCCTAAAGGAAATCCACCCTGAGTATTCATTAGAAGGACTGATGCTGAAGCTGAAGCTCCAATATTTGGCCACCTGATGCGAAGAGCCAGCTCCTTAGAAAAAACCCTGCTGCTGGGAAAGATTGAAGGCAAAAAGAGAAGGGTGTGGCAGAGGATGAGATGATTACGTAACATCACCAACTGAACAGACATAAATCTAGGTAAACCCCAGGAGACAACAGAGGACACAGAAGCCTTGCATGCTATAGTCTTTTGGAGTCACAAAGAACTAGACACCACTTACCAACTGAACAATAGCAACAAAAGTCTTCAGTTCCAGGGTCAGTTTGTTCCCATTTCCTTGAGGCCAATTTTGGGATTGTGGTAGCTTTTGTCACGGCAATAGTTTCATTATTGTGTAGTTAACTTCCTCCACCTGATTGGAGTTGCGGTATCAATAAGATAGTTTATAGGATATAGCTCAAAATATGATCTATAACCCTTGTGTGTATGCATGCATGCTCAGTCACTCAGTCATGTCTGACTATTTGTGACTCTATGAACAATAGCCCACCAGGCTCCTCCATCCATGAGATTTTCCAGGCAAAAATACTAGAGTGGGTTGCTCCTTCTTAAGGTCCCTACTATAGACCTTAAGAAGGAACTAAATGTCCTCGACTATGCTTAATGTCTAAACTATTATTGTTTGATCTCCTTTGACAGTTTTCCTTTGTTTCTGAATGTTCTCACATCTGTGATTAATCTTATCCTTTGGCTAAAGTTTTTCCACAGACAAAAGGCAGGCTGAGGACCTGAAGGCAGGGAGGATCACAGGTGCTTGCTCCATTTCAGTATGAGAACAGCCCCTGGGCTCAACAGGTTGAGAACATTACCAAGAAATGAGAGAAACACAATCATTTCTAAGTTGTCTGGAAAGTACTGACAAATTATTCCCTATACTTCAGTTCATCTTGGTCACCAGTATTAGCCATGATGCATTCCTAAAATGCATTATGCCTTTTAAAGCTTTTTTTTTTTCATCTAGGTATTATTAAATAAATACAAACCCCTGTGAGGTTCATAGATTTAGGATCATGCCTCCGTTTATAGATAAACTTCCCCAAAACAAGAAGAGTTGGATGCTGTATTAGAGATACACATATGTGTTCTTCTCATCACTGATATAGAAGGAATCCAGTCAAAAAGGTTATTTACTGAACTTTCAATAAATATAAACTTATACTTTAAGTGTCGCTCAGTTGTGTCCTGCTCTTTATGACTCCATGGACTGTAGCCCACCAGGCTCCTCTTGTACCTTTAGCCAAACTAAAAATAATAATAATAATAATAAATGTTTGAGTAGGTTTTCAGTGAGGCCGTTCTGACTAAACCTAACCAAACCTATAACTTTTTTAAACTGTTGAACTAGAATAAAACTGAAATATTGTAATACTGTTGAATCTGAACTCAAAAGGGTACTGAGAATCTACGTTTGTAATAATCCACTCTAATGTTGTGATTATTATGATTTTGGTCTTGGAAACGAAATAAAGTAGTTTTGGTCATGCATGGGAAGGGAGATAGTTGCTGAAACTAATGAGATGAAATGAGGGCAGTGTAAAGGCAATAATAATAAATGATAAACTGGGAAAATAAAATAAATAAAATAAATAATAAAAATAAATAAAAAATAAATAAATAAAATAAATAATAAAAATAAATAAAATAAAAATAAATAAATAATAAATGATGAACTGGGAAAATATAGCTGCAACTAATATAGCAGAAAAATAATTAAAGTCCTTGATATATTAATAAGTTCTAAAGTCCAACAACCCTACAGTAAAAATGGACTGTAGCAGTGAACATATAGCCAAACTAATAGAAATTCAAGGAGTCCTTAGCTAAATAAAAAGTTGCTCACAGTAAGAGAAATGCAAATGGAAAATACACACCATCACTTCTTATACATATTAGGTTAACAAAACACCAAAGTTGACATCATACATGTAGGGGAAGCTCTGGGAAAACAAGTACTCTCCTACACTTTTGGTGGGAAGAAAAAAATAGCAAAACCAGGACAGATTTTGCCAAAATACTCATTAACCTTTTGACCTAGCAATTCCAATTTTCTAATCTATTTGTAATAAAAAGAAACTAGACACTATATCCAAGGCAACGGTCTATCAGTAGGAGATTGGTTGAATAAACTTTCAAATACCCAGTCACATGATGGAGTAATTGTTGCTCTGAAAAGAAATGATAATTATCTCTATGTTCTACTATGTAATGATATCCAGGTAATATTGTAAATAAAGAAAAAAGGGGAGGAAAAGTATGATTTAATTTATATAAGAAAGAGTTGACACAAATATTAAATTATATACATGTATATGTCTGCATGTGTATATACATATAAGCTCAAAATGATATGCTTTTTAAAAAGCTCATTAGAATCCATTAGAAGACAACAGTAGTTTTGAATCACTTTGAAAACTAGTCAATAAAGGGAAAGAGTTAAACATCTATCCTGACTTTCTTATACATACTGAACCACTGGGCTACCAAATAGTTGAAAGAGAAATTCCTCCTTTTAGAAGTATCCTGTATAGTAAATGAAAAGAAAATATAGAATATTATTATTATGAAAGCCCCAATGAATTAATGAATCAAAATGATTGCTGACATCATAAAAAGAGACAAATAGTAAATGTTAAAAAAAAAAATAAAAAATAGTAAATGTTTTCTGATGGAAGAAAAAAATCACCCTCGGTGAGTTTATTCACAAAAAAACAAAAAACAAAATAAACTGAATCTGATCAAATCTCCTTCACATCTACCAATTTCAAGAAAAACAGGAAGAGGAAGATGTTAAATGACATCACAGTGTTACAATCAGCAAAATCTTGACTGTGGAAAGCTCTACAAAGCAAATGACCAAATTTCTCCCACAAATGATATGCAAAGGAAATAGAAAAAGAACTTATAAACTAAAAGTGAGCTCATGAGATATAGCTATCAATAACAAATGCATGAACCTTGGAAAAGTGAAAGTCACTCAGTGGTGTTGGACTTTTTGAGACCCCATGGACTGTACAGTCCATGGAAATCTCCAGGCTAGAACACTGGAGTGGGTAGGCTTTCCTTCTCCAGGGGATCTTCCCAACCCAGGAATTGAACCAGGGTCTCCTGCATTGCAGGAAGTTCCTTACCAACTGAGCTATCAGGGAAGCCCAATAACAATGCATGGACTTTATGTAAATCTAATTCAAAGAAATAAACTGGGGGGGAAAAAAATAAAGGTATAAATTTGAATACTTATTTTAACTTCTTTTATATATGATAATAATAGTGTGGTTATGTTTTCTGAAAGTTATTATATCTTAGAGATGAATAATAAAATATTTACAGAGGAGATAATATGATTTCTCTGGAAGAAGTAAGTCAAGACACAGATGAAACAAGATTGTCCATGAGTCTATACATTTTGAACCAAAGTGATATATGCAAGAATATTCATTATACTATTTCTGTGCATTTGGGAATGTGTTTTAAACTTCCATAATAGAATACTTTTCAAAATTTGGGGGATGAGAAGGTGTACAGAGTAGATTTTTTGTGGTTAATAAAATATCTACCATTTCACTGATCAATGAAGTGATTTGTGGTCATGGGGACACAATCCTAGGTTCTTATAAGATGGAATCTTCATAAAATACAAATATCTGAGCTTTTCATGCTTCTATATAAATCACATAGCTTTCAGCCAAAAACTAGTAGAAAATACACAAATAAACCTCTGTACTTTCATGTAGTTTCCTAAGCCTCACACTTGAAATACTCTAAAAAGTATAGCTGCAACCGCAAGGTCTCCTACAGCCATTGCTGAACTTTGTTTAGAATTCCCAGTAAAAGGATTTCCACGAAGAAGGTCTTGATAACATTGAACTTGAGAGCATATTTGATTTCTCTTTCTTTTTTTTTAACCAGTGGACCCATAACACCTACCACCTAAGTGTCTAATAAACATCTGTTGAATGAATGATTGAATGACAGACCTCATGGTACAGTGATAAGAGTATGTTATATTTAGACTGTGGTTTTTTATATTTTTTTATTTAGGCTTATGATTTCATGATTTACCTAGCATATTTAGATTATGGTTGTTTGAATCTGAGCTGTGCTATTAGTAGGTAATAAAATAATTCTCTTGAATCAGTTCTGAGAGCAGTATTACATGATGAAATACATGTAGGACGCTAGTACAGTCTGGCACATAGTGAACATTCAGTAAATAACAGCGATACAGATGTTTCAGAAAATATCCAGTGCAACAAGATAAATAGCTATAAATATATATAGGTATATATATATATATATATATATGCATACATATATATATGCATGAATGGATAGATGGACAACTTGGACAATATCATAATAAGATCTAACTTGCACACTGGGCAGAGAACTAGATTAGAACTTGACCCTGTCATTGAATTACAAGTTTGCTATCAGGCAAAGCACTTAACCTCACTGAGCCTGACAAAGTTAAAAGCACAATAACAGGGTTTATTTAAATACCATGGCTCATTCAGCAGTTCAGTCTTTTGATATGAAATAATTAGCATAAGGCAGATATAGATCACTAGAGCATGGGAAAATAGCTACTATTTATGTCTTTCCTTACTCCCTGGAAGAAAAGTTATGACCAACCTAGATAGCATATTCAAAAGCAGAGACATTACTTTGCCAACAAAGGTCCGTCTAGTCAAGGCTATGGTTTTTCTAGTGGTCACGAATGGATGTGAGAGTTGGACTGTGAAGAAAGCTGAGAGATGAAGAATTGATGCTTTTGAACTGTGATGTTGGAGAAGACTCCTGAGAGTCCCTTGGACTGCAAGGAGATCCAACCAGTCCATTCTAAAGGAGATCAGTCCTGGGTGTTATTTGGAAGGACTGATGCTAAAGCTGAAACTCCAGTACTTTGGCCACCTCATGCAAAGAGTTGACTCATTGGAAAAGTCTCTGATGCTAGGAGGGATTGGGGGCAGGAGGAGAGGGGGACAAGAGAGGATGAGATGGCTGAATGGCATCACCGATTCGATGGGCGTGAGTTTGAGTGAACTCCGGGAGTTGGTGATGGACAGGGAGGCTTGCTGCTGCTGCTGCTGCTAAGTCGCTTCAGTCGTATCCGACTCTGTGCTGGTGTGCTGCAATTCACGGGGTCACAAAGAGTCGGACACGACTAAGTGACTGAACTGAACTGAACTGAAGCAGTAAAAATACACAGTTAGTGACAGATGTGGAACTAGAATCTCCTAACTCCAGTTTATACTTTTCTGAGTGAGATGTTCCTTTCCTATGAATCATTAGGCCAGCTGACCTACCTACCATGCATGTTAGCTCCTGTATTGCAATGAGCCTAAAGACTGCAGAAAAATATAAATTCATTAGCATCTGAAAGGCAAGGTGGGATGGACAGAAATATTTACCATAGAAGTCAAGAATAATCCAGGACTGTGATTGCCTCAGCTGTGATCTCCTTAGGCTTAAGCTGTCTTTGCACCATCCCATTTGTAAACAGAGTTGCTTTCAGTGTTCATATGCACATACATGTGTTTCTTTTGTATATTGCCATGTCTCCAAGGTCAGAGATATCAGATCCACAGAACTCAGTGCTAGAAGAGACTCTAAAGATAATCTCACAAAGTCCAGAGATGAAGTGGCTTGCCTAAGGACGTTGACCATGGTGGAGCCATTCTAGAATGTGAGCCTCCTGACCACATCTCCTCACAGTACACTGCTCTTTTTCCCCTAGCTAATGTTGACCCAAAATGTTGGTCTCACCTATGCAAAAATACAGTAATGACAAGAAAAACACATGTTAGTTCCTAGATATCTTCCTGATAGCCTTCAATATCAAAGAGTCAAAATTCTATGCCAGTGACTATATCAATAGATACTGTTGCCAGGGTGAGCTAGGGTTTCTGTAATTCTCATTTTGTGATTTTTTTTTATGCATAAAGCCACATGCTTCCCCAAGGAAGGCAGTATTAGGTAGGAAATGTTGGTTTTGCAGCATTAACAATGGTTTTACAAAACAATGACTCTGGTGACTAGGCACCCTAGATGTTTAGGGAAAAAATTGTTATAGGGCCTGGAAACCATGGTGACCTTTCCAACTTCCACTTAAATTAATTAGGTTACAATAAGTGGGCAATGGAATCAGTCAATGTCCTCCAGGAAGTATAATTTTTCTTCTCTATGCATGTGTACATGCTAAGCTGCTTCAGTCTTGTCCGACTTTTTGTAAACCCTATGGCTCATCCATCCATGAGATTCTCCAGGCAAGAATACTTGAGTAGGTTGCCATGCCCTCCTGCAGGGGATCTCCTGACCCAGGGATCATACCCACATCTCTTACATCTCCTGCACTGGCAGGAAGGTTCGTTATCACTAGCATACCTGGGAAGCCCTTCCTCATCTATAATATCCTGGAAAAACTGAAATATTTTGTAAAGTCCTCAGCATCAAATAAAGAGACAAACTCACATTAGAGCCTCAATTCTGAGTCTGGGCAGAGTATTGTTAAACATTTGTGGAAGAACCAAGATTAAGTTCTGACCCTGGTAAATTCCGAGAACTGTGGGACTCCAAAATTGCAAACAGAGAAAGACACACACACAGGCACAAAGATAGACTTCAACTCAGTACAGCAGACAGAACCATGCTCCACTGCCCAAGCCCTAGAGTTTCCCAGTTAGTCCAGATATTAGCAACTTCCACACTACACTAAACTACACTACACTATGCTACATCATCCTATGCTACACGACACTATGCTATAGGATACTATACTACCCTACCCTACCCTACACTGCACTGCACTACACTATACTCTACTATACCTAAGAATCCCACATCAGTAACTCCTTGACAAGGGTTTGAGGAGTTACTTGTGTGGCTGGTGAGGTTAGAAATAAGGAACTGAGAAGAGCAGACTCCTGGGATCTCTCACAAGTCAGCCTGCACACCCGACGAATGTTTGTTGTGCCCCTGCCCTCCATGGGGTGAACTCAACCAGACTATGGCTCAAGTCTGCCTTCTTGCAGGGAGTTCTCTTGTGGTCTCTACTGCCAGGACTCACAGGGATGAGGCAGGGCTGCCGCACAAGACCATTTTCTTTGCACACACTCTCCTTTACAGAGAACAAGTGTGTGTTGGGGGTGGGGGTGGGTGGGCAGTCCTGGGAGTAATACCAGGATCAAAGTATGAGGAATGCTGCTAAGATACGCTGTTTCAACCACAAGTCTGCACTGCATTCTTCAGTCTAGCTTTACCAATACTATCCATCTCTCTGACTCTTGTCCCATTCTCAACTGGTTCATGAACCTGTGGAGGGAAAGAGAGGGACATAATTTATTCCCTCTCCTACAAAAAATCAAACAGCAACAAATATTCTTCAACAGACCTAGAAAGGCCCACATCTTCAGTGAAAACTTCCCATCACTTCTCTCATCACATATCAAATGAAGTTTATGGGAAAGGCAGTAGCCAGCACTGAATTCCTGGATCCAAGGAAAGTTTCACTGTTTAAGGTTGTCTGGCCTATAGCCCTGGACAAGTCATTGATCTGTCTGTGTCCTGGTTTTCTCTTTTGAATAATAAAGGGTCAGGACTGTGAACATATATAAAGTCCTTCTCTGTTGGAACATTTCCAATATTCACAAATGGGGTAAGACAACAGTGTTAGCATGGCGAATTGGAAAACATAATACACATTCAGTCACGGAGAAGCCAAGAAATTCTTCAGAGAGAACTGGAGCTGAAGCTGCAGAGGATAGAATTTGGACATGCAGAAATCATGGGAAGGCATTTAAAATAGGAGCAGAGTTTGAGACAGATCTTTACATGAATACAAAAGGCAGCATTATAGTTGTGTACACCTCCAGTTTACAAATATCAAAAATGATCAAATTTGTCATTTTGCATAGGTTTATTAAGGAATTCATGCTCAGAGAAGTTAAAGGAATGATCGTGTAGCTAGTAAAGTGCAGAGTATGAATTCACTCTACCAGCTGCTCTACAGCTGTTTGTGTGTGTGTGGGGGGGGGTGCATGTGCAAGTGTGCACGCACACATGCAGAGCTCATGTTTAGAGGGCTTATGGGGAATGAAATGGTTGAATGGAGCAGAGAATTCATGTAGAGCAAAACAGACATTGATTGCTTCTCGGTCAATCATCAAATAAAGATTTGGTATGCCGTAGGGTCGACCTAAAACTCTCATTAAGATGACTGAAATAACAGCCCACTGAATAGTCAATATGGTTATTTCATTCATCTTAATGACCCAATCAGATCAACTCTTGGGAAATCGTCAACACAGCTCCAGAGGGAAAAATTCTTACACAGACATAATAGCAGCTTTTGTTGAGCCCTCCTAACTAAATGATGGATTAAGTCACAGAGAGCTCCCTAGAGGAATGAGAGTTGAGCATTTATTGTTTATAAACAAAGTACCAAGGGTCCTATCTTAATGGGGCAAATAAAGACATTGTAATATTGAGCAAATGGACAAAGATAGGAATGAGCAAGATATACGTAAAGGATCAGAGGCACATTTTTTTTTAACAAAGCTGTACTTCCATGTCAGAGGCATATACAAATATGATGATAGAAAGTTCAAGTCAGAAAAGATGAGCAAACTGATGGGGAATGGTCAAATGTATAATGTTTTGATCACTGTAACTTAGCTCAGGCTCTAGCAACACAGGAAAGTATCAGTGAGTATTGGTTATGATGAAAACATTAATGATGGTGATGATTTTGATGACAACAATCTGTTGGCAATTAGGAAAAATGATCAAAAAAAGATCAGTTTAAAAATGACGAAGGTCTGAGAAATTTTCTATTAAGAGATAATGAAGTAGGGCTTGGATATAATCAGACCTGTGAACAGCCTTTATAGGATAATAGATATAAATATTAAAAAAAAAAAAAAAGAAGCAATGAGGAGAAAACTTGTTATTAACTGAATTGTATGTCCCTAAACTTCCAGTACTTTGGCCACCTCATGTGAAGAGTTGACTCATTGGAAAAGACTCTGATGCTGGGAGGGATTGGGGGCAGGAGGAGAAGGGGACGACAGAGGATGAGATGGCTGGATGGCATCACTGACTCGATGGATGTGAGTCTGAGTGAACTCCGGGAGTTGGTGATGGACAGGGAGGCCTGGCGTGCTGTGATTCATGGGGTTGCAAAGAGTAGGACACAACTGAGCGACTGAACTGAACTGAACTGAAACTTCATGTTTAAATACTAACCCTTCGTGTGACTATGTTTGAAGATAGGGCCTCTAAGCAAATACAACTGGCTTTCCGTATCCACAGAGGCTGAACCCCAGATACAGAGGGCTGACTGTACTACTGTTTTATACAAGGAATTTGGCTATCTTCAGGTATTGGTATACACAGGGTCCCCAAAAACAGTCACTCCTTGGATACAGAGAGGACTGTAATTAAGGTTAAATGAGGTTGTACGGGTGGGACTGTAACACTACCTTATAAGAGGATAGGGAAGAAAAACTAAGAATGTACACACAAAGAGAAGGCAAGTATTAGTGAGCCAAGGGGAGAGGCCTCAGAAGAAACCAACTTTGCCATCGTCTTGTTCTTAGACCTTTAGTTTCCAGAACTGTCAGAAAACAGATTCTATTATTAAGTCACCCTATCTTTGGTATTTTGTTATAAATACCCAAGCAGACTAGTACAAAGACCAATCCCAAAGACACTGCGTCACTGAAAGAACACAATTTTTTACAGTTTTTGTCACTGAGAGACAAAATAATCTGTCAGGAAAGTGTTTAAGATAAGGAGATTGCCCTTCAAGATTTGGACTCTTACAATGGATGAAAAACAATACCAAATTCCTAATTTCACCATGACTATCCAGAGTTTTAAGAAAAAGTTTAAAGGTTGCAAACACAGAACCCAATATTTGGACACTATAGTACCAAAAATAGATTATTTGGATACCTCAGAATATGAGGCAGAATTATTTTTTTCAATTTTATTCCCTTTTCTGTAATGTGTGAATCTGACTCAGATATCAAAACATTTCTAAAATTTTAGACCTAAAATATATCCTCTGAGCAAAAATGTGAAACCGATAAAGTTTGAAAACTCTAGGGATGGGGGTCCTGTTTGCAATCCACCTCTTTCTCATGATCTGCTCCAACTTTCTCTCCAGATAATAGGCGTTTCTTTGTGCACCCCCTAAGTTGTAACACCTTTTCCACAGTCTGATAATTCCATTCAAAGTAATTAAACATAGCATAAGAGATAGGAAGCCCTTTCTCTTCCTATTAGCAACAACCCAACCAAACAGTTGGAACTACAGCGAGAATAATTGTATTAATCAGAAAGGACAGAGTATAAGGCAATAAACAGCTACAAAATTTCAATCACTTAATATATCAAAGTTTTCTGTTGTCTTTTTCTCATTCATAAGGCACTTATCTAGCAACACAGGGGTCCAAACTAACAGGGAGGCCCACGTGCTGCATCCTGGCTGTTAGAATCACATAACTTAGGGGGTCGAGAAAATGAAAGGTCAAGTGCCAGCAATAAAAATCTCAGGCTAGGAAATGATATAGAACATCTATGTTCACAGCCAACTCCCAAAGTACTCACTGGTACCCCCTAACTGCAAAAACGTGGGGAAACCCTGTCTTCCCAAATGCAACAATAGGTTTCCAACTTCAGCTTGTATCACAGCCACTTGGAGAGCTTGTTAAAACATGAATCTTTAGAGTTTCTGGTTCTGATCATTTTCATTTCTAGTAAGTTCTTGGGTGAAGCTGAGGCTGCCAGTCCTGGGACTTTCCTTTGAGAATCCCTGGTTAGAGTGACAGTTCCCAACACTTGGCTTTCCATTAGAATCACTTGGACAGCTTGTCAAACAGATTCATGCTGAGGCCCCATCCATAGAAATTCTTATATAGTTGGGTGAGAGTGGAGCCTTGGCATCTAAAAATTCCCCTGTAGAGCCAGCACTGCTAGTTTAGAAAAATATAATTTAGATATGGTTGGAGATTTTTCTTCAAGGAGTTCATATTACAGATGAGAAAACAAGTTTAATATCATACAGTAGGATAATGGTATCTCCAGACCTTAAAAAAAAAAAAAAAAGCCTCTGGATCCCAGGCGGTACCATTTCCCTTAATGAAACAGCACACAGAACGGGCAATATTTTAAGACCAATTTACTCCGCAAATTTCCCTCACTCTGCTTAAAACAGACCTGTCTCTCTTCAGGCACAGCCTGGCTCTCAATGCTATATCTGCTGTGTTAGGCAGGGCGGGGGGAGCCCACCTCCAGTTCTCCTGCGCAGCTGAGGGCGCCACCCAGGAGGAGCCGCCTGAGCGCCCTCCCTTCCCATCCTCACCCCAGCAGCCTTGCTCTGCGTCCGACCCAGCCCTACACAGATTCTGACTCCACGCCAGGAGCCAGGGCCAACGTGGCTGATGCTGGGGGAGGAGCCCACCTCTAAAGAAATGGAAAAGAAACGAACCAGCAGCTGTCAGGTGCCCTTTGGTCCCACATCGACTAAATCCAGGCTGCCAGAAGGCAGCGCAAAAGGAATCTCATTTTAAAAAGCAACTGACGGAGATAAAATCGAACTGCTCAACCATCACAAATTCAGAGATTCAAGTCCTCCTCCTGGTCCTGTCCCCAACACAGACACACAGTGATCATTTTCCCATTATGGAATTTTACTGAATTCATCAACTCTAAGTAAAAATAAATAAATAAGGGGTGATCTGCCGTCCTTTTACAAATTTTGAGCTGATTTTAACAGCCATCTAATAGACACGCCCTGCATCACTAGTGGCCTCTGGCCCATTAGTCTTGGTGTAAAACTGAGAAACATCGCCATCTGCTGGCCCCGGGGCACACGTGAGTGGAAATTTCCACCTCTTGTTATCTTCAAACAAGAGGAAGGCAACATTAGGCCTGGAAATTTTGCAAACTAGTTGAAATTCAGGGCAAATCACTAAGTCCTTTCAGCAGACTACAAACTGCATTAAATTTTGGTTGCCTTTCTGGTGTGTTATGTATGTGTATGAATGGGTTGAGGAAGGAAGGTCTTTTGCATGTGTCTTCATATTTATTTTGTTGCCTTTGTCTTTTCTTGAAATGCTCAATGTTAAGATTTACATAGGTCCGTTCAGCCAACACTGAACTTCCTCCATGCTTTTGAGTATCCATTCAATGATAGACGCTGAGGAGAGGGAAATAGAACAGTTTCCTTCTCACGGCCTCCATTGATTAGAAATCTGAGTTTCTGTGGTTTTGATTTCTGTGCATCTTGACAGTGAAATACGTGAATCATATTGGAACCAGATGATTTAGTCTTAAAATTGCCAAAATAATGCACTCTAATGGCTTCCTCTGGACTATACCCTTCTGGAAAATAGTAGAGGAAGATTCTTGTGACCTGAAAGAGGGTTATCTTGGCCCCTGATCGGCATGCTTGTTTACTCCTCCTTTCCCTTCCTCTTCCATCTTCAGAAAACTCCCCCTCCAAACCCACCTCAACATCCCCCACCAATTTCCACAGTGTTGATGAACCCTAAGCAAATTGTATAGTGTGGTTTCTTACTTTAATACTTAAAATTGTGAAACTTACTTAAAATGTACAGAATGATTAATAGACGAAAAAATAGGGGAGGGACTGCCAAGACAGAATGTAAATTTTTGAAGTGGGAGCTATTTTTGTCTTTGGTGATGAGATCTGGTGATGAGTGATGGTTTTCAAGATGATGATAATTGTATTCTCTTTTATTCCATGGAGCAGCATTGCATTCACTCTTCCTAACTGTGGAGTAGGCTCTTTGCTTTATCCAGCTTTTTTAAAGGAGAGATGCCGTTATGGGAACCCAAGATAATCAATTCAGGCTGTGCAGAGACCTGGAGACAGCTCAGGTAACTCTTTCTCCTTCCTGTCACCTTCCCCCATCCTCCCCACACCTTCTCTACCCAAATAGGCTAATGGGGAACCTCTGTCCCTTATGACTACGAGTTGAGAAGTGAGGAATCAAAGGAAATGGGTAGGAGTAATGCCAGGCACTATAATGATTTCTTGCCAATGATGAGCTGGCTTGGAGGCAGTCCTGCCTGCTTTGACGCTTGAAAAGTTGAAAAGGACTCACCATAAAAACAAGAGAAGAGTGTTCACTTGGAACATGTAGCCTACACTGTTATCTGCAGATGAGTTAACTAGTCTACTTTCATAGAATACTGGTCCTGCGGGAAAAACAACCTCTAAGTTTCTAAATGGTTAGAACAAGAAGAAAACATAAAGAGGATTACACAGATGATAAACCCAAAGGACAAACATGAAGGATAAATCCCTGGAAGGACAAAGGAAGTTTGTTGAAGGTCACACAGGACAAGAATGGCAGAATTGCATCTCCAGCATTTTAGACAGGATTTCTTACTATAATCCACTTCCTCACAAAATAGAGTGTTGCCACTGGCCACTGAGCAGTGGCCACAAGACTGGAAAAGGTCAGTTTTTATTTCAATCCCAAAGAAAGGCAATGCCAAAGAATGCTCAAACTACCGCACAATTGCACTCATCTCACACACTAGCAAAGTAATGCTCAAAACTCTCCAAGGCAGGCTTCAACAGTACCTGAACCATGAACTTCCAGCTGTTCAAGCTGGATTTAGAAAAGGCAGAGGAACCAGAGATCAAATTGCCGACATGCATTGGATCATCGAAAAAGCATGAGAGTTCCAGACAAACATCTACTTCTGCTTTATTGACTATGCCAAAGCCTTTGACTGTGTGGATCACAATAACCTGTGGAAAATTCTTCAAGAGATGGGGACACCAGACCACCTGACCTACTTCCTAAGAAATCTGTATGCATGTCAAGAAGCAACAGTTAGAAGCAACAGAAGAACAGACTGGTTCCAAATTGGGAAAGGAGTATGTCAAGGCTGTATATTGTCACCCTGCTTATTTAACTCATATGCAGAGTACATCATGAGAAATGCTGGACTGGATGAAGCACAAGCTGGAATCAAGATTGCCGGGAGAAATATCAATAACCTCAGATATGCAAATGACACCACACTCATGGCAGAAAATGAAGAACTAAAGAGCCTATGGATCAAAGTGAAAGAAGAGAGTGAAAACGTTGACTTAAAACTCAACATTCAGAAAACTAAGATCATAACATCTGGTCCCATCACTTCGTGGCAAATAGATGGGGAACAATGGAAACAGTGAGAGACTATTTTTGTGCTTCAAAATCACTGCAGATGGTGACTGCAGCCATGAAATTAAAAGACACTTGCTCCTTGGAAGAAAAGTTATGACCATCTTAGAAAGCATATTAAAAAGCAGAGACATTACTTTGCCAACAGAGGTCTAGTCAAAGCTATGATTTTTCCAGTAGTCATGTATGGATGTGAGAGTTGGACTATAAAGAAAGCTGAGTGCCAAAGAATTGATGCTTTTGAACTGTGGTGTTGGAGAAGACTCTTGAGAGTCCCTTGGACTGCAAGGAGATCAAACCAGTTCATCCTAAAGGAAATCAGTCCTGAATATTGATTGGAAGGACTGATGCTAAAGCTAAAACTCCAATATTATGGCCACCTGATGCAAAGAACTGACTCATTGGAAAAGACCCTGATGCTGGGAAAGATTGAAGGTGCAAGGAGAAGAGCACAACAAAGGATGAGATGGTTGGATGGCATCACTGACTCAATGGACATGAGTTTGAGTAAGCTCCAGAAGTTGGTGATGGACAGGGAAGCCTGGTGTGCTGCAGGCCCTGGGGTCACAAAGAGTCAGACTGAGTGACTGAACTGAACTGGCCATAGGAAAATTTTTGACATTTTGCTAATTAATTTTGAGAAGTTCTATACTTTACATCACCCTAGTTTAGTCAAACCTCAAACACCAGGACCTCCTTTATTAGAGTATCTCCTTACATTGCAGGAAAACAATTAATATAAGTGACTCATACTAAAGTGTTAGCAATTCAGGTCACACAAATGTGAGGGTGGAAATTCTAAGAATGAGCACCCAAGAAGAGAGTGTAGGAAATAAGCTTTGTTCTATAAAAGAGTCTGTATTGTTTAATGCATTGGATTCTGAAAGCAAAATGCTAGAGATGGAATCCTGAATGTGAGCCTTAATATCTGGGCAAATTACTCAAACTCTGGTAGTTTCACAGTAAGGATAAAAGAAGTAAAATCAAATAATGTGTTTTGAACAGCGTGAGTTACATTATAATCAGTCATAAACATTAGCTTTTGTTTTTATGGATGTTATAACTCAGTGAGTGACCAATCATGACCTTTAGGAGAAAACCACTCTTTTCTCATCATTAAATTTTCATTATGTACCATTATTCTCTCTATTCTTTCCAAAAAGTCCTAAATCTTTCTTAAATCATTCCCCATGGTAAAGTTGGAGAAGGCAATGGCACCCCACTCCAGTACTCTTGCCTGGAAAATCCCATGGATGGAAGAGCCTGGTAGGCTGCAGTCCATGGGGTCGCTAGGAGTCGGACACGACTAAGCGACTTCACTTTCACTTTTCACTTTCATGCATTGGAGAAGGAAATGGCAACTCCAGTGTTCTTGCCTGGAGAATCCCAGGGACAGTGGAGCCTGGTAGGCTGCTGTCTATGGGGTCACACAGAGTCGGACACAACTGAAGCGACTTAGCAGCAGCAGCAGCGTGGTAAAGTAGATCCAGAGTAGGTGCATCTTACTACTACATCCAACAGCAGACCCCTCAGTAAAAATCTCATTGCTACTTTTTTAAATAATCGTGTTTGCTTTCAGCAATAACTAGAAACATGAATAAATAACCTCCTTGGTCTGTCTCGAGAAACAATCCTCAAATCAAAACCATGACTGCACAGAAAGGGAATTGAAGTCAAATTACTTGAAGTGAAGTGAAAGTCATTCAGTTGTGTCTGACTCTCTGTGACCCCATGGATGACACGTGGGTAGCCTTTCCCTTCTCCAGGGGATCTTCCCAACCCAGGGATCGAACCCAGGTCTCCCACACTACAGGTGGATTCTTTACCAGCAAGTGAAGCCCCAAATTACTTGAAAGTTGGTAAATATCTAATATGGCAGAAAAGCCTAGAAATGAGTCCTGGTACTAGAATCACAGTGAATGTCCTATCCGACACCACATGACCTCTCTGTGCCTCAGTTTCCTCTTCTATAAAGTGAAACACTGGAATAAATCACACCTAAGGGCCCTAGGTGATCTTTCTATCCTGTCTTTTCCAGATGTATGTTTATTACATATATTATAAATATTTTTGCTCCCAGGGAGATGAAATATATGTGGTAAACGTTCAGTTTTCAGTAGAACAGATGGTCAGAGGTAGGGGTTATCGCAGCTTACATCACATTTTTGTTACTATGTGATCACTCTCTTGGCCACATTTTAATATGAGTAGTAAGAATTATTCCTCCTTGCATAAACATTTTAGGATGGATAATCACTGAGAGTTAACAATAAAATAAATTCACCCAATAATTATTTATTAAGGATTAATGTAACACAGTTAAGCCTTTAAGCAATAACTTTAAAAAGTAAAAGAAACTCAGCAAACAGAAACCCTACTTGTTTACCAAAAACAGGACATTCTCTTGTGGGTCTTCCAGGATCCCTTTCTCGAACAACATTCTCTGGGACCTGTCTTCTAAGCCTCTCCACACTTCCACACACCTCATTGTCTCCATAGTTATTTATTTCTTCCACTCTTCAGTAGAGGTTCTTGAACCCCTTCTTTAATTGTCCAGTGAAATCCATGTGCAATCTAAGTACACACAAGCCCCTAAAGGTAGAAGGTAACAAGAATTGTAGAGTCGTGGATTTAATTTCCCTGGATGTTATTGCTGTTTTTGAGGTCAACACACAAAAACTCACCACTCGATTATTGCTTTTAATGCACAATGTAGATCTGATTTGATATTTGTTTGACATCACAACCAGGTAATACTTTTCAAATGACAACTGCTCTTTAACATCATTTTAAGCCACTAGAATTTTCTTTAACTAAATCGAGAGAGTTTGGGGTGAGAGGTACCTAGTGCTTTAAAGCCTATTTCTTTGTAGGTCAAATTGATCTACTCGAGCTCTTTTATGTGACAGTTAGGCTTGACCACCTGACCCTGATTATTGTGGTTCTGTCATACTTGACTAGGGGAAGAAAGTTATGCTTACATATTTTGCCACTGCTATGAATTTTAATTTAATCCAATTTTGGAATATGCTATTCAAGTCGATCTCAAATTCAGTTCTCACTGACCCATGGGGAGTATGTGTGTGAAAGCTGATTTATATCCTTTTCGTTTTGAAGCATTTCTTCTTTTCCCTTTGAAAGAGGTCAGTTTGCATCTGCCCACATTTTGGTCTCAGAGAACACAAGCCTTCTGGATTTTTATGAGCTCCAGATGGAGTTGTAGGAGCTGTCCATTGCAACATCAGTGTGATTTGTATAGCATTAATAGCCCTTTTGTTCCACAAAATTCAACTCCCTTCAAAATATAAGAGTATTGAGTGCATCATTTCATGTGGAGAATGAAGAGGAATGTGCACTTGAATGTGAGCTTATGTGCTATGGTTTTTGGTACTGACTTTAAAATCACACTCCACTCTGATCCTCATGCGCTACCAGCTCAGTGCACTGGTTTGTGGATGCTGAGTGTGTTGTGGGTCAGACTGAAGAACACTAAGTTACAACTTACACTAAGTTATCAATTCTGGGAGTTGATACTATGCTGAGAAATTTGTTCCTTTAACCAGAAAGAATGAAATTATGCAGACATATTAAGGTCTTGTATGTGAATAAGTGCTGTAGCAACAAAGTGGCTTTCAATTTCCAGCACATGTTATTTTTAAAAAAATAAAAAGCAATGTCTAGTCTGGGTCAATATTTTAAAGAATTTTTTTTTAATTAATGTTATTACTGACTCTCAAACCAATTATAGCAGAACAGCATGGAAGTCCACAAGAAAAAACAATGTGGCCCCATGAGGGGAAAAAAAAAAAATGTGGCCTTGTTACAAAACATGCTGTAGAGGAACTTTACAAAAAAAAAAAAAAAAAAATCAGCCTCTTCAAATTAATGAAAGGAAAAGTGCAAAGAGTCAAACGATTTCCAGGAAGCAGAATTTGAAGTAAGGCAAAAAATCACCAGATACTCAATAAAAATGAACTGAGCTTTATATGTGTAACCAAAAAAAAGGAAAAAAAATCATGTGTTAATTGATGCCAAACTCTCCTCTAACAAACTAACCATCACAGGCTGTATAGCAAGAAAAGCAACTAAAATGAGATGCTGGTGTGCTGCAAGGAAAAGTAGCCCCCTCACACTGCAACTAGAGAGAGCCTTCTCGTAGCAACAAAGACCCAGTGAAACCAATAAATAAACATTTTTTTAAATGTACACTGAAATAGATATTTTTTTGAAAGTTAAGAGTTTTACATTTCTGAAAACATGACACAAATTTATTGCTACCACGAATACAAGAGAAAACATAGTCCCCAAAACAACTTTCAAAATAAGGAAAATCAAAGCCAGAAAATATCAGCATAGTGCCCTAGTTCACACAGGCAACTAGCAGGAACCAGTCTTACGACTCTGATCTCCACTGTATCCGATATGAACACCCCTCAATTTGAGGTTGCGCAGAGAGTTGGGATTCTCTGAGGATGGTTTTCAGGTCTTTTGCCATTTCTAGGCAAATTACTTAACTCTCTCTTTCTCTTCTTCTATTTATCAATAAGGATAATGCAGGTATTATCTGGGAAGAACTTTGAGTCAGTCTGATTAAAAATCCTATTTAAAGTGCCAGGTGCCATTCCACAAATAAGTGAAAAAGTAGCAAGAGGAAATCTGCATTCAAACATCCCAGTCTCTTTTGCTCCCTAGTCTCTCTCACTCTCCAGCACCCAGCAGGCACTTACCCCGTGGAAGGATGAAGCTAAACAGAAGATGATTAATCTTGTATCAAACCTCCTCAGCACAAGGCAATAATTGAAACATTCCATTGCAATCTCCCCACCTACTTTTTCCTAGAACACATGATTACATCCAGATCATTATTTTGCTTTTTCTTTTTGAATTGGGGAAATGTAACTGAACCATTTTGAACAGTACATAGTTTGTTGGAGATTTGGCAATGACCTTGGACTGTGTTGGCGGAAAACTGCATGGTGCACTGATGAGGACAACTGGGCTGCTACTGGATTATTTTTAATGCTGCCAGGATACACAGAAGGAATGATCACTAATACAGTTCAGTTAGGGGCAGGTGAATTCTCTTTCTACAAAACTCCAGAGAGAATAAACAGGTCAGTTTACTTCTGCTGCTGTTGCTGCTGCTAAATCACTTCAGTCGTGTCCGACTCTGCGCAACCCCATAGACGGCAGCCCACCAGGCTCTGCCGTCCCTGGGATTCTCCAGGCAAGAACACTGGAGTGGGTTGCCCTGTCCTCTGCTAAAACAAAATAAGTGTGACATTGTTACAACTATTATCCTGAATGGTTAAAATAAATGTTAGATCAGTTCAGTTCAGTCACTCAGTCCTGTCAGATTCTTTGCAACCCCATGGGCTGCAGCATGCCAGTCGCTGTCCATCACCAACTCCCGGAACTTGCTCAAGCTCATGTCCATCGAGTTGGTGATGCCATCCAACCATCTCATCCTCTGTTGTCCCCTTCTCCTCCTGCCTTCAATCTTTCCCAGCATCAGGGTATTTTCCAAGGAGTCAGTTCTTCACATCAAGTGGCCAACGTTAGATAGATTCATATGAATTCAATAAATGTGACTAACCAAGTTTTGACTTTTTCTTTCCCATATCTTTAGTCAGTACAATGCTAAGCTCAATAATGGAATGGAAAACTCTCATTTCAGAAGCTTTCAAAATATGAAAGTAAAATATATGTTTTGAGTGGTTTTCCTAAAGGAAAAGTAGAATTTCCCTACATTATAATTTATATCAAAAGAATGGAAGAGGGGCCCTCTAGAAGAAGAGAAAGAAGGCATTCCGACAAGGAAGAAGAGAGATGAGCTGTGGAGTGGTACCCTCACCTTTATGAGGGATGACCTTTGTACTTCTTCACTTGTTGTTTGAAAATAATTACTTTTCTATGTTGCATTTCCCTCTGGCTATGGCTAATCTTTCAGTCAAATCTGTTACATAAGGAAGTCTTGGGTGAATGGTGCTTTGGGGAACTGAGGCTAGTGTTCCCATTTTCTTCCCAAGGAAGCCAATATGGCAATAGCCATAGGGAGAATGGAAACCTCCAAATAACAAGAAATAGTCAGCAAAAAAGGTGAATGGAGTGCTCAGGGGAAGCTAAAAGTGATCCTGAAGACACTAATAAGCAAAAAGGAGATGGCATCAGTATACGTTGACTCTAAAACTGATGCGAGGAAAATCCTGTCTGTTTCAGAGGTAGGTGACTTTTATGAAGATGAAAACAAACAAAAGATTCTCATGCTAATAAAATGGGCATTATTCAGATACTAATAAAATGGGCATTATTCCAGATAGCAGACACTGGAATCAATACACTTCAAATAGTGCTGGGTTCATGAAACCTAAATTCTTTTGAATTTATTAAAGAAAATCTCTGTAAAATGATACAGAGTAAGGGTATGCAAACTACGACCATGGGCCAAATCCAGCCCACAGCCAAATTTGTAAAGAAAGTTTAAATTCATAGCTTTTCCACACTCATTTGTTTTTGTATTGTTTTTGACTGTGTTCATGCTACAACAGCAGAGGTGAAAGGTTGTGGCAGAGACCATATGGCCCACAAAACCTAAGATATGTGTTATCTGGGCTTTTATAGAAAAAGTTTGCTGACCCTTGTTGTAGAAAAAGGAGCAAAGGTGTTTAACCAGTACTCAGAAGATCTGGACCCAGTCTCAGCTCTAGCCCAATGTGTTCTTAGCAAAGTCATTTAATATTTCGAAGTCTACATTTTCTAACCTGAAAATGAAGCTAATAGTTAATGCACAGGCACAACAAGGTTTTGGTGAAGTTCATGATGTGATTTATACTTGGAATACTTGGAAAACTATAAAGGTATAATGGTCTATACAAATTGTTTCTATTTAACTACACCAGAGTGTATTCTCTTAGAAATTATATTACTGTGTTTGGGGGGTGAACAAGATGTTAAAATGGTCAGGTAGGATGTTATAATTCATGAGGTCTTGGGTTGCAATTTTGATTGTGTATAAATATTTGGAATTTGGAATTCATATCTCCCCAGAAATAGAATCACAAAGAAATCTTGCCACACCCTGCCTTTGCCTCTGACTCCAGTCACATGGGCCACCAATGTAGAAGCTACAATTCTATGCATCACGTGTGCCTTTGCTCTTACTGAGGCTTGTTCTGGACCCCTCCTCTCACCTGCTGCTGCTGCTAAGTCACTTCAGTTGTGTCCAACTCTGTGCGACCCCTTAGATGGCAGCCCACCAGGCTCCCCCGTCCCTGGGGTTCTCCAGGCAAGAACCCTGGAGTGGGTTGCCATTTCCTTCTCCAATGCATGAAAGTGAAAAGTGAAAGTGAAGTCGTGTCGAACCCTCAGTGACTCCATGGACAGCAGCCTTCCAGGCTCCTCCGTCCATGGGATTTTCCAGGCAAGCGTACTGGAGTGGGGTGCCATTGCCTTCTCCGCCTCCTCTCACCAGCCCCTCTCTATGATCTTTATAACTAAGACATCAGTTCAGGTGTGAGCCCAGCAAGATGCCTTCCTGGGCCGAATTGTTGACTGCCCACAGCATATGCCTGTCATTGCTACTCCCCGGGTATATTATAATTAAGCATACATCTTTACATGTTTCTGTCCCTCCACCAGCCCCCACCCTAAAAAGAAGCTTCTGGAGGACAGGGACTGAGTCTAAACCAAATAGCTTCCATTGCTGGGAAAACACCAGCGCCAGGTAATTTCCACTTTCTCTAGCTACATAATAGGAAGGATATTGTTGTCTTCATCTTAAACTTTTGAAGAAAGTGCAGACTGGAGCAGAAGAGCTACTTATCCAGAAGGAAATTGCAAATGATTAGTGGAGCCACATTTAATTCTGTAAGGAATTCCCCCTGCCCAAAATACTCCATTCTTAATCACTATGTTATCCACAGGCCTTCAGTTTCTGAAAATTATCTGATTCTCAACAGTTTTGACATATTAAGGCAAAGCAAAATTCTTCAAACTATGGAAATATTTGTTAACAAGCCAATTGCCTACACAATTATCCTCTCCTACCTTCCCATATTTCCTCAACTTAGTCTCTATCCCATATTTTCTGATGTACAACTCCAGCATTTGTGTCTCATCTATTCACACTGCGTATGAATGTGCAATGCAAAATTATTGCAAAGTGAAATCACACATTTTGCAAAAGTCTCAAGTTTTTATGACATCGATGAAAATTATTTTGGAAAAACCACTTAAAACATACCCAGATCCTTGAAAACTGAGAATGCAGTATAGAGCTAGATTAATTAACAACAAAAAAGAAAAAAAAAAGGAAATTAATGATGACAGATTAGGTCATTCAAAAGAGAATGATTTAAATATCAAAGAACCAAGGGAACCTCTTAGGAAATCTGAGAATCCTTAAATATTTATACAAAAAGAACTTTCTTCATTATGGTGATATGAAAGCCAAATATAAAGTAAAGGATGCCTTTTTGTATTATTTTAAAAGATCTATTAATATTCTTTCTTTATTTTTCCTGTAAGAATAGCTCCTGCTGCTACTGCTACTAAGTCACTTCAGTCATGTCCAACTCTGTGTGACCCCATAGACGGAAGCCAACCAGGCTCCCCCATCCCTGGGATTCTCCAGGCAAGAACACTGGAGTGGGTTGCCATTTCCTTCTCCAATGCATGAAAGTAAAAAGTGAAAGTGAAGTCGCTCAGTCGTATCCGACTCCTAGCGACCCCATGGACTGCAGCCTACCAGGCTCCTCCATCCATGGGATTTTCCAGGCAAGAGTATTGGAGTGGGGTGCCATCGCCTTCTCTGAAGAATAGCTCCTAGTTGTAATCAAAATATGAAGTTTATTTTTCATTATTTTATTTTCATATTTTTCCTCAAAAAACTTCATTTATTTGCCATGGAATTCTCTGTGGATGATAGTATCAAATTACTCTGTCTACAGATAGATAAGTTGAGGACAAGTAACATGACTCAAGAAGAGTCAAGTCATTGTCCTAGAAATTTAGAATGAGAAAGAAAAGCATCCTTTTGGTTGCCCAGACTGACACATGCACAGCTAAGAACAGTCTGTGCCCATATTTCCTGACATGTGAAACGCAAAAGCTGAAAAAGCAGGTCTGCAAGAAGAAAGACTAATGCAGTAGAGATGCAGTAACAAGAGAATAAAGAGGACCTATCTTTGGTCCCAACACCCAACAAATTTGTGCCCTTGAGCCTTCCAAGTAAACTTGAAATTGATTCTTCTTTTGATTTCTTTTTGTAGGGTTCCTTGGGTTACAGTCTGAAGCAAGCCAGAGATGCCTCTGTACCCACAATAACCCTCCTCTAACCAGACTCTCCTCAGAAATCCTAAAGAATGTGCCCACAGGAAGCCTGAAACCCTCCAAATCCCTTGTATGTGCCTCTTCTTCAGACTGTTGTCTGGAGCATAAACCAAGTCACTGCTGTGAACACCCCATCCCCAAGGGATGGACTCAGGGGAGCGGCGGCAATGTTGTAGGTAAAGCTTGAACTGGGGTATTCACTCACACCACATAAGGTCTCTCACAGTGTAGAACAGAAGCTTGGGTGGGAAGAGAAAGTGTATGGCCTTAGACCAAAGCAGGTGATATGTCTGAGATTTAAACTCAAACTTGTCATTCCAGATTATTATGTATTATACAAGGAGAATGTATTAGAATTAACAGTTTACTAGCTTAATGTATGGACCTCCTGAATAGTTCAGTTGGCAAAGAGTCTGCCTGCAATGCAGGAGACCCCAATTCGATTCCTGGGTTGGAAAGATCCCTTGGAGAAGGGATAGGCTACCCACTCTAGTATTCTTGGGCTTCCCCTGTGGCTCAGATGGTAAAGAATTCTCCTGCAATGCAGGAGACTTACGTTCACTCCCTTGGTTGGAAAGATCCCCTAGAGGAGGGCATGGCAACTCACTCCAGTATTATTGCCTGGAGAATCCTTATGGACAGAGGAGCCTGGAGGGCTATAGTCCATGAGGTCATGAAGAGTCAGACATGACTGAGTGACTAACACAGCACACCAGAGCTTGATGTATAACTGTTAAATATTTAGACACACAGAATATAATCCTCTATTTTTTATTATTTTCCAGATACTATAAATATAAGAGGCAGGCCTGATATCTCATGATAACATTGATTCAACTACACTAGGCTCTATACAGTTTTTATAATTGCATGTCATGAATGATGTTGAATTTTATGAGTTACCTTTCCAGGAATAGTGAGATTATGGATTGCTCTAAACTGTGTCAGATATAGTAAGATTCAGAGTAAAACTAATTCCTTATGATATAGAGTAAAAGTGAGAAATGGATTTAAGGGACTAGATCTAATAGATAGAGTGCCTGATGAACTATGGACAGAGGTTCGTGACATTGTACACGAGACAGGGATCAAGACCATCCTCATGGAAAAGAAATGCAAAAAAGCAAAATGGCTGTCTAGGGAGGCCTTACAAATAGCTGTGAAAAGAAGAGAAGGGAAAAGCAAAGGAGAAAAGGAAAGATATAAGCATCTGAATGCAGAGTTCCAAAGAATAGCAAGAAGAGATAAGAAAGCCTTCCCAGCAATCAATGCAAAGAAATAGAGGAAAACCACAGAATGAGAAAGACTAGAGATCTCTTCAAGAAAATTAGAGATACCAAGGGAACATTTCATGCAAAGATTGGCTTGATAAAGGACAGAAATGGTATGACCTAAGAGAAGCAAAAGATATTAAGAAGAGGTAGCAAGAATAGACAGAAGAACTGTACAAAACAGAGCTTCACGACCAAAATAATCACGATGGTGTGATCACTCACCTAGAGCCAGACATCCTGGAATGTGAAGTCAAGTAGGCCTTAGAAAGCATCACTATGAACAAAGCTAGTGGAGGTGGTAGAATTCCAGTTGAGCTATTTCAAATCCTGAAAGATGATACTGTTGAAAGTGCTGCACTCAAAATGCCAGCAAATTTGGAAAACTCAGCAGTGGCCACAGGACTGGAAAAGGTCAGTTTTCATTCCAATCCCAAAGAAAGGCAATGCCAAAGAATGCTCAAACTACTGCACAATTGCAGTCATCTCACATGCTAGTAAAGTAATGCTCAAAAGTCTCCAAGGCAGGCTTCAGCAATATGTGAACTTTGAACTTCCAGATATTCAAGCTGGCTTTAGAAAAGGCAGAGGAACCAGAGATCAAATTGCCAACATCTGCTGAATCATCAAAAAAGCAATAGAGTTCCAGAAAAACATCTATTTCTGTTTTATTGACTAAGCCAAAGACTTTGACTGTGTGGATCACAATAAACTGTGAAAAATTCAGAAAGAAATGGGAATACCAGACCACCTGACCAGCCTCTTGAGAAACCTATATGCAGATCAGGAAGCAACAGTTAGAACTGGACATGGAACAACAGACTGGTTCCAAATAGGAAAAGGAATACATCAAGGCTGTATATTGTCACCCTGCTTATTTAACTTATATGCAGAGTACATCATGAGAAATGCTGGGCTGGAAGAAGCACAAGCTGGAATCAAGATTTCTGGGAGAAATATAAATAACCTCAGATATGCAGATGACACCACCCTTATGGAAAATAGTGAAGAGGAACTCAAAAGCCTCTTGATGAAAGTGAAAGAGGAGAGTGAAAACATTGGCTTAAAGCTCAACATTCAGAGAACGAAGATCATGGCATCTGGTCCCATCACTTCATGGCAAATAGATGGGGAAACAGTGGAAACAGTGTCAGACTTTATTTTTGGGGGCTCCAAAATCACTGCAGATGGTGACTGCAGCCATGAAATTAAAAGATGCTTATTCCTTGGAAGGAAAGTTATGACCAACCTAGATAGCATACTCAAAAGCAGAGACATTACTTTGCCAACAAAGGTCCGTCTAGTCAAGGCTATGGTTTTTCCAGTGGTCATGTATGGATGTGAGAGTTGAACTGTGAAGAAATCTGAGTGCTGAAGAATTGATGCTTCTGAACTGTGGTGTTGGAGAAGACTCTTGCAAGTCCCTTGGACTGCAAGGAGATCCATCCAGTCCATTCTAAAGGAGATCAATCCTGGGTGTTCTTTGGAAGGACTGATGCTAAAGCTGAAACTCCAGTACTTTGTCCACCTCATGCGAAGAGTTGACTCATTGGAAAAGACTCTGATACTGGGAGGGATTGGGAGCAGGATAGGAAGGGGATGACAGAGGATGAGATGGCTGGATGGCAACACCAACTCAATGAACATGAGATTGTGTGAACTCCAGGAGTTGGTGATAGACAGGGAGGCCTTGCATGCTGAAATTCATGGGGTCGCAAAGAGTAGGACATGACTGAGCAACTGAACTGAACTGAGCTGAAGAAGGTAAGTTATCACCTTGCGTATGGATAAAGAAAGGCCTGACAGGATAAATCAGGTAATCTGGTTTCATACTTTAACAATTATGGTTGGCCCTTCCTATCCATATGTTCTTCATCCAGCTGTACTCTGCAATTTTATATTAGGGATTTTAGCATGGAGGATTTGGGTATCCTTGGGAGTTCTGGAGTCAATATTCCATAGATATTGAGGAAAAACTGTATTTCTATAATCCTTAATTATGGGCAGGAACTATGAACTTTGGAACCTAAAAATCCAAGCTATCTTTTTCTGCAGAATCTGATCCTATTAATTTTGTCTCTGTTTTAGACTTCATCTATATGAGAATATGGAATCTGCCATCATACTTTAGTTGAATTATAGGAATAACTACCCATAATTTGGGCCTCACTTATGGCTCAGCTGATAAAGAATCCACCTGCAATGCGAGAGACCTGGATTCAATCCCTGGGTTGGGAAGATCCCCTGCAGAAAGGAAAGGTTACCACTCCAGTATTCTGGCCTGGAGAATTCCATGGACTCTCTAGTCCATGGGGTTGCAAAGAGAAAAAACTGAGCAACTTTAATTTCACCTGTAATTTGTGCTTGCCTGGTGAGTCACTGGTAAAGAATCCAATGCAGGAGACATTGGTTCAACCCTTGGGTCAGGAAGGCCCCCTAGAGAAGAAAATGGCAACCCACTCCAGTATTCTTACCTGGGAAATCCCATGGGAAGAGGAGCCTTGTGAGCTACAGTCCATGAGGTTGAAAAAGAGTCAGACACAACTTAGTGACTAAAAAACACCTGCAGATCAACTCACATTTGACAAAAAACAGTGAATTTCATTTAGTCAAGGCCTAAAATACCAACTGACTAATTTTTTTAGTATTTTCCCTTAAAAACTTTGATCTATTTATGATAGACTATCTATAGATATATAGATATATCTATTTATGATAGATATCTATAATTACAGATATAAAATAAAATCAAAATCTATTAGGATAAGAAGATGAAACACTAGGATCCTATGGCTCAACTTTAATACCACCGCTTCACAGAGAACAAAATTGAGTACCAAAGTAGTGAAGCGATTGGA
Source organism: Bos indicus (assembly GCF_029378745.1). Classification (NCBI taxonomy): domain Eukaryota; kingdom Metazoa; phylum Chordata; class Mammalia; order Artiodactyla; family Bovidae; genus Bos; species Bos indicus. Next base: position 14,064,969 of record NC_091783.1, read on the forward strand.
CCAAAGTTACTGTATTTTTTTTTAAATCAATCTCTAAATTGCACAGGTCTATTTTAAAACAGTTCCTTTCTAGGTTTAAAAACAAAACTTGTCATCTAAAAATAATTCATCAACACTAAAAAGATAGTATAAGCAGGCTGGAAATCAGCTTTTTGCTAAATGACTTTTCAACAAATACTCCTATAATATTCTCATTTCTGCAAACACTTAGCATGGAAAATTTCCTTGGGGTTAATCATTTGCTTCAGTGTGTATAAGTAGCATTTAACTGTCTTTCTAAAGTAACACTCTTTATCCCTAGTTAAGACTATGCCTAACTTTAATTGACTTCAGAATAAGTAAGAGTGACTCAATTTTAATGATCCTATCAGCCTTTCTTTGTAATTGATGAACATTGATGAACATATATAAAAAAACATTTGATGGTCACCACACCAAAAGGGTATGATGTCCATTTCATTATCGGGGACTGGAATGCAAAACTAGGAATTCAAGAGATACCTGGAGTAACAGGCAAGTTGGTCTTGGAGTACAAACTGAGACAGGGCAAAGACTAACAGAGTTTTGCCAAGAGAATGCACTGGTCATAGCAAACACTCTCTTCCAACAACACAAGAGATGACTCTACATATGAACATTATCAAACGGTCAATACTGAAATCAAATTGATTATATTTTTTGTAGCCAAAGATGGAGAAACTCTATAAAGTAAGAAAAACAAAATTGGGAGCTGACTGTGGCTCAGGTCGTGAACTCGTTATTACCAAATTCAGACTTAAATTGAAGAAAGTAGGGAAGATCACTAGACCATTCAGGAATGACCTAAATCAAATCCTTTACAAATATTATGAATATACGGTGGAAATGCCAAATAGATTCAAGGCATTAGATTTGATAGGGTGCCTGAAGAACTATGGATGGAGGTCCATAACTTTGTACATGAGGCAATGATCAAAACCATCCTCCCCCCAAAAAAAACTCAAAAAGGCAAGACGATTGTCTGAGGAGGCCTTACAGATACCTGAGAAAACAAGAGAAACTAAAGGCAAAGGAGAAAAGGAAAGATATATCCATCTGAATGTAGAGTTCCAAAGAAGAACAGGGAGAGATAAGAAAGCCTTCCTAAGTGAACAGTGCAAAGAAATAGAGGAAAGAAAAGAATGGGAAAAACTAAAGATCTCTTCAAGAAAATTAGAGATACCAAGGGAACATTTCAAGCAAAGATGGGCACAACAAAGGACAGAAAATGTATGGACCTAAAAGAAGCAGAATATATTAAGAAGAGGTCGCAAGATACACAGAAGAACTGTACAAAAAAAGATCTTAGTGACCCAGATAACCATGATGGTGTGATCACTCACCTAGAGCCAGGCATACTGCTACGTGAAGTCAAGTGGGCCTTATGAAGCATCCCTATGAACAAAGTGGAGGTGATGGAATTCCGGTAGAGCTATTTCAAGTCCTAAAAGATGATGTTCTTAAATTGCTGCACTCAATACACCAGCAAATTTGGAAAACTCAGCAATGGCCACAGGACTGGAAAAGGTCAGTTTTCATTCTAATCCCAAAGAAAGGCAATGCCAAAGGATGGTCAAACTACTGCACAGTTGTACTCACCTTACACACTAGCAAAGTAATGCTGAAAATTCTCCAAGCTAGGCTTCAACAGTATGTAAAACAAGAACGTCCAGATGTTCAAGCTGGATTTAGAAAAGGCAGAGAAACCAGAGATCAAATTGCCAACATCTGCTGAATTATAGAAAAAAGAAAGAGAATTCCAGAATTTCAGAAAAACAGTTTACTTCTCCTTCATTGACAATGCTAAAGCCTTTGATTGTGTGGACAACAAATTGTGGAAAATTCTTAAAGAGATGGTAATACCAGACCACCTTACCTGTCTCCTGAAATCTATGCTGGTTAAGAAGCAACAGTTAGAATTGGACATGGAAAAATGGACTGGTTCCAAATTGGGAAAGAAGTACTTCAAAGCAGTATATTTTCACCCTGCTTATTTAACTTGTTTGCAGAATACATCATGCAAAATGTGAATTAGATGAAGTACTAGCTGGAATCAAGATTGTTTGGAGAAATATCAATAACCTCAGATAGGCAGATGATACCACCTGTATGGCAGAAAGCTAAGAGAAACTAAAGAGCCTCTTGATGAAGGTGAAAGAGGAGAATGAAAAAGCTGGCTTAAAACTCAGAATTCAAATAATGAAGATCATGGCATCTGGTCACATCACTTCATGACAATTAGATGGGTAAAAAATGGAAACAGTGATAGACTTTATTTCCTTGAACTCCAAAATCACTGCAGATAATGACTGCAGCCATAAATTTAAAAGACACTTCCTTCTTGAAAGAAAAGCTATGACTAACCTAGATAGCATATTCAAAAACAGAGACATTACTTTGCCAACTAAGGCCCATATAGTCAAAGCTGTGGTTTTTCCAGTAGTCATGTATGGATGTGAGAGTTGGACTACAAAGAATGCTGAGCACCAAAGAATTGGTGTTTTTTGAACTGTGGTGGTGGAGAAGACTCTTGAGAGTCCCTTGGACTGCAAGGAGATCAAACCAGTCAATCCTAAAGGAAATCAATCCTTAATATTCATTGGAAGGACTGATGCTGAAGCTGAGGTTCCAATACTTTGGCCATCTGATGCGAAGAACTGACTCACTGGAAAAGACTCCAATGGTGGGAAGGATTGAAGGCAGGAGGAGAAGGGGATGACAAAGGATGAGATGGTTGGATAGCATCACTGACTCAATGGACATGAATTTGAGCAAGCTCTGGGAGATGGTAAAGGACAGAGTAGCCCTGTGTGCTGCAGTCCATGGGGTCACAAAGAGTCAGATACGACTGAGGGACTGAACAACAACAACATCCAAGAGGAAAAGTTCTAAAAATAAAAATTATTTTAAATTTAAAAGTTGCTAAATTTCAAGAGCATTTAAGTTTAGTAAACACACACACACATACATAAAAAAAAAAAAAAAAAACTGGTACAAGGTTAAAAATATCCAGAGAGTCACAACGTAATACATTAGGTGAAAAATTGATTAATAATCAGAATATTCAAAGAGATTGACCATGCGTCATCTGCCTTCAAAGAGCTTATAGTAGAAGCTTCTTGAGAAGACACCATTTTTAATACAAGAAAGCATACGATAACAAAAACGTAATTGAAAACAAAAATTAGTACTCTAGAAGTTCAAGAGGAAAAAGGATGAGCATGGTATGGAGTGTTCATGTGCTCAGTCACACAGTTGTGTCTGACTCTTTGCCACCTCGTGGACTGTAGCCCACCAGGTCCTCTGTCCATGGAATTTTCCAGGCAAGAATACTGGAGTAGGTTTCCTTCTCCGTGGAGTGTTCATAGACAGTATTCAAAACAAGCAAGACTATAAAACTAGAACTTGGGTCTTTTTTTTAATATAAATATATTTATTTTAATTGGAGGCTAATTTCTTTACAATATTGTATTGGTTTTGCTATACATAAACATGAATCTGCCACGAGTGTACACGTGTTCCCTATTCTGACCCCACCTCCCACCTCCCTCCCCATACCATCCCTCTGCATCATCCCAGTGCACCAGTCTCAAGCATCCTCTATTATGCATTGAACCTGGACTGGCTATTCGTTTCACATATGATATTATACATGTTTCGACACCATTCTCCCAAATCTTCCCACCCTCGCCCTCTCCCACAGAGTCCAAAAGTCTGTTCTATACATCCATGGCTCTTTTGCTGTCTCGCATACAGGGTTATCATTACCATCTTTCTAAATTCCATATATGTGCGTTAGTATACTGTATTGGTGTTTTTCTTTCTGGCTTACTTCATTCTGTATAATAGGCTCCAGGTTAATCAACCTCATTAGAACTGATTCAAATGTATTCTTTTTAATGGCTGAATAATATTCCATTGTGTATATGTAGCACAGCTTTCTTATCCATTCATCTGCTGATGGACATCTAGGTTTCTTCCATGTTCTGGCTATTATAAACAGTGCTGCGATGAACATTGGGGTACACGTGTCTCTTTCAATTCTCATTTCCTCAGTGTGAATGCCCAGCAGTGGGATTTTTGGGTCATACGGCAGTTCTATTTCCAGTTTTTAAGGAATCTCCACATTATTATCCATAGTTGTTGTACTAGTTTGCATTCCCACCAACAGTGTAAGAGGGTTCCCTTTTCTCCACACCCTCTCCAGCATTTATTGCTTGTACACTTTCGGATCGCAGCCATTCTGACTAGCGTCAAATGGTACCTCATCATGGTTTTGATTTGCATTTCTCTGATAATGAGTGATGTTGAGCATTTTTTCATGTGTTTGTTAGCCATTTGTATGTCTTCTTTGGAGAAATGTCTATTTAGTTCTTTGGCCCATTTTTTGATTGGGTCATCTATTTTTCTAGAATTGAGCTGCAGGAGTTGCTTGTATATTTTTTAGGTTAATCCTTTGTCAGTTGCTTCATTTACTATTATTTTCTCCCATTCTGAAGGCTGTCTTTTCACCTTACTTATAGTTTCCTTTGTTGTGCAGAAGCTTTTAATTTTAATTAGGTCCCACTTGTTTATTTTTGCTTTTATTTCCAATACTCTGGGAGATGGGTCATAGAGGATCCTGCTGTGATTTATGTCACAGAGTGTTTTGCCTATGTTCTCCTCTAGGAGTTTTATAGTTTCTGGCCTTATGTTTAGATCTTTAATCCATTTTCAATTTATTTTTGTGTATGGTGTTAGAAAGAATTCTAGTTTCATTCTTTTACAAGTGGTTGACCAGTTTTCCCAGCACCACTTGTTAAAGAGATTGTCTTTTCTCCATTGTATATTCTTGCCTCCTTTGTCAAAGATAAGGTTTCCATAGGTGCATGGATTTATCTCTGGGCTTTCTATTTTGATCCATTGGTCTATATTTCTCTTTGTGCCAGTACCATACTGTCTAGATGACTGTGGCTTTGTAGTAGAGCCTGAAGTCAGGCAGGTTGATTCCTCCAGTTCCATTCTTCTTTCTCAAGATTGCTTTCGGTATTTGAGGTTTTTGTATTTCCATACATATTGTGAAATTATGTGTTCTAACTCTGTGAAAAATACCGTTAGTAGCTTGATAGGGATTGCATTGAATCTATAGATTGCTTTGGGTAGTATACTCATTTTCACTATATTGATTCTTCTGATCCACAAACATGGTATATTTCTCCATGTGTTAGTGTCCTCTTTGATTTCTTTCACGAGTGTTTTATAGTTTTCTATATATAGGTCTTTTGTTTCTTTAGGTAGATATATTCCTAAGTATTTTATTATTTTCGTTGCAATGGTAAATGGAATTGTTTCCTTAATTTCTCTTTCTATTTTCTCATTGTTAGTGTATAGGAATGCAAGGGATTTCTGTGTGTTGATTTTATATCCTGCAACTTTACTATATTCATTGATTAGCTCTAGCAATTTTCTGGTGGAGTCTTTACGGTTTTCTATGTAGAGGATCATGTCCTCTGCAAACAATGAGAGTTTTACTTCGTTTTTTCCTATTTGGATTCCTTTTATTTTTTTTTTCTGCTCTGATTGCTGTGGCCAAAACTTCCAAAACTATGTTGAATAGTAGTGGGGAGAGTGGGCACCCTTGTCTTGTTTCTGACTTTAGGGGAAATGCTTTCAACTTTTCACCTTTGAGGGTAATGTTTGCTGTGGGTTTGTCATATATAGCTTTCATTATGTTGAGGTATGTTTCTTCTATTCCTGCTTTCTGGAGAGTTTTTATCATAAATGGATGTTGAATCTTATCAAAGGCTTTCTCTGCATCTACTGAGATAATTATATGGCTTTTATTTTTCAATTTGTTAATGTGGTGTATTACATTGATTGATTTGCAGATATTGAAGCATCCTTGCATCCCTGGGATAAAGCCCACTTGGTCATGATGTATGATCTTTTTGGTGTGTTGTTGGATTCTGATTGCTAGAATTTTGTTAAGGATTTTTGCATCTATGTTCATCAGTGATATTGGCCTGTAGTTTTCTTTCTTTTTTTTTTGTTTTTGGCATCTTTGTCAGGTTTTGGTATTAGGGTGATGGTGTCCTCATAGAATGAGTTTGGAAGTTTTCCTTCCTCTGCAATTTTCTGGAAGAGTTTGAGTAGGATAGGTATTAGCTCTTCTCTAAATTTTTGGTAGAATTCAGCTGTGAAGCCATCTGGACCTGGGCTTTTGTTTGCTGGAAGATTTCTGATTACAGTTTAAATTTCCGTGCTTGTGATGGGTCTATTAAGATTTTCTATTTCTTCCCGGTTCAGTTTTGGAAAGTTGAACTTTTCTAAGAATTTGTCCATTTCCTCCAAGTTGTCCATTTTATTGGCATACAATTATTGATAGTAGTCTCTTATGATCCTTTGTATTTATGTGTTGTTTGTTGTGATCTCTCCATTATCATTTCTAATTTTATTGATTTGATTTTTCTCCTTTTGTTTCTTGATGAGTCTGGCTAATGGTTTGTCAATTTTATTTATCCTCTCAAAGAATCAGCTTTTGGCTTTGTTGATTTTTGCTATGGTCTCTTTTGTTTCTTTTGCATTTATTTCTGCCCTAATTTTTAAGATTTCTTTCCTTCTACTAACCCTGGGGTTCTTCATTTTTTCCTTTTCTAGTTGCTTTAGGTGTAGAGTTAGGTTATTTATTTGACTTTTTTCTTGTTTCTTGAGGTATGCCTCTATTGCTATGAACCTTCCCATTAGCACTGCTTTTAAAGTGTCCCACAGGTTTTGGGTTGTTGTGTTTTCATTTTCATTCATTTCTATGCATATTTTGATTTCTTTTTTGATTTCTTCTCTGATTTGTTGGTTATTCAGCAGCGTGTTGTTCAGCCTCCATATGTTGGAATTTTTAATAGTTTTTCTCCTGTAATTGAGATCTAATCTTACTTCATTGTGGTCAGAAAAGATGCTTGGGATGATTTCAATTTTTTTGAATTTACCAAGGCTCGATTTATGGCCCAGGATGTGATCTATCCTGGAGAAGGTTCCGTGTGCACTTGAGAAAAAGGTGAAATTCATTGTTTTAGGGTGAAATGTCCTATAGATATCAATTAGGTCTAACTGGTCTATTGTATCATTTAAAGTTTGTGTTTCCTTGTTAATTTTCTGTTTAGTTGATCTATCCATAGGTGTGAGTGGGATATTAAAATCTCCCACTATTCTTGTGTTATTGTTAATTTCCTCCTTCATACTTGATAGCATTTGTCTTACATATTGCGGTGCTCCTATGTTGGGCACATATATATTTATAATTGTTATATCTTCTTCTTGGATTGATGCTTTGATCATTATGTAGTGTCCTTCTTTGTCTCTTTTTACAGCCTTTGTTTTAAAGTCTATTTTATCTGATATGAGTATTGCTACTCCTGCTTTCTTTTGGTCCCTATTTGCATGGAATATCTTTTTCCAACCCTTCACTTTCAGTCTGTATGTGTCCCTTGAGGTGGGTCTCTTGTAGACAACATATATAAGGGTCTTGTTTTTATATCCATTCAGCCAGTCTTTGTCTTTTGGTTGGGGCATTCAATCCATTTAAGTTTAAGGTAATTATTGATAAGTATGATCCTGTTGTCACCTCCTTTATTGTTTTGGGTTCGAGTTTATACACTGTTTTTTGTGTTTCCTGTCTAGAGAAGATCCTTTAGCATTTGTTAGAGAGCTGGTTTGGTGGTGCTGAATTCTCTCAGCTTTTCCTTGTCTGCAAAGCTTTTGATTTCTCCTTCATATTTGAAAGAGATTCTTGCTGGGTACAGTAATCTGGGCTGTAGGTTATTTTCTTTCATCACTTTAAGTATGTCCTGCCATTCCCTCCTGGCCTGAAGAGTTTCTATTGAAAGATCAGCTGGTATCTTTATGGGAATCCCCTTGTGTGTTATTTGTTGTTTTATTTGTTGTTTTTCCCTTGCTGCTTTTAATATTTGTTCTTCGTGTTTGATCTTTGTTAATTTGATTAATATGTGTCTTGGGGTGTTTCACCTTGGGTTTATCCTGTTTGGGACTCTCTGGGTTTCTTGGACTTGGGTGATTATTTCCTTCCCCATTTTAGGGAAGTTTTCAACTATTATCTCCTCTAGTGTTTTCTCATGGTCTTTTTTTTGTCTTCTTCTGGGACTCCTATGACTTGAATGTTGGGGCATTTAACATTGTCCCAGAGGTCTCTGAGATTGTCCTCATTTCTTTTAATTCCTTTCTTTTTTCCTCTCTGATTCATTTATTTCTACCATTCTATCTTCTACCTCACTAATCCTATCTTCTGCCTCTGTTATTCTACTATTTATTCCCTCCAGAGTGTTTTTTATTTCATTTATTGCATTATTCATTATATATTGACTCTTTTTTATTTCTTCTCAGTTCAGTTCAGTTCAGTCGCTCAGTCGTGTCCAACTCTTTGCGACCCCATGAATCGCAGCACGCCAGGCCTCCCTGTCGTATAAGTTAAATAAGCAGGGTGACAATATACAGCCTTGACGGACTCCTTTTCCTATTTGGAACCAGTCTGTTGTTCCATGTCCAATTCTAACTGTTGCTCCCTGTTTATTTCTTCTAGATCCTTGTTAAACCTTTCTTGCATCTTCTCAATCCTTATCTCCAGGCTGTTTATCTGTGATTCTGTTTTGTTTTCAAGACTTTGGATCATTTTCACTATCATTATTTGGAATTCTTTATCAGGTAGATATCCTATCTCTTCCTCTTTTGTTTGGTTTGGTGGGCATTTATCCTGTTCCTTTACCTGCTAGGCATTCCTCTGTCTCTTCATCTTGTTTATATTGCTGTGTTTGGGGTGGCCTTTCTGTATTCTGGCAGTTTGTGGAGTTCTCTTTATTGTGGAGTTTCCTCACTGTACGTGGGGTTCTATGGGTGGCTTCTCAAGGTTTTCTGGCTAGGGAAGCTTGTGTCGATGTTCTAGTGGGTGGAGCTGGGTTTCTCCTCTCTGAAGTGCAGTGAAGTGTCCAGTAATGAGTTATGAGATGTCAGTGGGTTTGAAGTAACTTTCAATTCAGTTCAGTCACTCAGTCGTGTCCGACTCTTTGCGACCCCGTGAATTTCAGCACGCCAGGCTTCCCTGTCCCTCACCAACTCCCGGAGTTCACTCAGACTCATGTCCATCAAGTCGGTGATGCGATCCAGCCATCTCATCCTCTGTCGTACCCTTGTCCTCCTGCCCCCAATCCCTCCCAGAATCAGATCTTTTCCAATGAGTCAACTCTTCGCATGAGGTGACCAAAATACTGGAGTTTCAGCTTTAGTATCAATCCTTCCAAAGAAATCCCAGGGCTGATCTCCTTCAGAATGGACTGGTTGGATCTCCTTACAGTCTAAGGGACTCTCAGGAGCCTTCTCCAAAACTACAGTTCAAAAGCATCAATTCTTCAGCGCTCAGCCTTCTTCAGAGTCCACTCTAACATCTATACATGACTACTGGAAAAACCATAGCCTTGACTAGACGAACCTTTGTTGGCAAAGTAATTGAATATGCTATCTAGTTTGGTCATAACTTTCCTTCCAAGGAGTAAGCATCTTTTAATTTCATGGCTGCAGTCACCATCTGCAGTGATTTTGGAGCCCCCAAAAATAATGTCTGACACTGTTTCCACTGCTTCCCCATCTATTTGCAGTGCTCAGCATCGTATCTAATACTAATTGCAGTGAATGTTAGGTTTGCCCATATCTCTCCCCGGGCAAGTGTCAGAATGTAACATGCCATCACATTACCCAATCTACCTCTCTTGCCCCAGTGAGATGTGCCCTTCAGTGGCATCTGATGTAAGCTAGTTTAATCATAGTACCTCACTCCCCAGCCACAGTGACTGATTCTCAAGCATGGATACATAACCCATTTGAGACCAAATTAGAGTACTTTTTGACCTAAAGCCTGAGGAAAGAGCCTCTTTCCCCTCTGGTGATCAGCCAGGATTGAGGGTTTTGCCATATGCAGAACTTTGAGCACTGAAATTGGGAAGCTCTCAGGAAAACTGGGAATGCACTAGCTGGGAAGAATGATTCCCAAAAAACCTGTGGAAGAAGCAAGTCTACAGTAGGAAAGATAGAGCAATTATACAGAGAGAACAGAAATGGGGAGAAAGACAGTGCTGGTGAGCTTCCAGCCTTTGGTCTGAATTGTTTTCAAAGCTAGACACTTTTGGTTTTACTCACTTTGGATTACATGTTGCAATTAATTTCCCTTGATTAGGGTAACTAAGTTAGGGTTTCTGTCACTTGTAATCAAAAAATCCTAGTTACTTTGACCCATAGAAAATGCTTCATATATATTAGCCATTATCATTATAATTGTGGTAACTATTGTTAAATTCTACGAAGAAACTTTATTTCTCCTGGTTTATTAGTTAAGATGTAGTGTTGTTTAGTCACTATGTCATGTTTGACTCTGCAACCCCATGTAGCACTGCAGAACGCCAGGCTTCCCTGTCCTTCACTGTCCCAGAGTTTGCTCAAACTCTTATCTATTGATACCATCCAACCATCTCATCTGTCACCTTCTTCTCATCCTGCCCTCAATCTTTCCCAGCATCAGAGTCTTTTTCCAATAGGTCATCTCTTCCCATCAGGTGGCTCAAATATTGGCACTTTAGCTTCAGCATCAGTCCTTCTGATGAATATTCAGGACTGATTTCCTTTAGGATTGACTGGTTGGATCTTCTTGCAGTCCAAGGGACCCTTAAGAGTCTTCTCCAACACCACAATTCAAAAGCATCAAAGATGAACAAAGAACATAAAAATAAATAATTCTGCTCTCATGGAGACATAGCCAGAGACCACTTGGGCTAATTTGAATGACATGGTTCCTACTACTGGCCCAGAAATCATCTCCAACATCCAAGGAAACTTGGGAGCAGAAATGCTGCATAAGGTCCAGACAGTTATTTGGATATAGAACAGCACTGAATGACTCTCCTTCCACTACTTGCATCTAAGCAAGCTCCCCAGTCTCAGCTACTATTCTAATTTCTGGTGAAAGATTTGGATGTGTAGACTGGCAAAATTCTGCTTGGTAGAGACAAAATCTGGTTTTCTCAAGATGAGAATATATGAAACTCCATACTGTTTCAAAAATAGGAATTTTCCCTGATTGTTCTTAAAATTCAATGTTGTTCAGAGATAAACAATAATGCGTCATTGGCCAAACACGACTGAGCGACTTCACTTTCACTTTTCACTTTCACTTTTCACTTTCATGCATTGGAGAAGGAAATGGCAACCCACTCCAGTGTTCTTGCCTGGAGAATCTCAGCGACAGAGCAGCCTGGTAGGCTGCCGTCTATGGGGTCGCATAGAGTCAGACATGACTGAAGCAACTTAGCAGCAGCAGCCCAAACAGTTATTGACTACTTTGGTTACTTTCCATTTCAGAATCTATTGAATAATAATAATTTACTTTCCATGTAATCGATAGCTTGAAGTAGAATTTTTTTTTTTTTAATGTTCTTACTTTATGAGAAAACACCATTCTTTAATTAAATCCTTCTCCTGAGATCAACCTGAAGCAAGAGATTCACATGGAACTTGCTAGGCTTATATCAAAAAGCAAAGACCAACAGAGAAATCCCATAATGGTTTTTAGATTTTTGTTTAGAAGTGAAACTCTAAGAAGAAACTTTGCTTCTGTTCACATTTCACTAGCCAAAATAAGTTGTACAAAAAAGGCAATGGAGTAGGAAGGGAAATTATAATTATCGTTTGCTCACTGGGGTAGGGGAAGGAGAAAATTGTTTGGAAAAATGGTACAATTTAATACAAGTTTTATTACCCTGCTGGACCCCTCTCTTTTCCTTTATCTTCCTTCTTTCTGTCAAGTTCCCTCCCAGCACTTTCTTGCAGCTCACTCTCATCTACACCCCAAGGTCTCTCTTCCCTGACTCCCCAAGCTATTTTGTTTCTTATTACTCATGACTGTGCATCTCTTCTTAAATTTCTTGAATTTATATGATAAAATATATTATCAGTCTAACAGCTGGTAATGGCTCAGAATATCACACCTCTTAGACAACTTCGTTCCTGACTTTAAATTATCTCCACAAATAGTTTTAATCATTGACTCTAAAAGAGTATGCTAGGTATTATACACTAAGTTATTTCTCTTTAAAAGCCTATTAAATAGTTGAGTGTGAAAGATGCAAAACAAAAACATTAGGCAAAAAAAAAAAAAAATCTAAATAAATGGTAACTCACTCCAATATTCTTGCCTGGAAAATTATATGGATAGAGGAGCCCAGCAGGCTGCAGTTCATGGGGTTGCAAAGAGTCAGACACGACTGAGTGACTGAGCACACAGGCACACAAACACAGACATACACACTCACACACAATAAAAACAAAACAGTGAGTGATTATTCCAAGTGATTTTCACATTCAGAGGCTTCTACTAAGGTATAAAACCAGATTGCTTTCCTTTTTTCCATTCAATCAACTATTCAATTAATAAATCCAATAGTAATAAGCTACATAGGTGTTTCCAGTTTTCTTACCATGAAAACTAAGAAGGTTTGGGCTTTGAATGTGCAGTTTCTTTCACTTCTCACACCTTCTATGCCTTGTCAGACAAACTTCTGGGGGTTACAGTCCAAAATGGAAAAATAAAAAGAAGTAGATGAAAAAATACTTTAGTAATGAAGGAAGCTCAGCTTGAGAAATTTGGGGAAAGTACAGGAGTTTTTCTTTTTGAAAGAAACTAATTGAGAGGAAAATTAGCATTTTAAGAAGCATTGTTGAGGACTTTGTACCATTTTGCATGTGCTGAAGAAGTGCATGTAAAGACCTTGGGTTATTTTGTAAATAACTGAGGATTTGGCACTAAACTCTGACACCACTCTGAGATTAGACCACTTGTATCATGGCTTTCATAAAATTACTAAACATACATTTACTGAACACGACTATGTGTTGAGGACAGTTTGAGGGGCTGGCTGTCCAATGATAAGCAAAATAGATGTCAATTTTTACTTGGAATATGTATCATTTAAAATAAGCACCACTACAATGAGATAGAGAAATTAAGAATTGTAACAATTTGCTTAAAGATTAACAAAACATCAAGAAAGTGACTTGCCATCCAAATTTATATACAGGTGCACGATCAGTGTCTTCATTGTGTCTGACTCTTTGTGACCCCATGGACTGTACCCTGCCAGGGTTCTCTGTCCATGGGATTCTCCAGGCAAGAATACTGGAGTGAGTTGCCATTACCTGCTTCAGGAGATCTTCCCAACCCAGGGATCAAATCCACGTCTCTTATGTCTCCTGCATTGGCAGGCACGTTCTTTATCACTAGCACCACCACAGATAAGAAGTAGCAAAGCACAGTTTATATCCCAGTTCAGCTTTCTTGCCCAACCTACATACCAAATCCAATATCAGCTCATACAATTGTCCTCAAATTGTATGAGGACATATCTAAATACCTATTCCCCCAAATATTCTTCCTCCACTGCATATAGCACACTCAGCAGATTCAAATTCTCTGTCTTCCACCACAGATCTCCATGTAAAATTCAGACTGAGAGTTGAAGAAGGTTTGATAGATGAGCTACTGCAAATCTACTTTGTGCCTTAGAGATGCTGCCCAGGAGTGATCTCAGCTGCTTTTTCCGTCTTCCTTTTTCCCATGAGTTACAATAGTGCCATAAAAACAATTACTATCTGAGTAGAGTGGGAAATAGCAATTTAAAATGATTAAAAAAGAGAATCATTTTTAAAGTAATTACTATCATTATTTCTTTATTTGAGAGAGAGAGAGAGAGATAAATATATTGTGAATCAATAGAAACCTTGGCCCACAATCTCTAAGCCTTATTTATCTGGGTATTGTTTATCTCCCAGAGTTTCCCCTCAGAGGAAAGAATAATAAAGCAGAATGACTTATAGCTTTTTATTTACAGAGAAATGCCTTTTGGAGGGAAATAATATTTAAAAGCCATCAAGTGTGAAAGGGGCTCAAAGACTTCTCCGTGGGACAGAAACATAGTACATGGCTCCAGTAAATGAAAACAGAGTAAATGAAACAGTAAATGAAAACATTGCCACTTGACTCTGTCTCACAAGTAATGCTCACACCTCTGAGAAATGAAGTCAAGAGATACGTCTTTCAGCAGAGACCATCCTTCTGCTTCTTATGACTGCAGGGGCAAGGAGAAATCCCTCCAGAGGAAATCACATGTCTCTCAAAATGCTTCAAACTAAGCTATCCTATTATGGGCTATAACTATCCTCAGAGCAATAAAGGGGTCATCAGTATATATCTGATTCTACAGTTAACTCTGCTGTTCCAGCTGATGACAGTTTCTGCTTGCTCATCTATGAACCTGAAATTCAGTCACTTGAACTCTGTATTCTCAATTTCTAACTCCAGTGGGGTCCCTTAGCCCCAGTTGATATTCAAGTCCCTATCTTCTCTCCCCCAGCCTTCTCAGGAAACTTAAATTTCAGCCTGCTCTATTTTAGCCCCAAATCTTTAGATTCAGTATGAGGATATCATAATTTCACCTTCATTCATTTCCAGGGAAATGGGCAACCACTTAAAATAAAGACAAACTCAGAAGGGAACCATGAATTTGGTTGTACTATTTTCTGACCATCTTACTTGCAGGAAATATTGTTGTTGGTGTATTGTGTTATACTTAACCTCACTATAACTGCTTCTAATTTGAAATGTAGACTCTGAGTCTGATGAGATACTTTTCCACTTGTCCAATTGTCAGGATGTCTAGAGTGGGGAAAATATGGAGGCAGTTAAAAGGAAAACCAGTGGGAAGATTCTGATCTTATACAAGAGAACTGCTTTAATATGAAGTTCAAGAGTTTTATATGACATCCCTTTTTGTGATTCATTAAGAAGGCAGATAGAGCTTTATTTTGTGTGTTTCGGTAACAGTGTCTATTATGTTGAGGGGTACAAGTGGTCATTTTACAATGTTGGGTAGGAAAGATTCTCAGATCAGTAGAACTGTTACCCGGCTGTTGACCCAGAATCATACCCTTGCCCCTGGATGGAGGTGAACTATTCTTAACTGAGTTTCAGGCTTAACCACAAAAGACAGAGCTACAAGGATAAAAATAAGAACTGATTAGGAGAAGGCAATGGCACCCACTCCAGTACTCTTGCCTGGAAAATCCCATGGACGGAGGAACCTAGTGGGCTGCAGTCCATGGGGTCGTTAAGAGTAGGACACGACTGAAGCAACTTAGCAGCAGCAGCAGCAGCAGAACAGTTAGGTACAAGACGTTGTAAGACCTGACTTCCAACAGACCTTGAACCTCACTATATTATTATTGCAATACATGAGCATGCTAAATGATACACCCAGCAGCACCATGACAGTTGAAAATTGCCATGACAACAACCAGAAAATTCCATACAATAACTGAAAAGGAGTGTGGTTGGAGTTCTGAACAAACCACATTCCTCTTCCTCTTCTCCAGTAAATCATGAATATTCCTCCCTCTATTCACTCCCTTTTACCTTGACTTGAAGCTAAGCTTCAGCTACATACTCTTATGCTTTAATACATAACTGCATTGGATGTGAAAGAAACATACCTGTATAGTCACTGTTCTATAAATTAACATTTAACACTGCTGTGATCTCTCAAGGACATTTTGTGTTATGGCTTTAAAGCAAAGGCATGATTATTAGAAACTATTTAAACTGTTGTAGTCCAAGTCAGGTTGAGAAGTTTATGTTTGAACTAAGTTTCCACTTCTCCATTCTCTGGCCATTGAATAAAGCTTCTGCTGTTTTGGTCTCAGTATTGGTTTCATTATTGGCTATATAAATCTCAGCTGGAAAAGAACCTTCCCCACCAAGGTAGGGGACTTCAACTGGGCTAGGGCCCAAGTTGAGATTCATACAACCAATTTGGTAACAGAATCAACATACCCATCAAACACAGTATCTGACAGTCTGCTCTTAGTGCTTTGGGATAAGTACTACTAACCTAAGAATATTAATGAATATCATAGCAAAACTAATTGTTTTGTAAATTTAGAAAATAAGACAAACACAACTAGGAAAAGTATATGTCATGCCAGTAATATCATCCTGTGAATTAGTGTAAATAAAGAGAAATAGGTACCTGTAATACAATGTGAGGAAAGGAAGGCATTAGATTATAGGGCTGATGGAAAGCCCAACATATTTTACCAAGGACCTGGCCTGCCTAAAGATATATAAAGCGCTCTCCCCTCCAAAGCCAACACAAACCACATCTTGCCCTATTGAACCCACATCTTTAGTCAGTTCTTTTCTAACAATCAAAGCTTTTGGTAGCTGGAAAAAAAAAAATGCTTTTAACACTGATCTCGTGGTCTGTGGCAGGGCTAATTTAATAGCATTTTCTGAAGAGAATAATAATCTTTCATTTTCTCCCTTGACCTTTTTTAGCATATTCTGCATCTCTTAGTATTTTCCTTCTTTGCATTCTCCCTCCTGCATGTTATGCAAATGAGCTGCTGAGCTGGAGAAAATAAACTGCATCTGTCTTCCTGACACACTCCCTGAAGGGTGGTGTGGAAACCTGAACACATTCATTGATCACGCCTCCACTTTCATGGACTGACCTGCATAAGGCACCCATGCATGTTACAGAAAAACTCGTGGGATTCAGGAAGACACAGAAAGAAATTTCAAATGCTTCCCCCACCACCATCTTCCTTAGGAATTTGCACCTCTGAATCCCATGTAGGCCTGTCCAAACTAGACTTAGTCTCAAAATATTCATGAAAGCACATAACACATGTTTAGTTCTGTCCCCTCCGCTACTTGGTTAATGCTCACAGGAGACAGGCTGGGTTGACATTCTCATCCTTCCAATGAAGTTCAGATTAAGTGTTTATAGTTGGTAAAGTGTAGCCCAGCAGTGTTAGTATAACCTGGGAGCTTGTCAGAAGTGAAGAGTCTCAGACCCCCACCCAGAAATACCAAATCAGAGCCTACATTTTAATAAGGCCCACAGGTTGTTAGCTTGAAAAGCCTTGATTAAGTTGCTCATAAACACTCTCTCCTTGTTGCTCCGAACCACTTCAATGAAAAGTTACTGTGAGAGGCCACTCAGGGAACAGATTCCTCTCACCACGAGTCCTATCAGGTTTCAGAAGGAGAGGAGTTTGAACTTTGTCATTCTAACAAAGGAAGGCCGCTGGCACCTGCATCCAGCAGAACTGTTTCTAAGAAACAACATGGCTTTTAAATAGCACAATGTTTTAACCCTACGGTTTTCAAACCTTCTCTGTCAACACCTATTTGATTGAGTATAGTCATCTTCACGTGGCTGTCTACTCAGCATTTCACCATTCCTGAGGCCCAAGCCACTTTTTGATGGAACGAGTAAAACAGTGTTTCTAAAAATATAACTAAGAACATTCTCTAATCTTTACAAAGTAAATCACTAGTACAGTTTGGTGCTTTGTTATTCCTAGTGAAGACACAATTTCAACACATGTCACATCCAGTCACAACACATTTTGGGACCTACCTCCTAAGACATAAAACTGTTTTCTTCATCCCAGAGAGTGTTCAACTACAGCAGCTGGTAGGGTAGATATTTGGGAAATCAAAGGTGGCATAGATCATGGAACCTATCTGACTACAAATAGGACTCAGCTAACCTGAGTTACTTCAATCAAAATCTAAAGAGGAGACACTGTCCTTTATCACAACTCACAGGGATAAATTCAAGTTGACTAACTTAGAGAGAGATTTAAGGAAGAGGTAGCCAAAACAGAGTAATTTAACAATAGGGAACACCAGCTGTCCCAAGCCGGGAAGCCTCACAGTCAGGGAGAGGAGCAGTTAAAATGCTCTTCAGACAGACCTATTGATTGAAATCCAGGACATTTGACCTCAGTTGGCAAGTTAGATACCGTTGTAAGCTAGTTACAGCTGGTCTTTGAAACCTTCTTTTCTCTTGCTCTGCTCACCATACTCCATTTAGTTTTTTATTCATGCCCTTGATCCTCTCTGTCCTTTTAAGGGTTACATATCCAACTTCTTGCTCCTGCCTCCTCAGAAAAACTCTCAGGAAAGGAAAAAAAAAAAAATCTTATCCCATTCACTTATGTTAGCTACTGTCATTGAAATTCTGACATTTTAAAGCTGAAACTCAAACAAAGAAATGTTGGGGACAAGAAACTTCTCTTCAGAGCCCCTGGACACCCCCTTCCCCTGAGATTACCTAAGTGGCCCTATCTGGGAAGCCTAGTCTGAATAGGATTATGTACTCCCTAACCTTTCAGTTCAGTTCAGTCGCTCAATTGTGTCCGACTCTTTGTGACCCCATGGGCTGCAGCAGGCCAGGCTTCCCTATCACTAACTCCCAGAGCTTACTTGAACTCATGTCCATCAAGTCAGTGATGCCATCCAACCATCTCATCCTCTGTTGTGCCTTTCTCCTCCAGCCTTCAATCTTTCCAAGCATCAGTGTATTTTCCAATTAGTCAATTCTTTGCATCAGGTGGCCATAATATTGGAGTTTCAGCTTCAGCATCAGTCCTTTCAATGACTATTCAGGACTGATTTCCTTAAGGATTGACTGGTTGGATCTCCTTGCAGTCCAAGGGACTCTCAAGAGTCTTCTCCAACAACACAGTTCAAAAGTATCAGTTCTTCAGTGCTCAGCCTTCTTTATACTCAAACTCTCACATACATACATGACTACTGGAAAATCCATAGCTTTGACAAGATGGACCTTTGTTGGCAAAGTAATGTCTCTGCTTTTTAATATGCTATCTAGGTTGGTCATAGCTTTTCTTCCAAGGAGCAAGAGTCTTTTAATTTCATGGCTGCAGTCACCATCTGCAGTGATTTTTGGAATGCAAAAATAAAGTCTGTCACTGTTTCCATTGTTTCCCCATCTATTTGCCATGAAGGGATGAGACCAGATGCCATGATCTTAGTTTTCCGAATGCTGAGTTTTAAGCCAAATTTTTCACTCTCCCCTTTCACTTTCATCAAGAGGCTCTTTAGGTCCTCTTCTCTTCCTGTCATAAGGGTGGTGTCATCTGCATATCTGAGGTTATTGATGTTTCCCCCAGCAATCTTTATTCCAGGTTGTGCTTCATCCAGCCCAGTACACATGATGTACTCTGCATCATGACAGACATGTCATCATTGACAGGGTGACAATATACAGCCTTGATATACTTCTTTCCCTATTTGGAACCAGCCTGTTGTTCCATGTTCAGTTCTAACTGTTGCTTTTTGACCTGCATACAGATTTCTCAGGAGGCAGGTAATGTGTTCTGGTATTTCCATCTCTTGAAGAATTTTCCACAGTTTGTTGTGATCCATACAGTCAAAGGCTTTCATATAGTCAATAAAGCAGAAGTAGATGTTTGTCTGGAACTCTCTCACTTTTTCAGTGATCCAGCAGATGTTGAGAATGTGCTCTCTGGTTCCTCTTCACCTTTTCTAAATCCAGCTTGAACATCTGGAAGTTCACGTACTGTTGAAGCCTGGCTTGGAGAATTTTGAGCATTACTTTGCTAGTGTGTGAGATGAGTGCAACTGTGTGGTAGTTTGAGCATTCTTTGTCATTGCCTTTCTTTGGGATTGGAATGAAAATTGACCTTTACCAGTCCTGTGGCCACTGCTGAGGTTTCCAAATTTGCTGGCATATTGAGTGCAGCACTTTCACAGCATCATCTTTTAGGACTTGAAATAGCTCAACTGGAATTCCATCACTTCCACTAGCTTTGTTCATAGGGATGCTTCATAAGGCCCACTTGACTTCACATTCCAGGATGTTGGGCTCTAGGTGAGTGATCACACTGTCATAGTTGTCTGGATCCTGAAGATCTTCTTTTGTATAATTCTGTGTATTCTTGCCACCTCTTCTGAATATCTTCTGCTTCTGTTAGGTCCATACCATTTCTATCCTTTATTGTACCCATCTTTGCATGAAACATTCCCTTGGATCTCTAATTTTCTTGAACAGATCTCTAGTCTTTCTCAGGAAGTGAAGTGACCACTCTGGGTGAGTGACTACACCATCGTGGTTATCTGAGTCATTAAGATCTTTTTTGTATAGTTCTTCTGTATATTCTTGCCACCTCTTCTTAATCCCTTCTACTTCGGTTAGGTTCTTGTTGTTTCTGTCCTTTATTGTGCCAATTTTACATGAAATATTCCCTTGGTATCTCCAATTTTCTTGAACAGATCTCTAGTCTTTCTCATTCATTTTCCTGTGTGTGTTTTTTTTGTTTGTTTGTTTTTTGTTGTTGTTGTTGTTTTGCATTGTTCATTTAAGAAGGTTTTCTTATCTCCAGAACTCTGAATTCAGTTGTGTTTATGTTTCCCTTTTGCCTTTGCCTTTTGCTTCTCTTTTCTCTGCTATTTGTAAGGCCTCCTCAGTCAACCATTTTGCCTTCTTGCATTTCTTTTTCTTGGGGATGGTTTTGGTCACTGCACCATGTACAATGTTATGAATCTTTCTCCATAGTTCTTCATGCACTGTGTCTACCAGATCTAACCCTTGAATCTATTTGTCACCTGCACTGTATAATCATAAGGGATTTGGGTTCATAGGGAACATTAAAAGAGATAATGTATATAATAATCTTGGCAGACTTCCTTGCACTTAAATCTCAACAAGTAAGTTATTTATTCTTTATCATTATTATTAACCATATTAACTGCAAAAAGAAATACTTTTTAATATGTCTCACTATATAATTTTTCTTTTCCTGTGTATTTCTTCTAATTTTTGCTTTATGTATCTTTGTTTTTTTGCTGTTAGGTGTCTAATGGTCTATGATGTCTATCTTCTTTGTGAATTTTACTTTTTATAGTTAAAAATATTCATCTTTGTTTCATTTAAAAATAAGTAAATAACTTTTTAAAAAAGAAATACTAGATCATGAAATCTTGAATTAAGTTTCATGCTTTCTTGAAAGACTGATTTTCTGCATATGTAAGTAAGAATCTAGAGTACCTCAGAAGCATTTTGAATATGTTTAAAGCTCTGATCCTAGGGATAGTCTATTTTGAAAAAGAGAGCCTGGGTATGGGAAGTAGTTAAAATAGCAAGTGGTGGCCCAATCAAGACAAGCAATTGCCACATGCCCTTCAAAGCTCAGAGGACAATGACCTAGGCAGCGTGAGGGTCAGAGAGGAGGGATTGCCCCAGTTCTGGAAACGGATGATACACAGAGTATAGGCAGAGTTTATTCCTGAGTATCAGGATATATTGATTTGTCTGTGTTAAATTAAAAAACAAGGCAGCCATTAGACTGAGGTGGCTCTAATGCCATGACAGTTTCATAAGCAAACCAAAATATAAGCATGTAATGCTTCGGGTTTACAAAATCAAAACACTAATGACAGCTAATCACAAACACCAAGTAGGCTTTAAGCTATGGTCAATCAATAATTTCTTTATTTTGCTTCCTCTTCTCTTCAGAAGTCTCCCCTGAGTTCCCACCAACAGAAGCAATCCTAACCACTTCTGGTTAGAGGCTGCTCAACTCAGGTTGATTTTTTCACAAAAACTCTTAAAATTCTTAATATACCTCATGTTTATCTAATACAACATAGGCGTGAGTATTTAGAAAAATTATAAATATCAGTCAAAGTAGGAAAATTGTAGATGACCTTTTTTCCTCCTCCTCCTGTAACCCTTTTTATTTCTACCTCTTCCATCACAGAAATGACAGATTTCAAAGGGGACAAATATTGAATGTTACCACTTTCTCTGACCACTGAACATTTAGAAACATTAAAGTTTTCAGAAAACAAAGTAAAAAATACTTTATAAAGAATCATATAGTTCAAATATCCTAACATCTATAGGTAAATTTTGAGAAAAGAGATTCCATTTCTTGATAGATGATATTATTTATTTTTAATACTGCAACACATTTGGATACACACAATTTTACCACACTTTTATGAGAACTGAAGAAATTACGCACTCCCCTGACATACCTGGCACAATGACTCGGATTTAACCTGGCTGAAACAACCTCAGTTTGTTTGGCCCCCGCAAGGCAGAGACCAAGCACAGCAAAAAACCCAATTTGGCAAAAGCTCATGTGGTAGAAGCTGAAAGCAAAGAAAAAAACCCAGTGGAAGTGACAAGAAGCTCAGCATGGTAGAAAACACGACAGCAAAAACAAACTCAGCAGAAAGCTCATGTGGCTCAGTCTCAGATTCCAGAAGACCTCTGGTTAAAATAAGAGATCCTCGCTTCTATGGCTGGAAGGACATATGGCTAACAAAATATTAATTCCTTTACAATCTCTCATTTTTTGTTTCCTCAAACACCCTGCAAACAGTGAGCAGCAGTGGGTGCAATTGAGAGACTCTAGCAGGAGCTACTCCCCAGTGTGTCCCAAAGGCTATACTATCTGCTGTGTCTTAGTAGCTGTTGCCCAAGAGGGTGAGGGTTCTTCTTTCCTTAATCTTTGTGCCAAGGGTCAGGCCAATGAAAACTGTGAGCACAGGTCAGGTATTTAGCAGATTTTCCAGCAAGTTATGAAGGGGATTCTTGGCATGTTTTTTTCCCACTGCTTTTTCCTCCTGTCCTTCAGCTCCTCTCTCCATCTATGCCACTGTTTTATTGGTCAGGTCACCATCTTTCCATTCCTGAAAGTTGTGTTTGAAGCTGTTTACCTAAGACTGGGACTCAAACCCACGTGGCAGGGACTCTGTGCTATGCTTAGTCACTCAGTCATATCCGACTGGGACTTGAGTCTGGACAAAACCCATGGTGCCTGGTTTCAGGACCTAATGAAGCTCGGGTTCTTGACGTATCATTGCAAAAATTCAGTGAGAGACACAGTGATAGGTAAGAGGTAGATTTGTTTGGATTCAGAGAGGAGCACACTCCACAGAGCATATGCCATCACAGAGGGTGTATGCGGTGGCCATGAAATGTGGTGTGGTTAGTTTTCATGAGCTGGGTGACTTCATATGCTAATGAGTGGGCGGATCATTCCAAAAATTGGGGAACCACCCACTCTTTGCTCTTCTGATAGTGGCTTGGAACTGTCCTGGCTCCTCTGGGTGTGTCATTTAGCTTGCAGATTGAGAATCAAGGTTTAGTTGAATTTGACTTGTCTGTCATCTTGGACCCATTTGATTTTAATTGGTTTATGTTATGCCCTTGGGCTATGTCATTCTTTCCAAAGTTGTGCCCTGCCCCCTCCAACCAGGCCCACAGTGTTGCCTCTACAGAGGCAATGTTGCTCTAAGATTGTTCCCTCTACAATCTTCTGGAGGCACAACTAGAAAATAGTTGGCCCTTGGGAAGGAAATACTGTATAATATCCAATCCCTCTAGATAGTCAGGCCTTCATCTTCCATGTTTCCTACAATATGTACAAAGACAGCGTCTCTCAGTGAACCTGCTAGGGTGGGTGACAGGCACACAAGCCTGCTAGAAGTCCATCTGCTGATGGCATCCTTTCAAGGCAATTGGGCTTCGAGGGATAATGTTTGCCGCTTTGAGAATTAGCCCTGAAGGCTGTTTGGGCCCAAACACTTACCACCCTTCTCCTAAGGCTACAAACATATTCCCTGGATCAAATCTCCACTCCACTTTTATGGAATATCTGGTATGTTGACTCTTATTTTGTTCTTAAGCCACTTACTAACTCCTATAACCAGGACCTTGCCCCCTTGTAGGCAACATTACTCCACCCCACTCATTACTAAAATACTCTTAACACCCCTAATGAGACCAGATAACCCACTCCTTTGTCATTATTTCTGTTATTACCTTAAGTGAGTCTATGACAATAAAATGCATACCATTGGAAACACCCTAAACTGCTCTTAAGGAGGACTAGGGGAAGAAATCAGTGACTTATATTCCCTCTGAGCAATAAGAGGACAAGGCTTATGGCTGTTTTGCCAGGTTCCCAGTCTTAGGGCACAGGCTTGGATTGCTTTACATCTTGGTACCTATTCCCATGCATGGTGAACAAACCATCTATAAGTTAAGATTACACCCCCTTAATCCTACCCAGTACTAGTCACACTAGAGAGCTTGGGGACACACAACTCCAGCCTGGAGTCCCAGGATATCGACCTGCCTCGACCTGCCTAGGGATCTTGCCTCTGGGAGGTTGTCATGCCTCAACCTACTTAGGAATCTGCCAGTCCAGGGGTCCCAGGAGGTCGACTTGCCTCGACCTGAATAGGATCTGGTCCTTGGGAGGTTGTCATGCCTCAACCTGCTCAGGGATCCACCAGTCCAGAGGTCCCAGGAGGTCGACATACCTAGACCTGCCCAGCAACCTAATTCTCGGGAGGACGACATGCCTTGACCTGCCCAGGGACTTGATCTCCACAAGGCTGTCACGCCTCAGCCTGCCTGGGGATCTGCACCCTGACCCAGCGATACCCAGCTCTGAGGTTGCAACAGTACTGGGTAGGATAAGGTTCAGAAAGGCTTACTCCTAAGGAAGTCCACCCATGGAAATAGAAGGAAGCCTATTAGATGTGGGACTGTGCCTGGTCTCAGCAATAACTTAGGAGCCCAATGAGAACCCCATTGCCTTTCTGGAAAGTCTAAAAGAGGTCCTCCAAAAGTTTACCAATCTGAACTCTTACAAGGAACAGGAGATTTTAAAGGACAAATTCCTGTCCCAGTGTGCATCATATATCAGGATAAAGTTACAACACAGCAAGACTCTGCTGCTTCTTTAGATGAGATGGCCCAGACAGTCACCAATACCTTTTATAACAGAACAGGAGAGGGAGGCTAAGGCCCAGGAAAGAGAGAAAAGGAAAGAGATAAGTCATGTCCTCTGGAAGGCCTATGGCAAACCCCAAGTCCTTAAAGGACAAGGCACAAAGCAAATGCCTAATCTGTAGACAGGCAGGACAATGGGCCAAAGAGTGTCCAAACTGTGACAAGTATCCTAAAACAGCTTGCTAAAAATCCCATCAATTGGGACACTGGGTAGCACTCTGCTCTCAGGACCAAGAGCCTCAAGGTCAAGTGCCAAGCCTTTCCTCATGATGGTTCAACAGGACTGAAGCAGCCCACTCCAGCCAGTCCGCCTGTCACAGATAACCATCACAGGGCTGGAGCCAAGGGTGCAACTGGGTGTGCTAGGTAGGTCCAAGAGTTTCTTGGTTGACACAGGGGCTTCCTACTCTGTCCTGACCTCCTACTCTGGAGCCTTCTCCTAAACCTGTACCATTTTGGGTGCTAAAGAGAAAACAATTACAAAAAAGATTCACTGAGCACTTCTTTGTTGCTGGGATGGACAAATATTTTCCCACCAACTTCTGGTGGTCTCTGAGAGTCCTACTCCCTTATTGGGAGGAGACCTTTCCCTGCTTAGATAAAAGGGATACAAGATGCTTGATAACTTTCCCTTGGGGGCAAGCTATTTTTACCATCTACCAAGTGAAACAACCCCTGAATGGCAGAGGCCATTTATGGATGTTGATCAAAGGATCCTCAGATATCAAGCAGTGCTGATGGAAAATCCAGGACTGACTATATCCCCTTGTGAGGTGCTTAACTCAGATACCCTCATGCCTACCCCTGAGGGCTCTTTCCACTTTAACTCTTGCCTAGAAACCTTGGACTACTGGACAAAACCCCAAGTAGGACTGTCAGAATATCCTCTGACCAACCCTGAGGAGATCTGGTACACTGAAGGGAGAAGCTTTGTCTTGGATGGAAAAAGAAGAGCCAGATATGAAGTAGTCTCCAATTAGAGACCATATAGGCTAAATCTTTGCCACCAGGTACTATATAAAAAAGATCTTCACAACCCATAAAATCATGATGGTATGATCACACGTACAGCCAGACATCTTAGAATGTGAAGTCAAGTGGGCCTTGGGAAGCATTACTATGAACAAAGCTAGTGGAAGTGATGGAATTCCAGTTGAGCTATTTCAAGTCCTAAAAGATGATGCTGTGAAAGTGCTACACTCAATATGCCAGCAAATTTGGAAAACTCAGCAGTGGCCATAGGACTGGAAAAGGTCATTCTAATCCCAAAGAAAGGCAATGCCAAAGAATGCTCAAACTACCACACAATTGCACTCATCTCACACGCTAGTAAAGTAATGCTCAAAATTCTCCAATCCAGGCTTCAGCAGTTTGTAAACCATGAACTTCCAGATGTTCAAGCTGGTTTTAGAAAAGGCAGAGGAACCAGAGATCAAATTGCCAACATCCTTTGGATTATTGAAAAAACAAGAGAGTTCCAGAAAAACATCTATTTCTGCTTTATTGACTATGCCAAGGTCTTAGACTGTGTGGATTACCACAAACTGTGGAAAATTCTTAAAGAGATGGGAACACTAGAGCACTTGACCTGCCTCTTGAGAAATCTGTATGCAGGTCAGGAAGCAACAGTTAGAAGTGGACATGGAACAACAGACTGGTTCCAAATAGGGAAAGGAGTATGTCAAGGCTATATATTGTCACCCTGCTTATTTAACTTATATGCAGAGTACATCATGAGAAATGCTGGGCTGGGTGAAGTACAAGCCGGAATCAAGATTGCTGAGAGAAATATCAATAATCTCAGATACGCAGTTGACACCACCCTTATGGCAGAAAGTGAAGAACTAAAGAGCCCCTTGATGAAAGTGAAAGAGGGAAGTGGAAAAAGTTGGCTTAAAGCTTAACATTCAGAAAACTAAGATCATGGCATCTGGTCCCATCACTTCATGGCAAATAGATGAGGAAACAGTGACAGGTTTTATTTTGAGGGGCTCCAAAATCACTGTAGATGGTGATTGCAGCCATGAAATTAAAAGACATTTGCTCCTGGAAGAAAAGCTATGATCAACCTAGACAGCATATTAAAAAGCAGAAACATTACTTTGCCAACAAAGGTCCATCTATTGAAGGCTATGGTTTTTCCAGTAATCATGTATGGATGTGAGAGTTGGACTATAAAGAAAGCTGAGTGCAGAAGAATTGGTGCTTTTGAACTGTGGTGTTTGAGAAGACTCTTGAGAGTCCCTTGGACATCAAGGAGATCCAACCAGTCAATTCTAAAGGAAATCAGTCCTGAATATTCATTGGAATGACTGATGCTGAAGCTGAAACTCCAATACTTTGGCCACTTGATGTGAAGAACTGACTCATTTGAAAAGACCCTGATTCTGGGAAAGATAGAAGGCAGGAGGAGAAGGGTATGACAGAGGATGAGATGATTGGATGGCATCACTGACTCAATGGACATGAGTTTGAGTAAACTCCAGGAGTTGGTGATGGACAAGGAGGCCTGGTGTGCTGCAGTCCACAGAGTCACAAAGAATCAGACACACTGAGCGACTGAACTGAACTGAACTGAGCTCATAGCCCTGACTCAAGCTTTAGAGCTGGGAAAAGGAAAAAAAGTAGCCATTTGCATTGATTCCAAGTATGCCTTTCTGGTGCTACATGCACATGCTCTTATTTGGAAAGAAAGAGGCCGCCTGACCACCCGAGGATCCCAAATCAAATATGGTGATCAGATCCTTAGGCTCTTGAAGGCAGTCCACCTGCCTGCTGAGGTTTCAGTCTCCCACTGTAAAGGACATCAAAAGGGGAGCATGGAAGTGTCACAAGGGAACCAAGCAGCTGATCAGGCAGCTAAGGGAACAACATTACAGAACTATGACCTAATAGGGGCTGCCACCCTAGTTCCACAGACTAATTTGCCAGAAACTACTTTATATACTGAAGGTATATAAAGCTCAAGCTTTAAAGCTAAGAGTGAGGGCTTTCAAGAAGATCATATGGGGTGGTTCCAAAAGGAGGGACTCCTTATTCTGCCTGAGAACCTCCAATAGAAGTTGGTTAACTCCTACATGGCACCACCCATTTAGGGCAGAAGGCTCTCCAAAGATTATTAGAAAGGCCCTTCAGAGGAACAGGCCTCCAAATGACTATAAGGCAAGTGTTCTCCTCATGTTCCACTTGCCAGTTAAACAACCCCCAAGGAGCTCAAAGACCCCAGCTGACCGTGGCCATCCAAAGGCGTGGGACACACCCAGGAGAAGACTGGCAGACGGACTTCACCCAGATGCCAGTTTCTCAAGGGTATAAATACTTACCAATCATGACAGATACATTCACATGATGGGTTGAAGACTTTCCCACCTGGGCTGAGAAGGCTAGGAGGTGGTAAAAAAAAAAAAAAAAAACTACTCCATGAAATCATTCTGAGATTTGGTCTGCCCAGGTCATTACAAAGTGACAATGGGACATCATTTACTTCTAAAGTCACCCAAGGGGTCTCTAAAGCATTGGGCATTACTTATTATCTCCATTGTGCCTGGAGGCCTCAGTCTTCAGGAAAAGTAGAAAGAGCTAACCAATTTTTAAAATCAGTGGTAAAAAAGATAACCCAGGAGACCTCCCTGGGATGGAAGGAGGCTTTACCAATAGCTCTCCTCGGCATCTGTATTGCTGCTAAGCAACAGGTTGGTCTTAGTCCTTATGAGATGCTGTATGGGAGACCTTTTGTTTATGCCAATAACCTCTTCTTAGATCCAGAGGCTCAAACCCTTTGGTCTTATACCTTGGCCATTGGGCAATTCCAACAAGATGTACGCTTACAGGCTATCAGCCAGGACCCAAAAGATTCTAAAGACCCATCACTATATGCTTCAGGGACTCAAGTCCTAATTAAAGTCTGGAAAGATGGGTTCCCAAAGGCTTGACTCAGCTCACATGGAAGGGCCCCTACCCTGTAATACTTTCTACCCCCACAGCAGTCAAGGTACCAGGACATGACTCCTGGATTCACTACTCATGAGTCAAGCTGTGGGAGAAAACAGAAGAGGACACTCAATACTCCTGTGAGCCCCTGGGATATCTTGGCTACCTATTCAGAACTACAAATGAGTGCCACTCTAATGAATACCCACAAAATTAAGCTTCTGGGGATAAGATTTCTCAGGATAGCTCTAAAGAGCCAACACAGCTTGGCAGGGGTTGAACTCCAAAATAGACAGAAGGTCGATCTCCTGATCCCTGAACAAGGAGGGACTTGAGCCATCTTGAATGACACGTGTGGTTTCTGGGTAAATACCTCCAGCTAAGTTAAAGTCTTGCAGTCCTCAAGGAAAACACTCAAATCCTACAAGACCTCAAAGAATGAGCTGGAGAGTCCTCAGAGTGGCTACAATCTCTCTTTGGGGGATCCTTCTCCTGGTGAGGGGGCAATTTGAAGTTAGCTAATGCCCCGACTAATCCCTGTTATCACCATACTGATGCTGCTTATGATTGTTGCATGTATTATCAATCATCTAACCCATTTTGTCTCTGCCCAGGTCAACAAGCTACAATATGCAGTGCCAGTTCAACAAGAATATATAAAACTATACCTAACCATGGAAAATATCACTCAACCTTAGATGGACACTGCTATAAGGACTCTGAAGCTTGAGATTAGCAAGAGGGGGAGGCCCAAAGCCCCTCGTCATCCCAGCTAAGCAGGAAATAGCCAGAGAGACCTCGATGCCCCTATTCCCAAAGAACTGGGCCTTCCATCTCTTTAAGGGGGAATGTTAGGTAGTTAGAATAGGAAAAAGAAATCCAAAATAGTGATGACTAAAAGACAAAGAGAGCAAAAAGCCTGCAAAAATAGAACAAGGGACAGTCCAAGGACTGAGTGAGAACCTCAAGTGAAACAAACAGCCCTCCTGGCTAGCCCAATTTATGTAGGGCAGGCTCAGAGGAAGGAGAAAAAAACATATAAAAAGAGGAGCCAAAGTTGAGTGGCAAGCCTCTTTCGGGTTGACCCACCCTCACGCCTCGAGGATGTATTTTCCTTTGCTTGCCAAATAAAACTGAGCTGTAACACTGGTCTGCCATTTCAAATTTTTGTTGTAGCAAGACATAACTGAGGAAATTACACACTCTCTTGACAATAATAAAACTCTAGTCCTTTGAATCAAGTCTTTTGTTGATTTAAAAAAATGCAAAAAAAAAAAAAAAAAGCACGGAAACCCTTATACAACTCTCTATCCTAGAAAATTTCAAAAACTTCAGATTTCACAAAACTTAATTGGTTTTAATTATTGTTATGCAAACTCTTTATCATTGTACATAACATTTAAGTCTTCATCCAATAATTAAATTCTATAATTTCTCTAATCCTTAAACTTGGAGAAGTAGCTGTATCCAACCTCTTTCCTCACTCACTTTCTCTCTCTCTTCCCCTTGCATACAGTCTCTCTCCTTTTTTCCTTCTGTTTTTCCAGTTTCATTAGCTGGTTCCTCATTAATCCTTTTCTTCTGCTTGGGCATGTCATCAAGAACATGAGGAGTCTAGAAGTCTCATGTTTTAACCTCATGTGAGGTTAAAATTCATAGAAGTGGAATTTGAAAGATAAGATTTATGGAACATGTGATAGTCTCTTTCAAATATTTGTGCACTAAAATGGTAGATACACTTAAGGATGTGCCAGCAACTGCAGGATCTTCTAGTGGTGAAAATGAGACTTTGTAACTGTAATGTGTAAAAATCTGTTGGATGAGGGGGGAAAATACTGTAATTGTGTTGACAAGTTACTGAAAATGTTTAACTAACAAGAAAGCAACCTGTTATTTTCATGAAAGAAAAATAATTCATTATTTCCTTTTCTTACCAGCAGCTTGCTTCCTTCAATTTGGGGAAAATAACTATATGATAATCCCCAAATTGAATACTTACCCAGGAAAATAGTGAATCAAAAGGAATACTAATCTGCTGTAGTTAGTGAATATTGAGATGCTAGCAATCACAATAATGTAAAAAGGATTCAAGAAAGACTATGTAATCAGACAGAGCAGAATCTCAACAAATAGGCATTTGATGCCTCAAATTTAACCACATATGTTTGGCAAATAAAAATGTGTGAAAAAGAACTAACGATTTAAGCAGAGTGAGTAATCCACCCAGATATTCCCTTCTGTGAACATGTGCCTCAGACACCAGAAGTGAGAGCCATGAATCTGCTGCTCCCCACTCTGGTCTTAGTTCCTTTAAGTTCTGATTTAGTGTGAACTTCTCACAACTTGGGTGAAAGTCTAGAGAAAAGATATACCTTTTACAGCATGACTTTAATGCAACCTGACCACTTCACCCAATACTCCATTAAAGAAACAGCCATGTGTTTCAATGATGGAGGGAAAATATGACAAAACAGGCAGTGTTTCATTCAGCAGGAGATGATATGCCTATGTCCAATATGGCATCTTCCTGCAGCCCCTCTGTAGGCCTGCAGCTCACAGGCCTACAGTACCTGCACTTGCCCAGCTTTAAGACTGAAGAAAAAGCCTGGAGTCAGCAACAGAAACATCAGTGTCAAGGACCTTGACCTTATACATCCAAAACAAGGTGTTGGAGAGACACCTCACTGTGTGTGGTGCATGGAGGGCAGGACTGGGCAGCAGTATTTGCTGGCAGGGAGTAGGGGAGAGATTGCCCACGTCAGATGGGATCATTAGTTACCAGGGAAACCAGAAGAGGCATACTTTGGTAGGAATAGTCATTAACTGGGGCCTGAGGCAAGTTACCTAGAAAGGTCAGTCATGTACATAAGTTACAGCTGAAGCAAGCACTGGTCAGGCAGGTGATATACAGAGAACAAGAGAACAGGCATCACCAACAGTTATATGGTGACCTGCCCATATACCTCTGAAATACACTGTTCAAATTCACATGACAGACTTAGGTTTGCTGTCACGTTTTCCATCCTATCAAAACAGTTGGTAAGTTTCTGTCACCATGAAACATTCCACAAAAGAGTAAAAAATGCATTGAATCATCAGGGGTGTATACAGTTTAAGTTTAAGAAAAGGTGGGTTTAAGTAAAAAAAAATCAGATCTTATCCTAATTTTGTCTTGGACTTATACTTGGAAGAAAGTCATTTGCCACTCTGGGGGTTGGATTTCTCTTCTATCGGATAATATAAAATTTTCTCTCCTCTGCTTTTCTCTCATGGTCATTGTATTAAATAAGATCATAACACTTCAGATATTAGAAAAGAGTATCAATACTATATTCACCAAATTGATTAATGTATTAACATTCAGTTCAGTTCAATCACTCAGTTGTGTTTGACTCTTTACAACCCCATGAATCGCAGCATGCCATGCCTCCCTGTCCATTGCCAACTCCCAGAATTCACTCAAACTCGTGTCCATCGAGTCAGTAATGCCATCCAGCCATCTCATCCTCTGTCATCACCTTCCCCCCCTGCCCCCAATCCTCTCAGCATCAGGGTCTTTTCCAATGAGTCAACTCTTCACATGAGGTGGCCAGAGTATTGGAGTTTCAGCTTCAGCATTAGTCCTTCCAATGAACACCCAGGACTGATCTCCTTTAGAATGGACTGGTTGGACCTCCTTGCAGTCCAAGGGACTCTCAAGAGTCTTCTCCAACACCACAGTTCAAAAGCATCAATTCTTCAGCACAGCTTTCTTCACAGTTCAACTCTCACATCCATACATGACCACTGGAAAAACCATAGCCTTGACTAGACGGACCTTTGTTGGCAAAGTAATGTCTCTGCTTTTGAATATGCTATCTAGGTTGGTCATAACTTTCCTTCCAAGGAGTAAGCGTCTTTTAATTTCATGGCTGCAATCACCATCTGCAGTGATTTGGGAGCCCCCAAAAAACAAAGTCTGACACTGTTTCCACTGTTTCCCCATCTATTTGCCATGAAGTGATGGGACCAGATGCCATGATCTTGGTTTTCTGAATGTTGAGCTTTAAGCCAACTTTTTCACTCTCCTCTTTCACTTTCATCAAGAGGCTTTTTAGTTCCTCTTCACTTTTGCCGTAAGGGTGGTGTCATCTGCATATCTGAGGTTATTGATATTTCTCCCGGCAATCTTGATTCAGCTTGTGATTCTTCCAGCCCAGCGTTTCTCATGATGTACTCTGCATTTAAGTTAAATAAGCAGGATGACAATATACAGCCTTGACGTACTCCTTTTCCTATTTGGAACCAGTCTGTTGTTTTCATGTCCAGTTCTAACTGTTGCTTCCTGACCTGCATACAGGTTTCTCAAGAGGCAAGTCAGGTGGTCTGGTATTCCCATCTCTTTCAGAATTTTCCACAGTTTATTGTGATCCACACAGTCAAAGGCTTTGGCATAGTCAATAAAGCAGAAATAGATGTTTTTCTGGAACTCTCTTGCTTTTTTGATGATCCAGCGGATGTTGGCAATTTGATCTCTGGTTCCTCTGCCTTTTCTAAAACCAGCTTGAATATCTGGAAGTTCACAGTTCACATATTGCTGAAGCCTGACTTGGAGAATTTTGAGCATTACTTTACTAGGGTGTGAGATCAGTGTAATTGTGCGGTACTTTGAGCATTCTTTGCATTGCCTTTCTTTGGGATTGGAATGAAAACTGACCTTTTCCAGTCCTGTGGCCATTGCTGAGTTTTCCAAATTTGCTGGCCTATTGAGTGCAGCACTTTCACAGCATCATCTTTCAGGATTTGAAATAGCTCAACTGGAATTCCATCACTTCCACTAGCTTTGTTCGTAGTGATGCTTTCTAAGGCCCACTTGACTTCACATTCTAGGACGTCTGGCTCTGGATGAGTGATCATACCATCGTAATTATCTTGGTCATGAAGATTTTTTTGTACAGTTCTTCTGTGTATTCTTGCCACCTCTTCTTAATATCTTCTTCTGTTAGGTCCATACCATTTCTGTCCTTTATCAAGCCCATCTTTGCATGAAATGTTCCCTTGGCATCTCTAATTTTCTTGAAGAGATCTCTAGTCTTTCCCATTCTGTCGTTTTCCTCTATTTCTTTGCACTGATCACTGAGGAAGGCTTTCTTATCTCTTCTTGCTATTCTTTGGAACTCTGCATTCAAATGGGAATTTCTTTCCTTTTCTCCTTTGCTTTTCACTTCTCTTCTTTTCACAGCTATTTGAAAGGCCTCCCCAGACAACCATTTTGCTTTTCTACATTTCTTTTCCATGGGGATGATCTTAATCCCTGTCTCCTGTACAATGTCACGAACCTCTGTCCATAGTTCATCAGGCCCTCTGTCAATCAGATCTAGTCCCTTAAATCTATTTCTCACTTCTACTGTATAATCATAAGGGATTTGATTTAGGTCATACCTGAATGGTCTTGTGGTTTTCCCTACTTTCTTCAATTTAAGTCTGAATTTGGCAATTGGTATTAACATTAGGGAGAAGTAAATAGCATTTTTCTAAATTGTTAGACACTGCCTCAATCAGTAGTTCCGATTAAAAAAAATAATGACCAAAGTGTTTTTTTTTTACCTTAGTCCTTTACTTGTTCATATACACCTACAGCCTGTCAAATTCTACTCAAAAACTTGTTAAAGATTTTTTTTAATTACACTAAATCCGTGGATGAATTGGGAAGTGACTTACAGTATTGAGTCCTCCAGTACTAGAAAATAATCTTGTCTTCCATCTATTTTTGTCAGTAAATAGAAATACAAGAATATTGTATATATTGGCCTTATATAAATACATGCAAAATTCACTTATTAAGTCTAATAGTTTGTAATTTAAATTTCACATATACTTAATCATGGCTCCTGTGACAAATGATGATTTTATTTCTTTCTATCTAAACCTCATGCCTTTTATGTTGTCATGTTGTCTTCCTACACTGCCTGAGACCTATAGTGAAATTTTTAATAAAAGTGATCCCCATGTTTGGGAAAAGCTTTCAATATTTTCTGTTAAATAAAAGTGCATGTGTTGTTTAGCCATATTTACTAGTGGTGAACATATGCATATCTTATGATACAGTGACCCGACTCCTAGGTACATATATTCAAAATTAGTATCTATGAGAATCATTACAGCAGCATTATTTATATTAGCCTCAAACTAGACCACTCATATGCTAGTCAACAATAGAATGGATAGAGGCAGACACACCATGAAATACTATATAACAAAGAGAATGACCACACTCAGATCAGATCAGATCAGATCAGTCGCTCAGTAGTGTCCGACTCTTTGCGACCCCATGAATCGCAGCACGCCAGGCCTCCCTGTCCATCACCAACTCCCGGAGTTTACTCAGACTCACATCCATCAAGTCAGTGATGCCATCCAGCCATCTCAGCCTCTGTCGTCCCCTTCTTCTCTTGCCCCCAATCCCTCCCAGCATCAGAGTCTTTTCCAATGAGTCAACTCTGCGCCTGAGGTGGCCAAAGTACTGGAGTTTCAGCTTTAGCATCATTCCTTCCAAAGAAATCCCAGGGCTGAGCTCCTTCAGAATGGACTGGTTGGATCTCCTTGCAGTCCAAGGGACTCGCAAGAGTCTTCTCCAACACCACAGTTCAAAAGCATCAATTCTTCAGTGCTCAGCCTTCTTCACAGTCCAACTCTCACATCCATACATGACCACAGGAAAAACCAGAGCCTTGACTAGACGAACCTTTGTTGGCAAAGTAATGTCTCTGCTTTTCAATATGCTATCTAGGTCGGTCATAACTTTCCTTCCAAGGACTAAGCGTCTTTTAATTTCATGGCTGCAGTCACCATCTGTAGTGATTTTGGAGCCCAGAAAAATAAAGTCTGACACTATTTCCACTGTTTCCCTATCTATTTCCCATGAAGTGGTGGGACTGGATGCCATGATTTTCGTTTTTTGAATGTTGAGCTTTAAGCCAACTTTTTCACTCTCCTCTTTCACTTTCATCA
The DNA here is from genome assembly GCF_029378745.1 of Bos indicus. NCBI lineage: Eukaryota > Metazoa > Chordata > Mammalia > Artiodactyla > Bovidae > Bos > Bos indicus. The sequence continues at coordinate 14,100,635 of NC_091783.1, forward strand.
AGAGGCTTTTTAATTCCTCTTCACTTTCTGCCATAAGGGTGGTGTCATCTGCATATCTGAGGTTATTGATATTTCTCCGGGCAATCTTGATTCCAGTTTGTGTTTCTTCCAGTCCAGCATTTCTCATGATGTACTCTGCACTAGAACTATATATCAAGTACAATCTTGTAAGAGTGAACAAAAGGTGGATACAAAAGACTACACTCTGCATGATTCCATTTATATAAAAGATCAAAATGAGATAGAATTAAGTTATGATCTTAGAAGTCAGTAGAGGAGCTATCAGTGCAGGAGGTAGTGAGTAAAGATAACAGAAGGAGACTTCTTGGGCAGGGTCTTGTTGTTCCTTAATCAGGGTGCCAATTACATAGGTGTGTCAGTTTGTGAAAAATTTATTGAGCCTAACATTTATGGTTTGGGCATAAGTTCCTTAAATTCCTAATTTAAAATTCAAAATGAGCCTCCATTGATTTCCAGATGAAATGCAGAATTAATACAGCCCACTAGGCCCGTTGAGCCTCCCCCCACCACTCACTGTCACCCAGTCTTAAGCTTAATGTTTAAGTCACATGTGTATAGCTCCCTAAGTACTCTCTGTACTTTTCCCATTATTTCCCCTTAATAATTTTCTTTTTTTTTAAATGTAAATTTATTTATTTTAATTGGAGGGTAATTACTTTACAATATTGTATTGGTTTTGCCATACATTGACATGAATCCACCACGGGTGTATATGTGCTCTCCATCCTGAACCCCCCTCCCACCTCCCTCCCCATACCATCCCTCTGGGTCATCCCAGTGCACCAGTCCCAAGCACCCTGTATCATGCATCAAACCTGGACTGGAGATTCATTTCACATATGATAATATAATGTTTCAGTGCAATTTTCCCAAACCATCCCACCCTTGCCCTCTCCCACAGAGTCCAAAAGACTGTTCTATACCTTGGTGTCTCTTTTGCTGTTTCACATACAGAGTTATCATTACCATCTTTCCAAATTCCATACATATGCGTTAGTATACAGTATTGGTGTTTTTCTCTCTGGCTTACTTCACTCTGTATAATAGGCTTCAGTTTCATCCACTTCATTAGAACTGATTCAAATGTATTCTTTTTAATAGCTGAGTAACATTCCATTGTGTATATGTACCACAGCTTTCTTATCCATTCATCTGCTGATGGACATCGAGGTTGCTTCCATGTTCTGGCTATTATAAACAGTGCTGTGATGAACATTGGGGTACACGTGTCTCTTTCAATTCTGGTTTCCTTGGTGTGAATGCCCAGCAGTGGGATTGCTGGGTCATACGGCAGTCTATTTCCAGTTTCTTAAGGAATCTCCACACTGTTCTCCATAGTGGCTGTACTAGTTTGCATTCCTACCAACAGTATAAGAGGGTTCCCCTTTCTCCACACCTCTCCAGCATTTATTGCTTGTAGACTTTTGTATAGAAGCCATTCTGACTGGTGTGAAATGGTCCCTCATTGTGGTTTTGATTTGCATTTCTCTGATAATGAGTGATGTTGAGCACCTTTTCATGTGTTTGTTAGCCATCTGTATGTCTTCTTTGGAGAACTGTCTGTTTAGTTCTTTGGCCCATTTTTTGATTGGGTTGTTTATTTTTCTGGAATTGAGCTGCAGGAGTTGCTTGTATATTTTTGAGATTAATTGTCAGTTGCTTCATTTGCTATTATTTTCTCCCATTCTGAAGGCTGTCTTTTCACCTTACTTATAGTTTCCTTTGTTGTGCAGAAGCTTTTAATTTGTTTATTTTTGCTTTTATTTCCAATACTCTGGGAGGTGAGTCATAGAGGATCCTGCTGTGATTTATGTCACAGAGTTTTTTGCCTATGTTCTCCTCTAGGAGTTTTATAGTTTCTGGTCTTATGTTTAGATCTTTAATCCATTTTGAGTTTATTTTTGTGTATGGTGTTAGAAAGTGTTCTAGTTTCATTCTTTTACAAGTGGTTGACCAGTTTTCTCAGCACCACTTGTTAAAGAGATTGTCTTTTCTCCATTGTATATTCTTGCCTCCTTTGTCAAAGAGAAGGTGTCCATAGGTGTGTGGATTTATCTCTGGGATTTCTATTTTGTTCCATTGATCTATATGTCTGTCTTTGTCCCAGTACCATACTCTCTTGATGAATGTGGCTTTGTAGTAGAGCCTGAAGTCAGACAGGTTGATTCCTCCAGTTCCATTTTTCTTTCTCAGGCTTGCTTTGGCTATTTGAGGTTTCTTGTATTTCCATACAAATTGTGAAATTATTTGTTCCAGCTCTGTGAAAAATACCGTTGGTAGCTTGATTGGGATTGCATTGAATCTATAGATTGCTTTGGGTAGTATACTCATTTTCACAATATTGATTCTTCGGATCCATGAACACAGTATATTTCTCTGTCTATTAGTGTCCTCTTTGATTTCTTTCACCAGTGTTTTATAGTTTTCTATACATAGGTCTTTTGTTTCATTAGGTAGATATATTCCTAAGTATTTTATTATTTTCATTACAATGGTGAATGGAATTGTTTCCTTAATTTCTCTTTCTGTTTTCTTATTCTTAGTGTATAAGAATGCAAGGGATTTATGTGTGTTGACTTTATATCCTGTAATTTTACTATATTCATTGATTAGGTCTAGTAATTTTCTGGTGGACTCTGGTGGAGTCTTTAGGGTTTTCTATGTAGAGGATCATGTCATCTGCAAACAGTGAGCGTTTTACTTCTTTTTTTCCAATCTGCATTCCTTTTATTTTTTTTCTGCTCTGATTGCTGTGGCCAAAACTTCCAAAACTATGTTGAATAGTAGTGGTGAGAGGGGAAATGCTTTGAACTTTTCACCATTGAGGATAATGTTTGCTGTGGGTTTGTCATATATAGCTTTTATCATGTTGAGGTATGTTCCTTCTATTCCTGCTTTCTGGAGGGATTTTTATCATAAACGGATGTTGAATTTTGTCAAAGGCTTTCTCTGCATCTATTGAGATAATCATATGGCTTTTATTTTTCAATTTGTTAATGTGGTGTATTATGTTGATTGATTTGTGGGTATTGAAGAATCCTTGTGGAGAAGGCGAGGGCACCCCACTCCAGTACTCTTGCATGGAAAATCCCATGGAGAGAGGAGCCTGGTGGGCTGCAGTCCATGGGGTCGCTAAGAGTCGAAAACGACTGAGCGACTTCACTTTCACTTTTCACTTTCATGCATTGGAGAAGGAAATGGCAACCCACTCCAGTGTTCTTGCCTGGAGAATCCCAGGGATAGGGGAGCCTGGTGGGCTGCCATCTATGGGGTCGCACAGAGTCAGACACGACTAAAGTGATTTAGCAGCAGCAGTAGCAAGAATCCTTGAATCCCTGGAATAAAGCCCATGTGGTCATGATGTATGATTTTTTTTAATATGTTATTGGATTTTATAGAATTTTAGAATTCTATAGAATTTTATTATAGATTTTTATTAAGAATTTTATTAAGGATTATAGAATTTTATTAAGGATTTTTGCATCGATGTTCATCAGTGATATTGACCTAGAGTTTTCTTTTTTTGTGGCATCTTTGTCAGGTTTTGGTATTAGGGTGATGTTGGCTAATAATTTTCATCAGAAGCAGCATTATATAGTCATAAAAGCACTGATTGGGAAAATTTGCCTGGATTTGAATTCAGGCTCTGCCACTTCTTAGCTTTGTAATCTTGTGCAACTTACATGACTGTCTTATGCCTCAGTTTCCTCATCTATAAAGTTGGGATAATAATACAGTTGTCACAGAGATTCTGCCCAGATGCCACCTCTCTGTCTTATCTGAGCACTTAAATTATGGGCCTCTCCTCTGTGCTTCTTTCTCTAAGGGCTAATTTTCCTGTCACAGCTCTAACTGAATTGTATTAGAGACATATATGAGTTGACTAGGACTACTATTGCACCCCACTCCAGTACTCTTGCCTGGAAAATCCCATGGATGGAGGAGCCTGGTAGGCTGCAGTCCATGGGGTCGCTAAGAGTCAGGCACGACTGAGCGACTTCACTTTCACTTTTCACTTTCATGCATTGAAGAAGGAAATGGCAACCCACTCCAGTATTCTTGCCTGAAGAATCCCAGGGACAGAGAAGCCCAGTGGGCTGCCATCTATGGGGTCGCACAGAGTCGGACACTACTGAAGCTACTTACCAGCAGCAGCAGGGCTACTATATAAAAGTACCACAGACTGAGTGGTTTAAATAACAGAAATTTCCTCACAATTCTGGAGGCTAGAAGTCCAAATTCAAAAAGTCCCACAGGGTTGATTTCACTCTGAGGCAGGTATTCTTGGTTTGCAGATAATTGTCTTCTCCTTTAGTCTTCACATTAGCTTCCCTGGTAGCTCAGCTGGTAAAGAATCCACCTGCAATGCAGGAGACTCTGGTTCAATTCCTGGGCCAGGAAGATCCCCTAGAGAAGGGATAGGCTACCCACTCCAGTATCCTTGAGATTCCCTGGTTGGCTCAGATGGTAAAGAATTTGCCTGCAATGCAGGAGACCTAGGTTCAATCCCTGGGTTGAAGGGCTAGATTACCCACTCCAGTATTCTTAGGTTTTCCTGGTGGCTCAGATGGTGAAGAATCTGCCTTCAGTGTGGAAGACCTGGGTTCAATCCCTGGGTTTGGAAGATCCCCTGGAGAAGAGAACAGCTACCCACTCCAATATTCTTGCCTGGAGAATTCCATGGACAGAACAACCTGGCAGGCTGCAGTCCATGGGGTCGCAGAGTCAGACTTGATTGAGCAACTTTCACTTTAGCCTTCCCATGGTCTTTCCTCCCTGCATGTCTGTGTCCCAACCTCCTCTTCTTATAAAGATACCAGTCATATTTTTAATTTATTTTTTTATTTAAATTTATTTATTTTAATTAGAGGCTAATTACTTCATAGTATTGTATTGAATTAGAGCCCACATCAACAATCTCATTTAACTTTAATTATCTTTTCAAATATAGTTACAATCTGAGGTACTGGAGGTTAGGACTTCAACATATGAATATGGGGGAATACAGTTCAGCCCATACCAACATATTTATCCCCCTCTCTCTCTTTTCCTCCCCTCTAATTATGATTTCCTAAAAAAGGAAGTTTGTCTTACAGTCTATATCGCCAGCTCCTAACACAGCATCTGATACATAGCAGACTCCTAATAAATGAAAGCTACAGAGGAAAGGAAGTTTATACAAACAAGCTCATGGGAGCAAAACTCATCATTTCTTGAAAAGCACTGATGATCTACAGAAAGCAGGTGAGCTTCACTCAATCAAGTAAATAATTAGAGCTGAACGCAAAAGTCAATGAATGCAATATACTGACCCAGTTGTAACTGACAGAGGCATACCTATAATTCTAAATCTATTACTCCAAAGTGAAGTTTGAGTTTTCTTTAATAACAGTTCCTTAACATTAATTATTCACTACTTTTGTTTCTTTTCTGAGTAGAAGCCAAAAGGGATGACCTCCATAATATTTTCTCTTTTATTTTAAATTTAATTTTATTTTAATAGGAAATGAATTCTTTTAGATTAATAAAAATATAATAAGGCAATGATTAAGAAATCTTTATCTCATTCCTGTTATTATCTATGCTTTTCATATACATGGTTTCCTCATGTATATAAGAGAACATTTAAAAGTTCACTTTATTACCTCTCTTTTTTTATACAAATGGTGGCATACTATAAACTGTCCTGAACTTCAGTTTCTTCACTTGCCAAAATATGCTGGCAACATTTCTGTATCTATAAAAAGAAGCCTACTTAGTTCTTTTATTCAACTATGGAGTATATCATTGTATAGAGATACTTGCAATATTTCCCACATGTTAAAATTTTGCAAAGAATGCCAAAACGATAATGTAGGAAACAGGCCTAATAAAAGGCCTGACAAAAGAATTAAACAATCTTGCTGAGAGGACATGACTCAGTATGTGACTCCTGAAGGAATCCAAGAAAGAACAAAAAATATCTTGAAAGCAGGATGTATGTCTGGAGATAGAAAGCCATCAACAGATTGTTCCTGTCTTTGGCACCTGAGAGGCACCTAAAGATTAACTGGGTCTTTGTCCCTGACGCAGAAAAATAGGGGTACAAAAATGTTAAATGTTAATTGCACAGGATTATCATTGAAGGCCACCTGGCCTGCTATGCTCCTGCAAACATGAACAAGCAAGTCTCAAAAAGTATAATAAAGCAGACTTGAAATCAGTTTGGGCACCTTCACCTCGTGGTGGTATTGGTCCCCTGATCCCCTCTGTAACTGCACTGAGGGTTTCTCATTCTTTCACCACACTGCACTTTTGGGAAACTGCTGTCGAGCTGGACTTGACAGGATAACTTTGTCCACATGTCATTTCAAACATATATACAGGTGTGCCTAAAGTGTAAATTCCAGATGCAGGGTTATCAAGTCAAATGTTAAGTGACTGTGTAAATAATTTCGATAAATATTTCATGTTCTTAATAAGATTGTACCTTTTCTCACTCACAACAGCAATGTATGAGAAAGCTTACTTTTCTGTAGTCTCACCGACAAGAATATTATCACACTTCTGAGTTTTTGTCAATCTGCTAGAAGAAAAAAGTGTTTGTCAGAGATATGTAGATACAGGCAAGGCAATATTGTCTTACAGGGTATTTGATCTGATGGGTAAACTTCAAATGAGTGTAGATCCTTGTTTCTTTATTGTCCTGACTTCCAATTTATTAGTGACAGTAACCCTTGATGAAATAAGACTGGAGAGAAGAGAATGGAGGAAAAAGATTCTGGAACACAGTGTGAGAGGATCCAGATCTGAAAATGGTATCTATCAATTTACCCACATTTAAGGGTCTGGATCCAGTCAGAATTCCCATGGAAATGTAAAAAGAGCTAGACATTGTTGTTCCCAGCTGAGGATCCACCTTCTAGAAACAGATATATGTTATGAAAAGGAAGAAAGAACTTTTGAAAGACAGTTGGCCCTCTCTGCCACACAGATACATTGCTATGTTTCTGCTGCTGTTATTTGATTTCAATTGCTTCACCTAAACACTGAACTTAATCACATAAACTACTTTTGTTAAGCTGTGGAGCTATGTTATTTTAAAAAAAATATGTAATTACTGCCCAGAACAATTTCTACAAAATTGGTGATCTTCTAAGTTCCTTGACCTCAATGCCCTTATCTGAAAACCAAGAAAATTGAACTAGATAATTTCTAAAGATCTTCCAAACATCAACTGCATGAATTTGAGATTGTTATAAATTAACATGATTTATAGTCCATGAGTTGTTGGCCATAAGCCAAAACTACTACCAAGCTAATTTTTAAGTTACTTCCTCTTTGTGTCTCTTTCTGGGGTTTCTCAAGGATGTGACCTTGTCTTAATAGGAGGCTTATATTTGAGAGGTAATTGGTACATCCCCAATCTCTTTATGCTTCTCAAATCAGACTGCCAATTTACTGCTGATTGAATTATTAGTGAGCCATGATCTTACAGATAAAAGTTTCAGTTTAAGCCAAGAAATATTCATTAAGTTCTATAGTAAGAGTTCATGAAATGTCTAGTCTGTGTCCAATACTCAATTGCCGAGGAAGTGCAAAGAAAAAGACAAAATTTAAACCCAGAAGGAGTTTGTGTTCTGATTCAAGAACTCAACATTCCAAAAAAGAGTTATAAAAACAGAGCTCATGATCCAAAAGAGCTTATAATTTCTTTCAGTGCATTAGGTACACTCACATGAAAAGATAGCAACATGGGATCACAAATGATTTTCTGCCAAGATGAGTAAACAGGAAGAACAAACAGTGAAAATGAGGGCAGTGATAGGCTTGACCTGAGTGGCTTTCCTAACATCAAGATGACATCTGAATTCTTTGTAATGTGAAGCATGAAAGAAACAGATCCCCACTAAGCAATTCCCAACCATGTTCTGCCGTCCATGAGGGCTGAGGTCAAGGCTTCTTTCATTCCTACCTATAATTAGCACTTTGGTTTATGATGGGAAATATATGCTTGTCAACAATGTGTCTTATCAGGGGAGAGACTAAAACCCATGTAATTTGAGAGACTCTTTTCAGCAATGGATAAGATTCAAAAAGATCAAAGATCACCCATGCCAAGAATAGATGGAATTAAGAAAAATGTCATTAACTTCATCTCAGTTCTCCTCTTGTTGACACAGTTGATAGTCCAGAGCATGTAACATAAGATTTCCCATCGTGTGACCCACATTGAAGAAAGTCAATTATGTGTATTTGGGACACTAAGTCTTGTTAAACCCAGGTTTAGGAAACTCTGTCCTACCTGCCCCCATCTGTTCCCCCCTTCCTCAACCCCCATCAAATAACACATATCCTGGTTATGCATGACTTTCAGGACCAGAACCATTTCTGAAACTAAAAAGAGTAGCTATGTAATGTGTAGTTTCCAGTATTTTAAGGAAAGAAAGAGGAAATATTAACTCTGTTTATAAAACAAAGAAACTGAGATGCAACTTGGTTATATTAGTAGGCTAAAATTCAGATGTTCTGAGTGAAGAAGTCAAGACTAGACCCCCAATATTCCAGCTTCTTGTTTGGTGTTTTCTCTATCATATCTCACTATCAGGATAGTCTTTCTTCGAAACTAGAGCAGAGAAATTGATGATCGATGAAACAATATGTACAACAGGTCAGTGTCACAATGCACACATCCAAAGTCTTTGATGAGGCTCATTACTCGATGAGTACCAATCATATCTAAAAGGAATTGAAGCTATCCAACTCCTCATTTTACATATGGTGTATTGAAGACACAAAGATTTAGAGATGTTCAGTAACTAACACAAAATCAGAATTAAAAAAAAAACATTCCTACCTCATAGTCTAGACTGTACTACAGCATGAAGTTGCTGGATATCTTGTCGCATATTAATAGCTCTGCCACAAATTCTTTGCATTTTTTGCTGATAATTGTTTAAAACAAACTGTATTTCTCTTTTGGATAGTTCATTCTCATTGGCATTTCTCTCTCTTTTTTTTCTACTAACCACTTCTCCAATCTTCTTGCTTCCTCATTCTGAAACTGAATGTGATCCTCAGAGCAAAAACAAATGTGCCCTCAGGTTTGTAGAAAATCAATCTAGGGAGCCCCATGTAGAGGAACTGGTGCTGATAAATAGAAAGTGAAAACAAATGCTTCAAAACTACTGAATAGAGACCAGGGAATACAACAAACAGGTTGGCTTTACCAGAAGTAAGGTGTCTGCAAAGGAAGAATGTTTTAAGAATGTTTATTGACACTGTTGTAGTCAATAGCATAAATACATTTCTTTCATTACATTTCTAACATACCTGGGATGATTGGAGACATGAGATCGGGGGTTACAAATTATTCATATCTTAGTGGATGCAATTTAATTAAACTGCTGTCCTCCTAACACATGTTTGAGTTCAACCCCAGAGGAGTGTCATGGCTATAACTAGAAATGGAAGGATGTAATTTTAAAAGGTGGACAGTTCTGGAAAGGGCAGGCCTCCCCTGGGGAAATGTAGTGTGAGATTTTGGCAATATGAGAACTGTTAATCCATTGGAGGGTAGGACTCAGAGATTAAACAATTGGAAGGGAAAGGATGTCACAGAAGTGGGAAAGAGAAATGGGAAGGGAGAGGAAGACAGCTAAAGGCATGCCCAGGTAGGTCCCCAGTTTTCCAAGATTCAAATCTGAGTTTGTGTTTGTTTGGAGGCTTCTTGAATATGATGAAAATTTAAAGCCTCCTGTTTCTTTATTTTCCTGCTGGATAAGGTCTGTCAGGCACTTTACCTTCCCACAAAATAAACAGAAAGTTTTATGAAGGGGCAGTGAAGCAATATACTGCCGATGAAGGCAGAGCTGGCAGACACCCACACTCACAAGTCAATCACAGTGGCTGCCAGCTGGGAATGAACGTTCTTAAATTGTGTGACTCGCCTTTCTTGGCCTCAAGAGATTTTATTAACTCCCTGTAGCAATGAGCAATGGTTTCCATTTGAGGGCCGTTCCTTTTCACTGCAAGAAATGTATAGCTGAATCATGGCCATAGGGTCAAGGATCTCAAAACCAGCTGAACTCACCTCAGTCACTTTGTTGACTGATTAATACGTGATCATTCTAAAAGCAAGTTTGATCATATTTCTTCCCTGCTTGAGCTTTCAATAGCTTCCAGCTGCTGAGGTGGGGTGCTACTCAGTGTGGCCAGTCAGGGCCCAGGCCTCATGGCTGAGCTCCGCTTGCACCTATCAGGGGCAAGTACACCTCTACCTCAACCCCCTACAGTGAACTTCCTAAAACCTCTAAAGGAATTAAGAACTCTACAGCCTCCAAGCCTTTGAACTCTGCTTTAACTCTAGCTAGAATGTTTCTCCCCTACATTCTTCTATTTCAAATATCACATCCTGGGTACAATGAGATGTACAGTAAGACTACTCGAGCTCAAATCTTCGCTCCTGTTCACTGCTTGGGAGTTACTTAGCTTCTTACTGCCTCAGTCCCATCATCTGCCAAGTGGGTAGTTATAACAATATATTTTATAGGGATCTGTGATCAGTGGCCTTTGATGTTGCTACTGTGACTCACTGAAGACTCAGATGGTATTATTTATTAATAAAGTCATTTTAAATTAAGGTATGTACATTTTTTAGACAAAAAACTGTTGCATATTTAATAGACTGTAAACATTTAGTGTAAACATAGCTTGTACATGCACTGGGAGAGCAAAAAATATTTATGTGGCTCACTTTATTTGAGTCATTTGCTTTATGTGGTATGGAACTGAATCCTAATATCTCCAAGGTATGTCTGTATAGATAGGAATTTTGAGAGAAAAATCACATTCACATAAATTTTTACAGTATATTGTTATAATTGTTCTATTACTGCTTATTGTTGTTAATCTATTTCTATGCCTAATTTATAAATGAAACTTCATCATAGATATGCAGGTATAGGGGAAAAAATAGTTGATATAGGGTTCAATACTCTTCATGGTTTCAAGCATTCAGTGAGGGTCTTCACATTCCCTGTGGATAAGAGGGACTATAGCATACTTAATCTTTTGAAGCCTTATTTACCTCATATGTGGTTGCACTCTGTTATTTTTAAGATCTTTCTTTTATAATCTTGACAGCGTGCTCTAGCCTTAACACAAAACAATCCCTTTTGCTTTGTTTTGTGTGTGTGTGTGTGTGTGTGTGTGTGTGTGTGTGTGTGTGTGTGAACTTGTCTACAAAGCACAAATGGTAAAAAAAAAAAAAAAACTTTTCCACCTAAATATCATTTGAGATCATGGCTGTGTAAATTCCTGGAAATGCTCTGAGTTCCACAGGGTAAGGTAATGCCATCCTTGTCATTTTTAAAATGTCTACTTTTCAGGGCTTCCCTGGTGGCTCAGTGGTCAAAAATTAGTCTGCCGGTGCAGGGGACACAGGTTTGATCTCTGATCCCGTGCCACAACTGTTGAGCCAGTGCTACAGAAACGACAGTTCTAGCATTGCCCTAGACATAGTGTTAACATTTACTGGGTCTCAGCAAATGGTCGTGTAATAAATTACCAAAAAAAGGGCTATCAGAAGTCTAAAGGGAGAAACAAAGAAATGTGGGTGGGGGAAAGAGACAAGGTTGGGAGAGGAAGAAAGAAGGAGAGATTGAAGCGGGCTGGAGCTGTTTCTGACCACACTCAAAGCCAAGATGCACACTGTAAATATTTAGCTACTGCGTTTGCCCACCCACATTCTGCTCACCACATTAATGAGAACAGTTGAGAGTTGGTGTATTTGCAAACAGTTCCACCCAAACACAACAAAAACTGGCAAAACTGAAGAGGGTGTCCCAGCGTTTCTGTTAGTCATTCACCATGGCTGTCCACAGAGCATTATATTTTTCAGAGACAAGGCACATGATATTCTCATTTACTGTAGTAGAACAAATAAGTTTAACAATTTAATTAGAAGTGGGGAACACAGGATGACAAAGATATCCTTCACACACACAAACATACCTGCAATAAATTGAGTTATTCAGTAGTGTATACACACACACACACACACACACACACTCAGTATAATATGCTAAGTATACATATATACTTAGTAGATTTTGTAAGAGGAAACTGAAATACTCATCATAAAAAATTATAAAAAAAAAACCTCACCCTCTGTCTTCATCTTTGTCTATAGCTCATATATGTATACAGTGTCTGGAATATCAGTTCAGCTCAGTTCTGTCATGGAGTCCTGTCCAACTCTTTGTGACTCCATGGACTGCAGCACGCCAGGGTTCCCTGTCCATCATCAACTCCCAGAGCTTACTCAAACTCATGTCCATTGAGTCGGTGATGCTATCCAACCATCTCATCCTCTGTTATCCCCCTCTCCTGCTGCTTTCAATCGTTCCCAGAATCAGGGTCTTTTCCAATGAGGTGGCTCTTTGCATCAGGTGGCCAAAGTATTGGAGCTTCAGCTTCAGCATCAGTTCTTCCAATGAATATTCAGGACTGATTTCCTTTAGGATTGACTGGTTTGATCTCCTTGCAGTCCAAGGGACTCTCAAGAGTCTTCTCCAACACCACAGTTCAAAAGTATCAATTCTTCAGCACTCAGCTTTCTTTATAGTCCAACTCTCACATTCATACATGATTACAGGAAAACCATAGCTTTGACTAGATGAACCATTGTAGGCAAAGTAATATCTCTGCTTTTTAATATGCTGTCTAGGTTGGTCATAGCTTTTCTTCCAAGGAGCAAGTGTCTTTTAATATCATGGCTGCAGTCAACATTTGCAGTGATTTTGGAGCCCCCCAAAATAAAGTTTGTCAGTGTTTCATTGTTTCCCTATTTATCTGCCGTGAAGTGATGGGACCAGATACCATGATCTTAGTTTTCTGACTGTTGAGTTTAAACCAACTTTTTCACTCTCCTCTTTCACTTGCATCAGGAGGATCTTTAGTTCTTCTTTGCTTTCTGCCATAAGGGTGGTGTCATCTGCATATCTGAGGTTATTGATATTTCTCCCAGCAATCTTGATTCCAGCTTGTGCTTCATCCAGCCTGACATTTTGCACGATGTACTCTGCATAGAAGTTAAATAAGCAGGGTGACAATATACAGCCTTGATGTACTCCTTTCCCAGTTTGGAACTAGTCTGCTATTCTATATCCAGTTCTAACTGTTGCTTCTTGACCTGCATACAGGTTTCTCAGGAGGCAGTTAAGGTGATCTGGTATTCCCATCTCTTTAGGAATTTTCCAGTTTGTTGTGATCCACACAGTCAAAGGCTTTGGTGTAGTCAATAAAGCAGAAGTAGATGTTTTCCTGGAATTCTTTTTCTTTTTCAATGATCCAACGGATATTGGCAACTTGATCTCCGAGTCTAAATCCAGCTTGAATATCTGGGTTTCATGGTTCACGTACTGTTGAAGCCTGGCTTGGAGAATTTTGAGTATTACTTTGCTAACATGTATATGAATGTGGGTAATTGTGTGGCAGTTTGAACATCCTTTGGCATTGCCTTTCTTTGAGATTAGAGTGAAAACTGACTGTTTCCAGTCTTGTGGCCACTGCTGGCATATTGAGTGCAGCACTATAATAGCATCATCTTTCAGGATTTGAAATAGCTCAACTGGAATTCCATCACCTCTACTAGCTTTGTTCATAGTGATACTTCCTAAGATCCACTTGACTTTACATTCCAGGATGTTTGGCTCTAGGTGAGTGATCATACCATTGTGATTATCTGGGTCATGCAGATCTTTTTTGTATAGTTTTTCTGTATATTCTTGCTACTTTTTAAAAATATCTTCTGCTTCTGTTAGGTCCATACCATTTCTGCCCCTTATAGTGCCCATCTTTGCATGATATATATCCATATATATATGGATATCCATAATATATATGCCTGGCATGTAAAAAAATTTCTGGCATATAGCAGGCATTTAATAAATATGTGACTGAGTTGAAGAAATAATAACATTAGCTTATTTGAGCAGTTGTTGCCTTGTTCTGGAAAAATAGCATTATTCTTTACACATTTATGCTGAAGTGATGTCTATTTACCCAAAATGACCATCTCTTCTGACAGGTCACCAGTTCATCTGAAAAAGATACAGAAGAAAGCAAACAAAATTTTAGTCAATGCACATTCTCATATACTGTTGAGGAGACTAAATACTTAATTACCTAGATTGCAATTATTTATACTTTAATTGTGTCATCACTTTGCATTCACTCAACAATTTTTAAAAATTATATATTGAGAATCTACTATGTGCCAAAGCCCATGGAGGCTGCTAGGGATACAGTAATAAGACAGAGTGATCTCTGCTTCTATTTTAGTGGAGAAGACAAAAAATAGCAATTTATTATAATGTGAGTTTGCTACAAAGAAAAAGTACAACATTTAATTCATCCTACATGTCCCTTTGATACTACAAGCATATTGTGTATTCCTATAATTTGTTGCCCTTATATAAAAATTAATCATAAATATATCTTAACAATTATAAATACATCTGGTTTTCCTAGGAAGCAAAGAAATTAGGTTATTCAGTCCTTAGCAATCTGGAAGCTTTTACCTAATTGTCAAATGCTATAAAAGTTCCATTATACTCCATTTAACTGCTTTGGAAAGGACCTTTCTCTTTTTGTGACTTGATGGGAAATTAAACTTTATCGAACTAAACTACCTAAACATCTAAAAAGCACCTATCAATCTATGATATCCCAACACATAGAATCACCAAAAAGCATTCCTTTTACAGTGGTCAGTTATCACACAGCTTTTATTGTTCAGGTCGTAGACACAGCCAAAGTGATACCCTAGGGAGTTAAGACGAAAATTTACACAGTTTACACAAAATTTGCACAACTTACTCAAAAATGAGAGCTTCCCAGAAAACTAAAAAGTTAATTATCTTGTTTTCCAGGTTGGAAATACTAACGAAGAAGAAGGTGTAGGAAGGGAGCAGCCAGAAGTAGGCAAAAATAGGAAGTAAGGTAATAAAGCCTAAAGGATAATCACATTATCAGGCAATGAGTGGTTATCATGTGCCAAGCACCTTACTAAGCCCTTGACTTCTGTTCCTCTCACAAGCCTGTGAGGCAGCTACTGTCATAAGCTACCTACTACCCTAAAGTGAAGTTGCTTAGTCGTGTCCAGCTCTTTGCAACCCCATGGACTGTAGTCTACCAGGCTCCTCCGTCCATAGGATTTTTCAGGCAAGAGTACTGGAGTGGGTTGCCATTTCCTTCTCCAGGGGATCTTCCTGACCCAAGGATCAAACCCAGGACCCCTGCATTACAGGCAGATGCTTTACCGTCTGAGCTACCTTGGGTACCCTAGGTAGCTAAGAATTCTATGCAGAGAATTTTACATAAATGTTCTCTAATCCTTCCAACAATTTGGCCCTCTTGTGCCCAATCTGCAACTGAGAAAACTGTGGTTCAAAGGAACTGAGTAACTTTCTGTGGTAAGATTCCTTGTGCCTGCGAGTGTGCATAATCATTCAGTCATGTCCAACTCTGTGCGATGCCATGGATATGTAGCACTCCAGCCTCCTCTGTTCGTGGAATTTTCCAGGCAAGAACACTGGAGTAGGTTGTCATTTCCTACTCCAGGGAGTCCTCCCGACCCAGGGATCAAGCCCACATCTCTGTGTCTTCTGTACTGGCAGGTGTATTCTTTACCACTGCACCCCATGATTCCTTAACTAGCAAGTAACTGGGTAAGACCTGATCCAAAGTAAAGTGACCATACATCCCAGTTTGAATGGGGAAGTTGCATTTTATTCCTGTTGTCCTGCTTAATTATAGTGTCTCATTTCACTCTCAAGAGTGTCCTGGTTTGGATGCAGTGATATTATCCTCTACCCCAAAGGCATAACCTCTCCATTCGGCCATGCCTTCTCCACATCGCAATGGCTTTCAGTACATATCTTAGGCATAAAAGCAAGGGAAACATACTACAAAAAAGAACCTCAACTGCTCTAAATGCATGACGATTCTGAATCATTCAGAGAAAAGGAAAAATGGATTATTCAGTTAAATTACTTTCAAGAGCAAGAATCTATTAAAGGAAAGAATACCTATAAAGTGATGCTGTCCCAAGTAAAAGTTAAGTTCAATTAAAACTAAATAGAAGAATGGAGTTTTAAAGAAATTTTTATCCCAAACTGTTGAAGTTTTAACTTTTGAGCTTAAAGAGAATGCATCTTAGTTGTCTAGAAAATTTGTTTTTGACCCTTTCTTAGTCTTGCCAGAAAAAGGGATTGTGTCATTTTCCCCCAGAAAAATGCTCTCCCTACCACTCGCCAAAAAAAAAAAAAAATTCCAAACTTAGTGTCAAGTGTGACTGATTCAGTTCAAACAATCACTATGCACCATATGATCTTGGGCAGGTTACTCATTCACCCTGCCATTTTTCTAGAATGCAAAATTAGAACAACAGCAAAATATCACCCACTGGAATGCAGAGAAGACAGTATAAAATAATGCAGGTTAACACTCAGAAGGGTGAATAGTGCTAGGCCCAGAAGAAGTGCTTGTTTACTTGTGACAAATATTATCATTTGGGTTAACCCTGGTTCAAATTCTGTCCCCTTTAGGAAAGTGAAACTCCAAGTTGAAGAAACAAGATCAAATCTAGCCAAAATGAATCACTACTATTAATAAAAATATACCTCACAATACACTTAATTAAAGCTAAAGGAGTTCCTGCTGCTAAGTCAGTTCAGTCGTGTCCGACTCTATGCGACCCCATGGACTGTAGCCTACCAGGCTCCTCCTTCCATGGGATTTTCCAGGCAAGAGTACTGGAGTGGGTTGCCAGTTCCTTCTCCTAAAGGAGTCCCTAAAATCACCTAATTCAATTACTTCATCTGACTTCATCTTATACAAAAGGAAAATGGAACCGACGAGATGATACAACTTCTACAAGACATAAAATCCACTAGTAGCAAAGCTAGATATGCATTTTGTGCCTACAAAGCCCTGAGTGTGGGAATGACTGGGCCTGTGTGATGAATAAAACTCATCTTCCACAGTGTAGCTGTATAGTCTCACACGAGTTTATTTAATATTTCTGAAACTCGTTATTCTCAGTTGATGGAGAGAAGGATTATTCTTTGTCCAAGTATTCTGAGGATTAACATAAGTAACATGCAAAGAGCCCTGAGTCATACTTATACTCACAATAGGGTGCCCACAGCTGCCCAGCTGCCAGAAGGGAATTTGTCAGTGTCTACCAAACTGCACACATCCTTCAACTTAGAAAGTCCACTTCTAGAAGTGCATCCTATAAGCAAATTTTTGTTCAAGGACGTTCACTGCAGCTTTAACTGTAAAAAAGACCAAAAAATATCTATCAAGTAGGAAATGCTGCTAAAAAAGAGAGATTTTCTACAAAGTGGCAATGATAAGTCTTTTGAAAATGTCAAATAAATAAAAAGGAATGCCACTGAATAATATATGCAGAAGTTTTGAACCCATTCATACCAAAGCAATATGAAAATATAAATATGTATATACAAATCCAGTTTTTATGAAGCTTCTTATGAGACTAGTAGTGTTTGATGAAAGAGGGAAATAAAGATAATCATACCTTTTTTCTATATATCCTATCTTTAAAAACTTGTCATAAGAATACTTTCATATATTATCTTTAGAAAAATCATATACTGTCTATCATCACAGATACTAGTAGATACTAAAAGTTTTCTTCTGTCCATACACCTCAATTCTTAGTGTTACAACTTTTATTATTATAATTGCTATTCCTAGTCATTTTAACTTCAGACATAATTTTAGAAACAAATATTCTTTCAAGGACTACTCTGCCTCCTAGAAACCTTTTCCACAGGGCTTCTGATATGTCAGTTTGTTTATGGCCTGCACTAAAGGTCCACATCCCACAGCCTGAGCCAGGAGATGAACGAAGGTTAATAAAAGCAATAAAGGAAAGGCAGGGGCATCTCCTTCATCTCTGTTTTTGGTGTCATTTGTCTCTCTGTTAAATTGCAATCAAGACAATAAAAGGAAATAGGCTGTGAAAAATGAAAGAGCCTTCTATTCATAAAAACAGTTTAAATGAAAGAAGCCTTTTAATGGAAAAGGGACCACTAACATGCAAATCAGTGAGTGGTAGAGGGACACATAAAACCCCTAAGACAATTCATTAACCACAAATTATTGAAAGCAGCTCAAATCTTTTCCCCCAAATCATGTTTATATTCCAGAGTAATGGATACCCTCAAGAAAATTCTCAGACTGATGTTTCTGCTGCAAAGACAATAGGCAAAAGCAATATGTTTGACTATAGGATCTGCCCTACTGTGAGCCCTTAGAAGAAACACAACCCCTATTTAGCGTGATGAATGGGATGACATGGTATAGATGGAAAGCCAACAGGCTCACAGACAGGAGATGTGACTTCTCCTTCCACTTCAATTCACCTTCCTGAATGAATAAATCAATGATCTCACAAAAACTAGCAACTTCATCTCTGAACAGCCTCACCTAAAATGAGGATAATAATATATGCCTTACCTATCTTTCATAGCTGTTATGATGCTTACATGATTAAACATGTATACATATGATTATTATAAATTTGTCCCTTTAAATCATGCCAGCCACTCAGATACCACCCAGTTGGTGCCCCCATTGTTTCCAGTAATCTTGTAGACACCTCAGGTAGAGTTAGTGGTAAAGAATCTATTTGCCAACACAAAAGACATAAGAGACACGGTTTGATCCCAGCATCAGGAAGATCCTCTGGAGGAGGGCATGGAAACCCACTCCAGTATTCTTGCCTGGAGAATCCCCATGGACAGAGGAGACTGGTGGGCTACAGTCCATAGGGTCTCAAAGAGTCACACACGACTGACGTGACTTAGCACTCACACACTTTACTACCACTTCGATTTTCCCTCTTTCTTTCCAGTCCTGAATTTGCATAATTTCAAATCAAACTGTATGCTGAACAGCTCCGCATTTAATGGGAACAAATGCAACTTTCTATTTTGAATTCCTCTGCCTTAAAGTGCTAGCCTATAGGCAAAAATTTTGGCAGACTCTCTGTTCAAATTGATCCACTGCAAGTCTGCCCTTAGCCTGAGTGTGACTCACAATTACAATTACAGGGAATGCCCTTGAAAGCCCTCCAGGCGGTCTCCTTGGGACTTTTAGACATCTCACTTTAAGTACTGACAGAATCAATCTAATTTCTTTACCGTTCTTTTCTCTTCATCCATGATCTACTCTTCACAAAGTAAATGAGAATTCATATTTTAAAAAAAAAAAAAAAGGATACTGTGACTTGGCAAGGTTTTTTGCAAAGAAAGCTTCATTCATGTCCACTACCTTAGATTAATCGAGGTATAAGAGAGGGTTAGTTAGTTGGGGAGTATTTTTACAACAAATCATCAAAGCGAAAAATACGCACAGCAGGGCTCTAAAAGATCTGTTTCAATTTGGCGACCAGCTAGCTTCAAAGAACAAGGGAAGAGATTACCACTTAGAAACATCACTCTCGCTTTAGGTACAGGTTTTACTCGGAGAAGGCAACGGCACCCCACTCCAGTACTCTTGCCTGGAAAATCCCATGGATGGAGGAGCCTGGTAGGCTGCAGTCCATGGGGTCGCTAAGAGTCGGACACGACTGAGCAGCTTCACTTTCACTTTTTACTTTCATGCATTGGAGAAGGAAATGACAACCCACTCCAGTATTCTTGCCTGGAGAATCCCAGGGACGGCGGAGCCTGGTGGGCTGCCGTCTATGGGGTCGCACAGAGTCGGACACGACTGAAGTGACTTAGCAGCTTAGCAGTTACTCAAAGTATTGGACAAAATCTTATGTTTTCACACTGAGTTTCTTCCTAACGGGTATGTTAGGGCCTTCTGTACCATGGGGATTTCATCCATGAGCCAGGTCAGATTTCAGAAACCTTCCTCAGTCAGAATTTCATTCTTCTACAATTTTGTTGTGACCACTGTGAATTGACACCAAAAATATCTAAACCAAAAGGCTTTGTTTGATATTACTCAATATTACTCAATATTACTCAACCTCCATGTTTTCTAAAATAGCTAAATAAAGGATATTTATAAATAAAACATTCGAGTCATCAGTGAGCTGTCAAAAAGACAGCTTTTGGAAAATAAAAATGAAATATAGCAATCACTGCCCTCAGGCTTAACTGCTTTATAGATTTAGATAGTACCCGGTTGACTAAATCCATAATCTACTATGAGTGTCAGTTGCCTATTTGTAAAATAATTAGGTTGAATTTTATCATCTCTAAGATGGCTTCCAGAGCTAAAGCTTCATCAATCTGTGAAATGTTGATTTACATTTTAAAATTTATCTTGCAGTGTTTTTTTGTAGTTTAGGGGTTTGTTCATCTTCAGGAAAAAAACAGATTGGTTGCCCCACTGCAGCCTTGGTTGACTGTTTATGAGAACTGGGGGTCATTTATGACATAAACTTGATATTACATTCAAGAAATCTGAAGTCTATTAAAATAGCATGTCATGTCTTTTGCCTTTTAAGGACAATCTGTCCCATTTTCTTGTTGTTATTGAAACTATTAGAGAATTTTACTGGTAATGATCGTTACTAGATTATTGCTACATTATTACTACTACATAAAAATCTTTATGAAGTCAAAGATTTTTAATATTTTGTTTCCTGCTATTAACATTTCCTATTTTAAAAACAGCTTTATTGAAACATAACTGATATACTATAACACTCAGCAACTTAAAGTATACAGTTCAATTTTCCTTAGTTTAAGTCATAGAGCTGCAGACCTATCATGTGATCTTTATTTGGGGTGATGAGAAAGTTCTGGGTTTTGGTATATCAGTGGGTATATAATATATATTAATGTACTTAATCTACTGAATTGTACACTTTAAAGTGGTTACAAAAGCAAATTTTATGTGTTTTACTAAAATTTTTAAAATTAAAAAAAAATCACTGAAGTGTTTTTAACATAATTTGCATTTCATTCTGCAGCACAAGTATCATTGTTTACTGTTTAATAGACTTTAGAACCCCAAGCAATAGAATAGATACATTTGAAATTGTTGAGATAATGGCTTTCTCCAGGAAATATAATTAGAGATGATTTCCTATCTTCTCCATATTTATCTATATATTTTTTAAATAAGCATGCAGAAGTCTTTGGACAGAAAGCAATTATAAACATTTTTTTAAGTATTATCAACACAAGTGATTATGATTTTTATGTAAAGGATCTCAAAGGGTTTGTGTATGAGGTAAATATTAACTATTTGGGGATACTGAGTGTCTAGTTTTCAACAAAATATTACAGGATATGCAAAAAATCTCCCTTCATAGCTCAGTCAGTATATAATCTGCCTGAAAGGCAGGAGACCCGGGTTCGATTCCTCGGTCAGGAAGATCCCATGGAGAAGGAAATGGCAATCCACTGCAGTATTCTTGCCTGGAGAATCCCATGGACAGAGGAGCCTGGCAGGCTACAGTCCATGTTGCAAGAGTTGGACACAACTTAGTGATTAAACCAACCACCACCATGCAAAAAATAAAAACAGCAATATGTGACCTAGACTTGAGAGAAAGAGCACTAAATGAAACTGACCCGGACTAGATCTAGCATAGGATTTAGCAGCCAAAGAGGTTCAGGCAGCTATTGTAAAAATTTCCAAAGAATTAACAGAAATTATGAGTCATGATGAAATAGAAAATCTGAACAGAACAATTACTAGTAAGAAGATTGAATCAGTAACCAAAAATCTCCCAAAAAAACAAAAGTCAAGGACCAAATAGCTTCACTGGTGAATTTTACCAAACAGTTAAAGAAGAGTTAATACCTATCCTTCTCAAATGATTCCAAAAAAATGAAGAGGAAAGAACACTTCCAAACTCATTGTACAAGGCCAGCACTACCCTGATACCAAACCAGATAAAGATACTACAGAGAAAGAAAATATCCTGTAATAGGTGAATAGATAATAAAACTGGTTCCTCAATACAATGGAATACTGAAAAAAAGTCAAAGTGCTATGGGTTTCCTGCACTGCAGGCAGACTATTTACCATCTGAGCCACTAGGGAAGCCCCACAGTGGAATACTATTCAGTGATAAAAAAAAAATGAACTATCAAGACATAAAAAGGCATGGATGAATTATAAATGCATGTTGCTAAGTGAAAGAACTTGAAAAGACTTTGAAAAGACTATATACTATGTAATTCCAACTATTTGACATTCTAGAAGAGATAAAATTATAGAAACAGTGAAAAGATCAGTGGCTGCAGGATTCAGGGAGATGAGTGTGAGTGATGAGTAGGTCAAGCACAGGGAATTGTTAGGATGGTAAAATTATTCTATATGAAACTGGAATTGTAGCTATATGACACTATGCTCTTGCCAAAATCTACTGAACTTTGGAGTTAGAGTCAGACACGATTCAAGAGTTGGACACAACTGAGTGACTGACACTTTCACTTTCATTGAACTTTAAGCACAAAGAGCATACCTTAATGTATGCAAATTAAAAAAAAAATTGGGGATGTTAGGAAAACCCCATATGGAATATAAATGTGATGAAACAATCTAACTGCGTTACAAATATATGATACAATCTCACTGAATGGGGTCTTGGAAAAGCATGAAGATCTAGGCAACTTTGAAAATGAGTGGAGTCTGTAACTAAACTAAAGTCTGTAATTAAACTAAACACAAAAGAGAGTGTACATAAGCACTATACTCCAACTGATAAAGATATATCCTATTGGAGTAGATATTAACTCTGATATTGGTATAGATATATGCTGCTGCGGCTGCTGCTAAGTCACTTCAGCAGTTGCTGAAGTTGCACAGTCTGACTCTATGCAACCCCATAGACGGCAGCCCACCAGGCTCCCCCAAGTAAGCAAATGAAAAGTCAATGGTAGGATCACATTTCTCGTTATTGCAGTCAGTTTACAAATAAGCATGTAGAAGAGGCCCGCATGATCCATAAGGTAATGGGTTGAAGTTGGAGATAACAGGATGAGCTTATAATTAGCTTAACAGAGATACAGATGGCTTCCCTGGTGGCTCAGTGGTTAAGAATCCACCTACCAATGCAGGAAATGTGGGTTCAGTTCCTGGGTCAGGAAAATCCCTTGGAGAAGGAAATGGCCACCCATTGCAGTATTCTTGCTTGGGAAATTCCATGGACAGAGGACCCTGACGGGCTATAGTCCATGGGGTTGCAAAAGAATCAGACACGACTTAAATGACTAAACAACAACAACATAGTTACAGATGGTTGCATATGGAAATATTTATAGATAAGTATATATTCATGGGCTAGAATATACACATGTATATCCTTGCTCTGGTAACTGAGAGGTCTAAAAAGGTGACACTCAAGTAACAAAGAATATATCTAGCACTCAGATCTTTTCTGAGTTTCTAATCTCATTTTCCAAAAAGAGAACCAGGCCTCCTTGAAGAAATGGCACATTCTAGATCTGAAGCAGGAAATATACAAATGAGCCTTGAATATATTGTCGTGCTATAAAGAAAATATTAAAAAAAAAATCCTCCTGTGATGGGTTATGTCAAAGGGGACATAGAAACCAACTGAAAGAGTTTCCAAAGGCCAAAACTGGAACAATATGGGATAGAAAATAAGCAAAGTAGTATCAGATTATAATACAAAATATAAAATAAATATTCATGAGGCCAGTCAGATATAAATAGATGACTACCTAAATGATTAGTGGATAACAAACAATTCTTCTATGCAGGAGAATTCCAAATAATTTATATAGGTATTCCTCCTTCAAGGATAGAGACAAAAACTCTTTACTCCTAAGTATGGGATGTGCATAATAACTTCCTCCCAAAGAATATAGTGTGGAAAGAGAAAAAAAGTTACTACAGTGGGGAAGACTTACAAAGCTCTTTAGGTAGGTGATCAAATTCAACACCAACAGTGGTAAGTTATGTTAATATTATATGCCATTGATACGTGATGAAAATGGCACTTTACTTTTGTAGACTTCTTCCCCAAAAAGCATAACTAAGGTCTCATTATGAGAAAAACAACAGAAAATTCTAATAGAGGGACATTCTAAAAAAAGAAAAGAAAAATCTTGACAAGTACTGCTCAGAACTTTCAAGGTCTTCAAAAATAAGGAAAGTCTGAGAAACTATCACAGCTTTGAGGAATCTAAGGAGAAATGCAGATTAAATGCCATGTGATATCCTGGATGGAGTCATGGAACAGAAAGGGAACATTAGGTAGACAGTTAGGAAGCCTGAAAATCATATGGACTTTAATCAATAATGATGTCTTCTTCTAGACTTATTAATTTTAACAAATGTACCTTAATAATATAAGATATTATAAGGGGAAACAGGGTATTAAAATAAATGAATTTTCTATATTAATAGTTCTCTGTAAATTTAAAACAGTTCTGGAAAATAAAGTTAATTTAAACAGCAATAAATAATTGTTGAATCTCTCTAATCTGATGAAAAAATATTAATCTACAGATCCAAGAAGTTCAATGAAACCCAGATATGATAAACACAAATATCAATATCTAGACTCATCACAGTCAAAGTGCAAGAAGACAAAGACAAAGAGAAGATCTTGAAAGCTGCACGAGAGAAGAAAAGACTCATCATGCATAGCTTATCAATGGTACAATTTAAAGTTGATTTCTGACTCATAAATAATAGAGACCAGAAGGCCATAGAAGAACATATTTGAAGTGCTATGAAATAAGTCTATATCCAGCCAATCTGTTGTTTTGAAAAATGCAAAAATGAAACATACCCAAACAAAATTTGAAAGAAATTGTGGCTAGCAGATATGCCTATAAGAAATACCAAAGGAAGTCTTTCACACTGAAAGAAAATAAGGCCTGATAATAATTTAAATCTACAGGAAGAATTAAAAACCCCCAAATGGTAAATATATAGGTAAATTAAAGACTATATGAATATATTTTCTAATTCTCATAATTAAAAAAAAATAAGATTATGTAAAGAAATAATGAAAACACTGTATTTTAGAGGTTATACATATAAAGATATGATATATGTGATCATAATAGTACAAATTGGGAAAGCTGAAGAAATTGAGATATTTTAAAACCAAGTCACCATATTTGGTAGATATTAAGTCAGTATTTACCTAAATAAATTAAGATATATATCTTAATTCCTAGCAACTATTAACAAAATAACTCCAAAACCTAGTTTAAAAAATTCAACAGATATTAATAACAGAAGATATTGTTACAGAACTGTGCTACAGTGAGTCAAAGAAGAAATCACAATAATTCAATGATTCAAAAATATCTGAACAGTTGTTAATGGAGATGATTGGAGTCTGGAATAGTAGAGGCCAGGTGGTAACATTTCACTACCATAAGCAAGGTAGTCAAAACTGCCATGATAGGCAGCAAAGTTGAAAAGTAGTCAGTGTAGGACTGACTTAGGAACAGGATGGGCAGTCACTAAGACTGTTGTTTAACAAGTCATAATAAAAGTATATAAAAAATGGAAAAGCAGAAGGTAGAGGTCATTTACTGGATGGAACATCACAATCCTTGGCCAGTTTCCACACCTGAGTCAATTCTCAGAATCAGAATCCATCAACTGAGGGAGAGGTCAGTTCCTAATGAATAAGGATTCAGTGATGCAACAGAAAGTGCACACATTAATGTTCTCTACAGTCCTTCTGAAAAGTGATTATGGTTCTATTTTCAGATAACCATACGCTATAGAAAGAATAAAGATGTACAGTGTGTATGACAATGCTGAGAACCGAGGATCCAGAGTCCTTGTGCTCTCCTGTTAGAGTCACAGTATGGGGCTTAAGTAATAAATGTAGTGACCCAGCTCTGCCTCCCAGTGTGCCCAATATGTCTGTGGGCCCACCCAGTAATTACTTTTCAGTTTCAAAATGTATAATTAGAAAAGACACGAATAACAGCTCAGAAACCTCATATTAGCTCCTGGAGCTAGTGTTCTAAGTAAGAGCTAGTGTAGTAGGAAAGGTCAGTTGAAAGACCTGAAACTTCCTTTCAGTTAAGATAATAAATTAAAAAACAATATTGTATTCTGGGGAGAGATATGATTAGTGTCACTTTCAAAGACTGAAATCGGTGATGACATGTGCTATCTTGCCCTATTTAATTCACCAGTATAGCTCTTACAAAAAACCCAAAGCATCTTAGCAACTGATAGTGGACAAGTGAAAACCTAAGGATATAGTAGGCCCATGTATAGCTGCTATATCAGATATGGTATCTTTAGTAGAGCAGATTTACACATCCCTGGTTATCTAGTAGTTATATACCTGGCAAATGCAGCTTTTTCGTATTTATAAAGAGGGAGGATTAGAAGCAGTTTATCTTCACTTGTATACAAAAATACACAGTCATGATCTTGCCTGAGAGTGTTGGAGGAGGTCATTGAAAGGACATGGCTGCTGGTTGACTGATGTAGCTGGAGGCTCCTTATCTTTTTGGCTTCCTACTCTTCCCATACTACCAGCTGTTTCAAGGACATAGGCTTGAAGGAGTATGATGTTATTGAGACCTTCTGGAATGATCTGCCTCTTTCCTTCCCTCAGTATGCATGGGACTCAGTTTTTATTACACCCAGAGACATCACAAGGTTACAAACCAACACAGAACCATCTTAAGTCTCTTGCTTTCTGTCAAAATAGAGCTTAAAGAAACTTGAACCATCTGGACATTCTGTGGAATCTCATACTGCCCATTATATAGATGTGATCATGCTTATCAAATGTGATTATCAGTAACTGACAATTACTCAGAACACCTTGATAATATTCATGCTCTCTAGAGAGTGAGAGAAACCTCAAAAGATTCAGGGATTTGATATATTAGTGAAGTTTTCAGGGGTCCAGTGATCCAGAGAATCTTGGAACATCCCCTACAAAGTAAAAGCCAAGTTGTACCTTGCAACTCCTACCATTAAGACAGAAGCACAGTACTTGGTAAGTCCATTTGAGTTTTAGAGACAGCATATCCTACACTTGGGAATACTGTTCAGTCCCATTCATTAGGTGACACAGAAGACTGTAGAGTTTTATGGAGGCCCAAAGCAAGAGAAGAGGTATCTAGACTAGAAATAAAAAGACATGTGAGACTTTAGCTTTAGTCCTAGTAGGAAGCAAAAACCTCATGGTTTCTGGAGCAACACCATACCAACCTGAGCAGCAAACTAGACATCATTCAAAAAGTAGGTCTTACATGCTACCTGTACTGGTAGAAAGTGAATATCTAACTATGGATTATCAAGTGCTCCTGAGACCAAAACTTCCCATCATATATTCCATACTGTTAGATGTACTACTCATAAGTTCACACAGGTCCAGCAATAATTCATCATAAAGTAACAATGATATACCAGAAATTAGGCTTGAGCCTCATTCTTAGGCTTGCCTTGGGCAAGCCTAGAGGGCTTATGCTCACAATCTCAGGTAACATTCTCTATGAATAGCTAATGGAGAGGGAAGAAATACAATCTTGCTTCATGGATGAATCAGCTTGGTATATGGTTACAAGCCCCAAACAGATTGCTTTCTCACTATAGCCACACTCAGGAATGTCTTTGAAAGAAAATGGCAAAGAGAAATCCTCTCAAAGACAGAGGTTCAGGTGAAGCAGCTCACCATTCCTTTTTGTAGAAAGTGAACTGGCCCAAAATGAGGATATGCTTGTCCTTATGTAGCTGCCATCTATGGGGTCGCACAGAGTCGGACACAACTGAAATGACTTAGCAGCAGCAGCAGCATGTGAAGCAAGAAATGATGTGCCTATCTGGTAGGACGTCTTGAAGTTGCAATATTAGAAAACTGAGTGAAAGAAGGTCTGAGAAAGAGGCAAATATTGGATTTAGGAGAGTGAGCACAAAATATGGAAATTTTTACTTTGAGCACTACTGCCAAAGAGAAATTATCAACTGCAGAACAGGTCCAAGCAACTAAGCAGACAGACAGGTTCACCAGGTAGTTAACATCTCCTTTCAGACAAAGGGCTTGTGCAATGGGATCAAGAGTGGGCTAACCAAACTGACAGACATAGGGCATGTGAGCATGGCCCACAGCATGATCTCACTAAGACTGATACAGTCACTGGTAAATGTCTAATCTCTCAACAATAGAAGCTAATTCTGACCCCCAGTATGACACAAATTCTCAAGCACACCAACCAGTGTCTCAGTGGCAAGTTGATTATATTAGATACCTTCTACCTTGAAAGGTTAGTCACCTAGAGCCAGACATTCTGGAGTGTGAAGTCAAGTGGGCCTTAAGAAGCACTGCTGTTAATAAAGCTAGTGGGTGTGATGAAATTTCAGCAGAATTATTCAGATCCCTAAAGGATGATGCCTTCAAGGTTTTGCACTAATTATGCCAGCAAATGTGGAAGACCCAGCAGTGGCCACAGGGCTGGAAAAGGTCAGTCCTCATCCCAATCCCCAAGAAAGGTAGTACCGAAAAATGCACTAATCACTGGACAATTGCACTATTCTCCCATGCTTTTTCAGTTCAGTTCAGCTCAGTTCAGTCGCTCAGTCATGTCCGACTCTTTGCGACCCCATGAAATGCAGCATGCCAGGCCTCCCTGTTCATCACCACCTCCCGAAGTTCACTCAAACTCACATCCATCGAGTCGGTGATGGCATCCAGCCATCTCATCCTGTCATCCCCTTCTCCTCCTGCCCCCAATCCCTCCCAGCATTAGAGTCTTTTCCAATGAATTAACTCTTTGCATCTAGTGGCCAAAGTACTGGAGTTTCAACTTTAGCATCATTCCTTCCAAAGAACACCCAGGACTGATCTCCTTTAGAATGGACTGGTTGGACCTCCTTGCAGTCCAAGGGACTCTCAAGAGTCTTCTCCAACACCACAGTTCACAAGCATCAATTCTTCAGCGCTCAGCTTTCTTCACAGTCCAACTCTCACATCCATACATGACCACTGGAAAAACCACAGCCTTGACCAAATGGACCTTTGTTGACAAAGTAATGTCTCTGCTTTTTAATATGCTATCTAGGTTGGTCATAACTTTCTTTCCAAGGATTAAGCGTCTTTTGGTTTCATGGCTGCACTCACCATCTGCAGTGATTTGGGAGCCCAAAAAAATAAGGTCTGACACTGTCTCCACTGTTTCCCCATCGATTTCCCATGAACTGATGGGACCGGGTGCCATGATCTTCATTTTCTGAATGTTGAACTTTAAGCCAACTTTTCACTCTCCTCTTTCCTTTCATCAAGAGGCTTTTTAGTTCCTCTTCACTTTCTGCCATAAGGGTGGTGTCATCTGCATATCTGAGGTTATTGATATTTCTCCCAGCAATCTTGATTCCACCTTGTGCTTCTTCCAGCCCAGCGTTTCTCATGATGTACTCTGCATAGAAGTTAAATAAGCAGGGTGACAATATACAGCCTTGATGTACTCCTTTCCCAGTTTGGAACTAGTCTGTAGTTCCATGTCCAGTTCTAACTGTTACTTCCCCACCTGCATATAGGTTTCTCAAGAGGCAGGTCTGGTGGTCTGGTATTCCCATCTCTTTCAGAATTTTCCACAGTTTATTGTGATCCACACAGTCAAAAGCTTTGGCATAGTCAATAAAGCAGAAATAGATGTTTTCCTGGAACTCTCTTGCTTTTTCCATGATCCAGCGGATGTTGGCAATTTGAACTCTGGTTCCTCTGCCTTTTCTAAAACCAGCTTGAACATCTGGAAGTTCATAGCTCACGTATTGCTGAAGTCTGGCTTGGAGAATTTTGAGCATTACTTTACTAGCATGTGAGATGAGTGCAATTGTGCAGTAGTTTGAGCATTCTTTGGCATTGCCTTTCTTTGGGATTGGAATGAAAACTGACCTTTTCCAGTCCTGTGGCCACTGCTGAGTTTTCCAAATTTGCTGGCATATTGAGTGTAGCACTTTAACAGCATCATCTTTCAGGATTTGAAATAGCTCAACTGGAATTTTATCACCTCCACTAGCTTTGTTCGTAGTGATGCTTTCTAAGGCCCACTTGATTTCACATTCCAGGATGTTTGGCTCTAGGTGAGTGATCACACCATTGTGGTTATCTGGGTCATGCAAATCTGTTTTGTTTAGTTTTTCTGTGTATTCTTGCCACCTATTCTTAATATCTTCTGCTTCTGTTAGGTCCAAAGCATCTCTGTCCTTTATCAAGCCCATCTTTGCATGAAATGTTCCCTTGGTATCTCTAATTTTCTTGAAGAGATCTCTAGTCTTTCCCATTCTGTTGTTTTCCTCTACTTCTTTGCATTGATCGCTGAGGAAAGCTTTCTTATCTCTTCCTGCTATTCTTTGGAACTCTGCATTCAGATGCTTATATTTTTCCTTTTCTCCTTTGCTTTTCACTTTTCTTTTCACAGCTATTTGCAAGGCCTCCCCAGACAGCCATTTTGCTTTTTGCATTTCTGTTCCATGGGGATGGTCTTGATCCATCTCCTGTACAATGTCATGAACCTCAGTCCATAGTTCATCAGGCACTCTATCTATCAGATCTAGTCCCTTAAATCTATTTCTCACTTTCGCTGTATAATCATGAGGGATTTGATTTAGGTCATACCTGAATGGTCTAGTGGTTTTCCCTACTTTCTTCAATTTAAGTCTGAATTTGGCAATAAGGACTTCAGGATCTGAGCCACCGGAGAAGGCAATGGCACCCCACTCCAGTACTTTTCCCATGGACGGAAAAGCCTTGTAGGCTGAAGTCCATGGGGTCGCGAGGAGTCAGACACGACTGAGCGACTTCACTTTCACTTTTCACTTTCATGCATTGGAGAAGGAAATGGCAACCCACTCCAGTGTTCTTGCCTGGAGAATCCCAGGGACAGTGGAGCCTGGTGGGCTGCTGTCTCTGGGGTCGCACAGAGTTGGACACGACTGAAGCGACTTACCAGCAGCAGCAGCAGATCTGAGCCACAGTAGCTCCCAGTCTTGTTTTTGCTGACTGTATAGGGCTTCTCATGCTAGTAATGTATAATAATGTATAATGTATAGCATGCTGACTGTATAGGGCTTCCCATGCTAGTAATGTCATACTTAAAATCTTGCTTGATAGGCTTCAGCATTAGGCAAACCAAGAACTTCCAGATGTTCAGACTAGGTTTAGAAAAGGAAGAGCAGCTAGAGATCAAATTGCCAACATTCACTGGATTATAGAGAAGACAAGGGAATTTCAGAAAAACATCTATCTCTGTTTCATCAACTAAGCTAAAGCCTTTGACTGTGTGGATCATGACAAACTGTGGAAAGCTGTAAGAGAGTTGGGAATACCAGACCATATTACCTGTCTCCTGAGAAACCTGTATGCAGGACAAGAAGCAACGGTTAGAACCCTGTATGGAGCAACTGATTGGTTCAAGATAGAGGAAGGGGTATGACAGAGCTATCTGATGGTACCCTGTTTGTTTAACCTATATGCTGAGCACATCATGAGAAATTCTGGGCTGGATGAGTTACAAGCTGGAATCAAGATAGTCAGGAGAAACATCAACAACCTCAGATATGTGGATGATACCACTGTAATGGCAGAAAGCAAGGAGGAACTAAAAAGCCTCTTGATGAGGGTGAAGGAGGAGAGTGAAAGAGACTAAAAAAAAAAAAAAAAACTAAGATATCATGGCATCCAGTCACATTGCTGCTGCTGCTGCTGCTGCTGCTAAGTCTCTTTGGTAGTGTCCGACTCTGTGCAACCCCATAAATAGGCAGCCCACCAGGGTCCCCTGTCCCTGGGATTCTCCAGGCAAGAACATTGGAGTGGGTTGCCATTTCCTTCTCCAATGCATGAAAGTGAAAAGTGAAAGTGAAGATGCTCAGTCGTGTCCAACTCTTAGCGATCCCATGGACCACAGCCTACCAGGCTCCTCTGTCCATGGAATTCTCCAGGCAAGAGTACTGGAGTGGGGTGCCAATTCCTTCTCCCTCCAGTCACATTACTTCATGGTAAATAAAAGGGGAAAGGGTGGAAGTAGTGACAGATTTCCTCTTCTTGGGCTCCAGAATCACTGTGGACGGTGACTGCAGCCATGAAATCAGAAGACAATTGCTTCTTAGCAAGAAAGCAATGACAAAACTAGACAGTGTGTTGAAAAGCAGAAACATTACTCTGCCCACAAAGATCCAAATAGTCAAGGCTATGGTCTTCCCAGTGGGCACTTATGGTTATGAGAGCTGGACTGTAAAGAAAGCAGAGTGCCATAGAATTGATGCCTTTGAACTGTGGTGCTGGAGAAGACTCCTGAGAGTCCCTTGGATAGCAAGGAGATCAAACCAGTCAATCTTAAGGAAGATCAATCCTGAATAATCACTGGAAGGACTGATGATGAAGCTGAAATTCTAGCATTTTTGTCACCTGCTGCGAACAGATGACTCATTGGAAAATTCCCTGATGCTGGGAAAGATTGATGGCAGAAGGAAAAGAGGGCATCAGAGGATGAGATGACTATCCCTTTCACTGAGATGGTGCACAGAGTCCCACTATTGTTAGTGTCAGCTGGTAAGAGCTCATAGCTGCTGCTTTTTCCAAAGAATTTTCCTTGGCTAAAGGGAAACGGGAGCTGTCTCATTCAAGAGGCTAAGTCTTGACTCCCCTAGACAGTCAAGAACCAGTAGTTAACTGAAATGGTAGATACAGAAAGCTTGTCTCCCAACCATAAGAGGAGATCATCTACATGGTATGATTTGTGCTACAGAGCTTCCCTTGGAAGCAAGGTAAAGCTAATCTTTAGCCAAGATCATTTTTTACTTAGCTTTCTTTTCTTGCTCTATCTTGTTTTCCTTAGTATTCTCCTGAGATCAGTCACTCAATAAATTACTGACCCAGAAATTGCCAACTCTGGCTTTGCTTCTAGAAAATAAATCTAAGATGTAAACCAAGCATAATGTGGTTTGCAAAAGACTGAGAAATGAAGGAGAAATTTTAGTAGTCCCACAATGTTGGGGAGAAAAAGAAATGGTATTCAAGGCCCACTAATCAGAAGAAGGACCATGATAAATGTTTCAGATTCTCACTTAGGATACCTGAAGAACTATGCACTTGACTTTAATCAGCTCAATAGTTCACAGAAATAGTGATCTGTCATTATCTCCTCTGTAGGGAGATAAGAGTTTCTTCAGTTTTTCATAAATAAAGTGTGGTAAAATATTAAAGGAACACTTGCTCCTTGGAAGAAAGGCTATGACAAACCTAAGACAGCATATTAAAAAAACAGAGACATCACTTTGCTAACAAAGGTCCGTCTAGTAAAAGCTATGGTTTTCCCAGTAGTCATGTAAGGATGTGAGAGTTGGACCTTTGAGAGTGCTGAAGAATTGATGCTTTCAAACTGCAGTGCTGGAGAATATTCCAGAGAGTCCCTTGGACAGCAAAAAGATCAAACCAGTCAGTCAATCCTAAGGAAATCAATCCTGAATATTCACTGGAAGAACTGATGCTGAAGCTCCAATACTTTGGCCACATGATGCAAAGAGCTAAACTAACTCACGGGAAAAGACCCTGATGCTGGGAAAGACTGAGGGTTGGAGGAGAAGAGGGTGACAGAGGATGAGATGGTTGGATGGCATCACCGATTCAATGGACATGAATTTGAGCAAACTCTGGGAAACAATGAAGGACAGAGAAGCCTGGCATGCTGCAGTCCATGGGGCTGCAAAGAGTTGGACATGACTTGGCGACTGAAAAACAACTGTGCAATTAAAAATGACCAGGCATAAAAAGAAATAAGGCAAAGAAATGAAACAGAAAAGAGACAGAGATCCACAAGTGCTCCAAATATTCAAGTTAACAGACATAGTTAAGATAACTTAATTATTTTGGTCAAGAAAATAAATAAAAAGATATAGAATTTCAGGAAATAACTAATTTTTTAAAAAATGAATTGGAAATTCTATAACTAAAATATAATTGAAATTAAGAGGTAATTTAATAAATTGGACAGTAATAAAGTTGATGAAAGAAAAAAATAATAGGAACATAGGTCAAACAGAAGCATACATACTGAAACAAGGAGAGTAGGAAGGATAAGCACAAGATACATCCAGAATATAACTGTTTATGAGATTAACATACACATAGTCCAATGGTTCCTAACTAGACACTATTTTGTCCTCTCTCAGGTGATATTTGGCACTATCTAGAAACATTTTTTTTAACTATCACAGTTTCTAGAATTGCTACTGGCATCTAGTGGGTGCATGCCAAAGATATTGCTAAATAATGAACACAAGTGATTCCTACAAATAAGATAAAAAGAATTATCTAGTGCAAAAATGTCAAAAGCTGTTGCTAAGAAATTATGATATAGAAAGCCCAAGAAAGAGGGAAATAGAATCTGACAGAGGCCATATTTAAAGAGGCAATGGCTGAGATTTTTCCAAAGCTAACATAATACATCAAGTCAAGCACTTAAAAAAGCCTAAGTCCGTTGGTCTGTCTCTCTCTTTTTTTGCTTTTGGCCAGGTCACATGACTAGGAAATTCCCAAAGAAGACTAAGTCTCATGTCAGCTAATTGCAATCCATGGATTGATTGGATCCTGTCATAGAAACAAATTGTGAAAAGAAATACTATAAGAAAATCAGGGAACTTTGAACCTCAAATAATGCGAAAAATCATTCGTAAGTTTTTAAGGTGATATTGTGTTATGGCTTTGCTTATAAGAGAATCATTCCTTGCCCATATGATAGCAGAGGAACAGGTGGAGATGGGAATGCATCTCTCTCTGCAGATGCACTAGGAATATACCTTCAGATGCAGAAGATCTCGCAGAACACCAGCTGAGAGAGCAGGCACGAGCCCCTGACCACCAGAAAGGAATATATAGATCCAGGCAAAACTAGGTAAAATGAAGGAAGGAATGGAAAAAGAGGAGAGTGGGAAGGCATGGGCCCGCACACAGTGGGTGAGGAAACTGAAGCAGGGGTCAGATCGCCACACCACGGCAATTGTTTGCAATAGAGAAGAAGCATTTGAGGCTGTTGGAGAGTGCAGCAGCTGGTCTGTGACGTTCTGAAAGTGGTAAGAACCACACAGACAATCCTTGCCACAGTACTATATACCCGGGACAGAGACACAAGCACCCCGGAATGCACAGTGGCTGGGAGATGGAGAGTAGGGATTGGAGAGAAATCTCAGGGAGAGGCCTTCTGTTGACTGTGGGGAGACAGCCCAGGGGGATGAAAGGAAGGAGAATATTGTGGGAAATGCCTTTAGAGGACAGCTGGGCATCCATAGAGGCAAAGTAATAGTGCTGAGTCATACACAGAGGGTGGAGCCATCTCTATAGACTTTCTCTTGCCACATGCTGGCAGCGGCAGGTCACCAACAGAGAAAGACCTAAGAGAGGGAGGTCCTTTAAGTACCCGAGGCACCAAGCAATAGAAAAGGACCCCAGTCAAGGAGGCCTTTGAGCACCTTCTGCACTGAGTAACAGAAAAGGACCGGCTAGGGAGGCCCTTTGAACACCAGCTGCCAGAAGCTAGGAAAACACTCTAATAGTGCCATAGCTCCTGTGCCTGAGGCCACTGGCTTCCCTGTACACTTGACACCACCAGGGTCCCCATGATCCTAGCAGCTCCACCACCTCCAAGCTCAGTCTTCACTGGGGCAGGCTGCTAGAGGCTAGAAAGAAAACTAAAACACCATATCTTCTATGCCAATGGTCACCAACTCCCCTGTGTACCTGGCACTGCCAGGGTCCCTGTGATCCCAGCAGCTATGCCACCTCCACACATGGTCCTCACTGGGGCAGACCCAAGTCCTCCAGCGCAGCCTCAAGAGAAAATTCCTATGGCTGACCCACATGCAGAGGTGGAGATGAAGCCACAGTTGAACCCCAGGGGCAGTGTGGCTAAGGAAGAGGATCAAAACCCTTCCTATCAGCTGTACAAGCTGCAGATTAAATTGACTTGATCAACTAGGCAGACTCTGTGTCTATGGAATATACAAGGGTAAAAGAAAATGCACTAGGTCTGACAGCTGTGAACACTGATGGCTACAACACATAGGTGTAGGGCCAGGTTAAAGTCTGAGCTGTCCCTAGCCGGTGCAGAGACCAGTCCAGAACTGGGGGATATCCTTGACTCACAGCAAGGGAAAGGACACTGACAGCTGACAGCTGAGAAAATCTTTACTATTATTCTTTTATTTTGATGTTTTCTGTACTTGGTTCTGGAGTTTCTTCTTCTTCTTCTTCTTTTTAAATTGCCCCCCCTCCCTCTGTTGCTGTGGTTTCTGACTTTATTATTACTATCAACTCTATTTAAGCTTCTGAGAATTTTTTTAAAAGCACACTTTTTATTTCCTTTCTACCTCTACATTGGCTTTTTGTGGTTGTGTAGGGTTTTTTTTTTTTTTTTTTTCAAAATTCATTGTTTGTTTTCTTATTGTACTTATTGTAGTTATTCTTTAATCTATATAAATCTTTTTTATATACTTGCATTTAACTTTGCTTTCTATTTTTTTTCTACTTTTCTTTCATTCCTTATCTTTCTTTATTTCACCATGCTTATTAATTTGTTTTGTTTTATTTAATGTATTCCCGAATTGGCACTTGACTTTGGTTTTGTTATCTGGTGTGTATTTTAGTTTTGTTTTTAATTGGTTGATATCAATTTTGGTTTCCCTTGCATGCCAAGTCACTCTCTTTATTTTCTTTGGACTGCTTTGGTTTTGTGTCTCTCTGTGTGTTTTCCTTCGATTTCTTATTGGTCTGGTTTTGTATTTACCATTTGTCTGGGTTTTTCTCTTATTTCTTGTTTTGTTTTTGTTTTTTTGTGTTTATTTTAATCCCCTTTAATGTCAAAACAAATGCTGGCCAGAGATTGGGTCTGAGCCTTTGGAGTGTGAACACTGAGTTCAGGACCCTAGACTGCCAGACAAATCCTAACCCAAGGGAGTATTAATTAGTGAGAACACCCACAAAGATTTTCACCTGTATCCAAAGACCTGGCATCACCCAACTGCTGCCAGCAACCAGTCCAGTCCAGGATGTCTCACCCAAGCAACACACAAGACAAAAGTACAAACCCAATCATCAGCAGATAGGTTTCCCACAGACGCCCCAAAACATACCACCTCACAAAGCCCTGTCCATCAGAGGGAAAAAATAATCATCTCCTCTCACCAGAACATTGGCAAAAGTCACTGCCAACAAGAATCGAAACACTGGATGAACATAACCCATTAAGGGCAGAAATCAAAAGGAAGAAGGAATATGACCCTAAAGCCTGGATAAAGGAGACCTTACATGCAGTAAGTTAGAAAAAAACAGAAAGACATAGAAATATTGAGCAAATGACAGAACAAGGTAAAAACTCAAAAGGCCAAATAAACAAAGAGGAAATAAGGCAAACTACCAGAAAAAAATTTAGAGTAATGATAGTAAAGATGATCTAAAACCTCAAAAGTACAATGGAGAAAATGGAAGAATCAATTAACACATTTAACAAGAGCCTAGAAGAAGTAAAGAATAAACAAACAGAGACAAACAGCACAATTACTGAAATTAAAAATACTCTGGAAGGAATCAATAGCAGAATAACTGAGACAGAAGAATGGACAAGTGAGCTGGGACACAAAAGAGTGGAAATAACTGTTGAAGAGCAGAATAAAGGGAAAAGAAGAAAAGATTTGAAGATAATCTCAGAGACCTCTGGGAGAATACAAAATGCACATTTGAAGTATAGGGGTCCCAGAAGAAGAGGTAAAGAAAGGGTCTGAGAAATTTTTTGAAGAGATTATAGCTGAAAACTTCCTTAACATGGGAAAGAAAATAGTCAATCAAGTCCAAGAATCAAAAAATGTCCCACATAGGATAAAGCCAAGGAGAAACAAGCCAAGACACAAACTAATCAAGCTAACAAAACATGAAGAAAGAACATTAAAGTAGCAAGGGAAAAGCAACAAGTAGCATACAAGGGAAACCCCATATGATTAAGAGCTGATCTTTGAGGAGAAATTCTGTAGGCCAGAAGAGAATGGCAGGATATATTTAAAGTACTGAAAGGGAAAAATCTACCACCAAGATTACATAGCAAGGACCTCATTCAAAACTGATGAAGGAATCAA
Organism: Bos indicus; assembly: GCF_029378745.1. Taxonomy (NCBI): domain Eukaryota; kingdom Metazoa; phylum Chordata; class Mammalia; order Artiodactyla; family Bovidae; genus Bos; species Bos indicus. The sequence goes on from NC_091783.1 coordinate 14,138,780, forward strand.
AAGCTTTACTGACAAGCAAAATTTAAGAGAAATTAGCACAAAGAAACTAGCTTTACAACAAATGTTAAAGAGAATTCTATATACTGGCAATATAAGAGAAGGAAAAGAGCTACAAAAACAAACCCAAAGCAATTAAGAAAATTCCAGTAGGAACATGTATATCAATAATTACTTTAAATGTAAATGGATTAAATGCTGCAACTTAAAGACACCAGGGGCTTCCTGGTAGCTCAGACTGTAAAGAGTCTGCCTGCAATGTGGGTGACCTGGGTTCAATCCCTGGGTTAGAAAGATCCCCTGGATAAGGAAATGGCAACCTACTCCAGAATTCTTGAATATAAAATCCCATGGACAGAGGAACCTGGGGTCACAGAGTTGGACACAACTGAATGACTTTCATATAAAAGACAGACTGGCTGAATGGATATATAAGCAAGATGAATATATATGCTGTCAGTAAGAGACCAGTTTCAGATTTGGAGACACATACAGACTGAAAGTAAGAGGATGGAAAAAGATATTCCATATAAATGAAAGTCAAAAGAAAGCAGGAGGAGCAATTCTCATATCACACAATAAGGATCTTAAAGAATATTACAAGAGATAGGTGAGATAGTATATAATGATCAAGGGATAAATTCAAGAAGAATACATAACAATTTTATGTATTTATGCATCCAACATAGGAACACCTCAATACATTAGGCAAGCGCTAACAGACATAAAAGGGGAAATTGACAGTAACACAATAATATTAGGGGACTTTACCAGCTGAACCACAAGGGAAGCCCAAGAATACTGGAATGGTAGCCTATCCCTTCTCCAGCAGATCTTCCCAACTCAGGAATCAAACCGGGGTCTCGTGCATTGCAGGCAGATTCTTTACCAACTGAGCTATAAGGGAAGCCCCAGTAGGGGACTCTAACACCCCACATACACCAATGGACAGATCATCAAACCAGAAAATTAATAAGGAAACACAAACCTTAAATGACACATTACATGAGATGGACTTATTGATATCTTCAGACTATTCCATCCAAATGCAGAAGAATAAAATCTCTTCTCAAGTGCATATGGAACATTCTCCTGGATAGACATCTTGGGTCACAAATCAAGCCTCAGTAAATTTAAGAAAATTGAAATTGTATCAGACATCTTTTCTGACCTGAACACTATGAGACTAGATATCAATTGAAGGAAAAATAATGCAAAAAAATAAAACAAACAAACACATAGAGATTAAACAATACATTTTTAAATAACAAAGAGGTTACTGAAGAAATAAAAAAGGAAATCAAAAAACCCTAGAAACAAATCATGATGAAAACATGATGACTCAAAACCTATGTGATAAAGCAAAAGCAGTTCTAAGAGGAAAGTTTATAGCAATAAAATCCTACCTCAAGATACAAGAAAGACATCAAATAGATGACTTAGCTTTACACCTAACACAACTGGAAAAAGAATGAACAAAAAACTCCAAAATTAGTAAAAGGAAAGAAATCATAAAGATCTGAGTAAAAGAAATAAAAAAGAAATAACAGTAAAGATTAATAAAACTAAAAGCTGCTTCTTTGAGAAGATAAAATTGACAAACCATTAGCCTGACTTGTCAAGAAAAAAATAAAGGAAGAATAATCAAATCAACAAAACTAGAAGTGAAAAAGGAGAGATTACAACAGACAATGCAGAACTGCAAAGGATCATAAGAGACTATTATGAGCAACTATATGCCAGTAAAATAGACGACCTGGAAGAAATGGACAGATTCTTAGAAAAGTTCAGCTTTGTAAGACTGAATCAGTAAGAAATAGAAATTACGACCAATCCAATGACAAGTACTGAAATCGAAACTGTGATAAAAAATCTCTCCATAAAGCAAGCGTACAGCCAGATGGCTTCATAGGTGAGTCTATCAAATATTTAGAGAAGAGCTAATGCCTACACTTCTGAAATTCTCAGAAAACATTCCAGAAAAGGAACACATCATATTTATTCTATGAGCCCATGATTGCCCCAACACAAAATCAGATAAAGACATCACACACAAAAAAAGAAAATCACAGGCCAATATCACTGATGAAAATAGATGAAAAAATCAACAAAATTCTAGCAAACAGAATTCAACAATGCATTAAAAAGATCATTCATCACGATCAAGTTGGGTTGACATCAGGTATGCAGGATTATTCAAAATGCACAAATCAGTCAATGTGATACACCACATTAAAAATTGAAAGATAAAAACCATATGACCATCTCAATAGATGCAGAAAAAGCCTTTGCAAAATTCAGCATCCATTTATATTTATAAAAACTATTTAAAAACTTGGCATAGAAGGAACATACCTCAACATAATAAAGGCCATATATGATAAAACCATAGCAAACATTATTCTCAATGATGAAAAACTGGAAACATTTCTTATACAATCAAGAACAAGACAAGGGTGCCCACTCTTGCTGCTATTCAACATAGTTTTGGAAGTCCTAGCTATGGCAATCAGAGAAGAAAAAGATATAAAAAGGAATCCAGATTGGAAAAGAAGTAAAACTGTCACTGTTTGCAGAGGACATTACACTATACATAGGCAATCTAAGATGACATAAACAGTTAGAGAGATATTCCATGTTCCTGGGTTGGAAGTATCATATTGTGAAAATGACTATACTACCAAATGCAGTCTATATATTCAATTCAATTCCTATCAAATTACCGATGACATTTTTCACAGAACTAGAACAAAGTATTTCACAATTTGTAGAGAAACACAAAGGACCCTGAATAACCAAAGCAATCTTGAGAAAGAAGAATGGAGCTGGAGGAATCAACCTTCCTGACTTAAGACTATCCTACAAAGCTACAGTCATCAAGACAGTATGGTACTGGCACAAAAATAGAAGGATAGACTAATGGAACAAGATAGAAAGCCCAGAGATATATCCATACACCCATGGGCTTAATCTTTGACAAAGGATGCAAGAATATATACAATGGAGAAAAGATAATCCTTCAATATATGCTTCTGGGAAAGTGGACAGCTCTGTGTAAAAGAGTGAAATTAGAATACTTTCTAATACCTTATACAAAGACAATCTGAAAATGGGTTAAATATCTAAATATAAGACCAGAAACTATAAAACTCTTAGAGAAAAATAGGCAGAACACTTGAAGACATATATTACAGCAAGATAGTCTATGACCACCCCCCCCAGTAATGGAAATAAAAATAAACAAGTGGAACCGAATTAAACTCTAAACCATTTGCACAGTAAAGGAAACTATAAACAAGGTGAAAAGACAACCTCCAGAATTCAAAACAATAATAGCATATGAAACAACTGACAAAGGATCAATTTCCAAAATATACAAACAGCTCATGCAACTCAATACCAGAAAAACGAACAACCCAATCAAAAAGTGAGAAGGAGATCTAAATAGACATTTCTCCAAAGACATACAGATGGCTAATAAACACATGAAAATGCTCAACATTGCTGATTATCAAAGAAATGAAAATCAAAACTACAATGAATATCATCACCTCACCCAAGTCAGAATGGCCATCATCAAACAATCTGCAAACAATAAATGCTGGAGACGGTGTGGAGAAAGGGAACCCTGTTGCACTGCTGGTAGGAATGTAAATTCATACAGCCACTATGGAAGACAGTATATTCCTTAACAAACTAGAATAAAACTACCATATGACCCAACAATACTACTACTGGACATAGAATCTGAGAAAACCATAATGGAAAAAGACACATGTATCCCAGTGTTCATTGCAGCACTATTTACAATAGCTAGGACAGGTAAGTAACCTAGATGTCCATTGACAAATGAGTATATAAAGAAGCTGTGGTACATATATACAATGGAATATTTCTCAACCATAAAATGGGATGCATTTGAGTCAGTTCCAAAGAGGTGAATGAACCTAGAGGCTATTGCACTGAGAGAAGTAAGGCAAAAAGTGAAAACAAATATCATATATTAAAACTATATACATAACATCTAGGAAGATGGTGCTGATGAACCTATTTGCAGAGCAGCAATGAAGATTCAGACATAGAAAACAGACTTGTGATTCAGGGAGGGAAAGAAGAGGATGGGATGAATGGAGATAGTAGCATGGAAACATATACACTAGAATAGGTAAAATAGTTAGCCAATGGGAATTCACTGTATGATTCAGGGAGCTCAAATCTGGTGCTCTGTGACAACCTAGATGGATGGAAAGTGGTAGGAGGTGGGAGGTAGATTCAAGAGGGAAGAGACATATGTGTACATACTGATTGATGTTGACATATGACCAAAACCAACACAATATTATAAAACAATTATTCTTCAATTAAAAATAAATTTAAAACAATTTCAAAATATAATTACTCCTTATTTTTTATGAAGTGTACAGATATATTATGGATAAAATTAGTTCAAATTTGGGATTTACTTCAATATAATCAAAGTAAGGAGAGAAGAGACTAGGGATGTAAATGAAAGAAGAATGGCCCATTATTTAATAATTGCTGAAGCTAAGTGACAGATAGGTACTTGGACATTCATTATACCATGCTTTCTGTTGGCTATATGTTTTACATTCTTCCACAATAGAAACTAAACAAAAAAGCTGATAGTACAGAGAAGCAAGAAATTTAATTGATATTAGACTTCTACAATGCTTTATGTGCTTGCGTGCATGCTAAGTCTCTTCAGTCATATGACTCTTTGTGACCCTATGGATTATAGCCCGCTAGGCTCCTCTGTCCATGGGATTTTCCTGGCAAGAACAGTGATGTGGGTTGCCATGCCCTTCTCCAGGGGATCTTTCTGACCCAGGGATTGAACCCCAATCTCCTGCATTGCAGCCAGATGCTTTACCACTGAGCCACCAGGGAAGCCTCAGTCTGAACTGCTGTCATCATAAAATGCCATTTTTGCATTCTACTTCAAAAGCAAGATTGATTTTTTTCTTATCACTTTGTCTCACTCTTGCAGAGTTTTCAGATTTCCTTGTTTTAACTGCTACTTCCATTTGCGGCTTGTCTTAAACTATATGTTCTTGTTTTGCTTTTTGATCCTCATTTCCTGTTTCCTGACTTCTAAACACACTGCCTTATGGCCAATATGGTCCAAACCTCAGTTTTAATTCTTGATTCTAATGCCTCTACTCAGTATTCATCTATGGCCTGGCTTTGAAATTCATTAACTGGATATACTCACATTTCAGACTGTCCAGATTCTTTCAGATGCCCACTATCAAATTATTTAGACTGCAAATTTTGGTCACATAGATTAGGCACATGGTTTTGTAATCATCAAATACACAAAACTATTGGTACATTTGACTGGGATATAGTGTCGAACAACCATAGCTCACTGCCTTCTACCTCGCTAAATGTTCTAGGAGGAGTCCTTTCCAAAGTAGATGCTAAGCACATTTATGGATGTGAGTATGTACTACTTCTAGCTAAGATTTTGTTGGGAACAATTACAAAAACTTACAATGATATGTCTCAGTTCAGTTCAGTCGCTCAGTTGTGTCCGACTCTTTGCGACCTCATGAATCACAGCACGCCAGGCCTCCCTGTCAATCACCAACTCCCTGAGTCCACCCAAACCCATGTCCATCGAGTCAGTGATGCCATACAATCACTCATTGTCTGTCATCCCCTTCTCCTCCTGCCCTCAAACATTCCCAGCATCAGGGTCTTTTCAAATGAGTCAGCTCTTCACATCAGGTGGCCAAAGTATTTCAACATCAATCTTTCCAATGAACACCCAGGACTGATCTCCTTTAGGATGGACTAGTTGGATCTCCTTGCAGTCCAAGCGACTCTCAAGAGTCTTCTCCAACATCACAGTTCAAAAGCATCAATTCTTCTGCACTCAGCTTTCTTTATAGTTCAACTCTCACATCCATACATGACCACTGGAAAAACCATAGCCTTGACTAGACAGTCCGTTGTTAGCAAAGTAATGTCTCTGCTTTTCAATATGCTACCTACTTTGGTCATAACTTTCCTTCCAAGGAGTAAGCGTCTTTTAATTTCATGGCTGCAATCACCATCTGCAGTGATTTTGGAGCCCAAAAAAAAATAAAGTCTGACACTGTTTCCCCATCTATTTCCCATGAAGTGATGGGACCAGATGCCATGATCTTGGTTTTCTTAATGTTAAATTTTAAGCCAACTTTTTCACTCTCCTCTTTCACTTTCATCAACAGGCTCTTTAGTTCTTCACTTTCTGCCATAAGGGTGGTGTCATCTGCATATCTGAGGTTATTGATATTTCTCCCAGCAATCTTGATTCCAACTTGTGCTTCCTCCAGCCCAGCATTTATGATGTACTCTGCATAGAAACTAAATAAGCAGGGTAACAATATACAGCCTTAACCTACTCCTTTTCCTATTTGGAACTAGTCTGTTGTTCCATGTCCAGTTCTAACTGTTACTTCCTGAACCACATATAGGTTTCTCAAGAGGCAGGTCAGGTGGTCTGGTATTCCCATCTTTTTCAGGATTTTCCACAATTTATTGTGATCCATACAGTCAAAGGCTTTAGCATAGTCAATAAAGCAGAAATAGATGTTTTTCTAGAACTCGCTTGCTTTTTTGATGATCCAGTGAATGCTGGCAATTTGATGTCTGGTTCCTCTGCCTTTTTGGAAACCAACTTGAACATCTGGAAGTTCATGGTTCACATATTACTGAAGCCTGGCTTGGAGAATTTTGAGCGTTACTTTACTAGCATGTGAGATGAGTGCAATTGTGTGGTAGTTTGAGCATTCTTTGGCATTGCCTTTCTTTGGGATTGGAATGAAAACTGACCTTTTCCAGTCCTGTGTCCACTGTTGAGTTTTCCAAATTTGCTGGCATATTGAGCGCAGCACTTTCACAGCATCGTCTTTCAGGATTTGAAATAGCTCAACTGGAATTCCACCACCTCCACTAGCTTTGTTTGTGGTGATGCTTTCTAAGGCCCATTTGACTTCACATTCCAAAATGTCTGGCTCTACATGAGTGATCACACCATAGTGATTTTCTGGGTTGTGAAGATCTTCTTTCTATAGTTCTGTGTATTCTTGCCACCTCTTCTTAATATCTTCTGCTTCTGTTAGGTCCCTATCATTTCTGTCCTTTATTGAGCCCATCTTTGCATGAAATGTTCCCTTGGTATCTCTAATTTTCTTGAAGAGATCTCTAGTCTTTCCCATTCTATTGTTTTCCTCTATTTCTTTGCATTGATCACTGAGGAAGGCTTTCTTATCTCTCCTTGCTATTCTTTGGAACTATGCATTCAAATGGGTATAGCTTTCCTTTTCTCCTTTGCTTTTCACTTCCCTTCCTTACACAGCTTTTTGTAAGGACTCCTCAGACAGCCATTTTGCTTTTTGCATTTCTTTTTCTTGGGGATGGTCTTGATTCCTGTCTCCTGTACAATTTCATGAACCTCCATCCATAGTTCATCAAGCACTCTGTCTGTCAGATGTAGTCCCTTAAATTTATTTCTCACTTCCACTATATAGTCATAAGGGATTTGATTTAGGTCATACCTGAATGGTCTAGTGGTTTTCTCCACTTTCTTCAATTTCAGTTTGAGTTTGGCCTACTTGTTTAAAAAATTAAAAGTGAAAATGTTTCTCCATTTCTTCTCATATCTTTTAAATGCTTTTCTCATGCAGATCAGCCATCCTCATATCTCCAGGAACCAAATCCTTTCTCACTGGCACACAACAGCTCAGGGTCCTCATGACTAGAGTGATCCCCCTCACATTCTCCAGAAAATTATAATCATAGTTTCTCATTTTGATGAAATCTAATCTCAGCCATTTGTAGTTTTAGTGTCCATACATCCATGTCCAATTCTTTTATTGTACAGTTCTTACACTAAGCTAACAGAATCCTGTACACACATCCATAATCTAATAAATATTTATCAAATAGCCAAATAGATACTGAAATAGATAAATGAATACACTAATAGATGATATTATTTATGTCCCTTCAAAATAGGAATGATTCATTTTCAATATAAATCAACAACAATAGCAAATCATTGCCCCACATAGAGCAAAGAACATGAATTCATTAAACTGACATTCTTCTTGGAGGCCACTTTTCAAATGAATGTTTCCAAACTACCATTCTAAGTGCCTGGATATGGTTTCAGGCTCTGTTTTCTGTAGAAAGCAATTGTTAAGAGTGCCAAGTAAGAACTGCTGTGAAACCTGATGTGACCTTAGCTATATCCAGTCTCCATTGTAAAGTGATTGCTTTGGATTTCTACTATTTCCCATTCTCATTACATTCTTTGTCACCAGAATGGATTTATGTGGTGCCATATTCTGCACATATTATAATGTTTGTCAAGATAATAGATAGTCTGAAAATTTGAATTTCCAGTACAGTCAGTGAATTATGAAAGTGCGTCTTAAAATGCTGCCTCTTTCTGCTCACTTTACCCAACAGGCTTAGCTCTCCCTCCTCTCAAAATCCTAACTGTTGCCAGAAAGAGGTCTAAGAGGTCAACGAAGTAAAGATTAGAATATTGAAAAGGTCAGGATGGGCATGGCTACTTCTTTAATTCACACCGCATATTAAACATTAAAATTCAAGGTTCTCACTCATATGACAAATGAGAATAGAAAAGTAGCATGAAATTAATCTGCAACCCCCTTTAAAGTGACAAATGGTTATTAATTTCTTTGGTATTCATTACAATAACATTAATCATGAAAATCCCTTTGAATGTGAAAGTAGCTGTTATGTGCGTTCCATAGAAATTTTCTGGTAATTTAACATTCATTAATGTCCATTGACAATGAAGTGATACTATATTATTCCACTTTTCTGTGACAAAATCTGTAATAGGCAAAAGACATAAAGTCTGTTTCTTTTGTCTGGCCAGTTCAGTCACTCAGTTGGGTCCAATTCTTTGTGACCCCATGGACTAGAGGACTCCAGGCTTCCTTGTCCATCACCAATTCCTGGAGGGTACTCAAACTCATGTCTGTCGAGTTGGTGATGCCATCCAAACATCTCATTCTCTGTTTCCTCCTTGTTTTCCTGTCTTCAATTGTTCCCATCATCAGGGTCTTTTCCAATGAGGTGGCTCTTTGCATCAGGTGGCCAAAGTATTGGAGCTTCAGCTTCAGCATCAGTCCTTCCAATGAATATTCAGGTCTGAATTCCTTCAGGATTGACTGGTTTGATCTCCCGGCAGTCCAAGGAACTCTCAAGAGTCTTCTCCAACACCACAGTTCAAAAGCATCAATTCTTTGGTGTTCAGCTTTCTTTATGGTCCAACTCTCACATCCATACATGATTACTAGAAAAAACGTAGCTTTGATTAGATGGACCCTTGTTGGCATAGTAATGTCTCTGCTTTTTAGTATGCAGCCTAAATTTGTCATAGCTTTTCTTCCAAGGAGCAAGCATCTTTTAATTTCATGGCTGAAGTCACCATCTGCATTGATTTTGGAGCCACCAAAAATAAAGCCTGTCACTGTTTCCCCATCTACTTGCCATGAAGTGATGGGACCAGATGCCATGATCTTGGTGTTCTGAATGTTGAGTTTTAAGCCAGCTTTTTCACTCTCCTCTTTCACTCTCCTCTTTCACTCTCATCAAGAGATGCTTTAGCTCCTTCTTGCTTTCTGCCATAATGTTGATGAAGCCTACATATGTCTATCATAAAGACTAAAATTGTAAGTGGTCTCCTGATTATTATGGCTGGCCCTTTGAGTTTAAGGTTCAAAGAACGTGAAAATTTAGTGTGACTCTAGGTACCAAGGAGAGTAAAGAATGTTTTTAAAAATTTATGTCACTAAACAGTGATTAAAACCTTATGACATAAAGTGACATAAACAATTTAAATAGCATGAATTTTGGCACTAGCTGCTTGTTACTCCAGCCAACTCAATGACACTAAATGTAGGATTCAGTCTTCTTAGAGGTAAGTAGCCAGTCCATGCTTCAGTTCCTTACCTTAATCCTGGTTTATTTTCTCATTGCAAGTAGCTAAATTGTAAGGATAATATCCATTCTCTTTACAAAGAATAAATGGAAAATATGAAAAATCCAAGGTACATATTCAAAGCAATCTCTATCAAAATTTCAAATTATGGTTTCTACAGAAGAACAGTCATAAAATTTGTATAAAAATTTTGTGAAACTACAACAGAACCCAAATGGTCAAATCAATCTTGAGGAAGAAGAACACAGCTGAAGGCATCAAGTTCATTGATTTCAAAATATATTACAAAGCTATAGTAATGAAAACAGCACAGTACTGGCATAAAAACAGACACATAGATCAGAAGAACAGCACAGAGTGCCAAGAAATAAACTCACACACAGTCAACTAATTTTTGACAAAGGAGCCAAGAGCATACAATGTGGAAAGGAGAGTCTCCTCAATAAGTGGTGTTGGAAAACAGGATGCCCACATACAAAAGAATGAAAGTGGACCACTATTTCACACCATACCCAAAAATTAACTCAAGATTAATTATAGGCTTGAGCCTAATACCTGAAATCATAAAACTCCTAGAGCAGAACATAGGTGGTAATCTTCTTGACATAGGTCTTGGCAATGATTTTTTAAATGGGATAGCAAAATGTAAGTGACAGAAGCAGAAATAAATATGTGGAACCACATCAAACTAAAAACTTCTACATAGCAAAGGAAGCAATCAACAAAATGGAAAGACAACCTACTGAATGAGACAAAACACTTGCAAATTATATCTGATAAGAGAGTTAAAATCCAAAATATATTAAGAACTCAATAGCAAAAAAACAAACAATTGGATTTTAAAATAAGCAAAAGATCTTAATAGACATTTTCCCTAAGAAGTCATAGATGTCTAACAGGTACATGAAAATCATTAATCACAAGGGAAATTCAGATCAAAACCACAATGAGCCATCACCTCTTAGAATGGTATTAAGAAGATAAGAAATAAAAAGTTTCATGAGGATGTGGAGAAAAGGGAGTCCTCTTGCACTCTTGGTAGGAATGTGAATTGGTGCAGCCACTATGGAAAACAATATGGAGGCTCCTCAAAAAATTAAAAATTAAATTATCATATGACCCAACAATTATTCCACTTCTGGGCATTTATCTGAAGAAAACAAAAAAAAGCTTCACATTCACTGCAGTATTATTTACAATTGCCAAGGTGTGGAAATAACCTAAGCGTCCACTGATGGATGAATTGATAAGCATGTTGCAGTATTATTCAACCATAAAAAATAATGGAATCCTTCCATTTGAGGCAGCATGAATGGACTTTAGGGTAATTATGCTAAGTGAAATAAAGTCAGACATAAATATACAAATAATGCACGATGTCACTTACATGTAAATCTTAAAAATAAAACAAAACTAAAAAATGTTCATAGAAACAGAAAACAGATTGGTGGTGCAAGAGTTGAGGAGTGAGAGAAATAGGTGAACAGTTTTTTGCTTTTTTGTGTGTGTGGTTATTGTTCTTAGTTTAAATAAATTGAGAGAAAAAAGTAATGACTACACTCTGGTAATTGGATAAAGCTAAAAATCCTTAAGCTTTCAAGTCACTGTTTATTTCCCCTGAATACAATTCTATTTAAAAAAAAAAAACGAAAAAACAAAAAAAACAAAAAAAACAACTCTCTGTTAGAGTAATAATCAGTTTCCTCAATTCGGTTCAGATGAGTTCAGCTCAGTTCAGTCGCTCAGTCGTGTCCGACTGGTGACCCCATGGACTGCAGCATGCCAGGCTTCCCTGTCCATCACCACTCCTGAAGCTTACTCAAACTCATGCCCATCGAATCAGTGATGCCATCCAACCATCTCATCCTCGGTTGTCCCCTTCTCCTCCTGACTTCAATCTTTCCCAGTATCAGGATCTTTTCCAATGAGTCAGTTCTTTGCATCAGGTGGCCACATTATTGGAGTTTCAGCTTCAGCATCAGTCCTTCCAGTAAATAATCAGGACTGATTTCCTTTAGGATGGACTGGTATGATCTCCTTGCTGTCCAAGGGACTCTCAAGAGTCTTCTCCAACAACACAGTTCAAGAGCATCAATTATTCAGGGCTCAGCTTTCTTTATAATCCAACCCTCACATCCATACATGATGGCTGGAAGAATCATACCCTTGACTAGACGGACCTTTGTTGGAAAAGTAATGTCTTGCTTTTTAATATGCTGTCTAGGTTGGTCATAGCTTTCCTACTAAGAAGCAAGCGTCTTTTAATTTTATGGTTGCAGTCACCATCTGCAGTGATTTTGGAGCCCAAAAAAGCAATGTCTGTCACTGTTTCCATTGTTTCTTCATCTATTTAACATGAAGTGAAGGGACCAGATTCCATGATCTTAGTTTTCTGAATGTTGAGTTTTAAGCCAACTTTTTCACTCTCCTCTTTCACTTTCATCAAGAGGATCTTTAGTTCTTCTTTGTGTTCTTCCAGAAGGGTAGTATCATCTGCATATCTGAGGTTATTGATATTTCTCCTAGAAATCTTGATTCCAGCTTGTGCTTCATCCAGCCCAACATTTCTCATGATGTACTCTGCATACAAGTTAAATAATCAGGGTGACAATATACAGCCTTGACATAATCCTTTTCCTATTTGGAACCAGTCTGTTTTTCCATGTCCAGTTCTAACCATTGCTTCCTCACCTGCATACAGATCTCTCAGCAAGCAGGTCTGGTGGTTTGGAATTTTCCACAGTTTGTTGTGATCCACACAGTCAAAAGCTTTGGCCTAGTCAAAGCAGAAGTACATGTTTTTCTGGAACTCTCTTGCTTTTTCGATGATCCAACAGATGTCAGCAATTTGATCTCTGGTTCCTCTGCCTTTTCTAAAACCAGCTTGAACAACTGGAAGTTAATGGTTTACATACTGTCAACAGCCTACCCTGGAGAATTTTGAGCATTACTTTCCTAAAGTTTGAGATGAATATAGTTGTGCCATAGCTTGAACATTCTTTGGCATTGCCTTTCTTTGGGATTGGAATGAAAACTAACCTTTTCCACTCCTGTGGTCACTGCTGAGTTTTCCAAATTTGCTGGCATATTGAGTGCAGCACTTTCACAGCATCATCTTTCAGGATTTGGAATAGCTCAACTGGAATTCCATCACCTCCACTAGCATTGTTCATAGTGATGCTTTCTAAGGCCCACTTGACTTCACATTCCAGGATTTCTGGCTCTAGGTCAGTGATCATACCATTGTGATTATCTTGGTCATGAAGATCTTTTTGTACAGTTCTTCTGTGTATTCTTGCCACCTTTTCTTAATATCTTCTGCTTCCGTTAGGTCAATACCATTTCTGTCCTTTATCATGCCCATCTTTGCATGAAATGTTCCCTTGGTATCTCTAATTTTCTTGAAGATATCTCTAGTCTTTCCCATTCTATTGTTTTCCTCTATTTCTTTGCATTGATCACTGAGGAAGGCTTTCTTATCTCTCCTGCTATTCTTTGAACTCTGCCTTCACATGGGTATATCCTTCCTTTTCTCATTTGCCTTTTGCATCTTCTTAGTAACAACTAAGAATGTGGTCCACTGGAGAAGGGAATGGCAAACCACTTCAGTATTCTTGCCTTGAGAACCCCATGAACAGCATGAAAAGGCAAAATGATAGGATACTGAAAGAGGAACTCCTCAGGTCAGTAGGTGCCCAATAGGCTACTGGAGATCAGTGGAGAAATAACTCCAGAAAGAGTGAAAGGATGGAGCCAAAGCAAAAACAATACCCAGCTGTGGATGTGACTGGTGATAGAAGCAAGGTCCAATGCTGTAAAGAGCAATATTGCATAGGAACCTGGAATGTTAGGTCCATGAATCAAGGCAAATTGGAAGTGGTCAAACAGAAGATGGCAAGAGTGAATGTTAACATTCTAGGAATCAGCAAACTAAAATGGACTGGAATGGGTGAATTTAACTCAGATGACCATTATATCTACTGCGGGCAGGAATCCCTCAGAAGAAATGGAGTAGCCATCATGGTCAACAAAACAGCCCGAAATGCAGTATTTGGATGCAATTCTCAAAAATGACAGAATGATCTCTGTTCGCCTCCAAGGCAAACCATTCAATATCACAGTAATCCAAGACTATGCCCCAACCAGTAATGCTGAAGAAGCTGAAGTTGAACGGTTCTATGAACACCTACAAGACCTTTTAGAACTAACACCCAAAAAAATGTCCTTTTCATTATAGGGGACTAGAATGCAAAAGTAGGAAGACAAGAAACGCCTGGAGTAACAGGAAAATTTGGCCTTGGAGTATGGACTGAAGCAGGGCAAAGGCTAAAAGAATTTTGCCAAGAGAATGCACTGGTCATAGCAAACACTCTCTTCCAGCAACACAAGAGAAGACTCTACACATGGACATCACCAGTTGGTCAACACCAAAATCAGATTGATTATATTCTTTGCAGCCAAAGATGGAGAAGCTCTATACAGTCAGCAAAAACAAGACCAGGAGCTGACTGTGGCTCAGATCATGAACTCCTTATTGCCAAATTCAGACTTAAATTGAAGAAAGTAGGGAAAACCACTAGACCATTCAGGTATGACCTAAATCAAATCCCTTATGATTATACAGTGGAAATGAGAAATAGATTTAAGGGACTAGATGTGATAGATAGAGTGCCTGTTGAACTATGGACTGAGGTTTGTGACATTGTACAGGAGACAGGGATCAAGACCATCCCCATGGAACAGAAATGCAAAAAAGAAAAATGGCTGTCTGGGGAGGCCTTACAAATAGCTGTGAATAGAAGAGAGGCAAAAAACAAAGGAGAAAAAGAAAGATATAAGCATCTGAATGCAGAGTTCCAAAGAATAGTAAGAAGAGATAAGAAATCCTTCCTCATTGATCAATGTAAAGAAATAGTGGAAAAAACAGAATGGGAAAGACTAGAGATCTCTTCAAGAAAATTAGAGATGTTAAGGGAACATTTCATGCAAAGATGGACTCGATAAAGGACAGAAACTGTATGGACCTAACAGAAGCAGAAGATATTAAGAAGAGGTGGCAAGAATACACAGAAGAACTGTACAAAAAGATCTTCATGACCAAGATAATCACAATGGTATGATCACTGACCTAGAGCCAGACATTCTGGAATGTGAAGTCAAATGGGCCTTAGGAAGCATCACTATGAACAAAGCTAGTGGAGGTGATGGAATTCCAGTTGAGCTATTCCAAATCCTGAAAGATGATGCTGTGAAAGTTCTTCACTCAGTATGCCACCAAATTTGGAAAACTCAGCAGTGGCCACAGGACTGGAAAAAGTCAGTTTTCATTCCAATCCCTAAGAAAGACAATGCCAAAAGAATGTTCAAACCAGCGCACAATTACACTCATCTCACACGCTAGTAAAGTAATGCTCAAAATTCTCCAAGTCAGGCTTCAGCAATATGTGAACCGTGAACTTCCAGGTGTTCAAGCTGGTTATAGAAAAGGCAGAGGAACCAGAGATCAAATTGCCAACATCTGCTGGATCATGGAAAAAGCAAGAGAGTTCCGGAAAAACATCTATTTCCGCTTTATTGACTATGCCAAAGCCTTTGACTGTGTGGATCACAATAAGCTGTGGAAAATTCTGAAAGAGATGGGAATACCAGACCACCTGACCTGCCTCTTGAGAAACCTGTATGCAGGTCAGGAAGCAACAATTAGAACTGGACATGAAACAACAGACTGGTTCTAGATAGGAAAAGGAGTACGTCAAGGCTGTATATTGTCACCCTGCTTATTTAACTTCTATGCAGAGTACATCATGAGAAATGCTGGGCTGGAAGAAGCACAAGCTGAATCAAGATTGCCAGGAGAAATATCAATAATCTCAGATATGCAGATGACACCACCCTTATGGCAGAAAGTGAAGAGGAACTAAAAAGCCTCTTGATGAAAGTGAAAGAGGACAGTGAAAAAGTTGGCTTAAAGATCAACATTCAGAAAACCAAGATCATGGCATCTGGTCCCACACTTCATGGGAAATAGATGGGGAAACAGTGGAAACAGTGTCAGACTATTTTTCTGGGCTCCAAAATTACTGCAGATGGTGACAGCAGCCATGAAATTAAAAGATGCTTACTCCTTGGAAGGAAAGTTATGACCAACCTAGATAGCATATTCAAAAGCAGAGACATTACTTTGCCAACAAAGGTCCATTTTGTCAAGGCTATGGTTTTTCCAGTGGTCACGTATGGATGCAAGATTTGGACTGTGAAGAAAGCTGAGCGCCAAAAAATTGATGCTTATGAACTGTGGTGTTGGAGAAGACTCTTGAGAATCCCTTGGACTGCAAGGAGATGCAACCAGTCCATTCTAAAGGAGATCAGCCCTGGGTGTTCTTTGGAAGGAATGATGTTAAAGCTGAAACTCCAGTACTTTGACCACTTCATGCAAAGAGTTGACTCACTGGAAAAGACTGATGCTGGGAGGGACTGGGGGCAGTAGGAAAAGGGGACGACAGAGGATGAGATGGCTGGATGGCATCACCAACTCAATGGATGTGAGTTTGAGTGAACTCTGGGAGTTGGTGATGGACAGGGAGGCCTGACGTGCTGTGATTCATGGGGTCGCAAAGAGGCCGACACGACTGAGCAACTGAACTGAACTAACGACTTAGTAACAAACTTTGATTACTTAATAACAACTTAGTAATCAACTTCTTAGTAACACTAATAACATGACCTTATTGGTATTAACAACAGTGATAATAACATCAATTAATACTATTAGTTACTCTATGATAGACAGTTATAAGAAATAAACATGCATTAACTAATTTAATCTTCTCAATAGCCTTAGGAAGATAACACTATTTTTATCATCCCTATGGGCTTCCCTGGTGGCTCAGACTGTAAATAATCTTCCTGCAATGCAGGAGACCTGGGTTCAATCCCTGGGTCAGAAAGATCCCTTGAAGAAGGAAATGGCAACTCACTCCAATATCCTAGCCTGGGGAATTTCATGGACAGAGGAGCCTGGTGGGCTACAGTCCATGGGGTCACGGAGCTGGACACCGCTGAGTGACTAACAATTAATTTGTACACAGGGCACATAGCTAGGAACTGGCTGACCTAAGGTTTGGAAACTGTCAGTTTGATACCTGGATCCACCCTTTGAGGAATTACACTTCAGCTGCCTTTAATCCTGCCAAGTGGGCTGTTTGCAAGAACTCTAAGATGATAGAACCAAATAATAAAACTAGAACTTAGAAATTTGTGAAAAGAAAGCTTAATTTCCTAAAGATTCAGGAAGAACAAGGAATTTGTCCTTTTAAATCAGTGCTCATCAAAAACAAACAAACAAAAAATGTGTGCTGCAAAGGTACCAGGACATACTGATCCCTTCAGCCCTGGGACAGCCAGGTGGGCTCTAGGATAGCCAAAACCAGTAGGCAAGCTGCAGCCACAGTCTGCCTCTTCCAGGCTCCTTGGAGCACACTGGAGATTTGCAGAGTCAGAATTATTGCCTATCTGCAGGCCACTGGCAAGATGCTGATACCTGTCATGTGCTGCTCTGTGTCCCATTAGGCTGAATGCAGATGGGGAGGCACTGTAGTACTCAGAAAAATATTTTTAGAAAGCAGTTGCAAAGCACAGCACTGCTGTTGAAATGGAGATGACAACCAACAGAGCTACTAGTAGACAAGGAGCACTTCTGTCTGTAGCACAAAGTGTGGCCACTTCAGGGTAAGGTGAGGGCCCAGGTACAAACACCCAGTGTACAAACTCCAGCCAGTGCCATGAACCCCTGCCTTAATATGTGTTGAAACTTCTGTCAGTTGGCGGTTGATGTGCCCTTTTATTCAAGCTATCTGCAGGGGAATAGCTCTAGCAATTCATGCACATTCTGTACATTAGACTGCCATCATTATTTTTAAATATTTAATATGAAAAATTCAATTAGATGTTAATTATTTCACATTATCACAAGAAATGTCAACATCAGTCAAGGAAGAAAAGGAAAAAAATGTTAGATCCTTAAATGAAATTTAAATTGTTGTAAATTGGAGAATAATTGTAAAAACTGTTTTATGTTTTTTGGTGAAACTGTGGAATAAAATTATTTTCTTCATGAAGACAATAAATAATTTGAAGACACTGAAAAATTTTTATTATAATTTCTGTGTAGTCATTTCAAAGCATAAAAAGTTATATTCATGGAAGAATACTCAAATTTCTCAATAAAAATAAATGAATTCATCTGGAATTTTATAAATAATATTTACTGTATTCTTTCATTTTTATATTTATTGTTCTCATAACTATATAATATACAGGAAAAGTAACGGCTGTTTTCATCATTTTTATAGCAAATTCCCCTAAATCCCCTTCAGCATACCCCAGAATGTCATACAAACATTCTCATGAAAAGGTCAGGAAGCACTGCTCCAGAAGGTGCTTGGAAGTGAAGGCACAGCAGGATCAAGCTCACAACAACCCCAAGCAAAGTCATCCTAGGAAGAAAAGAGCTTTAAAGTTCCCCTGAATTTCCAAATGTTTTAAAATATTTATCATGCCCATGAAGATTTTTTTAAGTAATAAATTCTCACAAGATTAAAAAGTAAACTCAGTGGAGAATAAGGAATCAGGTTTTGAATTTGACAGGGAATGCTGTCCAGAGCCTGAGAAATACTCCTTTTTGAAGATACTTGCTATGCATGTGCAAGTACCTGACACCTGTGCTGGGGGAGAGGCATTTGTTTTCATTCTGATTCTAATATCCCTGACATCCTACATCATCCCTGCATCTACAGCATCACACCTTATGCCTTCAGTATCAAAACAAATTAATATATGTTCTTGGGCTTCCCATTGAGCCCTTGGGTCTCCCTTCTTCCTTCAATGCTCCTGTCTCACATTCCTCCGCTGTCTGGGCAGAGGTGATTGCTGATGACAAGGTTATCTGGATTGAGAGCTTGCAGAAGCTTGTTTCTATTCATTTGTTTACATAATGCTTAGTAGAAAATTCCGATGACTTATAGATGCCCTCTGCCATGTTTTCCTGAGTCTATTTGGACAAAGTGCTTAATCTTATTGAAACTCAGTTTACTCATCTGTAAAACTGGGATAGATATACCTGTGTCATATGATTTAAAAAAAAAAATAATGGGATAATGAACCTCATTAAGACTATAATGCCCTCAATACATTTTAACCAACATTATGTTTGCTATTATTAATGCTATTGAACTAAAATGCTAAAGGTATTATTTGAGGCTAACTAGTTTCAAAAGTCCTATTCCTATTCAACATGATGTCTTCTAAAGGTAACAGGAAAATAAAAGTGAAGATTTTCTTATCAAAGCAGCAGACTCTCTCTTAAGCCTAAAAATCAAGCTGAATTTATCAATTAGTTTCCAATCCTTAACACTTCTAAGAGGATGAAGCCACAAGATCTCCCTTCCTTCCCCACCCCCCAAAGTGGGTTAGATTGGGTGTGTCTGAAGTTCATGACTTATACACCAGGCTGAAGTTTCCTCCTTCACTGATACGGGATTTCAGTATACAGAGCTACCCAAGCCCTTGATCCAGGTCCAGCTCACTTTTCTTAACATGCATTTTTTATGTTGCTTCTTTTTTCTGATCATGGGAATACTCAATCTTCCGTGCATCTACTCCTAAGATTGATTAATTGCTTTACTGGATTCACTTCCACTTCTGAGCTACTCTCATTTCCAGCCCCTGGCTTGCCCCTGGTTTTGAAGTGTCAAAGTCCTTATTCACTCATGTATCAGCCACCAGCCCAGCTCATTACCTTCTGCTCATTATCATGGCGCAGGAAACTGTCATCTGTCACTAAAATTCCTTAGCACCTCTCCCTTCCTTGTTCCCATCTCTTCTTCCACTCTGTCCACCAGGAGGGTCCACGGAAGATCTTTTGTCCTTTGTGATAGATGATGCGATCCATACATAAGCAAATTGAAGACCTATGAGCTACCAAATAGTCATGTGTTCATCTCCCTCTCACACTTGTTTTAACCAGCCAGTGTGTAAGTTCATGAGGCCAGTAATACAGCATTAAGTAAAAAGGCAAAACTATTAATAATCCATGGTGCTAGAGAATGGCGGTTACCTTTGCAGGAATGGAATCTGGATATCTATTGAGAGCACACCCAAAAGGGTCTTCTGGAATGCAATATCTTTGATTTTTTTTTTTTTTTCTCCATCTGGTGCATGTGTGTGCCCACTTTATAAATGGAGATACACTCATATGCCTCTTTCGGCATATATATCAAACTTCAATAAAAAGTTTACTTTTAAAACTTAAAATAAGTGCTTTTCAAGTAAAACACCTTAGAAGAAAAAGGTTTTAGTGTTAACATCTTGGTCAGCTGATGCTAACCTCACTATGTTCATAGAAAAGTAATAACAAGTATGAAAACTAAGAAAAGACCAAGCATCACTGCAGACCAATTGAGTAATATGTGAAAGGCAAAGTTATTAAATTGGCAGAAGAGGAAGTATTATCATTGCAAAGCTCAAAATTTCAATCTTCAAAAACAGTCATGCAATTATCTAGCATGCAAATACATTTGGAATAGATAATGCTTGCTTTTCTAATTAAAATGTGATTTATCAGACTTCTGACCTTCCTTTGGGTGTGTGTGAAAATCAAAATCCTTTTAACACTCACACACTAGGGTTGCTGCTGCTGCTGCTAAGTCACTTCAATCGTGTCCGACTCTGTGCGACCCCATAGACAGCAGCCCACCAGGCTCCCCCGTCCCTGTGATTCTCCAGGCAAGAACACTGGAGTGGGTTGCCATTTCCTTCTCCAATGCATGAAAGTGAAAACTGAAAGTGAAGTTGCTCAGTCGTGTCCGACTCTTCGCGACCCCATGGACTGCAGCCTACCAGGCTCCTCCATCCATGGGATTTTCCAGGCAAGGGTACTGGAGTGGGGTGCCATTGCTTTCTCCAACACATTAGGGTTAGCAAAGACTTTAAAAGACACATTCTTTCACCTTCATTGGTAGAAAAATGTTCATACTGGAGTCACCCAGACCTTGACCTCCTCTATCACCTTATATTTTATAATGGTCCCAAGTGACTTATTTTATTTGAGTCCTGTAGATCTATAAGCATGTTATCCAATAAGAGATCCTTCAACCCTGGAAAATTCTCCCTTTCATAAAGGTCACTCTAAAAATCAAGCTGGGACTGGGGACTTCTTCCAAGTGGGGCTGTCTGTACAAATCCAATTTCCCATAAGGTAAGCATGTGTTAACAGTTGACATCTAAGGTCAAAGTGCTTGGGGCTGAAGTAGTCTGCTATATTCCAGGTGCAGAGGCCATTTTAATAACCTCCCCTATTAAAAGGGAAAGCTACAGGACTCTCCCAGAGCAAAATTCCATGGGAAGTCCAAGTGTGCCAGCTGGAATCACCTTACTCTGCCAAGAGAATGAGGAACCCAGGACATCTGGGATACTGTTGAGATTTACCTGAGCCCTTTGTACAATAACCCTCTCAAAAAACAGCCACATATAGCAGATATGGAGAATTATCCCTTTTTAGAGATAATCTTATGGTTAATTACAGTGTCATCAAGAATTTAATCTGAAACATAAGCTTCATCCATCATTGGGATTCAGAAATATTTGGTAGGCAATTCATTTTAAAAAGTTTAAATAGATAGATTGTCAAAGATTGGGTGAATATAAAAGCTTATGGAGAGATGCTAATGACACAGCATTTCACATTACCAGTAATGAAAAATAAAAATGAAAGTATGAGGAAATAACACTTTAAAGCAAAGTTAAACAAAAAAATTACAAGATAAGTAATTTAACTCTGCTGCTGCTGCTAAGTCACTTCAGTCGTGTCCGACTCTGTGTGACCCCACAGACGGCAGCCCACCAAGGCTCCCTTGTCCCTGGGATTCTCCAGGCAAAAACACTGGAGTGGGTTGCCATTTCCTTCTCCAGTGCATGAAAGTGAAAAGTGAAAGTGAAGTCGTTCAATCGTGTCAGACTCTTAGCGACCCCATGGACTGCAGCCTACCAGGCTCCTCCGTCCATGGGGTTTTCCAGGCAAGAGTACTGGAGTGGGGTGCCATTGCCTTCTCCAATTTAACTCCAGGAACCCAATGTTAGACTATGTCACCAGTAAAGAATATTTTTGCAATGCAGGAGATTGGGGTTCGATTCCTGGGTCAGGCAGATCCCCTGGAGAAAGAAATGACAATGCACTCCAGTATTCTTGCCTGGGAAATCCCAAGGACAGAGGAGCCTGGTGGGCTACAGTCTATGGGATCTCAAAAGAGTTGGACATGACTTATCAACTGAACAACAACAACAACGTTACTGTAAGCTTGGCATAAGCTTGGCATGAGGACAGCTTCTTTGGAATGCAATATGGATACATACAGCTTGACTCATTTTCAGTATGCCTACTTTATTACCTAATAGTGGCTCAGACGGTAAAGCATCTGTCTGTGACGCGGGAGACCCGGGTTCGATCCCTGGGTTGGGAAGATCCCTTGGAGAAGGAAATGGCAATCCACTCCAGTACTATTGCCTGGAAAATCCCATGGACAGAGGAGCCTGGTAGGAGTCGCAAAGAGTTGGACATGACTGAATGACTTCACATTCGTTCTGAATATTTACATTAAGGAAACAATAGTTTTAAAATAGTCATTGCACATTGTCTAAACTATATATATTTAAAATAATTGAATAAAATATTAAACTCAAATTATAATTTAAAAAATAATGACAATGAACTGCATTCAACTACAAAGAAAAATGTTTACAACATATTGTTAACTAAAAATCCAGATCCAGAAATGTATAGTTCCCACTATTATAGTCATATAAAATATATTATACCAATCAAAACTGAAAGAAAATAATATGAAATGAAACCAGCTACTCTGTTAGAGTTATGAATTGAGATAATTTATATCTTTTTCAAAATCCATTGAATGACATTAACGCTTATATAATAAAAATACATTAGACTATACAGATATCTTAGGCATTGTTGCAAATTCTATGAACAACAAAGTACATTTTATTTCACTAAACTAAAAAGATAATGAAATCAAAATATTTTGTTTAAATGCTTGGAAATTATATGATGATGATCAAGTCACTTAAAGTCCCAGAAAGGTTATTTCCTCATTTTCAAAATGGATTTGAAATGTCCTGCCACTCTTATCTCACAGACATTACACTGCCCAAAGGAAGTGACATGTATGAAAGTGCTTGTTAATCATATTTCTCGGTCCATTAGGCTGTTTAACAAAATAACATAAACTAGGTGACTTGCAAGCAAAAAAAAAATTATTTCTCATGGTTTTGAAAGTTGAGAAGTCTAAGGTAGGGGGCCAGGAGATTCACTCTCTGTGATGGCTCATTTCCTAGGTGGCCATCTTTTTGCTATAACTTCACAAAGTAGAAAGGAAGCAAGAGAGTGTCTTCATAAACTGAAGGTTGGGATGGCAGATCAAATCAATTTTTTTTTCAGAATTGATGCTATCTCCTCAGTCAGTGAGACTATAATAAAAATCCTCATAATTGATTACAGCCTAGCTTAAACAGTGAACCATAGACTAGATGAATATAGGACTTCCTGTAGTGCTTGTATGTGTGCATGTTTGTGTCTGTATATGAATGGTTAGCAGAAGATGCTGAAAATTCAAGATATCAGCCACTAACCTAGAACTTAATTACATCCAAAGATGTAATTTCTTTGAAGTATGATGGAAAAGTGGTGTAGTAGTCCTGCCATCTTAAGGATCAGATGAGCAAGGCAGCATATATAAAAGAAAAAATAAACTAGCACATCCCTTAGAGGGAAAAGCGAATAAAAAATTCATGAAGCTTTCATTTGGGAAATTACTTGTATTAATACTTCCTCCATATTCCTAGGACTAGCATCATCAGAATATCAATAATCTATCATCAGAGGTCTACTCAGAAGATGAAGTACCTTCCACAGTAGAAAAAATATTCCTTTAAAATGCTGAAGATGAGCTCACATGACACCAAATAAGACTTAAAGCCTTAATACTTAATAATTCAGCAATTTGGATATTTTCTTTTTTTAATTTTTAATTTATTATTTCTTAACTGAAGAATAATTGCTTTACAGAATTGTGTTGGTTTCTGCCAAATATCAACATGAATCAGCCATAGGTATACATACGTGCCCTCCCTCTTGAACCTCCCTCCCATCTCCCTCCCCATCTTACCCCTCTAGATTGATACAGAGCCCCTATCTGTGATGGCTCATTTCCTAGGTGGCCATCTTTTTGCTATAACTTCACAAAGTAGAAAGGAAGCAAGAGAGTGTCTTCATAAACTGAGTTCCCTGAGTTATACAGCAAATTCCCATTGGCTATCTATTTTGCATATGGTAACGTAAGTTTCCAAGTTTACTCTCTGCATACATCCTCCTCTCCATCCTCCCCCAGTATATGCATAAGTCTGTTCTCTATGTCTGTTACCTTTGTTGACCTGCAAATAATTTTACCAGTACCATCTTTCTAGATTCCATATGCATGCTTTAGTATATGATATTTGTTTTTCTCTTTCCTACTTCACTCTGTATAATAGGCTCTAGTTTCAGCCACCTCATTAGAACTGACTCAAATGCATTCCTTTTTATGGCTGAGTAATATTCCATTGTATATATGTACCACAACTTCCTCATTCATTCACCTGTCAATGGACATCTAGGTTGCTTCCATGTCTCAGTTATTGTAAATAGTGCTGTAATGAACATTGGGGTACATGTCTTTTCCCATTATGGCTTTCTTAGGGTATATGCCCAATTGTGGTATTGTTGGGTCATATAGTAGTTTATTCCTAGTTTTTTAAGGAATCTCCATACTGTCTTCCATAGTGGCTAAATCAATTTATATTCCCACCAGCAGTGCAAGGGGGTTCTCTTTTCTCCACACACTCTTCAGCATCTATTATTTGTAGACTTTAATGATGCCCAGTCTGACTTGTGTGAGGTAATATGTCATTGCAGTTTTGACTTACATTTCTTTAATAATGAGAGATATTGAGCATCTTTTCATGTGTTTGTTAGCCATCTGTATGTCTTCTTTGGAGAAATGTCTGTTTAGTTTTTTTTCCCCACTTTTTGATTGGGTTGTTTGTTTCTCTGCTATTAGCTTCTATGAGTTGCTTATATGATTTGGAAATTAATTCATTGTCAGTTGTTTCATTTGCTAGTATTTTCTCCCATTCTGAGGGTTGTCTTTTCACCTTGTTTATTGGGTATTTTCAATTATACCTTTTCATCTGAAGGGATATGCATTGTAGTCACAGTCATTCCAGGCTACACCAAGATGTCTCAATGTGCATAAAGGCTGGGACAAAGATTTGGTAAAGAATGAACATGAAAAGATAGAGAAATTAAGCTATTTTTTTCTTTTGGATTCCTTCCTCCACCCCAAGTTTGCAGTTTTTAATCTCAATAGCTATGTGAGTGTGCACCCTTATTGTCTTTATTAGAGTAAAAAGTACCTTAAATACATCCTATGAAGCTGATGCAAGACCTAGCACACAAATTTTCATAAAATAAGAGTACCATGTGTATTTACAGAATAAGCAAGTAAATAAAATGACAAAATAACACTATGCTTGATTTCTATATTTGAAAGGAAATAGAGGTCCATTCTTATTTACCATTCTTTATTTCCTTCATAAATTTCCCTCCATAAAAATTCTCCTTGTAAATGATGTTAATTGAGTAAATGCTATTTTCATTGATTTATATGATAATTTCAAAAGATTTTCATTTATTTATGCAAATTAATCTCCAAAGGAAGAAACAAATTTAATAACCTATTACTCTCTATATAATCCAGTCTTGAAGCCTCACCATTAAGTTTTAACTATTAATGAAAGCTGAATATCAGAGAAAAACACAGAAAGTTGAAATTGCAATCATCAAAACAATTCCTTAGTAAGAAGAATTACAGTAATAAACTGGAAAAAAAAAAACATGACTTTTTAATTTGGACCCTGGCTCATGTACTAACTTGATCTACCTTCTCTGAGTTTCTGTTTGTTGTTGTTTTTCAGTCACTCAGTCATGTCCGACTCTTTGCAACCCCTTGGACTGCAGCATTCCATGCTTCTCTGTCCTTTACTATCTCCTGGAGTTTGCTCAAACTCCTGTCCATTGAGTCAATGATGCCATCCAAGTATCTCATCCTCCGCTGCCCACCTCTCCTCCTACCTTCAATCTTCCCCAGCTTCAGGGTCTTTTCAAATGAGTCAGTTCTTCTCATCAGGTGGCCAAAGTATTGGCCTTTCAGCTTCAGCATCAGTCTTTCCAATGAATATTCAGGGTTGAGTTCCTTTAATATTGGCAGGTTGGATCTCCTTGCAGTCCAAGGAACCCTCAAGAGTCTTCTTCAACACCACAGTTCAAAAGCATCAGTTCTTCAGTGCTCAGCTTTGTTGATGGTCCAATTCTCACATCCACATATGACTACTGGAAAAACCATAGCTTTGACTATATGGACCTTTGTCCACAAAGTGATGTCTCTGCTTTTTAGTATACTGTCTAGGTTTGCCATAGATTTTCTTTCAAGAAGAAAGCATCTTTTAATATTATGGCTCAGTCACCATCTGCAGTGATTTTGGACCCCAAGAAAATAAAATCTATCATGGTTTCCATTTTTTCCCCATCTATTTGCCATGAATTAATGGGACCAGATGTCATGGTCTTAGTTTTTTTAATGTTGAGTTTTAAGCTCGCTAGTCTAGAAAATAAGAAGTACCTATAACATGGAATTTGACTGGCATGAGAATCAAATTAAAATATTATACCAAGAACCTGTCACTAAAGGAAGAAGCCAGCCAGTGTGTGCCCAGTCATGCCCAATTCTCTGTGACCCCATGGACTGTAGCCCCCACCAGGGTCCTCTGTCCATGGAATTTTCCAGGCAAGAATACTGGAGTGGGTTGCCATTTCCTCCTCCAGGGGATTGTCCCAATCCAGGGATCGAACCTGTGTCTCTTGCAACTGCTGCATTAGCAGCTGGATTCTTTACCAACTGTGTCACCTGGCTATTCACTAAGTGAAGCTTCCTTTCTTCTAGCCTTTGAATTTGGGCTTCTTTTCAGAGTGTAAAATTTATTTACACAACCCCAGTACTCTAAGGAAGATGAAAGAAGGAAGAACGGAAGTTATTTCAGGTCTGCCACTTTCTAACTCTTAACTCCCACTACTTTGGACTGAATTGTATTTACCCAAAACTCATAATTTGAATCCTCAACCCCTCACCATGTGACAAGGGATAAAGAGACCACAGAGATCTCTCTCTCTCCTACTTGTGCCCACAGAGAAAAGGCCATATGAGGATATAGCTCTCACTAGAAATCAACTCTGACAGCACCTTGATTATGGAATTTTGGCCTCCAGAACTGTGAGAAAATAAATTTCTATTTTTTAAGCCACCCAGCCTGTGGAAGATTGTTATGGAAATCTGAGTAACAAATACAGCCATCTACAAGAGTTCAAGCTCATTATTACTGTCAGGGATGAAGTGGATAAGCACCCCCAACAATGATAATCATTGGAGAGTAAAATGTCTTTCCAACACTAATGTTGTCACATGAAGATGGAGAGAGAGATTATTTACATAGTATGACAAGGAGAGTCTGGGATTATGGCTCCTGTCTAGGATTTCAGATCTTTTATTTCTTGTTATGAAATTCACTTATCCAGGTAGGAAATGGCCTCCTGGTCATATTAATAGCTTCATCAGCACCCTGTTCTACTATTGATGAACTTTGGCAATCTTGCCTTTGTTATGCAATATACTGCATATGTCTTTACAGTTACACTGCCTCCTTCTCCACCCTACTGGTGCTAACCCCACTGAAAATTCAGTAACTAAACAAAGACAGGCGTATTGTGATACATCTGTGTTTTACCTTCAAATATATCATGTCTTAGGCAGTAATTGTTGTTGTCTAGTTGCTAAGTCCTGTCCAACTCTTTGTGACTTTCAAAACTGTGGCATGCCAGTTTCCTCTGTCCTCCACTATCTCCCAGAGTTTGCTCAAATTCATGTAAATTGAGGCAGTAATACTATCTAACCATTTCATCCTCCCCCGCCCCCTTCTCCTTTTGCCTTCAATCTTTCCCAAGCATCAGGGCATTTTCCAATGAGTCAACTCTTCCCATCAGATGGCCAAAGTATTGGAGCTTCAGCTTCATTAACAGTCCTTTCAATGAAAATTCAGGACTGATTTCCTTTAGTACTGACTCATTTGATCTCCTTGCAGTCCAAGGAATTCTCAAGAGTCTTCTTTTAATTTCATGGCTGCAGTCACTGTCTGCAGTGATTTTGGAGCCAAATAAAATAAAATCTGTCACTGTTTCCACTTTTTCCCCTTCTATTTTCCATGAAGTGATGGGACCAGATGTCATGATCTTAGTTTTTAAAATGTTGAGTTTCAAGCCCGCTTTTTCACTCTTCTCTGTCATGCTCGTCAGGAGGTTCTTTTAGTTCCTCTTCACTTTCTGCCATCAGAGCAAGTCTTTAAATCCTGCCACAATAACTGAGAAATATGTTTCATCATTTACAAATTATAAATTTGTAATGAAGATTAGCATTAAGTAGCACTTTCTTGATTGTTGAACACAAAATATGCTTGCTGTATTATTGCTGGTGGTTTGCGGACCACTTTCCAGATTCACACAGAGCCCTATTATCTACTGCTCAACCATTTCTAACTCTTTGTGACCCTGTGGACTGCAGCCTGCTGGGCTCCTCTGTCCCATGGGATTCACCAGGCAAGAATGCTGGAGTGATCTGTCATCTCCTTCTCCATTCTCTATTGTGATATCATTAAATATATTATAATCAACACATGACAAAGCTGAAAGTAGAGGTACACTCTCCAAGACCACTTTAATGAAGTGGAGTTTGTTGGTGTTCATGGTCACTTTCCCTTCCCAGAAGTAAAAACAGGAATGTTGGCTTTTGGAGACAACCCTCCTTCTTGATATTTGCTCTGTCTTCAGAAGTGTCATTTAATAGTGTATTATCTTATTCTTTGAAACTAGCTTATACCAAGTTTACAAGGATTGACTCTCCTTCCAAGGAAAATATGAATTCTAAATAAGGGTCCAGAGAAAGCAATGCCTAAACCTGAAATACACAGTTCTGCCCTAGTGTAGATTCCAACAAAAGAGGATCATGAAATGAATATTCAAGTGCAATAGTTTACTTGGAAGGTGATCCACTGGTGAAGGAATGGAGAAGTGAGACAGGAAAGAAAATGACCAATAAAGGGTGTGTTCTCAAGCAAGTTACTACTGTGGACATCTGGCCCTATGGTTAGACTACCAGAGAACTAACCCTAGGGAGTATCAAATAGTAAGAACTCAAACAAAAAAAAACCATTTGACTCGACATCACCCAACCACCAGTAGCAACCTGTGCAGGACGCCTCATCTAAACAACAAACAAACAAAAAATAATACAAACCCAATCATCAGCAGACAGGATTACCACCTCATTCAGCCTTGGCCATCATAGAAAAACCAAACAAATAAACAAAAACTCAGCACAAATCTCAACCTATATGAAGCTTACACAAACCACTGGACCAACCTTTGGAGGGCAGAAAACAAAAGGAAGAAAGAATTCAACCTTGAAGCCTGGGAAAAGGAGACCTTAAACAGAATAAGTTAAAAAAAAAAAAGAAAGAAAGAAAAGCAGAGAAATACTACACAAATGAAGGAACAAACTAGAAACACAGAAGTCCAAATAAATGAAGAGGAAATAGGCAAACTACTTGAGAAAGAATTAAGAATAATGATAGTAAAGATGATCAAAAACCTTGAAAATAAAATGGAGAAAATGCAAGAATCAATTAACAAAGACATAGAAGAATTAAATTTAAAAATGTATAGAAAGACAAACAACACAATTACTGAAATTAAAAATACTCTAGAAGGAATCAATAGCAGAATATCTGAAGCAGAAGAATGAATCAGTGAGCTGGAAGATAAAATGGTGGAAATAATTTCTGAAGAGCAGAATAAAATAAAAAGAATGAAAAGAACTGAGGATAGTCTCAGAGACCCCTGGAACAATGTCAAACACACC
This sequence comes from Bos indicus, assembly GCF_029378745.1. Classification (NCBI taxonomy): domain Eukaryota; kingdom Metazoa; phylum Chordata; class Mammalia; order Artiodactyla; family Bovidae; genus Bos; species Bos indicus. The sequence continues at coordinate 14,168,897 of NC_091783.1, forward strand.
AACATTTGAATTATAGGTGTCCCAGAAGTAGAAGAGAAAACGAAAATGTATGAGAAAATTTTTGAAGAGATTATAATGGAAAATTTCTCCAACATGGAAAAGGAAATATTCAGTCAAGTCCAAGAGGCACAAAGAGTCCCATACAGGATAAACCCAAGAAGAAACACACCAAGACACATACTAATCCAATGAACAAAGACTAAACACAAAGAAAGAATATTAAAAGCAGCAAGGGAGAAGCAACAAGTAACATACAAGAGAAACCCCATACACTTAACAGCTGATCTTTTAGCAGAAACTCTGCAGGACGGAAGGGAATGGCAGCATATATTTAAAGTATTGAAAGGGAAATATCTACAACCAAGATTACAGTACCTGTCAAGAATTTCATTAATTTGATGGAAAAATAAAAAGCTTTTCAGACAAACAAAAGTTAAGAGAATTCAGTACCATCAAACAAACTTTAAAACAAATGTTAAAAGGACTTATATAGTCAAGAAATACAAGAGAAGAAATACAAAACCAAGCCCAGACAATTAAGAAAATGGCAATAGGAACATATATATCAAAAATTACTTTAAAGGTAAATGGATTAAATGCTCCAACCAAAAGACACAGACTGGCTGAGTGGATACAAAAACAAGATCCATATGTATGCTGCCTACTCAAAAACTCACTTCAGACCTAAAGACATATATAAACTGAAAGTGAGGGGATGGAAAAATATATTCCATGCAAATGGAAAGCAAAAGAAAGCTGGAGTAGCAATCCTCATATCAGACAAAATAGACCTTAAAATAAACAAGATTACAAGAGATAAGGAAGGACTCACATAAAGATCAAAGGATCAATCCAAGAGGAAAACATAACAACTGTAAATATCTATGTACCCAACATTATGCAATACATAAGACAAACTGTAACAGACATAAAGGGAGAAATGGACAGTAGCACAATAATAGCAGGAGAAATAACACCCCACTCACAACCAGATCATCAAAATGGAAAATTAATAATAAAACACAAGTCTTGAGTGATACATTAGATGAGATGGACTTCATTGATATCTTCAGGACATTCCACCCAAATGCAGAAGAATACACCTTCTTCACAAGTGCACATGGAACATTCTCCAGGATAGAGTCATTCAAGTATCTTCTCTGACCACAATGCTATGAGACTAGATATCAATTACAAGAATAAAACTGTAAGAAACACAAACACATGGAGATTAAACAACAAATTTCTAAATAACAGATTACTGAAGAAATGAAAAGGGAAATAAAAAAAATTTCTAGAAACAAATGACAATGAGAACAGAACAACTCAAAACCTGTGGGATGCAGCAAAAGCAGTTCTAAGAGGGAAGTTTATAGCAATACAATCCTACCTAAAGAAACAAGAAAAACATTGAATAGACAACATAACTTTGCACCTAAAATAACTGGGAAAATAAGAACAACAACAAAAAAAAATTAGTAGAAGGAAAGAAATCATATAGATTCAAGCAGGAATAAATGAAAAATAAATAAAAGAATCAATAGTAAAGATTAAGAAAGCTAAAATCTGGTTCTTTGAGAAGATAAACAAAATCGACAAGCCTTCAGCCAGACTCACCAAGAAAAAAAGAGAGAAGAATCAAATCAACAAAATTGGAAATGAAAAAAAAAAAAAAAAGTTACACCAGACAATGCAGAAATACAAAGGATTATAAGAGACTATTATGAACAACTATATGGCAGTAAAATGGATAACCTGGAAGAAATGGATAAATTCTTAGAAAAGTTCAATCTTCCAAGACTAAACCAGGAAGAAATAGAAATTATGAACAACCCAATCACAAGGACTGAAGTTGAAGCTGTGATCAAAAATCTCCCAAAAAAAGCAAAAGCCAGGGACCAGACGACTTCACAGTAAAATTCTATCAAACAATTTATAGACGAGCTAATGTCTATCCTTCCAAGACTCTTTCAAAAAATTGCAGAGGAAGGAAAACTTCCAAATTCATTCTATGAGTCCACCATCACTCTGATAACAAAACCAGACGAAGACAACACAAATAAAGAAAACTACCGGCCAATACCACTGATGAACATAGATGCAAAACTCCTCCACAAAACTTTAGCAAACAGAATTCAGCAACACCTCTAAAAACTTATACACCATGATCAAATTGGGTTTGTTCCAGGAATTGCAAGGATTCTTCAATACACGTAAATCAATCAATGTGTTACACTATATTAACAAATTGAAAGATTAAAACCATATGATCATCTCAATAGATGTAGAAAAAGCCTTTGGCAAAATTTAGCACCCATTTATGATTAAAACTCTTCAAAAAATGGGCATGGAAGGAACCTATCTCAACATGCTGCTGCTGCTGCTAAGTCGCTTCAGTCATGTCCGACTCTGTGCGACCCCATTGACTGCAGCCTACCAGGCTCCTCCATCCATGGGATTTTCCAGGCAACAGTACTGGAGTGGGGTGCCACTGCCTCCTCCCTATCTCAACATAGTAAAGACCATATATGATAAGCCTACAGCAAACCTTATTCTCAATGGTAAAAAACTGAAAGCATTCCCCCTAAGATCAGGAAAAATGCAAGGATGTCAACTTTCACCACTATTATTCAACTTAGTTCTGGAAGTCCTAGCTACAGCAATCAGAGAAGAAAAATAAATAAAAGGAATCCAGATCGGAAAAAAGTAAAGGAACATCTCACTGTTTGCAGATGACATGATACTGCACATAGAAAACCGTAAAGATGGTATCAGAAAATTACTAGAGCTAATCAGTGAATTCAGCAAAGTTGCAGAATACAAAATCAATACACAGAAATCACTTGCATTTCTATATACTAACAATAAAGAAAGTGAAGTCGCTCAGTCATGTCCCACTCTTTGCGACCCCATGGACTATAGCTCACCAAGCTCCTCCATCCATGGAATTTTCTAGGCAAGAGTACTGGAGTGGGTTGCCATTTCCTTCTCCAGGGGATCTTCCTGACCCAGGGATCGAACCCAGGTCTCCCTCATTGTGGGCAGAAGCTTTACTGTCTGAGCCATTAGGGAATCCCATGTACTAATAATGAAAAACCAGAAAAAGAAATTAAGGAATCAACCCCATTCACCATTGCAACAAAAAAGAATTAAAAATATAGGAATAAACTTACCTAAGGAGATAAAAGAACTGTACACAGAAAATTATAAGACACTGATGAAAGAAATCAAAGACAACATGAACAGTTGGAGGAGAGATATTCCATGTTCCTGAGTAGGAGGAATCAGTATTGTAAAAATGACTATATTACCAAATGCAGTCTACAGATTCAATGAGATCCCTACCAAATTACCAATGGCATTTTTCACAGAACTAGAACAGATGAATTTGTTCATTTATTCAAATGAATTCTACAATTCATACAGAAACACAAAAGACCCTGAATAGCCAAAGCAGTCTTGAGGAGCTGGAGGAATCAAGCTTCCTGGCTTCAGATTGTAGTACAAAGTTACAGTCATCAAAACAGTATGGTACTGGCACAAAAACAGAACTAGAGACCAATGGAACAAGATAGAAAACCCAGAAATAAACCCACGCACCTATGGGCACCTTATTTTTGACTAAGGAAGCAAGAATATGCAATGGGGCAAAGACAGCCTCTTCAATAAATGGGGCTGGGAAAACTGGACAGCTACATGTAAAAGAATGAAATTAGAACACTTCCTAACACCATACACAATGACAAACTCAAAATGGATTAAAGACCTAAATGTAAGACCAGAAACTATGAAACTCTTAGAGGAAAACAGGCAGAACACTCAATGACATAAATCAAAGCAAGATCCTCTATGACCCATCTCCTAGAGTAAAGGAAATAAAAACAAAAGTAAACAGGTCGGACCTGATTAAACTTAACAGCTTTTGCACAACAAAAAAACTATAAGCAAGGTGAAAAGACAACCCTCTGAATGGGTGAAAATAATAGAAAATGAAAAAAACTGACAAAGGATTAATTTCCAAAATATACAAGCAGTTTATACAACTCAATGCCAGAAAAACAAACAACCCAATCAAAAAGTGGGAGAAAGACCTAAACAGACATTTCTCCAAAGAAGATATACAGATGGCTAACAAACACATGAAAAGATGCTGACCATTGCTCATTATTAGAGAAATGCAAATCAAAACTACAATGAGATATCACCTCACATGGGTCAGAATGGCCATCATCAAAAAGTCTACAAACAATAAATGCTGGAGAGGATGTGGAGAAAAGGGAATACTCTTGCTCTGTTGGTGGGAATGTAAATTGATACAGCCACTATGGAAGATGGTCTGGAGATTCCTTAAAAAGTAGGAATAAAACCACCATATGACACAGCAATCCCACTCCTAGGCATATACCTTGAGGAAACCAAAACTGAAAAAGACATATGAATCCCAATGTTCATTGCAGCACTATTTACAATAGCTAGAACATGGAAGCAACCTAGATGTCCATCAACAGATGAATGGAAAAAGAGGTCATGGTACGTATACACAATGGAATATTACTCATCTATAAAAAGGAACACATTTGAGTCAGTTCTGATGAGGTGGATGAACCTAGAACCTATTATACAGAGTCAGAAAAAGAAAGATAAATATCATATTCTAATGCATATATACAGAATCTAGTAAAATTGTACTGAAGAATTTATTTTCAGAGCAGCAAAGGAGAAACAGACATAGAGAATAGACTTATGGACATGAGAAGAGGAGAGGAAAGGGTGAGATGTATGGAAAGAATAACATGGAAACTTACATCACCATATGTAAAATAGATATGCAATGGGAATTTTCTGTATGGCTCAGGAAACTTAAACAGGGACTCTGTATTTATCTAGAGGGGTGGGATGGGGCAGGAGATGGGATGGAGGTTCAAAAGGGAGGTGATATATATTTACCTATGGCTGATTCTTGTTGAGGTTTGACAGAAAACAACAAAATTCTGTAAAGCAATTATCCTTCGATTAAAAAATAAATTTAAAAAAAAGTAATTTAAATCTCAAAAACTTACTTTTTGAGGAAATTGAATGACATTGTTATTATAAGCCCAGAAGTGAGAAATTTTTAAGTATATATGGATCCTTGAAGAGATATTATCTTTGAATATTTTAAGGAACTCCATAATAACCACAGCAGAATCCAGTTAATAACTTTGAAAAAAAGAATTTTCTAAACAAAGGCAAATTTCCAAGCACTATTGGTACAACATAAATTCCAAACTAATCAAGAGTAAATTTGTGATGGTTTTGAAATTTATTTTGTTGGTTTGATGTTTTTTGATATACTAGCAAACATTTAAGTGATCACTAAACAATGGCTTGAAGAAATGCAACTGCTTTAAATTTTTCCACATGATAGCATAGTTTTTATCAATGTTCTCCACCCAGACTGGCTTTCTGTATCTCCTTGCTGGTTACCTGCTGCTGCTGCTGCTAAGTCGCTTCAGTCGTGTCCGACTCTGTGCGACCCCAGAGACGGCAGCCCACCAGGCTCCTCTGTCCCTGGAATTCTCCAGGCAAGAACACTGGAGTGGGTTGCCATTTCCTTCTCCAATGCATGAAACTGAAAAGCGAAAGTGAAGTCGCTCAGTCGTGTCCGATTCCTAGCGACCCCATGGACTGCAGCCTACCAGGCTCCTCGGTCCGTGGCATTTGCCAGGCAAGAGTACTGGAGTGCGTTGCCATTGCTATAAAGGATTTTCTATCTTATCTACTCAGTCCTGAAAAGCAAGTTGTCTTTAAGTATCAACCAAGGCTTCAGAGTGGCCTTGTAACAGGGAACTGGCTTACAGAGGACTTTGCTATGGCCTTACTGACAGAGATATTTAAATATAGAATACTTGTATTCTTTTCCCAGTAGCTTCCTAAATCTCCTTTAGACTTGAGGAGTCAAGAAGGAACTGCTTAAATGAAAAACCATCAATGGTATATTTCATATGAAAGTTTCTCAAAGCCTAAAGAAGACAGTTGTTACTTGAATTCTTGAGTGTCCACTGTGTTAAACAAGTCAAACTTTTCTCTCTTCTAAGAATGGCATTGAAATACGTATAATATCATATGTGGAACAAGTCGCCAGTCCAGGTTCGATGCACGATACTGGATGCTTGGGGCTGGTGCACTGGGACGACCCAGAGGGATGGTATGGGGAGGGAGGAGGAAGGAGGGTTCAAGATGGGGAACACATGTATACCTGTGGCGGATTCATTTCGATATTTGGCAAAACCAATACAATATTGTAAAGTTTAAAAATAAAATTAAATTAAAATTGAAAAAAAGAAAGGATAGAAAACAAAAATTAAAAATTACTTTAATGTTAAATTAAAAAATTAATTAATTAATTAAGAAAATAAAAGTACAGTTTGGACAAATTCATATCATTGAAATTTCAAAATAATTATGTAATTTTTCCCATCAAAAAATTTTATGATCAAAATTCTCATTTTAATTGCTGTTGTTGTTCAGTCACTCAGTTGTGTCCAACTCTTTGCAACCCATGGACTGCAGCACGCCAGGCTTCTCCGTCCTTCACCATCTCCTGGAGCTTGCTAAAACTCATGTCCATCGAGTTGGTGATGTCATCCAATCATCTCATCCTCTATTTTTCCCCTTCTTCACCTGCCTTCAATCTTTCCTAGCACCAGGGAGGGTCTTTTCCAATGAGTCGGCTCATCACATCAGGTGGCCAAAATATTGGAGCTTCAGCTTTAGCATCAGTCTTTCCAATGAACATTCAGGATTGATTTCCTGTCAGATTGACTTGTTTGATCTCCTTGTGGTCCAAGGGACTCTCAAGACTCTTCTCCAACACCACAGTTCAAAAGCATGAATTCTTCAGCATTCAGCTATGTCTCACTGTGTAACTATAAATAAATCTTTATAGTTGTATTATGTGTATGGAGAAGTTAGTAACTTAGTGAATATAAAGCTATGTCAGAAGTCAAATTGTCCCATACACTCTAGTCACAAGTACTCCAAGTTTGCTCTTGTTTTATGCCAAGACTTAAAAAATAAGATTGGATAACTTTTGATTTCCTGTTTTTGATGCCTTTACCAACTGAATTGAAACAAACAAATGGTAAATGATTCAAACAAGGATTTACTGAGCATGTGTTACACATGCAAACTGTGCTTGATTTGGTGGAGATAAGAGAAGAAGAAAATGAGAAAAAAAAAAGATTCTACATGGAAATCATTGTTTGGGGTGCTTTGTCTACATTATACAACCTTCCCATCATCCTGTGTGGTAGTTATTATTATGTCTAATTTCCAGGAGAGAAAGCTAAGTTTCTTAAACACAAATGAAATTTTACAAGGTTACTCATCTGGGAAGTGGCAGAGCAATGGCACAAATTTATATCTCATAATTCAGCAGCCTGGGTTCTTTATATTATGACACCTGCCTTCCAAAGGGAAACTAGATTACTTTGAAGCTACAAATAAACAAAAATATCAGTTAGTTTGGGAACAATTTTCTAAAACAGTTTTATTGAGGTAATATTGACATACAATAAAATACATATCTAAAGAGTACAATTTGACAGATTTTAACAAATACATCGGAGAAGGCAATGGCAAGCCACTCCAATACTCTTGCCTGGAAAATCCCATGGATGGTGGAGCCTGGTGGGCTACAGTCCATGGGGTCGCTACCAGTCAGTCGAGACTGAGCGATTTCACTTTCACATTTCACTTTCACGCAATGGAGAAGGAAATGGCAACCCACTCCAGTGCTCTTGCCTGGAGAATCCCAGGGATGGCAGAGCTTGGTGGGCTGCTGTCTGTGGGGTCGTACAGAGTCGGACACGACTGAAGCGACAGCAGCAGCAGCAGCAACAAACACATACCTATGAAGCCATCATCATAATCAATAAGTGAACATGCCAAAATCATCATCCCCAAAGTTTTCTCAAGACTATTTGGAATTCTTTTCTCCTGTCCCTCTCTTCATGCCCAAGTGAATATTGATCTAATTTTTCTCATCATAGATTAGTTTACATTTTCTAGAACTGCATATAAATAGAACAGATCAAAGCAGTCAATCCTGAAGGAAATCAGTCCTGAATCTTCATTGGAAGGACTGATGCTGAAGCTGAAACTTCAATACTTTGGCCACCTGATGCAAAGAACTGACTCACTGGAAAAGACTCTGATGCTGGGAAAGATTGAAGGCAGGAGAATGGAACAACTGAGGATGAGATGGTTGGATGGCATCACCAACTCAATGGACATGAGTTTGAGCAAGCTCTGGAAGTTGGTGATGGACAGGGAAGCCTGGTGTGCTGCAGTCCATGAGGTCACAATGAGTCGGACATGATGGAGGGACTGAACTGAACTGAACTGATATTGTATGTAGTTTTTGTTTGGCTTCTTTCATGCAGCATAATTATTTTGAGATTTATCCATGTCGTTACATGTATCATATTTTTTTCCATTTTATTGCCAAGTAATATTTCATAGTATGGACATACTGTAAATTGTTCATTCATATGTTGTTTCTAGTTTTTAGCTGCTACATATAAATCTGCTCTGAAAATTTGTGTAAATTTTAAATGAATATATGCTTTCTTTTTTTCTCTTGTGTAAATACCTGAGTGGAATAGGTGAATCGTATGGAAGGTACATTTTTAGCTTTTGAAGATATTATCAAGCTTTTTTTCAATGTAATGATACCATATCACATTTCTAGCAGTAGTATATGAGAGTTTGAGTTGTTCCACATCCTATTAACACTTGATATTGTCAGTCTTTTTTCATTTTAAGCATCTTAATGGGAGTGTAGTGGTATGTCACTAAGGTTTTTATTTGAATTCCCTAATGACTAATCATGTTGAACAACTTTTAATGTGATTATTTGCCATCTGTACATTTTCTTTGATAAAATATCTCTAGAAACTCTTGTTCTCTTTCAAAATTTGAGTGTATGAGTTGTTAGAGTACATATTCTAGATTTGTTGTTCAGTCACCAAGTTGTGCCTGACTCTGCAATCGCATGGAGTATATATAGCATGCCAGGTTCTTCTGTTCTCCACTATCTCCTGGAGTTTGCTCAAACTCATGTCCATGAGTCAGCAATGCTCTCTAACCATCTCATTCTCTATTGCCTTCTTATCCTTTTCCTTCAGTCTTTCCCAGCATTAGCATCTTTTCCAATGAGTTGGCTCTTCACATCAGATGGCCAATGTATTGGAGCTTAAGCTTCAGCAACAGTTCTTTCAATGAATATTCAGGGTTGATTTTCTTTATTTGGAGTGACTGATTTGATCTCTTTGAAGTCCAAGGGATCTCAAGAGTCTTCTCCAGCACCACAATTCAAAAGCATTAATTTTTCAGTGTTCAGCCTTTTTTATGGTCCAACTCTCACATATATACATGACTACTGGAAAAACCAAAGCTTTGACTATATGGACTTCTGTCAGCAAAGTGATGTTTTTGTTTTTTAATACACTATCTAGATTTGTCATAACTTTCCTTCCAAGAAGCAAGCATCTTACAAAATCCATTAATAAATACATATTTTACTGTGCTTTTAACTGGAATGTACCTTTGCTTTTTTTATTTTCATAACACTGTCTTCTGAAGAGCAAAAGTTTTTAACTTGGATGAAGTAATTATTTTTTTACTTTAATGTTTTTTATTTTAAGACTCTTTTCTTGTGTTTTAGAATTCTTTGCCAAACTGAAAGTCACTAAGATTTCTTTCTTGCTTTTATTTTGATGTTACAAAATTTTAGCTATTACATTTAAGCTATTACAAAATTCATTCCAAGTTAATTTTCCTATGTGGTATTAGGTTAAAACTGAGGCTTAAAGCTCAACATTCAGAAAACTAAGATCATGGCATCTGGTCCCATCACTTCATGGCAAATAGATGGGGAAACAGTGGAAACAGTGTCAGACTTTATTTTTTGGGGCCCCAAAATCACTGCAGATGGTGATTGCAGCCATGAAATTAAAAGACACTTACTCTTTGGAAGGAAAGTTATGACCAACTTAGATAGTATATTCAAAAAGCAGAGACATTACTTTGCCAACAAAGGTCCATCTAGTCAAGGCTATTGTTTTTCCAACAGTCATGTATGGATGTGAGAGTTGGACTGTGAAGAAAGCTGAGCGCCAAAGAACTGATGCTTTTGAACTGTGGTGTTGGAGAAGACTCTTGAGAGTCCCTTGGACTGCAAGGAGATCCAACCAGTCCATTCTAAAGGAGATCAGTCCTGGGTGTTCTTTGGAAGAACTGATGCTAAAGCTGAAACTCCAATACTTCGGCGACCTCATGCGAAGAGTTGATTCATTGGAAGAGACCCTGATGCTGGGAGGTATTGGAGGTAGGAGGAGAAGGGGACGAGAGAGGATGAAATGGCTGGATGGCATCACCACCTCAATGGACATGAGTTTGAGTAAGCTCTGGGAGTTGGTGATGGACAGGGAGGCCTGTTGTGCTGTGATTCATGGGGTCACAAATAGTCGGACACGACTGAGTGACTGAACTGAACTGAGATTATTTTTTGTTCTGCTTTTGCTTGTTTGTTTGTGTACACACACCGCTGTAAAATCATTCCAGTGCTATTCATTGAAAAGATTACCCCTTTCCCCTTGAATTTCTTTGGCACTTCTGTCAAATGTAAATTAACCATATATATGTATATCTGCCTTCAAAGAGAAACACTGAGCTTCTTCTTTTTTAACCCATCAACATACCCTTTATTTTAAAAATACTCAAGGTGATTCCATAGCAGAATAAAACCAAGTCCAGGTAAACACAGTGACATGAAATAAACAGTTGTAGTAAAGAAAGAACTAGAACAAAATTTAGAGAGGCTGTTTGGAATATGATTCTGTCTCATATGACAAAGACTGAAAAAATCCTCCCTAGTTTTTGATTGATAAAATTTCTTACAGTATAATCCTAAAAAATTACATACCTTCAGGAAATATTTTTGTCTGCAAATATTTTTGTCTCAGTATACATCCAGCAGAGTCTGGATGTTGTTTGGGTCAAGGTTATTTCTTGCAGCCTAATCTGTGTGTTCTTTGTTGTGAAGGAGTATGCCATCATTCTTTTTATAGCTCCATATCAGGTTTATGTATAATTCAATCAATACCTTGGGGCACAGTATTTGATGATTACAATAAAAAAAGATCTATTTTGTTGTTCTTTGTGAAGGTACTTTCATTATCACATGTCACTCAGTTACAAGAGTTTATAGGACCATTTACACCCAGTGGACACTTTAAACATACGATTTTATGACAACTAAACACCAAGATAAATGAAAACATTTTAGAAAGATATTAGGATCCTTTCCTTGGTATTTGGTTGATATGAATTGGGACCATAAAAAGAGTTTTCCTTTGTACAGTCCTGCTTGTTACAAGGCACAGGAGAAATGGAGCTGAGATGAAGTGTTTCAAACAGCTAATGGGCTAGCTTGCTCACCCATTAACAGCAAGGTACCCAAAACTAAAAATAAGATATGAAAACTAAACAAATGATTTTTTAAGCAGTGTCCAAATACTTTAGGTAAATTAAACAAATATTTATTGGGCACTCTCAGATGGTAACACGTCTGCCTACAATGCGGGAGATCAGAGTTCAATCCCTGGGTCAGGAAGATCTCCTGGGAGAGGAAATGGCAACCCACTCCAGTATTCTTGCCAGGAAAATCCCATGGACAGAGGAGCCCGGTAGGGTTCCATGGGGTTGCAAAGAGTCAGACATGACTGAGCGACTTCACTTTCACTTTCACTTTCTTTCTCCATAATACTAGAAATTCAGCTGGTCGGTTGGTTTCCTTCTTGTCTCAGATAGTAACCACATGACCTATAGTTCCCCATCAGTATCATTCCTTTGAGTCAAGAAATGATTTGGTTTAACATCATGTAGCCATTACTACAAGAGAAATTTGAATGTGAACTTCATATTAGATAGTACTATTGCATCAGTATTTTGGCCACCTCACGCGAAGAGTTGACTCATTGGAAAAGACTCTGATGCTGGGAGGGATTGGGGGCAGGAGGAGAAGGGGACGACAGAGGATGAGATGCCTGGATGGCATCGCTAAATCGATGGACGTGAGTCTCAGTGAACTCCGGGAGTTGGTGATGGACAGGGAGGCCTGACGTGCTGAGATTCATGGGGTCGCAAAGAGTCGGACACGACTGAGCGACTGATCTGATCTGATCTGACTGCATCAGTATTAAATTTCTTGATTTTGAGAATTGAACTATGGTTATGTTTTTTAAAATGTCTACATTCTTAGGAAATATGTGCTAAAGGAATGATGTCATGACCTCTGCAAGTTACTTTCAAATGGCTCAGCAAGAGGATAATAATTATTATAGTAATTATAATACTGTAGATGTTTTATGTGACAGAGAAAGCAAGTGTGGCAAAATGTTAACAGTGGATTGAATTTAGATGAAGGATATACGGGAACACAATATAGTGTTCTTAAAACTTTTCTGTAGAAATGAAAGCATTTTTTAATAAAAACTTTGAGTGGAATTAAGGATCTGTCTTATCAAAGAAGAACTCATAGAGAATGGTACCCAAATGGTACCTAGAGGAGCAATTGGTCTCTCAGTGCTCCTTAGCAATTTCTTTCTTTATGCCTAGTTGTTGCTGTATCGTATTTCCTCCAGCGGTTGTAAACTTCAAGCACACTTCTTTAATTCTATCTACAGAGTCCCTCATTTTATTTATTCTAGTCACTCTCAACACATGACTTAGTGGCATTTTTTCACCTCTAGGTTAACCTGTTAGCAATATCTATTTTAATTTGCTGTCCCAGAAGAAGTATCTCCACCCTCCACCCTCTCCAAAGGCAACCACATATTTTCCCATCCTGCAAGGTTGTCAGTAATGCTCACCCTTCTTCCTCCTTAGGCTCTTGCTGATTACCCTCTCCTCTTGACCTTTCCCTGAATCCCAGCATACAGAGAAGAAATCCGCTCCACCCGCCATAACACTGACACAAGCATCCCTAACCAAGAAATCTTGACAAGCCACCTGTACAACCCCACCCACAGCGAGGAAACTCCACAATTCTTAAAGGTAACTGCTCCCCATCAAGAACTTGGAGGGGAAAAAAAAAAAGGAAATGAGCTAAACTGTGAGCACATGTGGATCACATGTTAAAGACTGAAGTGGAAATCTACAAAGTTACCCTAAAGAGACAGAATGGCTCTAAGGTCATCCATAAAAACTTGGTTAAAATTAGATTAGTAATATTCATATATGCATAGAAACAATATGGTATTTACCTAAAAATTAGTTTAGAAAATCAGCAGAGGACAAAAGTACAGTGTTAGAAAAGAGGTAAGTGGTTACCATGGGCTGGGATGGAGGGGGTTTATGGGAATTGACTGCAAAGGGCACAGAGAATATTTTAGGCTGATGGAAATGTTCTAGAGCTTGATCATTTGGTGGTAAATGACTACATACACTTGTTAAAACTCATTGAATTGTACTTTTAAAATTGGTTGATTTTACTGTAGATAAAGTGTAACTAAACAAAGATAACTTTAAAATGGAGTTATCACTATAACAGTGTTTATTAGTAGTAATAAAATCAGAATGACATATGTTACAATTGGTTACTAAACATGGGTGGGCACAGCACCCTATCTATGGTGTTGAATAACAAGAATATGTGATCCTTCCTGCTACAACGTTTAGGGTCAACATGCCCTTCCCAATCTGTGCTAGTTGCTTTGAAATTGCTTTCCTTTGGGAGCTTCTAGCTCTGCATAGAAGCCTTAGTGCATTGCATCATAATAAAATAAAAATCCTTTGCTTTATTTGAATATATTGAGAATGTCTCTCTTATTCAAACTGTACTCCTGGAATTACAGCTTTGCAGAGAGCTAAAAGGACACATACAAATCTTTTATTTGTCATCAGATATTATCTCACCCACAATGGGCTTAAGAATGTCAGTGACAGTGGAAAATGCCTGTCCTTCACATTTCTTCTTCTATTTCTCAGGTAAAGGAAGGGAAGAAGCCCCCCCCCCCCCCCCGCCCCCGAAAAATGGTCTAATTGCATCCAGAATAGATTTTTCTATTTCATTAGGCAAGTAACAAACCCAGGAAATTCTAAATTCTAGAAGCTCATCTGTCAGCAGCTGGTTCCCCAGAGACCAAAAGAATGCTTTCATTTAGCTGAAGGTTGCTATAGGCAGCCACACGCCTGCCTGGGAAAATACATCATTTTTTGAAAATGTGAAAATGACTGCTAAAGGGAGGCAAAGACCTAGTTACATGTCCCATTTCAGAGCCTTCAGCCCCAGCTGCAGTGACCAAATAGGAGAGTGATGACCCTGGGGATTCAGGAATTCAGTTTCTATGTGACATCCTCACAATCCCTAGGCCAAATTCAGGGAGAACTGCTACTATCACCAGCTCAGAAACTCCATCAAAGGCAGAGAGCCAGTCTTGACTCCAAAGGAGGCATTACCAGTCTCTCACTCAGCTTTCACAGGCTGGACCCTTCAGAGAACTATGCGTGAGTTCAGTTCAGTTCAGTCGCTCAGTCATGTCCTTCTCTTTGCGACCCCATGAACCGCAGCACACCAGGCCTCCCTGTCCCTCACCAATTCGCGGAGTTCACCCAAACTCATGTCCATTGAGTCAGTGACGTCATCCAACCATCTCATCCTCTGTTGTCCCTTTCTCCTCCCGCCCTCAATCTTTCCCAGCATCAGGGTCTTTTCCAATGAGTCAGCTCTTCGCATCAGGTGGCCAAAGTATTGAAGTTTCAGCTTCAACATCAGTCCTTCCAATGAACACCCAGGACTGATCTCCTTTAGGATGGACTGGTTGGATCTACTTGCAATCCAAGGGACTCTCAAGAGTCTTCTCCAACACCGCAGTTCAAAAGCAACTATGAGTGAGCACGACCATAAAAGTTGGTTCTAGACAAACAGCTGCAGGAAAAGCAAGTGTCTTCTTGCCCCAGCATCCAGCTAAACTGCCCAGCCTTGCCTATCTGTTCCTCAGCTGAGTACAATTCCTGACTCCCATCTGTCACTCCCCATTTCTGAAAGCTCCCTCCCACCTCACTCCACATCTTGGCAACATTAAGGCTGAGCAGGCGCAAGCCCAACATGATTCAATCCCAGTTTTGATAATCATAAATATGTTCATAGACTCTCTGTTGCCCAGGTTTTACACATAGTACTTTAATATATATTTCTTCCATAAACGCAATAAAGATTTTCCACAAGAATTACTAGATATAGGATAATGTTGAGAAAGGAAACAAACACTCAGCCATTCTGAGATGCAAATGCTGGGTGGGCAGTGGGACACACGAACTAAATCATATGCTCCTCAGTGTGCGGACTTTCCAGGTGGCTCAGACGATAAAGAATCCACCTGCAATGCATGAGACCCAGGTTCGATCCCTGGGTCAAGAGGATTCCCTGGAGTAGGAAATGGCAACTTACTCCAGTAGTCTTGCCTAGAGAATCCCATAGACAGAGGAGCCTGGCAAGCTGGAGTCTATGAGGTTGCAAAGAGTTGGACAAGACTGAAAGATTAACACTTTCACTTTCACTTTTCTCAGCATGTACAATTCAACTTTGTGCCTTAAACCAAGTGCAAGTGGCCAGGAAGTTCCAGAATCCTTCACAAACACAGAAGGCTATGGCTGTTATATCTTGGACCATGGTATATCTTTCCATTTATTTGTTTTGTCTTCAATTTCTTTCATTAATGTCTTTAAGTTTTCAGAGTACAGGTCTTTCACCTCCTTGGTTAAATTTATTCCTAGGTTCACTGACCATTGAACAATAATTTTGATAAGGGCACCAACTTCCCAATTCGATCAAAAATCTGTGTATAACTTTATAGACGGCCTTCTCTATCTGCAGTTTTGCAGTCACAGATTCAAGCACTCATGGATTGTGTAGCACTGTAGTATGTATGTATTGAAAAAAATTATGTATAAGTAGACCTATGAAGTTCAAACCTGTGCTGTTCAAGGGTCAAGTGTATTTTATTCTTGTGATATGATTATAAATGGGATTGTTTTCTTGCTTTCTCTTTCTGATACTTATTAGCCTATAAAATACAGCAGATTTCTGTATTTTAATCTTGTATTCTACAACTTTACTGAATTCATTTGTTAGTTCTAATAGTTTAGGGTTTTCTATGTATAGTATTATGTCATCTGAAAATAGTGACAATTTTGCTTCTTCCCTTCCAATTTGTATGCCCTTGTTTTTCTAGCCACAGCTAGTACGTTGAATAACAGTGGTGAGACTATACATCCTTGTCTTGTTTCTGATCTTAGAAGAAAAGCTTTTAGCTTTGCTCTGTTGGATATGATATTAACGGTGGGTTGTCATAAACTGTGTCATAAACTGTGTGGCAGTATGTTTCTTATATACCCCCTTTGTTGAGAGTTTTCATCATGAATGGGTGTTGACTTTCATTGAATATTTTTGTTGCATCTGTTCAAATGACAATATGGTTTTAATTTTCTCTTTTGTTAATGTAATATATCACATTGATTAATTTGAGAATATTGAATTATAAATGCATCCCTGAAATAAACCCCAATCACTATGATATTTTTAACGTACTGTTGAATTTAGTTTTCTAATATTTTATTGAGGATTTGTACATTTATTTTATTGAGGATTCGTACTATTTATTACTATTTATTACCTATTAATAGGTACTATTTATTACCATACTAATTCTACTACGATTATTCCTAATTATAACCTTCACTGCCATAGAATTAATCTTCTTTTATATTTTATTGAGGACTTGTAGTAAATAATTATATTTATTATGAGGTAATAAATAGTACTTAGGATTCATCAATGATATTGGCTTGCATTTTTCTTTTTTAGTGTTTTTGTCTGATCTTGATATTGGGCTAATTCTGGCATCGTAGAATAAGTTTGGAAGTGTTCTCTCCTCTTCAATTTCTTGGAACAGTTTGAGAAGGATAGGTCTTAGCTCTTTGTTAAAAGTTTGGTAGAATTCCCCTGGGAAGCTATATGATCTTGGACTTTGCTAGCAGTTTTTTTTTTTCTAAATTACTGATTCAATTTCATTACTGTCATCAGTCTGTTCCATTTCCTCCTGATTCAGTCTTGGAAGATTATATGTTTCTAAGAAAGCAAAGAGGAACTAAAGGGCCCCTTGATAAAGGTGAAAGAGGAGAGTGAGAAAGCTGGCTTGAAATTCAACACACCTGTGGCTGATTCATGTCGATGTATGCCAAACTACCACAATATTTTAATTAACCTCAAATTAAATAATTAATTAATTCTTAAAAATTCAACATTCAAAAAACTACGATCATGTCATAGGGTCTCATCGCTTCATGGCAAGTAGATGGGGAAACAATAGAAAGAGCGACAGACTTTATTTTCTTGTGCTCCAAAATCACTGCAGATGGTGACTGTAGCAGAGAACAAGATGGTTGGATGGCACCACCGACTCAATGAACATGAATTTGAGCAAGCTCTGGGAGATGGTGAAGAACAGGGAAGCCTGGTGTGCTGCATTCCACGGGGTCACAAAGAGCTGAACATGACTGAGTGACTGAACAACAACAAGAACTTACCCATTTCTTCTAGGTTGTCCAAATTGGCATGTAATCATTTGTAGTACTTTTTTTTTTTTTTTTTTAAACTTTACATAATTGTATTAGTTTTGCCAAATATCAAAATGAATCCATCACAGGTATACATGTGCTCCCCATCCTGAACCCTCCTTCCTCCTCCCTCCCCATACCATCCCTCTGGGTCGTCCCAGTGCACTAGCCCCAAGCATCCAGTATCGTGCATTGAACCTGGTATGTAGTATTCTCTTAAGATTGTATATCTGTGATTTTAGTTATAACTTCTTTTTTATTTATAATTTCATTTATTTGGGCATTCTTTCTCTTTTTAGTGATGAGTCTGGCTAAAGGGTTATCAGTTTTATCTTTTCAAAAAGCAGCTCTTAGTTTCATTATCCTTTCTGTCTCTGACTCTCATTCTCTTTCTCTTTGGTCTCTATCTCATTTATTTACACTCTAATCTTTATTATTTTCTTTCTTTTACTAAATTTGGACTTTTACTATTCTGCTTTTTCTAATACATTTAAGGATAAAGTGAAATTGTTTATTTGAGTTTTTTGTTTGTTTGTTTTATGAGACAGGCCCATATCATTACAAATTTCTTAAAATCTCTTTTGCTATATTCCATGCATTTTAGAAAAATGTTTCTATTTTGATTCATTTCAATGTATTGTTTCATTTCCTCTGATTTCTTCACTTATCAATTGGCTTTTTACTGGTGTGTTGTTTATTCTCTGGGTGTTTGTACTTTTTTTTTCCCCAGTGTTCTTTCTATAGTTGATTTCTAGCTTCACATCATTGTGATCAAAAAAGATGCTTGGTGTTATTTCAGTCTTTTAAAATATATAAAGACTGGTTTTGTGGACTCCTGGATAATATTCCATGTGTACTTGAAAAGAATGTGTATTCTGTTGGGAATGGACTGTTCTGTAGATATCTATTAAATCCATCTGTTTATTTTTTATTTGTTTTTTGGCTGTGCCGTGGGGCATGTGGGACCCTACTTCCCCAATTAGGAGTTGAACTCACTCCTCCTGCATTGGAAGTGCAGAGGCTTTACCACTGAAATCCCTCTGCTTAATGTATCATTTAAGATCAATATTCCCTTATTGATTATCTATCTGGATGATCTATCCATTGATATCAGTGAGATTTGAAAGTCCTCTATAATTATGTAGTATTATCAATTTCTGACTTTATCTGATAATATTTGCTTTATGTGTTAAGAATTTCTATTTATGAATGAACTTTATATCATTATATAATGATTTTTGTTATAATCTTTATTTCAAAGTCTATTTTCAAAGTAAGTATTGTCTCTATGTTTCTTTACATTTCCACTTGCATAGAATATCTCTATACAATCCATTACTTTCCTTATTATAGTTTACTTATTTATTGCACTTATTTATTATTTTATTTCTTTTTCTTTCCCAGTGATACAAATACATGTATCTACTCCATTTCAAATTATTTTCCAAGGAACTGTGCTCAATATAATCCTTTATGGCCAGTCTGTGTGTATCGTATCTTTAGCTCTGAAGTGAGTCTTGTAGGCAGCATGTAGATGGGTCACATTTTCTAATCCATTCAGTCACCCTATATGTTTTGATTGGAACATTTGATCCATTTAATTTAAAGTGATCATTGATAGGTTTATATTTATTGTCATTTTGTTATTTCTTTTCTGGTTGCTTTTGTAGCTCTTCTCTGTTATTTTGTTTTTTAATGCTATTTCCTTGTGGCATGAAAATTTTCTTTGTTTTACGTTAGGGTTCCTCTTCCTTTGTGTTGTATATTTTTTTTCATTTGTAATTACCACAGGGTTCATATATATCAATATCCATTAGTTCAGTTCAGTCACTTAGTTGTGTCTGACTCTTTGCAGTTCCATGGACTGCAGCATGCCAGGCCTCCCTGTCTATCACCAGCACCTGGAGCTTGCTCAAACTCATGTCCATTGAGTAGGTAATGACATGCAACCATTTCTTCCTCTGTCATCCCCTTCACATCCTGCCTTCACTCTTTCCCAGCATCAGGGTCTTTTCCAATGAGTTAGTTCTTCCCATCAGGTGGCCAGAGTATTGGAGCTCCAGCTTCAGCATCAGTCCTTCCAATGAATATTTAGGACTGATTTTCTTTAGGATGGACTGGTTGGATCTCCTTACAGTCCAAGGGACTCTCAAGAGTCTTCTCCAAAAACACAATTCAAAAGCATTAATTTTTCAGTGCTCAGCTTCCTTTATAGTCCAACTCTCACATCCATATATAACTACTGGAAAAACCATACCTTTGACTAGACGGACCTTTGTCGGCAAAGTAACATCTCTGCTTTTTAATATGTTGTCTATGTTGCTCATAGATTTTCTTCCAAGGAACAAGCGTCTTTTAATTTCATGGCTGCAGTCATCAACTGCAATGACTTTGGAGTGCAAAAAAATAAAGTCTGTCATTTTCCACTGTTTTCCCATCTATTTCCCATGAAGTGATGGGACCAGATGCCATGATCTTAGTTTTCTGAATGTTGAGCTTTAAGCCAACTTTTTTACTCTCCTCTTTCACTTTCATCAAGAGGCTCTTTAGTTCTTCTTTGCATTCTTCCATAAGAGTGGTATCATATGCATATCTGAGGTTATTGTTATTTCTCCCAGCAATCTTGATTCCAACTTACAAGCCTGGCATTTCACACAATGTACTCCGCATAGAAATTAAATAAGCAGGGTGACAATATACAGCCTTGACGTACTCCTTTCCCAATTTGAAACCAGTCTGTTGTTCCATGTCCAGTTCTGTTGCTTCCTGACTTGCATATGGGTTTCTCAGCAGACAGGTCAGGTGGCTTGGTATTTCCATCTCTCGAAGAATTTTCCACCTCTCGAAGAATTTTCCAGTTTATTGTGAGCCACACAGTCAAAGGCTTTGGTGTCATCAATAAAGCAGAAGTAGATGTTTTTCTGGAACTCTCTTGCTTTCTTGATGATGCAGTGGATATTGGCAATTTGATCTCTGGTTCCTCTGCCTTTTCTAAATCCAGCTTAAACATCTGGAAGTTCATGGTTCACATACTGTTGAAGCCTTGCTTGGAGAATTTGAACATCACTTTGCTAGTGTGTGAGATGAGTGCAATTGTGTGGTATTTTGAACATTCTTTGGCATTGCCTTTCTTTGGGATTGGAATGAAACCAGCCCTGCAACCACTGCTGAGTTTTCCAAATATGCACATTGAGTGCAGCACTTTAATAGCATCATCTTTTAGGACTTGAAATAGCTCAGCTGGATATCCATCATCTCCTCTAGCTTTGTTCATAGTGATGCTTCCTAAGGCCCTCTTGACTTTGGACTCTGAGATGTCAGGCTCTAGCTGAGTGATCTCACCAGCACACTTATCTGGGCACTAAGATCTTTTGTGCATAGTTCTTCTGTGTATTCTTGCCACCTTTTCTTAATATCTCCTGCTCCTGTTAGTTTCATGCTGTTTTTGCCCTTTATTGTGCCCATCTTTGCATGAAATGTCCCCTTGGTATCTCTAATTTTCTTGAAGAGATCTAGTCTTTTCTATTCCATTGTTTTCCTCTATTTCTTTGCATTGATCACTGAGGAAGACTTTCTTATCAATATCTATATTGATCTGTATATAGTATATAAATATATATATATAATTTGTTTTAAACTGATAGCCATGTATTCAAACACATTTTAAAAGCTCTATATTTTTTCCTTCCCTCCCAATGTTTTATGGTTTTGACATCACATTTTACATCTTTGTATTTACCTTAACTATTTATTGTAGTTATAATCAATTTTATGGGGTTTTTTTTCTGAAAGCATTAATTCTTCTGCACTCATCTTTATTTTTTTCAATTTATTTATTTTAATAGGAGGATAATTTTTTTTAACTTTCATACTAACTTTTCAAGTAGTTCATCCACTGCCTTAATTTATATTTGCCTTTACACTTGAGATATTTTCCTTCATGTATTTTTTTTTTCTTCTTAGAGCATTTTCTTTTTTACTTAAAGAATACCTTTAACATTTCTTGTAAGGCAGTTTAGTAATGATGAACTATTTCAGTTTCTGCTTGTCAGGGAAAATTTATCTCTTCTTCAATTTTAAATAAAAAGCTTGTGGGGTAGATTATCTTTGGTTGCAATTTTTTCCTTTCAGCACTTTACATATATTATGCTACTTCCTTCTAGCCTGCAGTTACTGCTGAAAAATTAGCTGATAGTGTTGTGAAGACTTATATGTGATTCTTGTTTTTCTTTTGTTGCCTTTAAAATTCTCTTTAAGTTTTACCGTTTTAATTATGACATGTCTGGGTGTACATATATTGGGTTTATCTTTTGGTTGGACTCTCCATGCTTCCGGCAGTTAAATATCTGTTTCCTTCTGTAGGTTAAGAAAGTTTTCAGCCGTTATTTCATCAAATTTGTTTTCTTCCCTCCTCTGGAACTCCTACAACGTGAACATTATTGTGCTTGATGTTGCCCCAGAGATTTCTTATGCTATCCTCATTGTTTTAAACTCATTTTTCTTTTTGCTCTTCTGACTGTGTGATTTCCACTATTCTATCTTCCTGGTCATTTATGTATTCTTCTATACCATTTATTTTGCTATTGATTTCCTCTAGTCTTGGCCTCCAAAGTCACTACAAGATGGTGACTGCAGCCATGAAATTAAAAGAGACTTGCTCCTTGGAAGAAAAGCTATGACAACCTAGACAGCATATTAAAAAGCAGAGACGTCTCGCTTACAGGGAGGGAGGAGGGAGGGGGGTTTGGGATGGGGAACACGTGTATACCTGTGGCGGATTCATGTTTATGTATGGCAAAACCAATACAATATTGTAAAGTAATTAACCTTCAATTAAAATAAATAAATTTATATTAAAAAATAATAAAAAAATAAAAAGCAGAGACGTTACTTTGAGATGTTACTTTGCCACAAAGGTCCATCTAATCAAAGCTATGGTTTTTCCAGTAGTCCTGTATGGATGTGAGAGTTGGACCATAAAGAAAGCTAAGTGCAGAAGAACTGATGTTTTTGAACTGTGGTGTTGCAGAAGACTCTTTAGAGTCCTTTAGGCTGCAAGGAGATAACCAGTCAACCTTAAAGGAAATCAGTCCTGAATATTCACTGGAAGGACTGGTACTGAAGCTGAAGCGTCAATACTTTGGCCACCTGATGTGAGGAACTGACTCATTAGAAAAGACCCTGATGCTGGGAAAAATTGAAGGCAAGAGGAGAAGGGAACAACAGAGGATGAGATGGTTGGATGGCATCACCAACTTGTTGGACATGAGTTTGCGCAAGCCCCGGGAGTTGGAGATGGACAGGGAAGCCTGGCATGCTGCAGTTCATAGGGTTGGACTCTTTGCAGTTCAAAGAGTTGGACATGACTGAGTGACTGAACTGACTGAGTATTTTTTTCATTTAAGCTAGTATACTCTTCAGCTCTGACTTTTTAAAAAGTATTTTCTAATTCTCTATTCTTCTAAGTTTAGTGAGCATTTTTATGATTATTGCTTTAAACTTTTTATCAGCTGAATTACTTATTTCTGTCTCATTACAGCTTCTTTCTAGGGTTGTATCTTGTTCTTATTTTGGAAAATATTCCTCTCTCTTCCCATTTTGTGTGACTTTCTGTGTTGGTCTATAAATTAGGTAAAAGAGTTACCGACATAGCAGCAGCAGCTCCCACTCCTTGTGTGGGAGTATCCCTATGCAGACTGAATGTGCCCAGTTGTTTGACCAGAGGATTGGAGCTAAAACAAGTGTGGGCTGGAGATCTTTCTGGGACACATGGCTGCCATTTTGGCTGAGTGGGCTGTAGCTGGAGTCTGATGTGGGCCAGGGCTTCTCCCAGGGCACATTGAATCCCACTGTCTGGGTGAGGAGGGATTTAGAACTAGAGCCCAGCTTGGACCAGGGCTTCTCCCAAGATATACGAGAAGCTGCCACCCTGGCTGAATGGGGCTTGAGCTAGAACTAAGTATGGACCAGGGCTTCTCTAGAAATGTGCTGGAACCAGAGTCATTTGCTGACTGTGGGTCAGTTGAGGTGACCTTGATGGCCAACCAGGCCAACTCTAGTGGCTTGGTGCTTTTCAACTTGCTGCCTCTGTGCTGGGTCTCAGAGAAAGTGAGTTTGTGCATAAGCCCTGCTTGCTTTCAGCTCATTTTTCCAGAGCCAGTCCCCAGAGCTGGAAAGCCCAATGTGGGGCTCAATTTCCCTACTCCCTAGAAAGGATCTCTGAGTCTGTGATGTCCCCTTTCTCTTTGGGATCACTCACTGGACATGTGGATTCTGACTAGATTCTTTCCCTTCCCTTCATGGTTTTTGTCCAAATATGGTTTTTCTTTAGATCCTTAATTGTAGTAAAACTGTGCTGCTAATTTTCAGGTTGTTCTCAGAGAGAGCTGTTCTATATGCAATTACAGTTTTGATGTGTCCCTGGTGGTTCAGATGGTAAAAGAATCTGCTTGTCTTGCGGGAGACCTGGGTTTGATCCCTCGTTTGGGAAGATCCCTTGAAGGAGGACACGGCAACCCACTCCAGTATTATTGCCTGGAGAAGCCCCATGGACAAAGGAGCCTGGCGGGCTACAGTCCATGGGATCACAAAGAGTCGGACGCAACTGAGCGACTAAGTATAGCACATGGGAGGAGAATCTTCCTACTCTCGATCCCATTTCCAGACCTACTCATTTTTCCCAACCACTTTCATTATTACTGTTATCTTTCCTCCCACTCCAGTTTCCACTCTGCTTACCTCTAGCTAAAATAAACAAACAAATATGTATTCATTTTTTATGGCTCAGTACAAGACTTAGCTTATCCACGAAGCTTTCCTGCAATTTCTTCATCTGGTGTTCTCTTTCCCTCCACTTCAAGTGTCCTAATACATCTGTCATCCACACCACATAGGTTAACACTTCATTGTTTGCAAATTATTTCATGAATTTGTAACCTTTGAAACTTATCCCACATCACTCTAGCACCTGGAAGACTGCCAGACATGTAAAAGGTTTCCTTACTGATTTCTAGGCTGAAACAATTTTCCAGGCTGAAAACTGTTTACAGCTACTTCCTTAAACCTGTTTAAAAAGAAATAAATAAAAAGAAAAACTATTCCTAATCCACTAAGAGTGATGCTCAAAATTCAATAATTATCTTGTGAAATATTTCCATTCCCCATGCAATTTGACACTTTTACCCAGGAGAATATCTCTCATCTTTTATGTTGCTAACTCTACTGTTTGACAAATAGAATTCACCTAGAATCTCCCTTCAAACCATAGTTAAACTTTCACCCTTTCAGAAAAGACTCTGGGCTATATCTCATGGAGCCAGTCAGCTTCACTAATTTGTAACCAATTTTTGATTTACTAAATGCCAGTGTTCAGCTAGAAGGGAGATGGAAAAGCCCCAGGTAATTGCTGACCTTCTCATTAGGGGGAGAAGATAACCATACCCAATTTCATACTGATATATCTAGGGAGATTGGGTGTGAAAGATTTTCCCCAAGATTAGAGAGAAGAAGGAAAGCACATGGACTAAAAATGGCATGTGGTTGAAGGACTTCTGAATTAATGGAAAGAGAGATTTATTATAACCTTCAACTGGATAAGAAATATGCTGGTGCTGGTCTTTTCTGAAAACCTGAATGCCATTCTGAAAAGGTTAGTTCTAGAAATGGATCTTATCTTCTAAATAAGTGGAATATACTATAAATAATAAAGATTTTGCTCCTAATGAGGACAGGTGTTCTATTATGCCTACAGTGTTATAAAGAGCAGAGCCAGCTCATAACAGAATTGTGCACCATAACAGGTCTGGTTTGGTTCTTCTCTGTCCTCCTCCATGGGTGCAGACCAGTCCCAAATCCCTTCCCTAGTCTTTTCATGGACATCTTCCACCTCAGCCCCTTGCACTTTTTCCCCTCCCTTTTATGTTGCCCATTGCAAACTTGTCCCAGTGCCATCTGAGATTCGTACTCTTTTCAATGGAGAGATGACTTGATGTGTATTCTTCCCAAGAATATATGTGTTTGAACAGGAGAGAGATTGAGATAACTCAAGGGAGTGAGTTTCTAAAAGACACTTTGCCTTGAGGATTCTCTGAACACTAATTACGTTGTAGACCATCTGGCTAATAAGATAGCATTGGAAACAGATTAGAGTGGGGTCATGGTGCACAATCAGGCTCTCTGAAGTGACCCTGAGGAACAGCATCAGACATGAGCAGAGGACCAGTGATAGGATGAGGAAAATTTTGGTAAAGAATCATTTAGTAATGAGTCATGCAGATGCCATGTCTGACTCACAGCTTGCAGGGAGTGAAGACTTCTGTCTGTTCCAGAGGGACCTCTGGGAAAACCACGATAATGAATAGCATCAACACATCACAAATAAGCTTTAGCCTCAGTGGGAAACCAGATCTGTCTGTATGGTTAGGACACCAGAATAGTAACAGAAATATCCCAGAACTTTTCCCCTTTTTAAGTAAAAAGTGAGTACTTTCTATATATATGTGTGTATGTCACAAGGACATGCATAATTTCATCTTCATTCATATTCAGTCTTTCTTTTGTTATGAACCTATTTTTATATTCACTGTGGACTAATAATATCTCTACTTCAGAGGCTCTCTGTAAAGATTGCACTGTCATTAGAGATTCCATGTGTGGGGAAATACTGTGGAACAAGAACAGATATGGTACAGTGCCAGGAGTATTGGTGGACTGGAAAACACAACAATCAGCAGAGCCTGCAGGAGACATGTTAGAAAGAGTCAAAGGACGACACTGGAAGGCCTTATCTGAGTCTACGTGCCAATAGGATTCAGTATCAGAAAAGGAGTTGCAAAGCCAGCTAAGCACATCCTCCAGTGAGCATCATTCAATCCCAGGCAACCTTACCTAAGTCTAATGTTTCACTTTTCACTTACAGATGTGGAAACTGGGACTCAGAGATATTAAGTACCCTGCTCAAGATGAAGATAGCAAGCCAATGACAGAGCAAGGATTTTGCATACTGGAGACACTGAAAGAAATGGTTTGGAAACATACAAAGGGATGTTAGTTGAGTAACAGGAGACAATGAGCCCTGGGTGTCCTGTGAAGACTCATCTTCTTTTCCAATGCTTTAGGGAAAGTTTCAATTTGACATTACCAACAGAAAAACACTGTTAAATCATAAAAGACTCTGAGAGAAGTGATTTCATACTTTTAAATGATAATGCTTTCTTATTTTCTGTTGTTCTTATTGTCAGGGTTGTCTGATTATTAGCCTTACCTAAATCCCTCTAGGAATGAAATAATTCCTCCTGCTTAATTGAATGATAAAACAAATGCTTCCACTGCCATTTTTATTTATGGTGTCATCAGCTCAGCTCCCCAGAATATGCCACAGACTCACAGCCTTTTCGAAATATGGACGATCTAAGCTTGTATATGCTCAATAACACTCTGAATGTGTTTATTCAAATGCTCTTCTCCTAATTATTAAGTTTGGGTGTATTTCAAGGGACATTTAATTCATCTCTGTGTCATTTACTTTGAGCTCATTCAAATCAGTCAGAAATAGATTGCAAGAAATATTTGCTTCTTAGATAGTATCAGGGGCTTCCCTGGTAGCTAAGAGGGTAAAGCATCTGCCTACAATGCAGGAGACCCAGGTTCAACCCCTGGATAGTATCAGAGCCACTACTTACCTTAAAATTGTGTGCATTGGGTCAAGATAAAATGAAAATGCAGCTTTCAAGTGAATTTTTGAACTTTAAGGTTGAAATAACAGATTGTCAGCAGAAAACTACTTCCTAACTTTATCATATATGCTAAAATTTGCAGTTACTCCACAACATTTAGGAGTAAATGAGAGACAGACAAAGGAACGAGTTAATTTTGTGTGCCACCATCTCTTCTGCCCTGTATTTGTGTCCCTGTGTCAGTATTCATGTTTTTGACCTTTCCCATGCACATTTCTACATGATCCTCTTAGGGAAAGTCAGTATTTGATAAAGAAAACCCAAGTCAGAAATAAATCATATTAAGTTACAGAGGAACAACGTTGAATACTGAACAACCGGTATGTCATGATAACACAATTTAGGGCAGCTGTAAATAAAATCCAAGTCAGCACCAAGAAACTATGCAAGGTGTTCCTTGCTGAACAGAGTTACTATGTAAATCAGAAATCAAATGAAGAGTACATGCAAGATATTTTATCCCACCTGAAGATCAGTCACCTTTCCTAGAGGCACAATGATGTTGGCAATGAAAAAGAAAAATTAGTGATTTGCCAACTAGGATGCATCCTCCAAGTCTGTTATTGAAATTGTTAAATGTAAATAAATAAATAAAAAGCCCTCAGTAGAATAATGCAACATCCAGTATTAGATCTCAGTATATTTTACATGTGGGGTATACTGTAGCCTGAATTCTTCCTCTTTTCCTTGGATTTATGGACAGTCACAAACTTTCTAAAGGGCACAGGCAGTCCTTTCATCCAAGGTTAATTTTTTGTTGGCCATACAACAAATTATCCAATCTTCCAGTTTGATTTATCAAGTGCTGAATGGCGTGGCCCCTCCTTAATTCTCAAACTCTCCTCCAGCCACTCATCTACAAGTGGTCAAATTTTTCCACAACAGACTATGATCTTTTCAGATTCTGTGGCATATTCAACTAGGAAATCTTTTTGTTTCCTTTATGCTCCATATTTTACTAATAATCAGACTTATTGACTAGAAGCCATGGTTTAGGTATCTTTATACCTCTAAGTTCAAGCAAGGGCCCAGAACCCACTAGAAATTGCTAGATATATATATATTTTAGTATGATTAATAGAAAGCTTCCTGACATGAGCTAGTAATCGAAATTTTCCATAACATTTTCAGCCAAGTGGAGTAATATACTACTTTCAAAGCTTTGAAAAAGAAACTACTTCACCACTCACTTTATTAATATTCAAGTTATTTGGTTAGGAGTGATGCCAAAACTTTTCACATATTCTAAGAAATATCATTGCAAGTCTGGAAATGGAAAAAAATAACACAAGTCCACAACTGAATGCTAGATGATGACTTCGCAGCTGGTGCCTGCATTTGATATGAAGGGAGAGCTCTCTGAAACTTCAGTGCTTAGATTCCACAGTTATATAGTCACAGTTATTTAAGAAATATATTATGTTAAAGATGAAACTCTAATCACTTGCTGTAAATGGGAGCTGTATTGAAACGACTCCTAGGGAATTCTAGCTTTTATCTTGACAACTACCCACAAGTTGGCAAATATTCACTCATATTTGCTATGTATCTGTGTGGGGGGACTAATGCCAACATTTTTCCTCTACTGATAACCCCCCAAATTCCAGAACTACAATATTTTCAGTAGAAATACAAAACAGCTCTTTTTCAGAAAGCACAAAGTAAATACTAAACTGGGAGCCTTTACATTTTGAGGATATTATGGGGACTATCTTGTGCAATTTTGAAGTAATTTGAAGATTTTGTGGTATAAGACAGACCAATGTCTGTCTCCATTATTATATACACTTTGGAAAGAGGAAAAATCAATTCTTTTTCTCAGTATCTTGTCTTCCTAAATCTGGTTGAATACATTCAGTAGAAATCCTCTTTGGAGAGATTTTATCATGGCAGGAGAGGAACACTGCCAATACAGAGGCATTAATAACTATTAAAGAAATTTAAGCTGAGAGCTCAGAGGGAAATCTATTCTGACAAGAATCTCCTGAGAGGAATTATCGTTCACTTAGAGAATTCAAATCCTCCCTTACCACTGTATCCCCTAAATGTAGCCTGGTCACAAAGAACCCTCCACGAAGAAGGCCAGATGAAATGATTAGGCCTTTCTCCAAATTAATAGTGGATTCTTCCCTTTCTGATAAACAAGGGAGAGGTTGCAATGCAGTTTTACCTTGCAACAGGAAAATAAAATAGGCTTTCTCAGAAGTGTGCATCCCCAGGGCCTTTGTGATGAATCAGCATTCATAGATACCTTTGACCTTATTAAGGGCAGACACAGCAGATAATATTAATAATGTGCCCTTCAATAGATCAAGAGTATTGCTTCCAAAGGCTGCATAGCTGAAAACACTAATTAATGTTGTTTCTTGGGGAGGGAACTGGGGGAGTAGTGAGAAAGTAAAGCAGTTTTACCAGAACTTGGATGATAAAATGCTGGCCCTAATTTTCCTTTTTCTTATCTGGCTCTTCATACTGTGGATCGAATGCAGCACATCTCGCCTGGCCTGTGGAACCATAAGCAGCCCATAATCAATGGTTTCCTAATGAGAACAGCCAGCCAAGCAGCCACAATAATCACCTTTTGGACAATCAATACAGAAGGAAATGCGAAAAGAGTTTGATATCAGTTATTTTTCTAATTATGCCTAACCAATTCTAATTATAAGGATGTGGTATGCATTCCAGAGACCTTTGATGAGTAGATGTATTGGAATCTTTTCAAAAAATTACAGAATTAAGACAAAAGAACTACACGGCCTGGGATATATGAAATAGTAGGGGCGGAGAAACATGTGTAGATTTGAAAGAAGGAGACTCTATTTTCCCTTGGTGCTAGATATGACACTTCAAGTGCCCAATTTAATTAACCTTACCAGAAACAAAGATTTGAAAGAAAAAAGTGTATCTGTTCAAAATATCAGTTCATAACTACAACTAAAGAAACAAGCAAAACAAATACAGTACCTCCTCCCCCAAAACCAGAGAAAGCGCCAGTGATTGACTAAGGTCAGTATCAGCCACACATCCAAATTTCACAAGACTGGCTGCAAATCACTCAGAGCTCTGTGCTATTCCGAGATTATTCTGCTGCAGCACACTCCTTCTGAAGCAAGAACTCTGGCTTCTGGTCAGTATGGAGAGCAACAGAAATCAGAACATGCAGTGTGATTTGTCTGAACTCCGCATAGGCAGCAGCATGAAACAGAGCTTCTGCTACCAGCTGTGTGACCTTCGCCACATCATCTAACCCCTCTGAGCCTCAATATCCTCATCACCAAAATGAGGACGTGATAAATACACCAGGTCCCCTCAGATCTAAATTCAGAGTCTACAGTGATTTGAGCAGCCTGCTGATACTTTCGTTTTCACCGGAGAGTTAATTCTCTTCACTATGAACTGCAGTTGAACATTTGACAGATCTGACCCTGCTGTCCCTCCAAAGGAAGCATGAAGTCAGATGAGTACTAGGTAGGGATGGTGAAAAATCAGATAAATAGTAGAAGATCAGAACATTTTGGCTGTTTCCAAACCCTGCATCTATATGATTGATGTCACATACACAAAACATTCAGATAATCCTCTGAGGGGTTCCTTTTTTGTCCTAATGTCTTGATACTGTACAAACCAAATCAACCCAAATTACACTGCAATATCTCATTTCACTCTCTATTGCTTTTATCTAGGAGTGAAAATAAGCATTCTGGTTGCTGTAAAATTCACAAACTAGTGAAGATCAAGACATTAACTAAGGTACTTGGAACAGATGACATCTTTCAAGTATTTCATTTCTGTTCAGCATCCAAGAAACTGGAGCCAGATCCTGTACCTTGGAAGAATCAAAAACTGGTTAAATAATAGAAGCATTTTGATTCACAGGTCTTTTTAGACCCATTCACTTGGGGCCACTTCAAGGAGGTACACGGTGAAAGGTAGCAGAATGTGTCAACCCAAAGTATATAGCTTTGGAATATAGATTAGTTTGAGCTATAAGCACTTGAAAAGCAATAAATGCAGAGTGGTGATTTGTCTGAAGTCCCCTTATCTGCCTAAAGACAGACCCTCCAAAAGGGAACTCAGTTGTCATAAACTCTCTTCCCAGGACTTTCACCCACCAGGGAGAGAGGTCAACACCACACCCAGATATACTTTTCCACAAAATGTCATACTGCCCCTTGTTTATTCTAAAGCCCCATTCATTTTCCTAAAAATCATTTACTCTCCCTTAGGAGGCTTACACCTTCTTTCTTATTTAATATGGTATTTAATCCTGAATTCTAATGCCACCACTTTGAACTATTCATTTTTCCTTGGCTATCTCCCATGATTCACATACTAATAAATTTCTACTTGTTTTTCTCCTGTTAATGTATGTTTTAGCACAGGAATCTTGGTCAGGAACTCAGAGGGTAGAGAGAAATTACTTTTTCTCCCCTACAAAAAGTTGGTTTTAAAACTCCACATTCAGAAAACTAAGATCATGGCATCTGGTCCCATCACTTAAAGGCAAATAAATGGGGAAACAATGGAAACAGTGACAGACTTTATTTTGGGGGGGCCCAAATCACTGCAAATGGTGACTGCAGCCATGAAATTAAAAGATGCTTGCTCCTTGGAAGAAAAACTATGATTAACTTAGACACCATATTAAAAAGCAGAGACATTACTTTGCCAACAAAGGTCCATCTAGTTAAAGCTATGTTTTTTCAGTAGTCATGTATGGATGTGAGAGCTGAACTACAAAGAAAGCTGAGCACCAAAGAATTGATGCTTTTGAACTGTGGTGTTGGAGAAGACTTTTGAGAGTCCCTTGGACTGCAAGGAGATCCAACCAGGCCATCCTAAAGGAAATCAGTCCTGAATATTCATTGGAAGGACTGATGCTGAAGCTGAACCTCCAATACTTTGGCCACCTGATATGAAGAACTGACTCATTGGAAAAGACCTTGATTCTGGGATAGGTTGAAGGCAGGAGGAGAAGGGGATGACAGAGGATGAAATAATTGGAAGGCATCACTGACTCAATGGACGTGAGTTTGAGTAAACTCCGGGAGTTGGTGATGGACAGGGAAGCCTGGTGTGCTGCAGTCCATGAGGTCGCAAAGAGCCAGCCATGACTGAGCGACTGAACTGAACAAAGCTTTATGGGATTCAACCTGGTCCATTGTTTTTAAAAACAGAAAAGTACTGGGTCAGCAAAGAGTGGTCAG
Source organism: Bos indicus (assembly GCF_029378745.1). Classification (NCBI taxonomy): domain Eukaryota; kingdom Metazoa; phylum Chordata; class Mammalia; order Artiodactyla; family Bovidae; genus Bos; species Bos indicus. Next base: position 14,201,502 of record NC_091783.1, read on the forward strand.
TGGGTAGCTAAATTCTAGCAAATCCCATTTTCTATATCCCCTTGCCTAGGATTGCCATATACTTGTCTGCTAACAGGACACTTTGAGACCTAAAAGGGGACTTTAGTAATAATTATACCAAGGAGACAGAAGCAAATGAGAATGGAGTTAGGCAAACAGAACTATGTCACTCTACTCAGGCCCCATAATGTGAAGGTTCTGAGTAACTAGAAATCACCGACCTATCCAAAACATCTGAAGAGCCCCAACCAAGAAGGCTTCCCTGGTAGCTCAGATGGTAAAGAATCTACCTGCAATGTGGGAGACCCAGGGTCTGATCCCTGGGTGGAGAAGATTCTCTGGAGAAGGGCATGGCAACCCACTCCAGTATTCTTGCCTGGAGAATTCCATGGACAGAGGAGCCTGGCAGACTACAGTCCATGGGGTCTGACATGACTGAGTGACTAACACTTTCACTTTCTTTAACCAAAAGTGCAAGGATTACAGCTGCATTGTAATTTTTGTATTCAATGCTTCCATCCTTCCCTTTTCTCTCTTTCCTTCTGGAGCCCACTCTTTTCTTTTTACCCTTTCCTTTTCTGCCCTCCCCCTCCCTTCTTCTATCCTTCCTTTCTTCCTTCTGTCCTGTATTTAGGATTACTAGATACTAGTTCCTGTGCAGAAACTGAATATAAACCAGAAATGGTCTCTGCATTCATGGTGCAAGTGACCTGAGGGAATACCAACATTAATTAAAAAGTCACAGATAAACAATTGAATTATGAAAAGGCTATAAATGAGGTTCTGGTGCATAGTGTTTAGGATGTGTATATACATCATACAGTATTCAATTAAGAGTCATTAAATAAGGTAGGATGGCTGCTGCAGAAGATAATGAACCATGATGGTCATCCCATTGAAGGCACCATCTCTGTGCTGTTTAAGCCATATGAACAACTGAATGTTCCCTAAGAAAACTTCACTTTTCAAACACATTTTCGTTAATCCTGAGTATCAAGATTCTGTGGTTTGATCTTTAATTTAAAAGAATACTTCAAATTCTGTGACTTTTATCTCCTGCATATTTGAGTAACTTATAGGCGACCAAGGCTTACACCCCAGAGGCAAGGAAACCAACTGTTTTGTTCATAATGTGGCTGAGGAGATACAAAGTTTGGCTCAATCTTAATGTCTTTCTTCCTTGGAAAGGAGGTACCATATGTGGATGTTGTTGCCTCATCACTAAGTTGTGTCTGACCCTTTTGCAACCCTATGGGCTGTAACCCACCAGACTCCCCTGTTCTTGGGATTTCTCAGGCAAGAATACTGGAGTGGGTTGCCATTTCCTTCTCCAGGGGATCTTCCTGATCCAGGGATCAAACCCACGTTTCCTCATTGGCAGACAGATTTGTTATTACTGAGCCACCAGGGAAGCCCCGCGTATGTAGATGTGTGCTTAGTCACTCAGTTGTGTCCAACTCTTGGCAACCCCAAGGACTGTAGCCTGCCAGGATCCTCTGCTCATGGGTATTCTCCAGGCAAGAATAATGGGGCGGGTTGCCATGCCTTCCTCCAGGGGATCTTCCCAACACAGGAATTGACCCCAGGTCTTCCACATTGCAGGCATATTCTTTGCTTTCTAAGCTACCAGGGAAGCCCATGTATGTGGATATTATTATATTAATATTGAAAATGGGGAGACACAAGAGAGAGCTAAACAGACTCCATAAAAGAGAGAACAGAGAGCCTGCTGCACACCCTTTCAGAGTCCTTTTCTTTCCTCACCAGGCTTGGCTCCCTACTTCTTGTCAGGTTAGCTCTAAACCAAGCCTTAAAGTTCACTAAGGCATCCATAATTTAGATTGTGCTACTTAAAATCTAAATAATTCTGATTCTGGCTGAAATCTTCTAAGTTGTCTGTGGGGAGACAAATAAGTTAATTAGTGAAGTAGATTGTTAGGGGTTGGATTGCAAGATAGTTAAATAATATTTTAAGTGACTTCCAAACACATTGCTGCTGCTGCTGCTGCTGCTGCTGCTGCTAAGTCACTTCAGTTGTGTCCGACTCTGGTGACCCCATAGACAGCAGCTCACCAGGCTCCCCCGTCCCTGGGATTCTCCAGGCAAGAACACTGGAGTGGGTTGCCATTTCCTTCTCCAATGCATGAAAGTGAAAAGTGAAAGTGAAGTTGCTCAGTTGAGTCTGACCCTCAGCGACCCCATGGACTGCAGCCTTCCAGGCTCCTCCGTCCATGGGATTTTCCAGGCAAGAGTACTGCAGCCCTCATTTATGTACAAACAAATGTGGAAATTAGAAATCACTGCTTTATTTCTTCTGAAACAAATCTCCTGTGGAAACTTAACAAAATATGATGTTGGGGTTTCCTTGGTGGTCCAGTAGTTAAGAATCCACCTGCCAATGCAGGGGACACAGGTTCAATCCCTAGTCCAGGAAGATCCCACAGGCCACAAGGCAACTAAGCCCACTCACCATAACTACTGAAGCCCATGTGCCCCAGAGCCTGTGCTGTGCAACCAGAGAGGCCACTGCAGTGAGAAGCCTGTGCACACAGCTAGAGAGTAACCGCCACTCACCACAACTAGAGAAAGCCTGCACACAGTCATGAGGATCCAGCACAGCCAAAAATAAAAATAAATAAAATTTTAAAAGAAGATAGAAAAATACTTTGTTTAAATTTCTTCTCAAACTTGTGGTAGTAAGCCTGAAGTTAAAAATGAAAGTTTACATTTCTGATTTAGCACTAATATTTCTCTTATTGAAACTCACAAAATGTTGGATATGAGTAATAAATATAGTGTCCTAATCTGCTGTTGCCACAGAGGTGCTTAATGATCTCTGCAGGAAATGTCATGGCACTCATGTTTTTGCACAATGAGGAAACTCATTTGTCAACCAGGACTTCAAAAGGGAAATAAGCCTTTCTGCAAAATGGAGTCTTCCACACCATCTCAATCCCAAAACACCACAATTCATAAAAAATCTACTCTACCAAGAAGGCCCAAAAATTGCAGCATCACAGAGCTGATGGCAGCAATTCTTAGAGACCATTGGAGAGGAAAAAGCCTGCACCAAACTCAGTTAATAGAAGTTCAGCATTTAAATGCTTTCTTTTGAGTGAGTGTGTAAGCATAGACTATGCCTTAGTCGTACTGCGTTTGAATCAAGAGCAAGATGCACTGGAATAGTGTGAGTGAAAGTGGAAGTCACTCAGTCGTGTTCGACTCTTTGGGACCCCATGGACTGGAATTCTCTGGGCCAGAATGCTGGAGTGGATACTCTTTCCCTTCTCCAGGGGCTCTTCCCAACCCAGGGATTGAACCCAGGTCTCCAGCATTGCAGGTGGATTCTTTACCAGCTGAGCCACAAGGGAAGCCCAAGAATACTAGAGTGGGTAGCAATCTTCCTGACCCAGGAATTGAACTGGGGTCTCCTGCATTGCAGGTGGATTCTTTAACAACTGAGCTATATATTACTCAATAATATTGCTCAGTATTACTCAGAATACTATGGTGCATCTAGAAAAAAATCTTGAACCTAAACTGGCCCCTTAAGCACGTCACCAGTTAGGCTCATTACCAGTGCCTTCTGACAGATGAACTGGAAATGAATTCTCAGGAACGTTTGCCTATAACCAGGTGGTAATTGGTAAAGAATCTGCCTGCAATGAAGGAGATCCCGGTTCAATTCTTGGGTCAGGAAGATCACTTGGAGAAGGGACAAGCTACCGACTCCAGTATTCTTGGGCTTCCCTGGTGGCCCAGATGGTAAAGAAGTCTCTTGTAATGCAGGAGACCTGGGTTCAATTCCTGAGTTGGGAAGATCCCCTGGAGGAGGGAATGGCAACCCACTTCAGTATTCTTGCCTGGAGAATCCCCATGAACAGAGGAGCCTGGCAGACTACAGTCCATAGGGTTGCAAAGAGTTGGATACAACTGAGGGACTAAGCACAGCACACAGGTGGTAATATTGCAAAAACTCATTTTATCCCCACCCCCAAAAAAAGGTTTATTGCCTTTTAAGTCTTAGTTTAATGAAATAAAAGATCCCTTTGATTTAGTTGAACTAGACAATTCCACATTAACATTAGAGGCAAGATCCAGGTATATGGAGACCCAGGTAAGAAGACTCTCAGGAAATTGTTTTAATTGGTCTAACTTCTACATGGGCTTCCCTGATAGCTCAGTTGGTAAAGAATCTGCCTGCAAAGCAGGAGACCCTGGTTGGATTCCTGGATTGGGAGGATCTGCTGGAGAGGGAATAGGCTACCTACTCCAGTATTCTTGGGCTTCCCTTGCAGCTCAGCTGGTAACAAATCTGGCCACAATGCAGGAGACCTGGGTTCAATCCCTGGGTTGGGAAGATCCCCTGGAGACAGGAAAGGCTACCCACTCCAGTATTCTGACCTGGAGAATTCCATGGACTGTATAGTCCCTGGGGTTGCAAAGAGTTGGGCACGACAGAGAGATTTTCACTTTCACTTCAACTTCTACATGGATGTCTAACCACTTTCAATAGTCCGTAGCACACTGATATGGTAGTCAATATTTTTTACAAAACTGTTCTAAGGGAGAAAATGTTAGAATTTCTGTTTATATTTCTACAAGTTTATATTTCTAAAATGTTCTTTGTACATTTTATAATGTTCATACTAGAATAGTAAACTATGTTGAGTTATGAATAAGTAAGGATAATTGGAAAGCATATTAAAAAATGTTTAGTACTGGAATGTGAGATTTGAAAAGCTGAGGGCCATTGCTCTATACTAGAAGATCCTTAAAAAGGGATCATATCTTACTTTGCCCAACTAAGTTCTCAAAATGATGCAGGAGGGAGAAAAAGGGTGAAGGGAAAGGCTCTTGGCTAGTATTTCTGTATCAAGAAGACAGGTTTAGGTTACAGCCAGAGGTCTACATGTGCATTTTTGTAAACCGCCCATGTTTATTGTGAACAAAGTTCATTCTCTATTTTGCAACATCTAAGATTTTTAAACATCCTGAGGTGACAATGTATGATAAGAAGTAGAGCTAGTGAATTAACCAATTTGTAAATATCTTTTTTAAAAATAATTAATAAGATAGCAGCATCTAAGACATGGAATTGTTAAGCCATCTCTGAGTTGGGTCTTGTTCATTGGCAGCAGAGGGGCAGAAGAAAGTATATAGAGACACATGTATGCAGTGTGCTCATATTTACACTTTAATGATAACCATTGATATTTGTGCATCTACTTTGGCTCTACCATAGGAATACACTGTTCAGTAGATCAGTAGAAACAACTTCCTTGCTAATATTTTAATACTATAGACTGGATAATGAATTCTCCTAGAAGCACTAAAAACAGAAATTAAAAAGAAAATAGGAGACTGTTAATAAATGTCTGTTGAATAAACAAATGAATGAGTAATAAGTGGACATGGGGCTATGAACTTTGTATTCCCATACTCTGTTTTAGACCATTTTTATATATTAAACATAAAACTTCAGGACCTGATTATAAGGAACAACTTCAGTGAGTCAAGTGTTCAGGCTCCTTTCATACAGGATACAAGCCTGACCTTATCACCTTCTCATCCATTACTAGATCCCTTTGGAAGAGGCTCTGATACCTGTTAAGGAATTCTGGCTTTTCTCATTTGCAGCCTCACTACAGCACAGACTAGAACCTTGTTTACTGGGAAAGAAAGAATCAGTTGGAGAAAGTTTAGCCTCTGAGAAGCAAAGCAGTTGTCTTGTAGAGATTGAGAAAATTTATCTAGTCCAAGACATGTCCCTCTTCCTCTCAGACACAAATCTGGTCTTTTTCACTCTCATTCATTCTGGTTTTGTTGTGATGCCTACAAGCAATGTTGTTTTTCAATCACTAAGTCATGTCTGACTCTGTGACCCCATGGACTGAAACACGTCAGGTTCCTCTGTACTCCGGTATTTCCCAGAATTTGCTCAAATTCATGGCCATTGAGTTGGTGATGCTACCTAACCATCTCATCCTCTGTCATCCCCTTCTCCTTCTGCCCTCAGTCTTTCCCAGCATCACGGTCTTTTCTAATGAGTTGGCTCCTCACATCCAGTGACCAAAGTATTGGAGCTTCAGCTTCAGCATCAGTCCTTCAAATGAATATTCAGGGTTGATTTCCTTTAAGATTGATTGGTTTGATCTCCTTGCAGTCCAAGGGACTCTCAAGAGTCTTCTTCAACACCACAGTTCAAAAGCATCAGTTCTCTGGTGCTCAGCCTTCTTTATGGTCCAACTCTCATATCCATACATGACTACTTGAAAAACCATAGCTTTGATTATGCAGCCCTTTGTCAGCAAAGTGACATCTTTGCTCTTTTTACCTAGTTTATGTTCCAATTTCTCCATTTCTCTTTTTTTGTTGTTGTTTCTCATAACTTTATCAAGTGTTATAGGAAAGCTTTTTTCAATTATAACAAAGATATTTACAAATTGGTTAATTCGCCAGCTCTACTTTTTATCACACATTGTCACCTCAGGACACCTAAGAAGCCTAGATGTTATGAGATAAAGAATGAACACTGTCCACAATAAACATAGGTACCTTACAAAAATGCACTATAGTTATAACCTAAAACTATCTTCTACATTAAAAAAAAAATTCAGCATCTTAGACATGGAATTGTTACACCGTCTCTGAGGACATCAGCTCTTGTTCATTTAGGTTGGCAGCAAAGGGGCAGAAGGAAGGGGAGGGATGAATGTGGATGTGTTCATATTTATGTTCTGATGAGAACCATTGATGTGTGCACTTCTCATGGCTATACTATAGGAATGCATTGTTAAGTAATTCAGTGGAAACATAACTCCTTAGTAATACTGTAATAGTTTAGATTGGATAAAGAATCCTCTTAGAAGCACTGTACTTTGTATGCTCTGTTGTTTTATGTCTCATTTTTAATTGAACATTAAAGGAATGTAGCATTTTAATCATAACTCTGCCAATATCTTTATCTAGAAGCCTGTTGCCATTTTTGTCTTTTCTGAAATTTTTGTCACCAAGACCTTGCAAACTTCTAGAAGCAATGTAACCTAAACCACAATTAACATCCCTTGTGCCCAGATTGTGGCCTTTATTACTGTTCTCCATGGGAAGAAACCAAGGCTCCTTGGAGAAATGGCTGATTCAAGTCTAAGAGAGAAAGGTCCCAGTGAATCTGGGACCTCTTTTGTTAGAAAGCAGAAGTCCCTGCAAAGATTAATGGCATTGTGTCAAACATCCAGGAACCAATGTGAAGAACCTGCCACTGGTCAAACAATTTAGACCTCAAAAAGAATAATGAGTTTAGTGGATTGAAACAGATCAAATCAATGAAAAATCAGTGTGTGCATAATGATACTTTAAAAAAGAAAGTCATAGAAAACTCATTTATCACTATTTGAGGTAAGAATCAACACAACACCTCTTTTTGAAAATTGGAAAATAAAGGAAAAGAATTGATCGTTTACCTTGCCTTTCTGGCAGGTACTGCGTTTCCGAGTAAAAGCCCATTTGGTGAGAGAAAGCTCTTCTTTGCATAGGAATGTCAGCTAACTAATGAAGAAAGAGTGGTAGAATTTTTAAAATATTTTCTTATTTTTTTCTTTTTTAAAAATTTATTTTAATTGGACGCTAATTATTTTACAACATTGTAGTGTTTTTTGCCGTACACTGACATGAATCCGCTATGGGTGTACACGTGCTCCCCATCCTGAACCCCCCTCCCACCTCCCTCCCCATCCCATCCCTCAGGGTCATCCCAGTGCACCAGCCCTGAGCGCCCTGCCTCATGCATCAAAACTGGACTGGCGATCTGTTTCACATATGATAATATACATGTTTCATTGCTGTTCTCTCAAATCATCCCACCCTTGCCTTCTCTCACAGAGTCCAGAAGACTGTTCTATACATCTGTGTCTCTTTTGCTGTCTCTCATATAGGGTCATCGTTACCATCTTTCTAAATTCCATATATATGCATTAGCATACTGTATTGGTGTTTTTCTTTCTGACTTACTTCACTCTGTATAATAGGCTCCAGTTTCATCCCAAAAATAAAAAAATAAAAATATTTTAGAAACTCTAATTAAATTAACTGCTTCAGGCAAAGATGATCAATTGGTATCAAAACCAGAAGATGAATGGTTTGTACAGCAATATATTCATATAGTGCCAAGCAATACTGTACAGATTAGTTTCTAGTCCCAAGAGAAAAACATAATTCTACAATGGAGGGACTGAATTGCTCTTACTAAATTTAATCTAGAGGCCAATGTTAGTATCATTAGTGGTGAGTCAACCAAATATTATGTGTCTTTTGGAAAATCACATTATATATCTAAAACAATTAAAAGCCAGGAATGTTTAACTTGAATCTATTTAGCCTTTTGATATAACCTCCAGTATATAGGAAATATGTGGGCTATCACAGTCAGACACATGTAGAAAGCAACACATTCTACAGAGCAACTGATCTGTTCTCTTTAATAAGTCAGTGTCATAAGAAAAAAGCCACAGGTATGCAATGATGGATTATAGTGTGCCGATGAATGCTTCGCACTCAGTTCAGAGAGATACTAGAAGTTGGATTTGCAGTATTTGTTGATTTTCATGCTGTAAACAGCCCCATCAAGGCAATTTCAGGGTATCTCTGTGATCTCAAACAGCTCACAAAATCTTTCGTACACAGCTGGAGCCAGCTGTGGCATGCCACTGCTTGGAGGACTTTGCCTGGCTCCCTGTGGTCCCGGATTAATTCTGAAAAAAAAAAAAAAAACTGTAAGTAAAAGTCACTTAAATGTCATTTGGGAGAATATTTGATGAGTTTACCATCTAATAAAATGAGAAGTTGGACATCTGGACACCATTACTGGCAAAAGAAGCAGGTTGCAGAATAGCATATACAATATGATCTCATTTTTGTGTAAAATATCCTAGATAGGCATAGATAAATATGCAATAAGGTGTGAACGATGGTCACTTCTGAGTGATGAGAACATGCTGGTTTGGGGATATTTTCTCTAAAATTTAGCAATACATCTCTACTGATCCTCTAACATTTGGCTGTAATGTCACAGAAATATTTTAAAAAGAGAGATGATAAATGAGGCAAAAAGAACATCTTGGAGCAGGGAGGTATCACATGCACGGTGTTGGAGGGGCCAACATGTCTTCTCTTATCCTTTGAGGAGCCCTTTTTGGGCATGGGTCTGACTGAGGCCCCTAAAGAGGAAACAGGCTGCATTTGTAGAAGGTCACAAATAAAATAGGAATTCCTGGCTCATAAGTGTGCCCCTCTTTCAAGCTCTCTATGACCACTGCAGCCCAGTCCACTGTGAGTTCTTCCTCAGCTCTAGTCTGACAGGGCACTTTCTAACTCGTTTGTTCACTCAGTCACTCACTTCTTTACTCTGTCCGCTGTTCTTGATCCCCGGCTCCCTGGCAGGCTGACACAGTCACTGGACTTGGGAAAACGGATGTGTGTGCCCTACCCTCAGCAACTCACTGGGATCCAGCTTATTCCTCTTCCTCTTCTGCATTATGGGAGAGTTTTGAGGGCAAAGGCCATCACTCATTTCTCTTACTTTCTGTTGCAAACTTCAGCACAGGACCATTTAAATACTAGGTATTCCTAAAATAATTATTGACTATAAGATGGACTGACTGTGTAATTGTAACTTCCTAAGGCAATAAACATAACAACTAGTGTAGGAAATTGGCTGGTTTTTGACTTGATACTCCCCTCAGAAAAAAAAAAGAAAAGGCAGTATACAATATATGTAGATATCTATATGGATATATGTTTCAGCATCATCTCTTAACATATACATTTCTTTATATATGAATTGTTTACATGTTACATACCACCATGCAATATAATACATCTATTTTTTTCTTATTTTTACATGACAAATTATTTCATGTCCATGCCTCTGAAAAATACTAGACTAAACTAGAATCTTTTTTACCCCTTTTTCCTTTCTGCCCTCATTCCCAAATCCACATAGACAAGTATAAAATTCTCATAAAAAGAAAGAAGATATGGGAATCATCACCCCCGGAGTTAAAGGCAATTTTCCCGGGCTCCTCCCTCCCAGCCCCCTGCATGTGGAGGAAATGGCATTGGATGGGTGCTCACATATCCCCCACTCACACACACCCATACGTCTTCAATCTGGAATGTGAGCCAAGTGAATATAGTCTTGTTACCCACTGCATAAATAATGCCAGCCGCAAGGCAGCTTCTAAATGATTCCAGATGTGCTCTCTTCATGTTGCCAGAGAGAAAATAACTTTGAACTACTGTCATTTCAGCAGAGAGCTTACTCCGTGATTACATCTGGATGAGATAAGGAAGAGCTGTCCCAACTGGTCTATTACCCATGCAGGTAAGAAAGGAATAGAAACATCCTTTCTGTCAAGTTGAATGGCCTCATGGTTTAGCACTTTTAGACTCTGGTTTAATATCAAGATGTCTCAGGTTTTAAATGAAATGTCAAATATAATTTGGCTCTGGATTCCTAAGATATACGATTGCCCTTGGAGAAAACTTGATAACTCAGCATTCCCGTGTCAAATGTGTATCTACCTGATACTGCACTCGATAAAGCTGGTGCCCCCACTCTCCCTCCACTGCATGAAAACCCTCAGCCAGCCTGAAGAGCCAGGTTCCTTCCCCTATTTCAATGTGCATGAGACACCACAAAGAAAAACTGTATGTCCGTGAGACAAAGGCCACCGTTCAGAGTTCTCTTTGAGAATCTAATCTGCACAGAATATGAAATTCAGTATTAAAATGCAGAGACTTTCAAAATCTTTGGACACAGGTGGCCACAGCCATGACAACAAATCACACATAATCCTTTCCTTTCAAAGTCTTCTTTCTGAGTGCCTCTTTTCACTGCCTCTAGATTGGCATTACTTTTCTTCATTTGTGGGAGAATCAGACTCAGTTCCAAAATCCAACTAAAAAAAGTAAAGAAAATAAATATATAGCTGCCTGTTTCTTTAAAGTAAAAGAATCTCACCATTTAAACTTGGAAGCTCAGAAGAACCGGCATTCGCTAAGCAGCTATTGGACGGTGGCGATAGGGTAGTAATTGCAATCATAAGACTCACAGCTGGCCTAACGTGATTTATGAAAACTAACGTGTAGGTAATGAAATCTGACAGCCTGAGTATTGAATAGATGTAAACATTTTGGTGGAATTTGATCCACCAAAATTCCATAGCAAACAGTCTTTCTCTCACTGACACACTGCAGCTTCAGAAATTCCAAACTACAGCCAGTGTGCTGAATGCAAATTTTGCCAGGAAGTGTGCCTGTGGGAGGAGCAAGGAACCATTCTGTTAGGAACAAAACTGCTTCTTATTGACATTTAGATGAGCCTGACTGCTCTGATCCATTACCTTGAAAAATTAGACCACCAAAGGAAGGGTCTGTGCTTTAAGCTGTGTCTCCTGAAACCTCTGTTGAAGTCCTTCAGAATGTGACCGTATTCTGCAAGTGTGTCTTTATAGAGAAATCAAGAGAACATGAGGTCTTTAGAGGCAAACCCTATTCCAACACGGCTGGTATCCTTACAAAGAGGGGAAATTTGGACACAGAGACAGACATAGACATGGGAAAATGATGTGCAGATGCAGAGAGAATGTCATGTGAAGATGGCGGATCACAGTGAGGCACCTGCAAGTCAAGGAAGCCTGAGGCCACAGGAAGCTGAGAGCGAGCCAGGGAGCAGAGCCTTCTCTAGTGTCTTTAAAGGCAGCATGGGCTACAAACATGCTGATTTCAAACTTCCAATCTCCAGAACTGCGAGATAATACATGTCTATTGTTCTAAGCTACCCAGCTTGTAGTATTTTGTTATGAAGCACTAGCAAATATAGAGGCATTACCATTCATATGCTGCAGATGTAAAAACTGAAGCAGATCAAACAAATATTGTAAAACAATCGTCAATCAATTAAAAATAAATAAAAACAATTAAAAAAAAACTGAAGCAGAATTCAAATTCAGCTCCATCTGACTTCAGGACTCATACAACTATAGCAGTATTTTCAAACTGGCTTCCACAAGCCTGGGATTCACATACAGATGCTCCAAATTCAAAGCATTCAATCCAAAAAATTCTTCATTTTCTATTTGCATTTTAATTTTTTTAAAATAATGATTATACTTAGACTTATCTTAATAACCATCTAATAACCAAACATTACTCCATGATTTCTGTGTCCAAGCTTGTGTTGTATTGGTGATGGAGTTGGTAGCAATTAATGCAACTTTAATTTTTAATTGTCCCAGGATAATGGAAAAAGTACAACATATTTATTATGTAAATAGTAATTTTGGCACAATGCAAATTCTGAATAGCATCACAGTCATTTGTATGAAAAAAGGTCACAATAGCTGAAACAAAAGAACCGTAGGCAAATTGAGTCATCATCACATAACACATAATAGTACACTTATGATGGCTTCAAAAGGGCTGTGCCTTGGCAGTCAGAGCCATAGTAATGCCTAGAACAATTTTTCTTCAAATATCATCATCACATATGAGTTGTATCATTAATTTAAGTTTTATTAGGTTGCATATTTGTTTCTATTTAATTAATAACTTTATTATGCTTCTCATTGTGCTAAGAACTGGAGACATTAAAAACCTTACGTCTACTTTTATAACTATACAAGAGGTAGAGAATTTATCGAGATGTTTGCAGTCTGCGTGACCTACTCTTCTGGTCCAGTGGTTAATCAGGTGCTTTGTATTCTCATCAGGAGCATTTGTGGGGCCACAAGTGAGCTACTAGAAAACCACATCACAAAGGGATTTTTGTAAAGACCTCACCTATTTATGCTGAGTACACCAGCAGGGTAGGAAGGGGCAAAGCTTCTCATCAGAGTTAGAGGAAGGTATAGAGTAAATAATTTGTCCAAGTCTGGGGGGTGATAAGGCTCTGAGAGTCTCTCAAGTAATGGGATTCACGTCTTATCCCCTCTCAGGACGAGGCTTGGGAAATGGCGTAAATGACTGCTTGGCATACCTTGGACAATTAGATGCTATGGATCTGGAGTCCAATTTTTGCCCACCAAACATGGTCTAGAGGGAGCAGAGCAGTAGACTCTAAGATCCCCTAAGAACTTGGATGAGGCCAGCTCACTGGTTACTAACATGGCTGATGGCGTACATGCTTTGTCACCTCCTAAGACCCTTGCAATATCTTTATACAGCCTTTAGAATATGTGTCAGCTGGGCTGCAAGGAGCCCTTATAAGACTGAGATCCAATTTTCTGCTGACCTGGCAGGACTATTCAATCTGAATTAAGTACATAAAATAAAGGAACATGTCTGGCACACTCAAATGGTCTACATACTTATTTAATTAATGTTATAATTTAAAATTATCTAGGTTAATACTTTGGGCCTGAATTTTTTTTTCTCCTTCTAAAAGAAGCCTGAATAGTTCTAGGTTTAAAATGCATGGCATTACTCAGAGTTGTCTTGATATGGTAGTAACTAATGGCTGAGCATGAGTTAATCTCCCTCCTAGCTAGCTATCACCTTGGAAACCGAGAAGCAGAGCCCTGAGGGATAAGGCAAGCGGATTCATAGACTTAAATAACAATTTCAGATAACAAGAGGTGAAATGTCACAGATAGTTCATGATTAATTGCCAAATGAGTTACAAACAATATCTGCTTAAAAATAAGAGCTCTCTGTATTTCCTCAGGTTAGAGCTTTAGAGCACATTTTCAGATACCTGCTTCACTCTTATGTGGCCGTGTCAACCTGTACCACCAACACCAAATAAATATTTTGCCACCTATTTACCACTGTCTGTCACCCCTCTGGAGGGGAACACAAAGGTGAAGATATCCAAGAGAGTAAAATTCTAAATAAATGGGGTGACCTGAGGGGCCTGGGCAAGGTTTTATTTCTGCTCACAGAACTGAGCTCCACCCAGCCAATTTCCAGGCCCTGTCTGAAAATCTTTCTCCAACCAGCCCTCCTCTCCAAGTCTATTCTACCTAAAGTAGGCCTTTGTTACTGCTCATCTAGGCCTGGCACAAATCTCTGGCTATGCTCCCTGCTCACCATCCTAGGTGCCTTCTGTCTAGCCAAGTATATCACATCACATCCCCACCATATTCCTACGCTCTGGTTCCAAATGGCCTTTGCAGTTTTGACGCCCCTCCACTCCCCCACAGACCTGACTTGCAAACTTGCTGTGCTTTGAATTCACCACACTGTCTGTCCTCAGACTTGTTCTCACATCCCAGCCTAGAGTGTCCTCCTCACTTCCTTCAGAGCCCACTCCTCCTGAATGCCTGGCCACCTGAGGTCCCCCTGTCATTCCTCCCCTTGAATTTGCTGATTGCCTAGCTCCATTAACAGTTATCAGTGTGGCTCAGAATATTTTGTATTGTGTGCTGTTGCCCCAGAATCCAGGCTAACACTAAGAACAACAGGTAAGTACTGACACATTCTAGAGAGAAGCTGAAGACCACTAAGCCATCCAGGCTGTGAAAGAATTCTAGGAATGTGAAAGGAGTTTCAGTAAATGAATAGAAAGTTCTTGGCTTTTCTCAACCAAGAGGCAGAAGGAAGGGCTTGATGAGCATTATTTATAGATCCTGGGAATAGCTGCAAGAAGGAGAGGATGGAAGCCTACTCCCCAGCAGGATGTTTACCTTACTGTAGAATCACAGGCCTCCCAGCACCTGGGGACCCAAGTGAGACACAGAACGAGCCTTCTAGGAAGAGATTGAGTCGGGAACATATGTGGACACAGAGATTAGACCTGCTTGCAATCCTGGAGGACTCTGGTGTAGGGATACCAGAGCAGCCCAGAATGACAGTGAGAGGGCAGCAGGCGGCATCAGAAGAGTGTTGGGCCTGACAGGTACATGAGAGTTTCCTCCTGTCAAGTGCAAGGCTGAGAGGATGACCAAGTGAGAGGCACGTGAGACTTGATGAGATCCTGCCCAAGAGGGCTGGATGCCTGTTTGGGCAGGACTTCTTAGAGAGATAAAGGTTAGAAAGGAGTTGCCAAGGGTCATCCAGAGATTGTGGCTATTGTGCTAGGAAACTGCCCTGCAGAAATCCCCATGTTGGACCTGGGCTGGTGGCGCTGGGCAGCAAACCCTTTGAACAACCTACAAGGTGCCTCCCATAGCATTTGGACACCTGCTGCCACCGCGGGCAGGGATGCCAGCCTTACAGACTGTCAGCCGTGTGGTTGTTGCCTCATCTTTGCGGTGTCTAATGCCTGACCTTACCTCTCCTGGCCCCGCCTCCAACTCTGGAGGAAGAGGAAGCAGAATAGGGAAGGTGATGAACAAAGAATGGATCAGACTGCCTTCCATCCTGGTCACCAAGACACAAGTTAAACATACTTTGAGTGAATAAGAGAAGTTTTAAATTAAAAGAGACCTTAGAGTTTGGAAAAGGATAGAATTAGGCTTTTAAATGTTCAAAAACGACTTTATATTGTCAAAAGAAAGTAAAAGGAATTGGATAGTTATGGAAACTGCCAGAGATGTCATCAAGAGGCAAAGAATAGAAATTCTGAAGGAAACAGTAAGATAATAACAAAGTTGTTTCCTGTTTATATTCTACAAAGTTCACCCAAGTAAAAAAACTATTTTATTAGTTAAATATATGTGTGTAAAAGGTATGCATGTGTATATATGTATATGTATGTATGTATATATATATGTAAAAAGGAGATATACGTATGAATGTAAACATATGTATCTTTTTAGTCTGTAGCTTTTTGAGGAAAGAAGCTCATTTATTATTTTTACACCTTCAGCCTCTGGCACACTGTTTATGGTGAGATGCAGTGAAGGGCGACCTGGGTGGATACAAACATACTTTTCCTGGTACATCCACAAGTGTCACGCTGTCAGACACAGCAACCTTGGGACCACACCTTGTTCTCTTGTCCCACAGGTCACTTCCAATCAATACTGTGAACCTAGGTGGAATCCTAAGAAGGCCTGGAGTCATTTCATCCTCTCAACTCTACTAGTCTTCCAAAGGCCCACCGAGAGATGAGGTGATAAATCCTATGACCAGGGACACACTCATATGTCACTGACTCCCTTTGTCTAAGGATTTCCACCCGTCAGTTATGTCCAAATGACAAATGTGCTCAATATGAAAATGGAAACTACTAAGACCTCTTTTACAAAAATGACTTCTCTGCACAAATAGGCTTGTGTGATATCAGCAGCAAATGAAATTTCTACAGTAGAACTTGAAGGTAAAGTGGGCAGAGAAGAGGAAGCTGCTTTGGAGTATTTTCCGGAATAGACTAATTAAAGGTATTGTTCACGTCATCTGTTGCTATGCAGCACGTTACTCCAAATGCAGTAGCTTTATCTGGCTCATATTTTGTGAGTCAGGAGTTTAGCAGAGGCTGGACTGTTGACTTGAGCTCTGAACCAAGTAGCATCAACTGGGGCAGCTGAGGAAGAAGGATTCACATCCAGTATCTTTGCTTACTGCTCTGAGGCCTGGACAGGATGCCTGGCAGTTGGTTCTTGCAGATGGTTGGGAGCCTAGCTATGGCTGCCGGCCAGAGAGCTGACACTTGGTCTCTCCGTGTTGTTTGATCTTCTCCCAGCAGGTTCCAGAGAAAGCGTCTCAACAGTGAGTGTACCAAAAGGCATAGGCACATGCTGCAAGGCTTCTTATAACTAATCTCAGAAGGCCCAGTATGTCATTTCTGCCTCATTCTTTGGGCCAAGCAAAGCAAGTCAGTAAGTGAACAGAATTAGACTCCATCTCTCAACGACAAGAATAACAAAGAATGGCCATTTTAATCTACTACAGAATGAAAGTGTTAGGTGCTCAATCACGTCTGACTCTTTTTGTGACCCCATGGACTGTAGCCCTCCAGGATCCTCTGTCCCTGGAATTCTCCAAGCAAGGACACTGGAGTGGGTAGCCATTCCCTTCTCTAGGAGATCTTCCCAACCCAGGGATAGAAGCCAGGTCTCCCACATTGCAGGTAGATTCTTTGCTGTCTGAACCATCAGAGAAGTCTGTTGAGAAGTATTACACATGAAGGAGGAACACCCCGCTCCTCGCTTCAGCTAGTCCTTCCTTCACTTCATCTTTATGTAAACATGGTACAGAATGGACATGATAATGAGATAAAAGCCAGCCTTCTGTATGTCCAGAGTCAACTAACTGTTAACACCTTGAGCAAGTCAATTAACCTCTCTTTGCACGTCAGAAAGATGAGATTTCCCAGGTTTCAGTCAAGTCATGGGTCACATGCTTGTGGAGCAGGCAAGCCAAACCCAGCCCACAAGTTCGCTCAGTGTGAACACTATTAACACACATATACATACATTTATACCCAGCCATATAGGTACATGGCAGCCCACTTCAATATTCTTACCCAGAGAATCCCCATGGACAGAGGAGCCTGGCAAGCTGTAGTCCATAGGGTCACAAAGAGTTGGACATGACTGAAATGACTTGGGACACATATAGCTACGTATGTTCACATATACATATACACATATGAAGGCAATATTTACTTAATTGCAACATTTAAAAACTAAATGATGTCTTGTAAAATTCAGAAAATCTAGCAACACTGTATATGCTTTCTAGCATGGCAAAAACTACCTGGCATTGATGGTCACCTTCAGTCTTTGGGGGGGGCATAGGCCATCACTCTTGTGTTCCTACATCACTCATGCATATCTCAGGCCAGGGTTAGATAGAAAGTAGAGTTTGCTTCTTAACCACATGGTATAATGGTTAAAAGCACACAGATGCTGGCTTTGATGGTATATATTCAAATCCTAGCTTTGGCATTTATAAGCTACATGACTTTAGGGAAATTATTTAACTTTTTCTTGCCTTAGTTTCATCATCTGCCTAATAAAAATAAAAATAGTGACCTTCCTAACAAGTCTTTCTGAGGATTAAGTGAATTTACACACATTAAAACTTATATGCAGAGTACATCATGAGAAACGCTGGGCTGGAAGAAGCACAAGCTGGAATCAAGATTGCCAGGAGAAATATCAATAACCTCAGATATGCAGATCACACCACCCTTATGGTAGAAGGTGAAGAGGAACTAAAAAGCCTCTTGATGAAAGTGAAAGAGGAGAGTGAAAAAGTTGGCTTAAAGCTCAACATTCAGAAAATGAAGATCATGGCATCTGGTCCTATCACTTCATGGGAAATAGATGGGGAAACAGTGTCAGACTTTGTTTTTTGGGGGCTCCAAAATCACTGCAGATGGTGATTGCAGCCATGAAATTAAAAGACGCTTACTCCTTGGAAGAAAAGTTATGACCAACCTAGATAGCATATTGAAAAGCAGAGACATTACTTTGCCAACAAAGGTCCGTCTAGTCAAGGCTATTGTTTTTCCTGTGGTCATGTATGGATGTGAGAGTTGGACTGTGAAGAAGGCTGAGTGCCGAAGAATTGATGCTTTTGAACTGCAGTGTTGGAAAAGACTCTTGAGAGTCCCTTGGACTGCATTGAGATCCAACCAGTCCATTCTGAAGGAGATCAGCCCTGGGATTTCTTTGGAAGGAATGATGCTAAAGCTGAAACTCCAGTACTTTGGCCACCTCACGTGAAGAGCTGACTCACTGGAAAAGACTCTGATGCTGGGAGGGATTGGGGGCAGGAGGAGAAGGGGACGACAGAGGATGAGATGGCTGGATGGCATCACTGACTCGATGGATGTGAGTCTGGGTGAACTCCGGGAGTTGGTGATGGACAGGGAGGCCTGGAGTGCTGCGATTCATGGGGTCGCAAAGAGTCAGACATGACTGAGCGACTGAACTGAACTGAACTGAATACATAATTAATATAATATGATAATTATATATGTAGAACAGCACTTAGGACATATTATTATCACTTGCACAGTATTATAGTAAGAATCAGATGAAAAGATTAATGTAAAATTACTTTGAAAATGTATAGGCATCATACACAAGTACTAGATTATTATATTTTTATTATGTGTAGTACAAAAGACTTCTGATAGATGATTTTCTAGCATTCTCTAGAATACATCCACTATAAGAAACTTACCTCCATTTGTAATAATCTTATAATTCATTTCATAATAATTTTATTTTTAGACAGTTCTTTCTTAAATTAAGCCTACACAAAAATTGCTATAACATATCTCCACATAACTAAATTTTGTCACTCCTGTGAACTGCTGTAGGGCTTATTTCCTGTACCTTGATTTCAGCACTGACTTCTTATTTTCTTTTATTGTTGTTCAGTCGCTAAGTCATGTCCGAGGCTTTGCCACCCCATAAGCTGTGGCATGCCTGGCTCCTCTGTTCTCCACTATGTCCTGAAGTTTTCTCAAATTCATGTTCACTGAATCAGTGATGCTATCCAACCATGTCATCCTTGCCATCCCCTTCTACTTTTGTCTTCAGTTTTTTTCAGCATCTGAGTTTTTTCCCAATGAGCCAGCTTTTCACATCAGGTGCTTCAACTTCAGCATCAGTGAATATTCTGGGTTGACTTCCTTTAGGGTTGACTGGTTTGCTCTCCCTACAGTCCAAGGGACTCTCAAGAGTCTTCTCCAGCACCACAATTTGAAAGCATTAATTTTTCAGTGCTCAGCCTTCTTTATGGTCCAACTCTCACATCTGTGTGTGACTACTAGAAAAACCATAGATTTGACTATATGGACCTTTGTCATTGGCAAAGTGATGCCTCATATGCTGTTGAGGTTTGTCATCCCTTTCCTTCCATGGAGCAAGCGTCTTTTAATTTCATGGCTGAGGTCACTGCCTGCAGTGATTTTGGAGCCCAAGAAAATTAACTTTGTCACTTCTTCCACTTTTTCCCCTTCTATTTGCCAGGAAGTCATGGGACTAGATGCCATGATCTGATTTTTCTGAATGCTGAGTTTCAAGCCAGCTTTTTCACTCCCCTCTTTCACCCTCAAGAGGCTCTTTAGTTCCTCTTTGCTTTCTACCATTAAGTGGTTCATCTGCATATCTGAGTTTGTTGATATTTCTCCCAGAGATCTTGATTTCAGCCTGTGATTCATCCAGCCCAGCATTTTGCATGAAGTTAAACAAGCAGTGTGACAACATACAACCCTGCCATACTCATATCTCAATTTTGAACCAGTTTTTCTATGTCCAGTTCCAATTATTGCTTCTTGACCCACATATGGGTTTCTCAAGAGATAGGTGAAGTGGTCTGGTAGTCCAAGCTCTTTAAGAATTTTCCACAGTTTATTGTGATCCACACAGTCAAAGGCTTTAGTGTAGTCAGTGAAGCAGAAGTTGATGTTTTTCTGGAACTCCCTTTCTTTCTCTGTGATCCAACGAATATTGGCAATTTGATCTCTGGTTCCTCTGCCTCTTCAAAACCCAACTTGTACATCCAAAAGTTCTTATTTTCTTACTAAACTATTAATAGTTTATTTTCTTCAAACATACATCATGTGTCATACATGATGCAGGGGACCAAAAACGTAACATTGACTAGCACCCTCCCAGTTCCACCCAAGCTTATAGACTGTGTACCTGCCAATATGTACTATAGGATGCCACACACATGAACTGTTCTGTTCTTTCTTGCATAAAAGAAATGTCACCTTTTACATCTCCCATTTAATAATTGCTTCACAAATCTATGTCAATCAATTTTAGAAGGATTCTGTGCAATAAACTACGATTACAATTTTAGAGGTGAGAAAACTGAGGTCTGTGCAGTGTTCTCTCCACACCATCCATCTGATCTTTCATCTCCAGGCCTAGAGAGAGGATTGAGTCCCAGAGTACACTTGGAAATGCAATCAAAAAATGAATAAACCAGACCTGGGCCAGCAAGGAGCTGAAGTTGTTCTGGCCAACACTGTTACCAAAGCGAAGTAGTTAGTTCTGTTCAAAGACAATGGAGCCGGTTAGAAAACAATGCATCTAGATTGGAAGAGTGTGAGAACAGAGGGCTCCAAAAGGAGCATGTCCAGGAAAATAGGGAAATTATGAGCTGTCTGACATCTGATTCTAATAAAGCTTGTACTAAGAAGCCATAGAAGTATATGAAGAATTAGTAATAGATATATAGAAAACCTGTAAAAAATAGACCAAACTTTTAATTGAGGCAATTATTAAATCTGGAAAAAGAAGAACGGAAACCTAACTTATTCATAATATATAGCTCAAAAGTAAATGGCACTTAGTGGTAATGAGTTAACTGAATATAGTTACATAACTATTACATATTGGGAGAATGAGAGGAACAGAAGAGAATTGTGAAAGAATGCTAAACCTTTGCTATGGTTACAAAATAGTAATGATGGAAACAGGTAAGTCAAGAGATATCAGTATTGGCATATGATTTAGGATTATGTATATAAAGGCCAGAAGAACAACTGAAAGAGTTGAAAAAGGCTGCCTTTGGGGATCACGATTGAAGGGCAAAGAGATAAGGATGAGAGATAAGCCCTTTAGAAGTGCATTGACTTTTTAACTTTACATACATTTTACTTTACACAATAGCCAAATGATAGAAATAGCCTCAAGAACCCACTGATGGATGAATGGATACACGAAATGTTGTATATACATACACTGAAACATTATCCAACCTTTAAAAGAAACTATTTTCTTTGGCCATGTGGCATGCAGGATTTTATCCTGCTGAGAGATTGAACCCATGCACCCTGCTGGTGCCCTCTGGAACAGAAGCATGGAGTCTTATTACTGAACCACCAGGGAATTCCCTTTAAAAGAAAAGAAATTCTGACACATTTTACAACATGAATAAATTGTGAGGGCATTATGCTAAGTGAAATAAGCCGATCACAAAAAGGCAAATACTACATGGTTCCATTTATAAGATCTACATAGAGTAACTCATAGTAAAATTCATAGGAATAGAAAGTAGGAGGTGGTTTCCAGGAGCTGTGGGGGGAAGAAGAATGTGGAATTGTTGTTTAATGGGTACAGAGTTTCAGTTTTGCAAGATGAAGAGAGTTCTGGAGATTGGTTGCCCAACATGTGAATGTACTTAGTGTTAACAAACTGTATACTTTAAAACAGTTAAGATGGTAAGGTTATCTGTAATGTATCACAATGAAAGTTTTTTTTAATTGTGCTGTGCTTAGTTGCTCAGTTGTAGCCAACTCTTTGCAACCCTATGGACTGTAGCCCGTCAGGCTCCTCTGTTTGTGGGACTCCCCAGGCAAGAATACAGGAGTGGGTTGCCGTGCCCTCTTCCAGGGGATCTTCTCAACTCAGGGATTGAACCCAGGTGTCCCACATTTCAGGCAGATTCTTTACCATCTGAGCCATCAAGGAAGCCCAAGAATACTGGAGTTGGTAGCCTATCCCTTCTCCAGGGGATCTTTCTGACCCAGGAATCAAACCAGGGTTTCCTGCATTGCAGGCAGATTCTTTATCAGCTGAGCTACCAGAGAAGTTCTTTTTTTTTTTTTTATGGTATTTCTCTCTCTCTTTTTTTTAAATTTTATTTTATTTTTAAACTTTACAATATTGTATTAGTTTTGCCAAATATCGAAATGAATCCGCCACAGGTATACCCGCGTTCCCCATCCTGAACCCTCCTCCCTCCTCCCTCCCCTACCCTTCCTCTGGGTCGTCCCAGTGCACCAGCCCCAAGCATTCTTTTAAAAATTAAACAACAAAGACAATATTACCTGGTGGTGGAGTCATAACCAGGTGATATACAAATACCAATCAATATGGCACAAGAAATGGAATAATCAAAATGGACACAAACAGTTAAAAGTAAAAAATTTAGCAACTAGCTATGTGCTACTCCATGATATTAAAACCCAAGGTTTGATCTTTTTATCTATTTTACTGTCTCATACTATGAGTATATAATATAACTTTGCAGGAATTGAGCCTATAGTACAAGTTAGGAGATCCAAGCATGATGTAGCAGAAAGAGCACTGAAACCACCCACCCCCCTCCTTTTTTTTGCACCCTGCTAAAAAATTTTTTTTAAAAAGACTGTTCAAAAGAGATCGTAAATATGAAAGTATACTGTCATTTCTATTATAATCTGTAAAATAAGGACTTCTAGCAAAATTATACTTTTCCATGACTAAGACAGTATCTAGTTATGATTTAGAGTTTTCCTTAGGGCTCCTGAAATCACCCCATTTCCAAAGTGAACACATTATCTTCAAAGGTTCCTCTTACTGCAATTTATTTATTGCAACAAGCTAGGAATTGTGTTGCAAAGGAGAAATCAAAAGTACTTCATCAACAGTTGAAGGTGCCACCTAAAGTCACCCTGAGCACAAAGGGATAGAGACTGTCCTTGACTTTTCATCAACACCTGGTCACTCTGGGTGGACAGTCTACTTGACACCTGTACTTTCAGAAACTTTTTGTAAGTATAACTGATATTAGAGGCCTAAACCCTCTAAAGAATAATTTAAGATATTCCTTGGGCTAACTTACATACTCAAAAACTCAAAACCTTGGAAACTAGAAATATGACCATTGATAAACTCCTTGACATTAGCCTTGGTTACAGTTTTTTGGACTTGACACCAAAAAGAAAGAAAACAAAAGCAAAATAAACAACTAGGATGACAAAAAACTATAAAGCTCTGCACAACAAAGAAACCCACCAATGAAACAAAAAGGCAACCAGCAGAATAGGAATTGCAAATCATATATCTGATAAGTGGACAATATCCAAAATACATAGAGAATTCACACAACTCAATAGTAAAAATATCTGATTAAAAAATAGGCAGAGGATCTGAATAAATAATTTTTCCAAAGAAGACACACAGATAATCAACTGGTACCTGAGAGGATGTTCAACACCATTAATCATCAGGGAAACATAAACCAAAACTACACAGAGACATGACTTCATACCTATTCGAATGGCTATTATCAAAAGAAAAGAGACAAGTGTTGGTGAGGATGTGGGAAAAAATGAACTCTTGTGCACTGTTGATAAGAATGCAACCATTATGGAAACCATTATGAAGGTTCCTCAAAAAATTAAAAATAGAACTATTATTTGACCGAGCAGCTCCCCTTCTGAGCATTTATTTCAGTATTGAAAAGATATATGCATAATCATGTTCATTGCAGCATTATTTACAATATAGAAACAACTTAAATATCTATTAACAGATGAGTGTATAAAGAAAATTTGGTATAGATAGATTCAGATATATATAATGGAATATTATTAAGCCATATAAATGTGGAAATTGTCATTTGTGACAACGTGGATGGACCTTGAGGGAATATGCTGAGTGAAAAAAATCAGTCAGAGAAAGACATTTGTCCATATGATCTCACGTATATGTGGAATCCAAAATAAAGAAGCAAAGCTCATAGATACAAAAAACAGACTGTTAGTTGCCACTGACAGGAGTAGAGAGTGGGCCAGATGGATGAAGGGAGTCAAAAGATGCAAACTTGCAGTTACAAAATAAATGTCATGGGGACACATTGTACAGGATGGCGATTATAGTTAATAATACTGTATTATGTATTTGAAAGTTAAGAAAAAAAATTCTCATCACAAGAAAAAAATCCTCTGGCTGCATACGGAGGTGGATATATGCTAGATCTGTTGTGCTAATCATTTTGCAATGTATACAAATGTTGAATCATTACATTGTACACCTGAAAGTAACATAATGTTGTATGCCAATTATACCTCAATTTTTTAAGAAAAGACACCCTCCAAAAAGAGAATGACCACTGAGATGTTTTCCAGCCTGCTCCAGGTTGTTCAGACGTGATGCAATCCCCTTACTTTCCAAATTACTCAACAAAGTTAGAATCAACCCTTAGGATTTTCTCCAATAAGCTCTCAAGGTTGTCAATAACTGAATTTACACTCTAACGAAATAAACCTTAAAAAGTAAACAAACGGGGGGAGGAGCCAAGATGGCAGAGGAGTAGGACGGGGAGAACACTTTCTCCCCCACAAATTCATCAAAAGAGCATTTAAACGTCGAGTAAATTCCACAAAACAACTTCTGAATGCCGGCAGAGGACATCAGGCACCCAGAAAAGCAACCCAACTCTTCGAAAGGAGGTAGGAGAAAATATTAAAAACAAAAAAAAAGAGACAAAAGAGGGAGGGACGGAGTTCCGTCCCGGGAAGGGAATCTTAAAAAGAGAGAAGTTTCCAAACATCAGGAAACCTTCTCACTGCCGAATCTGTGCCGAGCTTTGGAAGCACAGAGGGCAACATAACAGGGAGAAAAAATAAATAAACAATTTAAAACTCGCAGATTGCGAGCCCTACAGTAACTCCCCCAGCAGAGAAGCAGCGCAGACGCCTGCATCCGCCATTAGCAAACCGGGGCTGGGCAGGGAGGCGCGGCGTGGGCTGCATCGCTGAGAGTAAGAATCTGGCCTGAATACCCTGAGCGCTATCTGAGCGAAATAATTTGGGCTAGCAAACCAGACTGTGGGATACCTACCACGCGAAAAGCCAGCCCTAACCTAAGACCGCCAGGCCCGCGCACGGAACAAAGGACTGAACAGAGATAGCCGGCTGCAGACCTTCCCCCTCCGGTGACAGGCAGCCAGAGCCGGAAGGGGGCAATCGCAGCCCCAGAGAGACATTATCTATAAAATTGTAAGCAGGCTTCTTTGCTAACTAAAACTTCTTGGGGGTCTGGACGGTCAACATCTGCCTGAGAAGGTGCGCCGGTTTTACATCCAGATAACCGAGTGGCGGGGAGGCGATAAGTCGCAGCATTGGCGCTCGCCTGGGAAGAGCAAATTGGCGCTCGGACCTGGGAAGAGCACAAAACGCAGGCCCAACTGAGTCTGCGCCTCTGAGGACTACCCGAGTGCCTGAACCTGAGCGGCTTGGACCTGGGAGGTGCATGCAGCCCAGGGCCAGCCTCAGATTGTTCCCGGCGGAACAACCTAGAGTCCGAGCAGTGTGGACAGGGAGGCTACACGCGCCGTGAGCAGGGGCAGACCCAGGGTGGCTGAGGCACTGCGAGCCCACGCCAGTGTTATTTGTTTGCAGCATCCCTCCCTCCCTCCCCACAGCGCGACTGAACAAGTAAGCCTAAAAAAAAAAAAAAAAAGTGTCCTCCACCGTGCCCTTTGAGTCAGGGCGGAAACCAGATACTGAAGAGACTAGCAAACAGAAGAAGATATAACAGAGGGAAATGCCTTGGAAGCTACAGGCAATAGATCAAAACCCTGTGGTTACTACGGACTACATAGGAAGGGGCCTATAGATCTTGAGAAATATAAATCTGACCAAGGAACTAGCCAAAAATGAACTGAACCCACAACACCCAAAAAAAAAAAAAAAAAAGTCCTAGATATATTTTTATTATTTTTACGATCATTCTTTCTTTTTTTTTTTTAATTAAAAAAAAAAAATTTTAAGTCCTCTATTGTTCCTTTAATTTTCACTTTTATAACCTATTACTTTGCAAAAAAAAAAAAAAAAAGAAGACCCTATTTTTTTTCTTCTTCAGCAAACTTCATATATATATTTTATAATTTTTTGACCTTGTTTTTTTTGTTTGTTTGTTTTTGTTTTTTTCTTCTTTTCTTTAACATTGTATTTTTGAAATCCCAAACTCTACTCTAGATTTTTAATTTTTGCTTTTTGGTATATGTTATCAATTTTGTACCTATAGTTTTTTTTTATATAATTTCTGTGACTTTTTTTTTTTTTTTCTTCTTCTCTGTTTCTTTCTCTTCTTCTTTTATATAACATTGTATATCTGAAATTCCAAACTTTACTCTAGATTTTTAATTTATGCTTTTTGGTATTTGATATCAATTTTGTACCTGTATTTTCTTTATAATTTTTGTGACATTGTTCGTATTTGTTTGTTTGTTTTCTCTCTTTATTTTTCTTCTTCTTTTTTTTTTTTTTTTTAACATTGTATTTTTGAAATTCCAAACTCTACTCTAGATTTTTAATTTTTGCTTTCTGGTATTAGTTATCAATTTTGTACCTGTACTTTCTTTATAATTTTCGCGACCTTGTTTGTTTTTGTTTGTTCATTTTTTCTCTCTTTCTTTTCCTTCTTCTTTTCTTTAACATCGTATTTTTGAAATTCCAAACTCTACTCTAGATTTTTAATTTTCGCTTTCTGGTATTAGTTATCAATTTTGTACCTGTACTTTCTTTATAATTTTCGCGACCTTGTTTGTTTTCGTTTGTTCGTTCTTTCTCTCTTTCTTTTCCTTCTTCTTTTCTTTAACATCGTATTTTTGAAATTCCAAACTCTACTCTAGATTTTTAATTTTTGCTTTTATGTATTTGTTACCAATTTTGTACCTTTAAGGACCCAATCTTCAGGACCCATTTTTCACTAGGGAGTGAGATTACTGGCTTGACTGCTCTCTCTCCCTTTGGACCCTCCTTTTTCTCCACCAGGTCGCCTGTGTCTCCTCCCTAACCCCTCTCTACTCTACCCAACTCTGTGAATTTCTGTGTGTTCCAGACGGTGGAGAACACTTAGGGAACTGATTACTGGCTGGATCTGTCTCCCTCCTTTTCATTCCCCCCTTTTATCCTTCTGGCCACCTCTGTTACCTTCCTCCTTCTTCTCTTCTCTGTATAACCCCGTGAACATCTCTGAGTGGTCCAGTTGTGGAGTGCACATAAGGAAGTGACTACTGGCTAGCCCACTCTCTCCACTATTGATTCACCTCATCTCATTTGGGTCACCTCTAACTCCCTCCTCCCTCTTCTCTTCTCCATGTAACCCTGTGAACCTCTCTGAGTGACCCTCACTGTAGAGAAACTTATCATCTTTAATGTAGATGTTTTATCAATGGTGCTGTATAGAAGGAGAAGTTTTGAAACTACTGTAAAAATAAGACCGATAATCGGAAGCAGGAGACTTAAGTCCAAACCCTGACTCCAGGGAACTCCTGACTCCAAGGAACATTCATTCACAGGAGCTCATCAAATGCCTCCATACCGACACTGAAACCAAGCACCACACAAGGGCCAATAAGTTCCAGGGCAAGACATACCAAGCAAATTCTCCAGCAACAAAGGAACACAGCCCTGAGCTTCAAGATACAGGCTGCCCAAAGTCACCCCAAAACTATAGACATCTCATAACTCATTACTGGACATTTCATTGCACTCCAGAGAGAAGAAATACAGCTCCACCCACCAGAACACCGACACAAGCTTCCCTAACCAGGAAACCTTGACAAGCCACCTGTACAAACCCACACACAGCGAGGAAACACCACAATAAAGAGAACTCCACAAACTGCCAGAATACAGAAAGGACACCCCAAACTCAGCAATTTAAACAAGATGAAGAGACAGAGGAATACTCAGCAGATAAAGGAACAGGATAAATGCCCACCAAACCAAACAAAAGAGGAAGAGATAGGGAATCTACCTGATAAAGAATTCCGAATAATGATAGTGAAATTGATCCAAAATCTTGAAACTAAAATGGAATCACAGATAAATAGCCTGGAGACAAGGATTGAGAAGATGCAAGAAAGGTTTAACAAGGACCTAGAAGAAATAAAAAAGAGTCAATATATAATGAATAATGCAATAAGTGAAATTAAAAACACTCTGGAGGCAACAAATAGTAGAATAACAGAGGCAGAAGACAGGATTAGTGAATTAGAAGATAGAATGGTAGAAATAAATGAATCAGAGAGGATAAAAGAAAAACGAATTAAAAGAAATGAGGACAATCTCAGAGACCTCCAGGACAATATTAAACGCTACAACATTCGAATCATAGGGGTTCCAGAAGAAGAAGACAAAAAGAAAGACCATGAGAAAATACTTGAGGAGATAATAGTGGAAAACTTCCCTAAAATGGGGAAGGAAATAATCACCCAAGTCCAAGAAACCCAGAGAGTACCAAACAGGATAAACCCAAGGCAAAACACCCCAAGACACATATTAATCAAATTAACAAAGATCAAACACAAAGAACAAATATTAAAAGCAGCAAGGGAAAAACAACAAATAACACACAAGGGAATTCCCATAAGGATAACAGCTGATCTTTCAATAGAAACTCTTCAAGCCAGGAGGGAATGGCAAGATATACTTAAAATGATGAAAGAAAATAACCTACAGCCCAGATTATTGTACCCAGCAAGGATCTCATTCAAGTATGAAGGAGAAATCAAAAGCTTTTCAGACAAGCAAAAGCTGAGAGAATTCTGCACCACCAAACCAGCTCTCCAACAAATACTAAAGGATATTCTCTAGACAGGAAACACAAAAACGGTGTATAAACTCGAACCCAAAACAATAAAGTAAATGGCAACGGGAACATACTTATCAGTAATTACCTTAAACGTAAATGGGTTGAATGCCCCAACCAAAAGACAAAGACTGGCTGAATGGATACAAAAACAAGACCCCTACATATGTTGTCTACAAGAGACCCACCTCAAAACAGGGGACACATACAGACTGAAAGTGAAGGGCTGGAAAAAGATTTTCCATGCAAATAGGGACCAAAAGAAAGCAGGAGTAGCAATACTCATATCAGATAAAATAGACTTTAAAACAAAGGCTGTGAAAAGAGACAAAGAAGGTCACTACATAATGATCAAAGGATCAATCCAAGAAGAAGATATAACAATTATAAATATATATGCACCCAACACGGGAGCACCACAGTACGTAAGACAACTGCTAACAAGTATGAAAGGAGAAATTAACAATAACACAATAATAGTGGGAGACCTTAATACCCCACTTACACCTATGGATAGATCAACTAAACAGAAAA
Source organism: Bos indicus (assembly GCF_029378745.1). NCBI lineage: Eukaryota > Metazoa > Chordata > Mammalia > Artiodactyla > Bovidae > Bos > Bos indicus. The sequence continues at coordinate 14,231,258 of NC_091783.1, forward strand.
TTAACAAGGAAACACAAACTTTAAATGATACAATAGACCAGTTAGACCTAATTGATATCTATAGGTCATTTCATCCCAAAACAATGAATTTCACCTTTTTCTCAAGCGCACATGGAACCTTCTCCAGGATAGATCACATCCTGGGCCATAAAGCTAGCCTTGGTAAATTCAAAAAGATAGAAATCATTCCAAGCATTTTTTCTGACCACAATGCAGTAAGATTAGATCTCAATTACAGGAGAAAAACTATTAAAAATTCCAACATATGGAGGCTGAACAACACGCTGCTGAATAACCAACAAATCACAGAAGAAATCAAAAAAGAAATCAAAATTTGCATAGAAACGAATGAAAATGAAAACACAACAACCCAAAACCTGTGGGACACGGTAAAAGCAGTCCTAAGGGGAAAGTTCATAGCAATACAGGCATACCTCAAGAAACAAGAAAAAAGTCAAATAAATAACCTAACTCTACACCTAAAGCAACTAGAAAAGGAAGAAATGAAGAACCCCAGGGTTAGTAGAAGGAAAGAAATCTTAAAAATTAGAGCAGAAATAAATGCAAAAGAAACAAAAGAGACCATAGCAAAAATCAACAAAACCAAAAGCTGGTTCTTTGAAAGGACAAATAAAATTGACAAACCATTAGCCAGACTCATCAAGAAACAAAGGGAGAAAAATCAAATCAACAAAATTAGAAACGAAAATGGAGAGATCACAACAGACAACACAGAAATACAAAGGATCACAAGAGACTACTATCAACAATTATATGCCAATAAAATGGACAACGTGGAAGAAATGGACAAATTCTTAGAAAAGTACAACTTTCCAAAACTGGACCAGGAAGAAATAGAAAATCTTAACAGACCCATCACAAGCATGGAAATTGAAACTGTAATCAAAAATCTTCCAGCAAACAAAAGCCCCGGTCCAGACGGCTTCACAGCTGAATTCTACCAAAAATTTAGAGAAGAGCTAACACCTATCCTGCTCAAACTCTTCCAGAAAATTGCAGAGGAAGGTAAACTTCCAAACTCATTCTATGAGGCCACCATCACCCTAATACCAAAACCTGACAAAGATCCCACAAAAAAAGAAAACTACAGGCCAATATCACTGATGAACATAGATGCAAAAATCCTTAACAAAATTCTAGCAATCAGAATCCAACAACACATTAAAAAGATCATACACCATGATCAAGTGGGCTTTATCCCAGGGATGCAAGGATTCTTCAATATCCGCAAATCAGTCAATGTAATACACCACATTAACAAATTGAAAAATAAAAACCATATGATTATCTCAATAGATGCAGAGAAAGCCTTTGACAAAATTCAACATCCATTTATGATAAAAACTCTCCAGAAAGCAGGAATAGAAGGAACATACCTCAACATAATAAAAGCTATATATGACAAACCCACTGCAAACATTATCCTCAATGGTGAAAAATTGAAAGCATTTCCTCTAAAGTCAGGAACAAGACAAGGGTGCCCACTTTCACCATTACTATTCAACATAGTTTTGGAAGTTTTGGCCACAGCAATCAGAGCAGAAAAAGAAATCAAAGGAATCCAAATTGGAAAAGAAGAAGTAAAACTCTCACTATTTGCAGATGACATGATCCTCTACATAGAAAACCCTAAAGAGTCCACCAGAAAATTACTAGAAATAATCAATGACTACAGTAAAGTTGCAGGATATAAAATCAACACACAGAAATCCCTTGCATTCCTATACACTAATAATGAGAAAACAGAAAGAGAAATTAAGGAAACAATTCCATTCACCATTGCAACGGAAAGAATAAAATACTTAGGAATATATCTACCTAAAGAAACTAAAGACCTATATATAGAAAACTATAAAACACTGGTGAAAGAAATCAAAGAGGACACTAATAGATGGAGAAATATACCATGTTCATGGATTGGAAGAATCAATATAGTGAAAATGAGTATACTACCCAAAGCAATTTATAGATTCAACGCAATCCCTATCAAGCTACCAACAGTATTCTTCACAGAGCTAGAACAAATAATTTCACAATTTGTATGGAAATACAAAAAACCTCGAATAGCCAAAGCGATCTTGAGAAAGAAGAATGGAACTGGAGGAATCAACCTACCTGACTTCAGGCTCTACTACAAAGCCACAGTTATCAAGACAGTATGGTACTGGCACAAAGACAGAAATATTGATCAATGGAATAAAATAGAAAGCCCAGAGATAAATCCATGCACATATGGACACCTTATCTTCGACAAAGGAGGCAAGAATATACAATGGATTAAAGACAATCTCTTTAACAAGTGGTGCTGGGAAATCTGGTCAACCACTTGTAAAAGAATGAAACTGGACCACTTTCTAACACCATACACAAAAATAAACTCAAAATGGATTAAAGATCTAAACGTAAGACCAGAAACTATAAAACTCCTAGAGGAGAACATAGGCAAAACACTCTCCGACATACATCACAGCAGGATCCTCTATGACCCACTTCCCAGAATATTGGAAATAAAAACAAAAATAAACAAATGGGACCTAATTAACCTTAAAAGCTTCTGCACATCAAAGGAAACTATTAGCAAGGTGAAAAGACAGCCTTCAGAATGGGAGAAAATAATAGCAAATGAAGCAACCGACAAACAACTAATCTCAAAAATATACAAGCAACTCCTACAGCTCAACTCCAGAAAAATAAACGACCCAATCAAAAAATGGGCCAAAGAACTAAATAGACATTTCTCCAAAAAAGACATACAGATGGCTAACAAACATGAAAAGATGCTCAACATCACTCATTATCAGAGAAATGCAAATCAAAACCACTATGAGGTACCATTTCACACCAGTCAGAATGGCTGCGATCCAAAAGTCTACAAATAATAAATGCTGGAGACGGTGTGGAGAAAAGGGAACCCTCTTACACTGTTGGTGGGAATGCAAACTAGTACAGCCACTATGGAGAACAGTGTGGAGATTCCTTAAAAAACTGGAAATAGAACTGCCTTATGATCCAGCAACCCCACTGCTGGGCATACACACTGAGGAAACCAGAAGGGAAAGAGACACGTGTACCCCAATGTTCATCGCAGCACTGTTTATAATAGCCAAGACATGGAAGCAACCTAGATGTCCATCAGCAGATGAATGGATAAGAAAGCTGTGGTACATATACACAATGGAGTATTACTCAGCCATTAAAAAGAATACATTTGAATCAGTTCTAATGAGGTGGATGAAACTGGAGCCTATTATACAGAGTGAAGTAAGCCAGAAGGAAAAACATAAATACAGTATTCTAACGCATATATATGGAATTTAGAAAGATGGTAACAATAACCCTGTGTACGAGACAGCAAAAGAGACACTGACGTATAGAACAGTCTTATGGACTCTGTGGGAGAGGGAGAGGGTGGGAAGATTTGGGAGAATGACATTGTAACATGTAAAATATCATGTAAGAAATGAGTTGCCAGTCCAGGTTCGATCCACGATACTGGATGCTTGGGGCTGGTGCACTGGGACGACCCAGAGGGATGGTATGGGGAGGGAGGAGGGAGGAGGGTTCAGGATGGGGAACACATGTATACCTGTGGTGGATTCATTTTGATATTTGTCAAAACTAATACAATTATGTAAAGTTTAAAAATAAAATAAAATTTAAAAAATAAAAAAAAATAAAAAAAAAAAAGTAAACAAACAACAAGAAGGTGGGCACTATATCTCAAGCCCTCTAATGCATAAATCAGAAAAATAATAGTCCCTAGAACAGTTAGTTTCAGCAGGATACGGCACTGTAAGGCATGCATAGGCTGAAGAAATTTGTAAAGAGAGGTCATCAAAATTTGGAGGTGAGGACTACAGAGACAGACCTTTGAAATTCACTCTTCCAATTAAGGACAGCCTCAAGGCAGATGTGGCTTTTGATTTCTATAACCTCCTTTCAGAATTATAAATTGGAAAGATCACAGTCCTGGGGAGTCCAAATCTTGGATTTAGTGGTTCTTGCATATTAACTAGCTGGGTGGGCCCAATGCAGCCTTTTTTTTTTTTTCTTTTTTTTGTAAACCTCAGCAGTTGCATCTGTAAAATAAAATCTGTGGTTAAAGTTGTCTCTCAGTACCCTTTTAGCTCTAACGTTCTTTGACTCAGTAAATCTATTCCCCTGAAGAGTCTAAGAGTTTTATTACTAGGTAAACTTGGTGACAACTTCTTAGCCACTGCTCAGTAAAGGGAAGAACAGGAGTGGGAGGTGAGGCCAATTGGTTCAGAAAGTACTCTGTCAGTATTTTAGGGCAGGGGAGAGACTGTCATCGATATCATGAATATTGTTTGGTGACTATATACACACTTTTGGGATTGAGGTGACTAACAGACTGATATCCAATTAAAGGGACAGGAGAGAAGACAATCTACCCACAATCACTGGGACATTGGGAAGAAGGAGGCATTGGATAAGCTAACAGACTGCAAGCCTTCTGAAATGAAGAATATTCAAAAGAGCCAAGTCATTCATTCATTTCTTCATTCGTTCTTCCAACAGGTATTTATTTGGTCTTTCCATGTGAAAATAATTTAAAACAAGGCAAAAAATGTTTCTTTAAATTGGCTTTATAATTTAAAATACAGTTTTATTTTACAAGTTTCATCCAATATCAACTCTATGGGATATAAATTCCTCCTTAAGACAACAGCAAAGCTCAGAGAGGTCGAGTTTAACAAATATCACAGAGCTAATTCACTGAAAAATCAGAATCAAATTTAAGTTCTCTCATTCCTGCTTTTATGTTCCTCCTGTTACATCACAAATATGACCATCCTATTCCTGCAATTTCCTATCTTTGCCCTAACAAGTGGATGGTCTTGGGCCCAATATGTCAATACCCTTCTTGGGGCTGAGGATGGGCCCCCCCATAATATCTCTCAATGACATATTGATTATTTTGCGTTTAAGTTATTTAAGAAACAGCCAATGCAAGACAGACACTCTGACCCTCCTCTCAGTCTCCCTGAAAGCAGAAAATAAATCTCCACTGTGAAAGGTATATTTCCTGAATCTGGATTTAAAAAGAAACCTTTATATATCAGAACAGGGAATTCAAGTTGAGACACCTGTATGAACAAAACACATTACTTTTTAGATTTACCATCTCTTGCCCAGCATTTCTCGTGATGTATTCTGCATATAAGTTAAATAAGCAAGGTGACAATATACAGCCTTGATGTACTCCTTTTCTTATTTGGAACCAGTCTGTTGTTCCATGTCCAGTTCTAACTGTTTCTTCCTAACCTGCATACAGATTTCTCAAGAAGCAGGTCAGGTGGTCTGGTATTCCCATCTCTTTCAGAATTGTTCACAATTTATTGTGATCCACACAGTCAAAAGCTTTGGTATAGTCAATAAAGCAGAAACAGATGTTTTTCTGTAACTCTCTTGCTTTTTCGATGATCCAGCAGATGTTGGCAATTTGATCTCTGGTTTCTCTGCCTTTTCTAAATTCAGCTTGAACATCTGGAAGTTCTCAGGTCACATATTGTTGAAGATTGGTTTGGAGAATTTTGAGCACTACTCTGCTAGCGTGTGAGATGAGTGCAGTTGTGCAGTAGTTTGAGCATTCTTTGGCATTGCCTTTCTTAGGGATTGGAATGAAGACCAACCTTTTCCAGTCCTGTGGCCACTGCTGAGTTTTCCAAATTTGCTGGCATATTGAGTGCAGCACTTTCAAAGCATCATCTTTCAGGATTTGAAATAGCTCAACTGGAATCCATCCCCTCCACTAGCTTTGTTCATAGTGATGCTTCCTAAGGCCCACTTGACTTTGCATTCCAGGATGTCTGGCTCTAGGTGAGTGGTCACACCATCGTGATCATCTGGGTCATGAAGATCTTTTTTGTACAGTTCTTCTGTGTATTATTGCCACCTCTTCTTAACATCTTCTGCTTCTGTTAGATCCATACCATTGTATTAGGTCCATAAAGATGGGCTTTATTGAGCCCATCTTTGCATGAAATGTTCCCTTGGTATCTCTAATTTTCTTGAAGAGATCTCTAGTCTTTCCCATTCTATTGTTTTCCTCTACTTCTGTGCATTGATCACTGAGGGAGGCTTTCTTATCTCTCCTTGCTATTCCTTGGAACTCTGCATTCAAATGGATATATCTTTCCTTTTCTCCTTTGCTCTTGGTTTCTCTTCTTTTCACAGCTATTTGTAAGGCCTCCTCAGACAACCATTTTGCTTTTTTGCATTTCTTTTTCTTGGGGATGATCTTGCTCCCTGTCTCCTGTACACTGTCACAAACCTCCATCCATAGTTCATCAGCACAAGCTGGAATCAAGACTGCCGGGAGAAATATCAATAACCTCAGATATGCAGATGACACCACCCTTATGACAGAAAGTGAAGAAGAACTAAAGAGCCTCTTGATGAAAGTGAAAGAGGAGAGTAAAAAAGTTGGTTTAAAGCTCAACATTCAGAAAACTAAGGTCATGTCATCTGGTGCATCATTTTATGGCAAATAGATGGGGAAACAGTAGAAACAGTGGCTGACTTTATTTTTCTGGGCTCCAAAATCACTGCAGATAGTGATTGCAGCCATGAAATTAAAAGACGCTTACTCCTTGGAAGAAAAGTTATGACCAACCTAGACAGCTTGTTAAAAAGCAGAGACAGGTTCAATGCACGATACTGGATGCTTGGGGCTAGTGCACTGGGACGACCCAGAGGGATGGTATGGGGAGGGAGGAGGGAGGAGGGTTCAGGATGGGGAGCACATGTATACCTGTGATGGATTCATTTTGATATTTGGCAAAACTAATACAATTACGTAAAGTTTAAAAATAAAATAAAATTAAAAAAAAAAAAAAGCAGAGACATTACTTTGCCAACAAAGGTCCATCTAGAAAAGGCTATGGTTTTTCCAGTGGTCATGTATGGATGTGAGAGCTGAACTATAAAGAAAGCTGAGCACCAAAGGATTGATGCTTTTGAGCTGTGGTGTTGGAGAAGACTCTTGAGAGTCCCTTGGACTGCAAGGAGATCCAACCAGTCCATCCTAAAGGAACCCAGTTCTGAATGTTCATTAGAAGGATTGATGTTGAACCTGAAACTCCAATACTTTGGCCACCTGATAGAAAGAACTGACTCATATGAAAAAAAAAAACAAACCCCTGATGTTGGGAAAGATTGAAGGCAGGAGGAAAAAGGGATGACAAAGGATGAGATGGTTGGATGGCATCACCGACTCAATGGGCATGAGTTTGAGTAAACTCCAGGAGTTGATGATGGACAGGGAGGTCTGGCGTGCTACAGTCCATGAGGCCATAAAGAGTCGGACAGGACTGAACAACTGAACTGAACTGATCTCGTGCCCAAACTCTGTTTAGATGTTTCATTGATTGAATACCTCAAATATGTTTCTTTTTCCTGTGACTCCCTCACAAATTTAATATTTATTTGTCCAAAAAGTATAAAAGCTGCCAGTGTTGGACTCTTTTTTAAAAAAATAAAGGATAATTGCTTTACAATATTGTGTTGGTTTCTGCCATACAACGACATGGATCAGCCATAAATATACATGTGTCCCGTCCCTCTTGGGTCTCCCTCCCACTACCCTCCCCCATCCCACTCTCTAGGTCATCACAGAAAGCTGGATTGGGCTCCCTGTATTATACAGCAGCTTCCCACTAGTTATCTATTTTACACATCGTAGTGTATATATGTCAACTGGACTTGGAACAACAGGCTCAAAACTGGGAAAGGAGTACAAGAAGACTATATACTTCACCCTGTTTATTTAACTTTTTTGCAGAGTACATTATGTGAAATATCAGGTTGGATGAATCACAAGATTGGAATCAAGATTGTCAGGAAAAATATCAACAACCTCAGATATGTAGATGATGCCACTCTAACGGTAGCAAGTGAAGAGGCAGTAAAGAGCCTCTTGATGAGGGTGAAAGAGGAGAATGAAAAAGCTGGCTTGAAACTCAACATTCAAGAAACTGAGATCATGGCATCTAGTGCCATCACTTCATGGCAAGTAGATGGGGAAAAAGTGAAAGCAGGGACTGATCTTATTTTCTTAGGCTCCAAAACCAGTGCAGATGATGATTGTAACCATGAAATTAAAAGACATTTGCTCCTTGGAAGGAAAGCTATGAAAAACCTAGAAAGCATAGTGAAAAGCAGAGACCTCACTTTGCTAACCAAGGTGCATATAGTCAAAGTTATGGTTTTTCCAGGAGTCATGTATGGATGTGACATTTGTACCATAAAGAAGACTGAGCACAGAGGAATTCATTCCTTTGTAGTGCTGGAGAAGACTCTTGAGAGTCCTTTGGACAGCAAAGAGATCAAACCAGTCACTCTTAAAGGAAATCAACCCTAAATATTCATTGAAAGGACTGATGCTAAAGCCATAGCTCCTATACCTTGCCCAGTTGATGCAAAAACTGAGTCATTGGAAAAGACCCTGATGCTGGGAAAAATTGAAGGCAAAAGGAAAATGGGGTGGCACAGAATGACATGGTTAAATAGCATCACTGACTCAATGAATATGAATTTGAGCAAACTCTGAGAAATAATGGAGAACAGAGGAGTCTGGTGTTCTACAGTCCATGAGGTCACAAAAAGTTGGACTCAGCTTAGCGACCAAACAACAAGTGTATGTATGTCAATGCGGCTATCTCAATTCTCCCTACCCCTCCTTCCCACACTGTGTCCACAGTCTGTTCTCTGTCTGTATCTCTATTCCTGTCCTACAAGCAGGTTCATCAGTACCATTTTTCCACATTCCATGCTGCTAAATCGCTTCAGTCGTGTCCGACTCTGTGCGACCCCATAGACGGCAGCCCACCAGGCCGCGCCGTCCCTGGGATTCTCCAGGCAAGAACACTGGAGTGGGTTGCCATTTCCTTCTCCAATGCATGAAAGTGAAAACTGAAAGTGAAGTCGCTCAGTCGTGTCCGACTCTTAGCGACCCCATGGACTGCAGCCTACCAGGCTCCTCCATCCATGGGGTTTTCCAGGCAAGAGTACTGGAGTGGGGTACCATTGCCTTCTCTACATTCTATATATATGCATTAATATATGATATTTGTTTTTCTCTTTCTGACTTACTTCATTCTGTGTAACAGGCTCTAGCTTCATCCACCTCAGTTCAACTGACTCACATTTGTTCCTTTTATGGCTGAGTAATATTCCATTGTTTATATGTACCATATCTTCTTTATCCATTCATCTGTCAACACATACAGCAACTATGGAGAACAACATGGAAATTCCTTAAAAAACTAGGAATAAAACTACCAAATCACCCACTACTGGATATATACCCTGAGAAAACCATAATTCAAAAAGATATATGTACTCCAATGCTCATTGCAGCCCTATTTACAATAGCCAGGATATGGAAGCTACATAGATGGCCAGTTTTGGGTCCAATTTCTAGGAAACCATTGTGTGCAAGAAATATTTTTTTTTATTTTTCTCCTGTTAATCTGCCTTGTGTTGATTTTATTAGTCTAGCCACATGAACTCAAGAGAATTAAAGAGGGAAGTTTCCCACTCCTTTTTTCTTCATTTGGCTACATGAGAACAAAGAACTGAAAATAAAAGTCCTATAAGAGTTTAATTTTGTCAAATAGGAAGGAGAAATGTGCATTTTCTTCCCAAGAGGTAACACATTGGTATTCCTAAACTACAAATATGCTGAACGTGGACTCTGAAACTGGCTTTATATGAACTTATCTGGACCTCAAGCCTCATCTGCCTAACAGGTGACAGTATCTGTGCAAATCCAGTGTAGAGTTTCTTTTCTAGTATCAAATAAAGTGGAATACATAGACATCAATTAAAAATAAGAAGTGAAGCTATAACTGTGGTGTGGTTCTTATGCGTATTAAATGTGTGGCTTGGAGAATAGATAATAGCCAGTTCTGGCTTGACTTCAGGCTTGGAGATCCAACAAATTCAGAGACGAGGGATTGGACACAAAGGAGCAAAGTCCATAAGCAGCTCGATGCTTAGAAAATAAGGAACAGTTGGTCTTACAGCTTGGCTGGGCGGGAGTGTTGGCACAGATCCTCAGATTATCATTCTCTGACTGGTGAATCAAGTGGGCCTCACCAGGGGCTGGACATGAGCTTCCTTCTGGTTAGAGAGAAGCAGCGGAGGTTGCGACCATCTGCTCTGTTCAGGATGTCACTATACCTCTTGCAGATTTTCTTGCAAAAGCAGAGCCAAGCCAGGCCCTTGGCAGAATCACAAAGCAAAACACCTCTGTTTCCACAACTTCTTCACTCTCCCCTTTCCCTCGAGTCATAGTGCCACTCCAGTGGCCCCAGCGGCTCACACTCCTGACCCTTGTAGCCCTCACAGCCAGTATGTGGAGACAGCACCCTGCATGGTCCAGACATCTCTGCTCCTCACCCCCAAATTCACTGAAAGTGAACCATGTCTTTCTTGTCTTCCTCTCAGCAAGTTGCCACTTGGAAATCAGAGCAGATAAGTAGCTCACAGAAGAGCTTATAAAAGATGACGAAAGTTAAGAGCAACCCCTCTCAAGAATACTCGCATGTTAATAATAGACTTTTAAATAATTCAGTTCAGTTGCTGAGTCGTGTATGACTCTTTGCGACCCCATGGACTGCAGCACGCCAGGCCTCCCTGTCCATCACCATCTCCCGGAGTTTACTCAAACTCATGTCCATCAAGTCAGTGATGTCCTCCAACCATCTCATCCTCTGTCATCCCCTTCTCCTCCTGCCTTCAATCTTTCCCAACATCAGAGTCTTTTCAAATGAGTCAGCTCTTCACACCAGGTGGCCAAAGTATTGGGGAATTAAATAATGCCCCCCACCGAAAAAAAAAAAAAAATAATGAATGCCAAATGGATTATCACCAAAAAAAGCAATGGCATTACAGGGTGGATATCTTGAAGCTAAGTAGTGGAAGAATTCTATTTACTCACCATCAGAAACATGGCATTTCTTGATCCTGATAAAGTTCTCCTCAAAAAGCAGAATCATTACACAATAACCAAAAAACAAATATGAAGCACATGACAAAGCATTAGCTTTCTCAATTACAAATGATGACTAGACAGAGGTTGTACTTATCTGTTATTGTCTTTTTTTAATTAAAAAATAAGCAGAATGGTCTCTGGAAACATCAAACGGGTGGTGAAATGTTAGTTAAGACAAGTGGCTCTATGACTGATGTCTGTAGGGGGCTCAGCGTAACACATGTAACAACTCTGAATGATTTGTTCATACTGGGGATCCCCAAAGCCTGGAGCCTTTAAATATCTTTCTTTTATTTTTCCTTACTCTTGTTTCAGTTGTATTTCTGATACAATTAAAATAGTGCTTTACTTAATATCTGCATATTTTCACTGCAATTATTAAAATATATCAAAGTTTAAAAGGTCCTTAGAGGGAATTCTCTGGTGGTCCAGTTATTAGGACTCCACACTTCCACTGCAATGGGGCAGTCTCTGGTCAAGGATCCTGCAAGCCATGTAGCACGGCCAAAAACAAACAAACAAACAAAACAGCCTTTAGAGTTCATCTAGCCCTCACTGCACATGATAATAACGTGAGGAACTCAATTTTGGTACCTATGTTTGCACCTCAGTCTTGTCCAATTAAATCGGATTCTTTATATGTATATATCCGCTTTCATGTTTAACTCCCCAGGCTATTCTGATGAGTGTTTTGTGCCAGTACTGGCACAAAGACAGAAATATACATAAATGGAACAAAATAGAAAGCCCAGAGATAAATCCACACACCTATGGACACCTTAACTTTGACAAAGGAGGCAAGAATATACAATGGATTAAAGACAATCTCTTTAACAAGTGGTGCTGGGAAAACTGGTCAACCACTTGTAAAAGAATTAAACTATAACACTTCCTAACACCATACACAAAAATAAACACAAAATGGATTAAAGATCTAAACGTAAGACCAGAAACTATAAAACTCCTAGAGGAAAACAGGCAAAACACTCACCGACATAAATCACAGCAGGATCCTCTATGACCCACCTCCCAGAATATTGAAAATAAAAGCAAAAATAAACAAATGGGACCTAATTAAAATTAAAAGCTTCTGCACAACAAGGGAAACTCTAAGCAAGGTGAAAAGACAGCCTTCAGAATGGGAGAAAATAATAGCAAACGAAGCAACTGTCAAAGAATTAATCTCAAAAATATACAAGCAACTCCTGCAGCTCAATTCCAGAAAAATAAACGACCCAATCAAAAAGTGGGCCAAAGAACTAAACAGATATTTCTCCAAAGAAGACATACAGATGACTAACAAACACATGAAAAGATGCTCAACATCACTCATCAGAGAAATTCAAATCAAAACCACAACGAGGTACCATTTCACGCCAGTCAGAATGGCTGCGATCCAAAAGTCTATAAGCAATAAATGCTGGAGAGGGTGTGGAGAAAAGGGAACCCTCTTACACTGTTGGTGGGAATGCAAACTAGTATAGCCCTATGGAGAACAGTGTGGAAATTCCTTAAAAAACTGGAAATAGGACTGCCATATGACCCAGCAATCCCACTGCTAGGCATAGACACTGAAGAAACCAGAAGTGAAAGATGTGTACCCCACATGTACCCCAATGTTCATTGCAGTACTGTTTATAATAGCCAGGACATGGAAGCAACCTAGATGTCCATCAGCAGACAAATGGATAAGAAAGCTGTCAATGAAATATTACTCAGCCATTAAAAAGAATACATTTTAATCAGTTCTAATGAGGTGGATGAACTTGGAGCCTATTATACAGAGTGAAGTAAGCCAGAAGGAAAAACACCAATACAGTATACTAACGCATATATATGAAATTTAGAAAGATGGTAATGATAACCCTGTATGCGAGATAGCAAAAGAGACACAATTGCATAGATCAGTCTTTTGGACTCTGTGGGAGAGGGCGAGGGTGGGATCATTTGGGAGAATGGCATTGAAACATGTATATTATCGTTTGTGAAACGAATTGCTAGTCCAGGTTCAATGCATGAAACAGGATGCTCGGGGCTGGTGCACTGGGATGACCCAAACGCATGGGATGGGAAGGGACGTGGGAGGGGGGTTCAGGATGGGGAACACATGTACACCCGTGGCGGATTCATGTCAATGTATGGCAAAACCAACACAATACTGTAAAGTAATTAGCCTCCAATTAAAATAAATAAATTAAAAATTTTTTAAAAAGAACCACTGGTCTTTTTCAAATTCTCATTTTGAACGTGTGGGAACTTAAATTCAAACATAGGAAGTGACTGGTCTCAAATCCAAATCGCCATACTTGTAATCCAAAGCCTATTTTTAAAAGTATAATATGTCATCTTACCAAACACAGCTTTCATACCTAAATAAAAATCCTTTGTTCTTTAAGAAGCATAAGTTACTCTCTCTCTCCTAGCCCTGGACTTATTTATCAAAACAAAAATGAGTCACCACTCTCTGAAACAAGACCCAAGTACACGACAGACAGTGCATTACTCCATCAGCACAAGTCACTACTCCATCGTGCCTTCTAATGGGAATCCAGTCCTCCCCTAACAGCAGTCAGCTGCTTAGCACAGGAGAGGAAATAGTGAGGGATTCCAGACTGAGTCATGCCATCACTGAGATAGCAAAAGAAGATTGTTAGTTTCACTGCAAGCTGTTCTGACACACAGTGGCCATTATTTTCCTATAACTTGACATAAAAGATGCATCTTCTTTGCTCTCAGGAAGTAATGATTTCTACAACTCAACGTACAGTTAATACGTAGATTACTCAGGTTTGTATCTCCTGAAAAGCCACACTGAGTCCTCTCTCCACAGGCATTTCATCATCATTAAACAATTTATCTTTTAAAGTGGGCTTTATCTTTTATCTTTTAAAATATTGGTAGAAGAAAGCAGAATTCAACTCATATCATTGCAACTAAGTAAAATTAATAGAAAAAAACTATGACTTAACGATGACCATGTCTAGGCTATGGGGCTTGAGATCTAAGACAACATGGCCAGGGCCAAAGCGAAGGAGATTATAACCAAAAGTCTAGGCAAGATGAGTGATGAAATGATGGACAATGGTCTGAGGACACAGGCTAAACTCGGGCCAATTAGTTCAAGGCAAAGGGGAACAGGTATAATAGGCAGAACGTTGAAGGACTGAGAGGATCAGGAAAAGGTTAAATTCCTAGAAAAGAGACCCATGTTATAAAGCAATGAAGTTTAAGTTACCAGTACAATGACAATTCTATGAAAAAAAAAATTTAAGGATGGAGTAGAAAACATTGTCAGAGAAGGCAATGGCACCCCACTCCAGTACTCTTGCCTGGAAAATCCCATGGACAGAGGAGCCTGGTAGGCTGCAGTCCATGGGGTTGCTAAGGGTCGGACACGACTGAGGGACTTCACTTTCACTTTTCACTTTCCTGCATTGGAGAAGGAAATGGCAACCCACTCCAGTGTTCTTGCCTGGAGAATCCCAGGGACGGGGGAGCCTGGTGGGCTGCCGTCTATGGGGTTGCATAGAGTCAGACATGACTGAAGCAACTTAGCAGCAGCCGCAGAAGACATTGTAAAATGTGATTCAATACCAAGAACTTCTGATTTTTTTCACTAACAAGTTTTGTGACTTTTGACAAGATATTTCACATTTCCAGGCTACAGTAATATGATAACAAGTGTGGTCTAGATCAGTCAACATACATTTACTGAATATCTTGAGTCAGGCACTGTGCTAGACATAGTACATTCACTGATGAGAAAGAGAAACAGATTCTTCCCTGTTCTCCTGGAACTTAGATCCAGGATATTGATTTTTAAATATTTTGATGTGACCCACTCTAAGAAATGTATAAATAAATAAATAAAGCACTATGTGTGTATGTGTGTATGAGTAAAAATTTTTTTCATGAAGCAATATCTAATCTTGTTATATGAAGCACATTAAGCTATTTTGATTGTTTTATTATAATTTTTTAATGCTACTAAATTGATTTTATATCTAACTAAAAAGTCATGACCAGTAGTTTCTTCTTTGCAGCCTTTTAATTCAATGATTCTATCACTCTAAGATTTCTTTCATTTCTCAAGCTTCTCCAAGAAAGTGATAATTTATTTAATCCATGTTTAATGTTTGGCCCTTTGTAATAATGTGGACAAACAAACTAAACTTCCAAATCTAGAAAAACCCACATATGGAGTAATTTTGGCCACAGAACAAACATTATTTCTAACACATCCTGTCTACTAACTTCCATGAAATTCCTGATGTTGAATAGCTTTGAAATGTCCTTGCCCTTTTCCCCAAGCTTTATGCTCTTTTACGTCATTAGACAAATTTCACTTTCCCTAATACCTCAACTTCACAGAAAAAACTACTGCCCATAATAGAAGGTATATTCAAGAATGATATTCAGTTCAGTTCGCTTGGGTTGCTCAGTCATGTCCATCTCTTTGTGGCCCCGTGGACTGCAGCACGCCAGGCCTCCCTGTCCATCACCAACTCCCAGAGTCTACCCAAACTCATGTCCATTGAGTCAGTGATGCCATTGAACTGTCTCATCCTCTGTCATCCCCTTCTCCTTCCACCTTCAATCTTTCCCAGCATCAGGGTCTTTCCAAATGAGTCAGTTCTTTGCATCAGGTGGTCAAAGTATTGGAGTTTCAGCTTCAGCATCAGTCTTTCCAATGAACACTCAGGACTGATTTCCTTTAGGATGGACTGGTTTGATCTTGCAGTCCAAGGGACTCTCAAGAGTCTTTTCCAACACCACAGTTCAAAAGTATCAATTCTTCAGTGCTCAGCTTTCTTTACAGTCCAGCTCTCACACCCATACATGACTACTGGAAAAACTATAGCTTTGACTAGATGGACCTTTGTTGGAAAAGTAATGTCCCTGTTTTTTAATATGCTGTCTAGGTTAGTCTTAACTTTCCTTCCAAGGAGTAAGCGTCTTTTAATTTCATGGCTGTGGTCACCATCTGCAGTGGTTTTGGAGACCAAAAAAATAAAGTCTTTCACTGTTTCCGCTGTTTCTCCCATCTATTTGCCATGAAGTGATGGGACCAGATGCCATGATCTAAGTTTTCTGAATGTTGAGCTTTAAGCCAACTTTTTCACTCTCCTCTTAGGTATTTCCAGGAAGACACCATTCTTCCCTTGTTATTTTGCCCATGGTAGGCTGGATTTATCTGAAAACACAGTGTTTGTACCAAAGGTACTCTTCTTGCAAAGGACAGTTACTTTTGGAATAGATCTGTGCACTGGAATGAGAAAAATGCACTTTCTGATCAAGAAATCATTTTTTTTTCTGGTTTTATGAAGAGCAATTGGATTGAAAATGATTCTTCATTTCTGTGGGTGGTTGGTTGGTTGTCAATTTTCCAAGAAAAGAAGGAAATTTCTAAAGACAGAGATTGCAAGAAATTTTTCAAATATATGTTATTAAGAACGCAGCCTGTTCAAGTCTAAGAGAGTGTAACTCTTGCCTTTCCTTAATTAGACAGTGTGGTCTGATGAAAATACCATGGAATCAGAGAAAGAAGAAAAGAATTTCAGTCTAGCCTCTCTTATGTACCAGTTGATACAAATGATGACCAAAAACTTCACTCCCTATAGAGGATTTTACAAAATATGCAACATGAAATACTAAAAGATCATGGTTAGAGCAAAGAGTTTATAAAAAATGCATAGTAAATGTAAAATTTCTACGACCCAGGAAATCCACAAATGCCAAGTCCCCACTGTCACACATGTCACACAGGTGGCCTACCAGATAACAGAGAAGGCGGAGGTCACAGACGCTGGGAGATGGCTGTGAAAGCATCATATTGAAGGTCTGACGTGATCCCAGGTAGGAGAGCAGGCTTTCTAGAGTCCACGGGAGAGGAACTCTGGTGACTATTTCATTAGAGGAACAATAACCAAGATAAAAACTCACTTTAAGTAAAACATAATAACCTGAATTCCACATTGACTTTCTAACTCTGATCTTGGTCAGGTTCCATTTTGTATGATTCTCAGTCTCTTTATGTATTAAAAAATGGTTAACATTGCTTGCCCTACCTTAGGGCTTCCCAGGTGGCGCTAGTGGTAAAGAACCCACTTATCAGTGCAGGAAACATTAGAGATACTGGTTCTATCCTTGCGGGGAGGCGGGGGGAGATCTTCTCAAGGAAGGTATGGCAATCCACTCCAGTATGCTTCCCTGGAGAATCCTATTGATGGAGGAACCTGACAGGCTACAGTCCATAGGATTGCACAGAGTCGATATAATCTTGTTTGCTTTATAAAAATAGATAATTAAGGTAAAAGAATTCTGTAAAATTTAAACTATCTTAGAAACAAAAACTAATAATACTCATTCCACAAATGTGTCTTGAGATCCTGGGCTAGAGTCTAGGACCATGATCCTGAATAGCCTGGCTGCTTCCTTCCAACTGCCTGAAGTGACGTTAAGTAGTAAGAGAGAGCTAGGTGAGGCTTGACAAAAGAGGTGATATATAAGCAGTAAGTACAAGATAAAAAGTAGGTCAGCAGTCACAGAATGCAGCAGGGTGGAGGGAAACATGACTAGAGGATAGAAGAGAGAAAAGAAGATTCCCAAAGGAGAGAGAACATGAGCAGAGACATATAGTTGGTTCAGTTGGATGAAATGTATATGCCTTGAACTGGGGAACCAAGATAAATGTGACATAGGCTCTGTCCCTCTAGATAGACAAAGTCAGTGTAAGGTAGTAAGTGCTGGTGGGGAGCCAGTCAATGCATAAGAAGTTAGCCAGATGACATAAGAGATGTCCATCACATGTCAGACTAGTAAACCAGCTTGTATGAATGCAGGTTCTTGTTCAGTTGCTCAGTCGTGTCTGACTCTTTGTGACCCCATGGACTGCAGCACGCCAGGCTTCCCTGTCCTTCACCATCTCCCGAAACTTACTCAAATTCATGTCCGTTGAGTCGGTGATGCCATCCAACCATCTCATCCTCTGTCATCCCCTTCTCCTCCTGCCTTCAAACTTTCCCAGCATCAGAGTCTTTTCTAATGAGTCAGCTCTTCACATCAGGTGGCCAAAGTAATGGAGCTTCAGCTTCAGCATCAGTCCTTCCAATGAATATTCAGGACTGATTTCTGTTAGGATTGACTGGTTTGATCTCCTTGCAGCCCAAGAGACTCTCAAAAGTCTTTTTCAACACCACAGTTCAAAAGCATCAATTCTTCAGGACTCAGCCTTCTTTATGATCCAACTCTGACATCGTACATGACTACAAGAAAAACCGCATCTTTGACTATATGGACCTTTGTCAGCAAAGTAATGTTTCTGCTTTTTAATAAGTTGTCTAGGTTTGCAATAGCTTTTCTTCCAAGGAGCAATTATCTTCTAATTCCATGACTGCAGTCAGCATCTGCAGTGATTTTGGAGCCCAAGAAAATAAAGTCTGTCACTGTTTCCATTGTTTCCCTGTCTATTTGCCATGAAGTGATGGGACCGGTTACCATGATCTTAGTTTTTTGAATGTTGAATTTTAAGCCAGCTTAAAACTGGTTTAATGAATGCAGGAGGGCATGTGAAAGCATTTGGCATGCAGGGAGAAAAAAATGACCAGTTTAAAGGAAAGCAAAGAGCTTTGCTATTTTATATGAGTGAAGTGAAGTGACTCAGTCATGTCAAACACTTTGCGACCCCATGGACTGTAGCCCACCAGGCCCCTCTGTTCATGGGATTCTCCAGGCAAGGATACTGGAGTGGATTGCCATTTCCTTCTCCAGTGTTATGTTAGTAGTGATAGAAAATAAAGATGGTTTGCACATGGCTTTCAATAGACAGCTAATGAGTTTATTCTTTGTTTTACGCATGGTGGGGCACAGAATACTCTTCTGAGCACAGAAATAATCGTCTGTTATTACAACTCCTATTATAATTTTGATAACAGTGAAATGGACGTATTTCAAGGTGAAGAAGAACCAGAAGCAGAGAAGACTGCTTAGTTGGCTGCAAAAATAAACCAAGCCTGAAATGGTGATAGGCCAGTCTAAAAGAGGGGCAGGGTAAAGGATCAGAAATATTTTTCTGACCCATCATATATAGGTGGAGTTACTTTCACAGCATAAGTTGAAGGTATTGACTAAGGTGAATTTATTTCATTTGAAAACTGATACCAGACAATTTTCTTCCGCATACATTAAAAAGATAAACAACAAAGTCATTAAGCCCAGCCTTGAACTGGATCATTGAAGAGGCCAAGGTCAGAAAATAGCGAGGACTGTTCTGAATCAGCCAGTCTTGGTAGCAGATAAAGAACAGCCCCATGGCTATGGCTCTAGTGCACTTTTTGTCACACTTTGCCCGAGAAACTACCATCCATTATTGTCCAGAGAGACCGAGGCACAGAATGAGGGTTTGCTCCTGACAGAGGTGACGGCAGCTGTCAGTTCTTGCTGCTCTGGTCGCTCAAAGAGAGAGGCACAAATCCTTCACCCCTCAGGCTCGGGCCTCCTACTTCACACGTTCACTGACAAACACTCACTGAACCCTGCTAAGAAACAGCCCTGCTGCTAGATGCTGAAAGGACAGAGCCAAATAAATCCCAGGACTGTGACAGGTCTAAAATGAGTTTTCATCAAGGAGGACAGCACTTTGGTAAGGTGAATGACATGGACCCGCTGGCTATCGAAGTCTGGAACAAACTTGCCTCTTATTAAGTCTGGAATGCTATCCAAGGCAGCAGTGCCCACTCCGTGTGTTCTCTGAGGTTGAAGCATTATTTGAACTTTAGTCTCCCTTGGCTGAGATAGCTCAGAGCCTGCCTTGTCAGCTTCTCTCTGGCAGCTGGGCCATGTTCCTGAACTCTTTAGCTATGGACTGGCATGGTGCTTACAGCCAGACAGACATGGGCCTGACTTACAGCATCCTTTAAGCTCAGAGGCCCTCACTGTTATGATTACTCAAATCAGAGTCATGCATTCAGCTTGAATTAAATCTCAATTTGCCATACATTTTTATCCAAGATTTTCACTACAGGAGGCTTCCTTTGGGGTTAACTTGGTCCCTTAGTCCTAAAACAGTCTGATCCAAGGCACTCCTCTTCCCATGCTCCGTGCTGCAATCCCAGAAATGCCTTCCAACAAAACCACTTGAGAGAGAACAAAAGCAACAGGTATATAAGACATTATTTCCCAGGAGACCCAGAACAAAAAGGGGCTAGCTCAGATACTGGCAAGAAAGTACTAGTAAGAAAAACAGAAAGGGCAGGTGTTCTACTAAGTGCTCAGCTCTGGACAAGTAAAACTCAGATATGTGGCTATTTGGACACTGCTTCATTTTACCTTGAGTTTATTTAATCTGGGCTCAGCTATCTCAATTATTCTGTTTGGGTTATTTATATGTAAGTATTGAGCTCCTGTGGGTATTCTCCATCCACAGCTACCAGGCTTATTCGTCTTCTCACTATGGTTCTCAGAGCAAGATGAAAAGCAAAACAGAAAAAACGGAACCATCAAAGTGGGGCTCCTCCCTCCTCTAATGAGCCACCACGGCAAAACAAATGATGCTTTTCGATACTGCACACATATTGCCGTAGCCATGGAAACACACTTAGCAGCAAAGAAATCTTCACCTTTCCCCATCTGTTTAGAATCTTCACAGTGACACGTTAATTTCAACATATGAAAACAAAAAAAGAAGGGCATAAATGTTACATTTTCTATAATTTCCATGCAGCAACCAGCTCAGTGTGAATAAAACGCCTAGATGAGGAAGTAATGATGCAGTTAGTTTAAGCCCAATACCCCGAGGCAGAACCGGGTGACATTTTCCTGGCATTAAGCAAAATGACTCTAATATAATAAGCTCTGCAGCTTACCGAGAGACTACAGGAAGGGCTCCAAAACTGGACCAGAGATAAACAGCTACAAGAACAAACACTAGCCAGTGTAAATATTCTCCAGAAACAATAATGGATATCTCCAAAAATAACATTCAATGAGAGCTAAAGCATTTTTTCCAGGCAGCTATTGTTAGCAGCTAAAAGCTTAAGACAATTGAAACAGATTCTTACCAATTCTATTCAATCCAATAAACATTTAAGGAGGTTTTCTCTTTTCATTGATAGATAAGAGTTGGATATAGAAGAGTATACAACACAGGTTCTGTCTGTTGTAAATAAGAAATATTAACTCACTTAAATCCATTACAAGAACTCTGTGAAAGGCAAGATAAATGTAGCAGATGTAATAAGGGAAGGTCTCTACATAAAGTATCATTAGAGCTCAATTTGAAGATATCAGGACATTTTTCAATAAACTCACTGTCATATGAGTATAGAGAGATGAATCAAAGATGTATCTAACACTTTTATGAAGAACCAACAATATGCCAAAGCTAATTTGAAAGAGGAGTTGAGAAACTGAGGCAAGGAGGGATAAATCATAAGCCTGGGATGAATATGCACAGTTATTATACATGTAAGATAAACAACCAACAGGGACCTACTTTATAGCACAGGGAACTCTACTCAATATTTTGTGATAATCTTTGAGAAAAGAATCAGTAAAAGAATGAATATACGCACATGTAAAATTAAATGACTTTACTATACACGTGAAACTGGGCTTCCCATGGAATGCTAGGGTAAAGAACTCACTTGCCAATGCAGAAGACTTAAGAGATGCAGTTCGATCCCTGGGTCAGGAAGATCCCCTGGAGAAGGGGATGGCAACTCATTCCAGTATTCTTCAGCCCAGCTGAGGAGGAGCTGGGCTACAGTCCACAGGGTCACAAAAATTAAAGTGACTTAGCTTTAACTGAAGTGACTTAGCACACAAACCTATAATGTTGTGTTGTTAATCAACTATAAATCAACTATGCTTATTATAAATTATAAATCAACTATACTTCAGTAAAATGAAATAAAATTATATTCAAGTATGAATAAAGGGCCCCTTAAAGGCTAAATGAAATTTAATATATAATATAATCATCTCCTCAGATGTATAGCTATTTCATACATGTTTAAGATGAAAACAGAAATAAAACTGCTATTAGTTTTCATCAAAAAAGAAAAACTCTGATATATGTTGGTGTAAAAAAATAATAAAAGTGCAAACTTAGATTGAAATCTTGTCAATGTCCTACAGGAAAATAAAACCATAGCTGTTGGAGATATCTTGTTTTTATCCAATATAAATCATTTGTAGTATATAAATTGTCCATGATTTAACATTTAACTTCAGAGATTTGAGTTCTAAAAAAAAAATAAATATAAAAAGCTAAAGTTGTCTTTCTCCAGAGTATGAGATAACCCTTGGGTAGATTTGTTATAAAATGCTTAAACTTTATGTAACACTGAAAGAGCAGACAGGATTCTTTCTGCCTTATTTCCAAGCTTTGAATACTTCTCCTTTAGAAAGGTAGAATATAAGTGGACAGCAACAGTGGGAAGAAACATCATTAAAACTGAAGGAAGAGTTGGGATGACAGGGTCTTCCGCTCAGGTGCACTATTAGGAGAAAAAGAACACTTTCATCTATGGACTGAATAAGAGAAAATAAAGATTCATTTGCAATCTGAGAAGTATAGGATTGGGCAGATGATCTTTACAGCATTAGAAATATGTTGAGAATCAATTTTTTTTCCTATTTGCTAAAAATCCTTGTGTGTAGGGTTACAAACAGACTACAATGTGGTAGAAAGTCACTTTGGGGAATTATTAACCCTTTACCAAAAAAAATTTTTTTAAGAAATTTTATTTATGTGATGCCATTTTCCTTATAGAAATATAAAATGCTCAATACTTGCCATTTCTTCTGCAGCACCACAGTTCAAAAGCATCAGTTCTTCGGCGCTCAGGCTTCTTTATGATTCAACTCTCACATCTACACATAACTATGGAAAAAGCATAGATTTGACTATATGGACTTTTGTTGGCAAAGTAATGTTTCTGCTTTTTAATATGCTGTCTAGGTTTGTCATAGCTTTTCTTCTAGGAGCAAGCATCTTTTAATTTCATGGCTGCAGTCACTGTCCGCAGTGATTTTGGAGCCCAAGAAAATAAAATCTGTCACTGTTTGCATTGTTTCCTCATCTATTTGCCAGGAAGTGATGAGACTGGATGCCATGATCTTCGTTTTCTGAATGTTGACTTTTAAGCCAGCTTTTTCATTCTCCACTTTCACCTTTATCAAGATGCTCTTTAGTTCCTCTTTGCTTTCTGCCATAAGGGTGGTGATATCTGCATATCTGAGGTTATTGATATTTCTCCTGGCAATCTTGATTCCAGCTTTTGCTTCATCCAGCCCAGCATTTCACATGAGTACTCTGCATATAAGTTAAATAAGCAGAGTGACAATATACAGCCTTGAAGTACTCCTTTCCCGATTTGCAACCACTCAATTGTTCCATGTCTGGTTCTAACTGTTGCTTCTTGATCTGTATACAGATTTCTCAGGAGGCAGGTAAGGTGGTCTGGTATTTCCATCTCATGAAGAATTTTCCACAGTTTGTTGTGATCCACACAGTCAAAGGCTTTAGCATAGTCCATGAAGCAGAAGTAGATGCTTTTCTGGAATTCTCTTGCCTTTTCTATGATCCAGTGGATGTTGGCAATTTGATCTCTGGTTCCTCTGCCTTTTCTAAATCCAGCTTGAACATCTGGAAGTTCTCAGTTCACATATTGCTGAAGCCTCACCTGGAGAATTTTGAGTATTACTTTGCTAACATGTGAAATGAGTGCAATTGTGCAGCAGTTTGAACATTCTTGGGTTTGCCTTGTGTCTCAGCTGGTAAAGAATCTGCCTGCAATGTGGGAGACCTGGATTTGATTCCTGGGTTGGGAAGATCCCCTGGAGAAGAGAAGGCTACCCCCTCCAGTATTCTGGCGTGGAGAATTCCATGGACTGTATAGTCCATGGGGTCGCAAACAGTCGGACACAACTGACTTTCACTTTCACCATTCTTTGGCATTGCCCTTCTTTGGGATTGGAATGAAAACTGATATTTCACAGCCCTGTGGCCACTGCTGAGTTTTACAAATTTGCTGGCCTATTGGGTGCAGCACTTTCACAGCATCATCTTTTAGGATTTGAAATAGCTCAGCTGGAATTGCATCACCTACAATAGCTTTGTTCATAGTGATTCTTCCTAAGGTCCACTTGACTTCACACTCCAGGATGTCTGGTTGTAGGTGAGTGATCACATCATCATGGTTCTCTGGGTCATTAAGGTCTTTTTTGTGTAGCTCTTCTGTGTATTCTTGCCACCTCTTCTTAGTATCTTCTGCTGCCGTTAGGTCCGTATCATTTCTGTCCTTTATTGTGCCCACCTCTGCATGAAATATTCCCTTGGTATCTCTGATTTTCTTGAAGAGATATCTAGTCTTCCCCAATCTATTGTTTTCCTCTATTTCTTTGCACTGATCACTGAGGAAGGCTTTCTTATCTCTCCTTGCTATTCTTTGGAATGCTGCATTCAGATGGGTACATCTTTCCTTTTCTCCCTTGCCTTTCACTTCTTTTCTTTTCTCAGCTATTTGTAAGGCCTCCTCAGACAACCATTTTGCCTTTTTTTTTTTTGCTGATTTTTAATTAAGAGCTAGCTAATATGTTTAATATAACCAAATATGTGCTGAAAATAATATGATACTTCAATTCCATGTTTATGCAAGTTGGAATGGAAGAAAAGGACAGAAAGGTAGGAAAAAAATAGAGAAATAAAAAAGAGACTGGATAGAAGAAACATGAGTAAATAACCAGACAGGAATTGAAGAAGCAAAACCAAAGGCTAGGAGGAATGGGGGAAGGGAACAGTTGAGAGCATTGGAATTAGGAAAAGTCCCAAACAAGGAGGACCAACACACAGAAGAGATTTTTAAAAAGATGAGGTTAAAAGAGCAAAATGGGAAGGCATAGGCAAAGACAGGGGGTTGAGAATTAAAGCCAGTTGCAATCAGCATTCCATGAGGATTCATTTGCTCAGTGGATTTTTTTGTCTCTCTTAGAAGCAGTAGTCAATATCTGACCATCATTCAAAGTCCTTCAATTACTCTATTAACCCAGAGGGGAGAAATTATACTCTAATCCATAAGCGAATGCCACACTGCTTTGAATGAACTCTATCTAGTTGGAATCCCAGACTGATTCCCTAAGGTTTCTGCTCCCAGTGAAACAGCAGCTGAGACGGGGCGGCCTCGTAGCAGACATGGAGTAGCAGGCCTTTGCCCAGGAGTGTGACGTGACAAGTAAGTCCCAAGGCCCCAGGCTCTCTTCTCCCATGTGCCCATATAGTCAAGAGGAAATAACTTTCTGTCGCGTAAAATGACAGAAGAAAACATGCTGCCAGGTGATGGGCAGCCTCTGGTCCCCAGGCAGGGGTGGAGCCAGTTATGGCCGCATCCTCGAAGCGGCAGGACACTTTGATCACTGTCAGCCCTACTAGTCTCCTGCCTCTCTGTCTAAACTTTCTCCCACTTTCCCCCAGGCTCCAAATGCAACCGAGCAGGTTAATGCAAGTTAGAGAGCAGCTCCTTGCAAGGTTTCTGCTTTTAATTTCTGTTTAATGATGTATTGGCCAGGGCACTAGTACATCGCCTTACTTAACAGCCTTTCGTGGACAGTAAACTGCGCTGGGCACCCACCTCAGCCCACAAAGCCTGCAATTAAGTGATCATTTGTCCTCGCAGGCTTGACAGAAGCAGGAGTCAGAGGAAGGCTGGGAGGAACCCGGATTTATTAAAGTAATAAATAACCTGGAAGCCCCCCACTAAGCCTCTGCCTCCCTGTTCTTATTTATTTTCTTTTTGTAGCTTCTGAGATGGGAAGATTGGGGACTTAATTGCTTGGAAAGAAAGTTGCCTAGGAACTGCATAGCACTCACATCCCAGAAACAATAAAAACTGGGAGGCTTTAGGGCTACAGCTTAATAACAGCTCTGCTGATGGCTGGGCTGGGCTTCTTGGCAAGCACTCACTCATTCTGTGTTTCTAGAAGGGCAACACTCACTCCTGCACATAAACGAACTCCGTGAGGCAGGAGTCATCTAGCTGGCCAAAGGGAGGCCTTCTAAGAAGAGGTTCTGATTCACCTTGTTCTTTGTTTCACTTCCTTTTGTTTTATTTTTAAATATGAGAATCTTCTAAAATAATGTTGTGAATATTAAATGTAGAGATTCCTGGATATTATTTTGGACTTAATATTTTTTTCCACTTTTTAAAAAGATGTGTTTGTTTATTACTGACTGCACTGGGTCTTTGTTACTCTGTGTGGACTTTCTCTAAGTTGCAGCGAGCTGGGGCTCTAGTTTTGGTGCGTTGCCGAGACCTTTCTTGTCGCAGAACATGGGCTCTAAGCGTGTGGACTTCAGTTTCTGTGGTGCACAAGGAAATGTCACTTTTTTCTCATATATTCTGTCTCATTTGGTTGTAAATTTTTGATTATTATCACGTAATATATTTACATGGCTCAGTAGCAAATTTCTAGCCAGAATTCATCTTTCTAGAATATTCTTATATGCAAAACACAATATAAAAGCATTAAGAAGCAAAATAGTTTCCTAGACAGTCAAAATGGATGTCCTATATACATATATATATATATATATATATATATATATCTACACATGTACATACACATTCACTTTATTTTATACACAATTCTCACAAATGTACTTGCTTAAGGCCCCAATCCAGAAAATAACAATCCTTCCTACAGGTTCATTTTTTAAGATGAGGCACTCCTCATCCTACTTCCTTTGCCCAAACTGAGCTCATGAAAGTCACATAACAGAAAATCAGCCATTTTAAAGTGAACAATCCAGTAACATTTAGCATATTAACAGTGTTGCACAACCGCCATCTCTATCAAGTTCCAAAACATTCTCATCACCCCAAAATAAAACCCCATTCCATTAAGCAACTGTTTCTCCTTACCCCAGCTACTGGTAGCCACCAGTCTGTGTTCTTTCTCTATAGATTTACGGATTCTATATATGTCAGGTAAATGGAGTCATAACATGTGCCTTTTTGTGTCTGACTCCTTTTACTTAGATCAGTGTTGATGAGTTTCGTCCACACTGAAGTGTGTATCAGTACTTCATCCTTTTTATGGCAGAATAATATTCCATCATGCAGATATACCAAAGTTTGTTCTGTTTTGTTTTTTTTTAATCCATTGATGGACATAGGTTGTATTCAGTTTGTTTTTTTAATATTATGAATAGTGTTACTATGAACATGTACAAGTATTTATTTGAACAACTGTTTTCAATTCTTTGGTATAAATACCTCGGAGTGGAACTGACGAATCATATGATAATTTTATGTTTAAATTTTTTCTATAAAGCTTCTTTTTTATTTTATATTAAAGTATGGTTGCTTTACAATTTTGTGTTAGTTTCAGTTGTACAGCAAAGTAATTCATTTATACATATAGAAACATCTATTCTTTTTCAAATGTTTTCCCATTTAGGTTATTAGAGAATATTGAGCAGACTTCCCTGTGCTATACAGTAAGTCCTTTCTAGTTATCTATTTTGAATTTAGTAATGTGTACATCTCAATGCAAAACTCCCAGACCATCCCTCCCCACCAACCCCTTTCCCTAGTAACTGTGAGTTTATTCCATAAGTCTATGAGCATTTCTGCTTTGTAGGCAAGTTCATATGTATAATTTTTATTAGTTTCTGCATATAAGCAATATCATATGACATTTGTATTTCTCTGTCTGATTTGCTTCACTTAGTACAATAATCTCCAGGTCGGTCCATGTTGCTGCGAACAGCATTATTTCATCCTTTTTAGTGGCTGAATACTATTCCATCATGTATATGCACCACATCTTCTTTATCCATTCATCTGTCAATGGACATTTAGGTCACTTCCATGTCTTGGCTATTGTAAATAGCACTGCAATGAATATCGAGGTGTATCTATCCTTCTGAGCCATATTTTTCTCTTGATATATGACCAGGACTGAGATTGCAGGATCATATGGTAGTTCTATTTTTAGTTTTTTAAGGAAACTTCATTACTGTTCTCCATAGTGGCTATACCAATTTACATTCCCATCAACAGTGTAGGAGGGTTCCCTACCCTCCACAGCATTTGTTGCTTGTAGACTTTTTGATGATGGTCACTCTGATTGATGTGAGATGATATCTCATTATAGCTTTGATTTGCATTTCTCTAATACTTAACGATGTTGAGCACCTTTTACTGTGCCTCTTCACCATCTCTATGTCTTCTGTGGAGAAATGTCTATTTGGTCTTCTGCCCATTTTTTGACTGGGTCATTTGTTATTTTGATATTGAGCCACATGAGCTGTTTGTAAATTTTAGATATTAATCTCTTTTTGGTCACATTGTTTGCAAATATTTTCTCTCATCCTTTGGGTTGTCTTTCTGTTTTCACTATGGTTTTCTTTGTTGCACAAAAGCTTTTGAGTTTAATTAGGTCTCATAATCAGATATTTCTTAAAGCAAGCAAAAAGCCAAAATAGAATAATAGAAGACCAAATATAAATCAAAACCTATGAATATATCTGCCTATTATATTCAACAAAAGTGTATTTCACAGACATCAATACTGTATGACACATTAAGGTCTAGAAAGTGCTCACCAAAACATTGTAAATCTTACTTCTGTATTTGAATAAAATTTCAAATTTTTGTGCATCAGTAGAATTTCTAAAATCCTTTGCATACATTATTTCACTTGATTTATGTCACAATCCTATCAGACAGGCAGGCAGGCCTAGGCTAAGTCATAAATATTCTGATTCCTAGTCCAGCATGTTTACAACATAGAAAGTCTTATCAACTCTTTTTACTTAATGTCATTGCTTCTTGGAGTTTTAAACTATAAACATTAATATAAAGTTTCAATGTTATAGTATATATGTTGTATATTATGGTTTATATTATATGTATATAATGAACAGAAGATAATTTATTATTTATATTGCTATAAATCACCTTGATAGCCATATATAAACAGAGGCAAATCTGTTAATACAAACAATTCTGGCTTTAAAAAAATAACAATGGCAACACTAACAACTAATTTCTCTAGTACTTTATTGTTGTTTTAGTTGCTAAGCCATATCTGACTCTTTTGTGACCCCATTGGACTGTAGCCCACCACGCTCTCTGTCCATGGGATTTCCCAGCCAAGAATACTGGAGTGAGTTGCCATTTCCTTCTCCAAAATATATATAAAGAGGTTTATTTTAAGGAAAAATAGCTGCTGCAGTTGGGGAGGCTGGCAAGTCCAAAACTGTAGGGAAGGCCAGCAGGCTGAAACTCAAGCAAGACTTGTATGTTACAGCCTTGAAGCAAAATTATTCCTTCTCTGGGAAACCTCAATTTTCACTCTGACAGCCTTCAATGATTAGATCAGACCTTCTAGATTATCGTGGGTAAGCTCCTCAATATAGGAGGAGATATTTAAAGTCAACTGACTGCAAATGTTAATCATATCTGCAAAATACCTTCACAGCAACATCTACTCTAATGTTTGGCCAAACTGGGCCCTGTAGCCTAGCCAGGTTGACACATAAAATTAACCATCTCAGTCAGTGACTCCAGAGATGAAGTCACTATTCCTACATTGAAATCAACATGTTGCAAATGAAAGCATGTCAGAGGTCTATCTGTCAATCATCCTAACCTTCATTGAATAAGCCGGATACTATCTACTCAAATCATTTCCAATATTGCAATGCTCTATGAAAATAGTACTCATAAACTGGACATCTCAGAACAGATCTATTAAATCCCCCTGTATTTTCACTGATGATTTTTCACTAAGAATCCAATACATATTGGCTTCAAAGCATCAAATAAATCCTTTTTCTTTCATTATAAGAACTAAACAGCCTGGTTGTCTCAAAATTAAATGGTTTAGAAAGTACAGATATGAAACTTAAAGAAATCCTTCCCACTGTTTCAATTAGAGGAAACTACAGTATGTAGATATATAATGGAAGGAGAGATAGTGAAATAAAACATTTTTCATAAGAAGATAAAGTGTGAATGAAGGTTTAAGGTACTAAACCTCACATAGTTATTGATTTATTTGTTAACTAGAGCCAAGTCTGACCAAAGATGAATTATACAACTCTCTGGCACAGTTCTAAAATCAACCTAGTGGAAGGAAGTGACTAATAAATGCTAAAGTATAAAATGCTGGTGGACGAGTTTGAGGTTTGGTCATTTTTATTCAGTTGAAGGCTCCCAGTGAAAAAGATTAGCACATCCATTGGAACTGTGTGCAACCAACCAGAACAGCACAGAACCAACAGAACCTAAATTACACAGGTACAGACTTCTGTGGTGATCTAGTGGCCAAGACTTCACCTTCCAATGCAGGGGGTATGGGTTTGATCTCTGGTCGGGGAGCAAAGATTCCACATGTCTCGTGGCCAAAAATCCCAAAACATAAAAAGATATATACAGCAGCAATATTGCAACAAACTCAATAAAACCTTTAAAAATGGTTCACATCAAAAAAAAAAATCTTTAAAAGTAAATAAATTATGCAGGTAAGAGAGAAGTAAGCTGCTGCTGCTAAGTCGCTTCAGTTATGTCTGACTCTGTGACCCCATAGACAGCAGCCCACCAGGCTCCTTCATTCCTGGGATTCTCCAGGCAAGAATACTGGAGTGGATTGCCATTTCCTTCTCCAATAATATATGTATCAACCACCAATGGGGCCTGAGCCCCTAGTATGTGAATAACACTGAATTAGGCACATATGGAGTCAATGATTAACTACTATGGCCAGGATAAGTCCAGGTATAAGAACTCCAAAAATTTATCTTAGGGATGTTGTTTGTTGGGATATTTTACCAAAAAACTGAAATTTTTTTTTAATATTTTATTTTACTTTTTAACTTTACAATATTGTATTGGTTTTGTCATATATCAACATGAAGGAACCATAAACTGTTGCTAAAAGATCATTTCTTTGTTCAATTTTTTTTTTTGACCACTTTTTTTTTTTCCCAAACCATTTACTCTGAGAGCATTGTACCTAACCAGGCTAAAATGTGAGTGTGGTGGCTACAGTGGGAATTAGGAGAGTTCTGAAGTCCCTGCTCAGATATCAGGGATCTGGAATCAAAGCCAACTTAATTAGTAGTTTTTGTCACGTCCCACCAATATTCTTTTAATCTATTAAACAGAGACACCTAATTATAACCAGCAGTTATTTTCTTTTGGAATGCTTTCTTTGATCCTTGCCCCTGCCCCTAACACAGCTGATGTAAATTATAAGCATCAGTGCATTTCAATACCTGCCCAGTCTACAGATATCGCACATGAGAGGGAGAACCTACCTGCCTATAACTGTACCAAAAGGTCTAGAAAAGCTTCATCCACCCACTGTACTAATGAGGAACCATCAAATCAACTATTTATGGATTAGGATCACATAGTACAAGGTGTAAAGTACTTAAGGGGTGAAATTGTGAAATTGGAAAGGAATTGTGAAATGCTGCAATGGAAAAAAAGGTATTTCTCTTTCTTATATAAGCCTTGTTGATAAATTATATTTCAGAGATAGGATGGAAATGTCCACACCTCATCCTGGCTTCTATGTCATACTATCACTATATCAACATTTCTCAGAATTATATGAGTTACATGGTTCTTTGACTTCTTACAAGTTTCCTCTGGGCTGCTGCAAAAGGAATCCTGGTTTGAGGATGAGAAAACAGGAGCTCCATTTTCTTAAAAGGACTAGAAATATAAAAACACTACACTCTTTGTCCATAAATGACTCCAGCTCTATCACCACATATAACACTGTCATCTGAGCCCTTTGAGCCTGACTTTCCTGAACTATGACACGTGAAGAATAATATCTTCCTTGGTTATTCAACTGCATTGTATTTAATACTTTCAGCTGCACTGGTCAATTCTCTCTGCACCTCAGTTTCCTTTCTGCATATGTAAAATGAGATTTCTGATCTCTAAACATCCTTCTAATAATAGCGTTCTCTGCATCTATGAAAATAAAGTTAAGCATGATGAGCATTATTATAAGAAGGAGAAAAGAAGTTTAGCTTTAAAAATATTCCAGTACCAATTGAATTTATCTTTGGAAAAGCAGTTAGATTTAGTGAAAATGAAAGAAAACTTGATTTATTTTCACTGACCCTTGGGAAAAGCTAAGAATATCTTTTAGCTTTATTGACATTAAGCATTAATTCTGGAATAAAAGTAGGTATAGAAGGAATATATGTGTTTTGATAGTTTGGCAATAAGTACTTATCAAAGATTATCGTGAACACTTCTGACTTCATCTGAAGCTAGTTTTATCATTTCCTCACCCCTCTACCCCTAACAGTCTTTTCTTACTTTTTTGTGTGATTTTTTTTCCCCCTTTAAAGGGGGACTTCTGCTTCTGATCTAGATGGAATAACAGGAACCAGATTTTTCCCCCTCCTGAAACAATTTATAGAAAGTGAAAGTGTTAGTTTCTCCGTGGTGTCTGACTCTTTGCAACCCTATATACTGTAGCCCACCAGGCTCCTCTGTCCATGGATTTCTCAGGCAGGAATACTGGGGTGGGTTGCCATTCCCTTCTCCAGGGGATTTCCCTGCTCCAGGAATAAAACCTAGGTCTCCTGCATTGCAGGCATATTCTTTACTGTCTGAGCCACCAGGGAAGCCTTTTTAGAAGGGCAGCTTATAAGAATTTTAAGGAAATTGGAACATCAAGGAAAGAACCACCTAAGGAGATAAGAGAGAACAGAACCCAGCAATCATAGGTGCCTGGGAATAGTACCTGTTTCCAGACAGAAAATCCTCATAATTCAGGACACAATGTGTAGAATATTTGGAATGGTCCTGCTTCATTAGTGAGGAATAATCATACCTAGACAAAATCCTATTCTTAACAAACTTTAAAAATAATACCCAAAGGGATCAAACTATTTCTGAGAAATTCAACTGTGTACTAAAACAGAGTTTTAAAAAATATAAAATTAAAAATACCCACCTCCCCTGAAAAATAAAATTCACAATACCTGGCATCCAATCATAAAAGTCAGCTTAAACAACTTAAAAAACAATAAGATACAGTAACACCACACCCCTATTAGAATGGCTTTCTTACAAGGATGTGGGAATGCTGGTGGGAATGCAAAATGGCACAGCCACTTTGGAGAACAGGCTGGCAATGTCTCCCAGAGCTAATCATTCATAACCATGCGATCCAGTAATTGTCCTCCTAGGTATTAACCAAATGACTAGGTATTTATGTCCTAACACAGACTTGCACACAAATGATTACAATAGCTTTATTCATAGTTGCCCCAAATTGGAAGCAATGAAGATGTTATTTCAGTCGGTGAGTGGATAAACAAACTGGTACATCCATGCATTATTATTCAGTAATTACAAAATAAAAGAGCTATCAGCCACAAAAAGACATGGAGGAATTTTAAATGTATATTACCAAGGAAGAGAAGTCAGTCTATAAAGGCTAAGTACTCTATGGTTCCGATTATATGACATTCTGGAAAAAAGCAAAACCCATAAGGACAGGAAAAAACAATGAGTCATTGCCACGGGCTGATGGCTGGGAAAGAGAGGAATGAATAGATGGACCGGTTAAAAAGAAAACCACTGGCCCAAAATTGCATCAATTGTCTAATGCCCAGGATGTCAAGCACAGATTTAACATCTAACTTAATTGCAGTTTCAACCTTCCCCAGTAATGTGATCTTAATCAGCCTGTTTGGGATTTTCTGGTCAGCACCAATGAGGTAAGATGTCAAATGGGCCCTCTCTACCACCTCCACCCCTCCCGCCTGCCCAGAGGAATAAGAGGAGTGAGAAAGCCTGTGCCATTCCCTTCCTGGAAAAAAGACACCCCACCCTAAAGACAATCCTTTCTTTTCTTTTGCTAATAGCTTCGCTGCTCCACCCTCTTCCTATAAAAACCTTGCACTTTTTGCAACACTTCTGAACACCTTTCTAGTTGCTAGATGGAAGGCTGCCTGATTCATGGATCATCTAGTAAAGCCAATTAGGTCTCAGATCATTCTCTTAAATTGTGCTTTTTCACCAGGGCATGGAATAAGGGTGGTAAAATTATTCTGTATGATGCTATAATGGTGGATGCATAGCACTATACACTGGTGAAAATCTATAGAATTATACAACACAAAGAACTAGACAACCCTAATTGGATTATGGACTTCAATTAAGAATAATGTGTATCAATATTGTTCTTCAATTGTTAACAATTATACCACAATAATACAAGATGATAATAATAGGGGAAAGAGGGGAAGTGGGAATCAAGGGACCCCTCTTGTACTTTCTATGCAAATTTTCTGTAAAACTAAAACTCCTTTAAACAGTTGCCTATTAAATGTAAAAAGTAAGATTCTTTAAAAAAAAAAAATCTCAACAGTAACCAGGCCAAAAGC
Organism: Bos indicus; assembly: GCF_029378745.1. Taxonomy (NCBI): domain Eukaryota; kingdom Metazoa; phylum Chordata; class Mammalia; order Artiodactyla; family Bovidae; genus Bos; species Bos indicus. The sequence goes on from NC_091783.1 coordinate 14,265,730, forward strand.
ATTTATCATCCAAACTATCAGCGAAGAGATAGCAATGCAGTATCCAAGACTACACCCAAGGACACACCAATATTTGGTTTATATTTATAAACTTAGCAGGCTTCCCTGATGGCTTAGTTAGTAAAGAATCCCCTTCCAATGCAGGAGACCCAGGTTCGCTCCCTGGGTCGGGAAGATCCCCTGGAGAAGGAAATGGCAACCCACTCCAGTGTTCTTGCCTGGAGAATCCCATGGACAGAGGAGCTTGGCAGGCCACATTGCAGTCCATGGTGTCTCAAGAGTTGGATACAACTTAGCAACTAAACCACCACATAACCTTAATAGCTTAAAAAAAAAAATGGACTAGAAAGATCATATTAAATGAACAGAAGAAAATGGATTTCCACATACTATTATATTCTTTCTTGGATATTCATAAATGAGAGACAATGAAGTATTAAAATAGTATTTCTCTTTGTGACTTATTCTGAGTTATTATTGTTGCTGCTTAGTCACTAAGTCCTTTCTGACTCTTTTGCAACTCTATGGACTGTCGCTGGCCAGGCTCCTCTGTCTATGGGATTTCCCAAGCAAGTATACTGGAGTGGGTTGCCATTTCCTTCTCCAGGGGATCTTCCCAATCCGGGGATTGAACCGGAGTCTCCTGCTTTGACAGGAGGATTCTTCACCACTGAGCCACCAGGGAAGCAGATTTATACCAAAGCCTAAACCAAAGGGAATGCTTTTTCTTCCAGCAGTATTATTTTCAATTGTTTATCCTCGTCTCTAGGTCCATGTTTTGTCTGGAATATCAGATTTATTTCTTTATATCATCTCAATTTTAATCATATAAACCAAAGTGTTTAAAAAATAATAATAATATGCATTTTTAAAAATAATCTTCAAAAATTTGCTTTATAAATGTAGCCTCCAAACTGCCAGTCCTCTACATGAAGCACAGATATTCCAGAAATACTGTGTTCAGATCTGCAACCTTGATACTAACCACGCTAAATTATGGCTGAGCAGAGAGAAGTTAAGGAAGACAATAGAACTTTTAATCAGGCTTTCTTCCTTCTGTTTTTAAGGGATGAGGAAAGAAACTTCCTGAAAAACAAGCTCTGACTAGCAGGCAGCGTAACCCCAAGCCTCTAGTTTAGTGGGCAGCGCCATCTAGTGGAAAGACTTTGTTTCTCAGTTCCGTTTTACCAGCAACTGCCTGCATGCTTTCAGTAGACATTTAATTCTGCATTCCCAGGTGGCACTAACAGTAAAGGACCAGCCTACCGATGCAGGAGACGTAAGAGATGCCAGTTCAATCCCTGGGTCGGGAAGATCCCCCGGAGGAGGGCATAGCAACCCACTCCAGTGTTCTTGCCTGGAGAATCCCATGGACAGAGGAGCCTGGCAGGTCTATAGTGTAGCAAAGAGTTGGACACAACTGAAGCGACAGTGCACACACACACACACACACACACACACACACACACACACACACAGCTATCTCACGCATAAAACTGGGGAAGAGTGCTACTCTATATACCCTCTCAGCTACAGGGTTAAAAAATACAAAGCAATGCAAAGCTTCGAGGTCCTTATTACTTCATAAGTTCATAACTTCACTTGAAAGATGAAAGTTAATTTTTGTCCTAATTCTAGCAGCAGAATCCTCAAGGTACCATGCATTTAGCTAAGTTTGGCTGAAGCCTACTAGTTTTCTCCCCGTCTAGGACTGTGGCACATATTAACCTAATCAATGCATTTGAAAACTAATGAACTGACTGGTTACAGTCCAATAACTTGTATACTGAATGTGGGCCACATAAGCCATTTTATGAAGGAAAATTAAGGCCCAAGTTCCAGTGTAAGCATGGGCAAGTCTCAGAGGAGGGCATGAAGGGAGACCCCATTCTCAGTGAGAAAACAGCCCGAAGCCGACTTAGACTTCACCTAGCTTGGTGACGAGCTCAGGTCAGAACCTCTGTCTCCCTTGATGTGCGCTGACGCCCACTAATTGCCTTTTCTTGCCTCTGGGTCTTCTTTGTTTCTTCCTCTCACATTCATACACAAAACTATATCTGGAAGCCTTGAACAAATATACAAATGTTTCTTAAATGTAGACAATTGTAATTTAAATGTTCCTCCCGTGCACTATTAATTATTTTATAGCTTTCTCCAAGCACTGTTTGTATGTACTGTGACTTAAATGGCGACTAAAATGTGAAGAGAATTTTTCCCCCATTTTTTCTGTTCCTGCTTCTAATTCTCTACTTCATCTACACCTATTCCTCCTCTCTCCAAATATCTTTCAATAAGAAAGAACGTCACAGTTTCCTTTTCTCATAATTTTTAAGAATTTAAAATTCTCATAATATTTTTTTTAATGCAGGCCATTTTTAAAGTCTTTATTGAATTTGTTATAATATTGTTTCTGTTTTATGCTTTGGTTTTTGGCAAGGAGGCATATGGGATCATAGCTCCCTGACCAGGGTTAGAATTTACATTGCCTACAATGGAAGGCAAAGTCTCAACCACTGGATTGCCAAGGAAGTCCTTTTTTTTTTTTTTTCTTTAAATGAGATTACAAAAAAACAGATCCTTGTAAAGTAATTAACCTCCAATTAAAATAAATAAATTTAAATTAAAAAAAAAAAACAGATCTTTCAGTCCAATCCCTGCCACTATTCACCCAAGTGACTGGCTAAACTGCTCTAACCCCAGTGCCTTCCTCATCTGTGGAATGGAGATAACAGCAGTAATAAAACAGGAGGGAAGGGGAAAAGGCACAACCTTTAAAGGAATAACATAGCCTGAGGACACAACATAAACTGATTAGAATCAAATGGGTCCAAGATGGCAGACAAGTCAACTTCAACTAGACCTTGATCCTCAGTATATCCTCATTATAAAATGACACACCCAGAGGCACCAAGACAGTTCCAAGGCCAACCATCAAAGACCAAAAAGTGGGCAGTGGCCCAGTTCCTGGAATCTTTCCCCTTCCCCAAAATAGTTGGAATAATCCTCCCACTCATTAGCCTATGATATCACCCAGCCCATAAATGCTAAACACACCACATTTCAAGGCCACATTCACCCTCTGCAATGGACCACACTCTGTCTGTGGAGTGTGTTTCTCTGAATAAATCCACACCTTACCTATCACTTTGTCTCTTTCTTTGAACTGTTTCTGCACTGAGATCTTTCTGCATTGAATTCTTCCTACATTGAATTTTTTTCTGCATTGAGACAAGAACCTGAGCTTCATTAGGTCCTGAAACCAGGTCTGTGATCTCAGCTGGAAAACCGTGGATTCTCTCTGGGTTTGGGTCCCAATCTGAGATAAACAGCTTCAGTAACTTATGAGAAGCATCAGCAAGGGCTGGGACATAGGAAGTGCTCAATAACAAATATTTTAAATATTTGAGGAATTACCAAAATATAGTGTGGTAAGTTTACTGATAAAGGAGAAAGCGCTCAGTGCAGAAACATATCGGTGTTCTCAAAGGAGAGAAACTCTGGAGGATGCTGTGGACGATCCTCTGACTGCAAGCAATCCCTTGACCCATCACAAACCACTATGCAGTGCTTAGTGCTCTTAGCGGACACTATTACATGCGGAATCAGGAGTGAGGATCTATGACATTTTGGAGAAACAACTCTCTATGGGTCTTTCTTGTTTGTGCATATCCTGTAAGCAGAAGCATTGACTCTCTTTGTTCTAGACTGTCTTTTTTTTTAATTGAAATATAACTAATGTACACTGTTGTGTTCAGTTCAGTTCAGCTCAGTCACTCAGTCATGTCCAGCTCTTTGCGATACCGTGGACTGCAGCACTCTAGGCTTCCCTGTCCATCACCAACTCCTGGAGCTTGTTCAAACTCACATCCATCGAGTCAGTGATGATGTCCAACCATCTCATCCTCTGTCACCCCCTTCTCCTGCATTCAGCCTTTCCCAGCATCAGGGTCTTTCCCAATAAATCATCAGGTAGCCAAAGTATTGGAGCTTCAGCTTCAGTCGTTCCAATGGATATTCCAGACTGATATCCTTTAGGATTAACTGACTTGATCTTTTTGCAGTCCAAGGGACTCTCAGACTTTTCTCAATACCACGGTGCAAAAGCATCAATTCTTTGGCACACACCTTTCTTTATGGTCTAACTCTCATATCCATATACTTCCCTCATAGCTCAGTTGGTAAAGAATCCACCTGCATTGCAGGAGACCCTGGTTCAATTCGTGGGTCAGAAATATCCCCTGGAGAAGGGATAAGCTACCCATTCCAGTTTTCTTGGGCTTTCCTTGTGACTCAGATGGTAAAGAATCTGCCTGCAATGCATGAGACCTGGGTTTGATCCCTGGGTTGGGAATATCACCTGGAGAAGGGAACGGCTACCCACTCCAGGATTCTGGCCTGGAGAATTCCATGGACTGTATAGTTCATGGGGTTGCAAAGATACGGACACAACTGAGTGACTTTCACATTCACATATCCATACATGACTACTGGAAAAGCTATAGCTTTGACTAGTTGGGCCTTTGTCAGCAAAGTCATGTCTCTGATCTTTAATATGCTGTTTAGGTGGGTCACAGCTTTTCTTCTAAGGAGTGTCTTAATTTCATGGCTGCAGTCACCATCTACAGTGATTTTGGAGCCCAAGAAAGTAAAATCTGTCACTGTTTCCATTGTTTCCCCATCTATTTGCCATGAAGTGATGGGACAGGATGCCATGATCTTCGTTTTTTGAATGTTGAGATTTAATGCAGCATTTTCACTCTCCTCTTTCACTTTCATCAAGAGGCTCTTTAGTTCTTCACTTTCTGCCATAAGGGTGGTGGCATCTGCATATCTGAGGTTATTGATATTTCTCCCGGCAATCTTGATTCCAGCTTGTGTTTCACCAAGCCCAGCATTTTGTGTGACGTACTCTGCATATAAGTTAAATAAGCAGGCTGACAATATACAACCTTGACATACTCCATTTCCTATTTGGAACCAGTCGGTTTTTCCATGTCCAGTTCTAACTGTTGCTTCCTGACCTGCATACAGGTTTCTCAAGAGGCAGGTCAGGTGGTCTGGTATTCCCATCTCTTTAAGAATTGTCCACAGTTTGTTGTGATCCACACATCAAAGGCTTTGGCATAATCAATAAAGCAGAAGTAGATGTTTTTCTGGAACTCTCTTGTTTTTTCTATAATCCAGCAGATGTTGGCAATTTGATCTCTGGTTTTTCTGCTTTTTCTAAATCCAGCTTGAACATCTAGAAGTTCCCAGTTCATGTACTGTTGAATCCTTACATGGAGAATTTTGAGTATTATTTTGCTAGCATGAGATAAGTGCAATTGTGCAGTAGTTTGAGCATTCTTTGGCATTGCCTTTCTTTGGGATTGGAATGAAAACTGACCTTTTCCAGTCCTGTGGCCACTGCTGAGTTTTCCAAATTTGCTGGCATATTGAGTGCAGCATTTTAACAGCATCATCTTTTAGGACTTGAAATAGCTCAGGTGGAATTCCATCACCTCTAATAGCTTTGTTCATAGAGATACTTCCTAAGGCTCCGTTCACTTAGCATTCTAGGATGTTTGGCTCTAGATGAGTGATCACACCAGTTTGTGATTTTTAGTTCTTCTGTATATTCTTAATATCTTCTGCTTCTTTTAGGTCCATAACATTTCTGTCCTTTATTGTGCCCATCTTTGCATGAAATATTCCCTTTGTATCTCTATTTTTCTTGAAGAGATCTCTAGTCTTTCCCATTCTATTGTTTTCTGCTATCTTTGTATTAGTCACTGAGGAAGGCTTGCTATTCTTTGGAACTCTGCATTCAGATGGGTATATCTTTTCTTTTCTCCTTTGCCTTTAGCTTCTCTTCTTTTCTCAGCTATTTGTAAGGCCTCCTCAGACAGCCATTTTGTCTTTATCCATTTCTTTTTCTTGGGGATAGTCTTGATCACTACCTCCTGTACAATGTCAGAACCTGTGTCCATAGTTCTTCAGGCACTCCATCAAATCTAATCCCTTGAATCTATTTGTCACTTCATGTGTATGCTATAGTGATTCCATTTTCTAGCAGAGAATATTCCATTATAAGTAAGTACAAGATATTGGGTATAAATCCCTGTGCTATACAGTAAATCCTTGTTTTTCTATTTTATGCATAGAAGTCTGTCAACTCCATACTCCTAATGTGTCCTCCCACCCTCATTCCTGGGCTATCTTTTTAAGGATATTTATGTAGCAAATAGCCTTAGATGCTCTATTCCTCCAGAAGTAAAGGCAGGTTTGTTTTCCACCAGTATAATAAAGCCTTAACGGAAACAGAAGAGATTAAGAAGAGGTGGCAAGAATACACAGAAGAACTTTACAAAAAAAATCTTAATGACCCAGATAATCATGATGCTGCGGTCACTCACCTAGAGCCAGACATCCTGAAGTGTGAAGTCAAGTGGGCCTTAGGAAGCATCACTATGAACAAAGCTAGTGGAAGTGATGGAATTCCAGCTGAGCTATTTCAAATCCTAAAAGATGATGTTGTTAAAGTGCTGCACTTACTATGCCAGCAAATTTGGAAAACTCATCAGTGGCCACAGGAATGGAAAAGGTCAGTTTTCATTCCAATCCCAAAGAAAGGCAATGCCAAAGAATGTTCAAACTATTGCACAATTGTGCTCATTTCACACGCTAGCAAAGTAATGCTCAAAATCTTTCAAGCTAGGCTTCAACAGTACATGAACCATGAACTTCCAGATGTTCAAGTTGGATTTAGAAAAGGCAGAGGAACCAGGAATCAAATTGACAACATCTGTTGGATAATACAAAAAGCAAGGAAATTACCAAAAAAAATCTACTTCTGTTTCATTGACTATTCTAAAGCCTTGGTGTGGATCAAAACAAACTCTGAAAACTTCTTAAAGAGTTAAAAATATAAGACTACCTTACCTGGTTTTCTGAGAAAATTGTATGCAGGTTAGAAGAAGTAACAGTTAGAGCCAGACATGGAATAATGGACTGGTTCAAAATTGAGAAAGGAATATGTCAAGACTGTATATAGTCAACCTGCTTATATAACTTATATGCAAGGTACATCATGTGAAATGCCGGCCAGATGAATCACAAGCTGAAATCAAAATAACCAAGAGAAATATCAACAGCCTCACATATGTAGATGATATCACTCTAATGGCCGAAAGTGAAGAGGAACTAAAGAGCCACTTCCTGAGAAAGAAAAAGCTGGCTTAAAACTCAACATTCAAAAAACGAAGATCATGACATCTGGTCCCATCATTTCATGGCAAATAGATGGGAAAACAATGGAAACAGTGACAGACTTTATTTTCTTGTGCTTCAAAACCACTGCAGATGGTGACTGCAGGCATGAAATTAAAAGATGCTTTCTCCTTGGAAGGAAAGCTATAACAAACCCAGACAGTGTATTAAAAAGCAGAGACATTACTTTGCTGACAAAAGTCTGTCTAGTCAAAGTAATGGTTCTTCCAGCCATCATGTATGGATGTGAGAGTTGAATCAAAAAGAAGGCTGAGAACCAAAGAATGCTGGAGAAGACTCTTAAGAGTCCCTTGGACTACAAGAAGATCAAACCAGTCTATCCTAAAGGAAATCAACCCTGAATATTCATTGGAAGTACTGATGCTGAAGCTGAAGCTAAACTCCAATACTTTGGCCATCTGATCTGAAAAGCTGACTCATTGGAAAAGACCTTGATGCTAGGAATGATTGAGGCCAGTAGGAGAAAGGGGCAACAGAGGATAAGATGGTTGGATGGCAGCACTGCTTCCATGGACATGAGTTTGAGCAAACTCCAGGAGATAGCAAAGGATAGGGAAGCCTGGCAGGCTGCATTCCATGGTGTTGCAAAGTGTCGGACATGACTTAGCAACTGAAGAACAACAGTATAATAAAGATAATAATTGCCTCTGAGGTTAAAGTTGAACAGATTTACTTGCAGCTCATTATAAAGTGGACAGTTTCTTAAATTGGGGGGTTTTCCACCATGATGCATACCACTCTCTGTGTTTCACCTACCAGGGCTTTTCAGAACTTGATGCCAGGGGGAATGGACACAAACAGGAAGCTCACGCTGCTTGCTGTACCATAAGTACAGAGACCCTTTGTCTCATGTCTTGAAAGGGTGGTTGACCAACCTGTTATCTTGCAAGTGGGGAAAAAATTCTAGACCTCTCACGATTGTTGAATTGGTTGCTTCAAATTTGTGTTCTAGCCCCCAAAATGAGTCCTCCAGATGGGGATGTTAGGCAACCAAGTGTTTCAATGAAACAAGACTCTGTTTTTCAGTTTAAAAGTCATTTGGAAAACCCAAACTCAATGCAAACAATTATTTGATAATGCAAAAATCATCACTTATCTTAATTAGACCAGTTTTCTTTTTTTTAAAATCAGAAGCCAGCCTCTGTATAAACACTTGTATGTGTAACTTAAACTTCCTTTGAGTTTTCCTCATTCCCAAAAACAAGAAGGCAAGTGTGAGGTATTAATACTCAGAAATATCGCTTGGGTTTCCACTATAAACCAGGAATGTTATACATACATTTCAAATTCTTCCATATATTTCCACTTCACAAAATGCACAATTGTAACTCAGAGATGTTAAATACTTTGCCAAGATCACACAGCTTAGCAAATTGCAGAGCCAGATTAAGAACTGAGTTTTGCCTGTTCCAAGTAGGCTTTGCTCTACAACATTATTCTTCCAAGTGAGGTCACAAAGAGGGCCATCCTCCAGGAGGTGAGTAAGCTTCTCTAACCCATAGTCTCTTCCCTCTTCTGCACTCCTGCCTAAAATTCCATCCTTAGAGAACAGAGGCAGTGCAGTATCATAGGGGTGGAAAGCCCTTCAAGAGAGATGAAATGAACGCTCATACTTTCGGGCCAAGGCTTATTATTTTTAAGGAACTCCAATTTTTAAATCTTGGATACTTTAGGTTTTATAGACTCTATTTAAAGCTCAATAGAAAGGAAGTCCATTTTAAATAACCAATGAACTACAGAGCCCAAAATAAACCTCTGAAGATTAGGATCCGCTGTGGGCTGCAGGTGGGTGTTAACAAAAGAGAGAGAAAGCTTTTGTTAACAAAAAATAGGAGCTTAGGAAGGCTCCTATTTCATTAATTTGCCTGCATCCAGCATTGTCCTCAAAAGGTCACACTTCCCAATGCGAGAGGAACATAGGACTAAGAGTGAGTCAAATTCCCTGAGCTTTTCATCTTCATTTCAGGTATTAATTTATTTTCCAAATATGAGCTGGAACACTAAATCATCTAAGAGCATCTGTCTGATAAAAGATATGCAAATATCTTTATAAATATACAGTATCATCTATAACGTTGACAAGTCAGATAAAGGCACCAGCTTTCACTTAAAACTCTAAATTCCAAATAGAGGATGCAAATACAGAGATTTTACACACACAGTCTATTTCATTTTCAGCTCCACAGATGGTTACAAATTGCATATATTATTCATAGACTTTTCAATCTCAAGCCACCTTCATGTAAAAACCAGACTCTAATATTAGAGGAATTTCCAATGCTAAGACTCAAAATTTGAAAACCAATAGATTATCAGAATTGTCAAAAAGTACTCCAGAGGTGCAATCAGGGCACATATCATCTCCTGAGGCCAGAGGCTCAGTGGTTAAGAATCTGCCTGTAATGCAGGAGACTCAGGAGAAAAGGGTTTGATCCCTGCGTTGAGATGATCCCCTGGAGGAGGGCATGGCAACCTACTCCAGTATTCTCACCTGGGAAATCCCATGGACAGAGGAGCCTGGTGGGCTACAGTCCATGGGGTCACAAAGAGTCAGACACGACTGAGCAACTGAGCACACACACACATCATCTCCTGATATTTTCAGTAAAGTCAACAAACACCCAAACAAAATAAAATCGACCAAATAAACCTGGTCAAGCATTTGCCAAGCAAGAGCCCGCCCTGCAGCTGCACCCCTAGGCCACCTTCTGTTCTCCAACCTTAGGCTCCAACAGCTGTTCCTTTGTCTGCTTAATAAATAGTCAGAATGTGAAGCCCCTAAAAGCAGTGGGAGGTGCCCCTGAGGAAGGTGCAATGACTGTGCAGAGGGGACCCTGATGAGAAACTGCCCAAGCAGCTCTCACTTGGTCCACGCCAGCCCTCAGCTGGGAGTCCTGGAAGACATGGATAGTCCACACTGACTTTGTGAAAGGAAGGTGCCTGTGCTGAGAGGCCTCAATTAGCAGCTCTTCTATCTTGTGCTTTGTGAGCACTGACATCCTAGGCCTTGTTGCCTTCCTTCCACCTTCCTCAGGCTTTCCTTCACAACATAATTCTATAATGCCAAGAGAAAGTCAGAATAGAAATGAAGAATAATCAGGGTCAAAAGACCAGAGGGTCCATCTCTGATCTGTCCTGTGTGGCCGATGAGGCCGTGGGCTTCAGGGTATCTGACAAGATATCAATAGAATCAATGTGGCTAAATTAAAACCTGCAGAACACCCCTTGTTTTACATGCAGCTGTTGGGAGGGAGAAAGGAGATACAGCTGGCGGGCTGCGATGCAGATGAAGGCTGGTCTGATCAGCAAGCTCCCTGAAGCAGGCAGACAGGGAGGCCGGCAGAAACTGGAGAGAGCTCAGGCAGTCAAGGAAGCAGAAAGAATGATCAAAGTGATGACAGCGATCACGCGCTGATTAGTTCTGGTGGGAGGGGGTCTTTTTATCTGATTGTAAATAATGGGCTCATCTTACAAAATCTGGAAAACATAGGACTCCTAAAACAGGAGAGGAATTTTTTGTTCAATTACTGTGCTTGGCTTGGGTCTGCATACTCAGCACCTTTAAAGCCTAAAGACAGAAGGCGAAAGCTGTTCAAGGTCTAAAACTCAACTACTGACAGGTAGATACTGACTGCCTGTGGGCTAATGAGTTCGCATCTTGATTTCTATTAGGCTCCAGAGTCCTTTGAAATCTCAGCCAATCATTTGGATACTGTTGAGGCATAAACTGGGATTTTAAAAGTTCATCTAGTTTGCTGAGTACCATCAGTTGTTTCTTCTAATCTAGCCAGATGCATAATTTTAATATTTTGCTGTCTGGCTATTCAATATTTCCTCTTCATGAAGTGAGATCAAAGACATTTCAACAAGATTGTTTTTAATTAGCTACTTCCTATCAATTAATAAACCTAGTGTACTTAGGTCCCCTAGTCTGAATCCTAGTCTCCTTCCTGTTCAAAACTAATCCTTGCTTTTCCCACCTCCACCTCTATGCCTCTGCCTCTGCCTCATAGAACTAGAGGTTCATCCTCATGTTACTGCAATTGTGATAATAACAGATGGCAATTACTTAATAACTTACATGGCAATTACTATGTGCCAGCGTCTGTTGTAAGTGCTTCAAACACATTAACTCATTTAAACTTCACACAGCCCTATGAGGTAGGAACTATTATTATCCTCATTTTACATGTGTAGAGGGTCTCAGGAGTGCCCTGCTTGGGGAAGTCCAATCTCAGGAAAAGAGAAGAGAAGAAACTCTTAGTTCAATGACATTTATTCCAGACTGAAAGGAAGAGGTTCTGGGCCCATCATATGTCTCACCCAGCTTCTGCTGCGGTCCAGCCCTGTATCTGAGTTTTAAGAAGAAACTGCAAGTAAAAATCCTTGCAGTCGCCTACGGTAAGGAGAGTACTCGGTGTTTGACTCATCCAGGGAGCTCAGAGGACAAGAGATGGCCAGTGCACAGCTCTGGAGGGAAAGGGAGTCACTGCTTTGTTGGACAAAGAATGCATGAGAGTCTCTCAGCAATCCAAACAGGAGAGAGAGCTGGCAGGGAGCCATGTGAAATCACACAAAAGAAAACAGTCAGAAAAGACTATGGTTTCCCACAGACAGACTGACTTTCAGGCAAACTGCTTAAAAAAAAAAAAAAAAGAGGGCGGGCAGCAGCTGGAGGAAGTCACTGTTGGTGTGTTGGTGTGGTCCCTTAGAGGGCACCTCTGAGAAGGCCCCTGGGGGACACACCTGAGAAAGACATCTTAGACACCTATAGCCTACTCGTCACAAAGCTCTTGCAGGGCTGCTGCTGCTGCTAAGTCGCTTCAGTCGTGTCCGACTCTGTGCGACCCCATAGACGGCAGCCCACCAGGCTCCCCCGTCCCTGGGATTCTCCAGGCAAGAACACTGGAGTGGGTTGCCATTTCCTTCTCCAATGCATGAAAGTGAAAAGTGAAAGTGAAGTCACTCAGTCAGGTCCAACTCTTAGCGACCCCATGGACTGCAGCCTACCAGGCTCCTCCATCCATGGGATTTTCCAGGCAAGAGTACTGGAGTGGGGTGCCATTGCCTTCTCCCAGGGTAGGACTGTTCAAATAATGACCTCCCAGGCCTTCGACTCTGCTTCCTCCTCATTCACCTACCTTGAAAGGTTCAGAAACTTCAGCAAAAAAAAAGATGATCTCCTCTGGCTATCTGGCTCTTGACCTACATCAGACTATCAGAGGGTAATTATCATAGCAAAGATAAGGCAATTGCAAAACATTTGTCTCAGGGAGAGAGAGGGAAGAACCCTGTGGGGAGAGAGGGAGGGAGTAGGGAGGCGGGGGGAAGAACACTGTATACCCTGCCTTTACAGCCAGCACTCTACAAAGCACAGTGAAAGACACCAGGAATAACCTGAGAGAAACAGTGCTTAAGGTCTGTATTTTTAGCAAGAGTACAAGTCCCTAAAACAATAAGTAGCACGATAAGAGCATCATGAGGTTTCCCAGGTGGCACTAGTGGTAAAGATCTGTCTGCCAAAGCAGGAGACATAAGAGACATGGGTTTGATCCCTGGGTTGGGAAGATCCCCTGGAGAAGGGCATGGCAACCCACTCCAGTATTCTTGCCTGGAGAATCACATGGACAGAGGAGCCTAGTAAGCTATAGTCCATGGGGTCACAAAGAGTCAGACATGACTGAAGAGACTTAGCAAAAGCATGCAACAGACACATGCAAAAGCATCATGAATTTACAAAGGAAAATAATCCAAACACATCAAAAACTGTCTCATCAGACACACCTATTCAGGGTTATGGTCTGTTCCTCTATATGCCCTTTATAGTTTCTCATATATCAAGTATACACAATAAAGTGTAGGTAGTTCAGTACTCAGAGTGTAGATTCAGTTAATCCCTGTGACTCTTTCCTGAATTAGAGAATGTTGTTGTTATACAAGGATGAAGCTGTTTGGTCTACACTTAACCACGAGGTCTAAAGTTCTGATGGGCATGCAAAAGCAAAATTCTTAGCAAGATGGTGGGGTTTCTCTGCCTGAGGGAGACTGCACTGGCTACTAATTCAATCAAAGAGATGGGAAATTTGAATCTTGGGCCATGGAGAGGACGGAGATGAAAGCTGTGACTTCAGAACTTTCTTTTGAGACAAGATGGGCAGAGGAGAATGTGAGAAAGAAAAAAGGGCACATTCCTGATCTGCTTTAGGGCAAAAACAAACAGGGAGCCATACTCTCTGGGTCTTCACTACTCTGACGGCCAGCAAGCAGCAGTTTGATCTGAACAAGTGCTCAGAATACGACAAGAGCGTTCTTGTCTGCAGGTGGAGGTCCTTTGTTGTGTAGCCAAAGAGAGTCTCTGGGCAGACAGTCGAAAACTTGATCTGCTGAACTGCACTGAGAGGGGCATGGCCACAGCTGTCCCTTGACAAAAGCTGTCTAAGATTAGCAGCATCTGAAGGGAGCAAATGAACTTAGCAGGCACTGTCTCCCAACAGTAGGCACAAGTCTCACATGGGCCCGGATTTAAGTCTGAGTCACAGAAAATGAGGGGCTTCCCTGGAATGGAAGCTCAGCGGTAGAGAATCCACCTGCAATGCAGACCCTGGTTTGATCCCTGAGTTGGGAAGATCCCCTGAAAAAAGACAGGGCAACCCACTCCAGTATTCTTGCCTGGAGAATCCCTCGGACAGAGGGGCCTGGTGGGCTACAGTCCATGGGGTCACAAAGAGTGGACATGACTGAAGTGACTTAGCACGCACAACCAGGAAATGATGGGGCGGCAGCCAGAGGAAGGGGGCTCTGATTCCTATCAGAGAGTTTCATAAATTCCAACCTTGTTCACTCAGCACAGCTTTGTCCTGACTATGGTTTTGTGTAGTGCTAAGAAATGTTACAGTACCTTCTCCATTAATAGTCTCATACCACAGACTCTTGTAATTCTCCAGGCCAGAATACTGGAATGGGTAGCCTTTCCCTTCTCCAGGGGATCTTTCTGACCTAGGAATTGAACCGGGGTCTCCCGCATTGCAGGTGGATTCTTTACCAACTGAGCTAAAGACATCCCTGGTGGCTTAGATGGTAAAGCGTCTGACCTACAATGCGGAAGACTCAGGTTCAATCTCTGGGTTGGGAAGATCCTCTGGAGAAGAAAATGGCAACCCACTCCAGTACTCTTGCCTGGAAAATCCCAGGGATGGAGGAGCTTGGTAGGTTACAGTCCATGAGGTCACAAAGATTCGGACACAACTGAGAGACTTTACTTTCACTACAGACTCTTCACTTAAAACTTTTGAATCTCAATTCTGTTTTCAGTTAAGCATTGTTGTGCTCTCCTAATTCACAATTAGATAAATGTACCCAGAGCAAACACTTTATGAGACTTCACTGTTGACAGATAATGTGTAGATTTTAGAACATGGTTTGTATAATCACCAGTTCCAAGGGATATACATTCAAAGGCTGTTTCAGTGTTTTAAAGAGCTTGATTTTCCTGTTTTGTTTGTTTTTTTAACCTTACATAGAGAATTTTGTTGCCAAGACTTCAGTTCTTCCCATCACTATTAGCTTGTTCTGATTCAGTCCACAGAGAGTTTAGCTTCTTTTCTCTATTTGAACTTTCTAAGAAGCAAGCTGAGTGCTGAAGAATCAATGCTTTTGAACTGTGGTGTTGGAGAAGACTCTTGAGAGTCCCTTAGACTGCAAGGAGATCCAACCAGCCCATTCCAAAGGGAATCAGTCCTGATTTCATTGGAAGGAATGATGCTAAAGCTGAAACTCCAGTACTTTGGCCACCTGATGTGAAGAGTTGACTCATTGGAAAGGACTCTGATGCTGGAAGGGATTGGGGGCAGGAGGAGAAGGGGATGACAGAGGATGAGATGGCTGGATGGCATCACCGACTCAATGGACATGATTTTGAGTGAACTCCGGGAGTTGGTGATGGACAGGGAGGCCTGGAGTGCTGCAATCCATGAGGTCGCAAAGAGTCGGACACAACTGAGCAACTGAACTGAACTGAACTGAAGAAGCAAACTTAAAATAGGTTTTGTGTTTTGTTTTTTTCCAGTATTCAGCAACATTAAGCAGCCTATTTAGATTCACAAACCTCTGGTAACTCTTGCTTTTGATCTCTTCCATCGGTCACATTCGAAGAGAAACAGCTGCTTTCCAGCAACCCAAGTGATTTTTTCAGTTCCTGGAGACGCAGTAATCAGTATCTGTTGTCCTAACGAATTCTTTGCAGACCCTCCTCTTTCGTTGAGGCTTCTGATTTTCAGTCTCTCATTCTAAATGATTTGTCTCAAACTGTAACAGGGTTTTGTGTTTCTCTCAAAGTCAAGAGTAAGGTGACAAGGAAATGACCTCCATTCAAGGGATAACATCCACATCTGTTTATGACCCTTTCTCATGCACTGGGCATGTACTAACCCCTCTGAGCCCAAGACAGGGCCCTCTTACTGGTGTCTCTTCATCTAAAATTTTCTTTCAAAATAAAAGTCATTTTTCTATTTAAAATGACTTAAACAGATACAACAGGAAAGGTACTGCTCATTGCTTCTCCTTTCTCTGGAAAACCCACCATAAACTGCTCCCCATCCCTACTCTCCCACTCCCACCCCAGTGCCCAGAGCTTTGCTGTGCCACTTCCACGTCCTGTCAAGGTGTCCCTTTACCCTTCGTTATCCCAGCCCTTCTTACTTGCTCTGTTGTCTGTGTTTGGTTTTCTTACATTTTTATATTTTTTAATGTTCATGTTTCTCATTGTGTTATTAAAAACATAAGCATGCATGACCGTTACAAAAATCAGAAAATGCAAACAGGCAAAACAATATAAAGAATAGCCAAGATGCCCACTCACCCACCCATCCAGAATCACCTGCTGATAATACACTGGTGTGTATCTCCTTTTATTTCCTTCAGGAAGAACATGCATTATTTTCTTCAAAAATGGGATTATGTAATCCAGTATGTTTTATGACCTACTTTATTTAAAAATCCATCCATTGTTGGACAACTATGTTATACCAACTTTTCTCCATTATAAATAACAATGAGTAATAAAAAAATTCAAGAAAAACACTACACAAATTCTGAACAGAAAAAAATGATTAATGTCACTGTAGAAGTTATCAGACTATCCCATGAAGCACCACAGTTACCCATACTAGAAAATCCTAGGCAGAGTTTTGCTTCATCTTGCTTCATTTTCACCAGTCTTCATTTCAACCTTGGGAGTGGCCCAGTTGATCCTCACCTTCTCGATGAGGCTTTCCCCAGATTTCCCAGTTGATACTGCTTCCTCTGTTTCCATAGAGTATGTTTTGAGGTTGGGGTATTGGTCTCATCACATTCTGACTTGCTTGGTAGCTTTTTTTTTTTTTTCTATTCTCAGTTTAACTTCTCCAAGTTAGGGTATTTTGCATCTGGAAAGTGCTCAGTAAATAAATTACTAAATAAAAATAAGGATCACATCCAATATTACTCAATATTGGTTTTTTTAAAATATTTATTATTTTTTATTTATTTGGCTGCACTGGATCCTGGTTGCCATGCATGGAATCTTCGCTCTTACTTACAACATGTGGGATCTAGTTCCCTAACTAGGGACTGAACCCAGGTCCCCTGTATTGGGAGCATGGAGTCTTAGCCACTGGACCACCAAGGAAGTCCTGGGGCTTTTTTTCCTTAAGCTTTCTTTCTGACCCAGTTTCAATTCCCTTATATGCAGTTTAGTTCAGTCACTCAGCTCTGTCCAACTCTTTGTGACCCCATGGACTGCAGCACACCAGGATTCCCTGTCCATCACCAACTCCTGAAGCTTGCTCAAACTCATGTCCATTGAGTCAATGATGCCATCCAAGCATCTCATCCTCTGTTATCCCCTTCTCCTCCTGCCTTCAATCTTTCCCAGCATCACGTTTTTCCAATGAGTCAGCTCCTCCCATCAGATGGCCAAAGTATTGGAGCTTCTGCTTCAGCATCAGTCCTTCTAATGAATATTCAGGACTGATTTCCTTTAGGATTGACTGGTTGGACTTCCTTGCAGTCCAAGAGACTCTCAAGAGTCTCCTCCAACAACACAGTTCAAAAGCATCAATTCTTTGGTGCTCAGCTTTCTTTATAGTCCAACTCTCACATCCATACATGACTACTGGAAAAACCATAGCTTTGACTATATGGACCTTTGTTGGCAAAGTAACATCTCTGCTTTTTAATATGCTGTCTATGTTGGTCATAACTTTTCTTCCAAGGAGAAAGAGCCTTTTAATTTCATGGCTGCAGTCACCATCTGCAGTGATTTTGGAGCATAAGAAAATAAAGTCTGTCTCTGTTTCTTTTGTTTCCCCATCTATTTGCCTGGAAGTGATGGGACCAGATGCCATGATCTTCGTTTCTTGAGTGTTGAATTTTAAGCCAGGTTTTTCATTCTCCTGTTTCACCTTTATCAAGAGGCTCTTTAGCTCCTCTTCACTTTCTGCCATAAGAGTGGTATCATATGCCTATCTGAGGTTATTGATATTTCTCCTGGCATTCTTGATCCAGCTTGTGCTTCACCCAGACCAGCATTTCACATGATATATTCTGCATAAAAGTTAAATAAGCAAGGTGACAATATACAGCCTTTACATACTTCTTTCCCAATTTGAAACCAGTCTGTTTTTCCATGTCCAGTTCTAACTGCTACTTCTTGACCTGCACACAGATTTCTCAGGAGGCAGGTCAGGTGGTCTGGTATTCCCATCTTTTAAGAAATTTCCACAGTTTGTTATGATCTACACAGTCAAAGGCTTTGGCGTAAATAAAGCAGAAGTAGATGATTTTCTGGAATTTTCTTGCTTTTACTATGATCCAGTGGATGTTGGCAGTTTGATCTCTGGTTCCTCTGCCTTTTCTAAATCCAGCTTGAACATCTGGAAGTTCATGGCTCACTTACTGTTAAAGCCTGGCTTAGGGAATTTTGAGCATTATTTTCTAGTATGTGATATGAGTGCAACTGTGCTGTAGTTTGAGCATTCTTTGGCAATTGCCCTTCTTTGGGACTGGAATGAAAACTCACCTTTTCCAGCCCTGTGGCCACTGCTAGTTTTCCAAATTCACTGGCATATTGAGTGCAGCACTTTAACAGCATCATCTCTTAGGATTTGAAATAGCTCAACTGGAATTCCATCACCTCCACTAGTTTGTTTATAGTGATGCTTCCTAAGTCTTACTTGACTTCGCATTCCCTTATATTGGGCATAGGTAACTGCATTTTTCAGATTAAGGTGACAGAAAACCAATTCAAATAAATTAGCTTAAGCAGAAGAAGTGTAATTTATTGCTTCATGTTATTGGAAAGACTGGAAAGACACTTCAGGCATAGATAAATCCAGGGGTTCAAATGTTTCTCTCTCTTTCTTTCTCACATTTTCTATTTCTCTTTCCCTCTTGCCCTCCTTCTTTTTTCTTTCATTTGCCCTTCATATCTCCTCCTCCAGCTAAATTTCCTTCATGCCAAGATATTGTGGGCTGGGGTTGGGCATGGAGGGTTGGGACTACAAATCCACAGATAGCTCCAGGCCTACATCATTCAAGAAAGATTTCTTATCTTTCTCTTCCTGTGACTGCACATAAAATCCTGTATGTATATAACAAGTCTGGCACTATGATTAGGGCAGGTATGAGTCATGTAACCATCTCTGTTGCTGGTGGACCTGTGCACCATAACTGAGAAGTCCCCTAAACTTTCACAGAATGGTACAAAAATATAAAGATATTTATGTATTATTATTTGGAAGAGAAAAATATGACTAAAATTTGAGATGGTGTCAAGTAGCCCCATTTCACACTTACATCATTTTTTTAATAAATTCAGAGACTACAATCAACTTGCTTTCTAGTCAGGCTAGAATCTTAGAGTTTTATCCCACCTCTTCCACTTTATAGATGAGGAAATGGAGTCTTATTCATCATCAGTAAACCAACTAGCATAGGGAAGGGCTTGCTTCACTGTGGGGGGAGGAGTTAATTTGATAATTGGGAAACCAACACTGGGTCTCAGCCACAGCACAGATTCCCCTATGACTGCTTTTTCAAATAACTTATTATAAAAAAAGAGTACTTTAAAAATATTTTCCATAACAATGAACATTCTATCTTGCGTTTCTATGGAAAAAGGTGAAAAATTCAATTCACGTGGAAAGAAGTTGAAAATTCATAGCTATAAGCAATATGAGTAAATATATTTACCCTGGAGTGTACTTTATTCTCAAGATCCAAGTGGCTTGTGATTTGAAAAATTTAAAATCCCACTGATAGGGTTAAGATAAATTCTATATAAAGATCTGTGGAAATGTTTTAATAGCATGATAAATTTCAATGTCAGCATTCATTTTTTAATCACCATTAACTATACTCAGGGCTTCCTTGGTGGCGCAGATGGTAAAGAATCTTCCCACAATGTATAAGACCTGGGTGCAATCCTTGGGTCAGGAAGATCCCCTGGAGAACAGAATGACTACCCACTCCATTATTCCTGGCTGGAAAACTCCATGGACAGAGGAGCCTAAAAGGCTACAGTCCATGGAGTCACAAAGGGTTGGACACACTGAACGACTAACACTTTCACAAGTATTCTCAACAAAACAGAAATACATAGAAGTGGGAGATTTGTGGGAGTTAACCTTAGGAAAATGTTGAGAATGGGGAGGGTGATAGACTTGTTTTCTTTATCAAAAACTCCCCCACAGAGCATAATAGAAACATTTTTTGAAGTCCAAAGGAAAATTCAGATACAGGAAGGATAATACATACGCAAACACATTTATAGCCCATTTCCTTTTTATTAGAGTGGAAAGGAGTGGGTTTGCAAAATGAAGTTGAATGAAGAATGAATTGCATTTCATTGCTTAAGGTTGACTGCATAGTATTTGTCAAGAAATTGGACTGATTTGAGACCTTGAACAGAGCTGATATTTGATACTGAAGATGGTTTATATTTGAAATGTGGGCTGAAGTAACATTTTAAATGGCTGAAAAAAAGAAGGGAGTTTTAAGCATCAAAGGCAGCTTCAGATTGTCCTGTGTGTTAAGCTGCAAGAGACTGTGTTTTCACTTCCTCAGCAACTTGTGCAACCCTGAGGAGAGTATAAACATGCTCAATGACCCTGATTTGAAATCAGAGAAAGTAGCTCCAGAGACAAGTTCCTGACACCAGATTTGGGAAATCTCTCAGTTCTGCAGACTTCAGTGACACACACCTTAGGACTAGAACCTCATGTGTTTTGTCACTTCAAGACATTCTTTGATCACTGTTTTCCAATAAAATATCAAATTCTAGAAGGGAAAATATGTATATGCAGAGTACATCATATAAAATGCTGGGCTGGATGACTCATAAGCAGGAATCAAGATGCCAGGAGAAACACAAACAGCCACAACCTCAGATATGCAGATGATACCACTTTGATGGCAGAAAGTAAGGAGGAACTAAAAAGCCTCTTGATGAAGGTGCAAGAGAAGAATGGAAAAGCTGGCTTAAAACTCAACATTCTAAAAACTAAGATCATAGCATCCATTCCCATCACTTCATGGAGAATAGAAGGGGAATAAGTGGAAAACAGTGGCAGATTTTATATTCTTGGGCTCCAAAATCACTGCAGATGATGACTGCAGCCAAGAAATTAAAAGATGCTTGAGCCTGGAAGAAAAGCTATGACAAAGCTAGACAGTGTATTCAAAAGCAGACCCATCACTTTGCCAACAAAGATTTGTATACTCAAAGCTATGGTTTTTCCAGTAGTCATGTACGGATGTGAGAGTTGGACCATAAAGAAGGCTGAGTGCCAAAGAGTTGATACCTTTGAACTGTGGTGCTGGAGGAGACTCTTGAGAGTCTGTTGGACTGCAAGGGAATCAAACCAGTTAATCCTAAAGGAAATCAACCTTGAATATTCACTGGAAGGACGCTGCTGAAGCTGAAGCTCCAATACTTTGTCCCTCTGATGTGAACTGACTCATTGGAAAAGACCCTAATGCTGGGAAATATTGAGGGCAGGAGGAGAAGGGAGTGACAGAGGATGAGATGGCTGGATGGTATCACTGACTCAATGGACATGAGTTTTACCAAA
Organism: Bos indicus; assembly: GCF_029378745.1. Classification (NCBI taxonomy): domain Eukaryota; kingdom Metazoa; phylum Chordata; class Mammalia; order Artiodactyla; family Bovidae; genus Bos; species Bos indicus. The sequence goes on from NC_091783.1 coordinate 14,287,107, forward strand.
CTCAGGGAGATAGTGAAGGACAGGGAAGCCTGAGTGCTGCAGTTCATGGGGTGACAAAGATTTGGACACAACTTAGCAACTGAACAACAACAACAAAAAGGCAAAGAATTCAAACAAATCAAACCAAGCAATGAGAAAAAAGTAGTATGTATCATGAATATTGCAGGGTATGGTAATGTCAACACTACAAAAAAATTCTCCTTCAGTTCCTAACAATGAGTCATAAAGTATCTTTGATACACAAACTACAAACTTAACCAACAGATGAGAATTATGCACATGCTATATAATACTTGATCACACACTGGACACCACTGCACAGTTTTTCATACCTGGAGCCTGTGACAGCCACCCCTGGGCGTATCTTTTTCATCGGAATTTTCAGGGCTAGCACATTCCTTCCACAGAGTATGCAAGGACTAAAAACTTGTCAAATGAATGAATGAATGAATTGAAAAAATATAGAACTAAGAGAACAACGGAATAATAAAGGTCCTTTCTTTTTTACTAAAACTATTCCACAAAGAAAATCTTCAATATTTTCTAAATTTTAAATGAGATTGCACAGAAATCCTTGGTACTCACTTATGACCACCAGAAAACATTTCCAATGTGCAAACAGTGACACCAGTTTTCTTTAGATAAAGACGGTGTGAGTTGCTCTTTGTTCAGGCCACGTTGAATGTCACCACTAAGTAGATTTTGAGACAACTGTCCACTTCCACCACTAGTAGCTTAAGGGGGCTGTCATTCTCACTCTCTTCCATATGCACATAGATAGTCCATCTGAATAACAGTGCTCTTGATTGAATAATTTTTATCTTTCTTCCCTCAACTCTTTCCTAGCTACACATTCACATTTCTCCATCCTACACAGACCCTGTCAACACCTAAAATTCCACTGTCTCTCAAATACTGGTTTCAAATATCCCACTCCGTAACTGTTACCACCTACCCTTCTAGCTCACCTGATGACGCATTGCCATTACAACGTTTTAAACCTCTTGGAGACCTCCAATGCTTTGACCCCACCCCTTTCACAATCTACCAGCTCTCCTAGCTTCACATTCTTCTTTGAGGAGCTTAGATGATTGCTGTTCAGTCACCAAGTCATGCTCAACTTTTTGTGACCTCATGGTTGTGACCTCAGCGTGCCAGGCTCTCAAGGGACTCTCAAGAGTCTTTTCCAGTCCAACTCTCACATCCATACTTGACTACTGGAAAATCCATAGCCTTGACTATACGGACCTTTGTTGGCAAAGTGATGTCTCTGCTTTTGAATACATTGTCTAGGTTTGTCATAGCTTTCTTTCCAAGGAGCAAGTGTCTTTTAATTTCATAGCTGCAGTCACTGGCCGCAGTGATTTAGGAGCCTAGGAAAATAAAATCTATCACTGCTTCCACTTTCTCCCTTCTATTTGCCATGAAGGGATGGTACCAGATGCCATGATCTTAGTTTTTTGAATGTTGAATTCCAAGCCAGCTTTTTCACTCTCCTCTTTCACCCTCTTAAAAAAGCTGTTAGGTTTCTCTTCACTTTCTGCAATTAGAGTGGTATCATCTGTCTATCTGAAGTTTTTGATATTTCTCCTAGCAATCTTGATTCTGGCTTGTGATTTATTCAGCCCAGCATTTCATATGATGTACTCTGCATATATGTAGAGAAAATCCTGAAGACTCCACAAAAACAAAATCAGAAAACAAAAAATTAAAAAAAAACTTGGAACTAATAAATTCTATAAAGTTACAGGATACAAAATCAACATACAGGAATCAGTTGTCTTTCTATACACTTAGAACAGAATATCTGAAAAGCAGCACTGAAACATGCATATTACCATGTTTGTGAAATAGATGACCAGTCCAAGTTCAATGTATGAAACAGGGCACTCAAAGCTGGTGCACTGGGATGACCCAGAGGGATGGTATGGGGAGGGAGGTGGGAGGAGGGGTTGGAACAAGAGGACACATGTACACCCGTGGCTGATTCATGTCAATGTATGGCAAAAACCACCAGAATATCGTAAAGTAATTAGCCTCCAATTAAAATAAATTAATTAAAAAAGATATGAATAAAGGATGAAAAGGAGATATAAAAAGAAAACATTCAAGAAAACAATCTCATTTACAGTAGCATCAAAAACAATAAAATGCCAAAGAAAAAATTTAACCAAGTGAAAGATTTCTATTCTGAAAGCTATAGGATGTTAATGAAAAAACCAAAGACACAAATAAATAGAAATATATCCCTTGTTCATAGGTCAAAGAGTTAATTTTGTTAAAAATATCCCTGCCACCCAAAGCCATTTACAGATTCAATGTAATCCTTATCAAATTTCCAGTGGTATTTTTTCCAGAAAACAACAATGCCAAAATTTGTGTGGAACCACAAAACACCACAAATAGCAAACATAAACTTGAAACTTCCTGACTTCAAAATGATTTACAAAGCTATAATCCAAAACAGTAAGGTACTAGCATAAAAATAAGTATACAGAATAATGGAACAGAATTGAGGATCTAGAAATAAACCCATGCATATATGGTCAACTAATATTTGACAAGGGAGCCAGGAACATTACATGGGTGAAAAATAGTCTCTTCAATAAATGGTGTTGGGAAAACTGGATATTCACATGTAAAAGGATGGAACTAACCCCCGATTTTACACCACTCACAAAATTAACTTGACATGGTTTATAGACTTAAACATAAGACCTGAAACCATAAAACTTCTTAAGGAACACAGAGAAAAACCGCCTTGAAATTGGTCTTGGTGATTATATTTTGGATATGACCAAAAGTGCAAGCAACAAAAGCAAAAATAAATAAGTGGGACGACATCAAACTAAAAAGCTTCTGTACAACCTTTAAATGATCATAAAATGAGACGTCAACTTACGGAGTGGGAGGAAACATTTATAATATCTAATAAGGGATTAATATCCAAAAACTATATATAAACTCACATAATTCAATAGGATAAAGAAAATAATGTGATTTGAAAATTAGCAAAGAACCAAAGTTCTATTTTTTTCACATAAGATATTCAAACGGCCAATCAGTTCAGTTCAGTTCAGTCGCTCAGTCGTGTCCGACTCTTTGCGACCCCATGAATCACAGCACGCCAGGCCTCCCTGTCCATCACCAACTCCCGGAGTTCACTCAAACTCATGTCCATCGAGTCAGTGATGCCATCCAACCATCTCATCCCCTGTCGTCCCCTTCTCCTCCTGCCCCCAATCCCTCCCAGCATCAGAGTCTTTTCCAGTGAGTCAATTCTTCGCATGAGGTGGCCAAAGTATTGGAGTTTCAGCTTTAGCATCAGTCCTTCCAATGAACATTCAGGACTGATTTCCTTTAGAATGGACTAGTTGGATCTCCTTGCAGTCCAAGGGACTCTCAAGAGTCTTCTCCAACACCACAGTTCAAAAGGTACATGTAAAAAGATGCTGAACATCACTGATCATCAGGGAAATGCAAATCAAAACCACAATGAGATATTACTTCACTTTATACCTATTAGAATGCCTATTATCAACGAGACAAGTAAAGTGGTGAGGATATGGGAAAAAAGGGAACATTTAAACCCTGTTGGTAGGACTGTAAATTGATCCAGCCACTATGGAAAACACTATGGAGGTTCCTTTAAAAATTAAAAATAGAATGATGATATAATCCAGCAATTCCACTTCTGGGTATATGCCCAAAGCAAACAAAATCACTATCTTGACAGATATCTTCACTCCCATGTTCATTGCAGAATTATTTACAATAGCCAAAAAAATGGAAACAAATTGTATTCATGGATGGATAGAGTTTTCTTCAGCCGTAAAAAGAAGAGAACATTGCCTTTGCAACAACATGGATGGACTTTAAGGGCATTACACTAAGCGAAATAAGTCACAAAAAGCCCCATTCTGTATGACCTCACATATATGACATCTACAAAAAATGAACTCATGAAAATACAGAGTAAATTGGTGGTTGCCACAGTTAGGGGAGTGGGTGAAAGCGATCAAAGGATGCAAACTACAGTTATAAGATGAATAAATTCTGGGAATGTACATGGTGACTATAGTTAACAGTACTGTACTGTGCCTGTGAAAGTTGCTAAGAGTAGACATTAAAAGTTCTCAACACACACACACACACACACACACACGACTGTAATGATGTGAGATCATGGATATTTTAACTAACCTATTGGAGCAATCATTCCACTAAATAATCTCTTCTTTCAAGTCTCTTATACCTTTCCTCCGTCATTCCTGTTAACCATTGTTTTTGTTTTTGTTTAATTGGCTTGTGTCATCACACACTCATGTATTTTTCCTACTTTCTTAGCCATACCATGTCAGTTTCCTTTGCTGCTCCTCTGCCTCATCTAACCTCTAAACACAGAAGTCTCTCATGTGTCAGTCTCATGCATGATATCCACCCTCTATAAGGAAATCCCAGGTGACCCCAGTGGTAATGAACTTGCCTGCCAAGGCAGGAGATGTAAGAACAGTGGGTTCAATCCCTGGGTTGGGACGACCCCCTGGAGAAGGGAATGGTAACCCACTCTAGTATTCTTTCAGGGATAATTCCATGGACAGAGGAGCCTGGTGGGTTACATAGGGTCACAAAGAGTTGGACATGACTGAAGTTACTTAGCACAGTATAACATACTCTCTATAAAATTTTTTAACGTTTTTCTCCTTAGGTGATGATAATAATTTTAAATTTATAGTTTTATTGAAATGTAATTCACATACCATAATACCCACAGAGTTGTACAACCATAACCACTAACTAATTTTGGTATATTTTCATCATTCCCAAAAGAAATCCCATACCCACTAATCACTCACCCCTTCAATCCATTCTCCCCTCACACCTTGCCAACCACTAATCCATTTTGTCTCTATAGATTTAAATATTTCAAATAAATGTAACCTATCATAGATGCTTATTTTTTGTGACTGATTTCTCTTACTTAGCATGTTTTCAAGGTTAATCCATTGTAACATGTATCAGAACTTCATTCCTTTTTATTGATGAGTAATTTCCATACATTACAATGGCTTATTCAGTCATAAATTTGTGGGTATTTGAACTGTTTCTACTTTCAGCTATCATAAATGCTATGAACACTTGTATACAAGTTTTTGTTGAACATATGATTTTATTTCTCTTGGATACACCTAGGAATAGAATGCTAGTCATATGGTAACTGCTTGTTTAACATTTTGAGAAACTGCTGAACTGTTCTCTAAAGCAGGCTGAAATATTTTATAATCACAATCACACCAGAGGTTATGAGGTTTCTAAACTGCCTACATCCTCATCAACAATTGTTATTGTCTGTCTTTCTTATTAGAGCTCTCCTAGTGGGTCATAGTAAACACCCTCTTCCAATAACACAAGAGACCTTTACACATGGACATCACCAGATGGCCAATACTGAAATCAGACTGATTGTATTTTTTGCTGCCAAAGATGGAGACGCTCTATATAGTTGGCAAAAACAAGACCTGGAACTGATTATGGTTCAGATCATGAACTCCTTATTGCAAAGTGCAGACTTATAGTGAAAAAAGTAGGGAAAACCACTAGGCCATTCAGGTATGACCTGGATCAAATCCCTTATGATTATACAATGGAAGTGACAATAGATTGAAGGGATAGATCTGATTGATCTAATCTGCTTGAAGAACTATGGACAGAGGTTTCTAACATTGTACAAGACATCAAAACCATCCCCAAGGGCTTCCCTGGTGGCTCAGTGGTAAAGAATCTGCCTGCCAATGCCGGGGAAACAGGTTCAATCCCCAATCTGGGAAGATCCCACAAACCACTCAGCAACGAAGGCCGTGAGCCACAACTACTGAAGCTTGAGTGCCCTGGAGCCCATGCTCCACAAGAGAAGCCACCACAATGGGAAGCCCAAGCACCAAAAGTAAAGAGTCACTCCCCTCCTCCACAACTGGAGAAAAGACTGAGCAGGGATGAAGACCCAGCACAGCCAGAAATAAATAAATAAATAAATAAAATCCCTGAGAGCTTGAACTTAGATAGTCCGTGTTAGTTACTGTACCAGCATTTGTCTTTTTATGAAGCCAATATCAGAAGACTTGCAGTCTTTAACACGTTCTTTATAAAATGTATACATTCTTCAAAACTATTTAAAGAGGAGTATTCCTGCATGCAGATAATCATGGTTTTGTTTGCCTCTGTAGATTACTAAAGCAAATTGTTTCATTTGTTTTTTTAAATGCCCTTTGATGTTTCAAAACAAAAAGGAACTCTAATTCAATTGACTGACTTTAAGGTCAGGCATATCCACAGTCTTGAGAAGCACTTTGAGCAGATGGTTGCCTGGGTTCTCCAAGGAGGTGTGTGCTGGGTGGGGGTGGTCTCCAAGTGGCACACAGCCCCTCCCAACACTTTCGTACTCTGTTTAGAAGAATCATATCTACGAGGTCGTAATTCATGGTTCAGTTTCAGAAAAAGCATATTCATTGTACATTAGCCATTTAGAGGTCATTTAAATAACAAAATGTTGTAAAAGACATGTAGAATTTTAAAACAATAAAGATTTGAACCTGTAAATGTGTGTGCCTTTTAAAGACGGAAACATTTTTAATATATTTGAGTGACTGCTGGGAAATGTGAAAGACTTGTTCTGTATCATATCAAAGACAATCATGTTTATCACAAAAATGTTCTTTAACTGTATGCTATGTAACAGGGTCAAACAGCCTTCTGAAGAGTAGAATTATGTAAACCCGGTCTTCAGATAAATGCCTTGAACAGAGGCATTTAAGTGAGCTGCCTGAGTGGATTGAGACTTGTTTCAGGTTTGTTGCTAGAGAACAATAATAAAATGTTTTTTTTTTTTTTCCAAAAAAAAAAATATATATATATATATATCCCTGAGAAAAAGAAGTGCAAAGGGGCAAAATGGTTGCTTGAGGAGGTCATACAAATAGCTGAGAAAAGAAGAGAAGCAAAAGGCAAAGGAGAAAAGGAAAGATGCACCCATCCGAATGCAGAGTTCCAAAGACTAGCAAGGAGAGATAAGAAAGGCTTCTTAAGTGAAAAATGCAAAGAAACAGAGGAAAACAATAGAATGGGAAAGACTAGATGTCTCTTCAGGAAAATTAGAGATACCAAGGGAATATTTCATGCAAAGATGGGCACAATAAAGGACAGAAATGGTATGGACCTAACAGAAGCAGAAGATATTAAGAAGAGGTGACAAGAATACACAGAACTGTACAAAAACAGTCTTAATGACCAGGATAACCATGATGGTGTGATCACTCACCTAAAGCCAGACATCCTGGAGTGTGAAGTTAAGTGGGCCTTAGGAAGCATGACTTTGAACAAAGCTAGTGGAAGTGATGGAATTCCAGTTGAGAAATTTCAAACCCCTAAAGATGATGCTGTTAAAGTGCTGCACTCAATATTCTAGCCAATTTGGAAAACTCAGTACTGCCCACTGGACTGGAAAAAGTAGTTTTTGTTTCAATTCCAAAGAAGGGCAATGCCAAAGAATGTTCAAACTACCTCACAATTGCACTCATTTCACATGCTAACAAGGTAATGCTCAAAATCCTTCAAACTAGGGTTCAACAGTTCGTGAACCTAGAACTTCCAGATACAGAAGCTAAATTTAGAAAAGGCAGAGGAACCAGAGATCAAACTACCAACATCTACTGGATCATAGAAAAAGTAAGGGAATTCCAGAAAAGCATCTACTTCTGCTTCATTGACTGTGCTAAAGCCTTTGACTGTGTGGATCACAACAAACTGTAGAAAATCCTTCAATAGATGGGACTACCAGACCAACTTACCTGCTTCCTGAGAAACCTCTATGCAGATCAAGAAGCAACAGTTCCGTACATGAAAGAACGGACTGGTTCAAAATTGGGAAAGGAGTAAGTCAAGGTTGTATATTGTCACTATACTTATTTAACTTCTGTGCAGGGTACACGCAAAATGCCAGGCTGAATGAAGCAGAAACTGGAATCAAGATTGCCAGGAAACTCTAGAAAATAGTGAAGGACAGAGAATCCTGGCATGCTGCAGTTCATGGGGTCAGAAGGAGTCAGATACACTTAATGACTGAACATTGGAGGATGGGTGGAATCTGCTGAAGTATTGACTGTGGGACTGAAGAAGAGGGAGCAGGGAAGACTGACTCTCAGTTTCCTGCATGAGCAATGCAGTCAAGTGTGGGGACAGGTATAGTGATTAAGTGTAAGTGACAGAAGAAATGGGATTGAGGAAGTTATGTGACGAATTTGCTGTTTCATATGGACAGTTTGAGATAACCGTGAGACATTCCTTTGGGACTGCCAATTAAAGACTTCTCCAATATGAGTCACAGCTTCAGAAACTGATTTGGATAATATAATTTGAGAGTTTTCTGTTTATGAGATGGTATTTAAAGGATAAATATCTATGAAGTGCAGTGACCAAAAATGCCTAGAACATTCTTGAAAAATAACAAATTTACAGGACACAAACTTCCTGATTTCAAAAGTTACTACAGAATAGCAGTCATCAAGATAACATGGCATTGGCATAAGGATAAAGGTAGAGATCAATGGAATATAATTGAGAATTCAGGAATAAATAACTAATTTATAGTCAATTGGTATTTGAAAAGAGTGCCAAGGAAATTCAGTGAGGTGAATTTGTCTTTTCAACAAATGATGATGTGACAATTGGATCAAAGCGAAAGTGAAAGTCCCTCAACTCTGTGACTCCATGGACTCTATAGTCCATGGACTTCTCCAGGCCAGAATACTGGAGTGGGTAGCCTTTCCCTTCTTCAGGGGACCTTCCCAATCCAGGGATCGAACCCAGGTCTCCTGCATTGCAGGTGGATTCTTCACCAGCTGAGCCACAAGGGAAGCCTGTCATATGCAAAAGGGTGAAGTCATAACTGTAACTCACAATATACATGAAAATTAATTCAAAAGGGATCAGTCTAAGACCATTGTTACCATTGTTTCCCCATCTATTTGCCATGAAGTGATGGGACTAGAAGCCATGATCTTAGTTTTCTGAATGTTGAGTTTTAAGTCAGCTTTTTCACTCTTCTCTTTCACTTTCATCAGGAGGATCTTTAGTCCCACTTCTCTTTCTGCCATTAGAGTGGTGTCATCTGCATATATGAGGTTGTTGATATTTCTCCTGGCAATCTTGATTTTGGCTTGTGATTCACCCAGCCTGGCATTTTGCATGATGTACCCCATATATAAGTTAAACAAGCAGGGTGACAATATACAGCCTTGACATATTCCAACCTCCAAACCAAACGTCATACTTACTTGTCACCATATTCACTTTTAAAACCTTAATCCAGGCAACATTGTCTCCTAGATTACTAATTGGTGTCCCTGATTTTCCCCTGAAGGTCCATTTTCTACACAGTGATGATTTAATAAGAAAGCAAATTTTTTAGTCTCTTTCTTGAGTTTTCACTGAAATGAAATCTCAAATCTTTAACATGATGTATGAGGGGTGTTTCAAATCACCCCTCAGGATTTGAACCCACCTATCTTTCCCACCTCATCTTCTGATGTCTCCTCTTGCTCACAGGTCCCAGCCATATCAGCTTTCTCTTAGGTTTTCAAACAAGATGACCTTCTTCCTGGTTTGAGTCCTTGCACATGCTGCCTCCTCTGATTAAAATGTTCCTCCCACCACTGTGACTCTCTACTATTCCATAGATAGTTCCTTTGACCCATCTGTTCTTGGCTTAAGTATCATCTCCTAAGAGAATTTTCTTTGGTGACTGTATGTCTAAATTCTTTTATCTTCTTTCACTGTCACATAGCTGTTGCTTTCAACACATTTATTACACTTTATAAGTATTAATTTGTTTATATGCTTGGTTATTGTCTGTCTTTCTCAATAGGTTATAAGATCTATGCAAGAAGCAACCGTGTCTGTTCTTTTTTACCATTGTATCCCCAGTGCTAAGCACACACAATAAGCGCTCATTAAATCGGTACTTGAATCTCTCATTTTTACCCATTAAAAAGTAATAATAGGGGACAGTTACATAATTCTTAGTCTAGACCAGGCACTGTTACATACCCTCTATGTGGAGCAATTTATTTAGAACTCACAAGAAACTTATGATTCTATTCCATTTTTAAAGGAAATCGGGTTACATAGAAGGTAAGCAACTTCCTCGATGTCACCCAGACAAGGCATGAGCAAGCTTAGAGTTAGAAAGCCAGCCCTCCGGCTCTCTCACCTATGTCTGTAACCCCTGTGCCACACTGATGTACACCCGGAAGGCATGGGAGGGGACTTTGGGCTTGATGTAGGGAGCTGATATCTTCTCCTACTCTTGTCTCTGCATGCAAACTTGGCAAGAATAGATGGAGCAATTAGTATGAGGATCTCAAACAATTCTGAGTGAAAAAATGGCACCTTGTTGAATGTTTTCCTTTCTGAGATTCAGAGATAAAGGAGTATTATGGGATGGGAGCCTGTGCCTCCTAAAAGTAGAATTGCAAGGACAAGGAGGATAGCCAGGAGCTCCAAGTAAAATACCCTTGAGGAAGTTAGAGTCTAGGCTGGTGACCTCGGATCAGTAAAACAAAGGTGGGTGGTTGAAACAGTGAGGTCTTGCAGGTGCAGCTATTGGTCCTAGGAGAAAATGACTAAACCCAGGAGCATATGAAAATAAAAGAGTTGCAGATGGATCAGAATGACAATGAGATATCGTCTCATACCTGTTAGGAAGGCTTTTCACAATTGCTGGTATGGATGTAGAGAAAAGGAAACCCTGTTGGTGGGAACGTACAGTCATCATGGGAAACGTATGACAGTTTCTCAAAAAGGTAAAAACTGTACTACCATATCATCCAGGAATCCCGCTACTGGATATATATTTGAATAAGTTAAAATCAGTATCTCAGAGGGTTATCTGCATACTCATGTTCACTGAAGCATTATTCACAATAGCCAAGATAAGGAAACAACTGAAGTGTCTGTCATTTGATGGATGGATAAAGAAGCTGTGATATATATTTGAATATTTTCATCCAAGAGAAAGAAATAATGCCTGCTATATGTGACGACATGGATGGACATTGAAGGCATTCTGCTAAGTGAGATAAGTCAGACATGGGACAAACGCTGTATAATATCACTTTTGGCTCTGAACTTGTAAAAACAGAAGGGAGAATAGAAGTTATAAGGAGCTGGAGATAGGGAAATTGGGGAGAAATTGTTTTAAGGGTAAAAACTTATGACCAGTAGTTAAGTTCTAGAGAGTTAATACACAACATAGTGATTATAGTCAACACTATTGTATTGTATATTGTATGTACTGTATACATCCTATTGTATGTATTTGTACAATATTGTATACATTTCAACATTACTAAGAAACTAAGTCTTAACTGTTCTCAATGTTGTATTATAAATTTCAACATTACTAAGAAATTAAATATTCACTGTTCTCAAAGTTGTATTATAAGTTTTAACATTACTAAGAAACTAAATCTTAATTGTTCTCAACGCACACAAAAAGTGATAAATATGTAAGATGGAGGAAGTGTTAGCTAATACTACTATAGTAATCCCATTGCAACACACAAATTACCAGACCAACACATTGTTCACCTTACACTTACAGTGTTATGTGTCAATTATATCTCAATTTAAATATATATAAACATAATTGAAGTGGGAAGTCACACACTGGGCCCTACTGTGCACTGGATAGGCCTTAACCTTCATACTATCATCTGACTCCGTAGCGTGCGTACGCACACACACACACACAGACACACACATACACACACAGTTCCTTGACATATCAGGATGTGTTCAGAATATCTTGGCGGTTTGCGTTCTTAGAACATCACTGTTTTTCCCATGTTCAAAGTATGTTCTGGTTTAAGTGCGGCTTCTTGACAACCAGCTTGCTCTTTCTTCGAGTCTCACTAAGTCCCATGCAGTGGGCCTACCAGAATTCTGTGCTCCTGGGGCCCTGTAGATGTTAACAGAATGGCAAGGAATGGCGGTAGACCACATGTCACAGGCATCTCTCCTGCCCTATTAGAGTTACTAAAACATACCAAGATAAAATTACTAAGTCTCTTAACAGAGCACTGGCAGGCCACCAAACTGAGCTCAGGGACTTGTGAACGTGGAGCCGTGTGCAGTAGTGCTGTGCCCTGGTCATCAGCGAGTCACTGGCACTTAACTCCACAGGCCTGGATGAGACCACCCATGAGGAAATAGAAAGAACAAGTGGTCTCAGACATAAGCACTGTGTTGGTTCAACATTTTGAGATTGATCTGAGGAGAGAGTCCATAAAGGAGAGGCTGAGAAACCAGCCAGGAAGGTCGGCGGTCACGATATGAAGAACTACCTGGCCATAATGCTCTTACAGTATGTTCTGAGACTCTCGTTCAGTGACAGAATAAACAGGATGACACTGATATGTGAAGGTCTCACTACTGAGATTCTGGTATAACTACCAGTACTGTGGGGTGCATAGGCAGAGGTGAGTCATTTAATTGAGGTGGACTGGGATATTAGTGCTCTCATGGAGAAGCACAGTAAACATTCAAGCTTTCTTTTTTGCTGTTGTTTTTTAATTGAAGTGCAGTTGATTTACAATATGGTGTTAGTTTTAAGTATACAGCAAAGTGATGCAAAATAATTCAATTATATATAACTGAATTTATATATATATATATATATATATCAGATCAGATCAAATCAGTCGCTCAGTCGTGTCCGACTCTTTGCGACCCCATGAATCACAGCATGCCAGGCCTCCCTGTCCATCACCAACTCCCGGAGTTCACTCAGACTCACGTCCATCAAGTCAGTAATGCCATCCAGCCATCTCATCCTCTGTCGTCCCCTTCTCCTCCTGCCCCCAATCCCTCCCAGCATCAGAGTCTTTTCCAATGAGTCAACTCTTCGCATGAGGTGCCCCAAGTACTGGAGTTTCAGCTTTAGCATCATTCCTTCCAAAAAAATCCCAGGGCTGATCTTCAGAATGGACTGGTTGGATCTCCTTGCAGTCCAAGGAACTCTCAAGAGTCTTCTCCAATGCTACATATATATATATATATATATATATATATATATATATATATATATATATATATATATTGGGCTTCCCTGGTGGCTCAGAGGTTGGATCTCCTTGCAGTCCAAGGAACTCTCAAGAGTCTTCTCCAATGCTATATATATATATATATATATATATATATATATATATATATTGGGCTTTCCTGGTGGCTCAGAGGTTAAAGTGTCTGCCCGCAATGTGGGAGACTTGGGTTCAATCCCTGGATTGGGAAGATCTCCTGGAGAAGGAAATGGCAATCCATTCCAGTATTCTTGCCTGGAGAATCCCATGGATGGAGGAGCCTGGTGGGCTACAGTCCATAGGGTCACAAAGAGTCAGACATGACTGAGTGACTTAACTACTAACTAATATTTCTTTCAGCTTATTTTTCATTATAGTTTATTAAAAGATTTCCAATATTGCTCCCTGTGTTATCCAGTAAACACTTGCTTATCTATTTTATGTATAGTAGTGTAATCTGTTAATCTCATACTCCTAATTTATCCCTCACACTCCTTTCCCCTTTGGTAACCATAAGTTTGTTTTCTACATCTTCTGTTTTACAGATCCATTTGTATTATTTTTTAGATTCTACCTGCAACATCATATAGTATTTATCTTACTTCATTTAGTATGATAACCTCTAGGCCCATCCATGTTGCTGCAAACGATAACTCTTCATTCTTTTTTATGCCCAGTATTCCATTGTATATATGTACTTCTCTATCTGTTCATCTATTGACAGACTGCTTCCATGTCTTGGCTGTTATAAGCAGTGCTGCTGTGTGCATTGGAGTGAACATATCTTTTTAAATTAGAGTTTTCATCTTTTCCAGATGTATGCCCAGGAGTGTGATTTCTGGCTCAAACAGTAGCCCTATTTTTAGTTTTTAAAGGAACCTCCATAGTGGCTGCACCAATTTACATTCTCCACCAGTGTGGGAGGGCTCCCATTCTCCATACCCTTTTCAGCACTTACTTGTAGACATTTTGATGATTAGCGATCCTGACAGGTGTGAGGTAATACCTCATTGTGGCTTTGATTTGCATTTGAAAGCAAGTTTTAAATAGACTTCGGGTTCAGAGAGATGCTCTCAAGGAAATTTTGGTTAGGTGCCTCTATTTGGGACCCAGCTTCCCTGGTGGCTCAGACGGTAAAGCATCTGCCTGCAGTGCAGGAGACCTGGGTTTGATCCCTGGGTTGGGAAAATCCCTTGGAGAAGGAAATGGCAACCCACTCCAGTACTCTTGCCTGGAAAATTCCATGGACTGAGGAGCCTGGTAGGCTACAGTCCATGGGATCACAAAGAGTCGGACACAACTGAGTGACTTCAGTTTGAGTTTCCAGTGTTCTTGCCTGGAGAATCCCAGGGACTGGGGAGCCTGGTGGGCTGCCGTCTATGGGGTTGCACAGAGTTGGACATGACTGAAGTGACTTAGCAGCAGCAGCAGCAGCAGTAGCCTCTATTTGGGACTATTTCTACTGGTGCTGTGGTAGCAGGTGTATGTGGTTTTCCCTTAAGACAAACTCTACCTGGTAGGTGATGGCAGCTGCTTATAGCAGTAACCCTGCCAAGTGGGCCAGAACTCTGGACATTCCTAGCATATATCTTGGAATGCAACTTCTCACCTGACCCAAAAAGAAGAGTTACAATTATCCCAGAACACCAATTTGGCTTTCCTTTTACAATTGGGCTTGGTATCCTGCACTGAGCCCAGTGGACTAAGGAACTGGGTGTCTGTGAACCTGTGCTGCCCCACTCCTGGCTTGGCTCTTCCATCGCCTGTTGGGCTCTTCTCCTTCCTCTGGAGTGGCCTGGACTGGTCGGTCCTTATCATCAGCCATGCCACAAACCCTGGAAATGTGCACCATGTTATTTTCTCCTGACTGCGGACAGCAGTGCTGGTGGAGGTGTGTGCGCTCGGGGCTCGGAGGCCCATTACTGGGCGGCGACAACAGCGCAGGTGAAGCTGGCGACCTTGGTGCATCAGGTGAACACGGGCTGGAAGGGGCGGCGTGGGTGGATGTTGCAGTGAAAGCAGCTTGGGGCTCCCATGGTGTAGAAAAACAATGTTTCCTGGCTTTAGACAGTGAGCTGCTTAGGATCTCTTAAAATCAGCATTACTGAGGTGCAATTTCTATGTCGTAAAACACAGTACTATGTTTTTTGGTACATGAATTGTAAACTTAGTCGCTGTTCCAGTTTTGGAACATTTGTCATCATTGTATAACATCCCTTCAGTGTCCCTTTCCTGTCAATTCCCATTTTCTTACCCAGCCCCTGGCAGCCTCTGAATTGCTTTCTGCTGAAGATTTATCTTCTCCGATAAATGGAAACTTATATGTGATCTTCTGTGTCTGGCTTCTTTCACTTAGCATATTTTTGAGGTTCATCTTTATTGTTCCAGTGTAAGTGCTTCTTTTTTGGTGATGATGGGCCAAGGAACTCCAGAGGTTAGAGATGGGGGTTGTACAAAGCTATATAGGAATAAGAGACCATTCTCACTGACCTAGGGAGGGTTTGTGCTAACAAAACAGATAAAGAACATGGTAACATTGGTCCTGATGTCTCAAGGACAGTGGTGATGATGATCAAAGCTGAAAAGTTAAAGAAATAGCTAAATTCTAGTTAAATTCTGTGGTTCATTCAGATGTTACTTGACCTGTGTTGAGCTTATTTATATCTACATCCACTCTGTTCACACTCCAGAGTTTTAGAAAAGTTAGACACCTTATTTGGGGAGGTATCTGGTAAAACTGAAGCAGGAAAGAATCAGGGCTCCTTGGAGAAACAGCTGATTGCAGGGCTGGGGCACATCAAGTATAAGATGAGCCTGATCATCTTGTGCCAGAAGTAAGAAAGGCTCAAGAACATTATAGAGTCATGTTGAACACAGGCACCAGACTGTGGACAGGTCAGTCTTGGGCAATTTTACCATCATAGTAAGTGATGATAGGAATGCACTGTACAATAAAATAAAAGTGTCCATACTAATATAAATGAATAATTAATTAATGGAGAAAGGACACCTGTATCAGTAGGTCTCTAACAACTGCCAAAAGAATAATGGAATTATAAAAAAAATCATTTGCCTTTCACCATAGTAATACTTGATTCAGGCAAGAAAAATCAACATATGCTAAAACCAATAGGTAAAAGTGTGTGAAAGAACAAGATATTAACATGGTTTCAAGGTGTCTCCCTATAAAATACTTATAAATTGCTCACTAATTTGTAAGTTTCAAATACAAATTAACTTCAGAGTTTGTAGTTTTTCTAGTAGTCATGTATGGATGTGAATGTTAGACCATAAAGAAAGCTGAGCGCTGAAGAAGTGATGCTTTTGAACTGTGATTGTTGGAGAAGACTCTTGAGAGTCCCTTGGACAGCAATGAGATCCAAACAGTCAATCCTAAAGGAAATCAGTCCTGAACATTCACTGGAAGGACTGATGCTGAAACTGAAACTCCAATACTTTGGTCACTTAATGTGAACTGACTCATTGGAAAAGACTCTGATGGAGGGAAAGACTGATGACAGGAGGAGGAAGGGGACCAGAGGATGAGATGGTTGGAATACATCACCAACTTAATGGACATGAGTTTGAGCAAGCTCTGCGAGTTGGTGATGGACAGGGAAGCCTGGTGTGCTGCAGTCCATGGGGTTACAAAGAGTCAGACAGGAATGAGCGATTGAACTGGAGAGTTTGAAAAAAGCTGGAAAATGTATTTTTACCAAATGATGAAAGCTACCACGACCAGGCATAGAACAAATTCATATCATGTGTTTTCTGATAAGGTCATGAAAAATACACAGTATTTATTTTTTTGAAGTGTTCCAACCAAAAATAACACAACTTGAGGAAAATTAAACAAACTCAAACTATGGGATTTTCTATAAAGTAACTGCCTTATACTTTTGAGACTATTTTAACTAGTTCACACTTTATATGAATTTCTTTCATTTTTAGCTGTGCCAGGATCCCATCCAGGTGGTATGCATTCTTTATGGTGAAGTGTTAACATATCAAATTATTCATTTCAGAAATCTGGTATACTTTCCATATTTAATTATAGAAAATTCATGTTGTTTGTGAAATTTACCTGCCTTCCCCTCACACACAAAAAACCCCAAGAGTCTCAATTCTTCTTTTTTGTATCCAAAATGTGTTTATTGGGATGGCTTCCCATTCATCTTGATACAGGATACTTTTAGTGCTGCTTCTGCCTCAAGGAGCATCCTTCTGTAAGCCTTGCTTTTCCTCTTGTAGGCTGGCAGAGGACAGTAGAGCAGCCAGCACACAGAACTACTGTGTCTGTACATGGCTAAAGACTGTGGTGATTTTACAGCATCCTGGACATTTCACATCCATGAAACAGCAATTAGGATTCTGCATCAGGCACTTTTTCTTGTTTCTTCTTCTCTTCTGGACGGAGATGGAGATCCTTTGCCAGAGGCATGTTCTCATGGGGAGCTCATCACTGCCAGAAAGGCAATTCTTTACAAAAAAATAAACTGTAATGTTAGGTCTATGTGCAAAAATAGAAAGGATATTGTGCCTCTAAGTTAACAATTGCAGGTTAAGATTTACTTTGTCTGCATATTTTTACTGACTGACTTATTTCTTATTTCAGTTCAGTCGCTCAGTCATGTCCGACTCTGCGACCCTGTGGACTGCAGCACACCAGGCTTCCTTGTCCATCACCAACTCCCAGAGCTTGCTCAAACTCATGTCCATCGAGTTAGTGATGTCATCCAACCATCTCATCCTCTGTTGTCGCCTTCTCCTCCTGCCTTCAATCTTTCCCAGCATCAAGGTCTTTTCCAATGAGTCAGTTCTTCCTATCAAGTGGCCAAAGTATTGGAGCTTCAGCTTCAGTATCAGTCCTTCCATAGAATATTCAGGACTGATTTCCTTTACGATTGACAGATTTCCTATTTCAAGGCAAGTATGAATCTGTGGCATGATGACATGACTCAGTTTCTTAAAAATTTAATTAATTGACTAGTCCCTGTATCTTTGGTAATTCTCTTCAAAAAAAGAAAAATAAGGAATAGGCTTTGTTTGTGGGGATTCAAGTCTAATGGACCACATGCACTCATATGCAGAGTATGTGCATGAGAGTCACAGAGGTCAGTACCATCACCACTGTCTCTGTGAGAAATGAAGGCCCGGAGATTCTGACGGTTAAGACTGTGATCACGAGTAACTCAACTTCAGACCCTAACTCTGTTCTCACTTTGCAGCCTTACCTTGGGCAGGTGATTCACTTGTCTTAAAGTTCTATAAAATGGGGAAGGAATTCTACCTCAGGACTGTTATACAGAAGAGTGATATATAAGGCATATGAAGCAATTAGTATAATCCTGATATGTAATAGTAAGTTCTCATAAGTTATGTTGACTGTGATTATAATAAATACTCACTTGAAAACTTTATAATACACAAATGAGGTAGGGAATACCTAACCCTATGGAGAGTAAAGAAAATCAGATTATATGAACCCCTTATTTAGGGACGTGAACCACAGTTTACTTCTTTCTGATAGCCCTACTCACAGTGGCTGCTATCCACATTTTCTCTCCCCAATTCAGAAATCTCATTCTGAATACAAGAGTATACTCCTACTTCTAAATTAAGGCATGTGTCCCCACAAACACTTTCTTTAAACTCAAAGAAAGCAATGTGCTTGAAACACTGTAAACTTGCCAAAAATCTGAATGGCAATGATAATAAAGGAAAATACAGACTACATGATTTAAAAAAATGGTATTTGGGGGAAATAGTAAGAGCACAGAGGTTGCTTGAGCAGTAGAAATGGAAACTGATGAATCATTTTTCTTTGTGATACAGGCTCACCACCCACAGCCAAAATACATTCTACAAAACCAAAGCCACTATCCTTCCTTAGTCAATACCTGTCTTCCTTCCTATAAAGCTCTCTCTCTCATAATCCCTATAAACTTTGCACAGAATACAAGCTCACTCATAATCAACCCACCTTATTATTGTTTGCCACTATACAATATCATAGTAGTTCAAAAACATTTATAGAGCATGTAACATAAATATCCATATTACTATCTATGCAAAATGTTATGGAGTTTATAAAGATGATTAAGATGATACAGTTTGACCTACAGTTAATTCAAACAGAGGTCAGCAAATTATGGCCTGAGGGTCAAATCTGGCCATAACATTTGGTTACACGTTGTCTGTGACTGTTTTACTTGTACAACAGAGTATCAGTTATGACCAAGATCATGCTTTTCAAAGCTGAAGATATTTATTGTTTTGGCCGTTTACAGAAAACGTTTCCCAACCTCTGTAACAGGAGATGCAACTACAATAAAAATGCCTTACTGCACTGAGTGCCAATTAAAAAGCTACAAATAAAGAATTAAAAGAGTTCAGAAAGTTGGAGCGGTCACTTTTAGCAGTGTCATTTTGAGGAAACTTTTGAAGGAGGTACCAATAGAAACAGGACTAGAAGAATAAGAATGCAGATTGGTTACAAACTTCTGGGTAACAAAACATGATGAAAATATATGAAGCGAAGAAAAAGTAAGCGAGAGGATGGAGCTTACCCATTAGATTAGGCATTATTCTCTTATGATAATATTCAGAGGCATTTTCATCCTTACCATTTTTCTAATGTGCATGTATGTTTTATACAAGTCAAATTCCATATGCCGCTAAGATTCTCTCTTAATTATATACTTGCTTTCCAGCTGGTAACCCCACTCTAATGCAGCAAACTCACAGATATGAATTTGGTAACATTATAATGACATTTTCTGAAACTGTGCCTTAATATAACCTTCTTAAATCTTTTTCTATCATTTGATATTCAATATTTATTCAGCATTGAAAGAGATACTGTTTACCTTCCAAAACAAAATTATATGACTTTACAACAATTTGCCAAGATTATCACTGCTCTGCTCTTCTCATTTGTGTTTGTTCCTTTTTGCTAAAGTTCCATTAGGTAAAAAAGCTAGATGGACTAGTAGGACTTCCAGTCTTCAAACACTACAAATTATTTTGCTTTAATCAGAAAGGGTAGATTATATTAACAGGTCTAGGAGAGTTACTTTTAAAAGCTCTTGGAAACTAAGTTTTCATAAAAAATTTATTGCACAAAGACAATTTATGCTTACATGTAAAAATATCTTAGGTTCAATATGAAAAACTGCTGCCATATTACCTCTTGGCTAAGTATTGAGATAGTTACATTTTTATAACTTGATTTATATATGTACAACCTAGGTAAAATGTGAACTACAAAACAAAATTTCCAGTATTTGTAAGTAAGAAAAAATGGTTGTCTTATTTGAAATACATATAATTCTTAAGAATAGGCATAACATGTAAAACTTGAAGTATTATAGATTGGGCCCAAAAAAAAAAAAAAAAATCTAGGGCGGAAGAGGAACAACAGAGACCGGGAACACGGGACTGAGAGACAAAGCAAACAAGCACAACCGAGAAGCCCAAACTCATACGATGCTCTGCCGATGTGAAGAGATGAGAAAACAATGGGCTTTCAAAGTTGAAGACTAAAATGTTTTACTATTTCAACATAAAATTCCTTGGGAACTCTCAAAGTATGTACATGGTTCTGGAACAAGATTCTTACTTCTTAGCTTATTAACAATGTGTACATTTGAAAATAATTATATACAATACTTCAAACAAACCATTCAAGATTGCATTTAAGCAATGACATCCAAGGAAACAGAACTCAGGCACTGTGAAACACTTAGGGCATATGGTATCTTCAGGACTAAATGTTCTCTTCCTTGTTGACAGTCTTAAGTCTTCATTACACATATGTTGCTTTTAAAGTTGTTTTCTTACAGTGACAATCATCTTGATGGGCCAAACCCAGTTTCATTTTCTCCAGTACTGCAAAAATTAAAAACAACAACAAAAAGAAAATAAGCTTCTCTGTTCACAAAGAAGAGAAACAACAGTTTACAGTCAAAAAAATTAGAATAAGACAAACATGTAATCCTTAATAGAAAAAGACAAAGAACAACAACATAAACTTCAGGTAATTCTAGTTTATATGAGCAAATATTTTGGGGAAGGAATGTTTGCTAACTGTAAGCTCAAGATGACTTCATTATTAAATAGCAGACAAATCTAGAACTAGGAAGGCAAAAATTCCACTGAATTCTGCAGTGACAGATGATTAATATTCTGAGTAATAAGCTTAGTTCTTGGTGCAACATTTTTAGAGACTGTGAAAATTATTAATTTATTCCACACATTGTGAAGCCAATGTACAATACAGAGTACAGAAATGGTTTGGAAAAAAATAAAAGGAAGCAGTGCTGAAAGAAGAACAAAGATCCAGTAAAGAATTTTTTTGGAGACATTAACAAAGATGTGTGGGGCCATTAATGTAACATTAATTCATTAACAAAGATGATGCTATTAAAGTGCTGCACTCAATATGCTAGCAAACTTGGAAAACTCAGCAATGGTCACAGGACTGGAAAAGGTCAGTTTTCATTTCAATCCCCAAGAAGGACAATGCCAAAGAATGTCCAAACTACTGTACAATCATGCTCATTTGACATGCTAACAAGGTAATCCTCAAAATCCTTCCAGCTAGGCTTCAACAGTACATGAACCAAAAATTTCCAAATGTACAAACTGGATTTAGAAAAGACAGAGGAACTAGAGATCAAATTGTCAACATCCACTGATTCATAGAAAAAACAAGAGAATTCCAGGAAAACATCTACTTCTGCTTCATTGACTGCACTAAAGTCTTTGACTGTGTGGATCACAACAAACTGTGGAAAATTTTTAAAGAGATGGGAACACCAGACCACCTGACTTGCCTCCTGAGAAACCTGTGTGGAGGTCAAGAAGCAACAATTAGAACTGGACATGGAACAACAGACTGATTCCAAAGTGGGAAAGGAGTACATCAAGTCTGTATATTGTCACCCTGCTTATTTAACTTCTGTGCAGAGCACATCATGTGAAATGCCGGGCTGGATGAAGCACAAGCTGGAATTAAGACTGCCAGGAGAAATATCAATAACCTCAGATATGCAGATAACTAAAGAGCCTCTTGATGAAGGTGAAAGAGTGAAAAAACTGGCTTAAAACCCAACATTCAAAAAATGAAGACCATTGCATCTGGTTTTATCACTTCGTGGCAAATAGATGTGGAAAATGTTGAAAATGGTGGCTGATTTCATTTTCCTGGGCTTCAAAATCAATGCGGACGGTGACTGTAGCCACAAAATTAAAAGACACTTGCTCCTTGGAAACTTTATGTTTTGGTCAATGGAATATTTTATATTTCTGTTCTTTATTCCTAATGGTAAAATAAGGTCCATATAATGTAAAATCAGAAATAATGTTCTGATCTCTTCTCCTCTGGGCATCTTTTGCATCTGTGCCTTCTCAAACTAGATGAGAGAGTACAGCAGTTACAGTGGAAACATTCTACACACGGTTTAAGTACTAAGGTCCGTACATAAAGGTAAAATGGAATATAAATAAAATGAATAAAAGCAAAATAGGAAGCTTTCCCCTCAGGACTGAGGCAAAAAAACTAATTCTTTGTTTGAATAGCAGATGGAGCAGATGGCTTGTATTTAGAGGCCATGTTGTACCACAAAAAACCCCAAAGAACCTTCAATACTGGAATCACATTCAGCATGGTAAGATGTCATGTTTATGGGAGGAACGTAGGACCTGAATTACTTCGGAGAGAGTCCCTGACACATCTGTTAGATACGGGGGAAATGCTGGCATAATAAACATACTCTTTCCTCCTTTCATGATGTATGTTTTAATCTCAAGTGTGAGAGTGTGTGTGTACAGCTGGCTTCTCTTCATCAAAGGTGCGCTGGGGCTGCACATTCCTGTGACCTTCTGCTGGGCCCTGTACTCTTCCTCCTCAAATACCAAAGGGGTTAAGGAAGGGTTCTTGCCAGATGGATGGCAGTGGGATGTGCTCTTAGTATGCTGAGCGGAACTCACCTAAAATTTCCAATCTGTTCAAAAATTTTTACATTTAGTGTGCCAAAAATATATCTCTAACCTGAATCTATATTCATCCAATTAAATATGTATTAAGATTAATGGAAATCACCCCCATCCCCTTCTCCAGACTTTTACCATCAATCAATGAAGAAAGACAGACAGGAAAAAGCAGAAACTAGAAAGAAATGGGCTGCAATATGAGAGATTTCCATTGAAAGGCATAGTTTTAGAGCATGAAGTGACCCAAACTAAGTGGTCTCCATCTTTTTGCACAGACAAGACTAGAAAGCCCTATAAGATGATTTTGAAGGGAAAAAGACCTCTGATGATGCAATTTCAAAGACAATGACCCAAATAAAAGTGGTTTTCAGTGGAAAATTTCCACCACTAGTAGGTGGGTGTTGCTAGGCAACAAACATTACAGTGTTTAATCTCAACCCTTCCTAGCAAATGGCATGATGGAATAAAATAAGCCTTTCGGCATGTCAACATAGCACCTGTATCTGGCAATTTTTCAGTTGTTTTTAAGAATATTTCTTTAATGCAGGAAGAACTTCTGTTAACATGTCTACCTCCATTTTGTAAAAAATTGGTTCTATAATCCATAATGATTACTAGGAAAGCACTAAAATTAGCATAAAATCAATTAGCAAAATGCATCCTTATAATAAATGCTGAGGGACAAAGAAACACATGTTGATCATCAAAACTTGAGTGTGCATGTGATTTACTAGGATCAATACTTAGCAAATGCATATGTAAGAATGTGAATTTCGAAGGAAAACATATTCCCTCAGAGATTAGTTAAGAAACAACTATGCATGTATATACTTTTATAATCTGAAAAGACTTAGGTGAAGTTAAGACCTTGTTTGGACTTCCCTGGTGGCTCAGAGGTTAAAGCGTCTACCTCCAATGCAGGAGACCCGGGTTCGATCCCTGGGTCTGGAAGATCCCCTGGAGAAGGAAATGGCAACCCACTCCAGTATTCTTGCCTGGAGAATCCCATGGTCAGAGGAGCCTGGTGGGCTACAGTCCACGGGGTCGCAAAGAGTCGGACACGACTGAGCGACTTCACTTTCACTAAGACCTTGTTTAGTGTCTCTGGTACCTTTCAATACCTAAGCAAATTCCAATTAAAATTAATGTCTTAATGTTACTCATATTGATATTGTTTGTTGTATAATAGTATGAACACAGGTGACAGTTAAAAAAAATCTTTATTATTATTTTTTGGCTGTGTGGGTCTTCGTCGCTGCACGGACTTTTCTCCAGCTGTGGGGGCTGGGGGGCTACCCTCTAGTTGCATTGTTCGGGTTTCTCACTGTGGTGGTTCCCCTTGTGCAGCACGGGCTCTCGGTCACGGGGGCTTCAGTAGTTAGACGGCTCCCAGGCTCTAGAGCACAGACTCAATAGTTATGGTGCATGGGCTTAGTTGCTCCGCATGATGTGGGATCACCTCAGATCAGGGATCCACCCATGTCTCTTGCACTGGGAGGCAGATTCTTTACCACGGAGCCACCAGGGAAGCCCTCACAGATGACATATTTAAAGAAACTTGAAAGACAAGCATGAGCATTTTCAAGTTAACTTCCTGAGGCAAAGAACTTGGGATTCTTGTGAATCACTATGTTGTATACCTGAAACATTTATAACACTATAAATCAACTATACCTAAATAAAAATAAAAAAAGTATATCAGATTCTGATAAAGAAGACTTAAGCTTGATAAGCTAGAAATTAATCTAGCTTGTCACTGGTTGGATATGGGGGTCAGAAGATCTGGGTTCAAGCCTTGATTCTGCCCCTCATTAGACACATGAAGTTGGCTAAGTCATTATACCTTTCTGGACTTTTTCCCCTTACAGTTCTAAAATATTCTGCTGTGTTGTATGTTGATCCAGCTCTGCCACTAACTAGCTTGGTGACTTTGACAAGTCACTTAACTTACTCTCTGAGTCACAGTTTACTCTCTTGAGAAGTGATGACGATTAATGGTGGGTACAGCAAACCTTGAGTTGGCACTTATAATAAAATACGACTCAGACTGGTGTTTAGAGACAAGAAACATTTTTTGTCACAAGAGAGAAAGAATATCAGCTAACATTTATAGGAAAAAAATTCCCTTATATTCATT